>NC_060083.1:24678518-25928518 GCF_922984935.1 Meles meles
GTGGATCCCAAGGGGCCTGGGAGCTGCCAGGAGTCAAGGGTTCTTTGTGGACTGGTCTGGGAACCAAGAAATCCTTTTTTTTTTTCCTTTTCTTTCTTTCTTTCTTTTTTTTTTTTTTAAACAAAAGTGCTATTTGAGTCTCAAACAGGCAAACTTACAAATTAACTTTTGGAGCTGAACCTTTCATGGCAGCGGGTGGAGAACATCAGGGAGTACAGACATGACCTGATTGGTCCCCAACGCTGGATAACCCAAGCAGTCCCTAAAAAAGATAGCAGGTAGAGAGCTCATAAAGTTCGAACACCTTGTGTCAAATCCCAGCTCCACCACTTAGTACCTGAAATTATGGCTACATCTCTGTGCCTCAGTTTCTCAGCTATAAAATGGGATAGTACTTCCTTCATAGGACTATTGTGGAAATTCAAAACCTGAAAGCACGTATAAAACTCCTACCACTGCTAGTAGTTATGACTCCCATAGAATTCAGACGTGGCGCTTCAAAAGACGCTCCGATGAGGTAAGAACATGAGGGCAGAGCGCCTGGGCAACTCACTCGTTTAAGCATCTGCCTTCAGCTCAGGTCATGATCCCTGGGTCCTGAGATCAAGCCCCTCACTGGGCTCCCTGCTCAGCGGAGAGTCTGCTTCTCCCTCTGCCTCTGCCCCACCCTTTCCCAAACACTGAGCCACCCAGGCACCCCCTTGAAATTCTCAATAATTTTGAACAAGGGCCCGTATTCTCATTCTGCACTGGGCCCTGTATATTATGTGGCTAGTCCTGGCCAGTCCTGAATGTACCTCCTGGGAGCACACTCTGTAAGGACGGCCAGATCCTCGGTCAAGACCTGATGAAGAGAGTCCTTAAACTCTCCACCTGGGCCAGCCCTCTGTCTTTGTCACTTCCCATCTATGAGATGGGGGAACAGAACTAAATAGAGAGTTTTCTTTTTTTTTGTTTAAGTTTTTTTTAAAAGATTTTATTTATTTGATAGAGATCACAAGCAGGCAGAGAGAGGAGGGAGCAGTCTCCCCGCTGAGCAGAGAGCCTGATGCGGGGCTCCATCCCAGGACCCTGGGATCATGACCTGAGCCGAAGGCAGAGGCTTTAACCCACTGAGCCACCCAGGCACCCCTAAATAGAGAGTTTTCTAATTGTGACCCCCAGAGCTCCCTGAGTTGGGAGTGGGGACACAGGAAGTCCCAGGGGGCAGTTTGGGACCCATGCTCATCCCTACTACCAACATAGGGGCTCCCCTTTGACCTGTTCTCTTGCTTCATTCATAGCAGGCAGGAGGCTGAGATGGCTAGAAACTGATCTGTCTGGGTCGCCCACCCCAGGCTGCCCACGCAAGCACCCTGCCTCTCAGGAGGGAGAAGAAGCCTCCAGCATGAGGCTACCAGGTGGAGGGCCCAGCTGCAGGAGAGATGCCCCACGTACCAGCCAGAAACCCTTGCCAGGGGAGATAGACACCAAACACCCACACACACGCACACACTAGTGCACACAGACACAGAAAGATGCGTCTGTTTACAAACTGCGTGACCGGTTGGTTCAAATCGCTCATCCACGGTGCCAGCGGACCCGCAGAGGCTCTTCTGCACAGGGGAGGGATGAGACCAAAGGAAAACCCAGCACTGGCCTTGCTCAGTACCTCGGAGATGGGGAGGGGAGGTGGATGAGAGCTGGAAGAGCCCTCGGAGCCCCGGACAAGCTGGCCCCCTAGTCTTCAGCCAGACAGGCGAGCTCTGAGCAGACCCCGGGATGCCGGCAGCTTCCTCAGTGCCAATTACTGGAGAATCAATTCGGCGTACTCACCCCCTGCCTCTCAGCAGACACTCTTTGGGGACGTTTTAAGTCTGACTGTAACTGCTGAGCCACTGACAAGTGAATCCTTTCCCTCCCTCCTTCCCTCCCTTCTGACTGCCATCTCTCCACCTCTCTGTCCAGGCTCACGCTTTATGAGGGAAAGGGAACAGAAGGCTAGGTGTTGTCATCCTGCCCCCCGTGCAGAGCCTGGGTTCTACCTCCAGATGGGGTGGGGCAGGACTGGGCTCCCAAGTCCATCCACCCCACAGGCTCCATCAAAGCAGAGGCCGCGTCTCGTTCATCTTGGGTTAGCTGTCAAGGGATGTTGCAGGTGGGTGAGTGGGCAGACAGGGTGGATGGAGGGAGGGAGGGAGGGAGGAATGGAACAGAGCCCAAACGTGGCCTTTCCCGATGCTTAGGGCTTTCCAAGTCTAAAGAGATGACTCAGCACCCGTCGCTGCGAAGCACAGCTGCTAATATCTGGGCATGTGGCCCCACGAGTCCTCCTGGGGAGGAACTGTCTTTGTTTAGGAAAATACTTTCAAAGGTTGATCACAGATGATCTCAAGAACACACTTCACCAGGGGACCAAAGCCACACAAAAGATGCCAGAAGTGAAGAAGGGAGAGAGGTGAGAGACTGCAACCGAAGAGATGGGGATCCCTGACTACAGCCCCCCCCGCCCCCCACGTGGCCGCATGCCCCCTGGGGGTGGCTGAAGCATGGGCTGCCATGTCCCGTTGGGTGCCGTTGGCACCGCGGGGAAGGAAGGGACTCCTCACCCGGCCCTGACCGTCCCCAGAGTCACCTGCCTGCCCAGATCCTTATGCAGATGGATTTGGGTAAAGAAGGGCCTGAATTTTACATCTGACTCCCTGTGGTTCAAAAGTTAATGGAAACTCAAGTCCGCCCCGGACCAGGGAGTTAACTCAGCCAAAGTAAGATCGCAGAGTCAGAGCGAGCTGGCACCCAGGACGGTGCAGGGCCCCGGCAAAGGCTCTGGCCTCCCCCCGGGCACTGGAGTGGACTCTGAGGTCTGCCACCCTAGATCTGAGGAGTGTGGAGACCACAGCCAGCGTCTCCACAACTGAGGGGCTTCCCAGAAGCACCTAAACAAGCAAGTTCCCAGGCCAACTGGGAAGAGCCCATCTCCGTAAACGGCTGACATCTAGGTCACACGTGCCCCGGCTGGCGGCCAGGCAGCTAGACTAAACTCTCCACACACTTCCCGTCCGTTCCCTCCCACAACACTGGGAGGGTGACATTATTGCTCCCACTCTGCAGATGAGAAAACTGAGGCGGGAGAGGATAAGCAATTTACACGAGATAACACTGCCAGCAGGGGGCGGAGCGAGGGCGTGCACGGGAGGCCGCAGCTCTTAAGCTGTGTGCTCATGACCATGGTCTCCTGAGGACCCTCACCTTGTGCAAAACTGCAACCAGCAGCCTCAAGCAGCCTCACTCTGCACCCTGGTCCACGGCCACGGTCTCATTTTCTAGAACCATCCCCATTCCTGCCAGGGCCTTGGCCTTCCTAGGCACTCCAAGCTGTGGATCCCAGAAGGTCTCTGCCACCCCTGTGAAACTCCACCACACACCTGTGGAATCAGAAGAAACCAGAACGCCCCCTGCTTCCTGCCCCAGTTTGTAAACTCGGCCCTGTCCCCGCTACAGTCCACGCCCTGTCCCCCATCTGATGGCAGCACCTCCTTCATCCCCTCCGAGCATGGGAGAGCGTGGGAAGTGGCATTTCCCGTCCAGCCCAGGGATTTCCAAGCTGGGAATTCAAACAGCTCAGCATGGAATAGGCTCAAACAGAGTCAGCTAATGGAAATAACAAGATGATAAATTATTCCAGGGAAAGAGCGATTTTCCTTATACCCTGCTTGACTCAGAAAACACTGTGATCACAGTAGAAATTGGAGGTGTCAGAGCTGGTATCTGGGGAAAGAGAAATGAAAGCATTCTCCTTTCTGCTGTTAGTACAGCCCTGGGGAGCGAGAGAGAATGTGAGGTCAACCCCAGGCTGGGCACACGGCTGCCCCCGAGCAGGCGTGTCCTCCCTGGAAGCCCCAAGCAGCAGAACCTGCCACCAGCTGGCTGAAGAGGTTGGGGAGTCAAGGACAGAAAGCCCAGGCCCTGGAGAGAGGAGAGGCTGTATCCTTTTCTTTTTTTTTTTTTTTTAAAGATTTTATTTATTTATTTGACAGATAGAGATCACAAGTAGGGAGAGAGGCAGAGAGAGAGAGGAGGAAGCAGGCTCCCTGCCAAGCAGAGAGCTCGACGCGGGGCTCGATCCCAGGACCCCGGGATCACGACCTGAGCGAAAGGCAGAGGCTTTAACCCACTGAGCCACCCAGGCGCCCCTGTATCCTTTTCTTACCTCTAGTGTGAGCTGGCTGTGTGATCTTAGGCAGATAACTTAACCTCTCTGACCCTCAGTCTTCTGGAGAGAACAACCATGAGGATTACATGAAATAGGGTAGGACACATGCTTCAAACATGGCCTCATTCATGTAAGGGCAGTAAATGCCCTGACTTACCCACTCTTTCTGGCTAAACCCACTTCCCAGGATCAGAGGGGGCCCAGAATAGCTACCGAGCTCTGGGGGCAAGAGCTCTGGGAGGTGGAGGACAGCAAATGCAATTGGATCTACAATCCTGGGGTACTAGGCCCACCGCAAGGGCCAGCTCCCAGAGGGACGCTCCTGCCCCTGCCCAACACTGTAATTTGGAAGGGGAGGGGGGAGGGTTTGCTCAGATTGACCCCTGCCTCCCACCAGCCGAGGCACTCTCCCATGGTGCTCTCCACTCTCCCTGAAGCTTCCAGATAACCAGAGTGCATCCTTTCCCTTGTCAGTTCCAGCCTTGTTTGGGTTTTATGATTGCTTTTTAGCCAGTTTTAGGAAAATCATCCCAGAGATGTAGTAGGAGCACCTTTTTCTCCAGATCAACATATAAGTGTCTTGTCAGTTTTGCTTGACTACTCAGGGTGCTGCGGAAAGGAGACCTCTCTACCCCCACACTAAATGACCCGGGGCCCTTGGGGCGGCGGCCTTCCCCCTGAATGCCCTTGTTAACTTGGCCAGCCCCCCACAATCCTCCCAGCTGCCTTTGGAACCCTCTGCCCACTGCCCCGGGGCTGCCACAAGGGAGATAAACAAGCTTTACCAAATCATTGTTCTTAATTTGCAGTGGCCAAAGCTTGGACTCCGAACCCAGCTCTGTTCTAAAGACATTTATTTTTTATTTATTTTTTTTACTGTTCAGAGACCTTTGATTCCTTCACTTCCCCAGAGCTGGCTGAGTTCCCGGGGTTGAGGTTGCCTTGAAATCTGACTGCTGAAGGAGAAAAAGAATTTCCGTCCATTTTGTTGTTAACTCAATCCAGAGTCTGAGCCGGTAACACAAAAATTCCAAACATCCTGGATTGCCTTTCCTCGGCTAGGTTGTTTTGGCGCAAACAGATATGAAACTGGGGAGGACAGAGAGAAACAAAGTCCCAGTTGCAGCCTGAGGCATGCCAAGTGGGGGCACCCCAACTTTGGGGGGGCCACAAGCCAGAAAAATCTCCCCCGGATTTGGGGGTTGGCATGCAGCTGCCCATATTTTTATCTTGCTAAATAAGAATATAAAATCACAGCCGCCATACAAGATCACTCTCATTTCAGAAAAGAAAGGAAAAAGAGGGGCGCCTGGGTGGCTCAGTGCGTTAAGCCACTGCCTTCCGCTCAGGTCATGATCCCAGGGAGTCATGCAGATCTGGGTCTGAATCCCAGCCCCAGTGTCCCGTCCGTGGGATTCGAGCATCCGCCTACCAGGCGGTTTCTCACCCTCTCTGTGCCCTGGCTCTGGGGGCTAAGTGAGTGAGGGGCGGGGCGCTCTCAGACTGCTGCGGGGTACACAGTGGGAGCTTCATGATGGCAGCTCTTCAAAAATTTTTTTTAGAAAAAAAAGGAAAAACAAGCATTTAGACGTCTCGGGGGGAGGGAACGGTTCTAAAATTGGATTGTGCTGATGGTTGTGCCACCCTGTAAATTTGCTAAAAATCATTAAGTCCTACACTGAAAATGGGTAAGTTTTATAGTATATAAATTATACCCCAATAAAGCTGGTTTTTTCCCATAAAACATGCAGAGTCGAGTTGCAAAATAACACATGCGGCTTCAGTGCCATCCGTGAGAAGCGTTAAACTGTATAAAACAATACTTCTCTGGGGCGCCTGCGTGGCTCAGTGGATTAAGCCGCTGCCTTCGGCTCAGGTCATGATCCCAGGGTCCTGGGATCGAGCCCCACATCGGGCTCTCTGCTCAGCAGGGAGCCTGCTTCCCCCTCTCTCTGCCTCTCTGCCTACTTGTGATCTCTCTCTCTGTCAAATAAATAAATAAAATCTTTAAAAAATAATAAAAAATAAAAAAAAATACTTCTCTAATATAACTATGTGTAGTAAGAATATCAAAGGCAAGTGTGGGGAGGGTCCACACCAGCTGCATAATTATGCTTGCCTCCCCCCGGGGGGGTAAGCATGGGACCCAGGAAGGGAAAGTTTTATCTGTGATATTTTATGGTATTGATATTTTTAAAAATTCAGGGAATCCAGGCCATGGTGTCACAGAAACCAGAGCCCAAAGGGACAGGGGACACGAGCAAGTGAAGGACCCGCACTGGAGGCTCATTTCGCGACTCCGGGGCTGAAATGTGATTATGCATCATGCTTTAGTCAATTTTCAAGGTTACAGTTCACTTTTTTTAAGTTAGAAACCCTCTCAAAAAAAAAAAAAAGATGAAAATGTTCTTTTTGTTGAGAATGCTTTTGGGTTTGTTATGTTAATTTCTATACTCTTATGCATTGAAATTCAAAATAGTTAAAACAAGATAATAGCCTGCCTTGCGGGTGGGGTGAGGGCTGGTAGAGGGTAAAGAGCCGCCTCTGGGACCACAGACTGAAGCGCGGTGAGGGTGCGGGCGGGTAGCGGGGGTGGGGGGGGTGGGCAGGTCCTGGAGCATTGCCTTGGTCCTCCTTCCTCAACCAGGCCTCAGGTGGCCTTGCTGTCCTCAGTCCCCACGGGGGTGACTGGGCTACAGCAGCCCCTCAGCCTGCCTCCCCCCGACCCTGCCCCCGGCTCCCAGACGCCCTGAGCGCCGGCAGACAGTTGGCAAAGGGGCCTCAGACAGCCTTCCTGATTTACCAGGCTCTCCACGTCTCCCGGCTGATGGATGACCTGTGCTTTCCCTCTCTCCTCCCTCTAAATGCTTCTGTCTCCAAGGCCACCCGCCCAGAATAGGAGCGCGTGCGCAGGCGGGGAGGAGCTGGGCCGATGGGCTGGCAGGGCCTGGGCTGGCCTTCCCTGCCTCCTTCCACCCCCTGGCCCTGCCTGTAACCCCGAGGTCTTGCCCACAGCCAGAGCCAGGCCTGGTTGGTCTGGGCTGCCTAGGTGCTCAGATCCCTCCCCTTCGAGCACTGTGAATTGAGCTCCACCAGCCATGGGCCAGACTCCGTGCTAGATCCCTGCCCCCAGGGAGCTCCCAGGCTACAAACAATAAACAGGATCTGAACGCTGCGGCTTTGGTAGGGTTGTCAGTCTCTCTAGGAGACAGTCTTGAGCTGAGATCTAAAAGTGAGAATGAGCCACCATGGATGGATTTGGTGCAAGGATATTTTGGGAAAGTAGCTGGTTAGGGACCCCTGAGTGGCTGAGTCCGTCAAGCGACTGACTTCAGCTCAAGTCATGATCTCTGGGTCCGGGTGGGGCTCCCACTCAGCATGGAGTCTGCTTGTCCTTCTGCCCCTCCCCCTGCTCGTGGTATGTGTGTGCTCTCTCTCTGCCTCTCTCTCAAATAGATATATAAAATCTTGAAAGAAAGAAAGAAAGAAATGAAAAGAAGGAAGGAAGGAAGGAGAAAGAAAGAAAGAAAGAAAGAAAAGGGAAGCGAAGAAAAGAAAAGACAAAAAGAAAAGGAGCGGGCCAGTACAAATGCTCTGAGGCAAGCCCTTGTTTATGTCCAGGGGCAGGCGGACAAGGGGAGATACTGGACTCAAGCCCTGTCCCTGATGCAGAGTTACCAGATGACCTTGGACCGGTTGGGTCACCTCTCAGGACCTTGCTTTCCATGTTAGTCAAGCTGTGCTGGGCTTGTGATTCCCAGGTCCCACTCCAGACCTTCTGCCTGGGCTCCCTGGTGGGGTGAGTCCTGAGACTGCCCCAGGGGGTTCAAGGTCATCTCAGGTAAGACCCCACACTTCGAGGGCCACAAAGATGGAGCAGTCTCCTCCAGGTCTTCAAGAAATTTGACACTGTGGGGAGACAGACTCTTCAACCTAAAATCCCAAGCTGTGTGACAAGCCCCGGAGCGTGTCACGGACACGGCCCCACGGGGGTATGGTGGGCAGAACCCGAGCAGCAGGGTCAGGGAGCGGTGAAGGCGGCAGGCAGTGGTGCAGCGGCCCCACCAGTGGGCGTGATTGGACACGAGCCCATGCTGTGGGGGAGGCGCCGGAGGAGCTGGAAGAGCCCTTCGCTGTCCCCAACTCTTCAACTCTAAATACAGATGCCGCCAGGTGCTCCACACACTCACCCAGAAGGCAGGCAGAACCGCTGTTGGCATCTAGGGCCCAGGGGCAGTATGACACTCAGCAGGGCATCAGGCCTCCACCCCCCACCCCTGGGGAACCCCTGCACCCCGGAAGCTCCTGCCCGCTGAACCACAAACAGTTCTGCAAACAGCCACACTCTCCCACCCCAGCTTTAGTGCGGACCCTGCCCCCTGCAAAGGACCCCACCCCCACCCCCACCTTGGCTGGGCTGTCTCTTTCTCAGCCTTGGGTTTCAGAGACCCAGAAGCTAGGTCGGGGGTGGGGGCAGAGCTCCCGTCCACCGCCAAGACCCTGGGCTCTCTCAGGAGGGCAGGGGTGAGGCCTCAAGCCTACCCCACAGGAGTGCGGCCCCAGGGCGGGTGTCCCATGAACGGGGAGGATGGACCGAGAGCTGGCAAGAACCATGGAAGACGCTAAGCAAACCTCACCCAGCCTCAACACCCCTCACACGTCTGCAAAGCACTGTGCTGTTACCTTCAGCTGAAATACGTGCGGCCAGCTTGGATTGTCGATGGGAGTTGGGGGAAGAGTCACTGTCTCAGCCGGGGTGACAGGGCTGAACACATCCAGGCTGGTGATGGTCAAGGGCATGGATTCTGGAACCAAACTGCAGGGCTCAAATGTTGGTTCTGGCTCTTTCTAGTTGTGAGGCCTTGGGCAATGGACTCAACCTCATGTACTTAGTGAAAACAATTTTATTGTAATAATTACATGTCTCTGTCCATGTGGAGTAGAGAAATATAACCAGCACACCGATTGCCGTCCCAGATTCTTTTGTTAGGACGAAGCTAGGCCCAATATTTAAAGCAGTTTTAAAGCAAGTTGATTTATAAAGAAAAATGTAAAGTAAATAATGCAGATCATAGTCTTGGGGCTGGCTTTTAAGTTACAGAGCTTAGGGACTGCCAGTTCAGGGAGCTGCTTGGCTCTGCTCTGGGCTTTCACAGGGAGCCCAATGGTTTTCAAACTGCTCCTCAGACCCTGGGCCCCCCGGAAGGCTGGGGCAGGTGGAGATGCACAGCTCTCGGGCCACAGAGCCGTCAGTAGCAGCCGGGGACGATGAAGGAAGCCACTCTGCCCTGGGAGCTCGGCACCCCCGCATCTGGTGTCTAGTCCCTGCAACTCTGTCTGGGCTGCAGACTAGCATGGCCACAGGGCATGGCAGGGCCCGGGTGAGGCCAAGGGGGATGGTGGGCACGATAAAGCTGCAGGGAAGGTGGTGGGCAGTTGAGGGGTCCAGGACTGGGTCCTTGGTGTTGGCCGGCAGAGGTGTCAGGAGCCACTGGAACGACATGGGAAGGATCGTGTGTATGTCGACGGGGGCTGGGGTGCAGCGCGGTGGTAGGAGCCTCAGAAGGGCTTGGGGGGGGGCTCCACTGCCGAGGGATGGAAGGGGTTGGTGAAATGGTGGGGGAGGCCTGGGTCATCAGAAGTCTTGTTTCCAGAGAAGCAGGACTGTCTGAGACATAGGGACAGGGTTGAGAGAAAGTCAGTGGTGGGAGGAAGCGTGTAGCTAGGGAAGCTCAGAGATGCATGGACACTCAGGCCCCCCAGGTCATTGTGGACGGGAGTCCTGCTGGACAGTTAGGGCGTGCTCAGCCAAGGTGAGGCCTCAGCAGCAGCCCCTCTGCCCAGTGGAGGACCCGGGGGGTCAGAGCGCCCTCCCGTGGAGAGTCCTGCCTCCGTGGGTCCAGGTGCTGGCTCCGGGGCCCCCATCATCCCAGCCATGGAACAGGGATTAGGATTTGCCTCCAGGGCTGGAAATCCGGACAGTGGCATTTTAAATAAGTATTATTTATTTTTATTTTTTAAAAGATTTTATTTATTTATTTGAGAGAGAGCATGAGAGGGGAGAAGGTCAGAGGGAGAAGCAGATTCCCAATGGAGCTGGGAGCCGGATGCGGGACTCCATCCCGGGACTCCAGGATCATGACCTGAGCCGAAGGCAGTCACTTAACCAACTGAGCCACCCAGGCACCCTAAATAATTTTTTTATTGAGGTACAATTGACATATATTTGTACAACATCATGATTTGATGTTGGGTTCAAGCCCAGAGGTATCTTACACACACATGAAAATATACATGTATATATGTATCCTCTTATTTTTATACTGTTTATGCCTCTTTTTTTACTTAACCACACTTCTGAGGTGAAAAGGTTTTTGGTGCCTCAGAATATCAATAGATCTTCCCAATCTGTGCACACGAGCTGCCTTGTCCTTCCTGACGGATGGACACTATTCCACCACACAGGTGACTCCTTCTGTATTTGACCTACCCCTTACTGATAGAAACTCTTCAGTTTTCCGTTTTCTACATTTACTATTGGCAGCACACACCCATCCTTCGCAGCAAAGGTCTACCAGCACTGAGGAAGCGAGGAGAACAAATTCAATACAATGAGATGTCCTTTCTCAGCAGTCAGACTAACAAAAAGTCAAGTCTGGAAACACCACGTGTGATGCGGACGTGGAGAACGAAGAACTCTCATGCGCAGCTGCTGGGAGTGGAAATGGTCACAACCGCTTTGGAGAGCATTTGGGCACTAAAGTTCTCTCTGTCCTGCCCAGCCACTCTCTCTCTCTGAGGAACTCTAAAGGCACTGTCACATGTGGGCCAGGAGACAAGATAGGGGGCGCCAGGGTGGCTCAGTCGTTAAGCGTCTGCCTTAGGCTCAGGTCATGGTCCCAGGGTTGGGGATCAAGCTCCGCATCCTGCTTCTCCCTCTGCCACTCCCCCTGCTTGTGTTCCCTCTCTCGCTCTCTCTCTGTCAAATAAATAAATAAAATCTTAAAAACTACCACAAAGCAAACAAACTAAAACTACACGCACACACCCACAGGAGTAAATCTCACAAACCATAGGAAGTGGAAAAAATCAGCTGAATAAGGCTATGTACCATATATCATTTATACGAGATTTTACAACAAGCAAGACAATACCACGCCTTGTTTACAGATGCGTATGTATTTAGTAAATGTAAAAATGGACACGTGGTGCGATGATAATCAATTTTGAGACAGTGACCTCCTCTGGGGAGAGCAATGGAATGGAGGAGGAATATCGGGACATTTCAAATGCGTCTGTATTTTTTTTTTTAAATTGTGGGAATTGCATGTTTAGCTTCCTGGGGAGCCTGTAGTGTTTTATTTGTAAGCTGGCGGTGGGTTTAAGCAGTCTTTAGATTATCCTCCGGGCCTTTCTTGTATGACTGAACTATTTCATGAACTTTAAAAAGTAGAATGAGTTACCTGAACTTTAAAAGTAGAATGAATTAAAATTGGAAGCCACCATTTGCACTGTGAACCCTTTCTGAATTGCATCATTAATATAAAGCTGTTTGAGGGAACATGTGCGGCTGTTGACCTAGGCTTCAAAATTGACAGTTAGAGCTCCTGCCCATTCTAACCTCCGCTAATGCTGACGTGGCCACGCCCATCCTACAGACACTCAGACAAGACCCTGGGCTCCAGCGGCCCTGGGGCCTCTGGGGGCAGCGTGTTGGAGGCCCCGCCTCATCTGGGCTGTCTCCCAAGCCTCAGATTACACCCCTGTCCTCCAGCAGGTCATTTCCGGAGCTGCCCCTAAGGATTCTGTCTTATCCTTTGCTGGCATCCGATCTCCCCCAGACGCAGCCTGATCCCAGGCTCAGTCCCTTCAGGCAGGTAAGCCTCTCCCCTGGGTCGCTTTCCTTCCAGCAGCAGAGACAGAGCTATGGTCCTTCCACCCAACCCCTGGGTGTGAGTCCGGGTTCTGCCTCCTATGACCTTGGGTCGGGTCCCCCATCTCGGCAGGCCCATTTCGTCTCAGGGGAATTAAGAGGGGCAGGTGAGGGGCTCACACATCCATGGTCCACACACCACTGGACAGTTGTCCCAGAAGGAGGAAGGCGACAAGCATCTCTAAGCCACTTAGCCCTTCCCGGCAGCTCCAGGAGCATGTGAAACCTACAAAACACCACCATCAGGTAAGTGTTACCTTTTCCCCACCGGTAGACGTAAGGCTAGTAAATGCATTTACGCATTTAAGGTGTTTATGAGAATGTGCATGCATAATAAACGATCACATCCAGCGTGCCCCTCAGCAGCCACAGGCTACCGTGCAAACACTTACGGGGCCTCGCTTACTCGGTATTGCACCACGCTTCCCACACTGAGGCCACCGTGCGGAGCAAGGAGGAGGCAGCGGTCTGCTTTCCATCACTGGAATCTAAAGAAAAGGGGGACTTTATCACCAGGCCCCCTGGAGAATGTAATACAGGGCCTGTCACAGGGGAGGGGCTCAATAAATGCTTGGAAAAGTACAGATTCTTAAGAGCCCCTGGAAGGCCTCTTCACCAACCAGCCGCCGTGCTGAGAATTCCTCCATCAGCGCCTCCTTTGGGTAAAAGATTCCTAGCAATATAGAGAAGGTTCTTTCAGCACAACTATGCCAAGAGCTCCTCCAGCAATCCGGGAAGAGTGGAAATTGCGGGTATGTGTCAGGGCAGGGCCAGGGAGGGCCCTTCCTCCCCGGGCCCGTGGACCCCAGCCAGCCAGCCAGAGATGCCAACCAAGAACATCTAGCCAAGTGCAGGGTCATTTCCCCTAAGATGCCTGTCACCTTCTGGAAGGAAAGGCTTTAACTGGTCATTCTCAGCTGGGAAAAGAAGTCATGATGTCCAAAGTGGTGTGTGTGGGACTCTGCCAAAGCACTCTAGAAATTCCAACACCTACCCCCGCCTGGGTATTGCACATTGGACAGTTTCGAGGCAGCAAAATGGATGGAGAATCAAGGTATTAAACCTTAGCACCTTCTAACCCAGGGATTCGCATAAAAATAATTGTGCATAAAAATAATTCAGGGGTGCTTGTTAAGATGCATCCTGAGTCTTCACACACATATCGGAGTCAGTGGGTGTGAGGTAGGGATCTGGAATCTGCGTTATTAACAAGCGCCTGCTGGTACAGACCCCTGGGCCATTCTTCGAGAAACCCACTTCTACTTCATTGGATGGAGGCCTTATGGGGTGGGGGTGGTTCTCAAAAGCCTGTTAGGAGAAGCAGGTGGGGAGGAAGCGTAGGCCCAAGGTTCCTGAAGGCTGTGACTGAGGGCAGACTGTCCCATTAACTCTGTTAAGGGCCGATCCAGCTGCCAGCATGGAAGGCAATGTGACGGATGGGGTCCAGACTTAAAGATCCTCATTCATGCCAGCCAGCACCCCAGCCTTGGCAAGTGCATTCACTTCTCCCAGCACTTCGCCCAGCATCCTCACCTAGTCCTTGCAGCAGACAAGAAGAGGGCTGCCCACTGCACTTCACTGGTAGGGAAACAGAGGCAGGCACAGGGCATACAGAGATGGTTTGCACCAGGAAGGTAGGGGCAAGAGAATTACAATTGACTGAGTGCCTGTTGCATGCCAGGAACTTTATAGCCATCCTTTCCAGCATCTCTCACAAAATTGTCCATGTCGTCCCCCATGCCACCGGTGAGATGGACGGGACTAAGGAAGCAACTTGCCCAAAGTCAGACATAGGAGCTGGGAGACAATGGCTTTTGAATCTAAATTTGCCTGACTCCCCCGTCCATACTCTTTCTAGAAAATGGACACCTGCTCAGAAAGCACCAATTCTATCCCTCCAGGGGATTCTACCCCATCTCAGTGGGGCTCAGAGCTGGATGAACTCAGACCTCAGAGTGACTCTTCATTTTGCCCCTTGCTTGGGGCACATATGCCATGTCTTTCTCCAAGGGGTATCCCAGGGTTCCCTGACTCAGTGCTTTGGAGGCTGGGCCCTCCCCACTCCTTCCAGACCCTCTGAGAGCCAGTGCCTGCAGAGCCGAAAGCTGTGAGCTGCTCCCCCAAAAAGCCAGACCCACAGAAAGTCAAGAGGCCAGAAGGAGAGGTCAGTGCCCTTCTATCCCCACACCAGTGAGCACAGAGATATTCCTTTTCTTTAAAAAAAATATATTTATTTATTTACTTACTTACTTATTAGAGAAAAAGGGTGAGCACAAGCAAGGGGAGGGACAGAAGGAGAGAGAGAAGCAGACTCCCTGTTGAGCAGGGAGCCCCACATGGGGCTCGATCCCAGGACCCTGGGATCATGACCTGAGCAGAAGGCAGAGGCTTAACAACTGAGTCACCCAGGTGCCCCCAGAGGTATACCTTAGATGTCAAAAGGGCACAGGGTCAGGGGTCAGGATATCCACTCTCATTCCAGTCACTTGCCTTCCTGAAGCCTCAGTTTCCCCAACTGTGAAAGGATGACAGCACTCTCTGTCTCCTCAAGTGAAAGAATTATGAATGATGCTTCAGTGTGTCTGTATGTTAATACCCGTATCATTACATAATCACTTTGTGAAGCAGCCACCTCGGGACAGAAGTCACTCTGTGCCTGTTTAAGGACGAATCCCCTTAGCATTCCCAGGAATGAGAAATCTGCTATGTTAGGCTTCTAGGCTCTTCTGTCCTTCCCTTGGCCTTTGACTCCTCGAAGGCTGAATTTTTCTCCTACCAGGATCCCAGATGGTCCTTAGGGGGCCTCCAGGCCAGTTCATTCCCACCATAACCCCTGAGACTATCGGCCCCTCCTGCTTCCCCTTCTCTTCCTCCTGAGTTCTGGCTGTCTCCATCCCGGAAGCTCAGGAAGAACTCTGGGCGACAACATTTAACCTGTGTTTCCAGCTCTGCTCTGACCCCTGGAGCTTTGTAGGGGTGGGGGAGGAAGAGACAGAGGAAGGGATGTCAGGACAACTCGGTTTCTCATCCCAGCTCTGCTACAAGCCGGCATCACTGTGGGTAAGTCCATGCGCCGGAGCTTTGATTTCCTCACCCGAACATGAGGACAGTATATCCTGTTTACAACGTGGCGTGATGTGAAAAATCAATGCAGTGAGTGCTATGAACGCTCTTGATACCGCACAGTGACGTCACCATCCAGGGCAGAACCGACCCAAGACAGCATGTGGTTCTCCATCCTTTCTCACCAGTGACACGTGTCTCCCCAGCGAAGGGAGAAGAGAAAGTCCACCCTATCGAGCACCTCTGTTCTGTCGTGTTCTGTGCCAGCAGGGGTCTCACCATAAGGCTGGTGGGTTGGAATTAGCCCCATTTCACAGATGAGAAAACTGAGGTTCAAAGACCTCGAAGATCTCAGAATGTAGCAGCTTGAAGTGATGAGAAAGGGCCTCTCCTCTCTTCTCTCTGCTCCCCACCCTTTCAAGGGGTTATGGTGGAGGGAGGGACACAGGCTTGGGGCCCCTCAGTCAGACTCATGGAAGGGACCCAGCCGAAAAGATAAGCATTTCTGGTACGTCCCTAGAAACCAGGGAGTAAACAGGATTCTGCCCTGGCGCTAGGCTTTCCAGAGACACACCTGTATAAGCAGCAGCCATTCCCAACAGAGCCCTGTTCTCGGAAAGCACTGGGGCTGGGCTGTCCAGATTTGTTTAGTTCTCTGACTGTATGCGGGAGCCTGAGCCCGTGTGCAGGCGAGGCCCTGCCTCCCCACCTCTGCCTCGTCCATCACTCACTGGGAAGGGGTCTTCTGCCCAGAACCCTCTCCTGACCACAGCCTGTGTTCAAGGTTTTTATCCACCCTATCCCCATGGGGAGAGGGGGGAGACAGGGCCCTCCACTGACCAAGTGAGGGACTGACTCAGGGTTACAGAGAGTGTGTGCTTGTATGTGACCTGAGAAGAAGTGTGAACAGACTGTGCCTACAATGACCTTGGACCACCGAGGATGTACATGTCCTCCTAGCATGTCAGCAACCTGTCCCCCACACTCCTAGGAGGGTGGCTGTGAGTCCTGTAGATGTGGGGAGTGGGGAGGGCTGTGCTCTGAGTCCCCCCCACCACCACCACTTCCAAGGGCGTGTTTGTGTATCCTGTTAGGCAGGTGTGTGCTGGGGACGTAGGGTACCACAGCAACCTCAACCAGCCCTGTACGGATGCATGTTCGTATGTGTCCTACAAGTGTGAGCCGGTGGACGCTTCTGCCAAGCGTCTGCACACGCTCCTGTGTGCTTGGAGTGAGATCTGGCACACCCGCGTGTGTCCTGTGAGAGCGAACAGAACCCCACAGGGGGCTGGCACGGGCGGGAACGTGCGAGTGTGCGTCCTGCGGCTCCCCGCTCGGCTTCTCGGCGGGCCTGCCGGTGTGCACGAGTGGAAGGCGCCCGGTGCCCGCGGGTGTGCGCGCGCCGATGCCAGCGCGAGTGAGTGCGGCGCCGCTCGCTCCGCTCCCCGCCCGCCCGCGCAGCCGGCACACTCACACTGCTTGGTTGCTGCCGGGTGACGCGGGCTGGGCCCGCCCCCCGCCTGCCGGCCCCCGGCACTCACTAGCCGGCCGCCGCCGAGCAGGCAACAGCCGCATCAGGACCGTCCGGGGGCGCCGCCGGCGATGCCCACAGCCCTCGCCGCGCCCCACCGGGCCTGCTGAGCCGCACCCCCCCCACCCCCCACCCCGGGCAGGGACCGCGCCGGGCCGGGGCCGGGCCGCGCCCGGGTGGGGCCGCGCTGCCTGCATGACCCTCCGGCGGCGCGGGGAGAAGGCGACCATCAGCATCCAGGAGCATATGGCCATCGACGTGTGCCCCGGCCCAATCCGGCCCATCAAGCAAATATCCGACTACTTCCCCCGCTTCCCGCGGGGCCTGCCCCCGGACGCCGGGCCCCGCGCCGCTGCGCCCCCGGACGCCCCCGCGCGCCCCGCCGCGGCCAGCGCGGGCCGCCGAAGCCCCTCCGACGGCGCCCGCGACGACGACGAGGATGTCGACCAGCTCTTCGGAGCCTACGGCGCCAGCCCGGGCCCCAGCCCCGGCCCCAGCCCCGCGCGGCCGCCCGCCAAGCCGCCGGAGGACGAGCCCGACGCCGACGGCTACGAGTCCGACGACTGCAGTAAGTTTCCAACTCGCCGACTTCCCGCCCCCTCCCCCGGCCCGGCCTCCGGCGCGCTACCCCGACCCCGCGGGTCCTCCAGCCCTCTGCCGTCTCCCCTTTCGCCGGCATCCACCCCCGCCTGTAGCGGCCCCTCGCCTGCTCCGTGCGCCCTCCGCGCGCCTTGCAGACCCTGCCCCGACCCCTCCCTGACCCGCACTGGAGAGGTGGGAAGTTTGGGGGCGCCCCCTGAGGGCGTCCCATTTGCGGGGCCCGGTTCTCCGAACCCGCGCCGCGCCCCCTCTCGGCCCGCCGGCGGGGAGCTCCGGTGCGGGCGGCGGCTTTTGTTCCCGGGAAGGGCGGAGCTGCGCCCCGGGGAGACACCAGTTGCTGCCTGCCGCGCGGTCCTCCCCGCCCGGGAGCCCGCTGCGGGCCGGCCTCGCAGCCGAGGGGCCGGGCTCGGGCGGCAGGTGGCGGGCGCGGGGGCTGGGGCCGGGCCGGCCTCCGGAGTGGGCCTGGCGGCCCGCAGAGCGCAGTGGCTCGGCTGGCGCCCGAGCCGAGCACCGGAGGACCGCGGGGCCGCTTGTCCTTTGGAAAAACCTTGGCGGTTCCTGCTCCCGCGTCCGTGGACCCCGCTGCGGCTCTGTCCCCGGCCGCCGACCTTCGCCCACCTGTTACGCCCGCTTTCCACCTCCAGGAAGGGCCCCCAGCCCGCACCTCCTCCTTCCCGGGCTGAGCCCCGAGCCCCGGGGAGGGGGCAAGCACCGGGGGTCCCTCCAGGCCAAGGCCGGGCCGGGCCAGCGGGTGTTCCTCGCCTTTCCGGTCTCTAAGGTGCCTGCCGCGCCGGAACCGGGAGTGGAGGGGAAACCGAGGCCAAAGAGGTTGCCGCCTGGTTCGGAAGGGGTTGGCGCGAGATGGGGGTGGGGCTGGGAGTAGCGCGGCTCGCTAGGCTGGAGCCCCAGCCGCGTCACTCTCAAATCTGCCACACCAGCCGGGAGGTGGATCTTTCTGGGCAGGGGTCTCCCGCGGGTTTAGCCAAGGGACGCTCCGCCGGGTCCTGCCGCGTGCAGTGCAGCGAGGGTGGCCGCGCCTGGTTTGGGGACTCATGTGGGCCTAGGGCCGGGGGCCTGGAGTTTCCCCAAAGCAGATAATGTGTCACTGGAAGCTGAAGGTGGAGATTACCAGCACCACTGGGGGAGGTGACCTACCTCTCATCGTCCTACCTAGGGAGGCCTGTCCGCTCTCCGAGGAGGGGACTGTCCCTTGTGCACTTTCTTTGGGCCTGGACCTCCCCACTCTGGCCCGCACCGGGTGTACTGAGACCTTGCCCTCCGTGGCCTGGAGGTGGGGAGCAGTCCTCTCCCTTCACTTTCCTGCATCATCAGGAAATTGGGTCCGGAGAGTTTATGCCCTCAGGGCTGTGCCTGGATCTCTCCCACCACACCCCCTCGCCCCGCTCCTGGCACCCTGGGCACATAGCACCCCCTCACCTGCTGTGCATTTGGGCAGGCCCTAACTGGGACCCAAGTCACCCCTTTGGATGCTCTGACCCCAAAGCCACCTCCGGAAGAAAGGGTAAGGAACTTGCTACCCTTCCAGCATCTTTCCTGCTGGACCAAGAGAGTGACAGGGGCAGGACAGAGCTTCCACAGGAACTCCAGGCGCTCCTCCTGTTGCCACAAAGGGCCCTCTGATGACACACTGTTACTTGGTGAGAAATCCTGTCGTTTCTTTGGACTCTCCCTAAACACGCCCGGCAAGAAGGAGGCCCGAAAGTCCCAAACTCAGGTCGCTGCTTCATCTCCAGGCCATCGACTCCAGTCCTTCCTTCCCTGAGCACTGTCCCAGCAGCAGAGAGTGGGGCAAAGGGGCACAGGACCAGGGCTCGGGACCCAGGGAGCTCACATGTCCTCACAGGGAACAGACTCACTTGAGGTCGACAACGCAAGGCCATGGGGGACACAGCCTTGCCCGCCCAGACGGAGGGCTGGCCACACTCATATCACCAGGCAGTCTGCTGAAAAGAGCTAAGGAGGAGGGTGTGTGGCTGAGCCAGGGCCAGTCTGGGCCCCCTCGTCCCCTTCAAGGAACAGCCCGCCCCAGGCTTGGATCCCATCAGCAGCTGAGCAGACTTTGCAGGCACGGGAACACAGAAATCTCGGCTCCTTCCTGTGGTGGGACCAGGTTCTGCCACGGAACCACTCCCTAGCCCATACCCCAGGCCCGGGCCCCCTCTAGGCTCTGACAACCAGATCCCTAGAATTAGCCTAAGTGATTCAAGCCAGATGGTTCCTTACGGCTTTAGCCAGGGTTATGCTATTTGCTGCCCTAATTATTGGATTATCTCTGTCCTAACAAAAAGAAATCAGGGCGGTTGCTCTGTTGTCCAAGGCTGAGAATGAAAGACTTTATCTACTCGACCTTTTCCCCCCTTCTCTTTAAATCTCGTCCTTTATTAAGTCACCTCAAGACCCAAGCATCAAATTTGCATGTTCCAAACTGATCTAATAGGGGCCAAAGGCAGTCAATGTCAGGGTTAGACGTGTCCTCCCTCTCACTGGTCCACAGTATGGGCGGGCCAAGCTGGACTCCGCTGCCTGCTGTCCCCCAGCTGGGCCCCAAGCCCCGGGGCCCACCATCTGCACGTGTCCATCCCCTGCCCACCGTCTCCTGCCCAGCCTCCACCTGTGGAAACCCAGGTCCTTCTTCCAAGCTATAAGGACTAGATTGTTTGGGTTTTGCAAGTAACAGAAAATTCCAAGTTTGTTAAACCGTGGGGACAGTTGGGATCACGTGACACCCAGATAAGCGTAGGCAGTGGCTCGTTGGCATCCTCAAAGGTGATGTCTCTGTCCACCTCTCCCCTTGGCCATGCTCTGCTCTCCTTAGGGTGTCCTCCCTCCTGGTCCTGGGTGCCCGTTTCAAGTCCAGGTGTCACATGTAACCATAAGATCTTCAATTTGACAAGGACAAGTTTCCTTGCCCATATCTCAGTTGAAAAGCAAGGAAAGCTCTCCCAGGGTCCGCAGGAGACCTGTCCTTCTGTCCTATTGGCCAGAATGGCATCATATGCCCGTGCGGACACCTGCCTCTGCGTGATTCATGCTGGGTGGGGTCAGGAGTGGTGCCGTTGGAGGCAGGGATGGAGTGGAGAAAGTGTTGTCTCCAAGGCCCTCAGCTGGGAGCGGTTCCCAGTCCCTGCTGGCTTTGCATCCCCTTCCGTGGAGCCCAGGCATGTTGTTCTCAGACCATAATTTTAGATACTCAACATTATAAGACCAGCTGTATGTCAGGTGCTGTTCGAGATTCACGGATGCCTGAGACTTGGTCTCTGACAGGAGGGAGTTCAGGGAAGCCGAGATGAGCAAGTAGCCCAGCGGTAACAACAGAGAGGCAGGAAGCCAAATGGGAAGTGCTGTTTTGCACAGAGTTTACCCATAGAGAAGGCTGTGCTCTGAGTCTGGGAGAAAGGAGGAAGCGGTCTGGCTGAGTAGAAGGAGGAAAGAGAGATGCTCCTGGTGGGGGGACTGCTGTGTACAAGGGTAGAGGTGGAGGAAACAGCCCAGCAGAGGTGCCGTAGTCAAGAGGCTGAAGCAAGGGGAAAAGATCTATGATGAGGCCAGAGTGGTCATATCATAGAGGCCCTTGAATGCTACACCGAGGAGGTTAAACTGAGTCCAGGAGGTAGTGGTGAACCTTCGAATAATTGAAAGCAAGAGAATGAATAGACTTCTGAGTGTCCTAAAGTTCTAATTCTCTGCCTCTGAGCTCCAGGGAAGCAGGGACAGATGACTGTTTTTTGTACCCCCTGCAGTGCTTGGTTCTGTGCCTCAGTTTCCCCAACTATGAAATGGTGTCAACTCAGGCTTGACCAATTTTCTGTGGTTCTTGCCACAGTTTTTAAAAACTATTTGAGAGGCTGACATTTTTCTTAGGGAGAGAGAGAAAGAAAGGAAGAAAGGAGGGAAGGAAGGAAGAAAACAACCAGCACCGATTTCCTATTCCCAAGGGTATACGGGTGAGGAAGGTTCAGGTGAAAACCAAGGTCAGAATGATGCTGTCAGTCTCCATCAGCAGACTAAAGGGGTGTTTGGCCTTAGAGGAACCGACCAGGGCTTGAGCCTGATTTTCTCTGAATTAGCCCCATTAAAGCTCTATAATTATCGACAGGCGGGTGACAACTCGCCAAGGCCCATTAGTGACCAACCCTCATTATTTTTCCGAGGATGTAAACTTCGGCCAGGACACGTGATTTCTGTGGGTGGAGGGCAGGACCCCGTGGCTCACGCAGACAAACCCCTTTGCCTGCCCTTAGGGGCCTCCTCACCTGCACCACAAGCCCACAGCTGCATTTCCGACTCAGAGGCCCCTCTAGGATGGTAGCCCAGCCACTGCCCCTCCCCTGCGTCCCTGAGAGCAGCTCTGCTTTTCTGTTTCTCTGTGGCAACCCCCTAAGATTTCAGCTTCACAAAGTAGCAGACCAAAAAAAAAAAAAAAAAAAAGTTGAAAGTCACTAGGCTTAAGACAGGAACTGTCAGGATGAAGTGAAGAGGCCTGGATTCTGTGTCCAGTTCTGCTGGGCCGCCCTGACCAGGTCACCTCCCCTCTCTGAGCCTCATTTCTCTGAATGGGAAATGAAGACATTGGACTGTAAGATCCCTAAGAGAGCTCCACCACCAGCAGATCTCTAAAAATGGTGACCGTGCTTCTATTAATAAACTATTATTTCTTACAAAACCTCCATTGGAGTTTAAAAAGAAAAATCATACATTGCGTGAAGGAGCGCTGGGTGCGCTGTTCCTTCCTGGGAATGGATGATGGGTGTCGGTTTCACCGAGCCGTGTCAGCCCTCCTTAAACAGGGATGCCTGCGGCGCCAGCAAAAGGGGCTCCTCTCTTCTCCGGGGTCTGAGTTTCCCAGTGGGAAGCAAGTGACCCCCACCGTCTGGCTGGCTGGCCTTCTCTGAGAGCGGGAAATGGGCAGGGATGGGGTGGGTGTATTTTAACACATGGACGTCACCAAATCCCCGCGCCTGTGAACAGCTGGAAGGCAGATTGGTTTGACGGGACCGGCCGTGTGGACTGAACATGCCCTCTTTGCTGATGTCACTGGTGTGGCTGAGGCAGGGTCCCTCCTCTCTGGAGGCGAACATCTTGAGAGAACAAGCTATGGGTAGGCCTGAACGGAACCGCAGACCGACCGACTGTCAGGCCAAGCCAATGGCTTTAGAAAATATCATCAAAGCATGGACCTGGAGAATCTTGGGCCCATGGCTGTGTTCACTGTGACGGGCATGGTGATACCTACCTCCCTTCCAGCGCCCCCACCTGCCCACCTGCACAGGTGGGAGCCCTGATACAGGCCGCAAAGGGCCAAGAGCAACTTGGGCTTGGCCTATTGACTCAGAGTTTGGGCACAATTCTGTCAAGTATTCGCACCTGGCTGTGTAGAAGAAAGAAGTGACTATTGAAAAGGCAGGCAGGCGGGCTGCTTGTGCAATCAGAGGCAAGTATCCTAAGAGGAGTTTCAAGCTGATGGCAAAGGAGGAGGCAGAAAAATGGAGAAAACCTCGGAAAACCTCGTGCCGGGGATCCCTGGATCTGGGCCGCCACCGTGACACCCAGAACGGTCGTTGTGGTCACAGCGATGACTCAGGTCATGCAGAGGGGTGTAAGGGACCGTTTGTATAGTCTCTCCACAAAGACTGGGAGGGGAGTGATCCAGTTTGTAACGAGTTCATTCCAGAAGGTGTCTCAGGGGGCAAGTACGGTTATCCAGGAAAATCCCCTGGATGGGTCTGCTCCTTCTATAATTACGTACTGAGCGTGTTCTGTACCCCAGGGGCTGTTACAGCGCGATGCCCTGAGGCGGATACTATCGTGTCTCCATTTTGCAGATAAGGAAACTGAGCACAAAGGCTATCTAAAGTCACACAGCAAGGAGGCATGTGGCCAGGACTTGACCCCCGCCGGGGTGAGGTGTCCGAGGGCCGGTCTTGGTACCCCACATGTGCAAGGACAGAGATGAGCTGGGTGCCTTCCTAACCCTGTCTCAGGAGCTAGGGAGCAAGACATGCGGCTCAGTGCCCGCACCTCGGAATAAAGGGCAGCTCCACGCACATGGGCCTTCATTTGCCCATTTTTCCGCAAAGCCAAATGCTGCCATGCCAGCACCGCCCCCCCCCCCGCCCCGCCACCCCCACAGGAGCCCAGGGATCTGCAGGCCAACGGCATCTACTCAGCTCCGGCCTTGTCATGCAAAAGCAGCCGTGGACCAGATGTAAAGAGATGAGCGTGGCTGAGCTCGGCGTGAATCTAGAACCTTGTTGGGTGCCCCTGGCCGGAAGAACAGAGCCCCGCCCTCCCCCCAGCCTCCGCCCAGCTGCCCAGGCCCCCTCATCCAACCAGCCTGAGGTCTGATGCCCTTCCCCCTGGGCACCCCTGTGCGCTGGCCGACTCCCACTCATCTTTCACGGCCCAGATGAAGGATCACCTCCTCCGGGGAGCCTTCCCTGGTGGCCCCCATTCACAGCCGAGCAAGGCGTATCCTTTGAACCCCTATCACTCCTGGCTCACCAGACTCTACTAGGGCTGATTCTTTTCATCTGTTTCTCCCATTACGCCATGGGGCAGGATAGCATGGGATTCCTTGGGGCAGGAACCCCGCCTTATGGATGTTTTCATCCCTGGAGTCCACCTATTATACTAAGGCTTGGTAAAGAAGAATGAAGGAACGACTGGGTGCCACTTGAGCCGCCCAGCAGTCTGGCAGGATCTGGGTTTCTAAAGACTTCCTGTCAGTGAGCATCTTGCTGTCCAAGACTTGCCCCTGGGGCCTGCCCCCGCACCTGCAACCCCCGCCCTTACGCCAGGAGCCACGTGAACAGGGCCGGCTACAGCTGCTCTGTGTGATTGCCCCCAGGGCTACAGGTGCACCCAATTACCGCCGGACGCTCCGCCCAGCCCTAGGGAATCGACTGCCGCCTTCAAGAGGCTGGCCGGGAGCAGTGCCAGGACTTAGCGGCCTCCTTGCCGCCTGCCCCAGGCCCCTCAAGGGACCAGAGAGACTGGGGAGGGGCAGCCCCGAGGGTTGCTGGGGGTGGATCAGCCAGTCAGCCCGGCTAGGGCCCCAGGGCTTCTCTCAAGGCTCTCTCACACAACTCTTGTGACATTTTTTTTCCCAAAATATTTTATTTATTTCTTTGACACAGAGAGAGAGATCTCAAGTAGGCAGAGAGGCAGGCAGAGAGAGAGGAGGAAGCAGGCTCCCTGCTGAGCAGAGAGCCCGATGCCGGGCTCGATCCCAGGACCCCGAGACCACGACCTGAGCCAAAGGCAGAGGCTTAACCCACTGAGCCACCCAGGCGCCCCACCTTGTGACATTTTAACGGGTCAGGGAAACCGAGGCACAGAGCCAAGATTGATGGTCGCACAAGGAGGGCAGGAGGACGGGAACCTTTAGCTGAGTGTCCTGTAAGGGGGAGTCCAACAGTGGACCAGCCACAGGCCAAGCACCCCAGCACCACGCAGGGGCCAAGCTCCCCTCACTGAGCCTCCACTCCTCCCTCCTCTGGAACCTGAGGAGGCCAGTGCTCACTTCCCAGGACTGGTGGGCCTGGGGGACTGGGCGGAGGGGTTGCATGCAGTAGGTGCTCCGTTAATGGCAGGCGTTGTGCGGCTGTGGGTGGGCGACCCTCCCCCGCCCTCCCCCGCCCTCTGTGTGGCCGATGCGTGACCTGAGCCCTCTGTCCGCAGCTGCCCTGGGCACGCTGGATTTCAGCCTGCTCTACGACCAGGAGAACAACGCCCTCCACTGCACTATTAGCAAGGCCAAGGTAGGCCCCTGCCGGCCCCCACGGTCCCCGGGGTCCAGGGCCCTGGGTGGAGGTGAGGGGCTGAGGTCCCAAGGCCTGTTCTCCCCGCTGGTGCCTGTCCAGGCTCTGTGGCATCTGCCTGTGGGTGCAGGGCAGGGAGGGAGTTCTTGCCTAATTCACTTCCGCTGCTCTGAAAAACCCCTACTGGATAGACATTCAGGGAAGGAGTAGAACAAAAAAGCAGGAAGAGAAAGAGAAGGAAGGTGGGATAGCAGGGGGCAGAGCTGGGGAGGGGCTGGGGATGGAAAGAGGGCAGGAAGGGGAGCAATGACAGGTCTGTCCTGGTGGCCCAGTGGGGGTTGGACTGGTTGCCTCTGGCCTCCTGACGTTCCCAGCACCCCAGACTCCTCCAGGCGGGAGAGTCCTCTCCTGTGGCTCAGGGCCCCAGCCTGGCTCTCGGGTCTCGGGCCTGAGCCGGAGCATCTCCCCCTTCGGGCTGGGGGGGCCTCAGCTCTCTCTTTAGCCATGCTGTTCGCTTCGCCCCCTGCATCCATCCCTCTGGGAGGAAGGTGCCAAAGTTGATGTTCTCGCGCAAGGTAAGGGCCGTAGCGCGGCCTAGTAGGACTCCCAGTAGAGCCATGGAAGGGTCTGGCTCAGGCTCAAAGCAAGGAGCCTCCAGCAGAGCCGCCTGGGCCCAGACCCCACCGTCCGTCCCAGCTGTGTGCTTCTGTGCGCTTCTGTGCCCCTCAGCACCCCAGCCAGGGCTCTGCCCACCCTGAGGGGCCGGCTGCCTGGTTCTGTGTCCACTGTCCCCACCTGGCCTGGGCCAGCACACCCGGACTGCCATTGTGGTAGACAGCGGTGTCTGCTTCAGGCACCCCAGAGGCCCCCACGGGCCGTCCTCGCCCTGCCCTCCCCTCGGGAGCTGCCTGGGCTTTGATGCGGGGGCTCCAGACCTGCCTCTTGGGAAGGAGCCAAGAACTGTGACTCCATGACGGGGGGCCAAGGTGGAGGGCAGCCTGTAGGGCCCGGGCAGAGCCCTTTCCCTCTCCCTCCCCCTAGTTTTGTAGAGGTTGTCCAGGCTTGGGAACTGGGAATGGGCATCTGCTGCCAGACACCATCCCAGACACCAGGCCCCTTCTGTGCTGTGTGCCCTGCCTTCCCTACCCAGGCTCTAGGACTGTGGGGTTGTACGGGGGGGGGGGGGGCACACGTGGGTCTCTGTGTGCACATGTGTGTGCATCTTTTGGGGTGTGTCACTCAAGGCCTGGAGGTGGGGGAGGAGAGGACCCCAAGCCATAGGGGCCTGTTCTCCAGGTCATTCTCTGCTTAGTTCCCGTTTTGCAGGGGAGAGGCTGGTGCAGGCAGGGGAAGAACTGCGGCTCTGGATCCGGGTTGGGCGGGAGCCAGAGGGAGTTAAGGAGGCTGAAGCGGGGTTGACAGGTAGAGCCCCTTGAGGAGCTCTGGGGGAGGACAGAGGCTGTGCAGCCAGGCCCTTCCTGGACACTACCCTGCAGGGAAGCCGAGCAGCTCGTTTGCTCATCTGTAAAACTGGGTGCATCCCCCACCTGTGTGGTGGCTGTGAGCCCTGTAAGTGCTCAGTCCCAGCCACCGTCCTGGAGGACTGCCTGGTGGCGGGGGCCCAGCCCCGCCCACACAAACACAGGCACCCGGGAGCTCAGGCCCAGAGGGACTGGGACAGTGCTGACCGCCCCGCCAGTCCTGGGCACATCAGGGACAGGTGGTGAGCGCGAGAGGAAGGACTTGAGTCCGGGAGGGCCACCACCTCGCCACGGGGACACACGTGGCCACGGAGCCCCAGCAGCTCCCACACAGCTCAGAGAGCCCTACACTGATCGTCCACCACCTTTCTGGCATCTTCCAAGAGGACGTGGGGAAGGGGCACAAATGGCCTAGGCCAAGCCCTGCGTCACCATCGCCACCTCCACTCCTGGACCTCCCCTGGGAAGTGGGAACCAGTAACCCCTTTTATAGATGATAAAGCTGATGCTCTGGGGACAGAGCACCTCCGCCCCTTCCCCGGCTAAGCGAGCAGGAGCAGGGATCCCAGCCGGCCTGGCTCTGAGGCCAGCGTGCTCCTTCCCAGAAGCAGAGCCGCAGGGGCATTGGAAGACCCACCTCCTGCCTCAGCCCCTTCTATCCATCCCCACCCCCTGCTCTTCAGACCAAACCAAGGTTGGGGGTGAGCGCCTCCGTTCTCCTGGGAGGCCGGCCGGGCAGTTCTGGGATGCTGCTGCCCCGCAGCCTGCGAACCACCGCAAAAGAAAAAGCACAATTTTCAGAGCTCAGAGCAGTCATGAGGTCAGCTAAGCCCCCGTCTGTTCTCGGTTCCCTTGGTTCCCTGGCTGTGCGCACTTGACTGTCGTTCCAAGTTAGTGAGGGGTGCCATCTTGTGGAGGGACCCTCTGTGGCCAGCCACGCTGTCTGGCCTCCTCGGATTCAGGCCAGCAGGGAGCCGTGGCAGATCAGAGAGAAACTGAGGTTGGTCTCCAGGACCCAGAACCTTTTCCTGTGGTAAAGAGGGGAACGTTGGCGGTGAGTGGACATAGGGCCAGTGAGGGAAGTCCCTGTATTTGGGGAGTGGGGGAAGGGGAATCTGGAAGAAAGAAGGGCCTCCCCGAAGCAGGATAATGAGGACCTCCTTCAGAAGAGGGGGATCACTTGGCCTCCACGAAAGGGAGGCTGGAAAGAGAAAGGCTGGTCTGACAAAGACACCCTGAGACCCCTGTCCCAGCCAGGACATTTGGGGGGAGGGGGAGCACACCAGCACTGAGCCATCTTCCCTGTTCTGAGAGCGTGGGCTCCCGGGGACCTCTGCAAAGAGGGTCCTGAATGGACCCAGCCAGGAGGCCTGGGGACAAGGGGCGCGTGCCCAGCAAAGTGCCCAGAGGCCCTGGCTGCTCTCTGTGTCTCCAGCTCCCATTTCACACCTTCTGCCGTTCCCCTCTACTCAGGGCCTGAAGCCGATGGACCACAACGGGCTGGCAGACCCCTACGTCAAGCTGCACCTGCTGCCAGGAGCCAGTAAGGTGAGGGGTCCCTCCCAGGGCCTGCCAAACAGCACTGACTGCGGTGACTCGGCCCCGGCTGAGCTCAGCACACGCAGGGAGCCGCATACCTCCCATGCCGCCTCCCAGACCAAGCCAGCTGATGGGACCTCAGTGACTCACCGCCACTCAGCACACCTGGCCAGCTCCACAGCCCCCAGGCTTCCTGGGACCCTCCAGTCAGCACTACTTGCCTGATGAACTGGGGAAACCCTCCAGAAAATTCTAGGCCAGAATTTTATAAGAAGCAGACTCAGCTGGAGGTTACTATGTTTTGGGGAATAAAGGGCTCTGTGGCCAGATAACACTGGGAAGCCTTGTTAAACAGGTTCCTTTACTCTAGGACTTACCAGAGCCTTTAACATGTTGATGGGCTGCCCCGCAACACCCCACAAAGGGGAATGGAGTGGATAGATTCTGCCCAGTTCTTGGGCCACAGAACCCTTGTTCCTATACTAGGTGACCCAGCAGCCTGACCAAGCATGTGGGGTGCCAAGGAAAAAAGACATTTTTTTTTTTTTAAAGATTTTATTTATTTGGCAGAGAGAGATCACAAGCAGGCAGAGAGGCAGGCAGAGAGAGAGAGAGAGAGAGAGAGAGAGGGAAGCAGGCTCCCTGCCGAGCAGAGAGCCCGATGCGGGACTCGATCCCAGGACCCTGAGACCATGACCTGAGCCGAAGGCAGCGGCTTAACCCACTGAGCCACCCAGGCGCCCAAAAAAGACATTTTTTAAGAAAAGATTTGCTATTAAACAAAAGCATCAAGGTGACCTTCAGCATTGGAAGGTCAAAACTGTTTAGACATTCTTACACATGTCTTACTGGTCAGTGGTGTTTAAATCTTAATTTCATGAGAGGGAGGGTTAGATCATCTTCTCAGAGTTGGGTCTGGGACCCACACTTTTCAAGGGGCAGGTTATGTGGACATCATTGCTGAGGAGGGGATGGGGTCAACAGGAGACTAGCAGCTTTGCTTCCAAGAGGAGACCAGAGGGAGGCAGGGGGACATGGGATGGAGGACATCGGAGCGTGAGGAACAGAGCCCAATGGCTGGTGTTCTCATCCCGGCCTCTTTCTAGGACCAAGAGCTGGGGGCTCCCTTCAAGTCAGCTGATGACAAGAGTCTGTAATGGGAATGCCGTCCTGGGCAGAGGGCCCCTCCTTGCCACGGACTCTTCCAGGCCAGCTGAGGAGCTGGGACCCGAGTTGAGTCCGAGGCCCAAACCCTCTGGGACAATGTGTAAGGGCCGAGGCTCCCCACCAGTCCAGGAGGGCCCCCGACAGGCGACGACTCGGTCTCAGGGAAGGCAGGGCGGTAGCCTAGGGAAGCTGCTCACCGCTCCAGGCCTCGATGGCCCCTGTTGCAGGTAGGACTCCCAGGGCTGTGAGAGTAATGTGACCAGGGCAATGTCCCCAACTCAGGAGCTCAATGGCTGTGAGGCCCTAGACTCAAGGCCCCTAGAACTGGCAATACCGGAAGTCTGAGTCCTAGGGACCCTCCCACACAGACAGGATTCCCCCCTAGG
This sequence comes from Meles meles, assembly GCF_922984935.1. Taxonomy (NCBI): domain Eukaryota; kingdom Metazoa; phylum Chordata; class Mammalia; order Carnivora; family Mustelidae; genus Meles; species Meles meles. Next base: position 24,708,192 of record NC_060083.1, read on the forward strand.
GCAGTGGTTTCTACAAAGCAGGCTCCTAAAAACCACGCTGAGAAAGAGGGATGATTATGTCCTTTCCTACAGCAGGAGCCTGGAGCTCGCAGAGGGGGAGTAAGCTGCTGGGCGGCACGGAGCTCCAGCAGGTGACCAAGCGGGGATCGGGATGTAGGTGCGCCTGACCTCAGAGCCGGGTGAGGGGAAGCAGTCATGGCGCTGAGTCTGAACGGGCAGGACCGTGCGGAGCCCAAGGACCGAGAGCCAGAGAAGCACAGGGGAAGGACGGGAGGCAGTGGGGCAGCTGGGACACGCCAGCCCACAAGCATTTTCTAGGAGCGGCGGCGTTCCAAGTGGAGGGCAAGGCCCGCGCAGAAGCAAGGAGATGTGCGGGAGAGCAGCCCCAGCCCCTCCTGCGGACCCCCCCCCCACCAGCACACATTTGGGGCCTGGCAATGGGGAGCCTCTGGTATTAAGGTTCCGGGAGTGGCCATTATCTCCAACTTTTAGTGGCTTGCAACACACGGGTCCTGTCTTCCAGTGCTGCGGGTTGGAGGCCAGCCCAGCTCCGGCATGGGTCAAACACGGTGTGGCGGGGCTGCAGTCCCGACAAGGGGGGCTCTAGAGGAGAAGTGATTCCCATCCTTTTCCCGCACCTGGAGGCCACCCACATTCCTTGGCTTTCAGCCCCTTCCTCCTTCTTCCACACCAGCGTCCGCCTGGGACTTCTGTCCTTATGTGTCCCTCTGACACTCCTCTCCTGCCTCCCTCTTCTGCTTTCCAGGGCCCTATAATCACATTGCACGAGGCCTGCCTCTGCCCAGGTCACCTGGATAATCTCCGTATTTTAAAGTCAGCTGAGGGCGCCTGGGGCGCTCAGTTTGGTTAAGCGTCTGCCTTGGGCTCCGGTCAGGATCCCAGGGTCCTGGCATTGAGCCCCGCATCAGGCTCCCTGCTCAGCGACGAGCCTGCTGCTCCCCCTGCTTGTGCTCGCTCTCTGTCACATAAATAAGATCTTTAAAAAAAAAAAATGAGTAACAACCTTCACTCCCCTTGACACATTCAGTTTCCGGGGACCAGGCAAGGCCATCTGGGGGCCGTCATTCTTGAGCTCCCCTATGCCAAGAGCACCTTTTCCGCTCTCACCAGGCAAATAAACTCAGAACGAAAACTCTCCGAAACACTCTGAACCCCACATGGAATGAGACCCTCACTTACTACGGGATCACGGACGAAGACATGATTCGAAAGACCCTGCGGTGGGTGAGGGCCCCAGACTCCTTGCTCCCCACGCCCCTCACCTGCAGGGCCCTGCCCTGCCTCCCATACCCCCTGCCGCCCTCCCAGATCCCTACTGACATTGGAAGCAAAGTGGGAGCACCGCCCCCTGTGTGTCTGAAGAGCTGACCGTGCCTCCTGTCCCCCAGGATCTCTGTGTGTGATGAGGACAAATTCCGTCACAACGAGTTCATCGGGGAGACGCGTGTGCCCCTGAAGAAGCTGAAAGCCAACCACACCAAGACGTTCAGCATCTGCCTGGAGAAGCAGCTGCCGGTGAGTGGGTGACGGGGCCCCACGGGCCATGCGGGGCCCTCCCTGCCAGGAGCGCCCACTCAATGCCTGGCCCGGCTTCAGGTGCGAGGGGAACAGACCAGAATGCCCGCCCTCCCGCAGCCTGGGACAGACAGACTCCAGACGAGGTGAATGACCCAGGCAGAGCCCACGTGAGACAGTGAGCGGGGTCACAAAGGAAAGCCTGAGAGCTCAGTGGTTTCGATGGAGGTTCCCTCTGCTCCTGGCAGAGGAAACAGCAGGTTGTAAGCCTGGGGGAGGCCCAAGCAAGACGCCTGCTGCGGAGGGCTGGGAGCGGGATGAGACTGGGTCCTAAGAGGCGGGAACCAGAGGGTGGACGGGGGAGCTGGGAGCGAGCCGTGCCACTGGGCAAGGCTGGCCAGGGACAAGGGTTTCTCACTATTTTAACCGGCTCTCTCCCGGTGCAGGCTGAGAAGGAGAGGAGCCTGAGGGTGGGGAGGGCTGTGAGGGGACGAGCCTGACCCAACCTGGGCTGGAGCCCCAGTGGAGGGAGAGAAGTGTGGGATCCTGGTGGGGTGTGCTGGCAGATCAGGCATTCCCAGAATGGGGGGGCAAGCACCTGGACAGATGCGGGGTCACTCCTTGTGGGGGAGCAGCTGGGGATGTCCGAAACTTGACTAGAACAGGATGGGCATGAGATGCCTGTGAGCTGCCTTGAGGAGACAAAATAATTCTTGCCTAGAAATTGCAGTTTTTTAAAAAAACAATGTCAAAAGCAATCATGCTCCCTGTTGTCTGCAGCAGCTGAGCCCACCCAAACACTGTCCATCTGTGTCTCCCCTCCCTCCCCCTCCCTCCCCTCACTTGGGAGGCCTGGCCTTGCCCGGTTCAGAAGGGCTGGGAGGCATTGACCAAGAGGCCCCAGGGTCCTGACACCCTCCAGCAGCCTGATGTTCAGGGCACAATCCCCCTTTTTTTTTCTTTCTTTCCTTTTTTTTTAATATTTATTTTACAGAGAGAGAGAGAGAAACCACAAGTAAGCAGAGAGGCAGGCAGAGAGAAGGGGAAGCAGGCTCCCCGCTGAGCAGAGAGCCCCATGTGGGGCTCGATTCCAGGACCCTGAGATCATGACCTGAGCCGAAGGCAGAGGCTTAACCCACTGAGCCACCCAGGTGCCCCCACAATCCCCTTTTTAGGACATTTCCCCCCCAGAGGCCTGGGCAAGGGGAAAGCTCAAGAGGACAAAGCCCAGTGGCCAGCCCGTCCTTCCCTGGTGGGGCCTGGGCACTGGGACATGTGGCCGGTGCAGGCTGGCCGAGTCCAGCCCTGGGAACAAGCCGGCCTGAGGCCAGAATCCCAGCTCTGCCTTTTTGCATAATTTGATCAAATTGTATTCCCTCGTCACAGTCTTTCCTACTCATAGACATTTGTATGATGCGTATAACATTTTTTAGTTTATTATCTGTCACTAACCAAAACCCAGTTTTTCCGAAAGATCTGTGTCACTTGAAAAAGACACCATCGGCTCCTACTGTAGTGGTGTTGGAGTTTTGAACCCCAGCATGACACAGAGCTGTGTGGGAACGGGAGCGTGCAGGGGTGTGTGTGTATAAGTGCACACAGGCGTGTTTTCAGGGATGTAGAATGCGTGTGCACACGTGTGTGTTCCCGCACGTGGCTGGGTGGGAATGTGGGCTTGCCTTGTTTGTTGCTCATGGCTCATCGCTCTGGACCCGGCGACATATGGTGACCACGGGAGTGTGCAGGTTAGGGACTGCCCTGACCGTAAAGACACTTTGGTGATACATTTAGATTGTGTGGTCTGTGAACATTAGTCCTCAGTGAGGACTGAACAGCGCCCAGTTCGATAGGCTTCCTAGGAAATGACCCAGTGTGTAACATTCTACCCCTAGAAAGACCGCTGAAAGCACTCCTGCTTGTTTATGATGTTTAATTTTCACGCTGCCCCCAAACTAGCACGAGATCACTGTTTAGGGAGGCTATCCACACAAAGCCCTAGGCCAGAGTGGCAGGTCGTTCAATCCCACATGCCCAGTCAGGTCCATTAATAACAGCGGCCGGCACTGAGAGGGGCTGAGGCTTCATTTGAACTCAGAGTAAATGCAGCAGTCATGTCTGCTCCGGGTGTGGGAGTTGGGGAAGGTGGCCCTCCCTTGGCCTCCCAGGAGCCCCACCTTCAGAGAGGTGTAGGCATGGCTCTTGCCTCTGAGGAGCCCCATGGGCATCACATTAGTGACAGAGGACCGTCTGGGCAAAGGGACATGCAGGGGGCTGAGGCCAGGGTCACCAACCTTCCCATCCCCAGGGCCAGCAGACCACCTCAGTGGCCCATGGCTGAGGGAGGGCGTGGGAGCAGGTGAGGACAGCCAGGTGTCTTCCTGCCCAACAGGTGGACAAGACCGAAGACAAGTCCCTGGAGGAACGGGGTCGGATCCTGATCTCCCTCAAGTACAGCTCACAAAAGCAGGGCCTGCTGGTCGGCATTGTGCGCTGCGCCCACTTGGCTGCCATGGACGCCAACGGCTACTCGGACCCCTACGTGAAGACGTGAGTGGGTGGCCCAGGCCGGCCCTCTTCTTCCCCCGTCCCCTCGGCGCAGCGCACACTGACGGCGCCGGCAGCACAGCGGGCAACTGCACCCACGGGGCATGTCCTCTGCCGTGCTCCTTTGGCAGCACTGGGGGTTCAGGCTGGTCAGCCCCGGTTCACAGATGAGGAAACTGAGGCCTGTGGAACTTGAGTGGCTTCCCGGGTCACACAGAGAGAGTAGTTAGCTCCCGACTCTGCATTCAGACCTCCCCTTGACTGTGACCTCAGAAGGGGCCGTTAGCAGGCTGGAGGAGAGGGTGGACCTGGGCCAGGAGCTCCAGTGAAGGCGCTCCACCAGGACACAGTGCTGCCCCCGGGCGCCCAGCCCTGTGCTGCTGCCACGGGTGCTGCTAAGGGGTCGCCCGGCCTCCTGGCGGGGCTCCCACTGGTGCTGGCGAGAAACCCGAAGTCAGGGACCTGTGCGAGGCAACAGGGGCCCCAGGTGAGGCTGTGGTCCTCGCTCTGAGAGGAAGGCATGCGCTGTGGCCCTTCAGAGAGGAAGGAAGCAGGCGGCACGGCGAGCGCCATCCGTGCTCTGGGTAAAAGATGGATACTAGTCTGGGTTCACAGTGAGACTTTCTTGGAGGAGGGGACACGGGGAGGAACTTGGCTCCACGGAAAGGAGGTATTCCTGTTTAGGTAGAGGAAGAAAGGAGTTAAGACACAGCAACAGGGATGAGCCCGGCCTGAGGGGACAGTGAGGAGCTCCGGGTGCCGGAGGCCATGGGAGGCCAGGGCTCCCGACTGCTCGACTCTGGGGCTACCATTCCCGCTGGCCGCTGTTCTCTTTCTGGCGGTTTTAAAATCCTATTACAGGGGCACCTAGCTGGCTCAGTCAGTGAGTGAGTGATTCTTGAGCTTGGGCTTGTGGGTTCGAGCCCCATGCTGGGTGTATAAGCTATTTATTTTGAAAGATTTTATTTTATTTTTTTCTTAAGGATTTATTTATCTGACAGAGCGAGAGAGGGAACATAAGCAGAGAGAGTGGGAGAGGGAGAAGCAGGCTTCCTGCCGAGCAGGGAGCCCGATGCAGGCTCGATCCCAGGACCCTGAGATCATGATCTGAGCCAAAGGCAGACACAATGACTGAGCCACCCAGGCGCCCCAGAGATTTTATTTTGAAGTAAAGAAATAAAGAAAATCCTGTCACAAAAATAGTGCTGCCACTTTGGAAAACGGACTGGCAGTTCCTCTAGAAGTTAAACACGGAGTTACCGTGTGACCTACCAATCCCACTCCCCGGTCCATACCCGAGAGACGCAGACACACCTGCCCACACAAACGCTTTTGCGCATGTGCGCTTGTAGCAGCACTGTGCGCGGTAGACCAAAGGAAGCCCCCTAAATGTCCATCAGCTGATGACTGGAGAAACAGCCACAGGATGGAATGTTATTCAGCTATAAAAAGGAGTGAAGGGGTGTCTGGGTGGCTTGCTCGGTTAAGTGGCTAACTCTTGATTCCGGCTCAGTCCTGATCTGAGGGTTGTGGGGTCGAGACCCATGTCAGGCTCCCTACTGGATATGGAGCTTGAGATGCTCTTTCTTCCCCCTCCCACATTGTGCTTGCTCACTCTGTCTCTCTTAAAAAAATTGTTTTAAAGAAGTGAAGTACTTATTCATGCTATAACATCTCTGAACCTTGAAAAGATTATTGCAAGATTATGCTAACTGAAAGAAACCAGACACAAAGGACCACACCTTACATGATTTCACTTACATGAAAGTCTGAAATAGGCAAATCCATTGAGGCAGAAAGCAGATTAGATTAGTAGTTGCCAGGGGCTGGGGGAGGGTGGGGGTGCGGATAGGGAGTGCCCGTATTTCTTCCTGAGGAAATGAAATGTTCTAGAATTGACTGTGACAACTGTACAACTCTAAATGGACTAAGCCATTCAGCTGTATGCTTTAAAAGGGCGCATTCTACAACCTGTGAATCGTATTTTCCTAGAGCTGTTATTTCTTAAAACTCCAAGGCCAAGGGGCGCCTGGGTGGCTCAGTGGGTTAAGCCCCTGCCTTCGGCTCAGGTCATGATCCCAGGGTTCTGGGATCGAGCCCCGCATCAGGCTCTCTGCTCGGCAGGGAGCCTGCTTCCTCCTCTCTCTCTCTGCCTGCCTCTCTGCCTGCTTGTGATCTCTGTCTGTCAAATAAATAAAATCTTTAAAAAAAAAAAAACATTGGCGGGAATGTCGATAACACCCAGTCAGCGAGGCCAGTGTGCACTCCCTCGGACTGCATGATCTCCCCTCCAAGTCCATGTCCTAGAAACCCGTGTAGGGGTGAAGTGCTGTTCACGGTGGCATTGCCATCGCGGCAGGACACCAGAAACAGCCAAGCAGTCGCCGTCGGCAGAGGAATAGTCGTAAGACGCGGCACGTGCACATAATGCCGTCGGGTGCCGTTGAAATGGATCCCTTCGGACCGGGTGAACGAACACGGATGGCTCTCCAAGCGTGCGGGTCCCAGGAGCGGGCTCCGGAGGAGTGCGCACAGCGGGAGGCGGCGTCTGTACATCTGCGTATCGCAGGCTCCGCAGAGAATGTCACAGTTGCCATGTCTCTGGGGAGGGAGGGCGGGCAGCAAAGTGCCCGCATTTGAACTTGTGATGCTGGCGTTCCCGTTCGGAAGGAAAGCTAATCCAAAGCCAAACTGGTGCTGAAGTTTTAAAATCTGCTCAGCATGCTCCTGCCAGGCTGACGGGACTTGCAGGGTCCTGGGCTGGATTAAAAGTCGGGTTCCTTGAGGTAGAATTTACACCCTGGAGGTTTCTCCCCTTGTGGAGGTCAGAGGATGAGGATGTGTACCGTCTCGTTACCACCACCACAGTCAAGACGGAGAACCTTTTCACCCAGAAGGCTCCCCCAGCCCCAGGCAACCACTGAGATGTTTTCTGTCCCGATGGTTTTGCCTTTTCCAGACTTTCTTATAAAAGCAAACTCTGCGTATGTGGCCTTTGGAATCCAGCTGCTCGCATCCACATGGTTCACTCCAAGTACCCGTCCGTAGAGAGACCACAAGTTGTTGCTCAGTTCGCTTTATGTGGAAGCGCATTTGACTTTCTTTTTCTTTCCTTTTTTTCTGGCGGGCGGGTTTGGGGGTGGAGTATAGTTGACACACAACGTTCCATTCGTGTCAGGGGCACAACACAGTAACTGGACCGCCCTACACACCGCGCTCTGCTCACAGGTGCAGCTGACCTGTCACTATACAACACTGTCATCACCGCACTGCCTGCATTCCCCGTGCTCCGCCTGTCATCCCTGGGGCTGTTTCATCCCAGAACTGGAAGCCCGTGCCTCCCACCTCCCTTCAGCCATTTTGCCCATCCCTGTGACCACCTCTCTCCCCTCGAGCAATCATCAGTTTGTTCTGTGTTTATGGGGGTTTGTTTCTGCTTTCTTTTTTAAGATTTTATGTATTTAGGGGCGCCTGGGTGGCTCAGTGGGTTAAAGCCTCTGCCTTCAGCTCAGGTCACGATCCCGGGGTCCTGGGATCGAGCCCCGCATCAGGCTCTCTGCTCAGCAGGGAGCCTGCTTCCCCCCCCCCCCTGCCTCTCTGCCTACTCGTGATTTCTCTGTGTGTCAAATAAATAAAATCTTTTTCTAAAAAAAGATTTTATTTATTTAGAGAGGGAGAATCCCCATCAGAGTCCACGCTGAGCACAGAGCCTGACTCCGGGCTCCATCTCACCGCCCAGAGGTCACGACCTTAGCCACAATCAGTAGTTGGATGCTTAACCGCCTGAGCCATCCGGCCGCCCCTCCCCTTGGTATTTCTTGAGGAACCTCTAGATGGTTTTCCACAGTGGTTGCCCCGATTTCCATCTCCACCAACAGTGCATGGAGTTTCCTTTTTCTCCACGTCGTTGTCCATACTTGTTACTCCTTATCTTTCTGATACGGGTCGTCCCGGCAGATGTGAGGTGATAGCTCCTCGTGGTTTTGACCTGCATCTCCCTGGTGCTGCGTGATGTCAAGCATCTTTCCCTGCCTGTTGTCCAGCTGGGTGTTGTCTTTGAAAAAAACAGTCTATTCTGCCCACTTTTTCTTCGGATATTTTTGGTGCTGAGTGCATAAATCCTTTATACGTTTTGGTTTTCAGCCCAATAACAGATGTATCATTTGCAAATATCCTCTCATTCAGTAAGTTTCATTTTGTTGACAGTTTTCTTTTGTTTGATGTCGTCCCAGTAGCTTATTTTTGCTTTTGTTTCCCTTGCCTCAGGAGACACGTCCAGAAAAACGTTGCTAAGGCTGATGTCAGAGGGATTGCTGTTTATATTTTCTTCTAGAAGTTTTATGGCTTCAAGTCTTCTATTTAAGTCTTTAACCCATTTTGAGCTTTTGTATGTGGTGTTAAAAAAAAAAAGTGGTTCCGTTTTCTCGGCACTATTTATTGAAGAGACTGTCTTTTCCCCATTGTATATTCTTGCTTCCTTTGTTATATATTAATTGACCATATAAGCATGGGTTTAATTATTGGCTTTCTATTCTGTTCCATTGATGTATGTGCCTGTGTTTGTACCAGTACCGTATTGTTTGTTTTGGTTTGTTTGTTTTAGCGAGCGTGAGCAGGGGGTGGGGGAGGCAGAGGGAAAGAGAGAATGCCAAGCAGGCTCCACGCCCAACGTGGGGCTCAGTCTTATGACCCTGAGTTCACCACCCAACCTGAAATTAAGTAGGACGCTTGACTGACTGAGCCACGCAGGTGGCTCAACACCCTGGGGTTCTTTTCTTTCTTTCTTTTTTTAAAGATTTTATTTATTTATTTGACAGACGGAGATCACAAGTAGGGAGAGAGGCAGAGAGAGAGGAGGAAGCAGGCTCCCTGCTGAGCAGAGAGCCCGATGCGAAGCTCGATCCCAGGACCCTGGGATCATGACCTGAGCCCAAGGCAGAGGCTTTAACCCACTGAGCCACCCAGGCACTCTACTTGGGATTCTTTTCTTAATTTCTCTTTCCGCTAATGCACTATTAGTGCATAGATATGCGACAGGTTTCTGTATATTAATTATGTATCCTGCAACTTCACCGAATTCACTTATTCTGGCAGTTCTTTGCTGGACTCTTTGGAGTTGCCTCTGTATGGTATCATGTCACCTGTTAACATGACAGTGACAGTTTTACTTCTTCCATACCAATATGGATACCTTTTCATTTCTTATCTGATTGCTGTGCCTAGGACTTCTAGTCCTGTGTTGAATAAAAGCGACAAGTACCCTAGATTGGTTCCTGATCTAAGAACAAACACTCTCAGGTTTTCACCAAATATGATATTAGCTGTGGGTTTGTCTTGAAGTGTCTTTGTCTGATTAGGGTATCAGGCTAATACTGTGCTCACAGAATGTACTGGGAGGCTTTCCTTCTTCTTCCATTTTTTGGGATAGTTTAAAGAGAATAGGTATTAACTCCTCTTTAAATGTTTGGTAGAATTCACCTGCGAATCCATCTGGTCCTGGACTTTTGTTTGTTGGGAGTTTTTTTTTTTTTTTTTTGATTGCTGATTCAGCTTCATTACTAGCAATCAGTCTGTTCAGATTTTTATCTTTTTCATTAGTTTTGGAAATTGTATGTTTTTAAGAAACTTATTGATTTCTGCAAGGTTGTCTAATTTGCTGGCATATAATTTTTATTTTATTTTATTTATTTGACAGAAATCACAACTAGGCAGAGAGGCAGGCAGAGAGAGAGGAGGAAGCAGGCTCCCCGCGGAGCAGAGAGCCCGATGTGGGGCTCGATCCCAGGACCCTGAGATCATGACCTGAGCCAAAGGCAGAGGCTTTAACCCACTGAGCCACCCAGGCGCCCCGGCATATAATTTTTCATAGTAATCTCTTGCAATCATTTGTACTGTGGTCAGTTCCTTCATTTCTTTATTTTCCTTTTTTCAAAAATTATGTTAGTCACCATACAATACATCATTAGTTTTGACGTAGTGCTGATGTTTTTTTTTTAAAGATTTTATTTATTTGACAGAAAGAGATCACAAGTAGGCAGAGAGGAGGCAGAGAGAGAGGAAGGGAAGCTGAGCCACCCAGATGCCCCTGATTTCAGTCTTCTTAAATGCAGAGTTTTTTAAGTATTTTTTTTTTAACCTGAGAGAGCAGGGGGAGGGGCAGAGGGAGAGAGAGGAGGGAGAGAGAGAGAGAGAGATTCCCATGCTGAGCGTGGAGCCTGACATGGAGGTCTATCTCACAACCCTGAGAGCATGACCTGAGCTAAAATCAAGAGTCAGACACTAAACTGACTGAGCCACCCAGGCGCCCCTTAAGTGTTTTGTGGCCTGACAGATGATCAGTCCTGGAGAATGTTCCATGTGCATCTGAAAAGAATGTGTGTTGCCTTGTTTTTGGATGGAAAGCTCTGTGCATGTCTGTTAAGTCCGTCTGGTCTAATGTGCCGTTCAAAGACACTGTTTCCTTACTGATTTTCTGCCTGGACGATCTACCCACTGATGTAATTGGGGTGTTAGTCACCTACTATTATTATATTACTTTCTTCTTTATTCATATTTGCTCTATGCATTTAGGTGCTACAATGTTGGGTACATAGATATTTACAACTATCGTATTTTCTTGTTGGACTGACCCCCTCATCATTTTAGAATGTCCTTGTCTCTTGTTAGTCTTTGATTTAAAATCTATCTTGTCTGTCAGTAAGTATTGCTACCCCAGCTTCCCCCCTACTCCTGCTCACCCTCACCCCTGCTTCCATTGGCATGGCATATCGTTTTCCATCCTTTCCTTTTCAGTCTCTGTCTTTAAATCTGAACTGAGTATCTTGTAGACAGCATATGGATGAGTCAAGTCGTTTTTATCGATTCTGTCACCCTGCCTTTTGATCGGAGCATTTAGACTTTAGCATTTAGACTTCAAGTCATTACTGATAGGTGTGCACTTACTGCCATTTTGTTAAGCGTTTCCTATTGGTTTTTGTGAATTTCCAGCCATTGATGACTGCCTACAGCTGCTAAAGAACAGGTTTTTGTGCGGATCTGTCTTCATTTCTCTCTCCCACCCCAGCTTCCTTCAATACCTATTCTGTAGTGTGTTTATATTGAACTAGTGTTATTTATGTGACAAGAATCAGTAACGACATGCCACTTTCTGCCTTTCGAACCAGCAAGGATTTTTTTTAAATACCTAGAAGTCTATACCTCTAATTCCCTTAACCTATGTCACTATCCCCTCCCATTCCTCTCCCTCCCCACGAGTTTGTTCTCCGTTTATGAGGATGATTCTGCTTTTTTGTGCGTTTGCTTTGTTTTTCAGATTTCATATAGAAGTGAAATCATAGTATCTGTTTGACTTATTTCACGTAGCATAACACCCTCCAGGTCCAGCCATTTCGCCACAAATAGCAGGATCTCATTCGGCCTTACGGTCATTGCTGCAGTGGCTGTGCACGTGTGTATCAGGTGCTTATACTCACACACCTACATGCGCTCAGTGTGTACAGACACATACATGTGCGCACACGTACACACACGCGCCACATCTTCTTTATCCATCAGTGGACACTTGGGTTGCTTCCATCATTCGGCTGTTACATATGATGCGTCAGTAAACACAGGGGTAGATACAGCTTTCTGAATTATAGTTTTCCTTTTCTTTGGGTAAATACCCAGTAATGGAATTTGGTGCTTCTAGTTTTAATCTCTTGAGGAGCCTCCATACTGTTTTCCACAGTGGTTTTCCACCAATTTACATTTCCCACCAACAGTGAATGAGGCTTTCCTCTTCTTCACACCTTTTTTTTTTTTTTAAGATTTTATTTATTCATTTGACAGAGTGAATGAGCACAAGCAGGGAAAGCAGCAGGCAGAGGGATAGGGAGAAGCAGGCTCTTGCCTAGCAGGGAGCCCAATGCGGGGCCTGATCCGAGGACCCTGGGATCATAACCTGAGCTGAAAGCAGATGCTTAACCATCTGAGCCACCCAGGCGCCCCTCCTCTTCTCCACATCTTTGCCAACACTGACGTCTTGTCTTTTTTTTTTTTTTTTAAGATTTATTTATTTGACAGATAGGGATTACAAGTAGGCAGAGAGGCAGGCAGAGAGAGAGAGAGGAGGAAGCAGGCTCCCAGCCAAGCAGAGAGCCCGATGCGGGGCTCGATCCCAGGACCCTGGGATCATGACCTGAGCTGAAGGCAGAGGCTTTAACCCGCTGAGCCACCCAGGCGCCCCACGTCTTGTCTTTTTCATACTGGCCATTCTAACTGGTGTGAGGTGGTACCTCATCATGGTTTTGATTTGCATTTCCCTGATGATTATTGGTTTCATGTATCTGTTGCCATCTGTATGTCTTCTTTAGAAAATTGTCTTTTCAGGTTCCCTGCCCATTTTTAAATCAAATTATTTGGGGGTTAAATATCAAATTATTGATATTTATAAACATTGATATTGATATATATAAACATCAAATTATTTGATGTTGAGTTCTTTATATATTTTGGGTATTAGCCCCTTGTCTGATAAACCATTTGCAAATGGTTTTTGCAAACATCTTCTCTTATCCGGTAAGTTGTCTTTTCAATTTATTGGTTTCCTTTGCTATGCAAAAGCCTTTCATTTTAGTGTATCCCCACTAGTTTATTTTTTGCTTTTGTTTCCCTTGCCTGCGGAGACCATCCATAAATATGTTACTAAGGCTGAGGTTCAAGAGATTACTGCAAACCAGCAAGGATTTTTAGGGCACGATACTCAGCTTTGTTGAGAGCACTGAGCCTCATCTATATGGCCTTTTCAGAGGACAGTTTTGCATAATGAAGGAAGTTTGATACATGTGTGCCTTTGAGTGGGTAATTTCACTTCTAGGGACTCAGCCATTCAACAGGTGTTTGCTGACCTACCCAGTGTACTGAGCCCCCAGCAGGGTGGCAGGTGTAATCCCCACCCCCAAAGCACTCTCAAGTGTCTCTTCAGGGACAGGGTAAGAAGTTCTGCAAAGAACTCCTGTCCCGGCTTCTGAGTACCAGCCCTGTGCTGAGCAGCTGTGTGACCTCAGGCAAGCCCCTCTACCTCTCTGAGTCTCTCTAACAAGGGACCAACTCTGCTAAAAACGTTTTTCTGGTGGGAAACGAGAGCTTTATGAAATAAGACTTCCAGAAACAAGGAACAACCTCCAGGGGAGAAGGGGACTCCGTGGTTAACGTCAGAAGTGGGCGTGGACGCAAGTCTGGGTGAAGAGGAACCGCCCGCTTCTCCCGCGGCAGCTGACCACTAACCTTTGCCACAGAGTGCTGCGGGGGTAGCTTGTGACGAGTAGGAACAGGAGGCCCAGGGAACAAAAAGCTCTTCCAAGCCCTGCTGGCTCCAGCTGTACCCATAGCTTCTCCCCACACTCTCACTGGTTGGTTATAATTCCAGATACCTGAAGCCAGATGTGGACAAGAAATCTAAACATAAGACAGCAGTAAAGAAGAAGACCCTGAACCCTGAATTCAATGAGGTACAAGGGGCTGGTGAAGCTGCTGGGAACCCAGAGGTGGGAGGGGTCACCAGGAGAGAACCTGCCACGGGGGGCAGGAGAGAGACAGGCCAAGGTGGTAGAGATGGAGGGGCAGGGAAGCCTGCAAAGCTCTTCCGAGGACCAAATTAATGAGACGTGGCAAGGTAGGATGTGGAGAGGGGATGAGGGCACCCAACAGCAAGAAGGGAGGTTCAAACGAGATGGAGAAAGCTCTAGGTGGAATGGGAGAATGAGAGATGCCCCAGAGCCTGAGGTCTGGTCCAGATGGATCCGCAGGTCCTCAGCGTGGGGAGCAGATACATCTGGAGAGGAGCAGAGAGGACTAGGGCAGAGCTGAGTGACTGAGTGAAGGGGATACCAGATGTCAGATCATCCCAGGAGCCTGTGGAAGAGAGAGTTGCACAAAGAAGGGAGTGGTGAGCAGAGTCAGACCCAAGAGAGGTCAAGCACACCAAGGCCAGCACGTGTGTATTGATCTGCCAATAACCAGGCTCTTGGGGGATGATCTGGAGAGAACAGCTTCAGTGACAGAGAAGCAGGTAGGAGGGTAGGGGACTCTGAGGATCCCAACCAGACTCTCAGGCAGAAGCGGGTGGAGTGGGTGAGAATCTACCCTTGTCTGACCACCCTCCCCTCCATTCCTCTCTCCTTCCACTCCTGTATCCCCTTGCCACGCCTCGGAGCCTTCCTGTCCAAGTTCCAGGCCCTGTGGTGCTGACCCTGACTCTCTTCTTCTGGCCACCAGGAATTCTGTTACGAGATTAAGCATGGGGACCTGGCCAAGAAGACCCTGGAAGTCACTGTTTGGGATTATGACATTGGAAAATCCAACGATTTCATTGGTAAGAGCACACAGTGAGAATGCTGTTTGGCTTCATGGCCTGTTCTGGGTTCATAGAGGGCAGTGGCCCTGAATCCAGGCCATAGCCCCTCCTTTCCTGGCCTCTACGGCCCCAGCTTTCCCCAGACTATCTGCCCTCAGACACAGGGGGCCTCAGACCTTATCCAGCCTGACTCCATGTGACAGAGGAATAGAGAGGCCTGGGAGGGTCACACAGAAGCCTGTGGCGGGGCGGGGAGAGGTGATGATAGTGCTTTGGCCAGTTCTCTGCCCCTGTGGCCCTGAACTCCTGGTCAGTTTCATGGCTGTGCCCAGCCCTTGGGCCCTAACACAGGACGTTGTCCTTCACCCCCTCTTCCCCCACCCATGCATCGCTCTGGTCCTGGAGAGGGGAAGGACAGGATCCCAGGGCCCTGACTGGGCAGGGGAAGAGGGGGCAGGCTAAGAGTGTGGCGTGTGGTCAGAGCACTGCCCACCCTCAGAGTCTGGTGGGCAGGGTGGAGAGTAGAGCCTTGGCGTACAGAATCTGGAGAGGGTGGTGTTGGGGTAGGGGCGCTGGGTGCAGAGGGACAGTCTTACGGGAGCACTTGCCCGCAGGCCCCTGGGAGTCACTGGTCCCCCGCTACCCACTTGGCTCTGTTTTTGCAGGCGGCGTGGTTCTGGGCATCAACGCTAAGGGTGAGCGCCTGAAGCACTGGTTTGACTGCCTGAAAAACAAGGACAAGCGGATAGAGCGCTGGCACACGCTCACCAACGAGCTCCCAGGGGCTGTGCTCAGCGACTGACCAGCCCCCACCTGCTGCCACACCCCCCTGCCTGTCTCCTGGCCCAGCACCGGCCTGGCCCTGGGCCTCCTCAGCTGCCACCAAGGGCCTCGGCCCTCATCTCGGGGGAGACCCGGGGTGCCTGCTTGGACACTGAGCCACTGTGGCCCCTGCTTGGAGGCTGTGGAGGGCTCAGCCACTCCTAGGGACAGCAAGGCCAGAGAGCTGGGCCTGCTTTTGGCACCCACCCCAGGGAAGGGAATGGGGTCGTCCAGGGGGTGAGGGCCTTACTGGAGGTCCGCAGTAAGTCACGGGGACCCCAGGCTGAGAGAACAGGAGTGTAGGGGCGCTTTGGCAGGGCCAGTGAGAACTCCCGAGAGGGACATTAGGGAGAGGGGCATGGGGGGAAGGAGATTTGGGAAAGCGTTCCCAAAGGGAGGTTCTTACTACATCTGTTCATCTCTGGCATTACTGGGGAGGTGGGAAAAAGCTGACCCAAGAGCAGGGAGTATGGTAAAGTTCCAGCTTTACTGAACATGGGCAATTGGCAAGCACTTCACTCAATGATGCAACAACCCATTGGAGATGAATGAGACCCAGGGCCTGCCTCTGAGTTCCTTATCTAATCAAGGAGCTAAGAACAAACCACTGCAATGGGGAACGAGGAATACCAAGGCCAGGCTGACATACCTGTGAGTGCCATAGACTCCGACTCTGCTGAGAGGCAGGGAGGGCTTCCCCGAGGAGGTGATGCTTCAGCAAGGTCTTGAAGGGTGAGTGGAGTTTCTGGGCAGCCGAAGTGTAAGGGCAATGTGTGCTGTGGGAATGATCTGTAAAAGGAGAGGATGGTGAATGGGCTAGGGTCATTGTGCAAGACCTGGGGACTCATGCTGGAGACAGTGTGTTAGGACAGGAGTGGGGCTTAGAGGTGACATCCCTGCCTGCCAGGCCAGCCCCAGCTCATAGCTTTGGGGGAACTGAGGGAAGCACTGTGTTGAAACTGATCTTGGGGCAGGGTTCAGTCCTCAGACCCAGTTCTCCCACCTTTAGTCTTTCTCTTCCCAAGGAACCTGGAGGATCCTGCCTCTCAGCTTAAGCATGAGGTCAGCTGTAATCAAAAAAAGGGTCCCCACCCCCCCTTTTTTCATGAAAAGAAGCAAAAAGTCCTCATCTTGACCCTCTTCTCCCCTTTACCCACCCCCCCACATCTGAGTTCAGGCCTGGGGAATGAGAAATCCAGGTGAATGCCCACATATCCTGGCCTTACTGTGGCCCCTGATGTCCCTTTCAGGAGTGCTGGGTGGCAGTCCAGGGCCTCCTTTCTGAGACGCCTGTGAGGCTGGCTCCTACCTCCAAGAGCTGAGAGAAACACCCTCCTTGGTGGGCCTGGCACCCTGAGTCAGATTGAGGGCATCGGAATTTGGGGGCCGAGGTGTGAAGCCCCAAGTTTTTCCTGACTGCCAAGGGGCCTTCAAGACTGCTGTACGAACAAATGCAGAACCAGGGAATTTCTTTGTTTGCCCCAGCACTGCACTAACAGAAAACAGAGCCCCAGAGAGGGAAAGTGACCTTCCTGAGTGAGGCCTCCCCACCCTGCCACAGCTGGGGTAGGCCAGGCTTCCAGGTCCCTGCCTCACCCCCAGCCCAGAGCTCTGGACACCACGCTTCAAGCGAAGGAGGGTGCTGGGCTCCTGCACCAGAGGTCTGTCCTGTTAGCTGCCTGCCTGGGGCTCAGCCCTGCCTGCTGCAGACACAAAGCACATCACCATCTGAGGCCTAGGGTGATGATTCAAATCCCACCCAGTGCCCATCAGCCCTTTCCCAATCTGCTGAGACAACAGCACTCTGGCCCCCACACCGCACCTGGCAATTTGGCTGGCCACAGAGCCTTGGTTTTCCTGTCCTTGAGGTGGCTTTGTGTATGTTAAGGGTTTTACATGCACTGTCTTCATGAATTTTTCACAATTCTAGGAGGTGGGTTTGTCATCCTCATTTGACAGATGAAGAAACAGATTCAGAGAGGCTGAGTAGTTTGTCAATGTCACACAGTGGGGAAAGGGCAAACCAGGCCTCAGCCCAGGTCCTGTGAATGCCACACCCTCTGGTTGTCTGGGAGATCATACTCCCCAGTCCTCTCCCTCCTGGGCTGTGGAGGGCTCAGCAGATAGAAGACTTGGGAAGCTCTGGTGCCTGATGAAGGGGATGCCTGATGAGAGCTGCCTCTTCCCCTAGATGGCTTTGAAATCATTGATCCACTTGGAGCTTTCCCAGAGGTTCCCACCATCCAGGCCTGGAACTCAGCTATCCCTCCCTAACCTCTGTGTCTGTGGGCCAGGCCTTCCTCCTCCTGGGGGTTGAGGCAAGGGCTCCTCTTTTCTCCACAAGGCCGGAATGGGGGAACCTCTGGGGGACTAAGGAAAGAGACAGCCTATTTTTGAGGGACCTCCTGGCTGTGAGCCCTGGGTACCTACTAGCTTTTCCTCTTGGAGGGCCTCATTAGGAAAGGAGTTGCAGCGCTGCTTTGGGAAGATACTGAAATGTTGAATGACAAGGCTAGAAGGGACCATGAGTCTACGGGGGAAACTGGGGCCCCGTGTAAGAAGTGTAAGAGTGTAAGAAGCCCATTTAGGGCTCCCTACTGCCCAGGCTGTGCCAGGGTGGACTTGGTCCTGCAAGATGGTGCCAGCAGACCACAGGGACAGGATGGAAGACGGTCTCCCGGACAACCAGCCTAAGTGGAGGGCGGGGCATTTAGAGAGGAGCACCACCCCCACCCCTACCCCCCAGCCCCCAGGGAGTGAGGGACTCTTCACCAGGACTCTGGCACTGCTCCTGACCCCTTGCAGATTGTATTTCTGTTAAAGCTCTTTTGGAAGCTCCAGTCATCAGCTCCGCCTTTGACCTCAAACTGGCATCTTTTCTTTGGTCTGTCAGCCCCACACAAAGACGGGATCGTTGATGCCCCTCCCCACCCCCCAAGGAAAAAGTAATTCCAAAGTCTGGTGTCCCTCACCAGGAAGTCGCGGCATCCTCCTCCAACCCCGCCTCCCACCGCCACACTAGCCAATCCCAGACGGGCCCATCTTCCACCCTGAAGCGGTAACCTCCTGACCCCTAGCGGCAAGAGCGAGGAACTGCCCCTCCCGGCCCGTGCATGTCCCACGGTTTTCTTCCCAAACCGAGACAACCTCCCGATGCATGGACTCTGGCTGTCGTCGACGCAGACTCGTGCACTGCTTAACACCGTTTTGCTACCATGTGGCGGCTGCAGAAAACGTCCTTAAACTGCAGCCCCCCACACAATTTTTGTACTTTCGTCTGACCTCGAGGGTGTCCTTTTTAAGTCTTATTTGTTAATATTTATAATGACCTATAATTCAAAAGTAAATGAAAACGTTCATTGCAATCTCATTGGCTTGAGAGACTCCTTTAAAAAGATTTCGAAGAGGGGCGCCTGGGTGGCTCAGTGGGTTAAAGCCTCTGCCTTCAATAAATCTAGCACGTTAAAAGATGGCAATAGAGGTACCTGGCCGGCCCCATCAGTGGAGCATGTGACTCGATCTCTGGCTCATGAGTTTGAGTCCCACATGGCAGGTAGAAATTACTTTAAAAAAAAAAAAAAAGGTTGGGGACGGGGTTTGGGTTAAACAGGTAGGTGAGGCGGTTCTCCAAAGGTGACTTTTGAGCTAAGACGTAGAGGGTTGGGGGAGGGAGCTGTGGAGATACCTGGAGTGGAATGTTTTAGGCAAGGGGAAATGGCCAGTATCCCTAGTGATGTGGGCAGGTGTGGCATGACTGAGACTAGCAAGGAGGCAGTTGGAGCCAGAGCAGGGCAGGGCAAGGGAAGAGCCCTAAATGAGGGCACAGAACAGGGGACCAGATGACTTTATAAAGATTGGTTTTCACTCTGTGTGAGATGAGAGCTTATTTCAGTTCTGGCAGAGGACAAACCGATAGTCTCTCGGCTATTTCACCACCGTGAAGGCAGCAAACCTCACACAAGCCCAGAGAAGAGAAGAGAAGGCTCAGGGATGCCCGGGTGGCTCAATCAGTTAAGCATCTGCCTTCAACTCAGGTCATGATTCTGGAGTCCTGGGATCAAGCCCACATTTGGCTCCCTGCTCAACGGGGAGTCTGCTCCTCCCTCTGCTCCTCTCCTGCTCATATTCTCTCCTCTCCCTTTCTCTCTCTGTCATTCCCTCTCTCAAATAAATAAAATCTTTAAGAATCATTTGAGGAAGGGCAATTAGTTCTTATGCTATTTCTGCAGGAAGGGACTTAAGGAATCTAAGAAAATAATAGGAACCAGAAAGAAGGTGCCAGAACTGAAATATCAGCAGCCATAACACCCATATAGAACTCTCAGACATGCAGACTACTTTGTTACACCCATTTAATCCTCATGATTATGATACTGTTTCAATCCCCATTTTATAGAAAAACTGAGGAACAGAGGACCATGCTCAAGGAATAATTAAAAGGTAGAGCTGGGGTTTGGGCCCAAGCCTTGTGGCCCCAGAATTCATACTTTTAATCTCTGCCCTGTGCTGCTGTAAGAAGAAAATGGTGTTGCCAGATCTAGTGGAAGACGCCCAGGTCCCACTAGGTTTCTTGTAGGTTCCGCCTTGTTCACTCCCCAAGCTCCCAGAACTAGCAGGGTCCTGCTTGGCCAGGAAAGATTTTACAGGGCTTTCTCTTAGGGTCCTTGCTGTCATCTTGACCAAATGTGATGCTCACCTCTGCCCAATGGGTCCCTATCTCTCATAGGCCCCAATTCCCTTCTGTGTGTGACCTGGACACAGGTAGGCAAGATCTCTTTTCTGGAGAATATGCTGAACTGGGAGCACAGCACTTGTGTGGCCTTCCAGGAGCTAGCTGTGAGCCAAGGAAATTACTGCTTTGTGAGAATTAGAAAACTGGGAAATCAAGGTCTCTCAGAGCCTCCTGGGTTTTCTTCACTTGCTCTGCACCTGGATTTATGGATACATAAATGATCCAAAATGGTGGCCTCAGCCCCAAGTCAGGATAGCTTTTCAGCCACTGCTACCTAGGAAAGTTTTCTAACTCCTATTTAGCTTCTCAGGAGAGAAATGGCTCAGTTCAGATTACAACTCACCTCCTTGGGGTCAAAGGGCCAGGGAGTGAGGTGATAAAACCATGGCTATAGGCAAGGCACACAGTGTCAAGCAAGTCTTTCAAAAGAAGTCCCTAAGTCAGTGGGAAAAGACGAAGAGGTGCTAGCCAAGGGAAGAAAGGGGGACAAAAGTGAAAAAGCATCACCATAGTATTCTAGGGCAGTAACCATTCAAAAAGCAAAGACTGGTAAACAACCAAAACACTAAAGAAACAAGGAATTGACCTAACTTCCATTATGGCCCATCTGAAGGCTAGAAAGTCATGTAGTCATTTCCACTTTAAATTATAAACATGGTGAGATGTCTTGGAAATGTATAATAGAAAGTGAAGGGAACAAAGCAAAATTAAAATGGAGCATAGACAATAGCGAAAATATGGAAAAAGCCTCAATTGTCCATCAACACATGAATGGATGAAGTTGTGGTGCGCGCACACACACACACACACACACACACACACACACACACACACAGGAATATTATGCAGCCATCAAAAATGAAATCTTGCCATTTGCAACACAATGGATGGAACTAGAGGGTATTATGCTAAGTGAAATAAGTCAGAGAAAGACAATTATAATCTGATCTCACTGATACGTGGAATTTGAGAAACAAGGCAGAGGATCATAGGGGGAGAGAGGAAAAAATGAAACAAGAAGAAACCAGAGAGGGAGACAAACCATAAGGGACTCTTAATCTCAGGAAACAAACTGAGGGTTGCTGGAGTGGAGGAGGGTGGAAGGGATGGGGTGGCTGGGGGATGGACACCGGGGAGGCTATGTGTTGTGGTGAGTGCTGTGAATTGTGTAAGACTGATGAATCACAGACCTGTAGCCTTGAAACAATACATTATATGTTAATAAAAAATGATTCAAGATGCAAAATAAATATAAGTAAATAAAATTGAGTGTAGAGGACAGTCCTCAATTATTTCATTGGGAAAAAATTACTTCATTGTGGTAAGATATAAATAAAATTTTTCATTTTAGGTTGTGAGGGCAGTCTGGTTGTGACATCTGTCACCCTACTGATCGCCAAAGTTGACTCAGCTGATCTGGCTGGCGAGGCAGGTGTCTCCTTCCTCCTCCACCACTCCTGTGTGTCCCTCCAAAGCTGTGAGCCCAAAGAGGACAACTTTCCCTGATGGAGGAGGCCCGTTCTTCAGTCAAGGGTGTACGAGTAGCTGTGCTCACCTGCTGGAACCTTCAAACCAGCTTTCAAGATCCATTCATAGGAAAACATAGGGTAGTCAGTTTTCCAAGACTCCAGATACATCCAAATGAGGCGCTGCATGTGGCCGTCTGCCTTTCTTTAGGAAAAAAAATATCATTTTAACCACTTTTAAGTTGACAATTCACTTGTATTAAGTACATTCATAATCTGGTACAACCATCACAACTAGTTCCAGAAGTTTTTCATCATCCCAAACAGATACACTGTACTCATTAAACAAAAGAACTCCCTATTCCCCACCACCCCCACCCAGCCCTTGGTATCCTCTATTTTACTGTCTTTATGAACTGCCTATTCTACGTACCTTATGTAATTGGAATCACATACTTGTTTTGTTATGACTGGCTTATCTCATCCAGCATAATATTTTTAAGTCTCCTCCATGTTGTAGTACGTATCAGAACTTTGTTCCTTTTATGACTGAAAAATATGAATATACCCCATTGTGTTTATCCGTATTCACCTGTATGGTTTTTTTTCTTTAAGTAAGCTCTGTGCCCAAGTGGTCCTTGAACTCATGACCCTGAGAACAAGAGTCATATGCTCTACTGCCTGAGTGAGCCAGTCACCGGATCATTCATCTGTTGCTGAATACTTGGGTTGTTTCCATCTTTTGGCTCTTATGAATGCTGCTGCTAGGAATATTGTACAGGTATCTAAGTCCCTGCTTTTTGTTCTTTGGGTCTATGCCTAGGTGTAGAATCATTGGGACATATGGTGAATCGACATTTAATTTTTTGAGGATCCACCAAACTGTTTCCCACAGTGGCTACATAATACATTCCTACCAGAAATGTACAAAGGCTCCATTTTCTCCACATCCTCACCAAAACTTGCTATTTTGTTTGTCTTTATAATAGCTGTCCTAATGTATGTAGATGTAGAGCCGTATCTTACTGTGGCTTTTTCATTTACCTCATGACTGGTGAGGTTGAGCATATTTTCATGTGCTTATTGGCCATTTTTATACCTTCTTTGCAGAAATGTCCACTTAAGTCTTTGCCCATTTTTGAATTAACCTCTTTTCATTGTTGAATTGTGGGCGCTCTTTGTTCCAGATATTAATACCATATCAGATATATGACTTATACATATTTTCTATCCCATGGGTTGTCTTTTCACTTTTGAGAGTGTCCTTTGATCCACAATATGTTCTTCATTTTAAGACTAATTTGGGGGCGCCTGGGTGGCTCAGTCGTTAAGCTGTCCTTTGGCTCAGTCATGATCCCAGGGCCCAGGGACTGAGCCCAACATCAGGCTCCCGGCTTAGTGGGGAGCCTGCTTCTTCCTCTCTCCATGCCAGTCTCCCTGCAGGTTCTGTCAAATAAATAAAATCTTTTTTAAAAAATTCTATTTTCTTTTGTTGCCTGAGGTTTTTGCTAAGGTATCATCACCAAATCCAACATCATGAAGTTTGCCCATGTTCTAAGAGGTTTTTTGTTTGTTTGTTTCTTTTTTTAATATTTATTTGAGAAAGCACACGAGGGCACAAGCGGGGTGGGCAGAGGAAGAGGGAGAAGCAGGCTCCCGCTGGTCATGGAGCCCAACACAGGACTCCATCCCAGGACCCTGGGATCATGACCTGAGCTTATAGCAGATGCTTAACTAACTAAGCTACCCACGTGACCTTCTTCTAAGAGTCTATGGTTTTAGCTCTTAAGTTTGTTTTCCCCTCAGTTTTTCTGTATGGTAAATGTCTAACTTCATTCTTTGCATGTGGATATCCAGTTTTCCTACCTTTTCTTCAAGTTCATTGATCCTTCCTTCCTTCTGCTCACATCTGTTGAACTCCTCTCCAGTGTTTCAGTTATTCGTACTTGTTATCGTTGCCATATGTAGCTACTAATCCCATGATACCATGTTATAAATTTACTTTAAACACTGATATGGTCTTTTAAAGATACCAAAAGGGGGGCATCTGAGTGGCACTGTCAGTTAAGCATCCAACTCTTTTTTTTTTTTTTTAAGATTTTATTTATTTGTTAGAGAGAGAGAGTATGTGTGTGCAAGCGGCGGAAAGCAGGCAGAGGGAGAAACAGGCTCCCCGCTGCGCAAGGAGCTGGACGTGGGACCTGATCCCAGGACCATGGGGTCATGACCTGAACCAAAGGCAGACTCAACCATCTGAGCCACCCAGGCACCCCAGCATTCAACTCTTGATTTCAGCTCAGGTCTAGTTCTCAGGGTACTGAGTTCAAGCCACGTGTTGGGCTCTGCATTGGGCTCCATGCTGCACATAAAGCCTACTTAAATAAAAAATAAACATATCAAAAGAGAATATTTACTTCCACATTACTATCTTACATACTCTTCACTCCTTCCTAAACATCTACATTTCTTTTTTTTTTTTTTAAGATTTTATTTATTTATTTGACAGAGAGAGATCACAAGTAGGCAGAGAGGCAAGCAGAGAGAGTGAGAGGGAAGCAGGCTCCCTGCCGAGCAGAGAGCCCGATGCGGGACTCGATCCCAGGACCCTGAGATCATGACCCGGGCCGAAGGCAGTGGCCTAAACCACTGAGCCACCCAGGCGCCCCAACATCTACATTTCTATCTGGTATCATTTTGTCTCAGCCTGAAAAACTTCCTTCAGCATTCTCTATTGTGAATTCTTCCTTCTTTTATCTGAAAATATATTTCACCTTCATTCCTAAGGATGTTTCCACTATAGAATTCTGAACTGGCTGTTTTTGTTTGAACACTTTAATTTTGCTGTTCCATTGTCCTCTGGCTTCAGTTGTTTCTTATGAGAAGTCAGTGATTTGAATCATTATTCTCTTCTATTTAACTTGTCTATTTGTCAATATGTATTCTATTTACAATAGTTTTTAAATTTTTAGCAGTTTCATGTGCCTAATTGTTCATTCTCTTTCATTTTCATTGGACTTCAACTGTAAATCTGTCTTCTAAAAATGTGAGTAAATTTTAGTCATACTTCACATATTTTTTCCATCCCCTTTTGCTCTTTTCCTTCTGGAACTACATTTACATGTATGCTAGACCTTTTCATATTATCTCACCAGTGCCCTAATGCTGCGTTTTTGTTTTTGCTTTTGTAGATTTTATTTATTCAAGAGAGCACACACAAGTTGGGGAGAGGGGCAGATGGAGAAGTAGACTCCTAGCTGAGCAAGGAGCCCACAGGACCCTGGGATCATGACCTGAGCCACCCAGGCACCCCTCATTTTTTATAAAATTTATTTTTCTCTCTCGGTCAGACTAGATAATTTTATTGAGCTAACTTCAAGTTCAGTGATCTTTCCATCATTTACGGTCATCCAGTGAATTTTTATTTCAGATAATCTATTTTTCTGTTCCAAAATGTCCACATGGTTAAGATTTCATTATTTTTAAAAGACTTTTTATTTATTTGACAGAGAGACAGCGAGAGAGGGAACACAAGCAGGGGGAAAGCAAGCTTCCCACTGAGCAGGGAGCCTGATGTGGGACTCAATAGATCTAAGAACCCTGGGATCATGACCTGAACTGAAGTCAAATGCTTAACCAACTGAGCCACCCCAGTGCCCCTGGTTCTTTATCATGGTTTTAGTATCTCTGCAACAATTTCTTTTCATTGGTCACAAATACATTTTCCTTTCCTTCTTGAATATAATTATAATAAACAGCTTTAAAATCCTTGTCTGCTATAGTGGGAGAATAACAATAAAACCCTGCTTACATATCTAGGTCATCCCAGGAATAATCCCCAGTGGTTGTCTCCACTATGGGTCACGTTTTTGTTTCCTCATATGCTGAGGTTTGGACCATGTCCAAGTTTATTAATCATGAGACTCTAGATTCTGTTACGTTCCTCTAAAGACTTAATTTTTATCAGGCAATTACTTGGCTGAAATCAAAACTACAAATTCTGTATCACCAGCAGTGGGGGTGGCAGCTGAAACGTCAGTTCAGTCAACAAACAGATTTTTAGATAAAGAAATTATTTGGGCTTATTTTTTAATGTTGACTTTGTTTCAAAAAGCACAACACTGGGCATAATCTGCAGAACTATTCTGTAATTTGCTCAGAGGATTCATTTCCAAATGTCAACACTGTTGAGAAGTCTCCAGCCATTAAAATAACAAAGAACAAATGTTCCCAGCTGTCAAAATTAGGTCTTAGTGAGTTTTCAATCTCTCCTTGAGAGATTTGGCAGCACAAATGCTATTGTCCTCTCCTGCCTTCTTTTGGATTAATGGATACTTTTTACGATTACCTTTTAGTATATCTACATATTTTTAGCTATACCTTTTTTATGTAGGGCTTGCCAGATACCATATATCCTTAATATCTCAAGGTCTTTGTAGTTAATATTGTATCACTTCAAGTAAAATGTGAGAAACTTGCATTCAAAATGGATCCACTTACCACCCTCTGGCTGCCTATTTATGCTATCGTAACCATATGTATGATGTAACTACATGTTATAAACCCCACATTATAGTTAAA
Organism: Meles meles; assembly: GCF_922984935.1. Taxonomy (NCBI): domain Eukaryota; kingdom Metazoa; phylum Chordata; class Mammalia; order Carnivora; family Mustelidae; genus Meles; species Meles meles. The sequence continues at coordinate 24,734,206 of NC_060083.1, forward strand.
ATGTTTTTCTTACTTCATTTCTTTAAAAATCTCCTAAGTCTTTAATATTACCTTCGTATTTACCATTTAAAGTGTTCTTCCATTCCTTCATGCAGAGCCACTGTAAATGCCTGCTGTTCTATATTGTCCACAGTGCCACAGAAGAAAAACTTTTGGTGCTAATATTTCATCACCTCAGAACTTCCAGGTATGGGCTCATGAACATATAATACAAACAATAAACAAAAAACAAAACAAAACGATAAACAAAATTCTAGCAAATCAAATCCAATAATATTTTTAAAGGATGATACATAACAACTGGAGTTTATCCCAGGAATGGTTGGCTTAATATTAAAAAAGCAATCAATTTAATTATTTTTTCAAGATTTTTTAAAAATTTATTTGACAGTGAGGGATCACAAGTAGGCAGAGACCAGGCAGAGAGAGAGAGAGGAGGAAGCAGGCTCCCCACCGAGCAGAGAGCCTGATGCGGGGCTTGATCCCAGAACCCTGGGATCATGACCCGAGCTGAAGGCAGAGGCTTTAACCCACTGAGCCACCCAGGCACCCCAATTTAATTATATTAACAAACTAGAAAACTCATATTGATCACCTCAATAATACAGAAAAGGTTTTTTTTTCCCCCCAGAAAAGGCATTTGACAAATCAACTTCCATTCCTGATAAAAACTCTCAGCAAACTAAATTCCTCAACCTAATCAAGGGCATTTATGGAAAACTTAGACTATCATACTTAATGGTGAAACACAAAATGCTTTCCAGGAACAATATGAGGATGTCTATACAGCTTCCATTCAGCACTGAGTGGCGGTTCTAGTCAGAGTGCAATCAGGCAAAATAAACAAAAAGTCTCCAGACAGGAGCAAAAACTAAGTGAAAACTTTATATTCACAGAAAATATGATTGTCTATGAAGAAAATCTGATGAGATCTACAAAAAGAAAACCTACTAAAATAAGTGAGTTTTAGCAAGATTACAGGGTATAGTATCAATACACAAATATACAATTTTGTTCTATATACTAGCAATGAACGATCAAAAATTGAATATTAAAAAACAGGAACTGGGGCATCTGGTGGCTTAGTGGGTTAAGCCTCTGCCTTCAGCTCAGGTCGTGATCTCAGGGTCCTGAGATGGAGCCCCACATCGGGCTCTCTGCTCAGCAGGGAGCCTGCTTCCTCCTCTCTCTGCCTGCTGCTCTGCCTGTGATTTGTCAAATAAATAAATAAAAATCTTAAAAAAAAATTTTTTTTAAAGCAGGAACTGGGGCACCTGGGTGGCTCAGTCAGTGAAGCACCTACCTTTGGCTTAGGTCATGATCCCAGGGTCCTGGGATTGAGCCCCACATCAGGCTCCCGGCTCAGCGGCAAGCCTACTCCCTCTCCCTCTGCTGCTCCCCATTTGATGTGCTATCAAATGAATAAAATCTTTAAAAGAATAAAAATTAAAAGAAACTTACAAAAACATCCAAAATTATGAAATAGAGATAAATCTGACTCAAGTGAAAAGACCTGGACACTTGCTGAAATTAAAGAATGACTTAATTACTAGATATACCTTGTTTGTGGATCAAAAGACTCAATATTAAAAAACACTTCACCGGGGCACCTGGCTCAATTGGTTAAGTGGCTGCCTTCGGCTCAGGTCATGATCCCAGAGTCCTGGGATGGAGCCCCATATTGGGCTTCCTGCTAAGTGGAGAGCCTGCTTCTCTCTCTCCCTCTGCCAGCTGCTCTGCTTGTGCTCTCTGCATCTCACTGTCAAATAAATAAATAAAAATCTTAAAAAAAAAAAAGGACATTTCACAAAGATATACAGATGGCAAATAAGCACATAAAAAGATGCTTAACTCATTAGTCATTAAAAAAATACAAATAGGGCGCCTGGGTGGCTCAGTGGGTTAAAGCCTCTGCCTTCAGCTCAGGTTATGATCCCAGGGTCGTGGGATCGAGCCCCACATCGGGCTTTCTGCTCAGCGGGGAGCCTGCTTCTCCCTCTCTCTCTGCCTGCATCTCTGCCTACTGTGATCTCTGTCTGTCAAATAAATGGGTAAAATCTTTAAAAAAAAAAAATACAAATAAAAAACACAATGAGGTGTGCCGACGTGGCTCAGTTGGTTAACCTCAGCTCAGGTCTTGATCTCAAGATTGTGAGTTCAAGCCTAGAGTTGGGCTCCATGATAGGCGTGGAGCATGCTTAGAAGAAAACAAAACAAAACAAAACCACAACACAACGAGATGCCACTATATACCTTTAAGAATGGGAAAATTAGTAAGAATGGGAAAATTAATAAGAATGGGAAAATTAAAGACTGACCATAACATGTGCTGGAAAGAATGTGGACAAAGAAAAACCGCTTTCAGACACTGCTGGTGGAAATATAAAATGGTACAATCACTTCGAAGAACAGTTTGACAGTTTCTTTTAAAAAGCTAAGTATACACCTATCGTACTATACAACCATTCCACTTCTACTTATCCACAAAAAAAGGGAAATACATGCCCACATAAAGACTTGTACACAAACATTCACAGCAGCTTTATTTGTAACAGACAAAAACTGGAAACAACCAAATTGTCCAACAGTAGGTGAATAAACAAATTGTGGTATATCGTAACAATGGCATACTTCTCAGCAATAAAAGGAATGAACTGATACATGCGACATGATGAATCTCAGAACAATTATGCTGAAAGCCGCCAGACACGCCCTCTAAAAACACAGAATACACACTATAGGATTCCATTTATATCAAACTCTAAAAATGCAAAGTAATATAACAGAAAGCAGATTAATGTTTGATCAGGAATGGAGGAGTGCAAATAACAAAGGACAACAGATACTTGTGAGGGTGAAGGCTACACTATCTTCATTATGATGATGGTTTCACAGGTATATACACATGCTAAAACTTATCAAACTGTATAGTTTCGTACATGCACCTTACATGTCAACTGTACCTCAATAAAGCTGAAAGGTTTTTTAAAGAGTTGTACCTTTCAGAAATTTATAGGCAAGTACATAAGAGTATTTTTCCTATTTTACATGCAAGATTATGTATCTTATGTATCTTCCTTTTCTCAGTTAACATATGCAGACATTTTTCTGTATTAGCAGAATGGTTTATCTCATTGTCGTACATAGTACGAAACGGATGTACCATGACTGATGGGCATGGAGGTTATTTCTAATCTGCTATCATAATGCTGAAGTGGACATATTCTGCATATATTTGTGAGCATATATACACAAGCAAAGGATGCATGTTTAAAACTTTCATTTATGTTGTCAGATAATCCTTTAAAAAACCTGTCTCGGGGCACCTGGCTGGCTCAGTTGACAGAGCATGTGACTCTTGATCTCAGGGTTTTAAGTTCAAGCTCCATGCTGTGTATAGAGAATAGTTAAAAATAAAATTTTAAAAAAAGGAAAAAAGTCACAGAATCTACATCAAACTGTTGAAATCAATAAATTAAGAAGGCCATGGAATACAAGATAATATACAATAGTCAAAATTAAGTAGCTACAATATGAAAATGAAAAATTTTAAATACTATTTAAAACAACATCAAAAAATTTTAAAAACTAGGAGTAAGGCCAACAAAAGGCATCAGACCGCTACAAAGAAAATTACAAAACATTACTGAAAAAAGCATTAATGATCTAAAGAAATGGAGGAATATGCGATGTTCATAGATCAAAAAGATGTAATTGTGTGAAGATACTAATTCTTCCCAAATTTACTTATGGAATTAAATGCTTATCAAAATCCCAACAGGTTGGGTTGTTGCTGTTTTACTACTGAAATGGTTAAGCCAATTCTAAAAAATATATGGAAATGCTAAGCGCCAAGAACCACCAATGCAATCTTGAACAAAACGCTGGAGGACTCATATCACCAGATACCAAACACAGAGTTGCAGTGGCACCAAGACAAACAGACCAATGAAACAGTATGTGGCGCTGGCTCTTCTGAGTATCTCCACAGGAAAGTATTTTTTTAAAACATCTTCCTACTACCGTATACAAAACAAATCCTAGACGGTTCTAGATCTAGATATGCTAGGTCAAACAATGCTTCCAGAAAAATAAAACATTAATGATCTTGGGGCTCTACAAATATTTCTTAAATATATAAAACACTTACCTTGAAAGAAAATATGGATAAATTAGGCTACATTAAAATTAAGATGTTTGTCAAGACACCAAGATAATGAAAAAGCAGGACACAGAAATACAGGACTGCAGTAACAACTCCAAAAACATTCTCTACGCCTAATATGTAAAGATTTCCTACAAATCAGTAAGAAAATGACAACTCAACAGAAAAACAGGCAAAAGTGGGTATTTAACAAAAGAGGATATCCAAACGTCCAGAAGACATATTTTGGTGTTCAGTCTCTTTAGTCATCAGGAAAATGCCAATCAAATCCAGGATGAGATTCCACAACATACACACCAGAAGCCTGCAACTAAATGCCAGTGAGGATGTACAGCAACTAAGACTCACATACATTGCCAGCAGGACTGCAAAACAGCACAACCACTTTGGAAAACTGTCTTGCAATTATCTATGAAAGCTGAACATACATATCCCCCACAACCATTCTCAGGTATATACGCAACACTGATGCATATATGTATATACCAAAAGTTATGTACCAGAATGTCCATATATCATTACTGGTAACCTCCCAAAATGGAAAATAATCCAGTGTCCATCCAGGGAGTACACAGCGGTATACTAATAGAACAGAATGTTATATAGCCGTGAAAACACTATTATAGGCAACAACATGGAGGGACAGCACATAATATTGAGGGGGGGAAATGCTGTATGATTCCTTTTATATCAAGTTCAAAAAAGGCAAAACTAACTGACGGTAACGATCAGGAGACTAGTTTCAGTTGCAGGAATAAGGGGGTAATTACAGACTGACAAAGGGGCATGAGAGAGTCTTCTAGGATGCTGGTCTTGTTCTAGATCTTGATATGAGTGATGCTTGAACAGTGTATTCCCTTTGTGGGAATTTACTTAGCTGTATGCTTCTCAAGTATTTTCTTTATACTTGAATATGAAACTTAAAGGAATGCCAAAAATGACGTTTCTCTACATCCTCACCAACAGATTATTCTATAAATCTTATCTTTGCCAATTAACAATTATAATCTTTACCTAGGCAAAATTAGTATCTCCTGAATGTTCTGGCTTACATCTTAATGAGCAACAAGGCTTAGTGGGGAAAAAATGCTCTTTAGTTCCTAGAATTCCATTAAAAGCAAATTCTGAGGGAACTTTGCAGTTATGGTGGCCTGATATCACGGCTACAAATGTGCTATTAATAGTAAAGAAGCCGTAGGTGCTATAATAAGCCCTATCCCAAACCTAGAACCGCCAGGAATTAAACTGGAAAAGAAAGTGTCTGGGGGAAGACTTAGAAACAAGCACTATACAACGGAAGCACGAATACCAGGAGTTTCAGCGTAACAGGAAGATTGGTCAGTTGCAGCTTTAGAAGTAGCCCCTGGATAGGATTCATACTGCCCAGGTTGTGCAAGGACACACTCTTACTTCAATTATTAAAGAAGTAAATGTTCAAAACACAATGCACTCTTTAAGAAAAACAATTTTCAGCCCTCCCTTACACATAATAGAATGCCAATCTAGTGTTTCCCCAAAGTGGTATAACGGAGACAGTACAGGGCCCATTTCCTAACATGCATATTACAGCTTTTGAAAAGGATGTATCAATCTACAATTGTATCGATTGTAAGATGATCTCAGAAATGTATTTTTTAAAGTCACTTTAGAGGAAACATTTCAATGAAACATTAAGAGTTTTGATAAAGAGCAAAAAGAACGGCTTAATGGTTAAGAACATGGGCTCTGTAGTCATACAAACCCAACTCTGAATCCTGTTTGAACTACTTTGAACTGTTTAAACTAGCTGTGTGGCTTTGGCCAAGTTCAACTTTTCAGTTTTCCTACTTGCAAAATCCAGGTGGCAACTCATTGAACTATTGAATATTCATGTGCTAGTTTACAGACACTGCTTAGTAACAAGCACAGTGCTGGGGCACCTGGGTGGCTCAGCTAGTTAAGCCCCTGACTATGGCTCAGGTCATGGTCTCAGGACCCTGGAATCAAGTCCCATTTCTGGCTCCATGCTCAGTGGGGAGTCTGCCTGTCCCATCCCTCTGCCCCCCCCCATACTTGTACTCTCTAGTAACAATCTTTAAAACTAAAAAAATAAGCACAGTGCCTGGTACACAGCCAATACTGAATGCTGAATATTAGTTGTTCTATCAAATACAGGATTAGTAACTCAACTGATACACAAAACAAGGTTTGATTTTGCTTAGCCGATTGGATCCAGAATCACTTCCTCTAAAAGCTCACAATTCCTTTAATGACCTGTCCTACAAGTTCACCAGTGACCCCTATTACTTGTTACAACATTCAAAACAAAGCAAGATTCATCTTCAAAATGCCATCTCAGCATGCTCACTCTCCTACTGTCCTAGGAGTAACAGCAAAGCAGCTGATTTGGGATCTTACTAAACTCTCATGTGGCATTTCCCCAAGGCAGAAGTCAAGTTAGATGTTCACATTTATTCCATCAAATTCCCCTTAAAAATAATCTTAAAGTTCATTCTCATCTTCCTTGAAGCAGCAGCAAAACCTACCTTTGGGTATGTTTTTCTGGCCACCAGTTCTAGAACCCAGGTGAGTCACAGACACATTTATTGGCGCTTCCAGCATTTTAAAAAACCTTTGGGTTTAAAACATTTTTTTCACAGCAAACACTATTACAACAAACATACATTGTATCCAAATTGTAATGTTAACTCGAGTTTCTACTGAAACCAACTGATCCTCAAGCACTAAATGGAGCTGAAACAACTCCACCTTTTCAGACCACAGATAGAATCGGGAGGGACAGTTCTTACAGGGCTGTCACCTTTCTGCAGTCTTCTGGTTGCCTGTCTTCCATATTCTACAGGGATCTAAAGACCTGTACCAGTCACAATACTTCCCCAAGTGCCTTTAATGGCTTCTTTGGGTGGCAAGTTCTTCTCTCTCCAAGATTGCCACATTCTTGAGCATGCTCATGGGTCCTGAGTTTGCTAATATTAAGTCCATCCACAGAGCCAACTAGAGACCCCTTTCACTAAACACACGCCTGTAACTTGACAGAAATCATCTCCACAAGCCAGACTATTCTGTAAAAACATCACCTACGTATTTGACTCTTCAAGTCCAGGCACGTGTGCATTTGTGTTTAGTATGGGAGATTACAAAACCCTGAGTCCCCTTATCTTTAAAAATCTGATCAAATTTTAAGAATTCCTTCAGTTTTGGACCTTGATGCAGCACACTTTTGGCCACCTGACTGCTGGAAAAAGAACCAATCAACCTGAAAACCTCTTGGACATAGCTCCACATCTCCACAGCTATCTAATGGAATAGCAATAAAAAAAAAACACAAAAAAACCTTGTTTATCCTAATTACGGGCATACATATATATTTTAATAAAATAAAAACTACTAGGGGAAAAAAAGATAAAAACTACTAGGACACATCACTCTTCTGCTAATTTCCTAAGTCTTCACTACTGAGAATTAAGTCAGAGTATATTTTTGGTGTCAACATCTCATTTAGCAATGAGTCAAGTGTGGTGATAGAGCGGATACTCTCAGACACTGCTGACGGGGCTGGGGGGTGGGGGCACTCTAAAAGTGGAACCACCCCTTTGGAAGGAAATGGGCAGTATTTATCAGTTGAAAAGTATGTTCTCTCCCACAGGACATCTAGAAATGCAAATAATTAAGTGGAGACACTTACAAAGGTATTTAATGCAGCACCATAATTTATAATAGCAAGTCTGGAAATAATCTGAATGTTCAAAAGGAGTCAACTGGTTAAAAAAAAAAAAAACCAGGAGTCCATCCATATTAGTCAAATTAGACCTAAATGCCTGATACAGGATGGTGATTAAATACCTATACACACTGATGTAGACTATTTCTTGAAAAAACTATTTAACAATGAGTAAGGGGGGTGGCTACATAGTTCTACCATGTGTACATGTACTACTGAGAATGGATGTTAATTATTTTCTGTTCCTGCCACTGACCTTTAGAAGTGGTAGTGGGGGTTAATTTTATTCCGGCCTAAGGAAGATTATTCTGACACATTCAGCCTTATTTGGTTGTACAACCCAAATTCCATGCTAAAAAATGATACATAATTACACTTTGTGTGAGTATGAGTTTGTACTTTAATGATTAAAATAAATACCGTGTTGCTACCTGCTTAAGAAAGATAGGATGGGGAATGAATTGACTTGGGTGTTCTTACTCAGTGTTCTTCAACAACCAGGTTACCAGCAAAGAAAAAGGTTTAGAAAAAAACCTTTTTTTCTAAAAATACGTATCATCTTTGGGAAACACAAGTGATCTGTGGAAGAAAGGGGGCGGAATTTTCCACATTTAGGCAAACAATACTTTCAAAGTGTTTGGACTAGAGTTTATTTTAGAAAGATAAAGGATTGAGGCGCAATAATATTTGGCATTTTTAATTTAGGTTTGTTTTATTTAAGTTTAATGTTAATTCCATGCTGTGTTTCAGTAAGAACAATACAGATTCTGTATCTGTGGCTCCAGTCAGATATCCAGTAGTACAAATTAGCTTCAAGTTACACATACTGAACAAAAGAGGTTGAGCGAGCGAAGGGGGGGGGGGGGGGCAAAGGGAAAGGGAAGGAGAAGAAACAAAGAATTGAACACGCATGCAGGCTTTTCCATACCACCTTCAATGCTAACCTGCTTTAGAGGGAGAGTATAAGTAGGCAAGAATGAGCAGCCACGGATTGTTGAACTGTTACCAGCACCATGCTTTTCAGCAATGTTTCAGCAGAGTTTGAAACACTTTTTACAGCAAAACCATTACAACTCTCCAAACAATCTTTAACCACTTCAAGCTAACACCTAATTAATTTTAAACATTGGTATAAAATTCAATTTAAACAATTAGAAAAAGGAAAAATGATACCACAATGCCTGTATAGTGTGATTAACCTCTCTCTTAGATGCTTGCATCACCTAGAAGTCTCATGGCTTTCAAATGTAATTTCCATTTCTAATGGTGATCTTGCCACATCTGGCAGGAGACAATACAGTAATGCTGAAAAAGCCTCTATGCAGTCCTGTTAGTGTCTTAAAGAACCTAAAAGCTGGGACCAGTAAAATCCACAGAAATTCACTCTTGCCTTTAAGAACTTTTGAAAACTGTTTAAAAAAAAAAAAAAAAAAAAAAAAAAACCAACAGGGCAGGAACCTAAATTCTGAGACCAAATGTGAAAGTCAGATTTGGTGGTTCTCAGTGACAATGGGGGAATTTCCAATGGGAGTGGGATGGGAAGGAGTGGGGTAGTCAGAGATGGTTTCTCTTGTTGGCTTTTATGTCTCACTGATTTTCATCTTCCACATCCTGCAGCGCTTCTTTATTCTGCTCTTCACCTGCAAAGAAGAACGAGTTAATTATTTTACACTGACTAAATTAGACTGTTGAAGTAACAAAGAAAGGTATCATTCCAAGCACAGATGCCTTACATTTGCTACAAGTGATACTAAACACAGACAGCCAAAGGACTTCTACCATCCTTGACACCTGAGATGCCTAAGCCAAGAAGTGCTGCTGGATCAAGGTCCTGAATGGTCAATAGTCAGGATGAAAAAAAACCAATGCACAGTAAAACTATTTTTATGCTAAATAAGCTCTTAAAAGTAGACAGCCAAGGTAACCATATTGTTAAATGACTTTCAAGCTTTCATGTATATCTTGGGTCAAAATACTCTTTCTCAATAACCTCACCTCTTTAAGAATCAAGGGTACTTAGGTTTTTTTTGTAAAATCTACCCACAAGCTCCATGTGAAATGCTTCAGTAGAGAAATGAGTATTAACATGCTCCAAAGAAGTTCTACAATTTTAGAGGGAGGGTTCTGCTTTTTAAATGAGTTTACATTTTGTATCTTAGCCAGTCACACCAAACCATAAACCAAGTTTCTTACTCCAGAGTGAAAGAGCACGCTCAAAGTAAACCAGACCGCTGAGGTTATTAAAGAAGGGCATTTGGACCAGTTCTCTCATGCCGTTTTTCTTTTCCCTTAAAACATGATGATTGGCCCGGGGAATCTGAACTGCACTATGACATGCAACAGAAAGCCAGCCTATTCACTAGAGAATCATCTACCTATTAATAAGCATTAAATAAGTCAGCCATAATAATAAAGAAAGCATGCAGGCTTTTGCTAAAAAATAACGAAAGAGGTAAAAGTTACATTTTTTTGTGCTTTAACAAATCACTACAATTCCTACATAGTTAACAGTTTGAATCAAAATAAATAGTTAACTAATCCAACAATCATGTCAGTTCTGACAATCCATCCACTGATATTGCCTGTTAATTAGAATGGACAAATGACACTAAGACTGGGTGCCTACCAACATAAAGCATTTAACCTGAGGAGTGCTTTTTAAGCAGTCTGAAAGACCTTGATATGATTAAAACAATGCTGTTACAGCAACAAGGATTAGGTAAGCATAGTTTTAGACACTTTAAATTTTCTTCTGACCTAAATGTTTGGTACTGAAATGTGACTCTTTAAAAAGTTCTTAAAGTGGGGTGCCTGGGTGGCTCAGTGGGTTAGGCCTCTGCCTTTGGCTCAGGCCATGATCTCAGGGTCTTCGGATCTAGTCCTGCATCAGGCTCTCTGCTCAGCAGGGAGCCTGCTTCCCCCTCTCTCTCTGCCTGCCTGTCTGCCGACTTGTGATCTCTGTCTGTGTCAAATAAATAAATAAAATCTTTAAAAAAAAAAAAGTTCTTAAGGCACATAAAGACTTTCGACTCATATATATATAGAAAAAGACATGCAAAGACAGACCAAAAAAACCATTTACAGAGGAAAGAAATGATGCACCACCCAATGATTCCCCAAATAATGTATTCAAACTCAGGAAATGACAGGAACATTCACGCTCATTTTTAACAGCAATACACTGCCAAAATATGGTTAACAAACAACAACAGAGCACACTCTAATTCACTTATAAGCAACCATTAGATCTGCCAAAAGTTCCAAGTAACTTTGGCATAGAATACTGTCAGATGAGTCACACCCAACCAGAGGTAGACAGGGGTAGCAGATCATAAATGTCTTAGAAAGTTTCACATCCTAAAATGTAGAACAGGCAGTTTTTGTAAGCAAAAGGGATGATGATATATGCAGGCATGATTAGTGAAGAACCAAAACGAAAAAGCAGAATTCGCTGTGCCATGATAATGACTTACAAAGTAGAGTTTTTAGGAAAGGAAGAGTTGGATTATCCTTTAGGAATCTATATTGCAAGGAAAAAGGGAGGGAGAACAATCATATGAAAGCAACATTACAAGAAAAACAAACCGAGAGAGCAGGACGAAAGAAAACATCAATGATTTAGGAGAGTCAGATTTGGGTCTTTTTACTTTGTATACACTTCACTCTACAAAGTATCTGTTTCTTTTACCTTTAAAAGGATGAAATAATATCCTCTTAAAAGGTATACAGAAGAGGGGGCGTTTCTTTGGAAAGGTATTTCTTTGCCCACTGTTTCCTGATTTGGGGGGAAGAAGGGGATAGGAAGAGAACACACATTTCCTTTCTATGGACTTGTTTACAAAATAGTCCTCTGAAAATAGGTTAAGAGAAAAGGACTGAAATCACTTGATGAGAAAAAGTGGTAATGTTTTTTAAAGATGTTCCAACACAGACAGAAGTGAACATATTCTGCAGTTTAAAAAAAAAAAAGAACATGAAAACATCTCAGTAAAAGCTCGGGAATCGCATACACATTTCTTCCTTTAGAAACCCTTAATTCAAGTGTTTTTTTTTTTAAACACCATTTTCCATAATAAAATTTAAAAAGGAGAAAACTATCTAAATAATGCTCAACTAAATCCAATATCCTGGGAAACTGCCAATTCCATGACTTCAATTTTGCACAGATTCTAAGTCACAAAACCAAAGTTAATAAAAGATGTAATACTATACTTTTTAGGAAAAATGGCAAATAAATGACTAGTACCCACAACAATTTATAAATTCAGATAATTTGTTAATTTTACTAAAATGTCCAAAGACTACTTGAATTTTTCATTGTTAAACTTGTTTATTTCAAATATTTTATCGCCAAAGCTCTTAAATGAAAATTAGTCTGTTTCAAACAAATTTAATGAACTGTCTGTTACAGTGGTAAGAACTGAAGCAAGTGGATTTTACTAGATTTAAATAAAACTGTCTTACGATTAAAGAAAAATCTATGTAATAAAACTCCTCTGGTACAAAGAACCTTTGCAACTATGTAAAGTAGTTTCAAGAAAATATCCTATTGAAGAAGGCAATCTATTTCATAAAATGTTTGATAACCAAAAAAAAAAAAAAGGGAATAATCTTTGGTTCTATGTAAAAACAAAATGATATACAGTTTACTTTAATTACTGGTTACCAGTGATAAATAAGAATAGCATTAGGAAGTATAAAATAGATTTCCATTTAATTTTATTATCTAGCAAGCTTAGTTATAAAAGTTGGAATGAACTGTCCCCCCCAAGAAAAAAAAAAAGGCAGGGTTGCAACCCAGTTCATCATCTTTATTATTTCACCCTCAGAAAAATGCCCCCAGAGGTCAGAGGGGTATATACCTTACTTAGGTCAATACTGCTTACCAAACTCTCCACATGTTTTCCTTTTATTCCCTCAAACAGGCAGAGAGATATTAGTCTTCTCTGAGCTGAGGGTGACTATGAAGAGTCCATAGCTGTTTGGCCATTCTTCTGAGTAGTTATTGTTTAGAATACAACAGAATGTTAAAGCTGGAAGTAACCTCAAGTCATTAGTTCAGAGATAGTAAATTGGTTTTAAAAGTCCCACAGACTGGCAGTGGTTGCCTGAAGTGCTGTGTTGGAAAGTAATCTGTGGCTCCACCTGGCTTTGTTCGGTAAGTGTGCAAGTAGGTCTCATATGCCACATATCTTAAGCCAACCCTAGTCAAGTATCTAAATATTTCATAAAGCTAGTTAGCTTTAAAGCTGAGTCACCTAATTCTCACTTCAGTACCTAAGGAAGTCTAAAATCGAGTCGAGATCCTTCCAGAGTAAGGAAACTTACAATATACATGCCCAGAAAACATTTTCAGATGAACATTTAAGTATAATGCTTCCAAAGACAGTCCAGCATGCTGGCTTAACCAACACACATAGCCTCAAGCAATGCAACATGTGCTTCAGTCTGGGTAATACACTCTTAAAGGGGGGTGTCTTGGTGGCTCAGTGGGTTAAAGCCTCTGCCTTCAGCTCAGGTCATGATCCCAGGGTCCTGGGATAGAGCCCCGCATCGGGCTCTCGGCTCGGCAGGGAGCCTGCTTCCCTTCTTCTCTCTCTGCCTACTTGTGATCTCTGTCAAATAAATAAAATCTTAAAAAAAAAAAAAAAACAAAACTCTTAAAGGTTCTGCAACTAAAATTGACAAACCTTTTGTTTCCACTTCCCATACCACCACCAACTGTAAAGCTAGCTCATAAAACTGTTATGTCACTCTACAATGATCTATCATAGATAAAAAGGATTCTCTGGAAAAAGCATAATAAAATCTCCTTTAAAAATCAACAATTATGACAAATTTGGGCATTTAAAATAAGTATTAACCCCCATCACAAGACTAAGCTTTGTAAAATACTACTTATATTTAAAAATAAACAACAACAGGGCCTATACCAGACCTCTTAAATAAGGACGAAGAGCAGGACATTCCATTTGCTCTATAAAATCCAAACACAAAAAATTTAAAGATTTCCACAGAGAAGCTGATTCATAAATATTTACTGACACCATCTAGTTTTAACCTGAGGATACCAGTCACCCAAAGCAGTGATCATGACATGCAATTACGTAGATCCCTAAAATTTAATCTGAGAAAGATAAAATGAGATGGTTCCTGCCTACAACTTTCAAAACAGTGAGAGAAGCAAACTAAGTTTAGCAAACATTAGAGACAAAAATTTTTTAAATCTTCAAATATTAAAAAGAGAGTCCCCTTTCCAAACAAGCCTTTTACATTATCATTGCACAGCCCCAAACGGAAAACTATATTTTGAGATCATCTGCTGTAAAGGCATTAATTAAAATTTGATAGTCTGGAGGATAGGCTGAGTCTAAACTATAGCCTAATATGAAGAAATACCAAGGAAATCCTAAAAGTAAAAAGACCCAACAACTGAAAGAGATGCATTTAACATCCAAGTTTCCTTACCATCACCCTGCATGTCTGAAGTCCATAGTGTCAGATTATCACGTAACAACTGCATGATAAGTGTAGAGTCCTTATAGCTTTCTTCACTCAGGGTATCCAGTTCTGCAATTGCATCATCAAAAGCTGCTTTTGCCAACCTAAAAATATTTACATAAATGTATTACAAAAATAAGCCCTTTAAAAACAGAAATGACATGTTAGAAATCAATCTTTTTCTTAAGTTATCCTGTTGTATGTTAATAGTGACACTGAGAAAAAAAAATAGTGACACTGAGTATCTTGGCTTTAAATACTGAAATAAAGGAAAAACAGATACAACTTATGAAAACTAATTTTGTAATCTAGCAAATTTGGAGGCAATAAAATTTTTGGAGCACCACTACTACTACTACATTTTTTTTTTTTTTTAAACAAACACTCCCAATGTGGAGCTCAAACTCATGACCTCAAGATCAAGAGTTACATACTCTACCAACTGACCCAGCCAAGCACCCTAGAGCACCATTTCACCACTTCTTTTGACAAGCCTATCAGTAAACAGAATACACAGACCAAATTCTATCCTGAACCACCACCAAAATATATGCATAATAAAAATACTACCGAGTTCTAGTCAACAGCTCACTTATTTAATAAAATTTCAAGGTAAAAAGATGAAATGTTGAACAGCTCAGTTTAATTCCAAAGACTTTAATGCTAACAGAATTTTAAAAAGGTGGTGGGGGGGGTAAAACCCACAGAAATGTGGTATATAAACCATTTTACTAGAATTTAAAAGAAACAAAATCAGCATTTACTGGGTATGGTGCATGATGTACACCAAGTGATGCAGGACACTAGTGGAGAAACAGAAGAAAGGAAAGAAACACTCTCAGTCCACAATGAACATCTAGGAATAGAGGACTGATACACAAAACTATTATAAACAAGTATGAAGTGCTACTCTGGAGAAAGTACTTAAGAAACCCTAGAGAATCAGCAAATCAGGAAGTCAAATATGAACTCATCCAAAAGGGAAGGAGTAGACCATGAATGGAATGCTAAAAATTAAAGTAAATGCATAGGGGCGCCTGGATGGCACAGTTGGTTAAAGCGTCTGCCTTTGGCTCAGGTCATGATCCCAGAGTCTTAGGATCCATCCCCCCATCGGGCTCCCTGCTCAGTGAGGACCCTGCTTCTCCCTCTTTCTCTACTGCTCACCCTGCTTATGTTCTGTCAAATAAATAAATTAAATTTTTTAAAAAATAAGTAAGTAAAGCAAATGCTTAAGAGCAAAGGCATGGAGAAGACTTAAAGTGATGGAGAACTACACTGGAGAATGACAATGAAAGATCCAATCAATACTATTAGCCAAACAGATAGCTATGACTTCTTCAATTAAGACCTGTATCTCTTTGGACAAACTCAACTATGAATTTAGAATGTTTTTAGATGAATAAATAATGGTTTGTATTCAAATGAATACACCTCATATGAGGAAAATCTCTTTCATGGAGTATCTGGCTCCTATATACTCAAGAAGACTATATACATTATTCCAATTATATGAGGACACTAAAACAGGCAAATTCACAAAGACCGAAAGTAGAGATTAGTGGGGGCAGGGGAGGGGAGATCTAAAGAATTACTGGGTAGTTTGCTTCAGGTGATGAAAAAGTTTTAGAAATACCTTCATGGTGGCAATTACACAATACTGTGGGTATATTCAATGCCATTCAACTGTACAACTTAAAAATGGTTAGAATGAGGGTTGCCTGGGTGGCTCAGTTAAACCGATTTCTGTCAACTGAGCCGATTTTTTATTTCAGCTCAGGTCATGATCAGGGTCTTGGGATCAAGTCCCACGTCCAACTCTACACTCAGCAGGGAGTCTGCTAGATTCTCTCCCTCTGTCCCCCCATTTACTCACTCTATAATAAATCCTTTTTAGAAAGGGTTAGAATGATAAACCTCGTTATATTTTACAATAATTTTTTTCAAGTAAAAAGCTATGTACATAAAGCTATCCTTTAAAATTTCTATCTGGGGGCGCCTGGGTGGCTCAGTGGGTTAAAGCCTCTGCCTTCGGCTCAGGTCATGATCCTGGGGTCCTGGGATCGGGCCCCACATTGGGCTCTCTGCTCCGCAGGGAGCCTGCTTCCTCCTCTCTCTCTGCCTGCCTCTCTGCCTCTTTGTGATTTCTCTCTGTCAAATAAATAAAATATTTAAAAAAATAAAAAAAATAAAATTTCTATCTGTATCCAAAAACTGGGAATAACCTAAAATATACATGGGGGAATCAACATACAAAGATGGAGAACTGCTCATATTAAAATAGAAAACCTTAAAATATGTACACTAAGAGCCTAACTATATGAACATGCCTATAAAGACTAAAAGCTAATATTTTTTTAAAAAGTCTATTGTAATTTCACTCTCCCACTAACAACTTTAAAATTCAACCTACCAACAAAAATTTCCCCGTCAACATAATCCAAAACTGCTATCCTAGTGAACTGAGACAGGGTTGGTCTTAAAATCATCCAAAGCAGTTTCATTAAGAGCTAAAAGAATTCTCTGTTACATGGTCAACACTGCAAAGGCAATCCCAGGAAACAAGACAATTCTCTTTTGTGACTTTTTTCACTTTCACAGTGAGAGCTTTTGTTTCTCTTCCATGACTTACCTGCAGGCACGGTCAGGGGAATTAAGAATTTCATAGTAGAATACGGAAAAGTTGAGAGCAAGACCTAAGCGAATTGGATGCGTTGGTGGAAGTTCTGTCATTGCAATATCACTAGCAGCTTTATAAGCCACTAAGCTGTTCTCCGCAGCCTCCTTCCTGTCATTTCCTGTGGCAAATTCAGCCAGATACCTGTGGTAGTCCCCTTTCCTAAAACAAAACAAAATAAAACAAACAGAATTAGGAAAAATATTTTTAAATGAAAGTAAACTTAAAATTTTGTAGTCTGTAAAGTGAAATGTTACAGAAATATATTTAATAATTAACATGGATACTTCAATAATTTCACAAAGTCTCTTTCAGCAAAGATTGACTAGTCTATTCAGTTTTCCTCCTCAGAGTTCAGAATACCAAATACAAGCAAAAACCTAGCGAAATTAACTGCAAAGCCTCAAAAATCAGTATGTTTTACACTGGCTAAAATTAAACACAAAAAAGTGGTTCAGAAAAAAAAATGGCACGGCAGTTTCTTAATTTTGAAATAAAACTTTGACATAAAATGGTAAAACTGTAACTCTGTAATACACTGCCTACAGCTGGCGGGTAACTCCACACAAAAAAACAAATGCAGGGGCGCCTGGGTGGCTCAGTGGGTTAAAGCCTCTGTCTTCAGCTCAGGTCAAGATCCCAGGGTCCTGGGATCGAGCCCCGCCGCATCGGGCTCTCTGCTCAGCAAACAGCCTGCTTTCCTCTCTCTCTGCATGCCTCTCTGCCTACTTGTGATCTCTCTCTGTTGAATAAATTAAAAAAACAAAAACAAAACAAAACCAAAAAAATGCAAACAGGGACACCTAGGTGGCTCAGTTGGTTAAGCGGCTGCCTTCAGCTTGGGTCATGATGATCCCAGGGGTCCTGGGATCGAATCCCTCTTCGGAACTTGCTCAGCAAGGAGCCTGCTTCCTCTGCTGCTCTGCCTGCTGCTCTCTGCGCTACTCCTTCTCTCTCTGACAAATAAAAATGCAAATAGATAAAACCTAGTACTCTTACACTAAACAGTCTGACCATCTTAAGTGCAACAGTAACTGTTCATTAGCAGTGAATATACAAATGTGCACTCAAAAATTAAGTTTTAAAAATCATTCCTCCCATGTATCCTCCTAACATTAAACAACTATTCTTAAATAAAAGTTGAACACCTAACACAGAAGAAGTAGTAATTCTAAGGTGGCCAACATTTAATCTGACATTTTCCCTTCTAGTATAGAACCTACATTTTATAATAGAAAACCTTGGACTCGCCAGTGTTAGCTGCTGGAATGAGGTGTTTGTCCAGTACATCCAGAATGTCACAACAGATTAACTTTAGCTCAGTCTCAACCTGAAAAAAAAGCCAAAAATTGTTTAAGTATAAGAAACTGCATAAACTATGACATATTCTCCCTCTAGTTTTGAGGAAGAGAGCCACAGTAAACATAATACATTTCTTTATCAAACCTTCTTCCCCACTCTTGATTTTAAAAAGCAGAGAAAAGTTGTCTCCAGGCTATAGAAATTATCCTCCTTCTGCATGCTGTTAGTTTAGTGCTTTAAAACAACCAACCAACCAACCACCACCACCACCACCATACGGGGGGCCTGGCTGGCTCAGCTGGTGGAGCATGTGACTCCTGACCTCACGCTGAGTGTAGAGATTACTTAAAATTAAAACCCTAAAAACAAAACCAAACCCATACCAACAACCTCATGATTCAGCTACAGACCTGAAAGTAACACTAATTACTACTTACTGAGAGCTGCACACTTCTATTAATTAGCATATAAGGCAGAAACTACCACTTACATGGGGAAACAAAGATTATGGTATTTGGCCAAAAATCACCAATTTAAAGACCTTCAAGAGGGAGAGCTAGGATTTGAACCCAGACAGGCTATAAAGCCTAAGGTCACATTTTTAAAGGGATGGAATAAAAATTCAAACCGAGGCAGTCTGCCTCCAATGTTCACATTCCTAACCACTACTATGCTCAATAGCCAATCACTTTGGTGGCTGAGATCCATAGCAGTTGTGGCACCAAAAATCTGTATACTAAAGTAAATACTGCTACTTACCTAAAATTTACCACACTTAAAATGCATTACCACCACCCAACACACATACACATCTTGTTCTCTATTTTCCATTAATACACGGTAACTCTGCTGAACCTTTCCAAGTTCTTCTTATGCCCTCTGGAACCTTCTTTCCGTTGTAAAGAATTCCCCCACTCTCTCTTCTCCTAATCTCATTCTGGTGCTAGGTTAAACTAGTTCTTTCCTGAATAAACTACCTCCTTGTGGCTTTTCAAGTGGCAATTACTGTAGGACTAAGACACCTTCTGAACTCTCCTAGCTCCCCACTATGGCTGCTATTACTCCAAATGGCTCCCCCCTTGGAAGCGCATCCTCTACGTTCCAATTTCTAAGCCTCTGTCATCAGTGGATCTCTATATGCCTTTCATCCATATTCACAGCCTACCTCTCCAATTCCTAGCATCACACCAAGGTATCACACCCATGCTCCTTTCAACAGAGTTCCTTGACCTCAACTACATGACCTTTTTTGTCAATATCCCTAAATGTGTTGCTTTAATCCAAGAAGTCTTAAATTATTTCACCACTGGACTGTAACTTCCTTTTTACTTCCTTTATTCCTGTTACTCCTACTTAGGGACACATCAAGACACCCAGCCACTTGAATCTTTCATCTTCTCTCAATTTATCAGTCCCCCTCTTTACTTCCTGCTTCCTTTCCTACTTAGTCCAAATCCCATTCCTACTGAGACACCAAACTTTTCTACTTACAATCCATACTCTTGTTCCAACATATCTGAGGTTAACGGACACGCTGATATGTTAATCAATCACTCAGAACCTTAGTTTTCCCATCTATAAAGTAGAACAATAACCTAGTCTTTACAGGGTCGTTTAAATAAATACCCTACCTGGGGCGCCTGGGTGGCTGAGTGGGTTAAAGCCTCTGCCTTAAAGCTCAGCTCAGGTCATGATCCCAGGGTCCTGGGATCGAGCCCCGCATCGGGCTCTCTGCTCGGCAGAACCTGCCTCTCCCTCTCTCTGTGCCTGCCTCTCTGCCTACTTGTGATTTGTCTGTCAAATAAATAAAATCTTTAATAAATAAATAAATAAATAAATAAATAAATACCCTACCTACCTTGCACAATTACATGTACTAATAAATATCTCTCCACTCAAAACAGTGTCCAACGGAGGTAGAGATAATTAATAAATAGAGTATCTACTCAGCAGGGAGCCTGCTCCCCCGGCCCCCGCCTGCCTCTCTGCCTACTTAGGATCTTTGTCAAATAAATAAAATCTTAAAAAAATAATAATAATAATTCTCTACTTGTGTGGTGTTGAAAACTAAATGCCCTCTGCAGCTTCCAGAGAAAAATTCTTCACACCTCTTTCCTGAAATATTATATGGCCTACCCTAATCCAGGTAAGTTAAAATGAAAATTCATTAAAATAGAAAAATGTTATTACACATGTATACAACACATGTGCACTAGGCTGTGATCCAAAATGTCTAAAACCGGGGCAGCTGGGTAGTTCAGTCGGTTAAGTCGGCCTTCAGCTCAGGTCATGATCCCAGGATCCTGGGATGGAGTCCTGTATCACAGTCCCTGCTCAGTGGTGAGCCAGCCTCTCCCTTCCTCTCTGCCCCTCACCCCACTCATGCACTCTGACTCTCAAATAAATAAATAAATAAATAAATCTTTAAAAAGATGTCCAAAACCTGGAGCACTTGGCTGGCTTAGTTAGAAAGAGCATGTGACTCCTATCTAGGGGTCATGAGTTCAAGCCCCACACTGGGTGCAGAGATTAAATAAATAAAACTTTAAAAAAAAAAAATCCAAAACCAGATGCCAAGAAAGCATCTTTCTTTAAAGATGCCCAGGATATGATAATCTTACCATTTGCCGATATTCCCGAATCATTTTTAGTTTGTCTTCTCCTCCCTTGTTTTCTTCTTTCTGTTCAATGCTGCTGATTATTCTCCAGGAAGCTCTTCTAGCTCCAATCACATTTTTATATGCAACAGATAGGAGGTTTCTTTCTTCAACTGTCAACTCCACATCCATCCCTGCTACTTTCTTCATTGATTCCACCATTTCTATAAGGGAAAAGTAAAAATCAGACCTTACACAAGTTAAGTTTTGTTATACAATATTCCTTCACAATACATCTTTTTTTTCCTGTCAGCGAGCGTAAAAAGTCAAGAATTTTAACAAAAGGACAATTATTGAAACTAGTATGAGTAGGGGTGCCTAGGTGACTCAGTTTGGCACCTGCCTTTGGCTCAGGTTATGATACTATGATAGAGTCCTGCACTGGGGGCTCCCCTCTTCTCCCCCACCCCTTCTCTAAAACAAATAAATGAAATCTTTTAAAACACGAGTAAAAAAATAAATAAAATTAAAATTAAAAAAAAAAGAAAAGAAAAAAAACCACGAGTAAAAAAAACCTAAAAAACATGTCAAAGAAAACAAACTAAGGGGCACCTGGGTGGCTCAGTGGTTTAGGCTGCTGCCTTCGGCTCGGGTCATGGTCTCAGGGTCCTGGGATCGAGTCCCGCATCAGGCTCTCTGCTCGGCAGGGAGCCTGCTTCCCTCTCACTCTTTCTGCCTGCCTCTCTGCCTACTTGTGATCTCTCTCTGTCAAATGAATAAATAAAAAATCTTTAAAAAAAAAAAAACAAACTAAGCCTAGAACAAGAGAATCTATAATAAAAGATGTATGGAATCAAAACTTCATATACTTCAAAACTGTAATTCACAGTATGGTTTGGAAAAATTTCTCATTAGATAAGGGAATTAGGGGGGCGCCTGGCATCTGCCTTGGGTTCAGGTCATGATCCCAAGGTCCTGGGATTAAGCCTTGCATAGGGCTCCCTGCTTGGAGGGGAGTCTGCTTCTCCCTCTCCTTGTGCTCTCTTGCTCTGTCAAAAACATGAAAAAAATCTTTAGGGACACCTGGGTGGCTCAGATGGTTAAGCCGCTGCCTTCGCCTCAGGTCATGATCCCGGGGTCCTGGGATCAAGTCCTACATCAGGCTCCTTGCTGGGCAGAGAGTCTGCTTCTCTCTCTGCCTGCCACTCTGCCTGTTTGTGCTTGCTCTCTCTGTCTCTCTGATAAATAAAATCTTAAAAACAAAGATTAAAAAGTTATAGGCTCTAGGGGCACCTGGGTGGCACAGTCAGTTGAGTGTCTGACTCTTGTTTTCAGTTCAGGTTGTGACCTCAGGGTGATAAGACTAAGGCCCGTGCTCAGTAGGGAGTCTGCTTGTGTTTCTCGTTCCTCTCCTTCTGCCCCTCACCCCTGCCCAAATCACTCTCGCTAAAATAAATAAATCTTAAAAAAAAAAAAAGGTTACAGGCCCTAAAATCAATTTTCTTACAAATAATTTCCCAAATAAATACAAATAAACTGTATTTCAAAGTCATGGGAGTAAAGAGCATTCATATGGGAAGCACACACATTTGAGCATGTGGTTAGTCACAAACACAAACCAAACTTATCTTTGGTTTCCATCCCTCCTTCTTTAGAAGGGCACTGTCCACCTCCTATGAATTCAATTCATCAGCATAACTTTTGATGGTTCCTATTTGTTACCACTAGGTGGCAACCAAAGAAAGGGGAGCAGATAAATCTTAGCCTATCCCAAAGTAAAGGAAAAAATAGGTTACACAATGAAAGTGAGTGGCTCAGTCATTAGGCGTCTGCCTTAGGCTCAGGTCATGATCCCACTGTCCTGTGATCAAGCCCCGCATCCCACTCTCAGCTCAGCGGGAAGCCTGCTTCTCCCTCTCCCACTCCCCCTGCTTGTGTTCCCTCTCTAGCTGTCAAATAAAATAATAGAATCTTTTAAAAAAAAAAAAAAAGGCATCTGACTCTTGATCTCAGCTCAGGTCTTGATTTCAGGGCCATGAGTTCAAGCCCCACTGGGCATGGGGCCCACTTAAAACAAGGGGCACTCGGTGGCTCAGTCAGTTAAGCATCTGACTCCTGATTTCAACTCAAGTCATGATCTCAGAATTGTGAGATGGAGGTCTCTCCCTCTGCACCGTCTGTCTGCTGTGCATGTGTGCACAATCTCTCTTTCTCTAATAAATAAATAAATCTTCTTTCAAAATTTTAAAAAAAAGGGGTGCCTGGGTGGCTCAGTGGGTTACATAAAGCCCC
This sequence comes from Meles meles, assembly GCF_922984935.1. Classification (NCBI taxonomy): domain Eukaryota; kingdom Metazoa; phylum Chordata; class Mammalia; order Carnivora; family Mustelidae; genus Meles; species Meles meles. The sequence goes on from NC_060083.1 coordinate 24,757,461, forward strand.
TGCCTTCGGCTCGGGTCATGATACCAGGGTCCTGGGATTGAGCCCCGCATCCAGCTCTCTGCTCGGCAGGGAGCCTGCTTCCCTTCCCCTTTCTCTGCCTACTTGTGATCTCTCTCTCTGTCAAATAAATAAATAAAATCTTTAAAAAAAAAAGAAAGAAAGAAAGAAAAGAAAAAACCAAGTGCCGTATTACCATATGGCTCTCCAGCTTTACTGATCCAGAATCTTTAGTACTAAGACCCAAGGATCTGCATTTTAATGAGCACCCTTAGCACACATTAACACTCTAACCATAAGCAATACTTTAAGGTATGATGCAGATGGTAACTTTATGAAACACTGCTTAATAGTTAAATTATGTGTAATCCCAAGGAAATATGTTTAAAAAACATCATCCTTTCGGGAATATCAGGAAAATAAGAGAAATGTTTAAATGGTAAGGTCTTTGGCAAATAGTTTGGTAGTTCCTATACTGTTAGAACACCCTAAGACTCAGCAATTCCACTACTAGGCATTACCCAAAAGAAATGAAAATACATCTTCACAAAGACTTTTTACACAAATGTTCACAGAAACTTTATTCAAAATAGCTAAGATGATAACCAAAAAGTCCAGGTATACAATGGAATACTACTCAAGAACAAAAAACCCCAAGGATTTAAGTAACATGGATGAGTTGCAAAATCATGCTAACTGAAAAAAGTCAGGCCAAAAAAGACTGATTCACTTTGTTATAGAAAATGGAAAACTATAAAGACAGCAAATAAGTGATTACCAAGGTATGGAGGTGAAGTGAGGGGAGCTTGTATGCAAAGAAAATGTGCGGAATAACAGAACTGCTCTACTGCAGTGGTTCTAAAACTGAAGATTTATCAAACACTGAATTTTAAAACAAAACAAACAAACAAACAAAAAAACACTGAATTGTACAGCCTAATCCTTGAATAACACAGAACAGAGGGAGCAGACCCACCAAGCAGTCAGTCAGAAATCCAAGTATACCTTTTGACTCCTCCCTCCAAAACTTTACTATGATCTACTGTTGACCAGAAGCCTCGCTGATAATTAACACCTATTTCTGTATGTCATTTGTATTTGTATTATATACTGTATGCCACAATAAAGCAAACTAGCAGGAAGAAATTGTTAGAAAGAAAATCCTAAGAGAAAAAATGTTCACAGTATTCACTGAAAAAAAAAAAAATCTGCATTTAAGTGGACCCACACAGTTCAAACCCATGTTGTTCATCAAGAGTCAACTACACATGTTAAAGAGATCATATACAAATACTTTAATAAGGTGGATTTTTCTTTTAAGATTTTATTTATTTGACAGAGACAGAGAGAGCACAGGCAGAGCAGCAGAGAGAGCGAGAGGGAGAAGCAGGCTCTCTGCTGAGCAGGGACCCTGACATGGGACTGGATCCCAGGACCCTGGGACCATGACCTGAGCAGAAGGTAGACGCTTATTTGACTGAGCCACCCAGGTGCCCCAATAAAGCAGATTTTTTTAATGTAGTTCTGGAACATTAAGGAAAAGACATACTGGGGGTACCTGGATGGCTCAGTCATTAAGCATCTGCCTACAGTTCAGGCCATGATCCCAAGGTCCCGGAATGGAGACCCGCCCTAAGCTCTATGCCCACCAGGAAGCCTGCTTCTCTCCCTCCCCCTGCTTGTGTTTCCTGTCTCTCTGTCAAATAAATAAACAAAGTCTTAAAAAAAATAAAAGAAATATTAGGAAGTACAGTAGTAAGACCATTAATTCATTTGTGGAAGCCTGAAAGCGTCCTTTTTTTTTTTTTAAATAGTCATGAAAAAAAAGTCTAAATCAGGGGCAGTGGAGTCAAAAGGTAAGTGCAAGCTCACTTCCATACTGGTTTATATTTTCAAAAACTAACAAATTAAACATTCCTCAGAAGTGAACTAGTAAACTTTTCTAAACTGGCCCTAACAAAGCAATTTAAAAAAGTAACCTAGCTGCACCATTAATCCTTTTAAACTGTAAGACTCTGCAACATTATATATGAAAAAACTATACACAAATATCTAATACCATCAAAAATTTAACAGTATGTCTCTGGGTACTATTCCAGACAATTTACATTTCCTTCCCTTTTCTGTGCTTTAAAATTTTTCAACATTTCTTTTTTTTATTTTTAAGAGTTTTTTTTGTTGTTGTTTGACAGCAAGCACAAGCAGGGGAAATGGTGGGCAGAGGGAGAGGAAGCAGGCCACCGCCACCACCATCTCCACCCCACCCCACGCAGAGGAGGGAGCCCAAGGTGGGGCTTGATCCCAGGACGCTGGGATCATGACCTGAGCCAAGGCAGACACTTACCAACTGAGCTACCCAGGCATCCCCAAAATTTTCAACATTCCAACAATATTTTTACAATAGGGGGGAAAGAGGAGAAATATATTTAAAGCACTCAATAATACTCTATCCCAGATTAAATTCCGTATTCTCTTCATTTAGAAAGCCAAAAACAGGGGCGCCTGGGTGGCTCAGTGGGTTAAAGCCTCTGCCTTTGGCTCAGGTCATGATCTCAGGGTCCTAGGATCGAGCCCCGCATCGGGCTCTCTGCTCAGCGGAGAGCCTGCTTCCTCCTCTCTCTCTGCCTGCCTCTCTGCCTAATAAATAAATAAATCTTAAAAAAAAATTTAAAAAGCCAAAAACAAGGCAAAAAAGACTATGGTACAACTACAGAAGCAGCAGGTGTCCAGTTTTAGTAAATAACAGCTTTACTGATCTGCAATTCACATATACAATTCACCCATTTAAAATGTAGTGATAGTTTCAGTATATTCACAAAGTTGCGCAACCATTATTACCACAACCAATTTTAGAATATTTTCATCACTTGAAAAAGAAATAGTCCATATCCATTAGCAGTCACTCCCCACCTATCCCCAACTTCCTCAACCCTAGGTACCCACCTACTTTCATCTCTATGGATTTATGTCCATTCTGGACATTCCATATAAATAGAACCATATACAGGCATTCTTTGTTTTATTACGCTTCACAGAACTGTGTCTTTTACAAACTGAACATCTGTGGCAACCCTATGTGAAGAAAAGTCTGTTGGCATCTTATTTCCAATACCATTTGTTCATTTCATGTTTCTGTGTCAAATTTCAGTAATATAAATGCTGTGTTCTGATTGTTCCACTGACCTGCCTGCCATTCAGTGCCATGTCATGTCTCCCCACCCTCCACCGTCCTCTCCCTCTCTTCCCTCGGGCCTCCCTATTCTGAGACACTACAATAGTGAAATTAGGTCAATTAATAACACTAAAATGGCCCCTAAGTCAAGTGAAAGGAAGTTTCACAGATCTCTCACTATAAATCAAAAGCTAGCAATGATTAAGCTTATAGTAAGAAAGGCGTGCTGAAAGCTGAGACAAGCCAAAAGTTAGGCCTCTTATGCCAGCAATCCTCCAAGTTATGAATACAAAGTAAAAGTTCTTAAAGGAAATGAAAAGTGCTTCACCAGTTAACACAGGAATAGAAGCGAAACAGCCCTATCATTAATAGAGAGAAAGTTTTAGTGGTCTGGATAGAAGATCACACCTTTAAGACAAAACCTAATCCAGAGCAAGGTCCTAACTTTATTATATGAAGGCTAAGAGAGGTGAGGAAGCTGCAGAAGAAAAGATAAGGACAGCAGTGGTTGATTCCTGAGGTTCAAGGGAAGAAGTCATCTCCCTAACAAGTGGAAGCAGCAAGCGCTGATGTAGAAGCTGCAACAAGTTATTCAGAAAATCTAGTTAACATCATTAATGAAGGTGGTTACGCTAACAGATTCTCACTGTAACAGAAACAGCCTTATCTAAGACTTGCAGGGGCGCCTGGGTGGCTCAGTGGGTTAAGGCCTCTGCCTTCGGCTCGGGTCATGATCTCAGGGTCCTGGGATCGAGCCCCGCATCGGGCTCTCTGCTCCGCGGGGAGCCTGCTTCCTCCTCTCTCTCTGCCTGCTTCTCTGCCTAGTTGTGATTTCTGTCAGATAAATAAAATATTAAAAAAAAAAAAAAAAAAACCTGTTAAGACTTGCAGAGCAGAAGAAAAGCCAACCAATGGCTTCAAAATTTCAAAGCACAGGGACGCCTGATGGCTCAGAGGGTTAAAGCCTCTGACTTCAGCTCAGGTCATGATCCCAGGGTCCTGGGATTGGGCCCCGCATCAGGCTCTCTGCTCCCCCACCCACCCACCCACCCCCCACCTGCCTCTCTGCCTACTTATGATCTCTGTCAAATAAATAAACAAAATCTTTAAAAAAATTTTTCAAAGGACAGGCTGACTCTCTTGTTAGGTAGGAGCTAATGCAGCTGGCGAATTTAAGTTGAAGCCAATGCTCACTGACCATTCTGAAAACCCTAGACCCTTAAGAATTATGCTAAATCCAGGTGTCTGACTGGCTCAATCTGTACAGTATGCAACTCTTGATCTCAGAGTTCTGAGTTCAAGCCCCACACTGGAGGTAGCAATTATTTATAAACACAATCTTTAAAAAAAGGAAAAGAAGTATTAGACTAAATCTACTCTACCTGTGCTGTTTAAGGGAACAAAGCCTAGATGACAGTGCATCTGTTTACAACACGGTTTACTAAGTATTTTTTTAAAATCTATTTATTTTGGGGGAGAAGGGGGAAAGGGAGAGAGGGAATCCCAAGCAGACTCTCTCCCAAGTGTGGAGCCCAACATGGGGCTCAATCCCATAACCATGAGATCACAACCAGAGACAAAACCAAGAGTCAGTCGGCTTAACCAACAAAGCCACCCAGGCATGCCCGTTTACTGAGTATTTTTAAGCCCACTGTTGAGACATAATGCTCAGGGGGAAAAAAATTTTTTTTCCTTTCAAAATATTACTTCTCAATGACAATGCACCTGGTCACCCAAGAACTCTGATGGAGATGGACAAGATTAATGTTTTCACATGACTGCTAACACAACATCCATTCTATATCCTGAAAATCAAAGAGTAATTCTGACTTTAAAATGCTGTTATTTAAAAAATACATTTGTGGGACGCCTGGGTGGCTCGGTTGGTTAAGCTGCTGCCTTCAGCTCAGGTCATGATCCCAGAGTCCTGGGATCGAGTCCCATACTGGGCTCCTTGCTGAGCAGGGAGCCTGTTTCTCTCTCTGCTTCTGCCTGTTGCTCTACCTCCCTCTCTCTCTCTCTCTCTCTCTCTGACAAATAAATAAATAAATAAATAAATAAATAAATAAATAAATAAAATCTTTAAAAAAAAAAAAAATCTGAGAGGTGCCTGGCTGGCTCAGTCAGTAGAACATTACACTCTTGATCTTGGGGTCATGAGTTCAAGCCCCACGCTGGGTGTAGAAATTACTGAGGAAGGAAGAGAGGAAGGGAGGAATTAATTTTGTAAGGCTACAGCTGCCAGTCAGTCATTCCTCTGATAGATCCAGGCAAAATAAGGTGAAAAACTTCTGGAAAGGTCATAATTCTAGATGCCATTAAGAACATGACTGATGGGGGCACCTGGGTGGCTCAGTGGATTAAGCCGCTGCCTTCGGCTCAGGTCATGATCTCAGGGTCCTGGGATCGAGCCCCGCATTGGGCTCTCTGCTCCGCAGGGAGCCTGCTTCCTCCTCTCTCTCTGCCTGCCTCTCTGCCTACTTGTGATCTCTCTGTCAAATAAATAAATAAAATCTTAAAAAAAAAAAAAGAACATGACTGATGGAAGGAGGTCAATATATCAGCATTAACAGGAGTTTGGAAGAAGATGATTCCAACCCTCCTGGATGACTTTGAGGGCTTCAAGACTTCAGTGGAGAAAGTTAACTGCAGAAATGATAGAAACAGCAAAAGAACTAGAATCAGAAGTGGACCTAACCTGTGGCACATGACTGGCTCAGTCAGTACAGCATGAGGCTCTTGATCTCAGGGTCGTAAGTTCAAGACCCATATGGGATATAGACATTACTTAAATAAATATACTTTAAAAAGTGGACCTAATCAAAACCAAAGTAAGATATATCACCTGATAGAATGGCTAGTATCAAAAACAAACAAAAAAAGAACAAGAAATAACAAGTGTTGGTAAGCATGTGGAGAGAAGGGAACACTAATGCACCTTTAGTGGGAAGGTAAACTGGTGCAGCCACTGTGGAAAACAGTATGGAGATTCCTCAAAACATTAAAAACTGAAATACCATGATTCAGTTATTCCACTACTGAGCATTTACTTAAAGCAATGAAAACACTAACTTGAAAAGACACATGAACCCCTGTTTACTGCATTATTACAACAGCCAAGCCAGAAAAGCAACTAAATGTCCATCTATAAATGGATAATGATGATGTATGTGTACAAATGTACACACATACACCCCAAACCCTTACAATGGAATATTACTCAGTCTAAAAAAAGAATGAGATCTTGTCATTTGCAACAACATGAATGGACACAGAGGGTACTGTCCTAAGTGAAGTAAGATAAAGACAAATACCATATGGTTTCACCGATACATGCAATCCAAAAAACAAATGAACAAAAAAGCAGAAATCGACCCATAAATACAGAGAACAAACTGGTGGTTGTCAGAGGAAAGGGACGTTGATGGATGGGCAAAAGAGTGAAGGGGAGTGGGAGGTATGGGGTTCCAGTTTTGGAATGGGTGAAGTCACATGGATGAACACTACAACACAGGGAATATAGTCAGTGGTGCTGTAATAGTGTTCTATGGTGGGGCACCTGGGTGGCTCAGTTGGTTAAACATCTGCTTTGGGGCTCAGGTGGGATCAAGCCCCACATGAGGCTCCCTGCTCAGCTGAAAGTCCGCTTCTCTCTCTCCCTCTGCCCTTCCCCAATTGTGTGAACTCTCTCAAGCTCACATGCATGCTCTCTTGCTCTCAAATAAAATCTTTTTTTTTTTTAAATATTTATTTATTAGGCAGGAAGAGAGAGCACAAGCAGGGGAAATAGTAGAGAGAGAAGCAGGCTCTCCACTGAGCAAGAAGCCCAAAGTGGGACTTGATCCCAGGACCCTGAAATCATGACCTGAGCTGAAGGCAGATGCCCTACCAACCAAGCCAAGTAACAAAATTAAGTGGGTCTGAAGGTTGACTTCATGATAAAACTACCAAACAAGAAGTTAGGTGGCTTCTTATGAATAGAACAAAGAAAATGGTTTCTTGAGATGAATTTACTTAGACCTGGTTAATAAAGCAGCGGCAGGATTTAAGAAGCCCGGCTCCCAACTTTGGAAGGATTTCTACCCTGTGTAAAGTGCCAACAGCATCCTGAACTATACAGAAACAGCTCCTGAAAGGAAGTCAATGGATGCAGAAAATCTTCATTGCCGGCACACCTGCCCTAACCTTCAGTAACCACCACCCTGATCAGTCAAGCACCCATGAACGCAGAGGAAAGACCTTCCATTAGCAAAAAGATGACTCACTGAAAACTCAGATATGGTTAGCATTTTTTAAGCAATAAGATCTTTAATGAAGGTATGTAAATTTTTTTAGACATGATGCTATTGTATACTTAATAGACTACAGTATATTGTAAAGGTAACCTTTGTAGGCACTGGCAAACAAAAAAATTCATGACTCGCTTTATTGCAATGTTCACTTTATAGCAATAGTCTGAAACCAAACCCTCAATACCTCCAAGTATGCCTGTAATATGTTGTCTTTTATAACTGGCTTCTTTCCCTTAGCATGTCTCCAGGTTCACCCAGAGTTTAGCACCTAGCAATATACTTCACATTCTACATGGATATACCACATTTTATTTATACATTTACCAGCTAATGGATATTTGAGTTGAATTTTCACTTTTTGGCTGTTATGAATAATACTGCTATGAACGTAAATTTATGCAAGTATGCATTTAGGTCTCTTGGTATATACGTAGGAGTGGAACTGCAGGGTCATCATAGTAACTTTTTGAAGAAGGAGCTGCCAAACTCTTTTTCACGAGGCATGCACTATTTTTACATTCCTACCAGCAATACAGGAAGATTCTAATTTCTCTATACTCTCACCAATTTGTTAGTTTCTTTAAAAAAGGGGGGGGGCGCATCTGGTGGCCTGGGTGGCTCAGTGGGTTAAGTGTCTGCCTCCGGCTCAGGTCGTACCTCAGGGTCCTGGGATGGAGCCCCGCATCAGGTTCCTGCTCAGCAGGGAGCCTGCTTTTCCCTCTCCCTCTCCTGGCTCCCCCTGCTTGTGTTCTCTCATGCTCTAATTAATAACTAAATAACTAAACGAATGAATGAATGAAATCTTTAAAAAAAAAAATCACCTTAGTGCATGCAAAGTTGCTTGTGTCATGATTTTGATTTCTTTGATAGCTAATGATGTCGATTATCTTTTCATGTGCAATGTATTGGCCATTTGTGTGTGTTCTTTGGAAAATACTTGGAAAATATGCAGACATTCTGCCTTTTAAAAAAAATATTTCAGAGTGAGTGAGTGTGTGCATACACACGGGTGAGGGACAGAGGAGAATTACAAGCAGACTCCTCAGGAGACTGGATGTGGGACCACCCAAGGACCCGGATGTGGGGTCATCCTAGGACCTTGAGATCATGACCTGAGCCAAAACCAAGAGTTACCAGGCACCCTGCTTTGCCAACCTTTTAATTGGCTTATTTGCCTTTTTATTACTGAGTTGTAGAAATTATTTACATTTATTTATTTATGAAGGAAGGTGCAGAAAGAGGAGGGGAGAGAATCTTAAGCAGACTCTACTCCCAGCATGGAGCCTGACATCATGACCCTGAGATCATGACCTGTGATCAAAATCAAGAGCCTGATTTTAAGCAATAAAGTATTTTTTTGATAGATCCAGGCAAAAGAAACTGAGCCATCCAGGCACTTCAGGTACTCGAAGTACCTGGATGAAGTTAGTTAAAACCCTAACTACTCCTCTTTTTAGTCCCTCATCTTCAGGAATTTCTCCATTCCTAAGAGTAGTAGATTAAAAGGAGAGGAGTAGCGTAAGCCAGAAAAGGAAAGCACTTCCTACCACCCCCTAGGAGTTCTATACCAATTTGCACAAATTACAATTAGAATGAAGCTCTTATGAGAACTCTGGTGTCATCCTTATTACCCTTTTAACACCAGCAACAGAAACATGATTCTAACTGTAACTTATCCCAAAACTTTATATGAAAGCTCAGATTTACCCAAAACTGGCCACACCCTCAAAACCACCATCAGCAGATTAATACAATTATATTCACATAAAATTCTCAACGTAACTAGTATTTCATAAAATCTTTTTTAAAAAAAGATTTTATTTATTTATTTGACAGAGAAAGAACACAATCAGGGGGAGCAGCAGGCAAAGGGAGAAGCAGGCTCCCCACTAAGCAAGAAGCCCGACACGGGGCTCGATCCCAGGACTCCAAGGGATCATGACATGAACCAAACTCAGACGCTTAACTGACTGAGCCATCCAGGCACCCCTCATAAAATCTTTGCAACAACTATTTTACCAATGTAACCTAAGCATTTCTGGGATGGAGGATGGCTGTCAAATCTGTTTGCCAACAGGTAGGATCACAACTTAGATGAACTAGAGAAGGGAGAGTCAACGGCTACATGTGGATGCACAGGTCGTCTGTTACATAAAGTCTATGCAATAAAATTTCGGGGACTTCCAATCAGTTTGGGGACAATGGGTAGCTGATTGAAAATCACCAGTTACAAGAATTCTGAAATTCCACAATTCTAATATCCACAACTGAAAAGACCTCTTAATCAAACATACTAATAAATAAGCCTGTTTAGTTCCAGGTCATTTCTCCTTCACTGTGTAACAGTCCTAGTTAGACATCCATTACATTAAACCAGCTTGCCTCTATTCATTACTGGACTATCCTGCCAGAAGGAAGAGTCCCATTATTTTTCATCCTGACCTTAATTTTAGCTTTGGTTCTTGGTTTTGCTCTTTGAAGCATCTGCGTAAATACATTCATTCAATAAACTCATTGAATGAGTTCTGGCACTGTTCCAAATACTTGGCATGTATTAATGCCATTTACTCTTCTCAATAAACCTTTGAAGTAGGTAGCAGTATTATCCCCATTTTATGAGGAAACTGAGGATTATGAAAATTAAGCTTGTTCAAAAATCACAAATTCAGGGGCGCCTGGGTGGCTCAGTGGGTTAAAGCCTCTGCCTTCGGCTCAGGTCATGATCCTGGGGTCCTGGGATCGAGTCCCGCATCGGGCTCTCTGCTCAGCAGGGAGCCTGCTTCCCCCTCTCTCTCTGCCTGCCTCTCTGCCTACTTGTGATCTCTCTCTCTGTCAAATAAATAAACAAAATCTTAAAAAAAAAAAATCACAAATTCAGTAGATTACAAACCCAGACAATCTGACTCCAGAGCTGTATACTGTGATTTAATCATATTACCTCAAATCTGAGTATCTGAATTTCGCTGGATGGGGATTTTTTTTTTTTTTAAATTAAAAGTGTAACTGACAGGATCCTTTGCTTTTACTTCTTAAAGATTGATTTATTTATTTTTAGAGAGTGAGAGGGAGCAAAGATGCAAGCAGGGAGAGGAGCAGAGGAAGAGGACCTCATGCAGACTGCCCACTGAGTGAGGTGCCTGCCATGGGGCTCCATCTCAGGACCCTGAGATCGGACCTGAGCCAAAACCAAGAGTCAACCAAGAGTCGGACACTCAACCAACTGGGCCACCCACCCAGGTGCCCCAGGACCCTTTGCTTTTCTAAGAACAGATGCAATAAATGCTTGCAATGACAAGAGACACAAGCTTAGCACGTTAAAACATGGTTTAGTCCCATTTAAAACACATCTTGGGCGCCTGGGTGGCTAAGCCTCTGCCTTCAGCCCAGGTCATGATCTCAGGGTCCTGGGATCGAGCCCCGCATCGGGCTCTCTGCACAGCAGGGAGCCTGCTTCCTCCTCTCTCTCTGCCTGCCTCTCTGCCTACTTGTGATCTCTCTCTCTGTAACATAAAGAAATTAAAAAAAAAAAAATCTTTAATAAAACACATCTTTTCCACCAAGTTAACCCTCCAGAACAATTATCTCCAAAAAGCTTAATGCCAATGCCTACTAGAGCAGATACTCTCATGCCAATAGTATTTCCACATCAACATCCCAGTAAACATGATTCTCCCAAAACTGTCTCTGACAGCTGGTAAAGCAAGTCTCTGCTGAGATTCAATACTCTTACAATATTATAAAGACAAAGTACAAATCTACACAGGGTGTGTTTCCACCTATTAGACTGACTGTAAGTTACCACAAAGCCTAATTCTACAGTTCCTAAAGAGACCCAGAGTCAGGATGGAAGCAAACTGTTAAGAATCAGTCATGGGAAATGAGCAGGCACAGTACTGGCTGACAGAATTAATGTACCTTGTACTCAAGAAGCATACAGGGTTGTAACCGTAATTACACCCAACATAGAAAAAATACTACTGTTACAAATCGTAATTCTGACTTTAAAGACAAAAAGAAAAAAATTAAAGCTGAATAACTTGCCTCAAGCCATATATCTAGTAAGTGGTAAAACCAATTCAAACCCAGACAATCTAACTTAAGGGCCTGAACTCTTAACCACTACACATTCAACTAACTTTCCAAGTGCTCACAGAAACAAATTCTTAAGTCCAAGAACACTGAGAGTAATCACCCCGAGAGAAGAAAAGAAAGGGCCAGAGCACCAGACACTAACTTTTAGGTTCTACCACTCAAAGTTCTGGAGGGATCTTTGGTTTGCTTTATGTAAAGGTCAATCAGTTGGCCAATGACCCTTCCTCTGCATCTCTCTGAATCAAACTCAAACATCTTTTGTGTAAAGCCTTCCTGTGCCTTCCAATCCGTGTTCACATTTCTCTGTATTGAGGATAAATGCTTTTCTCCCCATCAAATATTACCTTCCTAAAAAAAATTATCTAAAAGGGCATAAATGGTGTCTTCATCTGTATATTCCCAAAAGAGCACAGTATCAAATGCCACAAAAGGCACATAAACATTTGATGAAAGAATAAAGATGGTTAAGACAAATTATGTTAAATTGGGATGCCTGGGTGGCTCAGTGGGTTAAAGCCTCTGCCTTCAGCTCAGGTCATGATCTCAGAGTCCTGGGATGGAGTCCCGCATGGGGCTCTCGGCTCAGTGGGGAGCCTGTCCCCCCCCCCACCTGCCTCTCTGCCTACTTGTGATGTCTCTCTGTCAAATAAATAAATAAAATCTTTAAAAAAAAAAAAAGACAAATTATGTTAAATAAAAGACTGACAAATATATTCTGGTGGGGTTGAGTGAACAGGTCAGAGGTAAATGAATCTTTAAGGATTCCTCTCTAAGTAGGACCAAAGAGTCTACAGTCCTTTCTCAGCAGTTTCAACAGACCTCTTTTTCCTGCACCCAGTATAATTTAGCAGAAAATTTAGTTATATTTGTCCCTAAAGAAGTCCCGAGACCCAAGAAGACCTGAGGCCTGTCCATTAAATATATAAAGGGAAATTTAATAGTGTCCTATGTTAACACACTTTGGTAAAGTGCCTATACATTCAAATAATGTCCCCAATTAACAGGTCACCGGGGTGGCTCAGTTGGTTAACCATCTGACTTGATTTCAGATCAGGTCATGGTCTCAGGATCGTCTAACAGCACCCTTGGGCACTGACCCTGAGATTCTTTCTCCTCTCCCTCTGCCCCCCCCCCAGTCCCTCACTGTTTAAAAAAAGCAATTAACAAGGAGCCCCTGGGTGGCTCAGTGGTTAAAGTCTCTGCCTTCGGCTCAGGTCATGATCCCAGGATCCTGGGATCTAGCCCCACATCAGGCTCTCTGCTCGGCAGGGAGTCTGCTTCCTCCTCTCTCTGCCTGCCTCTCTGCCTGCTTGTGATCTCTGTCTGTCAAATAAATAAATAAATAAATAAATAAATCTTAAAAAAAAAAAAAAAACAAGACTTAACTATATACAGAGATTTGACCTTGAATCCTATACACCAAGTGACTAAGGGAGAACCAATCCCACTTCGTAATTTACAGGAGTCAAAAGCATTTAAGGATATTCCAGGAACCTGGTCTAGAAGCCTTACCAATTCCTCTGCTGGAAGGAATAAGAAAATAGAAGGCAGAAACAATAGGGCTGCAACTTGTCCTTTATATAGGAAAGTGACTGGCCGGTGTAAAAAAGGAGGGTGGGTGGGAAAATAAGCCCATCAAAGCAATCTGTAACAGAGGGTTGAAAAAATGCCACTTTTCCCAATCAAGAGCCTTATTTAGACCAAGAGAGAAGGAAAAATCCTAGCTCTTTATTTAATAGACCAAGAGGGAGCCTGGGTAGCTAAGTCCTTAAGTATCTGCTCAGGTGGTGATCCTGGGATCCTCGGGTGGAGCCCTACGTTGGACTCCCTGCTCTGCAGGAGGTCTGCTTCTCCCTCTCCCACTCCCACTGCTTGTGTTCCCTCTCTCATTGTGTCTCTCTCTGTCAAATAAAATAAAATCTTTAAAATAAATAAATGACTAAGAATGCATACTGGGGCACCCACTGTGGAAGACAGTATGGAGGTTCCTCAAAAAAAGTTAACAACAGGGGTGCCTGGGTGGCTCAGTCAGTTGAGCAGCTGCCTCAGTTAAGGTCGTGATCTCAGGGTCCTGGAACAGAGTCCTACTTGGGCTCCCTGCTCGGTGGGGAGTCTGCTTCTCCCCCTCCCTCTGCTATCCCCCTGCTTGTACTCTCACTCACGCTCTCAGTCTAAAAATGGGGCACGCCTGGGTGGCTCAGTGGGTTAAGCCTCTGCCTTCGGCTCAGGTCATGATCTCAGGGTCCTGGGATCCAGCCCCACATCATGCTCTCTGCTCAGCAGGGAGCCTGCTTCCCCCTCTCTCTCTGCCTGCCTTTCTGGCTACTTGTGATCTCTCTCTGTGTCAAATAAATAAAATCTTTAAAAAAAAAAAAGTCTATAAAAAATAGTTTTAAAAATATAACTATCCTCCAATCCAGCAATCACACTAGTAGATATTTACCCAAAGAAATCAAAAATACCAATTCAAAGGGATACCTGCACCCCTATGTTTATAGCAGCATTATCTATAATAGCTAAAACATGGAAACAACCCAAGTGTCTATCACTGGATAAATGGATAATCAAAATGTAATAAGTACACACAATAAAATATTATTCATCCTGAAAAAAAGGAAACTCTGCAATATGCTACAACATGGATGAACCTTGACATTATGCGAAGTGAAAGAAGCCAATCACAAAAAGACAAACACTATATGACTCTTCTTATATGAGGTACTTAGAATCATAAAGTCAGATATTAACAGAAGCTGGAGGGGAGGGACAATGGGGAGTTATTATTTTATGGGTATACAGTTTCGGTTTGACAAGATGAAAAGAGATAGGAGGATGGATGGTGGTAATGACTGCACAGAAATGTGATGTATTTAATACCACTAAACTGTATTTTTAAAAATGGTTAGGACAGGTGCCTGGGTAGCTCAGTTGTTAAGCATCTGCCTTCGGCTCAGGTCCTAATCCCAGGATCCTGGGATCCAGCCCCACATCAGGCTCCCTGCTTGGCAGGAAGCCTGCTTCTCCCTCTCTCATTCCCCTGCTTGTGTTCCCTCTCTCGCTGTTGTCTCTATCAAATAAATAAAATCTTAAAGAAAAAAAAAAAAAAACTGTTTAAGACAGAGATGCCTGGGTGGCTCAGTCAATTCATCATCAGACTCTCTGATTTTGGCTCAGATCATGATCTTGGGGTCCTGGGATCAAGCACCGCATCAGCTCTGCGCTTGGCGTCAAGTCTGTTTGGAATTCTCTCTCTCTCTCTCCATCTGCCCCTCCTCCCCTAGCATGCAAATGCTTGCTTTCTCTCAGGTAAATAAAATGTGGGGCAGCAGGGGTGGGGGGGTCTTTGTTGTTCAGTCAGTTAAGCCATCTGACTTCCGGGTTTCAGCTCCCGTCACTGTCCCAGGGTCCTGGGGTTAGGCTATATCCTCTGGGGGTGGGGGGGAGCCCTGCTTGGGATTCTCTCTCTCCTTCTGCTCCTCCCCCCTGCTCACTCATCCTCCTAAATCAATCAATCTATCTATCTATCTATCTTAAAAAGACATAAATAAGGGGTGCCTGGGTGGCTCAGTGGGTTAAACCCTCTGCCTTCAGCTTGGGTCATGATCTCAGGGTCCTGGGATCCAGCCCCGCATCAGGCTCTCTGCTCAGCAGGGAGTCTGCTTCCTCCTCTCTCTCTGCCTGCCTCTCCGTGTACTTGTGATCTCTGTCTGTCAAATAAATAAAATCTTAAAAAAAAAAAAAGACATAAATAAGACCTTTAGAAAAAAAGTAAAAATCGGGGTGCCTGGGTGGCTCAGTTGGTTAAGCGGCTGCCTTTGGCTCTGGTCATGATCCCAGAGTCGTGGGATCAAGCACCACATCAGCACCACATTGGGCTCCCTGCTCAGCTGGAAGCCTGCTTCTCCCTCTCCCACTTCCTCTACTTGTGTTCCCTCTCTCTCTGTCTCTCTCTGTGTCAAATAAATCTTTAAAAAAAAAAAAAAGTAAAAACAGTTATATTTTGTTGTGTATTTTAACACAATTTAAAAAGATAAACTAAGATGAATTATGTAGCTATGTCCCAAACTCTAGTCCCGTTCTCAATGAAAAGTAATTTGGATGACAGACATGATGATGACAACAGTGCAATCTTCAGTTGACTGGAGACTTGTTGAAAAGAAACTTCTCCAAAGGCAGGCTTGCATGAGGGCAAGTTTCCCAAATCACTATGTCAAATGCAAAGAATGCAAAGCTATCTCAGGGATGAGGCAGAACTACCAAGGAGGGAGGAGAAAAAAACAAGCTACCCCTGTAAATTATAAAACTGTAAAGTTCACCTTGGTAAAATTAAATAAAATATTTCTATGAAAAGCAGTTCTATGAAAAAAGGAAAATCTACTGTACAATTTTAAGTGGCAGTTTAAGACCTGTACATTCCAATAAAATGCCACCATCTTGAGTTTATCATGTGAGTATTATTAATTACCACACAGACACTTCACAAGTAACTAAAAACCTAAAAACAAGAACAAATACAATAGAGAGGATTTACCATCACAGAAAGTCATTTGCACTAGAAGAAAACAGCAAGAAGGAAGAGGAAAAAACATCTTTCCAGCATTTTCCCAGCTGCTGCAAAAAGGTATTATATCCTCTGATGATAAAAAACAGTTGAACTTAGGAGGAAGAGTGTCAGTACCTAAATTCAGCAATGTTCCCATCTTATGATTATCAGAGATACTATTAACAATGAGAGGAGAGATCCCTGCATGAAGATGAATGTCTCTTGCACCTTATGTAGAAAAAATACTTGTGTCTTCTGTGCTAAAAAGAGAGTAAGTACAGTAGCAAGGGAAAACCTGATGTCTGTGTGGGGGAGTCCCAAATGAATAAAAACATTAACCCAGACCTGTGCCAGCAAATAAATTTGGAGAACTGCTAGACTGAGGGCCAATGGGAGAACTAAAAGACCTAAGAGTCTTTTAAAAGAGCTCTGGCTGGCCAGAGAACTTCAATGTGATGTCTCTTTTTAAATCTCAGTACAGAGTTGTAAAGAAATGCAGTTTGGAAATTAAGGAATAAAAAGAAGGAACTCCACCAGAGACTTACTCTATACAGAGAAGGTTAAGTGTCATGCCCCTTTATGATCCATTCATGTTCTAAGGTTGCCATGGAAGTAAAGTATCCTTCATATACCATGCACATATTTAACCTAACAGTCAAAGGATGGTTTTCATCTTCAAAGAAGCTAACACATAATTTTAAACAATCCCCTAAGATTCTGGAAAGCAAAATAGCCTGAATGTAATCTACTTAGCATCTCAAAACTGAAAAAACAGAACAGACTGTAAACATGTTTTAAACCTTTTCTAAAGAACTGATAAACCTGGGGGAAGGGGAATATAACCTTAAATTGTGATCGCTAATTCTGTATTCTGAAAGGATAGGATATGAATGCCTGGGAACCAAATTACTCCCCAAATTTCAGAGACTTCACACAACAAAGTTTCTTAAGTGAGGATCTATGCCTTTTGGTGTTTGAGGATTCCTCGACAAAGCAGAAGGAAAAACAAAATAATCAGGAAAGGGGTTTTCAAGGCCTCTGTAGTTAGATAAGTTCTGCTTAAGTTTCACTGATGAGAACGGCTCACATGGCCCTTCCACCTAAGTACAGAAGTTGGGAAAAGAGGGGAGGAACCACTGCAGTGTGTCAAAAGAAAAGAAAAAGAAAAGTCAATGAAACCACACTAAAAGAATAAATGGCTGTCAAGTCAAGGTGCCTGGGTGGCACACCCGGTTGAGCGGCAACTCTTGGTTTCAGCTTGGCTAGTGATTTCTGGGTTGTGAGACTGAGCCCTGAGTTGGGCACTGTACCTGGTATGGAATCAGCTTGAGACTCTCCCCCTCTCCCTTTGCCCCTCCTGCTAGTGCTCACTCGTGTTTTTTTGTTTTTTTTTTTTTTTTTTTTTTAAAGATTTTATTTATTTATTTGACAGACAGAGATCACAATTAGGCAGAGAAGCAGGCAGAGAGAGAGGAGGAAGCAGGCTCCCCGCTGAGCAGAGAGCCCGACGCGGGGGCTCAATCCCAGGTCCCTGAGACCATGACCCGAGCCGAAAGCAGAGGCTTTAACCCACTGAGCCACCCAGGCGCCCCTCACTCGTGCTCTTGAATAGCCTGAGTGGCTCAGTAGGTTAAGCCTCTGCCTTCGGCTCAGGTCATGGTCTCAGGGTCCTGGGATCTAGCCCCACATTGGACTCTCTGCTCGGCAGGTAGCCTGCCTCCCCCCCAGCTCTCTCTGCCTGCTTCTCTGCCTACTTGTGATCTCTGTCAAATAAATTAAAAAAAAAAAATGTTAAAAAAAAGGGGGGGGGGCGCCTGGGTGGCTCAGTGGGTTAAGCCACTGCCTTCGGCTCAGGTCATGATCTCAGGGTCCTGGGATCGAGTCCCGCATCGGGCTCTCTGCTCAGCAGAGAGCCTGCTTCCCTTCCTCTCTCTCTGCCTACTTGTAATTTCTGTCTTTCAAATAAATAAATAAAATCTTAAAAAAAAAAAAAAAAAAAGGAATGGTAGGAAATGTTTGATTAGATTTATGTAAGAAGCAGTTTTCACTTTGATATTTCTGGTCTCATGAAACCAGTAAGGGCACTGTTTTGTTTTTTGTTTTGTTTTGTTTCTTAAACGTAGCCTCCACCACAAGGAGTTCTAACTCGACCCTAAAATCAAAACCTGAGCTGAGATCAAGAGTCAAGACACTTAAGCAGCACTTGGGTGACTCAGTAGGTTAAGCCTCTGCCTTTGGCTCAGGTCATGGTCTCAGGGTCCTGGGATCAAACCCCACATCCGACTCTGCTCAGCAGTGAGCCTGCGGATTCCCCTCCTCTCTCTGCCTGCCTCTCTGCTTACTTGTGATCTCTCTCTGTCAAATAAATAAATAAAATCTTAAAAAAAAAAAAAAGTCAGACACTTAAACTGACTAAGCCACCTAGGCACCCCAGTTAAGCATCTGACTCTTGGTTTTGGCTCAGATGGTGATCTCACGGTCGTGAAACTGAGCCCCAACTTAGGCTCCATACTCAGCAGAGTCTGCTTGGGATTCCCCACCCCCCCCCCCCCCCCCCGCTCACAGTCTCAATCTCCCTCTCTCAAAATCATTTTTAATAAATAATTTGTCTGCTCAGGTATACTCAAAGGTGGTGGTACCATCATTTTAAAGGCTATTTGCACTGGTATGAGTTCGCTTCCAAATCACTTAAGAACTCTATGGGATGCTAAAACACAGTCTGAAATTTTACATTACTGCTAACTGTAATCTATTTAAAAAAAAAAAACCCACTTAAAAAAAATTGGGGGGCGCTTGAGTGGCTCAGTGGGTTAAGCCTCTGCCTTCAGCTCAGGTCATGATCCCGGGGTCCTGGGATCAAGCCCTGCATCTGGCTCTCTGCTCAGTGGAGAGCCTGCTTATCCCTCCCTCTCTGCCTACTTGTGATCTCTCTCTCTGTCAAATAAATAAAATCTTAAAAAGAACAAATTTATTGGGACACCTGGGTGGCTCAGTGGGTTAAAGCCTCTACCTTCGGCTCAGGTCATGATCTCAGGGTCCTGGGATCGAGCCCTGTGTTGGCCTCTCTGCTCAGCGGGGAGCCTGCTTCCCTTCCTCTCTCTCTGACTGCCTCTCTGCCTACTTGTGACCTCTGTCAAATGAACAAATAAAATCTTAAAAAAAAAAAAAAAAAAGATTGAGAGAGCAAGCATGGGGATGCGGGGTGCAGAGGAAGAGGGGGAGAGAGAATTCTCAAGTAGACTCCCCACTGAGCACAGAGTCCAATGCAGGGCTTGATCTCAGGACCCCAAGATCGTGACCTGATTTGAAATCAAGAGCTGGTCGCCCAACCAACAAGGCCACCCAGGCAACCCCCACCCCAGAAAAACAAAAAAACTTAAGTACTTTAATTCCAATAGCAAATAATGTAGAAAGGATCTAAGACTACAATAAAAACCAGAGGTAAGCTTTTTGGGGTCTTGTATCACTTATATTTTCTTAGGAAGATAAAATGCTATTGTAATAATCACTACACATGTTTAGTTAAAATCACCAAAATATTAGGATTGATATGTATGCATGTATGTATGCATGCATTTTAAGTAGGCTCTACCCCCCAACCTGAAATCGAGAGTCACATGCTCTATCAACTGAGCAAGCCAGGCACCGCAGCATATGTATCTAAGAGTCGGTTAAGAGGGCGCCTGGGTGGCTCAGTGGGTTGAGCCGCTGCCTTCGGCTCGGGTCGTGATCTCGGGGTCCTGGGATCGAGTCCCGCATCGGGCTCTCTGCTCAGCAGGGAGCCTGCTTCCCTCTCTCTCTCTGCCTGCCTCTCTGTCTACTTGTGATCTCTATCAAATAAATAAATAAAATCTTTAAAAAAAAAAAAAAAGAGTCGGTTAAGAATTATAAAGCCTGGGGCACCTGGGTGATTCAGCCTCTGTCTTCCGCTGTCAAGCCCCACATTGGGCTCTCTGCTCAAGGAGCCTGCTCTGCGCCCCATCCCCCCGCCGCCGCCGCCTGCCTCTCTACTTGTGATCTCTCTATGTCAAATAAATAAATAAAATCTTTAAACAAAACAAAGAATTATAAAGCCTGGCTGGCTTAGTAAAGCAAAGGATTCCTGATCATAGGGTCTCAAGTTTGAGCCCCACACTGGATGTAAAAATTACCTTAAAAAGGAAGACAAAGAAGAAGAGTTATAATGAAGTGAACAATTCGGCAAGGCTTGGAAACTGCTCCTGGGATTTTTCTTTAAGCAAATTTTTTTTTTTTAATATTTTATTTATTTGACAGAGAGAAATCACAACTAGGCAGAGAGGCAGGCAGAGAGAGAGGAGGAAGCAGGCTCCCTGCAGAGCAGAGAGCCCGATGTGGGGCTCGATCCCAGGACCCTGGGATCATGACCCGAGCCGAAGGCAGAGGCTTTAACCCACTGAGCCACCCAGGTGCCCCTAAGCAAATTTTTTAAAAAGATATTTGTCCAAGAGAGTGAGCGAGCAAGCAAGCACAGGCAGGAAGAGCTGCAGGCAGAGGGAGAAGTAGCACTTCCCACTGAGCAGGGAATCCCACACAGGGCTCAGGCCCAGGCCCCTGGGATCATGACCTGAAACCAAGGCAGACACCCAACTGACTGAGCCACCCAGGCACCCTGCTAAGCAAATGTTTACATGGCTTAAGGTGGACAGGACTAATTGATTCAGAAGTACACTTTGTGGGGGGCACCAAGGTGGCCCAGTCTGTTAGGCAACTCACCCTTTCAGCTCAAGGTCATGGAATCAAGACCCTCGTCCACCTCTGCACTCAGCTCATAGCTTGGGTTTCTCTCTTCCTCTCCTTATGCCCCTCCCCCTCCACGGCCAACATGCTCTCTATAAAATAAAGACTTTAAAAATAAACATACTTTGTGTTGAGTACCATGAAACAAGATTTTTGAAACAGAAAATAGGAGGACTGTGAAGCCTCTCTAAAGAGGTCCTACTCTAGTACATTTCACTGTTCTTGTCAAATATACGTACCACTTGAACTCTTTCTTATTAGGTGAACCAAAAGACACACACACTGTGAGAAACACAGCATGCTATGAAAACACCACCTTCACAACCAGAAAGATTTAGATGAGACTTTCATTCTGGCTTAGGTATTACATACATGCTATCTGACCTATGTCACATAACCTCTATGAGACTGTTTCCTGTTTCTTCATCTACAACTTAAGAGATACCCATCTCTCACTGGGTTCTTAGAGTTAAAATGAAGAGTGCATAGGCAACTTCTGGCACATAAGAGAACTTGACAATATGTTAAAATGCTTTTCTTTGCTTGTCTATCTTCCAAGACTTAAAAAAGAGGAGAAGGAGGAATCCAGGAGGACGTAAGCCCTTTAGAGGAATGTTAACAATGTGCTTGATGCAGTAATGAGCTAAATAAAGAATAGGGTTTAGAATCTAAACCTAATACAACCTTTTGCATAATCTGACTCCATTTCTTCTTTCTAGGCCAGATACTCCACTCTTTTTTTCCTTTTTTAAGATTTTATTTATTTATTTGACAGAGAGATGCGGAGAGAACACAAGGAGCAAGCAGAAGGAGAGGGACGAAGAAGCAGGCTCTCTGCTGAGCTGGGAGCCCGATGCCAGGCTTGGTCCCAGGACCCTGGGATCATGACCTGAGCTGAAGGCAGCTGCTTAACTGACTGAGCCACCCAGGCACCCCTGGATACTCCACTCTTTTTTTAAACATTTTTTTAAAAGATTTTATTTATTTATTTGACAGAGAAATCACAAGTAGGCAGAGAGGCAGGTGGGGGGGTGGGGGAAGCAGGCTCTCTGCCGAGCAGAGAGCCTGATGCGGGACTCGATCCCAGGACACTGAGATCATGACCTGAGTTGAAGGCAGAGGCTTAACCCACTGAGCCACCCAGGAGCCCCTGGATACTCCATTCTTAAGCCTCATATGCTTAATTTCAATACTGTACTTTTGTTGATATATCTGAAAGAACCTCCTTCTCCTACTACCAAATTCTTACCCACCCCAATGAATTCATTCTATCTATTCAATTCTATTACTCAAAGCTTTCCCTGATAACCAGAGCCTGTAATGCCTTCAGTTCCCCTTTTCTGAAATTCCTGTATCACAGAAGTTAGCAATAATCTTTTTTTTTTTTTAAGATTTTCTTTATCTGGGGGCGCCTGGGTGGCTCAGTGGGTTAAAGCCTCTGCCTTGGGCTCTGGTCATGATCTCAGGGTCCTGGGATAGAGGCCCGCCCCACCCCCTCGGGCTCTCTGCTCAGCAGGGAGCCTGCTTCCCTTCCTCTGTCAAATGAATAAATATAATCTTTTTTTTTTTTTTTTTTAAAGATTTTGTTTATTCATTTGACAGAGAGAGAGAGATCACAAGTAGGCAGAGAGGCAGGCAGAGAGAGAGGAAGGGAAGCAGGCTCCCTGCAGAGCAGAGAGCCCGATGCGGGGCTCGATCCCAGGACCCTGAGATCATGACCTGAGCCGAAGGCAGCGGCTTAATCCACTGAGCCACCCAGGTGCCCCATGAATAAATATAATCTTTAAAAAAAAGATTTTCTTTATCTGAGAGAGACAGAGAGGACACGAGCAGGGGGGAGAGACAGAGAAGAAGCAGGTTCCCCACCCAGCAGGTAGCCCCAAAAGGCGCTTTTGTGATCACAGGACTCTGTGATCATGACCTGAGCCAAAGGCAGACGCTTAACCAACCGAGCCACTTAAGTGTCCCTCATTGTTTTTATACTGAGTTTTCCTTGAACTAGACTGCATGCTCTTCTGCATGAGGTATAATAAATTCTTTTATCATTCATAAGGGGATACTCCCAAAACTCACTAAAATACCTATTGATTACAAAGCCCAAGACTGGGGGCACCTTATTGGCTCAGTCAGGTGAGCATCCAACTTGTGATTGCCACTCAGGTCCCACATCCCATTCACTCTACACTCAGCAAGGAGTCTGTCTGTTCCTCTCCCTCAGCTCCTCCCCCAACTTGTTTGCACAGGCACCAACTCTCTCTCCCACTTGCTACAGTAAGTAAAATCTTTTAATAAAAATACAGAAGCCGGGGGTTGCGTGGGTGGCTCAGTCATTAAGCGTCTGCTTTCAGCTCGGGTCCTGATCCCAGGATTCTGGGATCGAGCCCGCATCAGGCTCCTTGCTCAACAGGAAGCCTGCTTCTCCCTCTCCCACTCCCCTTGCTTGTGCTCCCTCTCCTGCAGTCTCTGTGAAATAAATAAATAAAAATCTTAAAGAAAAAAATACAGAAGCCAACACAGGGAAAAAAATGACAAAAATCAACAAGCTACAGTAAAATGAAGGGAAAAAACATTAAGAAAACCATAAGGCATGCAGTGCAACCACAAAACAAGATAAATACTATTTTTTAAGTCAGGTTAAATCTGATTAGCATTTATAGCTGAATTTCAACCTAAACGTATATATGGAGTTGCGTGGCTGGCTCATTCAGTAGAGCACCCAACTCTCAATCCCAAGGTTATGAGTTCAAATCCCACACTAAGCATGGAGCCTATTTTAAAAATAAGGTTATTTTTAGGGGTGCCTGGGTGGCTCAGTGGGTTAAAGCCTCTGCCTTTGGTTCGGGTTGTGATCCCAGGGTCCTGGGATCAAGCCCCGCATCGGGCTCTCTACTCAGTGGGGAGCCTCTCTCTCTGCCTGCCTCTCTGCCTACTTATGATCTCTGTCAAATAAATAAATAAAATATTTTAAATAAATAAATTTATTTTTAAAAATAAAAAAAAGTAAAGCTGAAGTTATGTTAAATATTCATTCTATCATTTGCAAGGCAGTAACTAACTCTTAATATTGCCCTTGGGCAACTATATCCATAACAATTAACCGCTGCTTGTTAAAAGTTTAACAGACAAAAATTAGACAAGAAGCTATGCAGTACTGCTACAGCTTCCAATAGTCTAAAACTCAATCCCTGGCAATTACTTAACTGCTGAAAAAACAGCTGAGACAGGACAACCTCCAACAGGGAACATTACAAGGTCATCTAGTCAAACCCAGCTGTATAACCAGGACACACATTAAATTCAGAGTACAGACCAAATGCTTAAATTTTTTAATAAGCACACTCAGTGAGGCATATGAGAAACAACGATTGATTCCAGTTGTTCTCAACCCTGGCTGCACTCTAAAATTCTTTAAGAAGTTTTTCTTTTTTAGAGATCAGACTGACCTTACTTAACACACCATTTGTTAAGTTTTCATGTTAGTCTGACTAAAACCATCCAACTTGTTTTTAAAGATTTTTTTAAGGGGGGGAGGGGTAAAGAGAATCTTAAGCAGACTCCATGCGGAGAGTGGATCTCACAACCCTGAGATCATAGCTTGAGCCAAAATCAAGAATCAGATGCTTAACCAACTGAGCCACCCAGTTGCCCCCAAAGAATTTTTTTTTAAGATTTTATTTATTTATTCGACAGAGATAGATCACAAGTAGGCAGAGAGAGAGGGGGAAGCAGGTTCCCTGCTGATCAGAGAGCATGATGTGGGGCTGGATCCCAGGGATCATGACCTGAGCCAAAGGCAGAGGCTTTTTTTTTTTTTTTTAAAGATTTTATTTATTTATTTGACAGACAGATCACAAGCAGGCAGAGAGGCAGGCAGAGAGAGAGGAGGAAGCAGGCTCCCTGCGGAGCAGAGAGCCCGATGTGGGGCTAGATCCCAGGACTCTGGGATCATGACCTGAGCCGAAGGCAGAGGCTTTAACCCACTGAGCCACCCAGGTGCCCCAAAGGCAGAGGCTTTAACCCACTGAGCCACCCAGGCACCCCCAAAGTATTTCTTTACATTCACAATGTTTGAGGGAAAAAGGAAAATCCCATTTTGCTAAATAATGTCTATGTTTCCACAAAAAAATATAATACAGATGTGTGCATCAGCTGTTTTAGGAATCATTTTTTCGCATCAATGAAATCCAGATTTTTCTTAGGGATTTTATGTCAATGGTGTGACTGGCAGCATTTTTTATGTGTGTTATTTAAAATAATAAGCATGTTAATAGCATGTTGGTGTCGATAAAATGATGTATGTTTCTGCACTTATACATGCATTGGCACTTGAGCAAAAAGAAAATTCTCAAAGTATATTCAAACCATTAACAATAACAATATTAACTACTGGCAGGGCAGAGTAGCTATCAGTATTTATTTCATGGGGCTGTACAATTTAACTTTCTTACTTTTTTTTTTAAGATCTCATTTATTCACTTGAGAGAGAGAGGGAGCGTAAGCAGAGCAGAGCAGCAGAGGGAAGCAGGCTCCCCACTGAGCGGGGAGCCTGACAAGGGGCTGGACCCCAGGATCCTGGGATTGCCACCCTCAGCCAAAGGCAGTCAGTCGCCCAACCAACTGAGCTATCCAGGCACCCTAACTTTCATAGATTTTATTTTAGATTTTGTAACTCAAAAATTTAAAGTATACATTTCACATTTTAAGTAACATTTAAAATACTTCAATACATGAAGTTTTGTAGTGAAAAAATTATGCACTGCACCTTCATAAACTGGTGGTACTGTAAAATGAAAAAATCCTTTCAGAGAACAGTGAAAGCAAAGAAGCCAAAAGCTACAAGTTTATTTACTTTGACAAATAAATTCCACTCCTCAGAATCTCTCCTAAGCAAACAGCCCAAATTACAGAAAAATCTATTTTGGATAGAAGTATTTCATTGCAGCTGTCACTAGCAATATACTAACCAAAAACTTAACAGTAGTTTTTTAGTGGATAGATCCATAGCCAATAAAAAATATTTACAAATAAGGACTCCTGGGTGGTTCAGTCGGTTAAGCATCCAGCTCTTGATTTCAGCTAAGGTCACTCTAAAATTGAGTCCCAATCACACTGGGCTCAGCACTCAGCTAGGAGTCTGCTTGAGATTCTCTCCCTCTCCACTCCCCCACTCTTATATGAGCACTCAGCTTGCTTGCTCTCTCTAAAATAACAAATTCCTTTTTTAAAAAATCTTTACAGGGCACCTGGGTGGCTCAGTGGGTTAAGCCACGGCCTTCGGCTCAGGTCGTGATCTCAGGGTCCTGGGATCGAGTCCCGCATCGGGCTCTCTGCTTGGCAGGGAGCCTGCTTCTCTCTCTCTCTCTCTCTGCCTGCCTCTCTGCCCACTTGTGATCTATGTCAAATAAATAAATAAAATCTTTTAAAAAAAAAATCTTTACAAATAGTTCATGTTGTAAGAAAAATGTCTGTGATACAAAATTAAGTAAAACCAGGGGCACCGGGTGGCCCAGTCAGTTAAGTGGCTGCCTTTGGCTCCGGTCGTGATCCCAGGGTCCTGGGACTGAGCCTCACGTCAGGCTCCTGGCTCAGTGGGGAGCCTGCTTCTCCCCACTGCTTGTTGTGCTTGCACTCTCATACAAATAAACAAAAATAAATAAATAAAAAATAAAATACTTACTGCTAATATATAAACACTAAATCCTTAAATTAGCTAAAACCAGTGGTACCTGGCTGGCTCAGCTGGTGGAGCCTAAGCACATAACTCTCAATCTCAGGGTTCTAAAGTCAAGCTCCACGATGGGAATACAGCTCACTTTAAATAAGTATTTTCAAACGTAAAAAATAGTAAGTGCAAAATTAAGTGTAAAACCAGACATAAAAGATGTATAAAAAACAGGGGCGCCTGGGTGGCTCAGTGGATTAAGCCGCTGCCTTCGGCTCGGGTCATGATCTCAGGGTCCTGGGATCGAGCCCCGCATCGGGCTCTCTGCTCTGCAGGGAGCCTGCTTCCTCCTCTCTCTCTGCCTGCCTCTCTGCCTACTTGTGATCTCTCTCTCTGTCAGATAAATAAATAAAATCTTTAAAAAAAAAAAAAAAAGATGTATAAAAAACAAAAAAAACTCCACAATGAAACAGAACAAAAAAAACTACTGCACAGAAAACACCAGTTAATACAAGTTTTCTTCCCACCTTTAATTTTTCACAAATTTTCCACAAATATATAAATACATCTAAACTGAAAAAAAATACAGAAAATATACTGAAAAGATAAGTAAGCTGGAAAATATCCAAGTTGCTCAAGTTAATTTTAATGCAATTTAGCCAGCTACTACTATTTTTAGTAATGACTGTCCTCCTAAATTCCTCTGCTTCGCAAGTGTCAGTAAACTTAAAAAAAAAAATCAATTTCAGATTTTTAAGCTTAAAAACCTGAATGTCAAATAAGAGAAAAAAGTAATTTTGAGTCTTTAAATCCCATCTTGATTAGTGAAATAAATCCATTTGATCTAGACTTGATCTGAAGGTCCCTAAAATAGCCATAAAGAATTCTCTTAATCTAATTATCTTCAAAGCCATACAAAACTAAAATAAAATAGACTGCTCTACACATACTAGTGTTCCAAAACTCTTTCAGCTTTTAGAAGTGGAGGAAAGAAAATTGGGAAACAATGTTAATGCAGTCTGATAGATAAGAATAAAAGTTAAGGGCGCCTGGGTGGCTCAGTGGTTTAAGCCCCTGCCTTCGGCTCAGGTCATGATCTCAGGGTCCTGGGATCGAGTCCCACATCGGGCTCTCTGCTCGGCGGGGAGCCTGCTTCCCTCTCACTCTCTCTGCCTGCCTCTGCCTACTTGTGATCTCTCTCTGTCAAATAGATAAATGAAATCTTAAAAAAAAAAAAAAAAAGTTTAAAAAAAAAAAAAAGAATAAAAGGTAAAGGGGCACCTGGGTGGCTCAGTGGTTGAGCCTCTGCCTTCAGCTCAGGTCAAGATCTCAGGGTCCTGGGATCGAGCCCCACATTGGGCTCTCTGCTCGCCAGGGAGCCTGCTTCCCCCTCTCTCTCCACCTGTCTCTCTGCCTGCCTCTATGCCTACTTATGATCTCTCTCTCTCTGTCAAATAAATAAAATCTTAAAAAAAAAAAAAAAAAGAAGGGGCACCTGGGTGGCTCAGTGGGTTTAAGCCCCTGCCTTTGGCTCAGGTCATGATCTCAGGGTCCTGGGATCGAGCCCCGCATCGGACTCTCTGCTCAGCGGAGAGCCTGCTTTCCCCTCGCTTTCTCTGCCTGCCTCTCTGCCTACTTGTGATCTCTGTCAAATAAATAAAATCTTTAAAAAAATAATAATAAATTTTAAAAAAAGAATAAAGGGTAAATTTGAAATGACTAAAGAGATATTGGCAAGGGGCACCTGTGTAGCTCAGTAGTTAAGCATCTGCCTTTAGCTCGGGTCATGGTCCAGGGGTCCTGGGATCCAGCCCCACATCAGGCTCCCTGCTCAGTGGGAAGCCTGCTTCTCCGTCTCCCACTCCCCCTGCTTATGTTCCCTCTCTCGCTGTGTCTCTGTCAAATAAATAAAAATGTTAAAAAGAAAAAAAATGTTGGCAAACAGCTCTCTGAAAGGAGGAAAACTAAAATCAACAAATTTCTAAGCAAGCTGCAGCGAAGATGTCTAAAAGATGAAGGAGTAACAAACCATGTTAAGGGGCGCCTGGGTGGCTCAGTGGGTTAAAGCCTCTGCCTTTGGCTCAGGTCATGATCCCAGAGTCCTGGGATCAAGCCCCACATTGGGGTCTCTGCTTAGCCGGAAGCCTGCTTCCTCCTCTCTCTCTCTGCTTGCTTCTCTGCCTACTTGTACTCTCTGTTAAATAAAATAAAATCTTCAAAAAAAAACCAAAAAACATGTTAATGGTGTATTATCTGTCAATTGCTGGGAAGAGGAAAAACAGACTTAACAGCATCTAATCTAGTAAAAAAACCAAGGTCCTTGTTGACCATTCCCCAGCACCCCCAAATTACAAGCTTTAAAAGTCACATACCGGGGGGCACCTAGATGGCTAAGTCAGTTAAACGTCTGCCTTCAACTCAGGTCATAATCCCAGGGTTCTGGGATAGACCCCCGCACTGGGCTCCCTGTTTAGTGGGAAACCTTCTCCCTCCCCTCCCTCTCCCTCTCTCTCTCAAATAAATAAAATCTTTTAAAAAAAAAAAAAAAAGTCACATACTGAAAAGGTACATGAAGAGAAGGTAGAGGGCCAGGGGCGCCCAGGTGGTTCAGTCGGAAGAACACTTGGTTCTTGATCTCGGGGTTCCAAGCCCTGCTTTGGGTGGAGATTACTTAAATAAATAAAACTTAAAAGAAAAAAAGCAAAAGGAAAAAGGAAAAAAAAGCAGAGGGCCATTCTGCTGTATATTAAGTTTCCAGAACTACTTTCCTAGCCAGCCCTTTAAGCTTTTGTCTTGGTTACCAAAAAAGTTACAAGCAGTGGTGTTTTTCTTATACTCAACATTTTAATTTCTCTTTGCCTTGATTAAATAACATTGAACATATTCAATGACCGTGTTGAAAGCTAGAAGGCTGAGAAACATGTCAAGGATTTCTAAGATTTCAAAGCTAGAAACAAAGAATCTCACAATGGGGGAAGGGAAAGAGGGAGAATACCATTTATTTAAAAAAGGGGGGGGGCCTCCTGGGTGGCTCAGTTGGTCCAGCGGTTACCTTTGGCTCAGATCATGGTCTCAGGCTCCTGGGATGGATGCCCACATCAGGCTCCCTGCTCAAGAGGGGGAGCCTGCTTCTCCCTCTCCCTCTGCCCCTCCCCCTGCTTATATACTCTCCCCCCTCTCTCCAATAAATAAAATCTTTTAAAAATAAATAAATAAAATAGTAAGATAACTTCCAAACTTATAAATGAGATTCTACTGGTTACAGTCAAGGAAGCATATTACTACTGCATAATCTAATAAATCCAAACATCTTCTTACAATTGCAGTTTACCAACTGCCATATATATCGCTAAGACCAATTTTCTTCTCAAAAGTGAGCACCAGGGGCGCCTAGGTGGCTCAGTGGGTTAAAGCCTCTGCCTTTGGCTCAGGTCATGATCCCAGGGTTCTGGGATCAAGCCACACACTGGGAATCTCTGCTCAGGGGGGAGCCTGCTTCCCTTCTTCTCTGCCTGCCTCTCTGCCTGCCTGTGATCTCTGTCAAATAAATAAATAAAATCTTTAAAAAAAAAAAAAGAAAGAAAGTGAGCAACACGGTCTTTTCCATTCTCTTTATTCTGACAACTAGCCAAAAAGGATAAATTCTGGGCTGCCCAGCTGGCTCAGATGGTGGAGCGTGCAACTCTTCATCTCAGAGTTCAGAGCTCTAGTCCCTTCTTAGGTTCAGGGACTACTTAAAACTAAAATCTTGGGGCACCTGGGTGGCTCAGTGGGTTACAGCCTCTGCCTTCAGCTCACGTCATGATCTCCGGGTCCTGGGATCGAGCCCCACATCGGGCTCTCTCCTCGGTGGGGAGCCTGCTTCCCTCTCTCTCTCTGCCTGCCTCTCTGCCTGCTTGTGATTTCTCTCTGTCAAATAAATAAAATATTAAAAAAAAAAAAAAAAAAAAAAAAACCTAAAATCTTTACAGGGACCTCGGTGGGTCAGTTGGTTCAGCATCCAACTCTTGATTTTCGCTCAGATCATCTCAGGGTTGTGAGATGCAGCCCCAAGTCAGGCTCCCTGCTTAGAAGGGAATCTGCTACCCTCCCTCTCCCCCTCTGCCCCTACCCCAACTTGTGCACTCACTCTTTCTCAAATAATCTAAATAAATAAAACAAAATTATTTGGGGGCAACTGGGTGGCTCAGTCGTTAAGCACCTGCCTTCGGCTCAGGTCACGATCCCAGGGTCCTGGGATGGAGCCCTGCATCAGGCTCCCTGCTCAGCAGGGAGTCTGCTTCTCCCTCTCACTCCCCATGCTTGTGTTCCCTCTCTCGCTGTGTCTCTGTCAAATAAACCAAATCTTTAAAAAAAATCTTTTTCTTAAAAAAATTCATTTTGAGGGGCGCCTGGGTGGCTCAGTGGTTTAAGCCGCTGCCTTCGGCTCAGGTCATGATCTCGGGGTCCTGGGATCGAGTCCCACATCGGGCTCTCTGCTCGGCAGGGAGCCTGCTTCCCTCTCACTCTCTCTGCCTGCCTCTCTGCCTACTTGTATCTCTCTCTGTCAAATAAATAAATAAAATCTTTAAAAAAAAAAAAAAAAAAAAAATTCATTTTGAGAGGGGAAAGATTTTATGTGCTACCTTTTCTCCAAAATTTTCAAAATGTATCTGCAGTACCTGTTACATAGCTCCAGAAGTTGTACTACACAGTGACCCTAAAAGTGATTCATCAAAAGAATTGTAGGGGCAAGGGGCGCCTGGATGGCTCAGTGGGTTGAGCCTCTGCCTTCAGCTCAGGTCATGATCTCAGGATCCTGGGATCGAGCCCCACATCGGGCTCTCTGCTCGGCGGGGAGTCTGCTTCCCTCTCTCTCTCTCTCTCTCTGCCTGCCTACTTGTGATCTCTCTCTCTCTCTGTGTGTCAAATAAATAAAATCTTAAAAAAAAAAAAAAAAAAAAAAGAATTGTAGGGGCAACCCAGCAATTGCGCTACTGGTATTTATCGCAAAGATACCAATGTAGTGACCCAAAGGGTCATGTGCACCCCAATGTTTATAGCAGCAATGTCCACAATAGCCAAACTATGGAAAGAGCCTAGATGTCCATCAACAGATGAATGGATGAGGAACACGTGGTGTATATATATACATACTATGGAGTATCAGGCAGTCATAAAAAAAAAAATGGAAATCTTGCCGTCTACAACAATGTGGATGCAACTAGAGGGTATTATGCGAAGCAAAATATGTCAATCAGAGACAGACTGAGAAAAAAGACAGAGGATAAAGGAGAAGAGAGGAAAAAAGGAAGCAAGATAAAATCAGAAAGGGAGTCAAAGCATAAGACACTTAATCTCAGGAAACAAACTGAGGGTTTCTGAATGGGAGGGGAGTGAGGGAATAGGGTGGCTGGGTGATGGGCACGGGGGAGGATATGTTCTGTGGTGAGCACTGTGTTGTGTAAAATTGAAGGATCTCAAGCCTGTACCCCTGAAAGAACACATTATATGTTAATATTATTAACTGTAGGGGCACCTGGATGGCTTGATTAATTAAGCATCTACCTTCAGCTCAGGTCACGATCTCAGGGTCCTAGGATTCAGTTCTGGATCAAGCTCTCTGCTCAGCAGGGAGTCTGCCGCTCCCTCTCACTCTCCCTTTGTGCCCTCTCTCTCTCAAAAAATTAATAAAATCTTTAAAAAAATTAAAAAGAACTGCAAACAGGAGCGCCTGGGTGGCTCAGATGGTTAAGTGTCCAACTAATGATTTCAGCTCAGGTTACGGTCTCACTGGTTGTGAGATGGGGCTCCATGCTCAGTGGGGAATCTGCTTGGGATTCTCTCTCTCCCCCACTTCCCCCTCCCTCCCTCTGCCCCATCCCCACTCACATATACTCCTTCTCTTTCTCAAATAAATAAATAAATAAATAAATATTTGGGGGAAAAAAACCCAGGTAGCTGGGACGCTCAGTTAAAAAACTGCCTTCAGCTCAGGTCATGAATCTGGAGTCCCAGGATGGAGTCTAGCATCAGGCTCCCTGCTCAGTGCTTCTCCCTCTGACTCTCCCTTTCTCCTGTTTTCTCTCTTAATTCTCTCAAATAAATAAAATCTTAAAAAACAAAAACAAAACAAACAAAAGCCCTGCAAACAGGACAAATTTAATCTATTATCCTGAGAAAGGAAAAAAGATGACAGACCTAGAAAACGAAAATAGGTAAAAATCAATTACCAAAAATAAACCAGCCAACACAGAAAAAAATTACAAAATAACAACAAAAAAATTACACAATTACAAAAAAGCAAAACCAACCTCAGAAAATATTCATGTACAGTACCTCAATAACCCTGGTACTTCCTTAAAACCTTAATGCCTTTTTGGGTATACTGAGGCCTCACCTTCTAGAACTTCCAAACACTACTTAACTTAGGTTGTACCATAGAAAATGATCATTTTTGTAGGTCAAAAATGACTGAAACTGAGGTACAAACTTCCAGTTATAAAAAAGTCACCATGATAAAAAGTACATACAGCACAAGGAATACAGTCAAATATACTATAATAACTCAGTATGGTTAGAGACAGTAACTACACATAATGTGTGCTGAGCACTGCACAATGTACAGAATTACTGAATCACTACACTGTATACCTGTACATCATATGTTAACTACATTTCAACTAAAAAAATGATGGAAACTGGCAATTTCATATTGTTCAACCTTATAATTCATTCAACACAAGTAGAAATATAAATACAAATTTGGAGAATGTGAGTTTTCTATTTAACAAACCAGTAGCTAAATTGGCTGGAGTAGAATCAAAACTGCGTAGATGTAATCCCAGAGCTGAATTTAGATTTCATAGCTCTCCATCCACTACTCACAAGGCAAATATTTAAAAAAAAAAAAAAAAAAAAAAAATCTGCCTGCAAATTCATAAAATAACTTTCAGAAATTTCTTAATATACAGATGGGGAAAACAAGCCCTGAAAGTAACATGTCTAAAGGGAGAATAATTGAGATAAAATCTGGACATGAGAGGCGCCTGGGTAGCTCAGTGGGTTAAGCCTCTGTCTTTGGCCCAGTTTATGATCTCGAGGTCCTGGGATCGAGCCCCACATCAGGCTCCCTCTAGGAAGACTGCTTCCCTCCCCACCAACACCGCCTCTCTGCCTACTTGTGATCTCTGTCAAATAAATAAATAAAATCTTAAAAAAAAAAAAAAATCTGGACAGGACAGACCTTCCTAAATTTAATTACTTCTGGTCCAGTGTTTGTTCTACCATCTCTTTTTGCCTCTTCACTGGAAAATATACTCAACCTACACACCCTTCTATTTCCTTCATATGAAAGAAAATGTTACAAAGAGACATGAAGTCAAAAGACCATTCAAGACAACTTTTAAGTTATAAAATTAAAATCTAGGGGCACCTGGGTGGCTCAATCATTAAGCAGCTGCCTTTGGCTAGGGTCATCCCAGGGTCCTGGGATCAAGCTCGGAATTGGGCTCCCCGCTCAGCAGGAAGCCTGCTTCCCCCCTCCCACTCCCCCTGCTTGTGTTCTGTCTCTCACTATGTCTCTAACAAATAAATAAATAAAATCTTTTTAAAAATTAAATTAAATAATTAAATTAAAATCTAAGGAACAGAAATAGAGCTTCAAAAGCAGTTTAGACTAACGTTTACACACAAGTATGGAAGTCTTATCAGCCTGGGAGTGAAACGGATGCATCCCAGTGATATTACCTATTACCTGTCACCTTTCCTAAAATTCTTAATCCTTACCTGTAAAATGAGTGGTATTATTTACTATGCAGGGTTTTGGTTTTTGGTTTTTTTGAGTATTCAGAGAAATAATAAGCACCTGGCATATAGCTGTTAGTAGTGATTATAGAGTTTTATAATCATAAAGTCCATGAAAAATTTTTAAAAGCTTTTCAATTTGTTAGCACCACTTGACAACAGTACTCTATTAAAAAAAAAAAAAAAAGGCACATTTAAGGGACACCTGGGTGCCTCAGTCAAATGCATCCAATTCTTTGTATTTTTTTAAAGATTTATTTATTTGACACAGAGATCACAAGTAGGCAGAGAGGCAGGCAGAGAGAGAGGGGGAAAGAAGGCTCCCCGCAGAGCACAGAGCTGATGCAGGGCTCAATCCCAGCATCCTGAGATCATGACCTGAGCTGAAGGCAGAGGCTTAACCCACTGAGCCACCCAGGTGCCCCTAACTTTTTTTTAAAAGATTTTATTTATTTGACAGAGAGAGAAGAGAGAGAGAGAGAGACAGATACAGCTAGAGAGGAAATACAAATAGAGGGAGTGGGAGAGGAGAGGCAGGCTTCCTGCCAAGCAGGGAGCCCCACGCGGGGCTCAATCCCAGAACCCTGGGATCATGACCTGAGCTTAAGGCAGACACGTAACATGTGAGCCACCCAGGCGCCCCTAAGCATCCAACTCTTGATCTCTGCTCAGGTCTTGAGTTCAAGCGCCATGCTAGGCGTGGAGCCTATGAAAGGAAGAGGAAAAGAGAAGAGAAAAAGAAAGAAAAGAGAAAGCAAGTATACTTGTAAGTTTTCTACAGTCTTTGATATGGGACAGGGACCTGCATGAGGTATATACAGTGCATTATGTCCAATACCACTGTTGTTACTAATTCAAATTTACCCTATTACACATACTAACAGGAGAATAATTCTAAAAGTATTTATACATTCACTACAATGTGAGCTCCTTGAAAAGATCCTTTGTCTATTTTGTTTAATGATGAATCCCAAGTGTCTAGAACAGTGCCTGGTACATCGTTGGATCTCAATATGTACTTGTCAAATGCCTTTGGAACTTACTTTTAATACTCTGAATACTACAACTTTTCAAAACACAATAATCTTGACATTCAAGCACATACTATTTTTTTCTTCTGGTACCACCCTAAACAGAACTACCTCTCACTGTAAAATTAGCTCCTATCTTCCCTAGAAACAGGAAAAAATTTTGTTTAAGCCTTCTAAAGAACTTCCAATTAGCCTGTTAGGTAAAAAAAACAAGACAACCTTCTACCCAGATTCTGTAATTTTGACTGCAAAAATGTACCTCTCCTATCAATCTCAATATTGGGGGAGGTGCAGGATTCCCTCTTACTCCATCAAAACAGGAGATTTCTCCTTTCAGAGTTTAAGACGATATTCCCTCTGGCAGACAAACATGTTTAGCTGTGATAGAACCAAAAAGATGAGGTGTGGGGCGCCTGGGTAGCTCAGTGGGTTGGGCCTCTGCCTTCAGCTTGGTCATGGGGTCATGATCTCGGGATCTTGGGATCAAGCCCCGCATCATCAAGCCCCGCATCAGGCTCTCTGCTCAGCAGGGAATCTGCTTCCCCCATCTCTCTGCCTACTTGTGATCTCTGTCTGTCAAATAAACAAATAAAATCTTAAAAATAAAAAAAAAAAATTTTTTTTCAAGATGAGGTGTCGGGGCACCTGGGTGGCTCAGTGGGTTAAAGCCTCTGCCTTCAGCTCAGGTCATGATCCCAGGGTCCTGGAATTGGGCCCCACATCAGGCTCTCTGCTCTGCAGGGAGCCTGCTTCCTCCTCTCTCTCTGCCTGCTTCTCTGCCCATCTGTCTGTCAAATGAATAAATAAAATCTTGAAAAAAAAAAAAAAAGATGAGGTACAAAGAAAATAGAGGTAGAAAGTAAAAGATTGGCCAGGTAAGTTACCTAAGACACTGATATATTGGGGAAAAAGGAAAAAAGAGCTCAAGGTCTAAATTTCTTCTCATAATTTCTGTAGAATTAGAAGAAACAAAAAAGAAACATTAATATTTTGTTTTGAAATACATGGGGAGGGGGATGAATAGAAATAACCCTTGTACTGATACACTTTAAGAGGGAAGTTACACTATTTATTCAGATTTATTACCAATTTGACTTTTCCTAAGTCTCTGGACAAAAAAAAAAAACCCTCATCAAAATTTCAACAGTTTTAAAATTGTGAGGAAGAAGTCTATACTGCACAGAAAGAAATTTCATTAATGAGTTCCTTTTGGAAAATCCAAAAATAGTATCATAACTGTCAGGGATATTTTCTTGTTAAAGAGCACAGAATATTTTGAAATTTTCATGGTAGTACTTTCATAAAGTTGTTTTTTTTTTTAAGATTTTATTTATTTATTTGACAGAGAGAGATCACAAGTAGATAGAGAGGCAGGCAGAGAGAGAGAGAGGGAAGCAGGCTCCCCGCTGAGCAGAGAGCCCGATGCGGGACTCGATCCCAGGACCCCAAGATCATGACCTGAGCCGAAGGCAGCAGCTTAACCCACTAAAGTTTTACTATGTAACATAAAATTTAACCTATTAACAACAACAGAATCAATTAAGGGGTGCCTGGGCGGCTCAGTCAGTTCAGCATCTGACTTCAGCTCAGGTCATGATCTCAGGGTCCAGATACTGCTCAGTGGGGAGTCTCCTAGTCCCTCTGCCCTTCCACTCCCTCTCAAATAAATTTTTTTTTTTTAAATCAACTAATGGGGGCACCTGGGTGGCTCAGTGGGTTGAAGCCTCTGCCTTCCGCTCCAATCATGATCCTGGGGTCCTGGGATCGAGCCCCGCATCGGGCTCTCTGCTCAGTAGGGAGCCTGCTTCCTCTTCTCTCTTCTGCCTGCCTCTCTGCCTACTTGTGATCTCTGTCAAATAAATAAAATCTTTAAAAATAAATAAATAAATAAAATAAAAATCAACTAATGAAAGAATCACTTAATCACACTAACTTAAGCAGAACACATTTCTACAAAACAAAGGTGTTCACAATAACTTTTCCAAAGACCTTAAATGACTAACGACCAAGGATTAAGTAGTATTAACATTTTATATTAATCAGAACCCATTCACTACCCAAGGCTTACCATACATCTTTAGAACCACAATTCACAAAACTGGTTCTAGGTTCCTAGTCAGTAATCTGAGACCGCTAACAAAAATATTTTTAACCCTGAATTACTTTATATTTTTATTCTATGGAACCTTTCATTCCAAATCCACATATAACAAGTTTTATATCTGCCAGGGACACAGGCATATTCTCCTGAATATTAACCTGATATTAGTATCAAAAATACTACATAGTAGCGCAACATGGCCAAATTATAGATTATCTTGCTTGGATTTAATTTAGCCACATTCACTTTCAGGATATGCAAATTTTCACATCTGAGTTACATTTAAGGATTTTATTTTGAGAACTAACTTTTCTTTATGCAAATATAACTTGGGTACTAAAATGACAAGAGAATGCTTGTTAGGAATAACTGAAAAAACGTAGGTCATCGGGCACCTGGGTGGCTCAGTGGGTTAAGTCTCTACCTTTGGCTTGGGTCATGGCCTCAGGGTCCTGGGAGCAGAGCCCTGCATAGGGCTCTCTGCTCAGCAGAGAGCCTCCTTCCCCTCCCTCTCTGCCTGTCTCTCTGCCTACTTGTGATCTCTCTCTCTGTCAAATAAATAAATAGAATCTTTTTAAAAGGGGGGGGGCACCTGGGTGGCTCAGTGGGTTAAGCCACTGCCTTCAGCTCAGGTCATGATCTCAGGGTACTGGGATCAAGCCCTGCATCAGGTTCTCCACTCAGCAGGGAGCCTGCTTCCCCCTCTCTCTCTGCCTGCCTCTCTGTCTACTTGTGATCTCTGTGTCAAATAAATAAATAAAACCTTTAAAAAAATTTTTTTTAGGGCGCCTGGGTGGCTCAGTGGTTTAAGCCACTGCCTTCGGCTCAGGTCATGATCTCAGGGTCCTGGGATCAAGTCCCGCATCGGGCTCTCTGCTCGGCAGGGAGCCTGCTTCCCTCTCTCTCTCTCTGCCTGCCTCTCTGCCTACTTGTGATCTCTCTCTGTCAAATAAATAAATAAAATCTTTAAAAAAAAAAAAATTTTTTTAAAGGGGGGGGGTTGGTCATCTTCTAATACAACCATAGTGTATCAGTAGCAAAAACATATACTTCCATCTTTCACACTGGAAAGAAGGAATTTTTCACAGTAAGTAATATTAACTGGCAAGTATTATACTCTGCCCTCTACTAAACCCTTTAATTTCATTACAACCCTGTAAATCAGCAGGCAACACAGGTTATCTGAATCGCCGTTTTATAAGACAGGGAATCCAGATGATTCCAAGGCCTTTGCACTACTGCATCTGCTAAAGTATGAAATAGCCATAACCCTTAGTATAAAGTATCTCCTTCAAATTTTATATATAAAAAAAAATTTCTTATCACTTTAGCTGGATAAAATCCTGACCTGATCACAAGCCTACCAATGACAGATCTGCCCAACTACTGCGCTAGATCACCGGAAGAATGGCATAAATTAAAAGATTAAATTTCAAACAAAATAAACCAGGATCATGGCCATGTTTGTAAAACAGAATTCGGTGTTCTAAACAAAACAGTCCTAACAAGGTATGGGTGAGACTATAAATACGTATCTGGGAAAAAAGTTCTGAGCTTAGGGATAAACACTGCTTCTAAGTATTTTTAAACACTGATCTAGCTCAAGGTAGACATACATAAAACCAACATACTTGGCCTGGACACTATCAGTCAGGTTGACTAGTTGGTATGCCAGCAAGCTCTATTTTCAGCAACTATCCTTGACTTTTCAAGTTCCCAACTGGGGGAGGGGGGAGAGGAAATCTTTTACTTTGCCTTTGATTTCTCTTATGTTCTGCCAAACGTTAACTTCATTTCAGAAAGGGGACTTGAATCTAAGATACTTCTGTGATAGAGGGGACGGACAAAGCTTAAGAACTTTTTTATCAATCTAGGGGCGCCTGGGTGGCTCAGTTGTTAAGCGTCGGCCTTCGGCTCAGGTCACAATCCCAGGGTCCTTCCTTAGACTGAGCCCCATATGAGGCTCTCTGCTCAGCAAGAGGCCTGCTTCTCCCTCTCCCACTCCCCCCGCTTGTATTTCCTCTCTTGTCTCTCTGTCTCTCCCTCAAATAAATAAAAATCTTAAAAAAAAAAAAAAAAAGAACTTTTGTATGAACCCAAATGAGATGAGTAGAACAAATAGTCCTAAGTATGATAACCATAAGGCAAGTTTGCAGCTCAGGACAATCCTAGTTTATGCTTGCTATCCCAGCACTATTATGAACTGGTACCCCTTCGTTCCAAGGCATCCTGACTTGAATGATAAATCATGATGACCCTTTAATCATTATGGCAGTTATTATGACCCAGTTATTATGATGTAACCTCATTAACATGAATATTTAGTTAATGAGCTCAAACCACACAATTATGTTGGCAAACCAATTTGTCAACTAGGACATATCAGTATTTAACTGTACCAAATTGTTACTTGACCATTTCAGAAACAGACAAAACTTTTTGTTGCTGTTCCTTACTACCCCTTAACAGATTCTGTTTGACAGCTATCTAGGCTAATATTTGGAAATCTGCAAATTACTTGCCAACATTTCCCCTCCTGAAAGTGTTATGACTGTACCATTAACTAAAAGGCTGCATCCATCAAGACAACGGTGAGGGGAGGGGATTGCTTTTAAAAAAGCAACTTGCGGGGCACCTGGGTGGCTCAGTGGGTTAAAGCCTCTGCCTTCAGCTCAGGTCGTGGTCTCAGGGTCCTGGGATCGAGCCCGGCATTGGGCTCTCTGCTCAGCAGGGAGCCTGCCTTCCCTTCCCCCCTGCCTGCCTCTCTGCCTACTTGTGATTTCTGTCTGTCAAATTAAAAAAAAAAAAGCAACTTGCAGAAATGCACGCATTAGCCATACCCCAGCACAAACACCATGACAAACCAAGAAAACAGTATGCAAACACACATTTTGAGATTATCTAAAATCCCTCATTCTAATTTCATTCACTGTGCCTCAAGACGGGATTTTTTTTTTAAAAGCTTATTATTTTTTTAGTAATGGCTACACTCATTCTGGGGCTGGAACTCAGGACCCCAAGATCAGGAGTCGCATGCTCTTCTGAGCCAGCCAGGTGCCCCTAGATGGGACTGTTCTGGAAGTACAAGGTTTCTTCAGAAAAGCATGAAGATATTTTATCTACTATTTACGATGGATACCAGTCATAAACACCAAGACATATTATTTGAAGTAACTGCTAAAGAAATAGGCACACTCCCAAGGTACTACCTTACTTAGTTACACATAGGTCTTTTGTGAGTGGCTTAGGAAAGTAAGAGTACTCGGCTAAAGGTCAGCAGACAAGTTCTAGCTTTGCCATTTACTAGCCAACCAGTCATGTGACAGAGGGAGAAAAAAAAAATCACTACATCTCAAATTCACGTTTCTGAACCATTAAATGGAAGTAACATTATCTAGTTCATTAATACTTGAAATAGGTAAAAATGTCTGTGAAAGTGGTTCGTGAGAGAAGTTCTATATAAATGTGGCATTAAATAGTTTAAAAATTTAAACTTGGGGCGCCTGGGTGGCTCAGTGGTTTAAAGCCTCTGCCTTCGGCTCAGGTCATGATCTCAGGGTCCTGGGATAGAGCCCCACATCGGGCTCTCTGTTCGGCGGCGAGCCTGCTTCCTCCTCTCTCCCTCTCTCCCTGCCTCTCTGCCCACTTGTGATCTCTGTCAAATAAATAAATAAATAAATCTTTTAAAAAATAAATAAAAATAAAAGTAAGAATTTAAACTTTACCCTACTCCTGTCATTACTGCTTAAATACACAAATAGAGGGGCGCCTGGGTGGCTCAGTGGGTTAAAGCCTCTGCCTTCGGCTCAGGTCATGATCCCAGGGTCCTGGGATCGAGCCCCACATCCGGCTCTCTGCTCTGCAGGGAGCCTGCTTCCTCCTCTCTCTCTGCCTGCCTCTCTGCCTAGTTGTGATTTCTCTCTGTCAAATAAATAAAATATTAAAAAAAAAATACACAAATAGAAGAAAATCTGCGGCAAAATCAGCCTACAGGCCTTTTTATTTTTTTAACCATGCTTTCAACTTCTTAAAGTATCGGTAACTCATTTGTAAAATTCGGTACATTAAGTTACCAGACTGAAAATTCACTTGCTATACCAGGTTAAAGTCGGGAAATTTTTCCAATATTTCATATTCCCTTGACTGAGCTATCAGACAATTATGATAAGCCTGCTTGTTTGTATAAACTTTCAGTGTGTTTTCTTATTGAATCCAAATTTTTCTCAGACTATGTGTTTGTTCTACCTCATACAATTCAAGCTGAGACCTTTTCATGTAAAGGTGAAAAGGACGCCTAGGCATGTGCACAGTAGTAGGAATTTACTCCCACCATCTCA
Organism: Meles meles; assembly: GCF_922984935.1. NCBI lineage: Eukaryota > Metazoa > Chordata > Mammalia > Carnivora > Mustelidae > Meles > Meles meles. The sequence goes on from NC_060083.1 coordinate 24,799,231, forward strand.
GATTACAATTTCATTATATTCCATAGTTTGGGAAGCCAACAAAATAAACTGAAATTTGCTCATTACACACAATATTGTATGGAAGTCTAAAGTAGGGGTGCCCAGCTGACTCAGGTTGTGTACCATGTGACTCTCGATCTTGGGGTCAGTGAGCTCAAGCTCCACATGTGATGCAGTTTACTTAAAAATTTTTTGAAGTGCTTTAAAAAAAAACACAACTCTAAACACAACAGAGCATTTGCTTTAATGAGCAGAGTATCCAATTCAGCTTATGTTTAGGCAGGAGAAAAAAATACATACAATAAAGTTAAGTCCATTAACTGAAAAAGCAGTAATAAAAATTACTGACCTAAGTAAAGAATTGACAGCAACCTGTTTTAAGCTCATTACTAAAGTTAATTTGCTGGAGTGCCTGGGTGGCTCAGTTGCGGTTAAGCGTAGGGATCTTGGTTTCGTCTTAGGGTTGTGAGATCAATCGCTGCACCAGGCTTCTAGATGGCTGTGGAGCCTGCTTAGGAGTCTCTCTCCCCCTTTCCCTGTACCCCTCACTCCTAATCACACCTTGCTCTCCCTCCCTCCCTCTCTAAAACAAATCTATAAAGTTAACTTACTATTTACCCATTTTTCCCATAACATGTATTAAGGAGTTATTTTAAAACATGTCCCCAACTTTCACTGACTACCAGAATAAGCTAGAGATAAGGCTCTGGTGTTTTAAAAGGACAGCTCTCAAGTAAGGAGACTCAAAATAAATGCATTCCTAGTATCGATGCATTCAGAGAGAATGAATAATCAACAGCAACTTTACTCTGGCCCCACATGGAGCAATCATCACAGGGAAAAAGTAAGGAAAGGACAAAGCCAGCAACTACCTCACAAACCCAAACGTACTTTATGCTGATCCCCTCTAATCTGAAAAATGTGAAATCTTCTCTTTTCTTTACCAATGTGATTTATATATATAAGAGGGTAAGACTTGGTTAAGGATGCCAGAAGGTAATAGATTTGACTCATACAGCTACAAATGTTATAAAAACTATCCCTTAGACTTCAGACTTAAGTGATGAGAGGCTAGATTTAATCTTCAAGGTGAACAGTCCTAGCCTATCTGGAACCTACAAGCATCCTTTTCCTGAACACAGCTTAGCTCTTCCTCTAGTACCATTAAATGATCCATATAAATTGATTCCAATTCCCCAGGATATAACTAAGTAATGCTACAAATAAGCATTAAATTCAACAGGGCATGAAAAATAAAAGATACTGCAGGAAACAAGAAAAGCTAATATTTACATCCAAGTACCCAAAACCAAATCATTCAAACTCACTTTTCCTATCTTCCACTCCCACACCACATACCTTTTGGTGACTAAAACTATGGGAAATTTTAGTCACCACAAACAAAACTGAATTGTTGTACCCAATGAAAGAATGGACACAGGTAGAGGCTGATTCCTGATGACTGCCTTTCCTTTCTTCCCTTCCAAAAAATTCCTGTCTTGTGCCCAACAGACAGTGGAGTTCCTCTCCACCTGGTAGATCCTATTTCCCTCCCACTTTCTATCCTGAAGGAGATACAATTAATGATGTGGCTCTCTCTAGATAGTGCTATGCTGAATAACTAGTTAAGGGTTTCATTAAAATTCCTCAATACCCAAATCCAAAATGTTACTACTAAACTGTCACTCACTTGGAAGCTAGAACCATGAGCTTCCAGTTCAGTTTTTAAAACAAATTAAAAAAAGGAAACAAACAAACAACAACAACAACAAAACAAAACCCCTTCCTCCACATCCTTTTTGGTTATCATAGCAAGTTAACTCAAAACCTAAATTCTCACAGACCAGAAAGCATTCAAATATAATTTCAGTTTCCTCCCAAGGAGACTAACAGATTAAGAGAGGAACCCACTGGGTGCATAAAGGGGAAAATGAAAAAACTTTCACTTCCAGCACACCTACATTGTTTCACTTTTAAACACTGAAATAAAGACAAATCCGACCTTGAGCTGTACCTCCCCACCTTATTTTCCTCCCCCTCCCAAGAATCTTGTTCAATACGAAGAGACATTTAAGGATTTAAAAAACAAATTTTGGTGCACTACACCTTTCTTCAATTTGAGTTCCTGGCCTACTTTTCAAATTCCTGAATCCTAATGTATGATACACTGGGACTACCCCCGGTGGCTATACACATGACCAACCAGGCATTCAAGGAAAGCAAGGGCCTTACAAAACATTTTGAAAAGTAAGTGGCTTCGGTAATTACGAAAAAATCTGAACATCGATGGCACTGGATTCAACCTTGTCTCACCCTGGAGAGCCTTTGAAGCACAGAAGCCACATTTAAGAATTTTTGTTTTTAAAATACTACAGTTTAACAGATATGGAGGTAATTCAAGTACCTAGGTCCAAACTAAAGGCAGTTGGGGGGGGGGGGGGGGTTAACTTTAAAAAGCAGCCTGAGAATCACTAAAACGGACACAATGGACATTTCGATCAAGTTCTGGAAAAATGACTAAAGAACCTAGAGGAGCAAAGAAGCAATGAACAAAGAACTGTTCAAAACTGTACACAAAGCCATTTATTTAAAAGAGAAAAAAGAAAATACGATCTGCCGGTATGCCCTATGTTCAAAATCCAAAAACCCAAGCGTCGGTTGAGTGCCTGGGATAGGTTAAGATCCCCAATGAAGTACAACAAACACGCATTCCAATCCCGGGGAGTGACCAAGATACAATTACTAAACGTTATTTGAAATAACTTTATTTTCCCACAGGTCTTTCCATTTATCATGATGGCTGGTGTAAATAGGAAAATCAACATTTTTAGACACTGGTAAACTGAGACACGGGCATTTGTGGGACTGAGAATCATGGTCTCCTTGTTCCCCGTTCAAAGCTCTATCCACCAGAACCTCCAGCTAACGGTGCCAAAAAATGATTTCAAGAACTTCGAGCTCTCCAGGATAAGGCCAGGAAAGGGACCGTGAGGTTTTTCTAGACATCCCCAGAAGAAGGCGAGGTTGAACGGAAAGCCTAAAAAACCCTCAACACAAGGTGTGTAGGCCTACAGAAAGGAAATCCGATCGCAGCATCTCAGCTGGCCTCCGCTCGAGGATGAACTGCAGTGATTCCCACTCTGTCCTTCCCCAACCCTCACCCAAGACTGCCCTCCACCACAAACCCAAAGCAGCCCTCCGCTCGCAAGGATTCTCCTTTGTGAGACTCCACAGCCGCCGCCCCACACTGGGCCTCCGGGGACAAGCCACCGCCCCCACCCGCCATATTTCTGTGAAAGGCGCCCGCGCTGCAGCTCCTGGTGCTACTCTCCCTAATGTGGCGGGTGTTTCTTCCCCCCATCACCCCACCCAATTGTTCTCCACATCCCAAGATGGCCCAGATGCTCCCCTGGGGATCGCCCGCCCGGAGCTAGCACCAGCCATCTCCTCCCCCTCCCCCGCCCCGGGACTCGCCCTCCCCCCAGCCGCCATTTTACAACCAACTCCTCCACCCTTTCCCCTCGGCCTCCTGGCCCGCGAGTGTGTGTAGCGTAAGACGCCAAAGGGGTCAAATTCCCGGGTCTGGGGCCTCCCGCCGCTCCGGGAGCCCACAGGACATTTCCTACTTTCCGAACCCACGTCCCCGGCCAAGCTCGGAGACGATGCCGCCATTTTGTCTCCGGCTCCCGGCCTCTGTGGGCGGCGGCAGAGGGTCCGAGAATTCCAGCCCCCAATTGCCCCCCCAACTCACCGTCGTATCGCTCAGCCTGCTCGGCCAGCTTCGCCTGGTACACCAGATCCTCCCGATCATCCATAGCGGCAGCGGCTCCGGCAGGGTCTGCGCGACGGATGGAAGCGGATAGCGTCTCCGACTCTCTCAGCCTCTCGCTCCGTGTCCGGGCAGCAAAAATGGCGGCGCTTCAATCCGGGACTTCCGCCTGCGCACGCGGACAACTGCTCAGCTCTATGGCAACCGCTCCCTGGCAACTGGCGCGGGGGGCGGGTCCGGGAGCTCAGAGCCCGAAGAGGCTGGAACCAGCTAGCCGTCCCTCCTCCATGGACTCCGAGGGCGTTGGAGGGCTGAGGCGGGAACTGAGACTGCTGGCAGGGAGAGCAGCCCGGAAACAGAGTGGGGGGTGGGGGGAGCTGCCTGGACCAATTCTGAAGAGAGTGAGCGAGGGATCCTGAGCTGTGCGGAGGGCCCACGCCTAGACCTGAGGGCAGAGAAAGCTCTAACGGTTTTTGTAATGGCAGGCCTTCCTCACTGAAACCAACTTCCCTACCTTACCCGTTTTCTCAGCCAAGCCCAGTCCTGGGTCTTTTTCACACCCTTTTGACACGGGGTAAAGAGTCGGGGTCTGCTATAAATGGTAAGGGTTGGGACCTCGTAGTTTTCGCACCTCAACTCACAAAGATTTTGCAGTCTGTCTTCTCCCTTTTAGCCTTCCTTTTCATCCTAGGCCCGCCGTGGATAAGAACAAGGAAGTTAGAAGTCTGGAGTGCAAGTTGTGAAAGAGTGGGACCAAGATTAATCGAGATTGAAGAGGCAGAAGTGGGAAAGAACCCGGCCTGTTTTGCTTCCCAGTGGACCCCTAGCACCTTGTACTCAATAAAGTATTGGTTGAAAGGCTGTGGAGCTCAGGTTAAAATACAAACCATGTGGTGGGGTGTGCAGTAGATGTGGAATAAAAACGAGGTTGGGGGCTTCTGGTTGGCTTAGTCTGTAGAGCACGCAACTCTTAATCCCGAGTCCTGAGTTCAAGTCCCACATTGGGCATGGAACCTATTTTAAAAACATCACCACCGGGGCACCTGGGTGGCTCAGTGGGTTAAGCCGCTGCTTTCGGCTCAGGTCGTGATCTCAGGGTCCTGGGATCGAGTCCCGCATCGGGCTCTCTGCTCAGCAGGGAGCCTGCTTCCCCTCTCTCTCTCTGCCTGCCTCTCTGTCTACTTGTGATCTCTCTCTGTCAAATAAATAAATAAAATCTTTAAAAAACAAAAAACAAAAAACACCACCACCACCCCCCAAAAAAACCAAAACCTTAGGTTGGAACCAAATTATGAAGAGCCTTAGATGCACCTTATTCCGTGGGCACAAGGTAGTTACATTTCTATGATTTTGCATGGAGGTTGCCATCATAGATAGACTCTGAAAAGATCAATAATGATTGCACAGCAGGCCTTGCAGAGCTGCTGCCCCAGAGCCATCTGTGCTGCCCAGCAAAGGATAATGCCACAGCGTCCTGGGACAAGGCTCTAGATGGGGAGCCCTTGGGCCCTCCTCCTTCAAACTGTTTGCAATCAAAATTCCAAAGACAGCAGAAAACTTTCGTGCTCTGAGCACTGGGGAGAAAGGATTTGGTTATGAAGATTCCTGCTTTCGCAGGATTGTATGCGCCAATGTGATGACTTCACACACCATCATTGTCAGTGGTGGCAAGGCCATCTATGGGGAAAAAATTGATGATGAAAATTTCATCCTAAAGCATATGGATTCTAGCATCTGTGTGTGGCAAATGCAGGACCCAACACAAAATTTTTCATCTGACCTGCCAAGATTGAGAGATTGGAAGGATGGCAAGCATGTGGTCTTTGGCAAGGTTATTGTGGAAGCCATGGAGAGCCTTGGGTACAAAAATGGCAAGATCAGCAAGATGATCACCATTGCTGACTATGGACAAATCTAACAAATTTGACTTGTGTTCTGACTACCACAACATTCCTTCGGTAGCTCAGGAGAGCACCTCTTCCACACCCACACCCATCTGGTTGAAATATCCTATAATCTTTGTGCTCTCATTGCAGTTCTATAGATTACATATTTTCTTTACTCCCCTCCAAGTCTAGCTGGATTGCAGAGTTACATTTATGATTATAAAATAAAAACTATACAAAAAAGATTGCACAGTCATGATTAAAGAAGAGATTAAACTATCAGGCTATAATAATACAGGTAAAAGGTAATACACGGTTGTGGTGAAAATGGGAAGGAAAGCACAAATAGGAATAGTATTGCAGAGAAAATCTGCAAGAGTTTGTAGCTGGGGGCACCTGACTGGCTCAGTTGGTAGAGCATGCAGCTCTTGATCTCAGGGTTGTGAGTTTGAGTCCCATTCTGGGTATAGAGATTACTTAAAAAGTAACATCTTAAAAAAAAATACTTTTAAAATCTTAAAAAAGAAAAAAATACCTACTTTTAAGAGATATGTGAAAGCAGAAGAGCTAGCGAAGACGACTGGGTGGCTCCTCATTGCATTTTATTTATTTTTTTTAAGATTTTATTTATTTATTTGACAGAGAGAGATCACAAGTAGGCAGAGAGGCAGGTGCAGAGAGAGGGGAAGCAGGTTCCCTGCTGAGCAGAGAGCCCGATGTGGGGCTCAATCCCAGGACCCTGAGATCATGACCTGAGCCAAAGGCAGAAGCTTTAACCCATTGAGCCACCAGGCACCCCTCCTCATTGCATTTTAAACTAAGCCCCTTTACACTTTAAACATATATATCAAATTTTAATGGTAAAGGTGAGAAAACACCTGGGTTCCAGTCCTAATTCTATTCTGTAATATGTGGCCTTCAGCAAACATTGTGTTCCTCTTTAAATTAAGGAACTGGAGACTGTATGATAGGCTACAAAACAAGTTTAATAAATGTTAAAAGACTGAAATCACACAAAATATCATTTCCTATCATCACAATGGACTAAAACTAAAAATAAAAACTGGAAAATTAACAAATATGTGGAAATTAAATAATGTTGTTAAATAATAATGGGGCAAAGAAGAAGTCACGAGGGAAATTAAAAAATACCTTGAGATGAGTAAAAGCCAAAACACAATATACCAAAACTTCTGAGATGCAGCAAAAATAATGCTGAGAGAAATTCATAGCTGTAAATGCCTACACTAGAAAAGATCTCAAAGTAATAACCTGTTATTAAACTTTGTTTATAACTTTGTCAATAAACTTTGTTTAATAAATGACTATTATTAAACACCTTAAGGAACTACAAAAAGAAGAACAAACTAAACCTGAAATTAGCAGAAGGAAATAAACATAAAGATTAAAGTGGAGATGAGATAGAGAATAGAAAAAAAAAAAACCTTAACCAAAAGCTAGTTCTTTGAAAAGATAACAGAAAAACCTTTAATTAGATTGACTAAGAAGAAAAAAAAAGCTCAAAATTAAAAACAAACAAGGGGCACCTGGTGGCTCAGTCGGTTGAGCATCTGACTCTTGATTTCAGATCAAGTCATGATCTCAGGGTGGAATTGAGCCCTGCGTCAGCCTCCATGCTGGGTAAAGAGTCTGTGTGAGATTCTCCCTCTGCCCCCTGGACTCGGTCTCGTGCTCGCTCTCTAAAATAAATAAATTTTTTTTTTGGCAGATCTACATTTTTTTTTAAGATTTTATTCATTTATATGACAGAGATCACAAGTAGGCAGAGAGGCAGGCAGAGAGAGAGGAGGAAAGCAGGCTCCCTGCTGAGCAGAGAGCCAGATGCAGGACTCCATCCCAGGACCCTGAGATCATGACCCGAGCCAAAGGCAGAGGCCTCAACCCACCGAGCCACCCAGGCGCCCCTAAAGAGGCAGTGGGGTGGCTCAGTATGGTAAGCATCTGACTCTTGGTTTTGGCTTATGTCATGATCTCATGGGTGGTGAGATGGAGACCCACATAGGGCTCTGCACTGAGCAGGAAGTCCGCTTGAAGATTCCCTCTGTCCCTTACCCTGCTTATCCTCTCGCTCTCCCTAATAAGTAAATCTTTTAAAAAAGTATAAAATCAGAAATGAAACTGGTGATATTACTACAAACTTTACAGAAATAAGGATTATGAGTATTATGAACAATGGTATGCCAGTAAACTGGATAACAAATGGACAAATCCCTAGAAACATACTGTGATATTATGATATAGTTAAAAACAAACAAATAAAGCCAAACATATTTGGCCATTATCCTTGGTTCCTGGAATGGAGCTCCTCAAACTCTTAAACTTCCTGAACTGGTGAGGAGCTTCTTTTGTTATTTGTAATAAGTCCCTTTCTATTATTTTTAAAGATTTTATTTATTTGAGAGAGAGAGAATACAAGAGGAAGGGAGGGGCAGAGAGAGAAGGAGAGTGAGAAGCAGACTCCCTACTGAGCAGGGAGCCTGGCATTCGGCCCTATCCCAGGATGCTGGGATCATAACCTGAGCTGAAATCAAGAGTGGACACTTAACCAACTAAGCCACCCAAGCATCCAGAAGATGGAATTTTTAACCCTACCCACACTACTCCTGATCTCCAGGGATGGGAGAGGCTGGGAACGGAGTTAATCACCAGTGGCCAATGATTTAATCATGCCTAAATAATGGAAATGCCATTAAAAAAAAATTTTTTTTCTTTTTTAAGATTTAAAGGAGGAGCCTGACATGGAGCTCGATCCCAGGATCTCAGAATCATGACCTCAGCCGCAGGCAGACACTTAACCCACCAAACCACCCAGGAGCACCTCCCCACTTTTTTTTTTTTTCTTCTTTTGAGGAGAGAGCAAGGGGAGAGGCAGAGGGAAAGGGTGAGAATCTTTTTTTTTTAAGGATTTTATTTATTTATTTGACAGACAGAGATTACAAGTAGGCAGAGAGGCAGGCAGAGAGAGATGAGGAAGCAGGCTCCCCACTGAGCAGAGAGCCCGATGCGGGGCTCAATCCCAGGACCCCGGGATCATGACCTGAGCCGAAGGCAGAGGCTTTAACCCACTGAGCCACCCAGGCACCCCAAAAGGGTGAGAATCTAAGCAGGCTCCATGCCCATCATGACCTGAGCCAAATCATGAGTTCATGACCTGAACCAAAGTCAAGAGTTGGATTCCCAACTGACTGAGCCACCCAGGCACCCCCCAAACAATAGGATTTAGAGAGATTCTGCGTTGGTGACTATATCCACATGCCAGGAGGTGGGTGGCATACCCTAAACCACAGAGGCTCAGATGATCCTGTGCTTGGGACCCTTCCAGAATTTACCTTATGTGCTTCTTCATCTGGTTGTTTGTATTCCTTATAATAAACCAGTAAGATAAGTAAAGCATTTCCCTGAATTCTGTAAGCTACCAGAGCAAACTATTATACCTGAAAAATCATAATAATTCACAATTTGTAGCCAAGTTGGACAGAAGTATAGATAACCTGGAGACCCACTATTTGCAATTGGCATCTGAAGTGCAGAACAGTCTTGGGGAACTGAGACCTTAACTTCAGTCTCATGGGTCTGTACTAACTCTGGGTAGTACCAGAATTTAATTACACTGCAGGATATCCAGTTGGCATCCATAGTAAACTGGAAAATTGGTGTGGGAACCTCATGCATTTGGTATCAGAAGTGCTGTGTGTGGGACGCCTGGGTGGCTCAGTGGGTTAAGCCGCTGCCTTTGGCTCGGGTCATGATCCCGGGGTCCTGGGATCGAGTCCCGCATGGTCTCCTTGCTCGGCAGGGAGCCTGCTTCTCTCTCCACCTCTGCCTGCCTGTGTGCTCTCTCTCTCTCTCCCTCTCTCTGACAAATAAATAAAAAAATAAAAAAAAATAAAAAAAATAAAAAGAAGTGCTGTGTGTAACAGTAACACAGCACTGGCTCAGTGGGTTAAAGCCTCTGCCTTCTGCTCAGGTCATGATCTCAGAGTCCTGGGATCGAGCCCCACATCGGGCTCTCTGCTCAGCAGGGAGCCTGCTTCCCCCTCTTTCTCTCTGCCTGCCTCTCTGCCTACTTGTGATCTCTGTCAAATAAATAAAATCCTAAAAAAAAAAAAAGTGCTGTGTGTAAAAACAGATCATAACACGAGCAAAGTATCAAAACTCATTCAAGAAATTGGGGCGCCTGGGTGGCTCAGTGGATTAAGCCGCTGCCTTCGGCTCAGGTCATGATCTCAGGGTCCTGGGATCGAGCCCCGCATCGGGCTCTCTGCTCCACAGGGAGCCTGCTTCCTCCTCTCTCTCTGCCTGCCTCTCTGCCTGCTTGTGATCTCTCTCTCCGTCAAATAAATAAATAAAATCTTTAAAAAAAAAAAAAAACTCATTCAAGAAATAGAAAATCTGGGGACACCTGGGTGACTCAGTCAATTAAGCATCTGCCTTTGGGGTGCCTGGGTGGCTCAGTTGGTTGGGCAGCTGCCTTTGGCTCAGGTCATGATCCTAGAATCCCAGGATCAAGTCCCGCATTGGGCTCCCAGCTCCATGGGGAGTCTGCTTCTCTCCCTGACCTTCTCCTCTCTCATGCTCTATCTCACTCATTCTCTCTCAAATAAATAAATAAAATCTTAAAAAAAAAAAGGCATCTGCCTTTGGCTCAGGTCATGATCCCAGAGTCCAGGATAGAGCCCAGTGTCAGGCTCGCTGTTTACCAGGGAGTCAGCTTCTCCCTCTCCCCTGCTTGTGCTAACTCATGCTCTCTGTTGCTATCTTCGTCTCTCTCTCAAATAAATAAGTAAAAATTTTCAAGAAAATTAAAATAGAGCACCTGGGTGTCTCAGTCGTTAAGGGTCTGCCTTCCCCTCAGGTCCATGGTCCTGGGATAGAGTCCTACATCAGGCTCCCTGCTCAGTCGGGAGCCTGCTTTTCCCTCTCCCACTTCCGCTGCTTGTGTTCCCTCTCCGGCTGTTTCTCTCTGTCAAATAAATAAACAAAATTTTTTTAAAAATTAAAATAAAATAGGGCGCCTGGGTGGCTCAGTGGGTTAAGCCACTGCCTTTAGCTCGGGTCATGATCTCAGGGTCCTGGGATCGAGTCCCACATCGGGCTCTCCGCTTGACGGAGAGCCTGCTTCCCTTCCTCTCTCTCTGCCTGCCTCTCTTGTGATTTCTCTCTGTCAAATAAATAAATAAAATCTTTTAAAAAAATTAAAATAAAATAAAAATAAAGAAAAAAAAAGAAGAATTAATACCAGCATTCCTGGCTGATTCAGTCAGAGGAGCATGAGGCTCTTGGTCTCAGGGTTGTGATTTCAAGGCCCACACTGGGTGTAGAGGTTACTAAAAAAATAATTTTTTTTAAAAACGTGGTAGAAGAATTAGCACCAAACCTTCTTAAACTCTTCCAAAAAATAGGGACACCTGGGTGGCTCAGTTGGTTAAGCGGCTGTCTTTGGCTCAGGTCATGATCCCAGTGCCCTGGGATCGAGTCCCACATCGGGCTCCTTGCTCAGCGGGGAGCCTGCTTCTGCCCCTGCCTGTCACCCTGTCTGCCTGTGCTCACTCTCTGTCTCTCTCTGACAAATATGTTTAAAAAAAAAAAAACAAACCTCTCCCCAAAAATAGCTGAGAGAACATATCCTACCTCATTTTGTTACATCAGCTTTACCCGGCCCTCTAACACCAAAGCTGGACAAAGACATGACAAGAAAACCGCAGGTCAATATCTTTTATGAACAGATGCAAAAATTTTCATCAAAATCGGGCACCTGGGTGGCTCAGTTGGTTGAGCGACTGCCTGTGGCTCAGGTCATGATCCCGGACTTCAGGGATCCAGTCCCACATCAGAATCCCAGCTCCTTGGGGAATCTGCTTCTCCCTCTGACCTTCTCCTCTCTCATGCTCTCTCTCACTCATTCTCTCTCAAATAAATAAATAAAATCTTAAAAATAAAATCTTCATCAAAATAATAGCAAACTAGGGGCGCCTGGGTGGCTCAGTGGGTTAAAGCCTCTGCCTTCGGCTCAGGTCATGATCCCAGGGTTCTGGGATCGAGCCCCGCATCGGGCTCTCTGCTCTGCGGAGAGCCTGCTTCCTCCTCTCTCTCTCTGCCTGCCTCTCTGCCTACTTGTGATCTGTCTGTCAAATAAATAAATAAAATCTTAAAAAAAATAATAATAATAATAGCAAACTAAATACAGCAACATAGAGGAGCGCCTGGGTGGCTCAATGGGTTAAGCATCTGAATCTTGATTTTGGCTCTGGTCATGATCTCAGGGTATTGGGATCAAGCCCCACCTCTGGCTCCGTGCCCAACAAGGAGTCTATTTGGGATTCTCTATCTCCCTCTCCCTCAGCCTCTCCCCCGTTGGTTCTCTAAATAAATAAATAAATAAATAAAATCTATTTAAAAAGTAAAATCTTCAAATAAATCAATAAATTCAGCAACATAGTAAAAGTATTATACAACATGACCAAATGGGAGTTAACCAGGAATGCAAAGATGTTTTAAGAAAATCAGTGTAATTAATATCCTACATTAATAGAATGAAGGGGTAAAAATAACATGATCAGCTCTACTGATACCAAAAAAAGCACTTAACAGGGTGCCTGGATGACTCAGTTGGTAGAACATGTGACTCTTCATCTCAGGTTTGTAAGTTTGAGCCCCAAGCTTGGTGTAGAGTTTACTTTAAAAAATAAAATAGGGGCGCCTGGGTGGCTCAGTGGTTTAAGCCGCTGCCTTCGGCTCAGGTCATGATCTCGGGGTCCTGGGATCGAGTCCCGCATCGGGCTCTCTGCTCGGCAGGGAGCCTGCTTCCCTCTCACTCTCTCTGCCTGCCTCTCTGCCTACTTGTATCTCTCTCTGTCAAATAAATAAATAAAATCTTAAAAAAAAAAAAAAATAAATAAAAAATAAAAAATAAAATAAAATCTTTGAAAACAATGACCTTGGGCGCCTGGCTGGCTCAGTTAGTTGAGCCTCTGCTTTCGGCTCAGGTCATGATCTCAGGGTCCTGGAAACAAGTCCCACACCAGGCTCTCTGCTCAGCGGGGAGCCTGCTTCTCCCCTGCCCCCCTCTTTCTGCCTGCCTCTCTGCCTACATGTGATCACTGTCTGTCAAATAAATAAATAAGATCTTAAAAAATAAACAAATTAAATAAATAAAAACAATGGCCTTTCATGGTAATAAACGAGGAATAGGAGGGAACTTCCTCAACATAAAAAAGGCCATATATGAAAAACCTGCAGCTAACAGCATACTCAGTGGTGAAAGACCATTAACGAGATAAAGCCCTCCCTTTCCCCAGCGACTCAGTATAGTACTGGAAGATCTAGCCAGAGAATTTGGGAAATATAAAGAATTAAAAGGCACTCCAATGATAAAGGAAGAAGTAAAATGATTTCTGTTTGCAGACTTGGCCTTATAAGTAGAAAATCCTAAAGGTTCCAACAAAACAAAACAAAACAAAAACTGCTGGAACTTTTTTTTTTTTTTAAAGATTTTATTTATTTATTTGACAGAGAGAGAGATCACAAGTAGGCAGAGAGGCAGGCAGAGAGAGAGGAGGAAGCAGGCTCCCTGCAGAGCAGAGAGCCCGATGCGGGGCTCGATCCCAGGACCCTGAGATCACGACCTGAGCCGAAGGCAGCGGCTTAATCCACTGAGCCACCCAGGTGCCCCTGGAACTTTTTTTAAAGATTTTATTTATTTATTTGACAGAGATCACAAGCAGGCAGAGAGACAGAGAGGAGGAAGTAGGCTCCCTGTCCAGCAGAGAGCCCGATGCGGGACTCGATTCCAAGACCCTGAGATCATGACCTGAGCTGAAGGCAGAGGCTTAATCCACTGAGCCACCCAGGCATCCCTGGAACTTTTTTTTTTAAAGATTTTTATTTATTTGGCAGAGGGGCTCTTGGCACTTGGCTCAGTGGGTTAAAGCCTCTGCCTTCCGCTCAGGTCATGATTCCAGGGTCCTCGGATCGAGCCCCACATCGGGCTCTCTGCTCAGCAGGGAGCCTGCTTCCTCCTCTCTCTCTACTTGCCTCTCTGCCTACTTGTAATCTCTGTCTGTCAAATAAATAAATAAAATCTTTTAAAAAAAAGATTTTATTTATTTGGCGGAGGGAAAGAGGGAGAGAGAGAGAGAGAGAGCATAAGCCCAGAGAGTGGCAGGCAGAGGGAGAGGAGAAGCAGGCTCTCCACTGAACAGGGAGCCTAGGGACGCCTCAGTGGCTCAGTTGGTTGAGCAGCTGCCTTTGGCTTGGGTCATGATCCAGGATCCTGAGATCGAGCTCTGCATGGGTCTACCTGCTCCATGGGCAGTCTGCTTCTCTCTCCCTCTGCCCCTCCCCTGCGTGTGTGCGCTCTCTCTCAATCTCAAATAAATGAATAAAATATTTTAAAAACCAAAAAACTGGGATGCCTGGGTGGCTCAGTCAGTTAAGCGGCTGCCTTCGGCTCAGGTCATGATCGCACAGTCCTGGAATCGAGTACCACATAGGTAGGGCTCCTTGCTCAGTGGAAAGCCTGCTTCTGCCTGTTCTGCCTGCTGCTCCCCCTGCTTGTGTGCTTTCTCTTTCTCTCTCTCTCTCTGATAAATAAATGCATAAAATATTTAAAAAAAAGGGGGGGGCCTGGGTGGCTCAGTGGGCTAAAGCCTCTGCCTTCAGCTCAGGTCATGATCCCAGGGTTCTAGGATCGAGCCCCGCATCGGGCTCTCTGCTTGGCAGGAGGCCTGCTTCCTCCTCTCTCTCTCTCTCTGCCTGCCTCTCTGCCTACTTGTGATCTCTGTCTGTCAAATAAATAAATAAATAATCTTTAAAAAAAAAAAAAAAAAACAGCCCAATGCGGAACTCGAACCTAAGACTCTGGGATCATGACCTGAGTTGAAGGCAGACACTCAACCAACTGAGCCACCCAGGCATCCCTGTTTGAACTTTTATCTTTTTTAAGATTTTATTTATTTATTTGACAGAGAGAAACACAGTGAGAAAGGGAACACAAACAGGGGGAGTGGGAGAGGAAGAAGCAGGCTCCCCACTGAGCAGGAAGCCGGGGCTCAATCCCAGGACCCTGGGATCATGACCTGAGGTGAAGGCAGATGCCTAACGACTAAGCCACCCTAAACTAACTCAATAAAGTTGAAGGATACAAAATAAACACCCAAAATCAGTTGTATTTTTAAATGACTTTTAATTAGAAATTTTCAAATTTTTTAATTTTTAAAATTTTTGTTTTTAAGCTCCACAGTCAACATGGGGCTTGAACTTATAAACCTGAGATCAATAGTCACATGCCCTGCCAACTGAGCTTGCCAAACGCCCCCAAATTTTTAATTTTCTATATGCTTCTACAGTGTTTGAACATATAAAAGCAAGCATATGTTACTTTTTTTTAAAGATGATTTTTTTTAAGATTTTATTTATTTGGGGCACCTAGGTGGCTCAGTGGGTTAAGCCTCTGCCTTTAGTTCAGGTCATGATCTCAGGGTCCTGGGATGGAGCCCCACATCGGGCTCTCTGCTCAGCAGAGAGTCTGCTTACCCCTCTCTCTCTTTGCCTGCCTCTCTGCCTATTTGTAATCTCTGTCAAATAAATAAATAAAATCTTTTTTTTTTAAGATTTTATTTATTTACTTGACAGACAGAGATCACAATTAGGCAGAGAAACAGGCAGAGAGAGAGAGAGGAGGAAGCAGGCTCCCTGTGAAGCAGAGAGCCCGATGCGGGGCTCAATCCCAGGACCCTGGGATCATGACCTGAGCCGAAGGCAGAGGCTGTGACCCACTGAGTCACCCAGGCGCCCCTTAATAAATAAAATCTTAAAAAAAAAAAAGATTTGGGGCGCCTGGGTGGCTCAGTGGGTTAAACCACTGCCTTCGGCTCAGGTCATGATCTCAGGGTCCTGGGATCGAGTCCTGCATCCGGCTCCCTGCTCAGCAGCGAGCCTGCTTCCCTCTCTCTCTCTCTGCCTGCCTCTCTGTCTACTTGTGATTTCTCTCTGTCAAATAAATAAATAAAATCTTTTTAAAAAAAAGATTTTATTTATTTATTTGACAGACAGATCACAAGTAAGCGGAGAGGCAGGCAGGGGGTGGGGAAGCAGGCTCCTTGCTGAGCAGAGAGCCTGATGCGGGGCTCCATCTCAGGACCCTGGGATCATGACCTGAGCCAAAGGCAGAGGCTTTAACCCACTGAGCCACCCAGGCGTCCCGCATATGTTATTTTTATAATGAAAAAAAAAAAAAAAAAAAAAACCTAACAGCTACAACAAACTATTCTTCTAGTTTCTTTTAATGTCTGTACCTTCAAGGCTGCTTCTTTCTCATTTTCAATTCCTGAGAATGACAATGGCGCTTTGTGTGACGCCCACTGAATCTCTAATTTACTCAGTTCTTGGATTTTTTTCTGACAACATATTAGAGTTCAATACAAAGTATTAAGACAAAAAATCAGTTGTATTTTTGTATAGTAGCGAATGGACAGTACAAAACAATTCAAATGAATAGCCAGGTACCCTGGAAGATTCAATATTCTTATCTATAAAATGGGAATGATATTTTCCTCATACAAATGAGACTTGAAAGGGAGATTCTACGAAAAGAACCTGATACTCAATGAAGGTTAGCTACATTTATTAATGTCTCTATGGTTCAAGCTTGAGCAAGGATCAGAAATTGGTGTCATAAAAAATGAATGAGGGGCGCCTGGGTGGCTCAGTAAGTTAAGCATCTGCATTTGGCTCAGGTCATGATCTCAGGGTCCTGGGATCGAGCCCGACATCGGGCTCCCTGTGCAGCAGAGTGTCTGCTTCTCCCTCTCCCTCTGCCTGCTGCTCCCCTGCTTGCATGCTCTCTCTCTCTCTCTCTCTCTGTCAACAATAATAACAAAACCTAAATAAAAATAAATGAAAATTAAAAACCAATGAGAAGAGTTCAAAAACTAGGAGGTTGTCAGCCATATTAAATTCTGCAGGACATCAAGATAAACCACGATGAAAAGCCATTGGAAATAGCAATTAGGTCATGAGCAACCTTCAAGAGCAGTTTTGAAGTGATGCTGGAGGCCAGACTGTATTTGACTGAAATGCAAAGGAGGCAAGAAAGTGGGAACAGTAAGTATGGAGTTCTCTTGAGAAGAATAGCAGTGACGAGGTAGAGAGTGGTCATTTCAGAGAAATGAGTGGCCAACAGGGGTGGCCAAGCTGGCCCATGTTTTCACAAAACGGACCTCAGGCTCCAAAGCCAGCTTTGCTGCCATGATGACAACAGGGCTGCCGCGGACATGTAGAGATTTGAGGTGACCTCCTTTCAATCACTTGGTATTCTCTCCTGACCAGTGTCTCCTGAGACCGGCTAAGGTCTGTCTGAAGGTGCCTCTCTTCCCAAGAAACTGCTGAGAAGGCAGAAATCTTAAACCGAGATTGATTCTCTGTACTGCCTGTCCTCTCAACAAACAGAACATGAGGGACAGAAATAATTGATAGGGCAACAAAAATACAAACGGAAATATTTTTTACAATTTTAATCCCCCCGGGGTGCCTGGGTGGCTCAGTCAGTTAAGCGTCTGACTTCAGCTCAGGTCATGATCCCGGGGTCCTGGGATCAAGGACCACATCAGCTCCCTGCTCAGCCAGAGGCCTGCTTCTCCCTCCCCACTCCCTTGCTTCTGTTCCCACTCTCACTGTGTCTCCTTCTGTCAAATAAATAAAATCTTTAAAAAAATGTTTTTAATCTCCATATAGTTAAAATACGGTATTACCTTATTTTCCGGTGTGCAATATGGTGATTCAACAACTCATTGCATTACTCAGTGCTCATTGTGGTAAGTTAATACTTAATCCCCACCACCTAGTCCACCCCCTCCGCCTCCCCTCCGCTAACCCTCAGTTTGTTCTGTACAGTGAAGAGTGTTTTGGAGCCACCCATCCAGCTCTTGATCTCAGTTCAGGGCTTAATCTCAGGGCTGTGAGTTTCAAAAAACTCACAAAGCTTTTTTTTTTTTTTTAAAGAGCCTATGTAAAAAAGAAAAAAAAGGAGTTTTTGTTTTGTTTTATTTTTAAGAGAGAGAGAGGGATTGCATACGTGATCGGGTTGGTGGGCTGGGCGTGTCAGAAGCAGAGAGAGAGAATCTTAAGATGGCTCCCTGTGGGGGCGCCTGGGTGGCTCAGTGGGTTAAAGCCTCTGCCTTCAGCTCAGGTCATGGTCTCAGGGTCCTGGGATCGAGCCCCACCCGCTTCCCCCTCTCTCTGCCTCTCTGCCTACTTGTGATCTCTGTCTGTCACGTAAATAAAATCTTTAAAAAAAAAAAAAAAAGATGGGTCCCTGTGCAGCGTGGAGCCTGATACAGGACTCTATCTCATGACCCTGAGATCATGACCCAAGCCAAAATCAAGAACTGGAACCTTAATAGACTAAACAACCCAGGCGCCCTTACTTGTTTCATTTCTTTTTTTTTTTTTTTTTAAGATTTTATTTATTTATTTGAGAGAGAGAGAGAGATCACAAGTTGGCAGAGCAGCAGGCAGAGAGAGCCCGGGAAGAAGGCTCCCCGCCAAGCAGAGAGCCCAATGCGGGGCTTGATCCCAGGACCCTGAGATCATGACCTGAGCCGAAGGCAGAGGCTCAAGCTGCTAAGCCACCCAGGTGCCCCACTTATTTCATTTCTTAAATTACACACGAGTGAGATCATAAGGTATTTGTCTTTCTCTAATTGGTTATTTTACTTTGCATTATATTCTCTAGATCCATCCATGTTGTTGCAAATGGCAAGATTTCATTCTTTTTTATGGCTGAATAATATTCCATTGTGTATATACGTACCACATCTTCTTAGTCCATTCATCTATTGGTGGACACTTGGATTGCTTCCATAGTTTGGGTATTGCAAATGAGGTTGCAATAAAAATAAGTGAGTGTGTGCATATATCTTCTTTAAAAATATTTTGGGGCACCTGGGTGGCTCAGTGGGTTAACCCTCTGCTTTCAGCTCAGGTCATGATCTCAGGGTCCTGGGATCAAGCCCCACATCGGGCTCTCTGCTCAGCAGGGAGACTGCTTCTCCCCTCCCCCGCCTGCCTCTCTGCCTACTTGTGATCTCTGTTAAATAAATAAAATCTTTAAAAATATTTTACTAGGGCACCTGGATGGCTCAGTGGGTTAAAGCCTCTGCCTTCGGCTCAGGTCATGATCCCAGGGTCCTGGGATCGAGCCCCGCATTGGGCTCTCTGCTCAGCCGGGAGCCTGCTTCCTCCTCTCTCTGCCTGCCTCTCTGCCTACTTGTGATCTTTCTCTGTCAAATACATGAAAAGTCTTTAAAAAAAAATTTTTAATAAATAAATAAATAAATAAATAATATATTTTATTTATTTCTTGCAAGAGAGTGTGAGCGAGCAAAGGAGAATGAGGAAGTGGGGGATGGGCGGAGGTAGTAGCAGACTCCCCACTAAGCACAGATTCTGATTTGGAATTCAATCCTAGGACCCTGGGATCATGACCTGAACCGAAGGTAGACACGTAACCGACTGAGGCACACAGGTGCCCTGCATATATCTTTTTTAATTAGTGTTTTGATATTCTTTGGGTAAATACCTAGTAGAGGAATTACTAGATCACATGGTAGTTCTAATTTTAGGTTTTTTGAGGAAGATCCATACCATTTTTCACAGTGGCTGCACCAGTTTGCAGTCCTAAAAGTGTAAGAGGGTACCTTTTTCTCCACATCCTTGCCACACTCGTTGTTTCTTATGTTTTTAATTTTAGGGATTCTCACAGTTGTGAGGTGATATTTCATTGTGGTTTTGATCTGAATTTCTATGAGTGATGTTGAACATCTTGTCATGTATCTGTTGGCCATCTGTCTTCTTTGGATAAATGTCTGTTCATGTCTTGTGCCCATTTTTTAATTGGGTTATTTGGGGATTTTTTTGGTGTTGGGTTGTATAAGTTATTTATATATTTTGGATACTAAGCCTTCATTGGATATATAATTTGCAAATATCTTCTCCCATTCAGTAGATTGTTTTTTCATTTTGACGGTTGGTGGTTGTGCACGAGCTTTTCATTTTGACATAGTCCCAATAGTTTATTTTTGCTTTTATTTCCCTTGCCTCAGTAGACATATCTAGAACATTGTTACTATGGCCGATGTCAGATAAATTACCACCTATGCTCTCTTACTAGGACTTTTCTGAGTTTGGGTCTCACATTTAGTTCCTTTATCCACTTTGGATTTTTTTAAAGATTTATTTATTTATTTATTTGACAGAGAGAGAGGCAGGCAGAGAGAGAGGGCGGAAGCAGGCTCCCCGCTAAGCAGAAAGCTCGATTCGGGGCTCGATCCCAGGACTCTAGGATCATGACCTGAGCCAAAGGCAGAGGCTTAACCCACTGAGCCACCCAGGCGCCCCTGTGTGGGCCCCTTTTTTCTTAAAGATTTTATTTATTTGACAAAGAGACAGCAAGAAAGGAAACAGAGGTAGGAGGGTGGGAGAGGGAGAAGCAGGCTTCCCACTGAGCAGAGAGCCCGATGTGGGGCTCTATTCCATGACCCTGGGATCATGACCTGAGCAGAAGACAGATGGTTAACAACTGAGACACCCAGGCACCTCATTTTTGGATTTTTTTTTCAAGTTTTATTTATTTAAGTAATCACTACACCCAATGTCAGGCTTAAAACTCACAACCCCAAGATCAAGAGTCACACACTGCTCTGACTGAGCCAGCTGGATGCCCCCATGTTTGGATTTATTTTTGTGGTGGTATAAGACAGTGATCCAGTTTCATTCTTTTGCATGTTGCTCCAGTTTCCCCAACACCACTTGTTGAGAAGACTGTCTTTTTTCCCATTGTATATTCTTGCCTCATTTGGCAAAGATTAACTGACCATATAATTGTGGGTTTATTACTGGGCTCTCTATTCAGCTTCATTGATTTATGTGTCTATTTTTATGCCCCCACCATATTGTTTTGATTACTACAGTTTTGTAGTGTGTCTTGAAATCTGGGATTGTGATACTTACAGCTTTGTTTTTCTTTTTCAAGACTGTTTTGGCTATTTAGAGTCTTTTGTGGTTCCATACAAATTTTAGGATTATTCTAGTTCTGGGACGCCTGGGTGGCTCAGTCAGTTAAGCATCTGCCTTCAGCTCAGGGTCCTGAGAACAAGTTCCACATCTGGCTCCCTGCTCAGGGGGGAGCCTGCTTCTGCCTCCACCTGCCACTCCCCCTGCTTGTGTTCTCTCTGACTAATAAATAAAATCTTTTATTTTTATTTTTTTTAAAGATTTTATCTATTTATTTGACAGACAGAGATCACAAGTAGGCAGAGAGAGGAAGGAAAGCAGGTTCCCTGTGGAGCAGAGAGCCCGATGCGGGGCTCGATCCCAGGACCCTGAGATCATGACCCGAGCCGAAGGCAGCGGCTTAATCCACTGAGCCACCCAGGCGCCCCTAAATAAAATCTTTTAAAAAATCTCAGGTGCACCTGGGTGGCTCAGTGGGTTAAAGCCTCTGCCTTTGGCTCAGGTCATAATCCCAGGGTCCTGGGATCGAGCCCCGAACTGGGCTCTTGGCTCAGCAGCAAGCCTGCTTCCCTCTTTCTCTCTGCCTGCCTCTCTGCCTACTTGTGATCTCTGTCTGTCAAATAAATAAATAAAATCTTTTTAAAAAATTTAAAAATTTCATTCTAGGATTATTCTAGTTCTGTGAAAAATAGTTAGTATTTTGATAGGGATTGCACTAAATCCCTAGATTGCTTTGGGTAGTACAGACATTTTAACAATATTTGTTCTTCCGATCTATGAGCGTGGAAGGTCTTTCTATTTCTTTGTGTTGTCTTCGTTTCTTTCATCAGCGTTTTATAGTTTCCAAGGTATAGATTTTTCATCTCCTTGGTTGAGTTTATTCCTAGTTATTTTATTATTTTTGGTGCAATTATACATGGAATTGCTTTCTTAATTTATCTTTCTACTACTTTATTATTAGCGTGTAGAAATGCAATTGATTTTTTTTTAAGATTTTATTTATTTATTTGACAGAGAAAGAGACATCAAGAGAAGAGATCAGGAAGGGGGAGTGGTGGGGGGAAAGCAGGCTTGGACCCTGGGATCATGACCTGAGCGGAAGGCAGACACTCAATACTGAGCCACCCAGGTGACCCTGCAATGGATTTCTGTACATAGATTTTGTATCCTGTGGCTTTACTGAATTCACCTATCAATTCTAGTAGCTCTTAGTGTCTTGGAATCTTTAGGATTTTCTATATACCGTATCATGTCTTCTGTAAATAAAGGTTTTTTTTAAAAGGTTATTTATTTATTTATTTATTTGGGGGGGGAGGAGGGGCAGAGGGAGAGGGAAAGAGTCTCAAGCGGACTTCTTCACACTGAACACGATGTCCGAAGTGGAGCTTGATCCCACGAAATGGAAACCATGATCCGAGCTGAAACCGAGAATTGGTTTCATCATTCTAGCTCATTAAATATAGGACACATGATTGCACAGAGGAAACCATGGAATTCGTCTCAGCTTCATTCTTCATCTCTTCCATTGCCATACTCATTGAAAAGGCAATTACAATAGAAAATGCAGTGCTAAAATTCAGAATAATCTTCCTCTACTGCAGTATTTCTTTTCCTTTCTGTGATAAAAGAATAGGGTGGCTCAGTTGGTAAGCCGCTGCTTTTGACTCAGGTCATGATCCTGGGGTCCTGGAATCGAATCCCATATTGGGCTCCCTGCTCCACAGGGAGTCTGCTTCTCCCTCTGACCTTCTCCCCTCTCATGCTCTCTCTTACTTGCTCTCTCTCTCAAAATAAATAAATAAAATCTTTTAAAAAAGAAAAAAGGAAAGAAAGAGGTAAGGCAATAAATGTGTTCATGATTGCCAACTGTTTAATTCATCAAACCAACTTGATACTTCAGATCTTCAAAGCTGTGGCCTGAAAGTTGTGTAGGTTAAGAGATGTACTTCTCAGTGGCAATACTGAACTGTCTTTATCTGTAAATTATAAAGTTTGATTGTATAAATTATCAGTCCCTCCTAAAAGGCATCTAATCCAGGATATTGAATGGGATTATCGCCATTTTATTTCTATTTATTTATTTATTTATTTATTTGACAGAGAGAGAGAGAGAGAGAGAAAGCATGCACAAGCAGGGGGAGGGGCAGGCAGAGGGAGAGGGAGAAGCAGGCTCTCTGGAGAGTGGGGCTTGATCCCAGGACCCTGGGATCATGACCCAAGCTGAAGGCAGATGCTTAACCAACTGAGCCACCCAGATGCCCTGGATTATCACCATTTTATATGATACTTTTGTAAAATGTAGCTTAGTCCTAATCTCACACTGAAGATTTTGCATCACTTTTACTGTTTTTATTCTTTTAAGAATTAGAAGCCAAAAGAATTTATGCCTCAATGTGTCATTATATAACATTCCTTAAAAGAACTGTAAACACTGGTGTTCATTTGACATTTTAACTTGAAAGTCATATGCTGGGTTGCTTGAGAGGCTCAATTGGTTAAGCATCTGCCTTCGGCTCAGGTCATGATCTCAGGGTCCTGGGATCAAGTCTCACATTGGACTCCTTGCCCAGCAGGAAGCCTGCTTCTCCCGGCCTGCTGCTCCCTTGCTTGTGCACACTCTCTGACAAATAAATAAATGAAATCTTAAAAATAAATAAATAAGTAATCTTTGAAAGTGATATGCTGCAAGATAATGTATTTAACAGTATCTGCTGGCAAATGATCAATAAGTAGTTTACATCTGTTAAAAATATAGTCAAAGTCTTATTTTTTCCTGACCAATTGGGAGCCCTTTCATTTCTTTTTCTTTTTCTTGTTTGATTTCCATGGCTAAGACTTCCAGTACTATGTTGAATAAAAAAGCAGAAGCATTTTTGGTATAGCACCTGGAGCTATAAACAGATATAAAAAAATCATGGTGCACAGGGCGCTGGCTGGCTCAGTCTGTAGGACTTGAGACTTTTGATCTCAGGGTCATGAGTTTGAGCCCCATGTCGGGTGGAGAGATCACTTAAAAAAAAAGAAAATCATGGTGACGTATTGAGGTGCCTCTCACAGTTTGGTACTGCTCTTCTCACAGCTGCTGTGTTAATGAGTACTTCCTGCTCCATTGAAAATTCCTTAAAACAATCACCAGATCATTAAATCACACCCTTACTTAGGACTCTCCCAACTTTATTGAAAAATTTCCTTTAATGGAAACAAGACCTCTCTTGACCTGTCTTGAGTACAGTATCCATACATGGTAGTGCACTAAGCACTACAAGAAGGAAATAAGACATAAAAAAAATACAATGAGTCATTGCCTCCAGGAGCTGGCAGTTTAGTGTTTTTGTGTGTTAAGTTGTCATTGTGTTTTTATTTGTAAAAATAAGCTAATTATTTTATTTTAAATCTTAATGAATTTGTTTAAATTTTTTAAATATATGTATTACCTTTACAATATAGATGTATGTATATACACATGAAAAATTCTCACAATGTGTGATTAAGTATAAAAGCTAAGAAATAAAATCACATGTTCAGTATTATTGCATTGTTAAAAATACAATTATACTTAGAAAACAATAAAAAGTGCATTAAAAGAAAGTTAATATCAGGGTTTTAAAGATATATTTATCTGTCAGAGACAGAGAGAGCACAAGCAGGGGAAGAAGCAGGCAGGGAGAAGTAGGCTGCCCACTGAGCAGGGAGCCCAAGGCTAGACTGGATCCCAGGACCCTGGGATCATGACCTGAGCTGAAGGCAGCTGCCCAACTGCCTGCGCCACCCAGGTGCTCCTCAAGATCCATTTTGATTTTGATCGAGTTGCCCTGAATTTATAGATTGATTAGGGGGAAATTGGGAATCTTTTAAAAAATAAATCTTCCCATTTAGGAACACATTTCTCTAATTTTCTTCAAGTCTCTTTGGTATGATCTTAATTATTTTGTATAGTTAGATTTCTAGAGGTCTTTTTTTAAATTTTTATTTATTTTACAGACAGAGATCACAAGTAGGCAGAGAGGCATGTAGAGAGAAAGAAGAGGAAGGAGGCTCCCCATGGAGCAGAGAGCCCAATGTGGCCCGGGATCATGATCCAAGCGGAAGGCAGAGGCTTTAACCCACTGAGCCACCCAGGTGCCCCAGATTTCTAGAGATCTTATGTATTTCCAGTTAATTTTGTTTCTAAGTACTTAGGAAGCTATTGACATTATAAATGGGGTTTCCTTCGTCACTGCTAATATATATAAAAATTAAGGATTTTTGAATAGTTACCTTACATCCATCTGCCTCATTGGACTTTATTCTTACAATTTTCTATTTATTTATTTATTTATTTGAGAGAGAGAAAGAGAGCACGGGGTGGGGGGGGCAGAGGGAGAGGGAGAGAAAATCTCCAGCAGACTCCCCGCTGAGCGCGGTCCCAATGAGGGACTCTATCTCAAAACCCTGAGATCATGACCTGAGCCAAAATCGAGAGTCAGTCACTTAACCAACTGAGCAACCCAGGGGCTCCTATTCTAATAGTTTTTCAGTTAACAACTGGCTTGGCTTTCCAGAGTGCACTGCTGAAAATTTTGTCTCTACCTTTATAGTATATATATATATATCCTATTTACTTCTCATTTCTCCATGTCAATGGAGCTTCAGAGAAATACTGAATAAGAGATCAAAATGGGCCTTTATTGTTAAATTCCACATTTTAATGGAAATGTCTAACATTTCCCCATTACGAGTAATATTTTCTATTATTTTCTGAGAAATAGTTGTTGTTTTTTGTTTTTTCTTGAACTCACCACCCTGAGATCAAGACATGAGTTAAGATCAAGAGTATGTCGCTTAATCAGGGGCGCCTGGGTGGCTCAGTGGGTTAAAGCCTCTGCCTTCGGCTCAGGTCATGATCCCAGAGCCCTGGGATCGAGCCCCACATCAGCAGGGAGCCTGCTTCCCTTCCTCTCTCTCTGCCTGCCTCTCTGCCTACTTGTGATCTCTCTCTGTCAAATAAATAAATAAAATCTTAAAGAAAAAAAAAAAGAATGATTAAAAAAAAAGAGTATGTCGCTTAATCAACTGAGCCAGCCAGAAGACCTTGAAAGAGGAGAGGGCTCCCTGAAGCAGCCTCTCCACCAGTGAGAAAGTTGAGTTGTACCACATCCAGTTCCACAAGAGCTTTGCTGAAAGGAACAGGAGCATGAACGGAGGCAAGATGGTTGTGGGCACTGCCATGTTCGTCATGGACTTCACCTCTCTCATTCTGATTTGGGGGAAGTACTAGGTGTGCCCGCACACCTTTGAAGAGGAGTGGGTGGCCAAGCACACCAAGAGGAAGTTCGTCCTGAAGGTCAGCCCGATGAACGGCTTCCCAGCCGAGTGGGATGACAACAACAATGAGAGGAAGAAACAGGAGCCCGCCACTCACCCATCTGAGCCTCACCTCATTCTGCCACCTCCACGCGGCTCAGCATCTTCATCGGAAACCATTATGTCACAGCACCAGTGCTAATAAACGAGCTGTCTACGTAGAAAAAAAAATGAGTTTAAAAAATTGAGTGTTGGGGCACCTGGCTGGCTCAGTCAGTAGAGCCTGCTCTTGAGCTTGGGGTTGTGAGTTCGAGCCTCACGTTGGGTGTAGAGATTAAGGAATATTTTTTTAAGGGTGTTGACTTTTTACTGGATGCTTTTTGGGCTCTATTTTTATGAATTATTTTTCTTTAATGAGTAAATATGGTTAATCATATTAATAGAACTTCTAATATGGACTCATATTTATATTGCGGGGGATAACATCTCCTTCGTTATATGTATATACATGACAGCCTGCCAGTGACTAGCTTGCTTGGGGACCCCTGTGTAAATTTGTTGGGAGGGTTCTGAAGGGCTTCCCCCCTTGGTAGGTTATAGGCAAGTGGGTTCAGCCCAGCAAGTTACTCTCTTGTCCATTTGACCCACAGGAAAATACCCACATTTATATTTTGCCAAAAGATGGGAGTACAGATGGCTCCCCTGGCCCTTCTTCTCCATCCCACCATCTCTCTCAGTCCTCCTGTCAAGCGCTCAGGAGAGGCTTGGGCACATGAGCAATCCACCACATTCACTTCCTTCTACTTCTGTGGCTGATCCCAAACAAGATTCTGCTATTCTCCAAATCACTAGTAAAGTCCATCACTTCCAGGGGCACCTCGGTGGCTCAGTCCGTTAACTGTCTGCCTTTGACTCAGGTCATGATCCCAAGGTCCTGGGATAGAGCCCCGTATCAGGCTCCCTGCTCAGCGGGGAGTCTGCTTCTCCCTCTGCTCCTCTCCCTGCTCCTTCTCTTTCTCCCTAAATTTCCCTCTCAAATAAATAAAATCTTAAAAAACAAAAAACAAAAACCAACAAATCATCAAACCATCAGTTACAAACCTCTCAAGTTTCGATGACTTAGGAAGAAGGGAAGATTATCCAGTAAGTGGCTTGAGGACAATACTAAATTAGAGAGATGTTAGGTCTATGCTTTATGCTACTTGCCAGTTAGTTTTCAAATTTAATGAAGTAAAGTGGACACCTGGGTGGCTCAGTCCTTAAGCATGTGCCTTTAGCTCGCATCATGATCCCAGAGTCCTGGGATTGAGCCCCACATGGAGTCCCACATTGGGACTTCTCCCTCTCCTTCTGTACTTTTCCCTCTGCTTGTGCTCTCTGTCAAATAATTAAATAAAGTATTTTTTTTCTTTTTAAAGATTTCATTTATTTATTTGACAGAGAGAGTTCACAAGTAGATAGGCAGGCAGAGAGAGAGAGAGAGAGGGAAGCAGGCTCCCTGCTGAGCACAGAGCTCGACACGGGACTCGATCCCAGGACCCCGAGATCATGACCCGAGCCGAAGGCAGCGGCTTAACCCACTGAGCCACCCAGGTGCCCCTTAAATAAAGTATTTTTTAAAAAAAGAATCAACTTATAGAAATACCAGTATAAAATAAGATCAAAGAACTCAGATTTCTGGAAGAAGGTTTTTTAGCATTGAAAGTAAGACTTGACTATTTGAATAAATAGTAAATCCTGGCACAGGTAGTTACGTGTCCAACTCTAGGTTTTAGCTCAGGTTGTGACTTCAGGGTTATGGGAATCAAGCCCTGCATGGGGCTCAGTGCTCAACATGGAGCTGCCTTAGGAGACCATCTTTCCCTCTCCCTCTGGCCCTCCCTCCAAAGTTTAAACTCTCTCTCTCCCTCTTAAATAAATAAATCTTTAAATAGTAAACCCAAAGTATAAATAAATAAATAATTTAAAAATTAAAAAAAATAAGTAGTAAATCCAATAAGTAAAATAAGAAAAGGGTATAACCTGCTAATTCATCAATGAGAAAATTCAAAGGGTAAAAAAATGGAGATCTATTCATTCTCACCGGTAATAAAAATATACAAATAAAGTACCTGAGATATACTTTTTGAAAAATCAATTTTTAAATTAAAATTTAAAAAAATTTTAACTATGGTAAGGGTGCCTGTTTGGCTCAGATGGTTGGGCATCTGCCTTCAGCTCAGGTCATGGTCCCAGGGTCCTGGGATAGAGCCCCTCATCAGGCTCCCTGCTCAGTGGGGAGCCTGCCTCTCCTCCCTCTACTACTCTCTCGCTTGTCCTCTTTCGCTCTGTCAAACAGATAAAATTTAAAAAAAATTTTTAACTATGGTAAAATACACAACAAATTTATCATCTTAACCTTGTTTTTAGAACTTCATTTAATTTTTTATTAAAAATTTCTTATTGTGGTTGAGCCATCTTAACCATTTTTAAGATTTTATTTGTTTTTAAATTTTTAATTTATTTATTTATTTGAGAGAGAAAGAGCATTTGTAAGAATAGGTAGCAGGGCAGAGGGGGAGGGAGAGGGACAAGCAGACTCTACACTGAGTGTGAAGCCCAATGCGGGGTTTGTCTTCATGACCCTGAGATCATGACCTGAGATAAAGTCAAGAGTCAGACCTCTAACCAACTGAGCCACTCAGGCAACTCTAAGTATTTTTTGTTTGTTTGTTTTGTTTTTAAGGAATCTCTACACCTAATGTGGGGCTCGAACTCACAACCCCAAGATCAAGAGTCACATGTCCTATGGACTGAACCAGCTAGGTTTCCCAAGATGTACTTTTAAATTTACTAAAGCATTATTTTTTTAGTGTAATGGTGAAAAGAAAAAACAGAATGGTGGTTCATGTTTTCCAGGTTACTCTGTTGGCAGTGCGGACAATGGATAAACACCATTTGGAAAGCAAAATATTCAAATGTGATAGCCATGACCCAGTAAACCCTACTCCTGGAAATTGTTGCTAAAAATACTTCAGTTGAGCCAAACAAAGGCTATACTCATGAAGATACTTGTAATGTTTTCCTATTATTACTGTAAGAAATTACAACAGATTTTGTGACTTAAAGCAACACAAATATATTATCTTATAGTTCTGGAGGATAAAGAAGTCCTAAATCCGGGTGTCATCAGGGCTGTGTTCCTTCTGGTGCCTCTAGCAGTAAATCTATGTCCTTGATATCTTCAACTTCTAGAGTCGTCTTGCCTTATTGGGCTTATTGCCCCTTCTTCCATCTTCAAGGCACCTCATTGGAACTTCTGGTTCCATTGTCATATTTCCTTTTCTGACTCTGACTTGTCCTTTACAGACACTTGTGACTGCATTGGAACTACCAGGTAATCCAGAATAATCTTCCCATGTCAAGATCCTTATTCACAACTGCAAAAATCCCTTGTGCCATGTAAAGTAACATATTCACAGGTTCTAGGGATTAAGATGTGGACATCGTTGGGGGACCATTACTTTGTATTGTGCAGTATCACTAACAGACTTTGTTAATATAACACAATATCATTATTACACCCAAGATTAACATTTATTCATACACTCATTTTTTAAAGATTTTATTTACTTATTTGAGAGAGAGAGAAAGAACACAGGCAGGGGCAAGGGGCTGAAAGAGGAGGAAAGCAGGCTTCCTGCTGAGCAGGGAGCCCAAAGCAAGGCTCAATCCCAGAACCCTGGGATCTTGACCTGAGCCAAACTAGACGCTTAACCAACTGAGCCACCCAGGTGCCCCTCATTCATTCCTTTTTTTTTTTTTTAAAGATTTTATTTATTTATTTGACAGAGAGAAATCACAAGAGAGGCAGGCAGAGAGAGAGGAAGGGAAGCAGGCTCTCCGCTGAGCAGAGAGCCCGATGTGGGACTCGATCCCAGGATCCTGAGATCATGACCTGAGCTGAAGGCAGCGGCTTAACCCACTGAGCCACCCAGGCGTCCTCATTCATTCCTTTTTAAATATATTTTTAAAGATTTTATTTATTTGACAGACAGAGGTCACAAGTAGGCAGAGAAGCAGGCAGAGAGAAAGAGGAGGAAGCAGGCTCCCTGCTGAGCAGAGCACCCCATGTGGGGCTCGATCCCAAGACCCTGGGATCATGACCCGAGCCGAAGGCACAGGCTTTAACCCACTAAGCCACCCAGGTACCCCTTTAAATATTTTTTAAAGTGATCTGTACACCCAATGTGGGGGTTGAACTCACCACCCTGAGATCAAGAGTCAAACGCCCTACTGACAGAGCCAGCCAGGTGCCCCACATTCATTCATTCATTCATTCGTTTATAAAGATTTATTTATTTGAGAGAGAGAGCATGAGCAGGGGAAGGGGCAGAGGGAGAGAGAATCTCAAGCAGACTCCCTGCTGAGTGCAGAGCCAGACATGGGACTCAGTCCCATGACCCCAAGATCATGACCTGAGCCGAAAGCAAGAGTTGGACACTCAACTGACTGAGCCACCTAAGTGCCCCTATTTTCTAATATCATCTAATATTCAGCCCATGTTCAATTTCCCATGGTTGTTTCAAATGGGTTTTTCTCTCCAGTTGGTTTACCTGAATCAGGATACAAACTAAATTCACAAAATATATCACTTGATAGAGCTCTTAAGTCTCTTTTTATCCAAAACAGTTCTCCCTTCCTGTCCCTTTTCTTTTTCTTACCATTTATTTGAGAAGAAACTGAGCCTTCTGTCTTGTAGAATATCTCACATCCTGGATTTGTTTCTTCACTTCCTTATGGTGTTATTTGACTTGTTCCTGTATTCCTCACATTTCCTATAAACTGATAGCTGAAGCAGAGTCAGGTTCAATTTTTTTTTTTTATTTGAATGCCTCAGAGGTGGTGCTTGCTGTGAGCTTCCTATTGTATCCATCAAAGACACACAATGTCTTGTTCACTTTTAGTGTGGCTAACACTGACAAAAGACAAATAATAATTTTATTATACTCAGAACAATGTTTTTTAAAAATTTTCTGTACATTGAAATATAATAACTATGCAATATGCAATGTTATATTCATTTCGGGTGTACAACATAGTGATTTGGCAAGACATCATTCATTGCTCACCACGGTAAGTGTGGTCACCATCTGTCACCATACAGTGTTATCACATTATTTACTATTTACTATATACCCTATGCTGTGCTTTTTATTATCATGACTTACTTCTTTTATGACTGGAAATTTGTATCTCTTAGTCCCCTTCACCTATTTTGTCCCCACCTATCTCCCGTTGGCAACTACCAGTTTGTTTTCTGTATTTAAGAGTCTGTTTTTTGGTGCACCTGGGTGGCTCAGTCATTAAGCCTTCAGCTTAGCTCATGATCTCAGGGTCTTGGGATTGAGCCCCGCATCGGGCTCCCTGCTTAGCAGGAAGCCTGCTTCTCCCTCTCTCGCTGTGTCTCTGTCAAATAAATAATTAAAATCTTGAAAAGAGAACAACCAATTCTTTTTTTAAAAAGTCTGGTTTTTTAAATTTGTTTCTTAGATTTCATATATGAGTAAAGTCATATGCCATTTATCTTTCTCTGACTTATTTCCCTTAGCATAATACTTTTTAGGCCCATCCATGTCACAAATGGGAAGATCTCATTCTTTTATGTCTGGGTAATATTCCACTATATATATATTTACATATACATCTTCTTTATCCATTCATCTATTTTTTTGAAAGACTATTTACTTATTTGACAGAAAGAGAGAGAGCACAAGTAGGCAGAGAGGCAGGCAAAGAGAGAGGAGGAAGCAGACACCCTGCCGAGCAGAGAGCCTGACACGGGGCTTGATCCCAGGACCCCAAAGCCATGACCTGAGCCGAAGGTAGAGGCTTATCCCACTGAGCCACCCAGGCGCCTATTCATCTATTTTATTAGAAGATTTCTATTCATCTATTCATTCATCTATTTTAAAAGAAGATTTTATTTCTTTGACACAGAGAGAGAGAGCACAAGCAGGGGGAGCAAGCGAGGGAGAAGTAGGGTCCCCCCTGAGCAGGGAGCCCAATGTGGGGCTCGATCCCAGAACCATGACCTGAGCCAAAGGCTGACGCTTAATTGACTGAGCCACCCAAGCGCCCCTACCCATTCATCTATTGACGAACACTTGGATTGTTTCCGTATCTTGGCTATTGTAAACAATGCTGCAATAAACATAGGGGTATATATCTTCAAATTAGTGTTTTCATTTTGGGGGTAATTAGTAATGGAATTTCTGGATCATATGGTAGTTCTATTTTTAATTTTTTTGAGGAAACTCCATACTGTATTCCACAGAGTATACTGTATAAACACAGTATATATACACAGTATATACAGTATACTGTATTCCACATTGCCACCAAGAGTGCATGAGGGTTCCTTTCTTTCACATCTTCACCAACACTTGTTATTTCTTTTTTTTTCCTAACTTCTTATTTATTTTTTTTAAAGTATTTATTTATTTGACAGACAGAGATCACAAGTAGGTAGAGAGGCAGGGAGAGAGAGAGAGGAGGAAGCAGGCTCCCTGCTGAGCAGAGAGCCCGATGCGGGGCTTGATCCCAGGACCCTGGGATCATGACCCGAGCCGAAGGCAGAGGCTTTAACAAACTGAGCCACCCAGGCACCCCTCTTATTTATTTTTTAAGTAATCTCTACACCCAACGTGGGGCTCGTGACCTCAACTCACAATTCCAAGATCAAGAATCTTGTGCTCCACCAACTGAGCCAGTCAGGCGCCCCAACATTTGTTATTTCTTGCCGAGATAAATATCTTTATTATTTATTTTTATTTATTTTTTAAGACAAATATTTTTAAATAGCTTTATTGAGAGAGATATAATTTACATACCATAAATCCACCTGTTTTAAGTCTAAAATTCAATGAATTTTAGTATATTTACAGTTATATACCCATTGGCAACATCTAATTTTAGAACATTCTCCTCACACTAAAATGAAACTTTGAGCCCATTTACAGTCAGTCCCCATTCCTACTCCCAGCCCAGGCAGCCATTAATCTATTTTCTGCCTCATAGATTTGCTTTCTACAGAAACAAATCATGTTGTGTGTGCTCCACTGTTTTGGTCTGTTAACTCTCAGCTGGTTTCTCCTCTGGATTCAGGCATATAACTGCACTTTTTTCATTTTCCTTGCTCCTATTTCTCTCAATCCCTCACTCACTTATGTTGATCAATTTTTAAGAACAGTGTCTCTAGTTTTATGCTAAATTTTCTTGCTTTGTGCATCTTGGGCCATCTTGCATTCCCCAGCAAGCAGTTCTCCGCTCCCATACATTATCAGGGCCCTGCCAGCCCAAAGGGAACTGCCGTGAGCTTTATAAAATAGGTGCCCCTCCAACACACAGTCTTAGAGGCTGGCGGCTTAGCAAGCAAAACGGGGCTCTGTTTGGATTTAAAACTATGCCCCCTGCAGGCAGGTAAAGCCAGGAACCAGGCCTGAGTCTTGGCCAGCAGAACACAGGCTGGATTTCAACTTCACTCCTCTGTGCCCCAGGCGTCCTTGGGGAGGGCATAACCACCTGCATATCCACACGCAGCAGCAGAGTAGTAAGACTAGACATTCGGTTCTCCTTTATGGTAGTAAATAGAGGTTTACTATTAGTCATTAACAAATATTTGCTGAGTGTTTTCCATGTGGTAATCATGGGAGGTGCTGCAGATAAAAGTGAATAAACGGGACACAACTCTGAGCTAAAGAAGCTTGCTGTCAATCTTTTCATTCTCAGTCATCTCTTCCCATGTGCCTTTCTTCTCAAACAGTCCCCAAGTCCCCACCCCAAACACCTACTTTGGCAGATGCTGAAAATCATGCTTGGGGTGCCAGGCTGGCTCCGTGGGTAGAACACGCGACTCTTCGTCTCTGGGTCATGAGTTCAAGCCCCATGTTGGGTGCAGAAATTACTTTAAAAAATAAAATAAATTAAAAATCATGCTTGCACATGCAAAATATTCAAGTTATAAAATAAAGAAAAACTATAGGGTGTCTGGCCGGCTCAGTCTTGTAGAACATGCAACTCTTGATCTCAGGGTCATGAGTTCGAACCCCATTTTGCACTTGGAGCCTACTTAAAAAGAATAAAAAAGAAAAACTATAAATATTGATGCTTCCTACTAATTTGTGCTTCAACATTTTAGTCAAATAGTTTATTTTATGGGGTATCTTCTGTATTTTGTAAAAATTGCCAAAATCCTCAGTCCTCCTATATCTGCTCCCCTTTGCAATACGACTTTTTGCTCATTCGATCAAGAGGTGGAGGCTGTTTCCTCAGTCCTTGAATCCTGGCTGACCATAAGACTCACTTTGATCAATAGAATGCAGTGGAATTGACATTGTGTCAGTTCTCTCTCTTTTTTAAAGATTTTATTTATTTATTTATTTGACAGAGAGAGAGAGATCACAAGTAGGCAGAGGCAGGCGCAAAGAGAAGGGGAAGCAGGCTCCCTGCTGAGCAGGGAGCCTGATGCGGGGCCCAATCCCAGGACACTGAGATCATGACCGGATCCATAGGCAGAGGCTTAACCCACTGAGCCACCCAGGTGCCCAACATTGTGTCAACTCTAATGCCAGGCCTTTAGAGGCTCTGTGTGATCCTGCCTGTTTTGGAACTCTGTCAACAGCCATGAAAACCAGTCCAGGTTACTCTGCTGGAGGATGGGAGATCACATGAAGCAGATATAAACTGTGTCAGCTGTAGGCCATTCAAGACCAGCCAGCCCACGATCAGAACCTAGGTAGACCAGGGTGCCTGGGTGGCTCAGTTGGTTAAGCAACTGCCTTTGGTTTAGGTCATGATCCTAGAGTACCAGGACTGAGTCCCACATCAGGCTCTCAGCTCCACAGGGAGTCTGCTTTTCTCCCTCTGACCTTCTCCTCTCTCATGCTCTCTCTCTCAAATAAATGAATAACATCTTTAAAAAAGCAGCTGTTGGGGCACCTGGGTGGCTCGAGGGGTTAAGCCTCTGCCTTTGGCTTGGGTCATGGTGTCAGGGTCCTGGGATCGAGCCCCGAATCGGGCTCTCCCCTCAGTGGGAAGTCTGCTTCTCCCTCTTTCTCTCTGCCTGCCTCTCTGCCTGCTTGTGATCTCTGTCAAATAAATAAATAAATAAATATCTTAAAAAAAAAAAAAAAGTACTCTCTATACCCAACATGGGCTCAAACTCATGACCAGGTCATCAAGTCACATACTCTTCCAACTGAGCCAGTCCGATGCCCCTACACAGTAACTTTCTATGTCCCTCAGGTTATTACTACCCACATCTCCCACTTGGCTTTTGATGACCTTTAGCCTATTTTCTGTTTTTCTTTTTCTCTTTTGTCAAAAATATATACCCTCGGTATCTCCTGTGTGTTCAAGCAGAGCTGGGTATTGGAAATATAGCAGTGAGCAATCTTGGTCTGGTGACAGGCATGCACAGGTAATTTCAGTTCAGTGTGATGTTACAACGGTAAGCACATACAGCCAAGAGAGAACATGGGACAGACACCTCACTCAATTAGAGTGTCAGGTAAGATTGGTTAATTGAAGGTGAGAGAGAAGGTGAGTCAGATAGAGGCGCAAGTAGGTGGGTCAGGTAAAGAAAGGTCAAGAAATTCAGTGCGGCTAGAGCCCAGAGTACAGAAGGGAGAGCAAAGGGAGCTAAGGCTAGAGAGAGAAGCAGAAAGTGGAACAGACAAGGGCTATCCCTTTGCAAAGAGTTTAGGTATCCTCTTGCCTATCCAATTCAACTCCTTTGTATTAGAGTAGGTTAACTGCTGCAACTATTTGACCTTAAAACATATAATGGGTTTTAAAAAAAAGATTTTTAACATTTATTTAAAACATTTTTAAAGATTTTAAGTAATCACTACTCCCAACATGGGCAACATGGGGCTCGGACTTACAACCCTGAGATTAAGAGTCATGTGCTCCACCCACTGAACCATCCAGATGCCCCCAAATAACAGTTGAACAGAAGTTTATGTCTTGCTACCTAGCTGGTAACTAAGTTGGAGATGGGTCAGGTGGGTGAAGTCTCTGCCCCGGTGTCAGCTCCATTCCAGCCTGATGGAAACAGAGAACATGGAGGCACCCCTGCAGGAGGTTTCTATAAGCCAGGCCAGAAAGGGACACAGGCACTTCCACACACAATCCATTGGCTGAACTCAATCACATAGTTGTATATAACAGCAAGGGAGCCTAGTTAATGTAGTCAGGCAGTGTGCACAGAAGAGAACATGGATTTGAATGAGTAATCTCTGCCATACCCCTTATGAGGTCTATCACTGGGTCCCCTAGGGGTCAAGATTCTGGATCAATAACCTTTGATTTAGAGGCCACTCTCCCCCTTCCCACAAGCACACAACATCCTGATTGCTACTGAAAATGTGATTAAAGATGATCACATTCTTTTTTTCCAGGTATGACAGTACTCATGATAGCCAAAAGTGGTACCTACCAAATAGATCTCACCAAAAGGAACAGAAGTCTGCTCTGTTGTTTCAGTTCTAGCTGCTAGCCTGCCAAGTTGGTGCTTTATCTTTCCATTATGATGAAATTTACCACAAATCATCCCAAACGTTCTCCCCCAGTTCTTGCTTATGTAAATGGCGGTTGTCATGACAACAAGAAGACTGCCCTTGATCATATGGCAGAGCTTGCTAAGAAACAAGAAGCAACTCACTGGTTCAAACATAAACCTAATCCCACAGGCATGCCTAACATGGGAAATGAGAAACTGGGGCAATTTTTTATTCAAAAGAAAAAGTGAAAGTAGAGGAAGAACTTGATTCTACTGGGAGAAAAGATGTGGCTAAAGAATTTAAATAAGCCACTTCCTCTTGTTACATTTTTTTGGGGATGGGATCTGGCTTTCTCCTTCTTTCTTGTTATATCACAAGGCTCCTAAAAGGATTTAGGCCCCAAACTCAGGCCAATTTTCTCTTTACTTCCAGCCCTTTACTATAATTTACAGAAAGAATTCACAAAGACCTTGCCCATTAGCTGCATTCTTGACTTGCTGCCTGAGTTATTGAGACCCAAATGGCAAGATAAGAAGTAATTATTTTCATTAGTATTCAGGATATATTAAGCTACTTACATTACAATTGGCATTTTAGGACAAAATAATTTGGAGGTAATCCTGGCATTGCTGGTAATGGAATTCGGTCTTTTTTAAAGTATTGCCAAAGGAGCCTGTGTGGCTCAGTAGGAAGCGTCTGCCTTCAGGTGAGGTCATGATCCCAGTACCCTGGGATCTAGCCTCACATTGGGGTCCCTGCTTGGCAGGTAGCCTGCTTCTCCCTCCCCTCTGCCTGCTGCTTTGCCTGCTTCTGCACTCTCTCTCTAATAAATAAAATCTTTGAAAAAAGACAAAAAAAACTATTTCTAAAACTAGAGATTAAAAATAAGATACAACTAGTGAAGAATCCTCATGCACTGTCGGTGGGAATGTAAACTGGTGCAGCCACTGTGGAAAACCTTATGGAGTTTTCTGAGTTAAAATGGCACTACCCTATGATCCATTAATTACACTACTGGGTATTTACTCAAGGAATAAAAAAACACTAATTTGAAAAGATACATGCACCCCTAGATTTACTGCAGCATTACTTACAGTATCCAAACTACGCAAGTAGCCCAAGCAAGTATCTATTGATTGATGAATGAATAAAGATGTGAGATATAGTGTGTGTGCACACACCCACACACTGGAATATTATTCAGTCATTAAAAAAATGAAATCGGACCCTGAGATCATGACCTGAGCCGAAGGCAGCGGCTCAATCCACTGAGCCACCCCGCGGGGATCCCGCTTCCTCCTCTCTCTCTGCCTGCCTCTCTGCCTGCTTGTGATCTCTCTCTGTCAAATAAATTAAAAAAAAAAAAAATCTTAAAAAAAAAAAATGAAATCGGGGCCCCTGGGTGGCTCAGTGGGTTAAAGCCTCTGCCTTCAGCTCAGGTCATGACCCCGGGGTCCTGGGATCAAGCCCCACATCAGGCTTTCTGCTCAGCACAGAGCCTGCTTCGTCCTCTCTCTGCCTGCCTCTCTGCCTACTTGTGATCTCTGTCTGTCAAATAAATAAATCTTTAAAAATAAATAAATAAATGAAATGAAATAAATGAAATCTTCACTTGAAAAAAGAAGGGACGCCTGGTTGGCTAACTGGGTTAACCGTTCGACTCTTTTTTTTTTTTAAAGATTTTTCTTTATTTATTCGACAGAGATCACAAGTAGGCAGAGAGGCAGGCAGAGAGAGGGGGAAGCAGGCTCCCCACTGAGCAGAGAGCCTGATGCAGAACTCGATCCCAGGACCCTGATATCATGACCAGAGCCAAAGGCAGAGGCTTAACCTACTGAACCACCCAGGTGCCCCTTTCTTTTTTTGTTTTTTTGCCGTTCAACTCTTGGTTTTGAATCAGGTCATGATCTCACAGTGGTGACTGAACCCGGTGTCGGGTTATGCACTCAGTGTGGAGTCTGCTTCAGATTCTTTCTCCCTCTCATTCTCCCCCTCTCCAATCCCATGCTCGCTCACTCTCTTTCTCAAAAAAAAAAAAAAAAAAAAAAAAAAAAAATCTGGATGCTTAAAAAAAAGAAAGAAATCTTGCCATTCCCAAACAACATGGATGAACTGGAGAGTATAATGCTAGGTAAAATAAGCCAGTCAGATAAAGACAAATACCGTATGATTTCAATCCTATGTGGAATTTCAGAAACAAAATAAATGAACAGGGGAAAATAGAGGCAAACCAAAAACAGACTCTTAACTATAAGAATAAACTGAGAGTGGAGAGCTGGGTAAAATTGGTAAGGGGTGGGGGTTAAGAATGCGCTTTTTTTTTTTTAAGTAATGTCTATACTCAATGTGAGGCTTGAACTTACAATCCTGAGATCAAGAGTCACATGCTCTCCAGACTGAGACAGCCAGGCACCCCAAGAGTGCACTTGTCTTGATGAGCACTGAATAATGTATAGAACTGTTGGACACTATATCATACACCTGAAACTCATAAGCACTATGTTTATACTGGAATTAAAATTAAAAAGATACAACCAGTGAAAAATCTTCATTTATGAATATAGTTCCCCTCTAAGTGATCCAGTCATCTCTCCTATGCAAAAGGAAAGGAACATGGCCATAGAGAAGGACCCAAACCCTTGAGACCAGGCTTTGACAAACATTTCATGTTTCTGCAACAGAAGGACATTCCTAAACAGATTTTACTCTCATATTAAAATGAACCTACAGTCTTGGAGCATACACAAGACCAGGAAAACCAGAGACAGCAGCTGAGAGGTAATCAGGACTATAAAATCTGAAGGAAACATTCTTCATTCAATAAATGTGTACTGCCGGGGCGCCTGGGTGGCTCAGCGGGTTAAAGCCTCTGCCTTCGGCTCAGGTCATGATCTCAGGGTCCTGGGATCGAGCCCCGCATCCTCTGCTGAGCAGAGAGCCTGCTTCCCCTCCTTTCTCTCTGCCTGCCTCTCTGCCTACTTGTGATCTCTGTGTCAAATAAATAAATAAAACCTTTAAAATAAAAAATAAATAAATAAATGTGTACTGCCTGCTGTGAGCCAGGCTCTGTGCTGGCTCTCAAGATAGAATGAACAAATCACATGTAGCTCCTGCCCTGCTGGAGCAGACTTACCGTCTAACAGAGATGGAATGAAATTACCACAGAAATATATAATCACAATATGAGATGAGCACCATGAATGTAAATGATTGATTATGAGATTGAGGGATTCAGGAAGACATCTCTGAGGAAGTGACATTTAAGCTGGGACCAAGACAACAGATCAAAGTTGGGGAGAGAGAGGTCCTAGAATGGGCAGAGGCTTTTTCATCACAACCCTAAGATCAAGAGTTGCATGCAGAACCAGCCAGGTGCCCCTCATCTGAAAAGCTGAAAGGAAAGCCTGACAGTAGCAGAGAAAAAGAAAGGCTGAGGAAAAGGTGGGCACTTCCATGTAGGCCATTCTATGGAATGCAGATTGTATTTTATGATTAAGAGGAACCACTAAAGGATTTTTTAAGCAAGGGAATGCCATGATCAAGTC
Organism: Meles meles; assembly: GCF_922984935.1. Taxonomy (NCBI): domain Eukaryota; kingdom Metazoa; phylum Chordata; class Mammalia; order Carnivora; family Mustelidae; genus Meles; species Meles meles. The sequence goes on from NC_060083.1 coordinate 24,839,291, forward strand.
TGCCAAGGAAGACCATCCTGGTTGCTCTCTAAAGTACAGATAAGGGAAAGCGAATGGCCAGGAAGGAGGTTGTCACCGTGGTCCACACAAAAGATGGCTGCTTGGGTCACTGTAAAAGAGGCACAAAGGAGTATTTTGAAGGCAGAGCTGCCAGAATTTGGTAATCGTGGGGATGTACGGGAGAGACACATCTGTAAGTGGGCAAGCAACTAGAACCTTGAAGAGAATAATCAAAGCTATTTGCTGTCATATAGTAGGCAAGAGGGGTTTTAACCCGAATCACTCTTTCACTGGCACTTGCCAAGCCATGAGCCCATCCAGATAGAGGAAGGGGGGCCTTTTCCAAGTAGTTACTCACAAAAGCTGCTGCCCACCAAGCTGTGTGTCTGGAGACCTGGACAGAACACTTACTTTCAGAGTCACCAGGGACCCCCATGGGGGTACAAGATGTGGCTTTTGTCCTGCTACTCCTAGAATACAAGATTCACAAGGGCAAGGATCTATTCTGTAGGAGCTACTACTCTTAGAACTGCATAACCTGGTCAAACTAGTCACAGAAGCACGCAGTCAGCCATGACAGCTAAAAAGCTCGCAATATATGGGGTCGATTTCTTCCTTTGGTGAGAACAGATGAATACTTACTTATTAAAATACTTCATATTTAGAATAGCCCCTTTCTCTGGCAGTAGATGTACCCTTGGGTTCATGTGATACTCTCTCAAAACAAAGAATTTCAAAATGATGAGAAGGGCAAGATGGCAGTCACCCTACAGTAGGTGATCTTTATTATTTTTTTTTTTTAAGATTTTATTTATTTATTTGACACACAGAGAGAGATCACAAGTAGGCAGAGAGGCAGGCAGAGAGAGAGAGGAGGAAGCAGGCTTCCTGCTGAGCAGAGAGCCTGATGTGGGGCTCGATCCCAGGACCCTGAGATCATGACCTGAGCCGAAGGCAGCGGCTCAACCCACTGAGCCACCCAGGCGCCCCAGTAGGTGATCTTTAGACCCTGTAGCAACACCAGCCAAGGCAGCCAAGACTTTGTGTTAGGGCTTCCAACTGTTAAGGACTCATGGGAATCCTGCAGTCAGGGCAAGAGGGAGGTAGCACTGAGCATGAAAACCCGCACAAGTAGCACAGCAACTCCAGGAAACTCAATCCTGCATCATGGAGAACACTAGGGCAGTCCAAAGGTACCCAACAAACAGTATTATACCCTTATATAGAACCAAACTCATTCTCACTCAGACTTTCCTGGCTTAAGAGAGAAGCCCATCTTACATCTGAACTGAGGGTTCTACTTTCCTAGTTTCTTTGCAGGTACTCAGAACCTTGGAGAAGCCCACCTGGGTCACAAGCTTGAAATGAAGCTAGAAACTCCGTAAAATTTTCCCAAGTAAACAGAGGCTTTGAACAAGTCAACCTCCACATGTCTGATACACTACTATTCTTCCTCCCATTCCCAGAAAGCTCAATGTCCAAAGTCTTCCCCATTTGAAGTGGGAAGACAGAAAAAATCTGTCCAAGTCAGTTTACCTTTGACCATTTGGTCAATATTCTAGAGCTCACTTTTCTAGGATTAATGCAGATCTCAAATCTAAGAAAATCAGGACCACCACAGAAATAATGGGAGTGTCCCTTGATTAAAAGCCAGCCTGAGTGCTCATTTTTGTTTGCTTTCATCCTCTATCCCTAGAGGACCCTCAAGCATGGCTCTTTTTATGAATTTCATTTTTTATTTAAAGATTTTATTTGAGAGAGAGAGAGAGAACAAGCGGTGGGAAGGAGCAGAGGGGGATAAAGAGGGAGAAAGAGAAACAGAGAAAGAAGCAGATCCCCTGCTGAGCAGGAAACTCGATGTAGGGCTCTATCCCAGGACCCTGAGACCATAACCTAAGCCAAAGGCAGACACAACGGACTGACCCTCCCAGGTGCCCAATTTTTTTTCCAAGACTTATTTGAGGGGGGGACAGAGGGAGAGGGAAAGCATCTCAAGCAGACTCCTCACTGAGTGCTGAGCCTGATGTGGGGCTCAATCCCACAACTCTAAGATCACGCCAAGCCAAAACTACGAGTCAGACGCTCAGCTGACTGAGCCACCCAGGTGCCCCTGAACCTCACTTTTTTTTTTTAAGATTTTATTTATTTATTTAACCGTGAGAAAGATCACAAATAGACAGGCGTGGTGGGGGGGCGCGGGGGAAGCAGGTTCCCCGCCGAGCAGAGAGCCCAATGTGGGGCTCAATCCCAGGACCCTGAGATTATGACCTGAGCCGAAGGCAGAGGCTTAACCCACTGAGCCACTCAGGTGCCCCTGAACCTCACTTATTGATGGTTAGTTCTCGTTTGCCCTCCACCCATCTCTTTTTATCTTCAGGGTATACAAGGCAATAGAGGTCCAAATACTTAGCCTCCTCCTGCCAAACTTAAGAGGCCTATTGCACGTTTTCTTCTATGGAGGGGGCTTCTCTCTTCATATCTGTAAGAGGAATAGAATTTAATCTGAAAATCAGGGTCATAAATACAAGAGTCAGTATGCTTATTCAAAGTTATGTGAAGGAACCCCAACACTCAACATATAAAACAAGATTTTAACACTTTAATGAGATGTTTTATTTTGGGGCCAAGGCAGAATACTGTATAAGTAACTGGCAAAGCTTGTTCTTTTCATTTCATTTTTTAAAAGTAATTATCTATGCCCAAGGTGGGGTCTGAACTCAAGACTCTACAGTCAAGAATTGCAATGGTTTGACTGAGCCAGCCAGGCTCCCCTATTCTTTTCATTTTAAAACTTCACCACCCGTAGGACACAAAACTAGAATATAATGTCAACCTTTGAGGTACATATAGTGTCACAATGTGTGTGTCTCTACATGCTTTAAGAAACGATGGGAAGAACATAATGTTTAAACTTTTATTTACTAAATTATCCTGAAAATGTGCTACTTATATAAAAAAAGGAGAAATTACACTGTATTATCTACAATGACATTCTGAAAACCTATTAGATAACATCTAAATTTCTCACTTGCTTTATAAAGCCCCCTACCATATCCTTATTTTCTTTACACCCACATATAACCATTTCTGGACAAATTTGATGTTCTGTGTCCACATTATTCCAGCCTTTTGATCACTACATAATCATTCTTACATTCATCTCAAATCAATTTACTTCATGACTTCTGGAGACCCTTCAAAATATCACCAAAGAGTAACCTCATCTTTAAGGAGTATCTACAGATTATGTATAATTGCTTCTTTATCTGATTATATGATTGTTTGCAGGCTGTTGAATGCACACATCTCTTATTCCCTAAGCATAAAAGATTTAGCTCTTTTGTGAAAAATATTCAAAGATTACTTTCTTCAAAAGATCACCAAGCCAAACATTTGGCCATATTTTTATTTACTACATATACTATAAACATATACAATACATGCTACAAAAAACTTTTTTTTTTTTTAAATTTAACTGTCAAGAAAGTGTATAGTGTTATAATACAATGGCACATGTTCATATTTTATTTCAAATTGGTCTGCTTACCATCCATTTCATTCCATTAATAGTGAAATGTTACTTAAGGATAATTAAAAATTATCTATTTGCATTATTAACAATAAACAATTCCAACAAATTAATAAGAATTAACCATGTCAAATATTAGTATCCAAAAACTGGGGTTTTGCAGAAATGATTATATAAAATATAGCAGCCAATTACAGTTTACTTTGCTCTGTGACAATGTACATATGCACTTGAATAGGATTCCAGCATTTGCTTTTGGAAGATACTTATTAGAAGTCCTTTGATCTTAAGGTCCAGCAACGGCCACACCCAGCCAAATCCAACCCAACAGTCCATATAATGGCTTCGGACAACTGATCATTGAAAAATTCTTATGATTTGGGTAGAGTTGAAGTTCCACTAATATTACATATGATAAAAAGAGACATTACAAGCCAATATCAAAGTCAAAGGCAAAAGAAAATACAAACATTCAAATCAGTTTATGATGAAATTTTTCTACAAGTACTTTAGATGTCATACTTTCAGGAAAACGAGATTTTTAATGTGTATTTGGATTTGGATTTTACAGTATCTATGCCCCATCTGAAAATTTAAGAGTAGTCAGAGAGAATTAAGTCTAGTATTGCAAATCTTCTCATTTAATATTATTGAGCACCCACTATGTGCACTGCACTGTGCTAACTTTTAAAAGTTGAATACTAATGTCTTTATCAAGCATTACCTTAGTGTGAGGTAAAAATACACTAAATTAGCGTCAACTCATTAGTTTGCTTGTGGTATGTAATCCTGTGTCAGCTGGCTTCCCTGTGCCATATAAAGAGCTTCTGCATACCCCTCATTCACTCATACAAACACCTGCACACCGACTATGCCAAGCATTGTGCTGGTCACTGGGATACCATGATTTGGTATATGTTCAAAGAATGCATATTAATCATTAACCTATGTAAAAACAATTAGAAAGATAATTACTTTTCTAAAATGAGGCCCAAAGCAAAATATTAAGATGTTTCTATGGGTCATATCACACCAGAGACCAGTGAGTGCCTTCCTAGACTGGGAACTAACTCTGAAGGTTTCACACTGTAGTCTAAATAGCCTAGATCATTTCTGGTCTCAGAAGTCTGTTCTTGGGAGCACCTGACCCCACATACACCATTCCATACTTAAAAGGATTTGTAAACTGAATTGGAACACAATGAAAAAGAGCCAAAAATCAAGGCAGTTGATAATGAAATGCACTTCAAGCACTATTCTGGCCATGTAAAATGAATAATAAGTAAGTAATCATGATTGGTTCAAATGTTTTTCAAAGCACTAACCCTACCCCAAACTCATGTAATTTTAAATTGACTTTTATTTTATACAAGTTGTATATAAAGCAAAGGGCAGAATTTGGCCCTACAACCATCTATGGAATAGTCTAAGTGATTGGTCCTTCCACTCTAAGCAAGTAGAAGCTAAGAATTTCAGAATCCTCTGACAGGATACTGGCACTCGGGAGAAATGGCCCTGCTGGATCCCATTAGCCAGGAGTCTGTTTAGTTGTGGTAGCAGTGTGAACCTACTATGACCCCTTGAGGGAAGGCGGAAAGCTGGGAGTTTGGGTGTCCACTCAGTGAATCCAATACTGGCTTAAAGCTATGCACTGAATAAAGTGCTCTGCACATCTGCTTGTCATCTGGAAGGGAAAGAAACACTTTTCTTGAGAATAAACCTATTGGTAGGTTTTGGGGAAAAGAATGACAAGGATTTAAAGAATCCCAAGAAAAAGTATGAAGCATTGACTGGAAAGGAAGACAAATGCCTCTAGTAGTGTCCTCAGAAATCTCAGGATTTGAACTGTCAGAATGAGTCATACAGTGGTCATGTTCTATAAACGAAAAAGCAATCCCACTGGGTACTTACTATTCACCTGGTGCAAGATTACTTCATGGGGATGGAAGGGAACAGTCTATTGCCATTTGATAGCATCATTTCAAAATGAAAACAAAACCACTGAATAAGTCAGGGTAAGCAGCGTGCAATATTCCTCTCCTGTCCATCAGTTTTCCACAGGCTGATTTGCACTACCTGAGGGAAAGGAGGCAAAATATCCATCCCTTCTGATACACTCAGGCATGGCTGCTACCACCTAAAATTGCCAATTCAGAAGTTAACACACGAGCCCTCCAGTTTCGTACCCTGAAATGGTAAATGAGACTAGAGATGTAGTTCAGTCTAAAAAAGATCACAGGTAACAGAATGCTTATATAAACTAGACTGCTTTGACATCTGTAAGAAAATTATATAGATGACAATCGGAAAAAAAAAAAAAAAAAAAGATTGTTCCCATCTGTCAGCAAAACTGTTAGTTGAGCTATACTCAGCTGAAGTCCTCATCAGGATTCTGTTGATCCAGCAGACGGACATGTGTGAATGGGAAGTGACCTCGTTTGCCATTACACTCCCCTTCCCACTGACCACTCACATTAATCTTCGTAACCTTTACCAGCTCACCGACCTGCAGGAGGAGAATAAGGAAAGCGCTTTATTTCCAGTTATGAATGCAAGCTGAAAAACTCCATTCTCTGGTTAGGCATACCCTGCCCATGTGATTGCTCTAGGGCTGACATTACAGAAATGGCTATTTGTTGCCTCCCAAGCCCCAGCCACCAAACTGATTACTTGTGGTTAGTGCAGGCATAAGGAAGAAGGGATTTCAGCAGTGCAGAAGAACAGAGAGTACAGAAAATAGAAATGATCCTAGAAAATGACACATTTTTGGAAATGTTAATAATCTCTGGATGAAGAATCCCAACTAGAATGACCCAGTATTCCTTTTCTTGGTACCCACTACGCTTAGGAAATGCTTGCCCCACAGCCTGTGGCCCAGGAGAAGAGGTCCCCCTACCTTCACTCACGTAAGACGGCAGCACAATCCCCCAACCACCCATGTACAAGTATCACTGCCTGCTACTGCTTGCAGACAGAAGGTAATCATGGAATGCAACTTCACTCGGTCTCAGAAAATGAAGTGTTCCTTTCACTTTCCTACCCAGGCAAAGCTTTTTCCACTTGGGCAGGTATAGGCTAAAACTCCAAAAGCCCCCACCTTCTTCATCAAACTCTACTTGGCAGGCCACTGTGTGCCAGCTCCCCACCCCCACTCTACCATGTACTAACAGACCTTGTTGCTTCCTCAATGCCACTTGGTACATATTCATTAACAAAAAGGAGACATCATGTTTTTGCTTATATATGAAGAACTTTTCTTTGCAACATCCACTATAAAGTTTTGACAATCTAGGATATACCTCTATTTTATAAACTTAAGATAAAATCAGTCTGATGAATGTATTCATCTTATGGCAAAATACTGAACAATGGTGAGATAAGTGGTGAGATACTGGACTAACGAACTTTATCCTTTGATCATCAACATCTGAGTTCTGAGGCTACAAGAGCTTTTTGTTTTTTTAAGATTTTATTTATTTATTTGATAGAGAGAGACACTACGAGAGAGGTAACACAAGCAGGGGGAGTGGGAGAGGGAGAAGCAGGGAGCCCAATGTGGGGCTCAATCCCAGGACGCTGGGATCATGACCTGAGCTAAAGATAGACACATAACAACTGAGCCACCCAGGTGCTCCTACAAGAGCTTTCTAAGCACAACTACTCGTTTGGTTTCATTAAGTTAGTAACTACTACTTACTGAACTTGCACTAAGGACTGTAAAGCAGTTTTGTTTTTTTTTTTTAAAGTAGGCTCCATGCCCAACGTGTGGCTGGAACTCAAGAGACCAATTATTGCATGCTATACTGATTGAGCCAGTAAGGTACCCCTACTGTACAGAATATTTTATATAAATTATTTTGTAGTCATTATAATATCCTTGTAAGGCACAAATTTTTTCATTTTATAGATGAAAAAACCGAGGTTCAGAGAAATTACAGACATACCTGAGGTCACACAGCCACTGGCAGGGCTGGAATTTGAGCTCAGGAGTATCAGCTCCAAAGCCAATTTATAATTTATGTTCTATCACAGCAAGAACTAACAACTACTGGCCAAAGTCAACTCCAGTCTAGGACTAGGGTCTTCTGTAAAAACTAGCTTGATATCACTCAGAGGACAAACAGCTTGCCTACTGACCTGTCTATAATTTTCTAAGGAACCATCTGAAAACCACAGAAGCCTAAGGTGGTTGTGGGTGTCACAGGAAGCTGAGAAAAGGAAGACAGAAACTAGAGAATATCTGACATAAAAGGGATTAAGAAGAGTGAGAAAAGGCAGCAACTCAGTCTGCTGACGTTGTGAAGATTAAGGCTGACATGGTAAGGGGAAAAGAAAGGATGATACTGCGTTCCCATCCAGTCCCTACAGGCTGCTAGCTCCAGGATTCTTTATTATCAGCAATCCTCCAATTCAAAGTTCCTGAAACCTAAGCAAGTCAACCATGACAAGTCAAGATCTTCCTAGTCTTCTGGGGAGAGGAAGACCAGGACCTCAAAGCAAAAATATCCTAGCTAGTAAAAACAATCTGAAGGTCGTCTTACACCCCCAATTCTCATTCTCAGACTTAATTTTTTTTTTTTTTTAAATAAACTCTATGCCCAACATGGGGCTCAAACTCACAACCCCAAGCACAAGTGTTATGCTCTACCAACGTACTGGGCCAGTCAGGCACGCCATGAGTTCTGACTTTATCTTACCAGCTCCTTTTTTTAAAAAAAAAAAAGATTTTGTTGGGGCGCCTGGGTGGCTCAGTGGGTTAAAGCCTCTGCCTTCGGCTCAGGTCATGATCCCAGGGTCCTGGGATTGAGCCCCACATCGGGCTCTCTGCTCAGCAGGGAGCCTGCTTCCTCCTCTCTCTCTGCCTGCCTCTCTGCCTAGTTGTGATTTCTCTCTGTCAAATAAATAAAATATTAAAAAAAAAAAAGAACCACATTCTGGTTCTTAAAAAAAAAAAAAAAGATTTTATTTATTTGACTAAGAGAGAGAGATCTCAAGTAGGCAGAGGCAGGCAGAGAGAGATGGGGAAGCAGGTTCCCTGCTGAGCAGAGAGCCCAATGTGGGGCTCGATCCCAGGACCCTGATACCATGACCTGAGCTGAAGGCAGAGGCTTAACCCACTGAGCCACCCAGGCGCCCCCTTTTTAAAAAAACTCTTGCAGTTTTGTACCAGGAACATCGACCTGATAACATCTGACTACTCTGTAGTGCATTTTCCTTGTTTCTAACCTGTCAACTATCCTTGACTGTCCCCCCACCCCCACACCCCCCTCACCCCGCATACCCTGGCTGGAATTAATGTTACCATGCTGCTAGCCCCTTCCTATGTTAAGGTCAATTATATGAAGTGCAGTACTTCTTTTCCCCATTTTAGTATTTATCTGTATTTTGTTTTTTAAAAAAAATTTATTTGTGCTAATATTTATATTTTTACATATTTATCAGAGAGAGAGTAAGAGAGAGTGAGCAAGAGAGCGCCCAAGGGGAGAGGCAGAAGGGGAAGGAGTGGGAAATAATCTCAAGCAGACTCCTCGATGAGCACGGAGCACAAAGCAGAGCTTGATCTCAAAACCCTGAGACCATGACCTGAGCTGAAACCAAGAGTCAGACACTTAACCAACTGAACCACGCAGGCATCCCTGTACTTTCCATTAGAACACTTATGTCACGCTAAGTACTATTCTGAAAGCTGGACCCAGAATAATGGAAGTCCCTAACCTTAAGAAAAATGGTTGGGGGATGTGTATGCTCACATACTCATGCCAAAAATCTAAATGTTAGGTTCTTCTCTAGACAGGGACAAAGGGGCCAATTAAAGAAGCTGGTTTGAGGGGTGCCTGGGTGGCTCAGTGGGTTTAGCCTCTGCTTTCAGCACGGATCATGGTCTCAGTGTCCTGGAATCGAGTCCCACATTGGGCTCTCTGCTCAGCAGGGAGCCTGCTTCCCCCTCTCTCTGCTTGCCTCTCTGCCTATTTGTGATCTCTGTCAAATAAATAAACAAAATCTTAAAAAAAAAAAATAGGGGCGCCGGGGTGGCTCAGTCGTTAAGTGTCTGCCTTTGGCTCAGGTCATGATCCCAGGGTCCTGGGTTTGAGCCCCACATCAGGCTCCCTGCTCGGTGGGACGCCTGCTTCTTCCTCTCCCACTCCCCCTGCTTGTGTGCTCTCTCTCCCTGTGTTTCTGTCAAATAAATAAAATCTTTAAAATAAATAAGTAGATAAATAAAAAGAAAAAAAATAAAAAGAAGTTGGTTTGACAGGGCACCTGACTGGTTCAGTCAGTAAAGCATGTGACTCTTGATCTTGGGGTAGTGAGTTCAAGCCCTACACTGGGTGTAGAGCTTATTTCGGGCTGGGGGTGAGGGGGTGAAGCTAGTTTGACAAGATCCCAGCTAACATCCCTAACAGCTGCTATATCTAAATCCATCATTTTATTGATATTAAAGACACACAAAAAGTACATGAGGGAACATTCTGGAGTGCTGGAAATGTCCTATACTTTCATCTGGATAGTTATACCATGGGTACATACACATGTAAACTCCAAGCTGTATACTCAGGATCAGTACTTTTTACCAAAAGATTGATTTCATATCTAAATGAAAAAATGGGGGGGGGGGCGCCTGGGTGGCTCAGTGGGTTAAGCCTCTGCCTTCAGCTCAGGTCATGATCTCAGGGTCCTGGGATCGAGCCCCTTCTCAGGCTCCCTGCTCAGCGGGGAGCCTGCTTCCCCCTCTCTCTCTGCCTGCCTCTCTGCCTACTTGTGATCTCTGTCTGTAAATAAATAAATAAAATCTTTTAAAAATAAAAAAACTGAAAAGATGAAAAAAAATTCATTGTATTTTACCTAGATTTTCTAGGTGTTTTTTGGAAGCCGATTCTTCAGGGGACACCTGGGTGGCTTAGTCAGTTAAGCGTCCAACTCTTGATTTCAGATCAGGTCATGATATCAAGAGTCATGGGACTGACCCCATGTGTGGCTCCAAGCTCAGCAGGGAGTCTACTGGAGATTCTCTCTTTCTCCCTCTACCCCTCCCCCTGCTCACATGTATGCACATGTGTTCTCTCTAAAATAAATAAATAAATCTTAAAAAAAAAAGAAAAAGAAAAAGATGGTTCTTTAGGATATATCCTTAAGCCCACCATTCTACTTGATACCAAAATCGGGTAAAGGTTTAAACACTTCTTTTCTCTCAATGCTGCATTGTCTTTATTCTTAAGCATTTAAAATGCTATCTCAAATTGCATCCTAGAGAGCTCTAAGAAATGAAGGGTAGGCTGAAATGTGGACTAGATTAGCCTCTTGCTGTTACCAGTACCACAGAACCACACCAGGCTTCTCCACAAGCAGGATGGAACCTGCTGATTTGCCTTCAGACTCTTCTTCTTTCCAAGTTCAAAGGGAGAAACGACAGGCATTCCTACACTGCAAGATATCACTGGTGGGGAGGGGGGTGATTTTGTACAGATTAGACCTTTGGATAACATCAGAGCCATCTCTAATGTACATGGTCTCTTGGTTGTACTCTACAGAGGCTCAGGAAAACCACACCATATTCCGAAATCCAAAATCTTTTTTAACAGTTGATTAGGTTCTTGGCAGAGAGGCCCAAACATCAGGAGGTGAAAACAAAGGCTATGTCATAACTCTGAAATGATTCTTTTTTAAAATTCCGATTTTTAAGTGGATAGAAAAGTTGTAAGTTGTCAACTGGGCTAATTAACCTAATTAACCTATCCAAAGTGGCCTTTAAGTACAAATACTTCGAGGAAGACCTTATTAAAATTAAACAACCCTTTGTATCCTTTGGAGTCTTTCTCTTGAAATACTCAAAAGCACATGGGGACTCATGGAGTCAAGAAAAGACAAATCTCAGGGGCACCTGGGTGGCTCAGTGGTTAAAGTCTCTGCCTTTGGCTCAGGTCATGATCCCAGGGTCCTGGGATCAAGCCCCATGTCGTGCTCTCTGCTCAGTGGGGAGCCTGCTTCCTCCTCTCTCTCTGCCTGCCTCTGCCTACTTGTGATCACTGTCTGTCAAATGAATAAATAAAATCTATTAAAACAAAAAAAGGAAAAGAAAAGACAAATCCCAAAGGCAATATGACTATCCTTGGATCACATAAGGCCCAAGTGCTTCCACAGTTTGGAAGAATAAATGGCTGTCAAGCCTGGCAGGTTCAAGTTGGGGAAGTGCAGGAGTGGACAGAGCAGTCTGAAAACACGGTACTACACTTGGGGCAATTCTTTCTCCAAGTCAGAAACAAAGCGAGAATTCACACTCCTCCTCCAGGTAGGCAACAACCCCGTAACACAGAATTCCCAGGGCCAGACCAGGGTGGGTGAAGGGGGACATATATGGGTTTGAAGCTTGGCAAACTATTTCAAAGATGAAGAAAGAAAAATGGAATATCTGCCCCAGAAATGCTATAATCTCAAGATGCAAACAAATGTACCGCAGTGAGTGTAGTAGTAACTGTAATTCTAACACTACGGATTTCAAAATTCAAGTTACAGATGGAAAAAACCCCTAATTTGTCTATCAATGAACAAGAAAGACCTTATTAAGGATTTGAAGCACAAAGAAAGTTAACCTTTCTTTTTATGAGGCAGACCCTACTACCACCTTGTAAAGAAGAGACAGTGAGGACCCTTTCACTGAGGTACTGTGATATTATTCTGTCAGTTTCTCACTTCCTGATCCTGTATTACATCCTTAGGAGCAAGTCTGCAAGTCAATCATGGCATCATCTCTAAAGAGGACTGAATGTTGGTACTTCTGTTTTTTCACTCCTAAGGAACTTGATGAAAACTGGTTTCTTCCCTAGCTCTGAGTAGTTCCCAGAATAAATCACAATCTTGGTACATAGGTAATCAAATCTACAGTTGGTTCAGGAGCCAAAGATTACTCAACTGATATTCACCAGTAAGGTCCCATGATAACGAGAATGAAACTGGAACCCAAACAGCATTCATTTTTGGTAGTCATTAAACAGTAGACATTAGGGATCTGTGTGACCTCCTTTGCTGGTGTAACCCCAGGTGACTACCCTCTAGTTTCTGTCCCTACCATCTAAGAGTTGCCAGTGTTCCTCTGATCCTGACTTGCTACAGGATTCCAATGAGCTCAGGACAGGAAACATAAACAAATTCATAAAAATAGAGCTAGGAAAAACACAGAGAGAGATGGAATACAGAGACCTTATCCTGAAACATTTTCAAACACACCAAGAACACATTTAGTTAATATTTCAAGATTTGGCTGAAGGAGAATAAAAGTTAAGAAGATGACAGCAATCTAAAACAGAGGGTCAACAAACTATGGCCCATGAGCCAAATCCAGCTGGCTGTCTGTTTTTGTAAACAGTTCTATTAGAACACAACAAGCTCATTTGTTGTTTTGTCTATGGCTGTTTTGTTACAATGACAGTTGAGTGGTTGTGACAAAAACTGTACGGTCTGTAAAGTCCTTTACTGAAAAAGTTTGCAGATCCGTGATCTAAGGAATAGGTAATATTTAGGGTGCATCTATAGCCTTTCAAATGAATGGAAACAAATGAAAACAATTCAGCTGTAATGACTCACTTGCCTCAGAAATAGACTGAAACAAGCATGGGCTGTATTGGTAGAAAGTGGTAGGTCTTTGAGATTTACCTGGTAGGCTTCCAGGTGAAGAGAAAAAGCATCCCAATAAATCTTGGAAAATAGGTCTCACCCTAGTTCTAGTCCAGGTAAGAAAAGATCTTCTCTAGCTCAACAGCTGATAATCCCTAAAACTAAGTTTCCTATCCCCTTGGTGCAAGTTGGGGAGATAACTAAATATACTAGGTACATTTCCAGCTAAACTAACATAATGAACTTGACCCAAGGTTCCCAAACTGCAGTGTCAGAGGCACTGCAGCAAATTCAGACGATGCCATGAAATCTTTAAAATTTTGAGGTAAACAGTAATACTTGACATGTATCATGCCATGTGAACCACTAGCTCGAGGCAGTTGACAATTTCTACATGAGATTTCTACATGGCGTCCCAAGTTATTAGGATATAAATATTTAATTTATCTGTATACCTATCTACCTAATCAGCGCAAATGTTAACTATTTCTTTTGGTCTAGGAAACTGTGAAATATTATTGAGACACTAAAGGTGTTATGAATCAAGAAAGTTTGGAACCTCTGGACTATACTCCTGTGTTGATAGCAAGTTCCCCAAAAGCAGAGATATCCAAATAAATGCTTAAAAATCATCTGTGAAGGGGTGCCTGGGTGGCTCAATTGGTTAAGTGGCTGCCTTCGGCTCAGGTCATGATTCCAGGATCCTGGGATTGAGCCCCGCTTTGGGTTCCCTGTTCAGCAGAGAGCCTGCTTCTCTCTCTCTCTCCCTCTGCCTGCTCTGCTTACTTGGGCTCTCTATCCCTCTGTCAAATATATAAATAAAAATCTTTAAAAAAAAAAACAAACAAACCGGGCGCCTGGGTGGCTCAGTGGGTTAAGCCGCTGCCTTCGGCTCGGGTCATGGTCTCAGGGTCCTGGGATCGAGTCCCACATCGGGCTCTCTGCTCAGCGGAGAGCCTGCTTCCCTTCCTCTCTCTCTGCCTGCCTCTCTTGTGATTTCTGTCAAATAAATAAATAAATAAATAAATTTTTAAAAAATTAAAAAAAAAAAACCTGGGACACCTGGGTGGCTCAGTTGGTTGAGTGGCTGCCTTCAGCTCAGGTCATGATCCCAGCGTCCTGGGAGCAAGTCCCGCATCGTACTCCTTGCTCCGCAGGGAGCCTGCTTCTCCCTCTGCCACTCTGTCTGCCTGTGTGTGCTCTCTCTCTCTCTGACAAATAAATAAATAAAATCTTTAAAAAACAAACAAACAAACAAAAAAACCTGTGAAGATACCAGAAGGTCTGCCTTTAACTAGAGTCTAGATCAGTTTACTTCCAAGGTACTCTCTAATTGAGATTCTATGAACTGAAATAAAGGTAATGTCCAAGGACAGAAAAGAAGACATCTCTCTCAATGAACGATACAGAAATCGTTAGCTACAATTCCAGCAAAAGACAACTGATAGAGGAAGGACTTGCCACTTGTGTTCTTATACTTTCCAATCTCATTTTTTTTTCCTAACAAAGGGGAAAGTGGGGTCTTTACTCCAAATTCCTATGCATAGGTCAAAAGGCCTAACCAACTTGGGATTTTTTTTTTTTTTTTAAGATTTTATTTATTTATTTGACACACAGAGAGAGATCACAAGTAGGCAGAGAGGCAGGCAGAGAGAGAGGAGGAAGCAGGCTTCCTGCTGAGCAGAGAGCCCGATGAGGGGCTCGATCCCAGGACCCTGAGATCATGACCTGAGCCGAAGGCAGCGGCTTAACCCACTGAGCCACCCAGGCACCCCACCAACTTGGGTTTTATGGAGTACCACATGAGAAGATCTAGAGTTGATGTAGTCACTAACGCATATAATCAGGGACCTAAAGCACTTTACAACCTCTCCCATCTGTGTTGAGGAACAGGTCCAAGCTTAAGAACACCTGAGAAGCTCCACGATGACTCTAAAGTCTTATCGTCTATCAAAGGCAAAAATGCCAGGTTGAATCAAAGAATGTAAGTTATCTGATTAGTGCATTTAAAAGTAATGTGATTGTTCTGGACAGTCTACAGAGGCATTAAAAGCGTTTAACACCTGCAGTTCACAAGATTCATACTATCCCAGCTCCTAAGGAGCCATTAAACAAAATATGAAAGTTGCCTCTGCACTATTCTAGTGTTATTTCTAGTATCTCTTATTCAAAACATTCAGCATATCTGCATGTTTAAAATCTTGGGAACCCCAGAATGGAACAGATGGTATCCGATTTAGTTATACTCCCCCGGAAATGACTGACTGACCCATAGAACTATTATAGTGGGCAGAGGAATACCCCTCCTTTGGTTAGCTGGAATCAATCCCTACTTTCTACAGCCTTCATCTCTACTACAGAAATCTGATGGGTAGACAAAAAGGAAATATCTAATAACTTATTTTCTACTGGGGGACTGTGGTTATAACAAATGTACCAATGCAGAAAAATTTCATCTTTAAGGTGAGGGCAGATGGTTCCTGAACTCCTTTTTTTAAGATTTATTTTTTAAGTACAGAAATCCTTTCTTCAAACAAAATCTTAGAGAGATCCAAATACGTAATACAGTTAAAAACAGAATTGCTTTGGTTGAAGCAAGAGAGGGAACACAGAGCCTTGCACCCTTGGTGTCCCCCCTCTCCTGAAGGATACCGAGAAGCAGTCTGAAGACTGTTAGTCTAACACAGTATCTCTCGAGCCCTACCCAATTCTAAAATGCAATGATTCTAATTTATCAACTTCAAGTTAAGTGTAAAATTCCACTGAAATGTAGTGTTAAATGTAGACTAGTGGAACTAGGTCATCATAACCATGAATGTTGTTTAACCAGAACGGTAAGACCAGAACACCACAGCCTCCTACTCTTATCTCCCAGTGTCACCTCAACAGGGACAAGGCATCAGCTCTTATAAAAACCCAGAGATAGGGAAGAAGAACTGTAGACAACTGTGTACTGTACAGCTGTACTGTACTGACTGCACAACTGTCCTCGCACACAGTCCAACTGCGGGTATGCTGCCAGTGAAGCCACACAAAACCTATACTGAGGAGGGCAGCCGCACGGTTATAATGCAGTAAGAGTCACAGATTGAACAGAGCATGGTAGAGAAGGTAACACAGTGGATTTGGGTTCATCCTATCTCTACCTCCAAATAGGCTGAACAATCCAATCTGTCTAAACATCAGTTCTTTTTACATAATAAATAAGGATATCGAAGGTCCTTTCCTGCTCTAAAATTCTACGATGCTAAACTGACATGTTTTTAAGTATGTAAGGTATTATAAAGCTATTACTTTGGGGCATGTGTTTTAACCTGAAGGAGGCCATCTTTAGCAATCAATATGTGGCTCAAAACCAGTATCTAACCAAAAAACAAAACTTACTGAAGTCACCTATGTATTTCACAAGATTCACGTTTCACAGCAGGGAGAGCAGCTCAACCATTCCTGAGCACTGCAGCCTCTCATCAAGGTAGGCATCATTAAAAAAACAGTTCTCTCTGGGTGTCCAGGTGGCACAGTTGGTTAAGTGGCTGCCTTCAGCTGGGGTTGTGATTCCCAGGGTTCTGGGATCAAGTCCCATATGGGGCTCCTTGCTCAGCAGGGAGCCTGCTTCTCCTCCTGTTCATGCTCTCTCTCTCAAATAAATTAAAAAAACATTTAAAACAAAAAAACAAAAAAAACAAAAAAAAACAGGGGCTCCTGGGTGGCTCAGTGGGTTAAGCCTCTGCCTTTGGCTTGGGTCATCATCTCAGGGTCCTGATTTCGAGCCCCATGTTGGACTCTCTGCTCGGTGGGGAGCCTGCTCCCCCCCCCCCCCCGCCTACTTATGATTTCTCTATAAAATAAATAAATAAAATCTTAAAAACACAAAACAAACAAACAAAAAACCCCAGCTCTCCTTAAGAAAGAAATGCAGGGCAGCTGGGTGGCTCAGTTGGTTAAGTGTGGCCGTCGACTCAGACTGTGTTCTGGGCTCAAGTCCTGCATTGGGCTCCCTGGTCCACAGGGAGCCTGTTTCTCCCTGTCTCTGCCTCTCATGAATAAATAAGTAAAACCTTTTTTTCTTTTTTAAAAGATTTTATTTATTTATTTGACAGAGAGACAGATAGCGAGAGAGGGAACACAAGCAGGGGGAGTGAAAGAGGAAGAAGCAGGCTTCCCGCCAAGCAGGGAGCCCGATGTGGGGCTTGATGCCAGGATCCTGGGATCATGACCTGTGACAAAGGCAGATGATTAACGACTGAGCCATCCAGGAGCCCCTAACTAAGTAAAATCTTAAAAAAAAAAGAAAGAAAGAAAATGCAGGTGCACCTGGCTGTCTCAGTTGGTAGACCATGTAACTCTTGGTCTTGGGGTTGGGTTAATTTAACCCTGCACTGGATGTAGCGATTACTTAAAAATAAAATCTTAGGGACTCCTGGGTGGCTCAGTTGGTTAAACATCAGACTTTGGCTCAGGTCATGATCTTGGGGTCCTGGGATGGAGCCCTGAGTTGCGACCCTCACTCAGCAGGGAGTCTGCTTATTCCTCTCCCTGCTCAAGCTCCCCCTCTCAAATAAAATCCTTAAAACAAAACAAAACAAAACAAAAAAATAATGGAGGGGCACCTGGGTGGCTCAACTGCTTGTGTCCAACTCTTGATCTCAGGTTTTGATCTAGGGTCGTGAGTTCGAGCCCCACACTGAGCTTACTCAGGAAAAATAAAAATAAAAAAATAAATAAAAAGGGAGGGCACCTGGGTGGCTCCATCGGTTAGCATCCAACTTTTGATTTAGGCTCAGGTCATGATCTCAGGGTCCTGGGAATGAGCCCTACATCAGGTACGGGGCTTGGCAGAGTCTGCTTCTCTCTCTCTCCCCTCATGCTCATACACATGAGCTCTCTAATAAACAGATGTATCTTTGGAGTGCCTGGGTGGTTCAGCCAGTTAAGGATCTGCCTTCAGCTCAGGTCATGATCCCAGCATCCTGGGATCAAATCCTGCATCAGGCTCCCTGCTCAGTGGGAAGTCTGCTTCTTCTTTCCCTTGCTCATGTGCTCGCTCTCTCTCCCTCTCTAAAATCTTTAAAAAATCTTTTGACAAAGGAAGAAGGAAAGAAAGAAGGAGGGAGGGAAGGGAATGCAAATGGAAACAAAATTAATGTCATGACTATTGTTTCCTAGCTGTTAGCTGGCTTGTTTCAGGACTGCTAGTTTTCATACTCCAGCCCACTGCTAACAAGGTCTGCAAAAAATGACAGAAGTCCCATCTGCCATATGCACAGCACCATGTTGGATGCTGACATCATCTGAACTTAAATGAAAACACAAGGCAAGGGGCGCCTGGGTGGCTCAGTGGGTTGAGCCTCTTCCTTCGGCTCGGGTCATGATCCCAGAGTCCTGGGATCGAGCCCCACGTCAGTCCCTCTGCTCAGCGGAGAGCCTGCTTTCCCCTCTCTCTCTCTCTCTGCCTGACTACTTATGATCTCTGTCAAATAAATAAATAAATAAATAACCTTTAAAAAAAAAAAAAAAACAAGAAACAAAAAAACACAAAGCAAGAAAACTTGTTTTCATTGTCCTGCAAACTCAAAGTGGTGGAAATAATGGTGTGACCTATAATTTCCTTTGTTATCAAAGCAGAGACATGATATTTTTAAGTCACAACGCGATTTCAAAAAACAAGCACTATAAAAATACATTTTTCAGTCAAACCTCTTAAGACTCAACTAGCCTTCTTTGCAGCCACTATCCAGAATGTAAAAGAAAATTTTCAAATCCAGTAATATCAGAGACTGGCTCAAATAAATCCCAGTTTATTCTGTAAGCTAACACTTCTACTTAGGCAGAAGGCAGCTTTACTCCCACTGTGTGAACATGACCCAAAGGAAACAGCACTTAGAGATTTCACTTTATAAAAATACACCTTTGCTCCTTCTCTGCTAGTCTGAGCTCACATAACTTCAGCCCATACTTATGAAAGTTAGCTACTTACATTCAAGTTCTATCAGTAGGTCTGAAAGATGGCATGCCACTTTTGTACAAGCTTTTACTCTGAACCACTAGCTGTGTATCTCAGGGAGGGAGGGAGGAGAGACGAGACAAAGCTGTGAATGTTAAAGAGAGGAATAAAGGAATAGATCCAGTGCAACAGTTGACCAGAGGAGACAGACTACCAAGCATAACTATTCGCCGTAAAAGGCAGGAATTTACTCCTCAGGAGGAACCGGCTTCCTCGCTGTAAAATGCACCAAACAACAAAAACCAAGTAAACCTGCTGTTCCTTGGAATGCACAGTTTTGGGTATGGATCTCTTCTCACCTGTTCTATGCTTTACTGTTCCTCCTGAATTCTTACTTTATAAAAAAAGGCAGTCAATGGTAAGAACTCTATGCCCCCTAAAGAAGAAACATGTTTTTTGTGGGAAAATTCCATTTAAGTGCTTTGACAGAGCCCACCTTATTTTAGACATTGATAAACAGAAAGAATCAGAGCAGAAGGTAGATGAGAAAAAAATATTTTAGATTAATTCCTGTGAATTCAGGTAGTGTTATCAAAGAAATCAAAGTATGTTTAGTAGATCAATCAGAACATTCAGTTATACAATTTTAAGCTTACTTATTCCAAAATAGGTTTTCTACAAAAAAAGAGAAAACCTAACATTAATGCCAAAATCAGTACTTAATGGTTCAACATCTACAACATCACAATGCTGGTGTTTGTATTCAGCATTCCTACAAAGCTCTAAGAGGTGTGAAAGGGAGACCCTGTAGCAGATCTCTTCTTTCTACATTTTGCACATTATGTACCTCCAAAGCCAAGGCTGTCTTGTCGTAGGCATTAGGGACTCGCTTCTGGATTACCCTGGCATAAATGGGCCCATTCTGGAGGTTAGGGAGCGGAGTGTTGACGCTGGGTTGGGCATAGGGCCCAGGCTCCGGCCCACCCAGTGGCTGTGGGTGGGAACCCTCCTGGTTACCTCCAATCAGAGCCGATACTGAGGCGGAGGCAGGTCTATACTTCTCGACGTAAGGGACTGGAATCATCCCCCTCTTGCCTTCGCTGTCCTCTGCATTCCACCACTGCTCTTCAGGCTTATCCCGGATTCTCAGGATGTCTCCTTTCTTAAAGGGAAGATCTTCTTCATCATTCCCATTAAAGTCAAAGAGGGCTCGCACATACTCTGCCTCCTCCTGCCTGAGAATCACTCCACTACCCTGCCTGGATCTGGAAACTGGTTCTATCAATGTTGTAGTGTCCAAATAATGTATTTTGTAGAATTCCAGTAAAGCAGGCAATGAATCAAACTCTTGATCTCCTATTCGGAGTCTGGAGGGGCTCACCCCTGGAAAAAAACAGAGCAGGCTATTATTTAAAGATATATTACAAAGGAGATGAAATGCAGATTTTAAACATTTCCTAAACATATTTAGTCAATACGTAATCAGAAAAAAAGTCTAGAAAAGATAACCCCTCTCCTTATGGTAAACTGAAAATCATACTCTGTAGTTAAAACATACCCTAGAAAGATGCCCATCACCACCTGCAGCAAAGATAGAACAGAAGGCCTTAACAGACCAGGCCAGTCAGGGCATACTTTCATACTGGATCAAAGACAAAGCAACATGGAGACTTTTTTTATTCTCCCAAAATGTTCTGTGCTATCCCATTTACAGAGTAGCATAAGGTTCAAGGTTTTGTTGTAATCTTCTTTTCAACCTCAGGAAATGTAGCAACTCTCCTTTTTCATAGGTCCCAGCAGCTTTTCCAAGAGGAGGTGGGGAGAACTTGCCATCTATCTACACCAGGCTCATACATTCCTTCTCTTCACATCTAGAATGTACAATTTCTAACACAAAAAAAGATGTTTTTGTTGGTTTTTTTTTTTTTTAAGTGTGTTCTATGCCCAATGTGGGGCTTAAACTCACAACCCTGAGATCAAAGGTTCCATGCTCTAGTAACTAAGCCAGGCAGGCACCCTCAATTTCATTTCCGACAGCCACCAAAACAAACAAACAAACAAACAAACAAACAAAAAACCTTAATTAGGCAAAAGAACCAAGGAGTCTAAAAAGAGAAACCAGGAAGCTAACTGCTTAACAATCAATTCCTAAGGTCTGCACTGAAATAAAACATGTAAACCATATTGCTCCCTCAGGTCATGAAACACAGTAAATAAGGATGCCTGAAAAAATAAAGTGTTAAAATTCTCAACCTTTGGGGGCACCTGGCTGGCTCAGTCAGCAGAGCATGCAACTCTTGATCTTGGCATTGTAGGTTCCAGTCCTATGTTGGGTGTAGAGATTACTTAAAATCTTTAATAAATAAATAAATAAATAAATAAATAAAAAAAATTCTCAACCTCTTATGACACGCTAGGGTCCAAGAAAAAAGACATTAGGAATCCTTAAAATTCACATAATGCAAAGGTGTGTATGGCTCTAGATACATAGGGCATGCTTCCAAACGTGTTCCCTCAGGGGGGTATAGCTCAGGCATTGAGCATCTGACTGCAGAATATATTCCCTCTCTATCCCAAGATTCTAGAACTGAAAGATAATAAATTAACATGCATCAGTTCAAATGAAAAAGTTTCTAGTGAGGAATACACTTTTTTTTTTTTAAAGATTTGTATTTATTTATTTGACAGAGAGATCACAAGTAGGCAGAGAGGCAGGGCAGAGAGAGTGGGGTGGGGGTGGGGGAAAGCAGGCTGAGCAGAGAGCCCAATGTGGGGCTTGATCCCAGGACCCTGAGATCATGACCTGAGCTGAAGGCAGAGGCTTAACCCACTGAGTCACCCAGGCTCCCCAGGAATATGCCCTTTAACTTACACTCTGCTGAACACCAAAATATCAAATCATCTTTATTGGATTTTTTTTAACCTTTTGGATTCCTGGTAAAGTAATAATAAACAGAAAACTGGTTTTTGGAGAGCTTGTTTTTTTTTTTTTTTAATAACCCTTAACCCACAATTCAGCATTAAGTTATAACCTCCCAAATTTGAGTATGTGTGTGTGTGTATATAAGTATGTCATAAATATATACAAGTGTTTTATAGTCAATATAAATTTTTAATCTTGCTTTTTTTCTTATAAAAAGATTTTATTTTTATATAATAAAAAATTTCTCATCTCTTCACGAACATGACTTTTTTTTTTTTTTAAGATTTTATTTATTTGAAAGAGATTACAAGTAGGCAGAGAGAGGGGGAAGCAGGCTCTCTAGCAGAGAGCCTGATGCGGGGCTTGATCCCAGGACTCTGATATCATGAGCTGAGCCAAAGGCAGAGGCTTAACCCACTGAGCCACCCAGATGCCCTGACAAATAAACTCTTAAAAAAAAAAAAAAAAAAACAGAAAGAAAAATCACTGACAATTTGGGATGCCTGTGTGGCTCACTCCGTTAAGTGTATGCCTTCAGCTCAGGTCATGATCTCAGGGTCCTGGGATCTGATCCAACATTGGGCTCCCTGCTCATCAGGGAGTCTGTTTCTCCCTCTACCTCCGCCCCTCCCCCGGCTCATGGGCTCTCTCTCATTGACTATTTATTTTTAAGATTTTATGTATTTGAGAGAGTCAGAGATAGCGACAGAAAGCATAAACAGGAAGGAGAGAGAGAAGCAGGCTCCCCGCTGAGCAGGGAGTCTGATGCGGGACTTGATCCCAGAACCCTGGGATCATGACCTAAGTAAGCCAAAGGCAGACACTTAACCAACCAACTACCCAGGCGCCCCTCAATCATAACTTAATGAGAAATGCTATCTCTTTTAAATATCATCTTTGATTGGTGTATTTCAAGGTTACTATTTGTACTTCATTTGGGAGGGTTACTTGTTCAAGTCCTCTGTTAAGGGAAAATGCCCAATTTATGTTCTTCACTCCAAGAACACTGGTTCACTATCTAAAAGCCATAGTGATAGGGCTCAGGTCATGATCTCAGGGTCATGGGACTGAGCCCGAAGTCAGGCTCCACGCTCAATGGAGAGTTAGCTTGAGATTCTCTCCATTTTTCTCTCCCCACCCCTGCTTGCTGTCTCTCTCTCTCTCTCAAATAAACAAATAAATCTTTAAAAGCCATAGTGAGGGGCGCCTGGGTGGCTCAGTGGGTTAAGCCTCTGCCTTTGGTTCAGCTCATGATCTCAGGGTCCTGGGATCGAGTCCCCCATCAGGCTCTCTGCTTAGCAGGGAGCCTGCTTCGCACCCCACCCCCGCCTGCCTCTCTGCCTACTTGTGATCTCTGTCAAATAAATAAATAAAATCTTAAAAAAATAAATGAAAGCCTGTGATTAATGTGGTGAAATAGGAATATTGTGATAGCCCAAGATGGATGTCTAAATCAATTTGCACTCTAAAAGAAATGAGACCCAAAAGAAAAAAAAAAAAGAAATGAGACCCAATTATTTTGTTCAGTATTAGAAATCACTTCTTCCAGAATGACCAGACAAAGTACCTTTGAATTCAGTGGTGGAAAGAAGTGAAAAGATAAACTACAGAAGTTAACCAGAAGTCCTCAATACAGAATGAGTACTGACAAGTGCCTTCACAAATGAACGCACAATGAGAAACCAAGACACAATTTAAAGGACAGTTGCACATTTCTTGTATCACACAAGTCCATCTGTGGAATTCATGGCTGTAAGCTAAAACAAGTTAACAGCCCACACTCAGTAATGCTGGCTGGCTCCCCAACTCAAGATGCTGAAATAGAGGGGTGCCTGGGTGGCTCAGTCATTAAGTGTCTGCCTTGGGCTCGGATCATGATCCCAGGTGCTGGGATCAAGCCCTGAGTAGGGCTCTCTGCTCAGCGGGAAGCCTGCTTCTCCCTCTCTCACTGTCAAATAAATAAATAAAATCTCTTAAAAAAAATGCTTAAATAGATGCCCAGACCCAGGACTACATATCCACAGCAAACACTCATCAGGTACCTGTGGACACAACCCCAGTAGTTCCAAGAGCTGAACTGGAGAACTTTGGTTAGGAATGTACCAGTGCATGGTGATGCTATACTCTGGAGTTTGCCTTCACTCAAAAGGACCACTGAAGGGAGATTGTTCCCATTCAAGTCTGGTAGGCAATGAGATACATGGTCATTCTGCTTATTACCACTAGGTTAATTCAGTGATCCTTTAGGCCTGCTTAACTATGTGAAGGATTGGGTCAATGTGAGCTCCAAGGAGACCTACTGAGCACTGTCTGGTCCAGAAAGCCTTCAGGGTAGAGTGTTAGGGAGGACCCTCACACCAGCAGAGTACCCATGGCTTAGAAAATAGTTCTAATGACACCTAGGGAGGAAAGCTCCCTTGCTAGAGTTTACCCACTTACATGCCAAGGTGCAAAAGCCAAAATGGTTTTTACTAGTTGACTTTTTGGGACAGTGGTTGGAAGACAGTACTCAGTAAATGTTAGATATTATTCTTAATGAACAAAATTCTGAAGTGAGGGAAGGAAGTTAAATGTAAGTCTGTTCCCAGTTTTAAGAAGCTCACAGCACAGGGGCGCCTGGGTGGCTCAGTGGGTTAAGCCGCTGCCTTCGGCTCAGGTCATGATCTCGGGGTCCTGGGATCGAGTCCCGCATCGGGCTCTCTGCTCAGCGGAGGGCCTGCTTCCCTTCCTCTCTCTCTGCCTGCCTCTCTTGTGATTTCTCTCTGTCAAATAAATAAATCTTTAAAAAAAAAAAAAAAAAAAAGAAGCTCACAGCACAGCTGCGGATATAAAGGTACACAGAGTGTGGTTGGTAAGCAAGGAATGAAGCAGGAGGTCTTTGGAAGACATTATTTCCCCCGACTTTCACTTTCAACTGGAGATGTATTCTTACAAAAAAACAGTAGCAACAACAAACTGCGTTCTTAGATACAACAAAATCACCATGAAAGAACAGCCCTGATCATACCTGAACATTTCCAAAGCATTCTTTACACTCTAAAAAGGAAGGTAACCACTCCCTGTCATCCATTGTTATGGTTCCTCCATTACTGTACTAGCTGAAGTGAAATGTGTTTGTGTTTGATTTTTTGGGGGGAGGGGTGATAGTTTAGAAGAACAAATAAGACCACAAAGCCAAGAGCCTTGTAAAGATCACTATGAAAACTACGAAAAGAAAAAATGGCAGCTCCTCTGCCATAAATATAAAGGTAGGAAGTTGGTTCAATTCATTTCTTGTTCAAATGCTGCATGGTGTGAACTGGATCCACAATGACTTCTCTTCTTTGGCTTGGCTTGGCAATCCCAGCAGTCAGAGAAATACAAGCAAAACACCAAGGAAAATCTTTGATACTCTTAAAAAAAAAGATTTATTTTTAAGTAATCTCTACACCCAATACGGAACCTGAACTCACAACCCCAAGATCAAGAGTTGGATGCTCTATCCACTGAGTTAGCCAGGTACCCCTTTGATATTCTTTACCTACTATTTTTTTTCTATTTTACTGACATAATAATTCCACCAGAGGAGCGCCTGTTTCTGTATACTGCTGAAACAGTCAAATACATGGACCATCAACCAAACTCCAGAAGGAAAGCGGAGAGAAAAGAACATAAGTCTCAGATAAGCCGAAACCTCATCACAGCTATGTGTTCCAGCTCCTTTTCCCTACTTCATCGCCTTCCAACCACAAACAGCCAAGGGCAGGAAATAGAAGGACAGGAAAGGAAGGAGATATAGTCAGTCAGTCTAGAGAAATGAACCAAAGACCAGGTTCTCATTGCTGGGACTTGGAAAACCTCACTGACTTGTTTTCCATAAACCTGTGCTGGTATTCTGAACATGAGTTATCAACAAACACATAAAGAAATCAAAATCAGGGGCGCCTGGGTGGTTCAGTGGGTTAAAGTCTCTGCCTTTGGCTCAGGTCATGATCCCAGGGTCCTGGAATCGAGCCCCGTATCAGGCTCTCTGCTCAGCAGGGAGCCTGTTTCCCCCTCTCTCTCTCTTTGCCTGCTTCTCTGCCTACTTGTGATCTCTGTCAAATAAATAAATAAATAAAATCTTAAAAAGAAAAAGAAAAAGAAAATCAAAATCAATGCAAGCACTTCATATTTTTTTGGTTTCTGTACATGCCCAACTCATTACTTCTAAGCATTTTAACCCTCAGGTTACATCAATTTTTACAATACCATTCCCTGAAGGTTTTATGAAGAACACCCAAGAGCTCCATGGGCTTCAACAGGCCAGGTCACTTCTGGCATGGGTACCACCACCACAGCAGTTCCATCATCGGCCTTTCCCTAAATTCGAAGTACTTCCGTTTTCCCTTCCTCTTTCCTTAATTCCACTCCTTTCCTCCTCTTCTGCCTATGGTATTTATAGAAAATGCTTAAACACACCCCACCACCTGTCCAATACAAAGGGCTAAAAAGCCTGCTGACTTTCATCTGAGAAGGTCTCCTAAAGCGGTATCAAATATCTGGCCTCCTAAGCAAACAGAACTTTCTAAAAATGGTGGGTATCCAGCATGGTATTTCACAGATTCAGACTGACTGGGTTTAATGAATTCTGGTTCTGCCATTTACTAGCTATACGAACTCTTGTTTAACTTCTCCTGGTGTCAAACACCTATGTAATAAAAGCTCCTAAAAGCAGTTGGTACACTGTACCCTGCCCAAACCTCTTAATTCCTTTAGAAATTTTCAAATAATCCCCAAATCCAAAGTCCACTGCATTGTTTTCCAGAGAAGATTCTACAGAATCTCAGGACACTTCTCAAAATGTCTTGTGGTCAAATACCTGCCTCTCTTGGGAGGGTCATAATTTCACATGAGCACAGTAAATGGCTGAGAAGTCCTGCAATAAATAAACCTACTTCCTTTTATCACGGCATCCTTTTTTGGATGTAAACCTAGAAGTAACTCACTGAAGAACTTCTCCAGAACCACTGGATGGATACTCTGTAACTGATGAATAAAACATGCTGACCAGGTTTGAGAACTGCAAAGATGAGGCAAACAAATGAAACACAAATGGCAGAGGTACAAAAGTAGTAGGTAATGGGGTGCCTGGGTGGCTCAGTGGGTTAAAGCCTCTGCCTTCGGCTCAGGTCATGATCCCATGGTCCTGGGATCAAGCCCCACATCAGGCTCTCTGCTCAGCAGGGAACCGGCTTCCCCTCTCTCTCTGCCTGCCTCTCTACCTACTTGTGATCTCTCTCTGTCAAATAAATAAATAAAATCTTGAAAAAAAAAAAAAAAGGTAGTAGGTAATGAACAGTCCCACAAGATCTCTAGAGAATGGCTTGGTCCAGCACCACCTGGAAGAGGCAGCGTAAACAATAACCACCCCAGGGGCGCCTGGGTGGCTCAGTGGGTTAAAGCCTCTGCCTTCAGCTCGGGTCATGATCCCAGGGTCCTGGGATCGAGCCCCGCGTCGGGCTCTCTGCTCCGCGGGGAGCCTGCTTCCTCCTCTCTCTCTGCCTGGTTGTGATTTCTCTATGTCAAATAAATAAAATATTAAAAAAAAACAAAAACAATAACCACCCCAACTTTTGCTCCTCCCTGATCCAAAATGAGGCAAGCTTTTATGCTTCCCTCACCCACTAGAACAATAGGTAGAAGGCTCTGGGTTAAGCAGGTTAACACCAGGTGCCATCATATTTTCATGTCCCGGATCCAAGGTCCTCTCACACTTCTTGATGCACTCCATCACGCTCTACCCCAGCACTCACTCCCTTACATATGCCATCGTATTACCAGTGCTCACCAACCCACATCATGCCTGCCTGTGAGCCTCTCAATGCTAAGAAGTCTTCCACTCTGCTTCAACTCCTGCTCTCCCAACCTCATACTTATGTTCATAAGACTAATACAGCTAATGCTTATCAAGTACTTACTATATGTTAGCCCCATTCCTAAGCATTTAATACACTAAAACTCACTTAATCCTCGTAAGAATCCTATGTGGTCAATATCACTATTTCCTTTCTTTTACAGATGGGGAAATTGAGGCAGAGGCAAGTTAAAGAATGTGCCCAAAGTTACATAAGTAGTAAGTGGCCAGGAAGAATGTCTCAAACCCAAGCTCCAGACCTCAGACTTAAAACTACTCTCCCAGCTCATACTTAGTCAATTTTGTCAACTGTCTACTGGCTAAGGTCTAGTAATACCTCATTGTTCAAAGAAACATGTGAATCAATGATTGCAAAGCCTTCCCAAGAGGTCCACCTTGAAGTCCAACCTGACAAGGTATGCCCAGTAGACTTGACAAACCCTGCCTTATGGCCCTGAAGCACAACCAGGGTGCTCCCAGACTATGGCAGCCTGTGGAAGCTGAACAACTAAGTTAAAAATATACTCACCAGAAAAGCTTAAAAATACCTAATCCATCCTACCCATATTCCTCTAAAGGAATAAGCCATTCCATACAAAAATATTATGTCCACAAAATTCGCTAAGTAAAAAGCTCATTTTTTTCACGTTCAATTTGCCAAATGAGAACTGTAAAAGCCTCATCATCATCAGACTTTTAGATAACAGACAAGTATTGTCCAAATATTAAAGTTAGTCTCTTCTTGTCATTCTTTCATCTTTAAACAGAACCTAGGACCCCATGACAAAAACAAAAGTGGTGAATCTTCTATGTGCATCGTTCAGATCTCAAAAGGAAAGACAAAGAAGTACAGTTTAAGTGTCACCTCTCTATTCAGAATTCTGAGGTTCAAAATCTGGCTCAGTCATTTACCAGCTGTGTGACCTTGGGCAAGTTACTGAATCTCTGACTCTCAGTTTCCTCACCTATAAAATGAAAATATTTCAATTAATAGAGATCACAGTACTTCTCACCAGATTGTTATGGGCAGAAAATGAGATAAAGCACAGAAAGTACTCGGCAAAGTACTTGGCATAGAATAACCAGTCGATAAATGTTAGCTATTAATATTCTACATGCTTTTCTAAAATTTAAGAAATTTCTCTGTGTAGTTTCAAAAGAAAAAGAGCTTGATGGGAGAGGAGGGGGAACAAAAATTAAGTAATCTTTATTATAAAGACAGCAACTCAATCAATTGCTGTGTGTGGAAAACTGGGCACATTACCAGAAACAAGAATTACCACAATGCCCATGAACTTTCTACACCCCATCCACAAACTCTGGCAATCTTTACCTTCTCTTTTGGGCCAAGGATCTGAACTCATATCTGTTATGAAAAGGTGGAGCTCGGTATCAAAGTAAGCGCAGAGATATAAAGTCCTAACACCAACGTGTGGAGAAAGCTCAAACTAGCAAACCCGCCTGTTGCCATCTCCAAATTTTACAAAATGTATACACAAATGGTCGAAAATTGGAGGAAAGAAGGTCAAAAACTGAGTTTCAGTGACCATGTGCCATCATATTACTGCATTGTAATGTAAAACCCTAGATACCAAGAAGGTGGTAAAAGTCGAATTTAGGGGTGCTTGGGTGGCTCAGTCCTTAAGCGTCTGCTCATGATCCCAGGTCCTGGGATCCTGCTGGACATTAGGCTCCCTGCTCAGAGGGAAGTCTGCTCCTCCCTCTCCTTCTATCTGCTGCTCTGCCTACTTGTGCTCTCTCTCCCCCATCAAATAAACAAGTAATTCTTGAGAAAAAAAAAAAAAACAACATTAAAAAAAAGGTAGAATTTACCTGGTTTAGGGCAAAGTTATGTTATATCTATATTCTTGTCTCATATTATGCAATTAAACTAACCAGACTGAGAAGACCTAGGATAATTTGTGGACTTAAAGATTCCATACTCTTTTTTTTATAATTGGTATTTGTTAGCAACAAAGAGACTGACTATCCCACCTCCCCATTTCCGGCCAGAGTGAATAAATCTAAATTAGGACTATCCCAAAAGGGAAAGAGACTGGCCTGGAGCTAGGCTCAGCTAGTCAGAAGAAAACTGCTTCAACTTGGGAACAATGAGAAAGACTAAGACTCTTGATGCTGTTACACAGGTGATGGTAAGATGACAACCTCAGAATTACTCTGTACTTCACAAACCTCGGGCACTAAGTGCATAAACCTCCTTAACATTCTCCAAACAACTCTCAAGGCAAAAGTAAGACAGTCACATCTCAGTGATCCTTGGTAAGAAAGACCTAGGTCACAGCCCCAACTTACTGAGCAAGAAGAGGCCCTGACATATAGCACTGACAATATTCAAGTCCAATGAAACTGGAAGTTCCATTCACTTTCAAGGAAGGTACTGTTTCCCATAGCTTATTTTCCTGGGGGCAAAAAAAAAAAAAAAAAAAATCTGTCCTCCACAAAATACCCTGAAAACTAGAACCCCCTAATTGTAGAAACTGTCTCTGGACTTGAAGATCTCTTGGACACCATCAGCTGGACATCAACTTGTTCTGGGCTAATCACAGAGGGCTTACTTCTATCCCCAAGACACTTAGCTCACCACCGTCGTCCTCTGCGGGGGAAGAGGACAGTAAAAGTATTTTGGAAAAATGCCCAAGAAAGGAAAAAGCTGACCGGTTTCCTGAGGGTGTCTCCATCCCTCCGGGCTAGTATGTGGTGACTTCCTACCAAAGGCCAGCAGGGGAGAACAGCTCTCCAAACCAAGCCCGGCTCTCTATAATACTACAGGAAATGTTTCAAGTCTAAAAAGCCACTTGTAGGATTATCGAATTCATTCTGGGAACCGCTGCCAAGTGATGCCCCCGCAGTGCCAACATCCCCCTCAGCTCTTTGTCCCCACGTTGCCCGGCCCTGCCCTTGTGCCTGGCCCGGGCGCTAGCCCCACCCTGGGGCCGAAGCAGTTCCCCTTCCCCTGGGCTGTCCTCCGAAGTCACACCCAGAGGCCTGGGTCAGCGGCGACTCCCCCCCCCCCCCACACCCGCTCGTGGTGTGAACGACCCCAAACACCAGGCTCCCCCCTGCCATGGTCACTCCGGCCCTCTGCCCACGTCCCTCGTGGAAGTCAGCTCTCGAAGAGGAGCCGGCTAGGCTGGGGAGTTGCGCGGCCCTCACCCCGCCCGGGGCCTCCCGTCCCGTCTGTCCTCACCGGGCGGAGGCTGGGCGGGCGACGGTGGCACAGACGGGCGCGGGCCGCTGCTGTTGATGATGTAGTGGGAGACGCGCGAGTTCTCGGAGACGCTGAGCACATAGTCCCCGGGGCTGGTGCTCGAGTCCCGCACCAGAAACACCCCGTGCCGCTGGCCCTGCAACAGCGCCACCGCCTCCTGCCGGCTCAACCGCCCCCAGTACCAGCTACTCCTCTCCTCCGAGTCAAAGTTGCCCGCCATGGCCGACTCCGCGCCTACACGCTGGGCCGCCGCCGCCACGCGCGCCCCTCCTGCCCCGGCGCCCGCCGCCCAGCGAACCGGCTTCGGTCTCAGCCTCACAGCAGTGTCCGAAATGGCGGCGGCGGCCGCGGGCCTTCCCCACCGGAAATGACGTTAACCTTGCCCCCGCGAGGATGCCGGGAAGGGGACCGCGACCCGCCATTGGGAGAAGGGCAAAGAACGCCTCGAGCGCTCACTGCGCACGCGTTCTCATGTGCGTCGCCGCCTGGTAGGGATCGGAACTGCACGGGATGGAGAGGCGAAGTCTGGGGCAAGGAGATAAGGGCTTAGCCAGCAGTAGGTCGGAGGTTTGTATTTGCGCTTTTAGCCACGCGGCCCGTCGCTGCACCAGGCTTCAAGTTCCCGAAGGCCCAAGATTTCTAGGCAGCGACTCCGAGTACAGAAGATGGATGTGGCCCCAGGGCCTGGGCTTCTGGAGACATCGGTCTTTTTCTGGTGGTTCCTCCAGCTTCTCTGTAGACTGGCTAAAGTTTTTTGTTTGCACTGATTCATTCAGCAAACAATTGACACCACATTTGCCGCGTGGGTGCAAAGGTGATCAAGGCTGGGCTCTGACATCACAGAATTTACAGACCAATGGGAGGAGTCAGGAAGCAATGACAAAGGAATGCTGACTGCTATGATAGGGACCCAACAAGGGGCTCTAGGAACACAGAGCAGGGCCCCCAATCCAGTCAGTAAAGGGATTCGATATGGAGGTGGCTTGAACTGAATGTTGAAATGGCAATCGGGGAAAGAGCATTCAAGACAAAAGGAGCCAAATGTGCCAAGCCAGGTATAGAGTTCTCTCCATTGAGTCTCTCAGGTCATTTGTCCAGATTCTTCTAAACCTTGACTGTGGCTACACGTATCCTCTACTCTCCCTGCTATCATGATCTCCATCTCTATTCTATATCTACAGCTGTATTCCTGTGAACAGCTTGCTCACCGGTTCACTGTAGTGTATTGCACACATCTGCCAGTGTGGGCTTTCTAAATTGCAACTCTAAGTCTGTTGCTACCCTGTGCACAACTTTTAACAGTCTCCAGATGTTAAAATTCCCAGTTTAGTTCACAGCATAAAATGGGCCTACAGTCTCCTCTTAGCTGCTCCTACATGAATAGTGTATTTCTTCTTTCTGGAAAACTTTTCCGGATTTCGGACTCAAATGTCTCCCCTTTTTGACCAACCATCACTCCCTCTCTGCATCCACAGGACTGTGTCCATATTATTTCCATCACAGTTCCTACCCATTGTCCTATAATCTTTCATTTTATAGGTCTGCGTTCCACGATAGAGCTTCTCAAAGGCCAAGGATCTAGTGTAGGAGGCACTACATAAATCTTTTATGAGGATGGCTAACATTTATTCAGGGCCTTTATTTTTATTTTTTTTTTTTTATTTGACAGAGAGAGAGATCACAAGTAGGCAGAGAGGCAGGCAGAGAGAGAGGAGGAAGCAGGCTCCCTGCGGAGCAGAGAGCCCGATGCGGGGCTCGATCCCAGGACCCTGAGATCATGACCTGAGCCGAAGGCAGCGGCTTAATCCACTGAGCCACCCAGGCGCCCCCACTAGCTGCCTTTATATGGATCATCTCATTGAATCCTCTTAACAACCTTATAGGTTGTATTTTACACCTATCTCCATTTTACAGGTGAAGCTCAGAGAGGTTAAGTTATTGATCCAGAGACACACAGCTGCTGAGTGGGGGGCTGGCATTCAAATCCTGGAAGGAACAGAATTCTGTGGTCACTGCGTTATAACCTCAGACTTCTGGAATAGGCATGGAGGGGGACAGGAGGTTGGGGGAGGATGTTAAAAATAGACATCAAGAAAAATATATATCAGTCAGCCCTGGGTTTTGATCTTACATGAAGTGCTCGCTTCGGCAGCACATATACTAAAATTGATCTTACATGAATAATATGCCTCTTCCGGATCTACTTCACACACCCCTGGGCCTGCTCTGGGAAGGGAAGGGGAGCAAAGGCACCTTCCCCGCTGTGACTCATTGTGACCCTGGCTTAGTCACAGCGTGTTACCTACCACAAGCCAGCAGCAGAAGCCACCCCAGTGTGAATTCTGGCCTTTTGGGTAAGAGAAGTGCCTGTTCTTCCCTTCTCCAGGTTGGAGGAGCTTTGAAATGGGGCCTCACTCAGAGACTGCTTGTGGGTTCTGATAGGAAACGTACTTTAAAAGAAGAAAAGGGAAAGAAAAAGAGGAAAGAAGGAAAAGAAGGGAGGGAGGAAACGTCATAAATAAGCTGGATAATTAAGAAGGAGATTGGCAAGGAGGGGAGACCTAGACCCAAGGGATATTCGCGGGTGGTGTTTCTTGGAGCATAGAAAGAACAACATGGTAGGAACAGGATTGGCCTAGGGACGAAGGGAAGACAAACCCGTCCTGCCCCTCCCTCCTTTGTCTTCTCTTCGCCCCTTCATACATTCAGGATTTGCAGCTATAATGGTGGCTTTTGCCCCCTGATAATCTTGTGATCAACCCTACAAAGAATGTGGCCTTCCTGGGGTGCCTGGATGGCTCAGCTAGATCAGAGTCTTATTCTTTTTAAAATTTTATTTATTTATTTATTTGTTTGTTTGTTTATTTGACAGAGAGTACAGGCAGGGGACTGACAGAGGGAGAAGAAGAAGCAGGCTTCCTGCTGAGTGGGGGGCCAAACATGGGACTTGATTCCAGGGCCCTGAGATCATGACCCTACCTGAAGGCAGATGCTTAACTGACTGAGCCACCTGGGTGCCCCAAGCATCTGACTCTTGATCTCAGCTCAGGTCTTGATGATCTCAGGGTCTTGAGTTCAAGTCCTAAGTTGGGCTCCACACTGGGAGTGGAGCCTATTTTTTTTTCTTTTTTAAACATTTTATTTATTTATTTGTCACAGAGAGATATCACAAGTAGGCAGAGAGGCAGGCAGAGAGAGAGGGGGAAGCAGGCTCCCTGCTGAGCAGAGAGCCCGATGTGGGGCTTGATCCAGGACCCTGAGATCATGACCTGAGCCACTTAACCCACTGAGTCATTCAGGTGGCCCCTACTTTCTTTCTTTTCTTTTCTTTTCTTTTTTTAAGATTTTACTTATGTATTTGACAGCGAGAGGGGGAACACAAGCAGGGGAAGCAGGAGAGCCCAATGCAGGGCTCAATTATAGGATCCTGGGATCAAGACCTGAGCCGAAGGCAGACGCTTAACGACTGAGCCACCCAGGCACCCGACATAGAGCCTACTTTAAGACAAAACAAAACAAAACTGTGCAGAGGCAGACACTAGGGGAAAGCTCTGGAGAAAAGTGAAACGACTCCAAGAAGGGTCTTGGGGAGGAGAGCATGCTGGGAACCAAGGCAGGAGGCTGGACCTTCCCAGAAAAGTCAGCAAGATGTTCCCAGGGGTGACATGCTATAGGACTGCTGAGAATGGGTTGTCTGCTTTGCTGCGAGGTATATGCTGCTCACTGCCTCATCCTTCGGGAACACTGCTCACACAGACACCCTTGCAGGAAGGCACCCAAGAGAAGGTGTCAGCTTCCTCACCTCTGTTCTCTGGGAGCTGAGAAAGTCAAGAGCATCTGAAGAAGGTTAAGATGCATGTGTGCCCCACCTCCCCCAGCTCACCCCTCTCTGGCTCCGCTGATTCTTCTTCCTCATCCTCTGACAAGCCTCCATACTTTGCACTTGCCCTTCCCTCTGCAGGCTCCCCATGGTCACATTGGAACGAAGGAATGGAGAGTCCGGGGAGGGGTGGGGCCGGGATGCTCTCGTCCAGAGCCTGAATTAGCCTCCTATGATTGGCAGGTATCTCCCCAGGGGGTCCTGGACTTCCTGCAAGATGTGAGCTGGGGGTGCAAACCATTCTCCATTACCTCTCAAAGGACAGGGGTCTGCAGGTCCATGTGGGTTATGTCTGTGACGTCACTGGCAACACATTCTAATTGGCCAGAGAAAGAAATGTTGGCCAGTTGTAGAGCTGGTAATTGCACTCAGCATAATGCTTATCTTATCTGTTGGCTTCTCGCAGCCACTGTTGCTGTTGCTACAGATAGAGAGGACAAATTATCTTGGTGTTTTTATTT
Source organism: Meles meles (assembly GCF_922984935.1). Lineage (NCBI taxonomy): Eukaryota > Metazoa > Chordata > Mammalia > Carnivora > Mustelidae > Meles > Meles meles. Next base: position 24,874,741 of record NC_060083.1, read on the forward strand.
TTCTGTAATTGGTTGCCTGGAGGGGGGTGTCAGGGGGGAGTGTCAAATCTAGTTGTGTGCACAGGACTGCGTCAAGACCAAGAGAGTCACACATTCATCAGAAACTTCTGCTCCGCAGGTATCTTGACCCCAAATTAAATTTCTTCTGGACTTTAACGCCTTCACGCAGGGACGCCTGGGTGGCACCTTCAGCTCAGGTCATGATCTCAGGGTCCTCGGATGGAGTCCCCGCATCAGGTTCCCTGCTTAGTGGGGAACCTGCTTCTTCCTCACCCTCTGTTTGCCACTCTGCCTGCTTGTGATCTCTCTGTCAAATCAATAAATAAAAATCTTTAAAAACTAAACTAAACTAAAAATAAAGCCTTCACTTGCCATTCCTTCTGCTCGCAACGCCTCTCCCACTTGGGAAATCTCTTAGCCATCTGTCGAGGGGTTCCGTGGAGGCAGCCTGCAACACTCATTCCCTTTCTTCCGGGGGCAACACTGCTGATCTTTCAGGAAACCCTCGGCGCCCCACTCTTCAGCAGCGAGGAAGGTGTGGTTCGTGCTGTTTCTGCCCTGGGGGTGGGGTCAGGGCTCAGGCACAGGACCCTGGCCTGGCAGGAACGTGTCAGAAGATGTTCTTCTCCCTAACTACAAGGACAGAATCTGGGGAGAGCACTTCCTTCAAGCTGGTCCACCGTGAGTCGGTGCTGAGACTTTCGGCAGACTGGGAAAGATGCTTTTTCTCTGCCTCCTACACCAACGCAGCAGAATGAACGGCCACGGCTGCTGGTGGCCGTGGCTGCCTTGCCACGAGCAGAGAGCGTGGCTGACAGTGGAGCCCCCCGAGCAAGGCTGAGCCAAGAGATGGCTCTGGACATGTTTCCTGACAGTGTCATTCAGGTGCCTAGAAGCAGCCCTGCCCTGGGACTGTTAGGTCGCTGACGCTAATGAAGGCTTTTCTGCCCAAGCCAATTTAGGAGATAGTTGCCACTTGCAACAGCATTTGGAAACTGTCCTTTGGGACCTGTGCCCTAAGTCGTCTTCTCTGTGAAGAGTTTGTGACCCTTCTCCCTGACCTGAGCCAGTCACTAGTTGGCGTGCCCCGTGGGGCCGGCATTTCCCACACCGGGCTGTGTCTGTCCGCCGGGCTGGGATGAGGACCACCAGGCAGCAGCTGGATGTCTTCCCCTGGCCCACAGCCCTGGGCCAGGCTGAGCAGCCCTGCCAGAGATCGTCAATGGGGGAGCAAGTCCAGGGGAGGCTCAGTCGTTAAGCATCTGCCTTCAGCTCGGGTCATGATCCCAGGATCCTGGGATTGAGTCCCACATGGGGCTCCCTGCTCAGTGGGGAGTCTTGCTTCTCCCTCTCCCTCTGCTCCTCCCCCATTTTATGCTCTCTCCCCCACCCACCCTCTGCCCCCCACCCCGTTCATGCTTGTTTTCCTCCAATAAATAAATAAAATCTTTTTTTAAAAAAGTAAGTAAGAAAGCCCATGTTGCAGCTACTGGATACTTCCGCTTTCCCTCAGGGAAGGAGCCCTGCCTCCTTCCTTCTGTGGACAAGGCAAATATTCTAACACCATCCTAATTCTAATACAGGACCACTGGCTACCTTTCAGGGGTCCTCTCCCTCTCTGACATTCATGAGCAGACCGGCGTTGGCAAACACATATTGCTTTATTTAGTGTTTCTCTGGATTGCAGAAGTGTCAGCAGTGGGCTGAGACCTGCCCCCAGGAGGGCAGAGGCAGTTGGACAGCTCCCAGGCCCTCTGGGGAGGTGGGGAGAAGCAGCAGAAAGAGGTGATGCCTCCGCAGCTCCTCCCAAAGCCAGCCTCCTCCCCGGGCTCCCAGGCTGGGGAGGGGGTCGGGGCCAGGAAAGGCCCGATATCCTTGAACTGGGGCCAAAGTATATAGACAAGGTGTTTGTCATCCTAAGGCATAGACTGGGGCAGGAGTGCTTCTCCCACCTGTTGGCCCCCAAGGGTGATTGCTGGTTAGGGAGCCCCATGCACCCTTAAGATACGAGCCCGTCCCTGGGAGAGGCAGTGAGGTGTGCTGAAGACAGGGCTGCAGTCCCGTTTTGCCCCAACCTGCTAGATGAGGGGCAAGTCACTTCTTCTTGTGGGCCTCTGTCTCCTGCTCTGTCCCACCAGGAAGCTAGACTGCATGATCTCTGTGTCTGGCAAATTCTGTGGTCTAAAACTCCTTCCCCCACTCCAGGGCATCCTCGGGCTGGGGTGAGGATTCTGAAAGGGTATTTTAAGGCAGGAAGAAGGGGGGGCAGGCAAAAGTGGTCTGAGCCCCCAGCAGGATGTCGGAGTGGGCGGCCAAGGGTACAGGTGGGCAGACAGGTGGACAGACAGAAAGGTGCCAAGGGAATGAGGAGAAGAGGGTGGCCTGGGCAGGAAAGAGGGCACCGGGGCCCAGACCGCCCAACCTCTTGGCTCCATTCCCTGCCCTGCTAGAGTCAGGGAAAACACATCCAGTGTGTCTTGGGGATGGGCAAATGGCTTTTTTAAAAAATAGTTTCTTATAAAGCATCAAAAAATCTCAGAGAAAACCTCAGCAAAAGTTCCCTTCCCTCAAATATTTGGCATTGGCCTTGGGGCTGGCATGGCTGCCTCTGGCCCCGGCTTTCCTATTGCTGTGGCCCGGCCTGGCCCACATCTGGGGCAGCTCCCTGGCCCCCGCTGCTCCCTCAAGAGAGGGCTGAGCAAAAGGCAGGAATTTGTAGGTGGGCTTCGAGGTGTCCCTGGGTCCCTGTCTAGAAGCTCGAGTCTTTGGTAAGTGGGAAGGGGAGGAGGGAGAAGCAAAGCGTTGGGAAGTGGGAAGGGGTCCAGTGGCGCTTTCATCACCGAGAGTTCAGTCGTGGGGCCACCTGTGGGCACAGAGAGAGAAGCTCAAGTAGTGAGTAGAAAGCGGACAGAGGAGCTCTGTGTACATACGTACAGTGGTGGTCTGAGGGGTAGGTGCCCGGTGACCTCAGTCCTGGAGACTGATCTTACTCGCATAGGACTCCCCGTCTTGCCCAAATGGGCCTTGACTCTAGCAACCCCTCAACGCCCCTAGGCCTTCCCCACATCCCCATGCTGCCATCTTTGTAACCATCGGCACCGTAGGGGCTCAAAGGGCCCTGTTCCCTGGGCCTCAATGTGCAACAGGATGAAAGAGGTAGTTTGGTGCCCCCCGCCCTAGGGATGGAGACCTGTGGATGGGGTGCCCAGGCTCTGCCAAGCCGCTCAGGAAGTGTGGCCACTCGAAGCTAGTCCCCTAGCCCTGGGACTACTGGTAGGGAGGCAGCCTGTCACCCGCTGGTGCCACTCACCACAGCCAGGTGCCCGTTCTTGGCCTTGGTGATGAGCAGTTCTGAGCCAGGCGTGAAGTCGATGGTGCCATCCCTGCCAGGGCCCCCGGCGAAGGTGATGCTGGAAGGAAGGGGACGTGTGAGAGCCAACTGCAGGCACATGCGTGGCCCCCTCCCCACCCCAACCGCCTCACCTGCCCTGGTTGATGTTGATGTTGTTCACGCGGTCGGCGCTGATCGCGGTCTTGGTCAGTGTCTCAATCACGTGGTCACTCTGCAGCACCACATCCCCCTGGGAGGCCAGGCGGGGTCAGGAGGGGGTCGGGCCGCCCAGAGTTAAGGCACACACCGCTGCCCTGCCTCCAGGGCCCCAAAGACATACCTTTTGCTTGTTGTCCTCCCGCTGCACATGCAGCACAAAGAGACTGTCACTCAGGCTGCTGACGGAGATCCCTGAGAGGGAGGACAGAGGTTAGGAGTTAAGGGTCAAGGGTCTGAGCTCCGGCCCTCTCTGAGCCACCCTGGGCTCCAACTCACCGGTCAGGTTGGCATAGTCGATCCTCTGCTTGACCTTGGCATCCTCAACAATGACCACGGCACTGGGTGTCAGCAGCAGCTGCCGGGAGCGGGCTTTGTAGCCCTTGCGGTCGTACTTCACTACTGGGACGGCATACTGCGGGCGGTGGGCAGGGGGGAGTCAGGGGAGGGGCTGAGGGGGGCTCCAGGGCCACCCGCTGTTCTCTGTCCAGGGCCTAAGCATCCCCACCTCCCCACCTCCCCACCACAGGCCTCAGGCTGCAGAACCAGAGTCTCACCTGGATGGGCTCAGAGCCGAGGGCCTGCAGCACTTTGGGGCTGATCTCATCCGCACCTGCAACCCGGATAAGGGGGCAGGAAGTAAGAGGAGGGGAGAGGGGACCAAGCCGGACGGTGCTAGAGGGTCGGAGCACTGGAAGTCAGGGGCTCACCAAGCCGCGTGCTGATGAAGAGCCTGGGGACACTCTGGGGGTAATTGTCCTTCTTGCCCCTGAAGATCTCACTAGCCACGGCTTTCTGCTGCAGCTGAGAAGGGGAGAGGCAGGGGGAGGTATTAGAAGGGATGGAAACCCTCATGGGGGCCGGAAGGGGCAGGCCAGCCTCAGGAACTGAGCAAGCCTCTTGCCCTCTCTGGGGTCCCAGCACCAGAGGCCAAGCCCTGCCGCCCACACTCCTGTTGACCCCTCATGTGCTTTGCCCCCCTCCCCAATGACAAGGCAGAGGGATTCCCAGAAGGGCATGACAGCACAGTCAGGGGCCAGGCTTGACTTTGGGGCTAAGTGTCCATCATACCAGGCTCCTGGGCCCCCAATATTCAGCCCTAGCTTAGCATCTTGAAGCTAGCCAACTGCAAAACTAGCACAGGTCATCTAGGCTGACACGTCCTTTAACATGACCCTACACTGAATTGCCAATTACAGGGCACAGCAGTCACCGATGTCCATCTCTGGTACCACAGCAGGCATTACCACGGATCAGACTGAACCCGCGGTCTTTTCAACCCAGGGCTCTAGGGAGCCCCTACCAGTCCAGTGGCGTTGGCCGAGAAAACCAATCTTATCTGCCACCCGAAATCCATTCCAACCTTGGTTTCATACACGAGGCCAAACAGGGCCCAGGACCCATCTGAGGCCATGCTGCCCCCCGGGGCTAAAGTGCTCCTTCCTGGCCAGCACTCTCCGAGGGGTGCCCACAGCCTCCCTGACCCCCGGCCGGTCCACGCCCCGCTCCCTGCTCTTCGCACCTGGTGCTTCCACTCGGGGCTGATACTCCTGCAGTACTTCCACACCATGTTCTTCACGCACAGCTCCCGCAGGAGCTCCGAGGCCTGAGGGGCACAGAGAGGTCAGGGCAACCGGACGCCCTGGCTTCCTTCCCTCTGAAGATACCTGGCGGACGCCTGCTATGGGGGCGGCTGCCGAAGCGACACCCCCGCCACCTGGACAACCCTCGAATTCCTGAGTCCCTTCTCTCGAAAGAGCACGTTCTCCATGGCCCAGCTCCAGTTCCCCTCTCCTGGGGAGTCCTCCAGATCCTTCTCTGGCCACATTATTGGGGTGCCCCCACTCCCCACTGAGCGCCTTCGTGGTCCCAAGGTCAGCGGGGAAGGCCACCAACCTCACGCAGGGCAGCCGGTGGCGTGGGCCAGGAAGTATCCAAGACATTCCGGGGCAGATGCCGCCGCAGGTTGAGCAAAAAAGAAGTGCGCATGTGGTCCAAGAAGAAGGCATTCTCTGGGCAACGAGGTGCATGGCGCAGGATGAACCCGCGGATGAGCCTGGGGGTGGGGGGCCCCAAAGGGGCAGTGGTGAGAAGCCTGGAGACCTCTGCCCCTCTCCCTGCTCTGTACCATCCCCTGGGCCTGCCCCCAAGCTCACCGCCTGATCGTCTGTGCAGCCCACTTTCTCTTGGCTGCCTTCCTCCGGCCCAGCGTTCCCCGCCACCAGGACTGTATGCAGATGGCTGTGGAGACCACAGGACGGCTGACCCTGACCTCCTCGCCTCAGTGGCCCACCCTAGCCCCAGACCCTGCCCCTCCTGCAGACCCTTGGGTCCCCCCGAACCTGATCGCTTCACCCGCAGGAATTTCTGTCGCCAGTGAAAGCCCCTCCAGGTGGCCTGGATCTTCGTAGCTGTGGTTGGGAAAGAAAGTCCATTGGCCAGAGCCCTAGGGCACCAGCTGGGGGTCTTGGGTTGCCCAAGCTCACCGAGGGGCATGAATGAGGGAGTGGCCCAAAGAGCAACTGATTAAAAGGATAGATAAGCAAAGAGAGAATGAAAGAGAGAAGGAGGGGGCAAAGGAATGAGTACTGCTCAGAGTCTGCATCCTGGAGCAGGGCTGGAGCTAGTGAGGAGGAGGGGAGTTGAATGTGGATGAGGCAGGGCCCCGATGCAGCGAATACTCTCCTGTTCCCCAGAACAGACCCCACTGGGGCAGGAATGGTGGGGCCTCTCTCTTACCCAGGCTCTGCCGCCGGACTTCCAGGGCATCCTCTGTGGCAAACAGGGTCTTGGGGAAGCGGATGAAGATCTTGGTCCTGAGAGGCAGCAGAGATCAGCCCCTGTCTGCCACCCCCGGGTCCCCCAAACACTGGGGACAGGCAGGTACCACTCACCTGCCCATCTTGTACTCCTCTGGCTTATAGCCCAGGTGCCTGACCAGCACAGCCACCCCGTCCTGGGGCCGTCCTGCCCATGTGGGCCATGTCTCTGGGCACAGTGACTTGTATCTGGGGACAGGAGGGGCAGAGAGATGCACCCAGTGCAACACCCACTCCAATCAGTGCCCTCCTCTGGGGGCCCAAGCCAGCTTTCCCCAGTACCTGCTGGGTACTCCCACCGCAGCCATGGAAAGCCGGGGAGTTCGCTCTGTCAGCACGCCCATTTAAAAGAGGAGGAAACTGAGGCCCCAGGGCTACAAAGTGTCAGCTATGGAATTCACACCTGACTGACTCCCCAGTCCCTAGCTCAGACGAACCACAATGCTCCTGTATCCTTTCTGAGCTGATTATAAACCCTGTCCTCTTCACAGGTTTCCCCATCGCCTCTGGTGACAAGCATGTGGTTGCCTGCCGGTGGATCCCCAACCAGGTGCTCTGTGAGAGCAGGGCTGGAAGGAGTAGGGGTGGGGGGAAGGGAGCTGATGTTCTGTCCACCTAGTTTGATAGCAGGCCTGTAGAAGGGAAGGGCCCCTGGCACGTGTGCCACAGCGGCTCAGAAGCTCAGGGTCCTAATCTCTGAAATGGGGCTGACAATCCCTGTCCGGCTCTCAGGATCTAGAAAGTTCCTAGCCTCCTACCCCCTTTCCCACGCGCTGAGCCAGGCCGTGCCCCTACCTCTGCAGGAAAGCTTCGTATTTGCGGCGATAGGCAAAGCCGGCTCTGCGCACGCGCAGGTTCTCCATCAACCCTAGGTACTTCACCTGGTGCCGGATCAGCACTTCGTCAAAGCGGCCTGGGGGAGGGGTGACAGGGTGGTCAGCGGACCCTCACAGATGGATGGCCCATCGCCTCTGCAGGGGAGACCCAGCCCTTGGTCTCCGGGGCGGGCGGGGCCTACCGGGCTGTTTGGCGTCGTTGGGCTTGATGCAGCGGACATAGGCGGGCTCCTTGGACTTGAGGATCTCCACCAGCTGCAGAAGGCTCATCTTGAACTGGGTGGCAACCTGGCCCACCAAGGTGAAGGGAGGTTGGCCAAAGCCGTGGATCCCGGAAGCTGTCCCTCACTGGGAGAACCACTGAACCGTGCAGAGGCCCCTTCCTGGAGCACCGCAGTGCCAATTCCCACAGCCACCCTGCGCTCTGTTTCTTTCTTCCTTCTGCCTCCCCTCCATCCCAGTAGAGAAAGCGGCCAGACTGGGCTAGAGACTTCAACTTGGGAACCTCACTCCCATCTAAAAACCCTGCTCACGGGGCACCTGGGTGGCTCAGTGGGTTAAAGCCTCTGCCTTTGGCTCTGGTCGTGATCCCAGGGTCCTGGAATCGAGCCCCGCATCAGGCTCTCTGCTCCGCGGGGAGCCTGCTTCCTCCTCTCCCTCTGCCTGCCTCTGCCTACTTGTGATCTCGGTATGTCAAATAAATAAATAAAATCTTTAAAAATAATAAAAATAAAAACCCTGCTCAGGGGGCGCCTGGCTGGCTCAGTTGGTGGAGCACAGGACTCTTGATCTCGGGGTTGTGGGTTCGAGCCCCAAGTTGGGTGTAGAGATTACTTAAAATTTAAAAAAAAAAATCTTTAAAAAAAATCATTAAAAACCCTACTCAGGTCTCCCCACAACCCCAATTCTACATTTCCCTTTGATGCCTGCTCTTGCTCTTTCTAGAATTTCAAGGCCACATTCCTTAACAAAGCACCCTGCTCCTAGGCAGCCAACCTTTATCTCTGCACACTGCTAGGCAGGACCTCCAAGGGTCTCAGGACTGTGAGAGCAGCAGACCTGTCAAGAGCTCTGCAATCCCACTAATGACAGAGGTGTATGCCTTGGGGTTCCAGAAGCACGAGAAGGGGCAACTAATCCAGTCTGTGGGACAGGGGACATCAGAAAGACCTGTCTAGACATGACCCTTGGGCTGAGATTTAAAGGATAAGTAGGAAATAGCCAGAAGGAAGAGAGGACAAAAAGGTATTCAGGCAGAGGGATAACCTATGCAAATGTTCGATGAACTCAGGGAGCTAAAAGCAGTGCAAGGACCCAGGTGGGGAGTCAACCAGATAGGATTAAGAGGCAGGCAGAGGCAGTATCATGACAGGGATGCGGAGTCACATTAGGGAGACTGACTTATCCTGAAGGAAAAACAGGGAGCCAGTGAGGAATCTGGAGTGAGGGAAGAGCAGGCACAGATCTGCATTCTGGACTATCTCTAAGGGCATATGTGGAGTGTGGGTGGCAAGGGCAGCTAGGAAGCCAGGAGGGCAGGAGGAGGGTAGCTGGCTCAGGGGTTAAGGGGAGGGGCCGAGAAGAGTTGAGGAGTACTCAGGCAGCAGAAACTGCCAAGGGCCAGCAACGATCTAAATGAGGGAGACGGAGGTGACTGAAGAGTCACAGAGGTTGCCCAGGTATCTGGCATGTGGCACTGGATGGAGGGTGATCCTTGTCTTGAGTTAAGGACACAGAAGGAACAGGCCCATGGCACTGTGCCATCAAAGGCCCATTTTAGACCAGTGGAGTCCAGCTTGCCAGGGAGCCGCTGGAGCGCAGGACGTAACACGAACCTGCAGCTGCTGGAGAGGCCCAGACAGTGGTGCCTGTGTCCTCCCATCGCGGGAGGATGTGGGGTACACAGCAGAGAGCAGAAGCCTGGGGGTCAGACACTGGCCACCCACGGTCTCCACACCTTCCCTGCTGGCGTGCCTCGGCTTGCAAGCTTCCACGGCTTCCACCCCCGACACAGCATCTTGGCCCTCCTCCTGCCATACCCCACAGCCACACCTCTGCCCCAGGGTCACTACAGCTCTCCCAGCATCTCGCACCATGGGCCACACCTGCCCTTCCCAGCTGCTTTCCTCGATGATGTCACTCTCCTGTCTCCTAGTCTTTCCGGGGCTCTGTTGGTCTGTGCTGGGCCCCTTGCTTCCTACAGTGCCCTCCCACAGGTCCCTCTGACAAGCACCTACTCTGTCCCAAGTCATCTCAGATGCATCCTCTTCTAGGAAGTCTTCCCTGACCGCCAATCCACACACCGCCCCCACCGCCCCTCCACCAGGCCATTTGCTGTTCCCTATTCTAAGTTTCCAAAGCGTCCTGTGTACATTGCTATGAAAGCATCTATTCTTCTTGGCATCCTAAGTGCCTCGTAACATCTGATCCAAACGTCTGCTGAGTGGGTGGATGGACACCAGTGCCCACGCACAGACAAGTTCCCGCAAGGACTCAGGTGTGCCCACGTGGGTCTACGCTTAGGGCCAGGCACGCTCAAAGCAGCACGTATAGACGCGCCCCTGGGCAGCCGCTGAGATGCAGACAGAGGTGTACCAGTGAACACACTGTGCCCGTGCACACCGCCAGCTCCTGGCTCACGCAGGCACACATCCACACATCCACAAACACACATGCATACACACACGTGCCCCTCAGGTCCCACAGCCTCCACACCGTCTCTGGCCGCTTCTTGTCGCTGAGCTCACTCCGGTCGAAGCACTGGCTCATGATGGGATTTTCAGAGCTGCACATGGTCTGTGAGGGCAGAGCGTGGGGGGGGGGGGGGCGGCGGTGGTCACAGTCAGGGCGTGGGGCAGGCAGGACAGATTCCTGGGGTGGAGTCAGTCGTACCAGGACCCTAATCCCTCTCCCCAGTCTTCCTCACCTCCTTCAGGTTCCGGAAGAGAAGGTCATTGTTTTTATCCAGAAACCCTGGGAGGGGGAGCAGACACAAAATGAGGAAGACCTTCTCTCCCTGCCCACTGGAGGGACCCAGCTCCAGAATCCTCACCGGTCACGCTGTAGGTCACCTCTCCAGCATAGTGCAGAAGGCGGAACTCCCCACGTTCCAGAGATTTCCGGGTCCGCTGGTCAGCCAGCTTGTGCCTGGGGAAGGAGAGGAAGCTACAGATTGCTGGCCTGAGCCTGCCCCCATCTGCTGAAGAGGCTTGAGAGGAACGAGGCATCCGGGAAGGAGCAGGTACGCCAGGGGCCAAGCCATAGCCCTCAGCAGCAGGCGGGAGACGAGGTGAGCCATTAGCCTCCCAGCACAGAGGCTGTCCCGGAGGTTTGGGGAGGCCCATACCCTTACCCAGGGTCCCACAGTGCCAGGACCAGGCCCTAAGCCCCCGCACTCCTGGTGCTCGCTGGCCAGAGGGTTGCTTTCATTGCCTGGGGCTGTTGCGTGACTCTGCTCAGAGGACTGAGCGCTGCCTACTACATTTTAAGAATGAAATCTACCCCCAAAGATCACTTAAACATTAAGTGTGTTTCTAGCCTTTAACCCATTGTCTACTTTTTTTTTTTTTTTTAAATTTGACAGACAGAGATCACAAGTAGGCAGAGAGGCAGGCAGAGAGAGAAAGAGGAGGAAGCAGGTTCCCTACTGAGCAGAGAGCCTGATGCGGGGCTCGATTCCAGGACCCTGAGATCATGACCTGAGCCAAAGGCAGAGGCTTTAACCCACTGAGCCACCCAGGCGCCCCCCATTGTCTACTTTTAAGGACTATTCCAAGCAGCTAACCAGAGAGATACAGGCAGAGGTTTAAGGCACAAAGATGCCTGTGGCAGCCTTGTTACCCAGCAGAAACCTGGAAGCTGGCCAGGGGCCCCCAGAGGCTTGGGGATCCGTGAGTTAGAGCCACTGGAGGAAGTGTTTTGAGGAAATTTTTCGGTTCGATGATACGGGAAGATACTCAGGATATAACATGATCCTGAACCTAAGACACAATAAGTTCTCAGCTATAAAGAAAAAAAAATGCCATATAGAAAAAGGCAGGAAGGAAATGCCTCAAATTGTTAAGAGCGATGACCTCTGGGTGACAGGATAACTAGCGGCTTTCGCACACATTCCAACTTCTCTCTAACGAGCAACATTATGTTTGCAATCCGAAAAAGGTTTTTCAGATACAATTAAGCAAAAAATGCTCTGGGCTTTGGCAGTCCACCACTCCAGGCCTGAGTCCGAGCTTTGCGGCTTACTGAGCACGGGATAACCTTGGGCAAACGGCTTCACCTCTTGGAGCCTCAGGAAAGTGGAGAGAGCACCCCAAGTCAGCCCTTCCAGGGTTGCGTGGGGTTAGAGGAGGTGAGCGGAAGAGAAGCAGCGGGACAGAGCTGGGGCACAGGTGTGCTTGCTTCTCTTCTTTCCCTTTCCACTTGAGGGGATTCCTTAAAGAAAAAACCAACTTCCAAATAAGGAAACTAAAGTCTGCAGCAAATTTCCCTCTTAAACAGGAATCAAGAGGGAGCCATGCTCCTCTTAGCTTCTCACTTTGTGGATGCCCCAGCTGTGGCTTTGCATGCCCGTCCGTCCTCAGCTTACACCTCCCCCAGTCATCTCCTTGTGGCCAGTGGTTTAGGACCCTGGGTGGGGGTCTCATGCTTCACAGGCTCTGCCCCCAGGGGGCCCTTGTCCCTAAGCTGCTTCACCACCCCACTCACGCTTACACTTACGTCAGGAAGTGCGGATGGTGTTTGATTGTGTCCTCCAGCTTCTCCAGGAAGGTCAGGTCCGTGGCCTCCCCTGGGCGCAGACATTCCTCATCCTGGGGGTGTAGCAGAGGGCGAGGGATGTATCAGGAAAGGAGCTGGAGAGCACAGGAGGCTCAGGAGCATCGAGCCAGGAAGCATGGACGCAGGGGACCGGGCAGCTCGTGTGGAGGCTCACAGACCAGGCTGGCCCCTCACTTCACCCTCCACGCACAGCCCTGCCCTGTCTGGGCTCAACACTGAGCTTGGGTCCGCTGTGGACTGGCCTAAGAGAATGGGGCAGGGAGCAGCAGCCTCCCACCCAGCCTTCCACATGAGGCCTTGGAGGAGCAGAGGACTCACCAAAATGGAGATGATGCCCTTGAACTTCTCCTCCACCAGGTCACAGATGATCTTATTGTTGAAATACTGGACAGGCTCCCACTGAGGGGCAAAGGGAAGGAAGGCATCATCCTGGGGTCCTAGGACCTCTTCCAGGAGACCCCAGTGCCTGGCTTCCTACGGGGTGTCCCCAGGGACAGCTGCAGGCTCGCACCCACCGCGATGCCCTCTGCCTCATATTCCTCCTGCTCCGACTTGAGGGTGAGCTCGATGAACAGCTGTTGCAGCTTCTCGTTGCAGTAATTGATGCAGAATTGCTCGAAGCTGCGAGGGAAACAAAAGAGCTCATGGTAGGTCGAGGGGGACACAGGACCGGGAGCAGCAGGCAGACTGGGCGAGGCCTCTGAGCAGCTAAGGGAGGACACGGAGCAGGACCCGAGGTGGCTGGGGAACACGAGGCGGGGGAAGAGGGGAGGGACCAGGACAGGGACGAGAGAGAGGCAGGAGAAAGGGGGTACTGACCTGTTGTGCTGAAACACTTCAAAGCCATAAATGTCCAGGAGCCCAAGGACTGTGGTGCTCCGCCAGCTGGGGCTCTCAGCGTCCTAGGGCCAAGAGCGTGGGTCCCCGTATTTGATGGCTCCCAGCCCCAGGCCTCCCTGCTGTTTCGGAAGCCGCCCCGGGCCAAGCCCTCACCTTGGAGGCCAGCGACCTGTTGATCTTCCTGACCAGCCAGGTGAAGGTGCGACTGTACACAGCCTTGGCAAGGGCGTCTCGCGCGTACGCAGCCTGCTCCAGGTTCAGCGGGCTCAGGAGCTGCCGGCCAAGGGGAGACGGGAGAGGAATGCCGTGGACCCCCCTTTCCATCTACGCACCCAGCCTCACCACCAGAAACCTGCGACCACTCTGTCCTCCCCGCCCCTGGTGAGCCTTGCGGGTGGGGGACACTAGGGGAGGCCATAGTGGCCCCATCAGAGGGAAGATGTCTTAGGGACCAGAGGCCTCATTCCCGGAGGCGGGAGTCTCGGAGAGACCTGGGAGCACCCGCTACCCTGCAGCCCAGAGACAGAGGCCCGGCCTCACCTCCTCTCCCTTGGCAATAATCTTCCTGTGCGTCAGGGCTTCCCGCAATGTGGGGCCGTCCACGCAGAGCAGCTGCCGGGGAGGGGGTGGGCACGGTGAGCGTACACGCCTCCTGGGCCCCCCTGCCCTGCCCTCCCCCTTTCCTCAGCCACTCGCTCACCCGGGTCAGGTACTTGAGCTGGTTCTCGGTGGTGACCTGGGCATTGCTCTCCTCGTCCGCGGCAAAGTGGATGTTGCCCAAATGCAGGACACTGGCCACAATACTGAGCAGGTCCTGGGTGAAGAGGGCGGGGGGCACGTGCCGGGGGAGTCACAGGAGGGGCAGAGAGCCCACGAGGGCCACTGATGGAGTGGGGGCAGGGGGGCCAGTGTCTGAGAGAAGCAGTGGGCTACAGAAGGAGATTTTCAGGGCATAGAGGAAGGAAAGGGAAGGTCCCCAGCACGGGTCTCACCTCGACCTCCTCCTCAGTGAAGTCGATGACTGTCAGAGCCTTCCTGACCACCTTCCAGTCACTCTTGTCATTGATGGAGGAGACTTTGGCGCACTGGCCCTGGGGGGACAGAGAGGGCGGAACGGGGTTACCGGCTGTGGAGCCGTGCGCCTAGGGGGCCGTCCGCCCTGCCGGCCTGCTCCGCACCTTCACCAGGTACAGGTAGCTCTGGGGGTTCCGGTCCAAGCCCAGCCTGCGCAGCATGTCCTCCTCGCCGCCTTCCAGCAGCTGGTAGAAGACGTGGAAGTTCCTCTCGCCGTGGTTCTGGTGCACCACCCGGGACTTCTCCAGGAGGTAACTAAGGATATGGCCGCCCACAGGCGCACCCTGTGGGCAGGCAGGATGTGGCGAGTGTTTAGGGTCCCTGGGGGTGGGCCCCGGCTTCCCCTCCTGCCTCGGCACTCCTGGCCTCTGAGTCCATCGCGGCCTCTAGCTGCATGGACTCAGGCGAGTCACCCCCCTCTGACCTCAGTGTTCTCATCTAAGAAACGGGGGCAGGCAGCCCCACTGACCACGCCTCTCCCCTTGGCTGTCCGACGGGCAGCTCACACCGACGGGCCTGGAACTGAACTCCTGGTGTCCCCCTCCTCAGACTAGCTCCTCGCTTCTCCTCTTGCCTGCTGGCTACTCTGCCCCTCTAGGTCTGTGGGCCAAGAAGTTTGCTGTCCTCTGGGAAGCCTCAATTCTCCCTAACCTCATGTCTAGTCACACAGTTCATCCTGTTGCCCTCACCCTCAAAACATCCAGCGCCTACGATGCCGCCACACTCAGTCTCAGTCCCGTCACCTTGACGTAATAATCGTCAGCTTCCTAACTGGTTCCCCTGCTCGGCCTGCTTCTCCTATACCATCTACTCTCAACAAAGCACCACAGGGATCTGTCTGAGAGAAAAGCCACATCATAACACGCTTCTGTTCCAAACCCTCCAGTGGTTCCCCTCCTACTCAGAGTTTTTTGTTTGTTTCTTAATTTCAAGTTTTCATTTAAATTCAAGTTCACTAACATCTACTCAGAGTTTTGTTTTTGTGGGGTGGTTGTTGTTGTTTGGCTGGTTGGCTTTTTTGAGAGAGAGGGAGAGGGAAAGAGAGAATCTCAAGCAGACTCCCCACTGAACCTGGAGCCCGTTGCGGGGCTCACTCTCATTACCCTGAGATCATGACCTGAGCTGAAATCAAGAGTCGGGCGCTTAGGGGCGCCTGGGTGGCTCAGTGGGTTAAGCCGCTGCTTTCGGCTCGGGTCATGATCTCAGGGTCCTGGGATCGAGTCCCGCATCGGGCTCTCTGCTCAGCAGGGAGCCTGCTTCCCTCTCTCTCTCTGCCTACCTCTCTGCCTACTTGTGATCTCTCTCTGTCAAATAAATAAATAAAGAAAGAAAGAAAGAAAGAAAGAAAGAAAGAAAGAGAGTCGGGCGCTTAAATGAGCCAGACAAGTGCCCCTCTACTCAGAGCTTCTAAAACAAGTTCTTATAAAGACCCAGAACTGCCTGCACCATCCCGGCTTCTCTCCTATTCCTTGGTCCCTTGCTCACTGGCCTCCTTGCTGTTCTTTAACACACTAAACACTCCCAACCCCAGGGCCTTTGTGCTGACTAGTCCCTCTGACCGGACTATCTCTCCCAGGTTATCTGCCAGCTTGCTCCCCTGCCTCCATCAGGCTTTATTTTTTTTTTCCCCATCAGGCTTTTACCAAACTCCCACCTTCTCAGTGAGGTCTCCTCTACCTGCCTTATTTAAAAATAGCAACTGCCCCACCCCTTACCTCATTTTATTTTTTGCCATGGCTCTTGTCACCTAAATTACATTTTTCTGTTTAATGCCTATGTCTCTGGAGGCAGGATTTTTGTCTGTTTTGTTTCACTGCTGTACCACCGGCACTTAAAATAGCACCTAGCACACAGTAGGCACTCAATAAAGATTTGCTGGTACCAAAGGCCTGGCAAGTGGGCGCCTACCAAATGGGACTCCCACTCCCCACGCCCCCTGCCCTGCCACATCCACGGGTACCTTGAAGTCAAACTGCACATCCATGTACTTCCCAAACCTGCTGGAGTTATCGTTCCGGAGGGTCTTGGCATTTCCAAAGGCCTAGGAGCGGGGGAGCAGGTATGAGGGATGTCTGGCATTCTCTCCTTGCCCCTCCCGCAGACCCTGCTGTCCCCTCACCTCCAGCACAGGGTTGCTCTGCAGCAGCCGGTCACGCACAGCACCACCCCTCTCCGGGGCTGGGCAGGTCTCAGCGTAGAACTGTAGCAGCCGCTTGGTGGCCTCTGTCTTGCCTGCCCCGCTCTCCCCGGAGATCATCACCGCCTGGTCCCGGCGCTCTGTGCGCAGTGCCCGGTACACAGTGTCAGCCACCGCAAACCTGGGGCAGAGGGTTGTTAGAGGAGCTCCAGTGGGGAGGCAAGATAGGAAGGGGAGGTGGATTCCTGTATCTGGTTGGAGTCGCCTTATGGGTGGGGTTTGGGGTGGACCCTCAAGGGCATGGATCAAGGGAGGTCCTTCCCAGTTGAAGATGGGGATCACTAGCACTCTCAGATGTAGGACGGAGGAGATCGCTTAGGGGTGGGGGTCCTAAAGGTCATTTAGGTAGAGGTTGGGGTTGGGAGATTCCTCAGAGGTGGGGGTCAGAGAGTCACTAAGGTTGGGGGGCCATTCCCAGGTAGAGCTGGGTGGGGAAGGAGTTAGGGGTGGGAGTTGGGGTGGGGGCTGGGGAGGTCCCACCCCAATGGTGCTGAGAAACTGATCTTAAGTGGGAATCAGGGTCACTCTAGGGTGAGGGATTTTGGGACCCGTCACGCATATAAATAATGGTTCATCCCACATGGGACGTTAGAGATATTCTAGAGCGAGGGACATGTGGGAGGTCAGGGGTATTCTATTTTTTTTTTTTTTTTTTTTTTTAAAGATTTATTCATTTGACAGATAGAGATCACAAGTAGGCAGAGAGGCAGGCAGAGAGAGAGAGAGAGGAGGAAGCAGGCTCCCCGCTGAGCAGAGAGCCCGATGCGGGGCTCGATCCCAGCACCCTGGGATCATGACCCGAGCCGAAGGCAGAGGCTTTAACCCGCTGAGCCACCCAGGCGCCCCGGTCAGGGGTATTCTAAAGCGAAGGTTGTGTGGGGTCATCTTAGGTGGAGATGTGTGGTCACTCCTGGAGAGGTTGGGGGTCACTCACAGGTGGGGCGGCACCTCGTAGAAGCTGACACCCCGGTAACGCTCCATGTGTTGTCGGCTATAGATCTGTAGGTCCCGGTAGGGGTTGACGGAGACCAGGACGGGGCCAATATAGGTCTGCGGTTAGAGAAGGAGGGTCAGAAGTCTCTCCAAGGGGCTCCTGAGACCTCTTTCCCCCTCCGCCCTGTGTCTGTGCCCACCCGCCCCGCCTCTTCCCATGCGGGCCTCACATAAATGAGATTCTCCCGGAACCGTCGTCGCAGGTTCTCGATGAAGGCGGCCTCACTGGTGTAGTTCTCCAGAAGCACGAAATCCTGTACCCCCACCCGGTCACGGGCGGTCAGGGCACTCTCCATGGTTACCCGCACCCCGTCACTGCCCAGGGCCTACGGGGAACACACCACGGGAGAGGGTCAGAGCCAGCAGGGTAAGGCAAGGCTGCTTCTCCTCCACCTCAGCCTGTGGGACGCAGAGAACACCCAAGAGACAGACCGTGCTGGGTACAGTGGGGCTGGGTCACAGCAAGCTGTGGAACGCTGTGGAAGGTACATGGAACGCTGAGGACATGAGTCACACAGAATGGAGACCAGGTGGGACACATGGGACCTGGACAAAGGACCCTGGGGCACAGAAGATCCAGAGGACATGTGAAGCCACTGAATCCAGGCAGGCTCTGCTTTTGTGCAGAGAAAAAGGGGTCACGAGGAGAAATCCCTGGAATAATCAGAAGAATGCTCTGTTGACCTTGGACAAATCCCCTTCTCACTCTGGCTTGCTTCCTCCTCAAGGAGGAGGAGTTGAGTTAGACCAGGTGACCTCAGGTCCCTTAGCTCTGGACCACGTGTGACAGGTGCTCTGGAGGACAAATGGCTCAGAGTGAATTCTGCAGGCAGGGTGGGGCCGCCTCTGCCACCCGCGCTCAGCAAAATCTCCAGGGGGAGAGAGTTTAGGAACAAGCAAGAGGCCACCCCCAGACCACATGAGGGGGATTCCCCCCCAGGGGGCCTCCCATCCCAACTGGGATGGGCACTCACCCCAGAAGCTGGGGGGGGGGGGCTCCTTCTCATAGCTGGGCCACACCCTCTCCTCCAGCTGCCAGACTCCCCAGACACTTTCCTCCTGAGAGCCCCAGAAGCCTCAAGGGGGTGGGGGTTTTACCACGGAAAGCCCAACTGCCTCCAGAGCACACAGGCTCAAGGAGGCCCTCGCACCACGCCACTCTTCAAACGGGGGGGGGGGGGGGGGCAGGGGGGACTCTAGGAAATCGACCCGAAGAGTGTCAAGGGTTGGAGAAAAGCAAGGTGGCAGTGGTGGGAAGGGGCGAAGATCCCACAGAGGCCACCAATTCTCCTCCAACCACAGAGCACCCAGATCTCCCGTTTGGGGCACCCCTCTGGGTCTGGCCTGCCTCTCCCAGGCTTATCCCTCCCCGCCTCCCCCCGCCCCCATCCTGTTCCAAAGCTGCTGCCAAATCTGGCCAAAGCTCCCGCCCCCTTGCCCTCTGGGTGACGGGTCTCTGTGCTCTTAGCCCTCCCCAAGGGCTCCTGGCCCGGCCCTGGGTCCGAGCACCCCGCGGCCCTCCCTGCTTCTGCCTCTTTCCCCTGCAACTTTCCGGGACGTTTTTCCACCCGAAATTCTTGGGCCGCGCCCGCTTCCTGGCGGGGCCCAGGCGGCGCCGCGAGGCACAGAGGGACACCCGGGACCCCCCGCCCTGCCCGCCACCTCCGCTCACCGACGCCCGGTAGCGCATCCTGCCACGCCGGCCTGGCGCCCTGCTCCGCTGCCCGTGCTCTTCGTCCGGGGCTCGGCGGTGGCGGCGGCGGCGGCGGCGGCGGCGGCGGCGGCGGCGGCGTCAGCGAGGGAGGGGCTGGCCCGCCCCCCGCGCCGCCCCCTCGGCGAGCCTCAGGAGCGCGGGACTCCCCAGCCGACCCCGCCTCCCTCGGGGTTCGGACTCGGACTCGGGGGTCCCAGTCCAGCTGGTGGGGGTGGGGCAGGGACTAGGGGGGATCTCGGAGCGGGGGTGGAGGGGGGCGGGGCTCCCCGCCAGGCAGGGGCTCCGCCTGAGTCAGGTTTTCCCGGAGGGACGTCGTTGGTTCCAGGGTGGGGCCCGGAACCCGCGCGGCGGCCGCGTCTATACGGACCCGGAACTCACTTCCGGGCCGTGTCTACACTACGCACCAGGCCAGGCGCGCGACGAGGGTTGAAGCCCGTGGATCCTGGAGGAAGCAGGATTTCCCTCCCCCCTCACCCCAATCTCGAGTCCCGGGAAAGTTAAAAATAGATCGAAATGTCCAAATACGGCCGGCGCGCCCAGGCGGGCGGAGCCTCTGTACGGGACACGGTCCACCCCTATATACTCTCTGGCGGGTGGCCCTGTGTCTTTAAGCCCCAAGAAAATCTCTCTGGGTTTCCGAATCAGTACGGAGCGAACACCCAAGGGACAGGGACGGCCACAGTCTTTGCAGAGCGCGGTCTGTGTCCCGCCCCTATGGAAGTCTCATTCCCATCTGGAAAATGTACGTCCGACTTCCAGCATTTGGGGCCTATACCCTTCTCCCCTATCCCAGACACCCCAACTAAGGCCTCTGTGCCTCAGGCGCTCCTCAACTCTCTTTCTCCTCTGGAGGGAACCTCCCTCTCTGGTCCCTCTGGATCCCCCAGGACACCCTCTTTCTCCCATGCCAGCCCCGAGCAGCCGCACCCTCACTGGGATCTTGGAGGCGCTTAACGAGCGAACTCCAGCTTAGATCCCACCTCTAGTGGAGGTGGTGATGGCTAAAAGCCTTTGATGCTTGCAAAAGACTGGGCTATTTCTTACAAGCAGTATGACTGGGAGCAAGTCATTCGACTTCTTAGAACCTCCTCTTCATCCTTAAAATGTGGCTAATATCTACCTAAAAGGATGGTTGAGAAGGCTGAGATAAAAGCGCTCCGGGGCACTTCCCTGTCTCTCAGTAAGCACTTCCCTCTCTTGGCCTGATCCTCATCCTACACGCGTTTGGGACAGACCTACTAAGAGCTAGGCCCCGGGCCAGACCAGACACACTTCTTATCTAGTGGGGAAAGCCCCTGAGGCGTGTCTGCCAGTTACAAAGAGCTCTCGAAAACTTCACCTGTTCCCCCCTCACCCCCGACAGAAAAAAAACCTGAGGCGCAGTACGGCGGACACTGACTTGTCCTAGCGCGGGGGTTGGGGGGCAGAGTCGGGACCCAAAGCTCCAGCGCGCCCCTCCCTCTGACCCAGGCCTCCCCGGAGAGGGGGGTGAGGCTGCGGCAGGTGCGGGCTGCAGCCTCGTGGGGAGGCTCATTACCTCGAGAACAACAGCCCTGCCAGAGCCAGGGCTCGGGGACTCCGCGGGCGGGGGGGGGGGGGGGTGGGAAGGGCACCAGCTGGGAGATGGGGCCTTCTGCAGGGGCGAGGGGACTGGGTGCGCAGCTGGGAGATGAGTGGGAGCGGAAGGAGGTGGTATTAAACGCCACCCGCGGAGGCGGGCTCCGGGAGGAAGGGGACGCCCTCCGCGGTGCCCCCAGTTTTAAAATATAGAAGGGAGTGGAGAGGGGAACTCTGCCTGCAGCCCACCCAGGGCGGGGAGTGCCTTAGGGGGCTGGGGGGAACGAGGTCGAGCGAGCCCCCACCACAGCACAGCTCCCTGCAGCGGGGGGGGGGGGGGGGCACCGGGCTGGCACTGCTACCGCTAGCGGGCGGGAGGGGAGGAGCTGAGAGCGGGAGGGGCTTCGCGACCGCAGAGACCGCCCCGCCCGCTGCCTCGTCAAGCGGCTGGAATGAGGGGAATCCGCGCGCGGAGGGGTCCTGCCGGCCACCCCCCCAACACACACCCGGAGCCGCGCCGCCGCATTCCCGGGATGCCCGCTGGCTCCCCCACAGCCGCCGCCCAGCGGCGGAAGGAGGAGGCGTCTCTCCAGCCGGGCTGGCCGGAGGGGCGGCCCTAGCCCTGGCTCCGGCCCCCGCCCGCTCCGCCTCACTGGCCGGGAGCGCCACCCCGGGGAGGGGGGCCGGGGGCGGGGAGCCGCGGGTGTGAGAGACGCCGCGACCCAGGCGGCAGCGCCAGGCGCTTCCTGCATTCTCTGCGCTGTTTTACGGTATTCCCTTCAGTGCCCTGAAGCCAAACCATGAGCTCTGTGCTATTACCCTCCTCCTACAGATGGGGAGACTGAGGCTGGGCAAGGGCATGACTTGCTCACGATCCCAGGACTAGTAGAAGGAGGGGTGGGATTGGAACCGGGAACGCCAGCACTCACTGCTTCCTTAGAGCTGCCCCACCGGAGAAAGAGTGGATTTCTAGGCTTCCGCTTCTCGGTAAAGGTTAAGTCGCTACCCTGCCAGGCTGGAACCTTCCTCAGTAACCGCGTGACTGCAGTGTCCAGTATTAAACCCTGTCGGTGTTGTGTGACTACTGACACGTAAGCCTTAGGAATAGCAGCTAGGAAGTGGGCATTGTTTGGGGGCTCCCAGCATGGCTCTGCACCTACGGGCTGTTGGCAGGCTGGGGAGAAGCCATGGCCACGTGAGTGAACCAGGACTTATTTCCCAAGAGTACCTCTGGGTCTCCTCCCACCCTTGTTGTTTCCTGCAAAGGGAGGGATGGGGCAGACCCAGCCGACCTGGTCATCCAGTGCCCTTTAACTAGTGTGAGCCAGGTGCCCTCTGGCCTGACATCTGGAGGAGTGGGGAAGGCAATGGGCAGCCTCAAGTGTTCAAAGGGCCCCAAAGGACCATGCAGGTCTGAAGCATTTTGAGGACCATCAGATTTTTCTAAAAGCTGATCTCCACTGAGGCAGCTTCATGGCCTATTGGAGAAGCAGAAAGAACCATAGCCTATCTCCCCCGCAGCATAGTACTGGGCGCAGAACAGGTACTCAATTTATATTTACCAAAAATATCTTATCTTAGGTCTGGGCCCAGGCTGCCCCAACAGGAACTGTTCCAGACTCTAGGGAACTGTTGCGAGGGGCAGTGGAGGTGAAAGGTGGGGACTAAAGGTGGGGACCTTCCCTGCTCTCTACCTGATTGTTCACAGGGCCCCAGTCAAGGGCTATCCACTCTAGCTCTCGAACCATGAGACTTTGGGCTGCCAGACACCTCAGCCTGGGGGTCTAGCAGAAGTAAACAGAGCACCTTGCCCCCTGACCTCTCCTCTTCGTTCAATATCATATGTAGAAAGGAGGGGGCCACCTCCAGATAGTCATCACCATCTGGCATCAAAAAGCCTTTTCCCCTCTCGCCATTGCTCACACCAAGGAGTCACCACCTGCTAGAACCTTCCCTCTGCTCCCCTCCTTCATTCTTTTGCTCCTGGATCCGGCAGCAACCTCCAAACCGCTCTCCCTGCTTTCTTTCCTCCAATCGGTTTTCCCACGACAGCCTGTAGTATTTACAAATGCATATCTGATCAATTAACATCTTATGTTAATAGAGTGTAAGTTTATAGGGCACCCTTCCATGTGCCAAGCCCGTTCTTCACACCCAATGCTTCTTGCCAGATGCCTGCATATAGATGCCAGCAGTCCCCTCTGTCCTCAGTTTACCCCAGTATGCCTGTGTTCTTGTGTGACTCCAGGGGTGGCCCTCTCCAGTCCCTTCTCTCCCCAAGCCTCCCTCAGCACCACACACAGCAAGAAGGGGCTGCTCCCGCCCCTGTCACACGTGGCTCTCTCCCTAAGCTTCTTGCCTTTGCACCTGCACCTTTCTTGGTCCTGCGCACCCTTCTCCTCCCCACTTGACTGACTCTTAGTCATCCTTGAACACTCAGCTTAAGTTTCACCTCCTCCAGAACCCCTTCCTGCCTCCCCCAATGCATAGCCCCCTCCTTATCGCATCACGCTCTAACTGCCGGTTTTCTCATCAGTTTCTCCCAGTCCCAGGAGACAGCTCCCGCCAGGGCGTACACCCAGCGAGGCACACAGTAGGGGCTCAGGAATCCCTCGTGGATGCCTGTACGAATGAATGAATCACAGAGCCCAGAGCGTGCCAGGAGTTGAACAAGGCCGTGGGCCAACCACTCATTCTCTCATTCATCTCGGAGACCCTGGCCGCCGCACTCACAGGCTCCCAGACGCGCGGGGAAACTGGCGCTGCAGGGCCCGGGATGGGGGGTGGGAGGGCAGACTACGGGAAGGGGCGGGACGCAGGCGGCCTCTCCGGAACCCAGAGGCAGAGCCGGGCTCTTGGAGGGGCCCTAAGGGCGCACAGAGTGCCTGGGTCCTGCGACCCCAGCCTCTCCTCCCCTCTCACGTTACCCGCAAGTAATCTAAGTCTTCACGAGGCCGAATTCTGGGATCCCGCATAGGCTGGGCCGGGGCCGACGCTCGGCCCCAGTGATCTCCGGACCGGCGACCCCCACCTCCCGCACGGCAGCTCCAGGCCTGGCTTGGCGCCCGGCCGCCTGCCCTTTTCCCCTTCCCACCCGCCAGCGGAGCCCTCCCGGGGCCACGCGGCTTCTGCCCGCCCAGCACCGGCGCCCCGCATACCCACCGGCTCGGCTCTTCGGGTGCGCAGGCGGGGGCCAGGTTGGGCGGCGTGGCCGGCGCCGGAGTCCGCGGCCCCGGCACGCTCTCCCCGCCCAGGGCCCTCCCGGGGCCGGGCCGCTGCCTGTCGTCATCCCCAGCAGGGCCCAGACCCGGGCGCGCGCGCGCGCGCGAACGCCCCCACCCCGGCCCCGCCCCGGCCAACCCTGGCCGCTGCCCTCCGCCCGAGTCCGCGGAGACTTGGTGCCGCTCACTGTGCAGCCTGCTCCCCGGACGGGGCGCGTCACGGTCGCACACACGCAGACACGCACACACACACACTCCCTCCTTCCTACACGCACAGAACACACACACACACACACACACACACACACACACACACACACACACACACACTCCCTCCCTTCCTCCCTCCTCCACACCCGGCCCCCTCGCTGCAGCGCCGGGTGGAAGGGTGAGTCTCCTCATCTTAGGGCCCCTTTGCAGCCTCAGAACAAACCGAACGCTCTCCCCCCACCCCCTAACTCGCCCCACTTTTGCCAGGCCAGGTCAGTTCTTCCCCCTTTGTGACTGTCTCCCTCGCCCCTCCTTCCCTGCTTAAGCTACCGCTCTTGAGCTGGCCAGTCCTAGCTCTTGGGGCCAGAAGAGACGGGAGGCATGCACCGAGCATGTACTATGCGGCTGGAGCATTACATACACCACCGGTCCTTTGACCTCAGAGCAGTCCTGTCACCTAGGTGTTATGCACAGTTCATAGCCCAGCGTTCGGAGGACCAGGGAGCTGGAGGAGGTGGGATTCAAATCCAGATCCCTCCTTTGAAAAATCCTGCTCTTCGAGGCACTTAAATTCCTACCCCTTCCTTCCATTTATCCCTTCTTGTCCAGTCTGTTCCTATCCCAAGGATCAGAACCCCTCCCCACTGCTCACCTCTTTCCTGAGGGGTCTGCTTGAGGGAGCTGCTGGGCCCTGAGAAGATACTGCCACCCTTTCTCCCCACCCAGAGCATCCCAGCTTACAAGCTTGCACGGCCGGTGGGGGTGAACCACGCGGATGATCTCCCCAGTGGGGATCAGCTCCACTTGCAGTGCCATCCTACCGATGGAAAGCCACGGTGCGCGCTGAGCGATGGGGCGGCGGAGCAACAACCTGCCCGCCCACTGGCTCGGTCTGCTCCCTGAGCCAGGAATCTGGTCTCACACTGGGATGGCCACTTGGTTCAGTGTCAACTCCAGCCCCAGGGGAGGTGTCTGGTCCAGCGCCTCAGGACACAGCTGGAGCAGCCCAGGTCTGATTGGGAGGCCTCTTGGCCCAGCGGATTGGGGCAGGAAGGGGAGGGGCTGAGGGACTGAGGAAATGCCTGTTGTCCCAGGTAACCAGAGAGGCTGATGCAGCCACTCGTGAGGGACCCTGGCCTCCAGGTCAAAGGGTAGGAGGTCTTTCTGCCCAACAGCTCTGTGGCCAGGCCTCTCCTGCTGCCCACTCACTGGTGTCAGGTGGAGCCCGGTGCTCCCCCAACCAAAAGGCACATCCTACCCGAAAGCCAACAAGATCCGTCAGTAGCCACTGTCCTTCAGGCCTGTCTCCCCAGCTGGCCTCCTTCCCCCCACAACAGCGGGTGAGCCCCACAGAGCTGCTGGGGTTGGCTATGTTGGGCAGAGTTTAGCCGGAGAGGCAGGAAGGCACCGTGAGGAAGCCCCTGTCCCAGCCTCCCCCAGAGCCTTTAATGCTCAGGAGGACCGAACTCCCCGGCTCTAGGCGGCCTTAAGGCCTGTTGGTTTCTTACTTTTCCACAGTACCCTCAGAGGTCCCTCATCCCAAATGTTCCTGTTTCCTATCCTTACTGTTGCTAAATCACGGCTGACACTTTCCTGGCCTGGGACTGAGGCCTCAGGTCTTCAGCCATTCCTTATAGGAAGTAAGAAGGGGAAGAGGATAAGGAAAAGAGGGAGACACTGGCCTGTGGGGGGTGGGGGAGGGTGCAATAGGCTAATGCCAGCCCTGACAGCCCCCTGGTCAAGCACCTTCCCCTGGGGCACCCTTTCCTTCCCTCCCCACAGCATCCCCCCGCCCAGGAAAGGCCAGCAAAGCTTCCTTCCTTCCTCTAAGAAGCACATCTATCTAGGGCAGGCTCATCCCCGGTGGCCACACAATGGCCCTTATCAGCTGTGGAGTCAGGCGCAGAGACCCAGTGCACACCAAGTCTCACACATTTCCTGTTTCCACCCAGCGGGTCAGGGCTGGGCCCAGAGCGGCCATATCCTGACTGGGGCCAAGAGGAGGCAGAACACTCCCCCTTCCCCTTCCCGGCCTCTCAATCACTGCTGGACTCGCCCCTCCCAGGCCCAGAGGGGCCCCCCCAACAGGAGGCAGGGGTAGGGGTGTGTGAAGATTTAAGGGGGAAGGGCAGAGATGGGCACAGACAGGCATGTTCCATGAGCAGCAGGTGGGGGCAGTGGTCCCTGAGATCGAGCGCCGGGGCTACATGGATCAGAATAAGGAGATAGGATGTTGTTGCTTCAGTTGTTCTTCCAACTGTTCTCTCACAATGATCTTGGAAATGCATACACTATTTGTATTTTACAGACAACCAGGATTCCTACGTGGGGAGAAGTGTAGCTCGGATTCAAGTCCAGGTCTTGATCTCATCCCTGTGTTTCTGGTCCTGCATGACACCACAGCTGCCTGTGTAACTTGGGATGGACCAGGCCGCCACTCTGAGCTGTGGCTGCCATCTGCCAAGTGACAGGTGCCACGTGGCAGCGCCCATGAGGCTTGTGCAGGTGAGAAGGTGAGAGGTGGGCAAGTGTGAGCGGTCACGGGGCCCTCTGGTGTGTGTGTGTTGGGGCGGGGACAGAGATTACCGTTGGAGACCTTGGGGCAGGAGGCTCAAGGGAAGAAAAAGATGGTGACATTTTTGGATAGCTTGAGCTGGGACCAAGGCTCAAGGCTAAGGTGAAGGAATGTCGGTAAGGAGGGATGAACCAGTGAACACAGAGTGCCTTTTCTGAAAGTCAGCAGTTCCCAGAATCCCATTCGAGTTCACGGCAAGGTAAATGAAGTGCCTGAGAGCATAGGAGGCTCGCCCCAACTGTGCCAGGGACCCAGAGGGCCGCCATCCTGGGACCCATCCCATTCCCATCCAGGCAACATCTGTCACTCTCCGACACAGAACTCTAGTCTCGATCTACAGGGCCCTCGTCCTAGAGCTTAGCAAGGGCATGGAGTCAGACCACCACCAGCCCCCCCAATCACGGAGCCACACACAAGTGTAAAAGCCATGTTTCTAATTATCCCCCAATACAACAGACACAGAACACAGCCATGGGCCACTAGAAGCCAGGGGGACAGTTCTTGATGGTACACACAGCTCCCAGGTTGGAGTATGGATCACAGAGTGACTGGAGTGTCCCTCAGTCTCAGGTCAGAGGATGGATGTGACCGTCACAGAGCAGGCTCCCTGAGGTGTCTTCTCCTGGGAGAAGGGCCGTTGAATCACCAGTGGCTGGAGGCAAGTGGCAGGAGTGGGACTGAGTGCCCACACAGCACCCAGAGAATGCTCTCAGAAGACCTTCAAGGCCAGATTCTCCAAAATGACTGGATTCTGGCTCTCTTCTCTGCCTGCCTCTGCCTCAGGTGCTAGGGCAGTCTAGAGAGAGGGCGGCTTCCTGGCCAGTGACTGCAGGTGAGGGTGGGAAGGAGCAGATGAGCTTCACTGGGCAAGAAAGCCCCTGGAAAAGTCTGTGGCCACAGCTCCTCTACCACCTGCCAACCCTTCACAGGAGGGCAGGTTAGGGCATGGAGCCTGACCCACCAGCACAAACCAATCTGGGGCCAATCCTTTGCTCAGGCCGTGAACTTCTGCATCAGACTCCATGGGTCAGGCTCCTGCCCACAACACTTACTAAGAGCCTGGGTGGAGGGGCCCTTCATCCTGCCCACTTAGTCTAACTGCTTTTGCCAAAAGCAGGGATCCCACACCCTCTGCCCGTCCCCCAGGGGGATGGGCAACGAGATGCCAAGACTCCCGGAATCCAGGCTGCTTGTGCCAAGCAGTCTATGGGGCCTGTGCAAATGTGAGCATCTCCCCCTCCCAGGCAGCCTGAGGCCCAGGATGGCGTGACAAGAATGCAGGCCTGTGCCAGATGGGGCATGTGCCTGGCAGGCCTGCTTGGGCAGGACTAGGAGTGTGTGTGGGGAAAATCGAGAAACGAGATATAGGCTGGAGGGTCCTTCCCACATCCAGGGGTCTGTCCCAGGTCTTCCGTGTTGACAAATTGGTTGATTTCACGTGTATCTCAGCAACAAAAACCTGTATTTAAGGGGCCAGTTCTAGAGATCTGGACCGGAGAGAGCCAAGGAGTGTGGCTAGAGCTCCCCCTGGGAGGTGGAGGATACCTGCTACCTCCTCTGGGGGCTGGGCCTGGCCCCTGGTGCTCCTGGCAGTGGTGGGCAGAGCTGGCTGCCAGTTCTGGCCTCCGCCCTGGATCCACTCTCATCCAGGCTCAGATGTGTGGTTGGGATTCACCCAGTGGGTCCTCCGCCAAGAAGGAGCCAGGCTGGATCTACAGGGAGAAAACAGCAGTGAGCAGAATGGGTGGGGGAGGGGGAGAGCAGATTTTGCTCTGTGTCTTTCTATCACTCCCCTTCTCCAGTGCAGGCAGCTCCACGGCCCAAGTGGATTCCCAGGCCCATGGCAATGAAGAACCGAGCAGGGGCTCAAGTCCCCTCCCCACACCAGCATACCTTGAAGGGTTTGCTTATCCCCACCACAGAATGCAGACTGTTGCTATAGTAACAGAGGAGAAACTGGCCCTCGGTCTCAGGGATGTCGCTAGTATTGAAGTAAACCTGGTGGGGAGGATGGAGAGGAATGGGGTCAGCTCCCCGGCCCAGGGCCCCACCCAGCTCTCAGTAACAAGTTATCCCACCCTCTGTTCCTTCCAAAAGACAGAGTAGTGCCCAGGCAAGCCCTCGCGTTGGGAGACGTGGTATACCTATCTCAGGGAAGCAGGCAGGTACCTGGCTCAGCCCATCGCTGAAGGAGACCTGGTTGTCCCTGACCCAGACATAGGACACGTAGTCATTAATGTGGCGCAGCCCCACCTGTGGGAGAGGGGATTGGGCAGTCAGTGGTCTGGGAGGACACGGCACCTGTGACAAGTGCCAAGGAGAAGATGCTTCGGCCTGGCCATTGTACTGGACACGCCCCCCTCCTTCACCGCCAGCCTGTAGGTAGGCAAGGACCCCTGTGGGAGATGGGCACGAGCTCTTCAGTCTCCGTGAGACTGAGCTCTTCAGCTCCCGTGAGCCCCCAGGAGGGATAAACCGGGGGGGGGGGGGGGGAATGGCCGATAGCACATCTTGCCCACCACGTCACCTTGTATAGTCCAATCCAGTCCCAGGGGCTGCTGGGAAAGTCTGGGGTCAAGGAGTAGCTGATCAACATGTCGTTCTCCATGGTCCACAGCCCCTCAGGCATCAGGGTGATCGGTGGGGTAGACACCAAAGGCTTCAGCTACATAGAGGTGGGAAAGGGGTTGAAATCCCACAGCATCATCTTTCCTCTGAGGCTAATGTTCTTGCTGTGAACTGTGAACTTGCAGTGAGGGGGAAGAGGGGCACACACGGGGATGGGCACAGAACTCCACTAGGCAGCCCCGAGAAAGTATTAGACTTTGACTGGCCCAATGGAAGGAGAAAGGGCCAAAGGCTTGTGGGGGTAGGCTGGCCCTGCCAGGGAGGATGGGGCTAGGGGCCCAGTGGGTAACCAAGCAGAGAGCCAAGTGCTGAGGGGAGAGGGTAGGGGAGAAGGGGGCAGTTGCTGACAGGTTTAAAAAGGAAGTCAGGGGTGCCTGGGTGGCTCAGTGGGTTAAGCCGCTGCCTTCGGCTCAGGTCATGATCTCAGGGTCCTGGGATCGAGTCCCGCATCGGGCTCTCTGCTCGGCAGGGAGCCTGCTTCCCTCTCTCTCTCTCTCTCTGCCTGCCTTTCTATCTACTTGTGATCTCTCTCTGTCAAATAAATAAATAAAATCTTTAGAAAAAGAAAAAGGAAGTCAGATAGCTACTCTCAGGCCTCCAGGGTTCCTGACCCAAAGTAGGGCGGTAGTTCTGGGGAGAGCAGCTGTAGGCATGTGGAGGGCCACAATGGTATACAGACAGACAAACCAGCCATGAGAAATGAAGGCTGTGGTGTTGGGAGGACAACACCCAACACCCTGCAGGTCTCAGAGGAGGTCAACAGTGCCGTGGTCATTTGATGGCAAGATCCAAGGATGGAGGAAGCTCCCTTTGCAACCTGATCCGGGTAGATTTAGGACAAATAGAAGGAAGTGCTACTTCACACAGGAGGTAATAAGCATAATGGAACCCACTAGCCCCAAGGGACAGTACCAAGAGGAAATGGAAACCCATTCACAAAGGGTCTGAGCCTGTTTTTGACAGAGCCCTCAACAGCTTCTAAGAGCTGGGATACCTGACCTGGGAGGAGAGGCAGTGGTGTCCTCCTACCTAGAGGCCTCCCCTGGGAGACGTGCTCACATTAGAATCCAGGGCTGGGGGGGTTGGGAGGCGGCCCAGCAGGTGCTCGGTCAAGGGCCAGGCAGCCTAGAAATTCACCTCCAAGTCAAAGGTGCTTGTCACAGGTTTATGGTCACTGACACAGTACATCATGTGGCTGACATAGCTCCTCAGAGACAGGCAGAAGTGGGGGGCTGGCGGCCTCTGGGTTTGGGGGTTGGCCTGGGGCTGCCGCTTCAACCTCCACAGGATACGGTCGGTCCAAGCAGGCTTGCGTTTTTTCTCACTGGGGGAGAAAGAATGCGGAGAGAAGGGTTGGCAGGACAGCAAGAAGGTACCCCCAGCAGGCCTGCTGGAGCCCTCAACACCAGGGCCTCTCAGTGGCCATGAGACCTCTGGGCCACAGTGGGAGTGTGGCATGGCAGCCGGCAAGAGGGGGCCCGAGAGAACCAGAAGCCGACTGGTCTTCGTCAGACTCCGCCAAAGACCTTCAGTCTAGTCTACGTTTTTATGAATCCGATTGTGATTCAGAAACATTCCACTCCAAAGCTTTCCTGACTTCTAGAACAAAAGCAGCAGACCAGAGAAGCTGAGGTTCGGATTTTGGAGTTAAGAGGTAAGCTGGAATTTGGCTTCCCTCTCACTACCGGTGGAACCTCAGAAAAGGAAAGGGAAGTACTTGGGGACGCTCCCTGTGTGCCCCCCCGTCAATACCGCCTGTCGCCCTCTCTCAGGTGGAGAAATCGAGACTCAGCGGGGAAGGAACTTTCCAGAAGTCACACAGTGACTGAGTGGTGGAGTCAGGATTCAAGGCCAGGCAGCGTGACCAGATGGCACAAGCTCTTCATGACCAGGCCACGCCCTCTCAGCCTCCACTTCCTCATCCGTAAAATGAAGGTAATAATAGTTACCGCACAGGTCTGCTGACACGATTAAATGAGATAAAGCACACAAAATCTTTAGCACCGTGCCTGATACAAAATAAGCTCTCTGTAATCACTGGCTATTGTGACTCTTTGTTCTCAAGAGTCAACTGAGACCCCTCTGGCCTGTTCTTTGCTTACTGGCTTCTCTGTGAAGCCCTGAGACTGTACAGCCCTTGCAGACAGGAGTGCTTTCCTCCCCTAGGTAACTGCAGTTGCCCAAAACAGGCAAGAGGTGCCCAGGGAGCTAAAGGACTGTTCTCTAAGATCAGCAGCGGTTCTCTAAGACCAGGCCTTGCCCTCCAAGGATGGAGCAGGGCCCAAGTCCTGGAGTGGGGGTGGGGGCAGTTGCTGTTCTGGGTTCCTCCCCCTTGATTTTAAAAGAACTCAGAGTAGTAAAGCCTAGTCAGATGGTTCCTGTTCTAAAACCTTTCAGGAGGGGCGCCTGGGTGGCTCAGTGGGTTAAGCCGCTGCCTTCGGCTAAGGCATGATCTCAGGGTCCTGGGATCCAGTCCCGCATCGGGCTCTCTGCTCAGCAGGGAGCCTGCTTCTCTCTCTCTCTGCCTGCCTCTCTGCCTACTTGTGATCTCTGTCAAATAAATACAAATAAATAAATAAAAATAAAACCCTTCAGGAGTCTTCACTGCCTCCAGAATAAAGCTCAAGTCTCCAAGCACAGTTTTCTAGGAGCTTGACACCCCTGTCCTACACTGTCTCCCACCACTGTCCCAGACCCGCCTACTAGGGGCTCTCTGGCCTCCAGACCTTTACTCTTGCAGTCTGTGCTGCCTGGAACACCCGTCTTCACAGGGAGAGGCCCAGTTGCAATGCTGCCTTTGTCAGAAAGCCGTCTTTGAGCTCTACTTTCTGCTTCCAAAGCATTTTGCACCAGTGTTTTCCCTATTATGCTATGCAGTGCTGTCGTTTTCAGTTGGCATACTGGTCTGTGTGTGAGCTTGGAAGGCAAGCACTGGCTCTCGAGATGTCCTGCGCAGCCTCAGTCTTAGTACACAGCCTGGCACTTAGCTGGCCTGACTGCTCATGGAACCTAAGCTCACGAAAACCCCAAGCTCGACCTCTCTCCTCAGAAATGCCCATCTAATCCTAACATACACACTTTAAGATGCTGATAACCAGGTTGCAAGTCTATTTTTTGTCTTCTGTTTGATTCACTATTTTATTTTATTTAAAGATTTTATTTATTTATTTGACAGTGCGTGCAAGCAGGGGGAGCAGCAGAGGGAGAGGGAGAAGCAGGCTCCCCGCTGAGCAGGGAGTCTGATGCGGGTCTGGATCCGAGGATCCTGGGATCATGACCTGAGCCATCCAGGTGCTTCCACTTACTATTTTATTTTATTTTAATTATTTTTTTTTTAAAGATTTTATTTATTTGACAGAGATCACAAGTAGGCAGACAGACAGGCAGAGAGAGGGGGAAGTAGGCTCCCCGCCGAGCAGAGAGCTTGATCCCAGGCTCCCGGGATCGTGACCCGAGCTAGAGGCAGAGGCTTTAACCCACTGAGCCACCCAGGCGCCCCAACTATTTTATTTGATTTATTTATTTGACAGAAAGAGAGAGATCACAAGTGGGCAGAGCAGCAGGCAGAGCGAGAGAGGGAAGCAGGCTTCCTGCTGAGCAGAGAGCCCAATGTGGGGCTCAATCCCAGGACCCTGAGATCATGACCTGAGCCAAAGGCAGAGGCTTAACCTACTGAGCCACCCAGGCACCCCTCCACTTACAATTTGATTTTTTTTTTTTTAAAGATTTTATTTATTTATTTGACAGACAGAGATCACAAGTAGGCAGAGAGAGAGGAAGGGAAGCAGGCTCCCTGGCAAGCAGAGAGCCTGATGCGGGGCTCGATCCCAGGACTCTGGGATCATGACCTGAGCCGAAGGCAGAGGCTTAACCCACTGAGCCACCCAGGCACCCCCCCACTTACTATTTTAAATAAACATTTCTGACGTACTGTTGTCAATTCAACAGCAATATAGTCTTCTAGCAAGAGGCAGAATGCTGTCTCGCTGGTACAGTCTGATTCCACGATCAGACACCAGGATTTGGGGGGAGGTCCTGCCCTGTTAAGGAAGAGCTCTGTGGTTCTGGCTGGTCAACACGTGACGTGGAGAGAGGCGGGCTCAGAGGGCACAGAGGCTCCTCGCCCTCTCTCCACACCTGGCCCTAGGCCTCTCTTCCCTCTGCCTGTTCCTGAATTGTATCATTTTATAATTAACTGGTAATATAGTTTGAAAAAGAGAGAGAGAGAGAAAGCTATGTGCCCCTGGGCAAGTGACTTCACTTCTCCCAGCCTCAGCTTCAGCTCTCAGATGGGGGTGACGGCAGTACTTCGCTTCAGAGTCGTAATGAGGATTAAACAAGTTAAGGTGTGTTAAGGGAGTGGTTGAGAGGTGCTAACCGGCTCAGCCACATCTGTTTGGGGCTCCCGGGGTTGTCTCAACCTTCTACTCTTCTGAGGAGTGCTCAGAGCACATCAGAATATGCTATTTCCACTCCAGGGATGACAGACACAATCTCCGAACCCACCTTGGACATTCAGTACCTAGCCATGCTTAAACTTGGGAATGATCCACACAAATGGACCATTTTCCCTTTCAAAGCATTCTCCCTCCCCAACTTCCCTATTATGGTGACTAGCTGTCACTTCAGGATCCTCTGCAAGTCCTGACCACAGCCTGTCTCTCCTTCCTCCTCAGTACCTCTCAGCCTGTCTTCCTTTCCTCCTTTTCCAGGGCCTGCCCAGGCTTATCACTGGGCTCCTGTACACTTCAGTCTTTCAGTGAAGATTTACCGTGCCCTTATTATATGCTGGGCAACTGGGGAGCTGAAAAATGGGACTGACAAGGTCCTCGAGGAACTTGTCTGGCAAAAAAAAAAAGGCAAGAAACAAGTTAAATGTGTACAAATTGAGCTGCCTGGCTGGCTCAGTTGGTAGAGCGTGTGCCTCTCAATCTCAGGTCATGAGTTCAGGCCTCATGTTGGGCATGGAACCTACTTAAAAATAAATAAATGTGTGTGTACGAATTAAATATTACATATATTCCCCCAGTTCTTCACTTCTTTCTTAAAAGAAAGGGGTGGTTTAGTCGGTTATGGTTCTGCCTTCGGCTTGGGTCATGATCCCAGGGTCCTGGGATTGAGCCCCGCATTGGGCTCCCTGCTCAGTGGAGGGCCTGCTTCTCTCTCTCCCTCTGCCTGCTGCTCTCTTTGTGCTCTCTCTGTATCTCTCTGTCAAATAAATAAATAAAAATCTTTTAAAATATTTATATATTTATTTTAGAGAGAGGGAGAGAGAGTGCAGCGGGGAGGGGCAGAGGGAGAAAGAAACCCAAGCACACTCAAGCCCCGACTTGGGGCTTGATCCCAGAACCCTGAGATCATGGCCTGAACTAAAACCAAGAGTTGAATGCTTAACCAACTACGTCCCCCCCATAGGCCCTCCCCCATCCAGTTCTCCATTTCTAATAATAATTGTGAAACATGGGATCCTTCTGTTCATTTGACCCTGTGATAGGTGTTGCATGGACTGTCCTGATCCTCTTGGCCTTGGGAGACTGTTACAGGTCACATTCTCCCTCCACTACAAGACACTGAAGTTCAGAGGCCACCCTGTCCAGGCAGAAGTCGGATGCTTGCCTATGTCTATGA
Organism: Meles meles; assembly: GCF_922984935.1. NCBI lineage: Eukaryota > Metazoa > Chordata > Mammalia > Carnivora > Mustelidae > Meles > Meles meles. The sequence goes on from NC_060083.1 coordinate 24,909,356, forward strand.
AGTCCACGTTCCTTCCACTGCACACCAACGTGGCCAATTCCCAGCAATGAACTGTCTCCTCGAATGCTTACCAGAACCAGACCTCACTTAGGCTTTTTGGCTGAATGGTTGTGACTGAGTACAAGAATTGTTTCTGGAGATTAGTATGTCCTTACTTTAGACAAATTCAAACCAACTAGCTCTGCAAATGTTTCTTTAAGAGCCAAGAACATTGAGCCAATTTACTGACCCCTAGTGATATGTTCCATTTCTGGGTCTGAAACAGTCTGAAATGAACTTTTCCCTTCGGAAAAGACTTACTGAACTCTGGACAGGAGTCTTGACTAGATTGATCATAAGATCCTCTGCTCATTGCCCAGTGGAGAGGCTGACCAGGCTCATGTCAACCGTTAACAAAACCCTACGGCAATCCCTGACTTTAACAGGATTTCCTGCTCTGAGCCTGTTCAGCCTCCCCTGTAATGGAGCTGGCCTCTTTTCTCAAGACATCTTGGCTCAGGGATGTTGCTATGGCTGGGCAAAGCTGATGTGTACCGTGCCGTGCACACAAGTCACTCACGGTCACTTTGTACAGCCGGTCAGGCTCTTCTCAAGGTGCCTCTCATCAGTGTTGCTGACTGACCGGAATGTCTGCCCTTCTCTCTGCTGGACCCCGCTGTTTCCTTGACAGCAGCTCTGACTGACTCCTCCTGGCTTCAGCTGCCCGCCTCTTTACCATTCACTCAACCTCCTTTGACACTTCCAGAGTTCTAGAACCTTCTACTAACCAACTCCTGGACTTGATAGTGCTTACTTGGATTTCTTGCTATGGGTGGATCCCTCTAATAGACTGGTTGCACCTTAAAGAACTTATCTTTTCCTTCTGTCCTCCTGGGCTCCTGATTCAAACAAATGCCGGGCACTATGCTACACACCAGAGTTGGTCATAGGTCAGATCCAGTCTCTCTGGGCATTCGTAGTACAACAGGAAAAGCCCACTGTGTCTTGAAAGCAGCAGTGGAAGCATGGCGTGTGCAATGCTTTCGGGAAGCGTATGGGCAGGAGAAAACTCTCAGTGAGATGGGGAAGGGTGAGGGAAGGCTTTCTAACAGTGATGATGTCTGAGCTGAGTTTTCAAGGATGAAGAACAGTCTGGCCACACAGGCACACGGTAAGTGACCCAGCGATGTCAATCACAATGTGGACTGTATCGACTGTGTGGAAATAAGTACCTGCCTCCTTCTTTGCAAGCCTTCGCTGTCCCCATCCTGCCCGCCCTTTTGCTGCTGTTGGCAAGACTGGCTGCGAATCTGGAGGTGCTGTGGGCTAGACCGAAGCACTGGGGGCCACAGAGTAGAGTCGGATCTCAGCTCCAGCTCTGCCATTACTAGTTAAGTCTCCTGGGGAAGTCCTTTAACATCTCGGAGCCTCTGTACCCAATTTCAGTACCTGCTGATCCCAGCCTAGCCAACACTCGGCTGTCTGTGAGGACTTCCAGTCTCCTGGTGCTTTCCCTACCTTACCTGGGGGTGGGAGCAAAGGGACCCCCGGCCACATGGCCTGCCAGCAGCTCTCTCCCTGCTAGCAAGAGGGGATTGAAAGTCTGTCAGTAGAAGGTCCCAGCTGCCAAGGTCCAGGCCCATCCCACTGAGGCCTCACAACGTCCAAGATAGGTCTCACCTCCAATGGATGGCTGGAGAGACTGGCAGTCTCCCTACAGCTGTGGCCCCAGGCCAGCTGGCCAGCTGGAACCTGCCCTCTTCCCTCCTTTCTGGCCTGCTCTGTGGCCCAGGCTAGGCTCTGTTTCCAGGGTTCATGGCCTCTTGTGTGTGCTTCCCAGGCCATGACCCCAGCACATCTTGCTCCATGCTCCCAAAACGCCTCTCCCCCCCCCCCCACCCCTTCCTTGGAGGGGACACTGTGGCTCGGCCATACCACTGCCAGCACAGGGCTGTCCTACTTCTCAGCCCGGCCCAGCTGGGGAGACACCTGTTCACTCCCCACATTCTAGAGGCTCTGCCCTGGAGGCACTTCCCGCCTCCCTCATAAGACAGTCTTGCTAATAGGAGTAGAGGAAGGTGAGACAAAAACCCTGTGACACGGACAGGGCTCCTCTCTGTCTTCAGAGATGGGAGTCCTTGCCAAATTGGGCTGGGAACTTCAGGCTGGAGCTGCTCTTGACCCTCTGCCTAAGCCGCAAGTCTGGGTGGTTACCTGGCCCCTTCTCAGCTTCTTTTTTTTTTTTTTTTTTTTTAAGATTTTATTCATTTACTTGACAGACAGAGATCACAAGCAGGCAGAGAGGCAGGCAGAGAGAGAGAGAGGAAGGGAAGCAGGCTCCATGTTGAGCAGAGAGCCCGATGCGGGGCTCGATCCCAGGACCCTGAGATCATGACCCGAGCTGAAGGCAGAGGCCTTAACCCACCGAGCCACCCAGGCGCCCCCCCTTCTCAGCTTCTTAAAGAGGTATTTAGTACAACTACTACCCTAAGACGTGAATCCGACCACGGCAGTTGTCATGATGCTTACCCGGTGCCAGGCACTGGGGCTGAGCACATGCAAGGTCTCATTCAATCCTCAACCCCATGAGCTGGATACTAATATCATCCCCATTTTATAGATGATCAAATTGAGGTTTAAATATCTTATCCGAGGACGTGCAGCTGATCGGTGGCAGAGCTGTATTTTTAACGACTAGATGCACTGTTCCTACATGGTTCCCCAGAAACTCCTCCACTGACGACAACTACTTCACCTTCCTATGTAGTACCTGATCCACTCCCAGCTGGGGCAGGGGCACCTGAGCCCGTAACTGGCTGAGTCAAGATTTCTGTTCTCCTGTCTGGAAACGACCAGAAAGCCTGGGGGAGTGGAAGCAAGGGTTCCCAGAATGCTGAAATGCAGTCTTTCCCAAGTGAGGAATCAGCCACTTCCGCCCCACCCCCACCCCCATCCTTGCCAGCACCTTCCTGCTCTCTGAGGACACTCTGGGAAGCTCACACAGTCGGGGCCTCGTGAGGCGGCTGGGAGGTGCCACTCCTGAGGTGATGGCTGGATCTATTCCTGCTTCCCTAACACTTCTATTCTGAGGCAGCTCCCTCTGCCACCAGAGCCCAACACAACCTGACTTCCCAGGCCTCCTGGCCCCTCATTTCCTCCTCACAGGCTAATTCCAAATCAGTGGCAGGCTGATCCTCTCCTGGGGGAACCCCCTCACCTGGTGTCATAGTTGTTGGAGTTCTTATCAAACTTGTAGGTGGGTGGGAAGAGCAGAGGGCCCTCCTGGAACTCTCGGAGCAGTGGATCGTGTCTCTTGGCGATGCTGAGCTGGAGAGAAAGGCACAGTCCCATCTCCTAGTTGTCCGGACCCAGCGGCTTGGCACACACTCCATTCGAGGGATTGCACATGCCACTGAGGTAGGCCAGGAGTCAAGCAACACCACTTCCCTTCCTCACTGCCTCAGTGACAGCCTCAGCGGCCCATCCCCACTCCACCCCCATCCCCAGGAAAGCAGAATCCTTTAGCAAACATTATTCCAGAGTCCCAGGGGAGGCCGCTGCCTGCCATTTTCCAGTCCTGGGACTATAGGAACCTGGCTTTGAATTCCACCTCTCCGGGAGTCACTAGCAAACTTGTATCAGAGGGGAGGTTGGGGCTCCCCTAAAGGGCTGGTATATCATCCTCCAGGAGGCAAGCAAGCCTGGGGATGGAAAAGACCAAAGGGATCCAAGAGAGCTGGTGCCCAGTGCAGAACCATGGTAAGCCGAAGGCCTTGCTCCCTATCTTAATTACACCCAGCAGCTCCTCCAGGGGAAGACCAGGCCCCCGGTGCAAAGCCCTGTTAAACTCCTCCCCACCTGGGAACAAGGACTTCAGAGGCCTGGAAACGGAGAACAGGAGGCTGAGGGACCTGAGCAGTGCCCCCCATGTTTGATGCTGGACTTCCACAATAGGCTCAGATCACCCCTCTGGACCTTTCCCTCACTTGATACCTGATCCTTCTCCCACAGGTCACTGTAACGCCGATTTTTTATGGATTCCCGGACAAAATGCAGCCCAAAGTCATCAATTCGGAAGTTCATGTCTCCGAACCACAGAATGAGGCTGCAGAGAGAAAAGAAGGCAGCTGAGGGTTGTGACAAGGTAAGAGAAGGGAGGAGGAACAGGCCTCAGGCCTGCTCACTTCTCCAGCGCCGAGCTCAAGGGGCAGGTGAGACGCTGGAAGCTGGGAGGAGTCAATGCTGGGGATGACTTGGCATATGATGAACTGTTCTCGTGGCCGCTTCCCGGCTGTTTTAGCCAAAGACACCAGCCCCCAGGGGCAAGTAGCAAATAGAGCAGGCTCTTGCCCTCCCTTCCCCTCCCTCAATGGGCCACCAGGCAAGGCTGAGAACCAGTTCCCCGTGGGTGACCTCAGGAACCCTGGGGTAATCGATCTGGGATCTTCAGAAGAGTCCAGAGTTCTAAAGTAGGACACGGAGGGGAGGGCGGCAGGAAGGGAAGGGGTCCTAGGCCCCAGGCAGGTAAAATTGGACAGGAGAGCCAGGGCATCAGGGAGGAGGCTGGGAAAGGGCCAGAGTGAAACACAGCCGGCCTGAGGGGAATGCTAGCCTGGGCTGGTGTACGGGCGAGGGCAGGGAGCAGCAGTCCACAAGTGCGCACTCACTCATGGTCCAAGATGTTGGGGATATCCTGTCCCTCAAAATTTTGCATCTCCAGGATCCGATCAAAGTGCTCCAACCGCTGGTCATTGTTGGCCATGTGAGGGGGCAGGTGGCAGTTGACGATGCTGATGTAGTAGCCATAGAGCTTCAGGCAGATGTTGACGCCCCCTTTGTTCCCCTGACAGGATAAGTGGGCACAAGGGTGGGAAGTGGCTCTGGGTAAGACCCACCTCCCCTCTCCCATCTCCAGCCTGAGGGGAGATCATCTGGCCTGCTGCCAGATCTCCCAAGGGCCAGATGCTCAGCTCCCTGGAGTGACCTCCCCATCCAAGAGCCCAGCTCACCCAGCCTGAGGTCCCAAGGGTGCTGAGCTCCCAGAGGTAGGAGAGCAGATATACATCACCCCCTTTTCCATCTGCTCGCCCCTAAAGCGTCCAGCCCTTCCCAGCCCAGTGGCAGAAGGCCTCCCAGTTCGAGACTCAGACAACAACTCCATCCTTACCCAGTACCCGAAGAGGCCTGTGGGGGTGGATTTAGTAGAGAGGATCTGGACAAAGGGCAAATGCTGATGCTTGGCAAAGAACAGTAAGAGGAGTCCCTGCATGCGGACACTGGAGACCTACAGCAGAGGGGGGACAATGGTCATTCGTTCCCCTGCACAGGCCGAGGAAGTCCCTGCCTAGCCCTGAGGTCGATGGTGTCTCAGCTCCAGGCTCAGCGTTTACTCCCCTGAGCTGCCGAGTGATGCATTCTGGGCACTGCCTCTTCCTGGGCTCGGGGTGCAGAGGGGAGGCCGAGAAGACAAGGCTGCCAGGGCACCCTGCCATCAGGAGGGCATCGACCTTCCAGTCCCAGTAATACACAGCATAGGGACTCCTCTCACCATGCTCTATGGGTCCTTAGGGCACTCCAGGCTGCCATCCCCATGCACTAGGGGCTCAGAGAGGGATGGCCGGATGTAGGATAGCGGCTTAGGGCACTGGCTTTGTTGGAAGTTAGCCAGATCTGGGTTCAGATCCCACCTGGGCTCCTAGTATTTGCTGTTGGGCCCAGTCTCAGTCTATTTGCTCATTGAAAAACCAGGACTCTACCTCATCTATCTCATAGATGCCAGAAGGATTAACTGACAGCTATTCTTTGCTGGTTTAAGGATTTAAAAAAAATTTTTTTTTTTAGTAATCTCTATTACCAATGTGGGGTTCAAACTCATGACTCCAAGTGTCCAATGCTCTTCTGAGCCAGCTAGGCACCCCTGGTTTAAAGATTTTTAAAAAGTAAATGCAGGGAGGGGCATCTGGCTGGCTTGCAATTCTTGATCTCACGGTCAAGAGTTCAAGCCCCACATTGGACATGGAGACTACTTAAAAAAAAAAAAAAGTAAATTCAGGAAGAGAACATGAGAGGCTTCTAGGGTGCTAGAAATATTCTGGGGGCTCCTGGGTGGCTCAGTGGGTTAAAGCCTCTGCCTTTGGCTCAGGTCATAATCCTGGGGTCCTGGAATCGAGGCCCTCATCGTGCTCTCTGCCCAGCGGGGAACCTGCCTCCCCCAGTCTCTCTGCCTGCCTCTCTGCCTACTTGTTATCTCTGTCTGTCAGATAAATAAATACAATCTTAAAAAAAAAAAGAAAGAAAGAAAGAAAGAAATATTCTGTACCTTGACTTGACTGGTGGTAACAATGAAGCATATACACATAAAAATCTACCAAAAATACATCTAATTTCTGTATACGTTATAACGCTTAGTGGAAAAAAATTAAGAAAATGCTCCCCAAATAATTATACGCTGTGGGTAAGTGGATCTCCATGGAGGCGATGTGGAGGCAATGAGAGCAAGCATGGTGGACGTGCGTTTACAGGCTAGGAAGAACAGCCACCGTCTCCAGAGATCCTTCATACTGCATTTAATCTTTCACCCCAACCTTGGAAGGAACCGCTGTCCCTGTTCTGCAGATGGAAGGCTGAGGCTCAAGGAGATTAAGGAACCAGGAAGACTACTCGGATCACAATGTTAGAGGTCCGGGATCCCTTTAATCCCTGCTCTCTGTGAGACAGGGTGGGATAGGGCCGTAGCCAGTGACCCTCTCTCTCAGCCTCAGCCTGTCTACACCTACCACCCGAGTAGCTGTTTCCGGAGCTTGAGGTTGCAGAGGCCAAGGAGGAAATCCCCGGGTGGGGAGCATGTACTGGGGCCTTCCAGGAATTATGAAACTTGATCCCACAGGCCAGGAGCTCTGCCACAGCAGAGGAGTCAAAGCAGGGGGAACCCCAAACCCAAGACTGAGTGAAGGAGGCGTGAAAACCTAGCACTGGATAGAGGTTACTACAAATGTGTCCCTAACGCACCCTCTAGCCTGGGTCTTGGCTTCCCATTCTCGAGCATGTAGGCCAATGGAACGGACTCCTAAGGAACTGATAAAGATCCAGTAAGAGCTCTCAGGCTTAATCCTGACCCACACAGCAGGTCTGGACCAGTGGGACCCCAAAAGAAAGCACCAGTCCGCTTTGTGAAGGAGCAAGGAGGGGGAGGAGGGTGGGAGGCAGGAAAGGCTGGGACTGGGAGAAAGGGTGGGGCTGTGGGGAAAGGCGGGAGGCTTGTAGGGGAAGTTCTGTCGGAGGAAGTGAAGGAGGAGGAGCTAAGGAAGGGGCTAAAGGGAGGGAGCTAGGGGCCCTAGAGCTAACAAAAGGGGTCAGGTCCAAGCTTCTCAACCTCTAACTGCCAAACTCCCGTCAGAGGAAGAGGCTGCAAAAGCAGGGCTCACCCCTTTACCTGTTCACCTAGTTTTTGGCTAGGGGAAGGCGAGTCACCCATCTGCTTTGGGTGCTAGGCCTTCAGGCAGGCCTCCCAAACGCGGAAGGCCAAATAGGTAGAGTGGCTTGTGTCTCTGCTGCAAGCTGAGCTAATTTCCTTGGCTTGATTCCATTCTACCAATCCCTTGCCAGTTAGCCAGGGTGCAGGAAAGCCTCTGGTCTTGGGAACAGAGTGTGTGGGGAGAGAGGTGGTTCTGCCTTCTCGGAGGCTCTAACTGTACGTCTATAGTAAGAGACCTGAGCTTCAACTGGAGGGAGGCAAGGCTTGGGAACTGGCCTTTTCCAGCCTCAGCAGCAGGACAAAGCTTGTATTCCCACCTCCTGGCTCAGCCCTTAAGAGGACTCACAGCTCTTGCCTCAGCACCATTAAGCAAACTGGGGTAAGAGAATTAATTCTGAATAAATGAGTCACCCAGGAAGGGGCTAGAGGAATTCTGGTATTTCCAAGAAGCTTTGTGCAGGGTGCTTTGAATGGTACTACGCTTCATGCCTCAGCTGTGCAGGACATAAAGGTGAAGACCCAGCAGGCTAGAGCCTTCCTGTGGATTCTCCTGTGGTCTGCTTTCCCCAAAGAATACTGGTCCTTCAGACTGAGAACTATTTTCCCTCCATTTTTCTCCCCTCTCCAAACCTCTGGGCCCCTGAGAATTTGAGGTACATGTCTCTCATGATCAGAGGACACCCGCTGATACCAATTAGCCATGGGATACCTGTCAGCCTCAGATCACCAGCACAGCAATAAAATGTAATAGTTAAGAACATGGGTTATTATCCCTTCTTGGCCTTTTGGCTAAGATCAAGTGAAGAACACGGGTTATGGGGCACCTGGGTGGCTCAGTCAGTTAAGCATCTGCCTTCGGTTCAGGTCATGGTCCCGGGGTCCTGGAATTGAGCTCCGCACTGGTGCCCTGTTCAGTAAGGAGTCTGCTTCTCTCTCTCCCTCTGTCCCTCCCCTCTGCTCTATCACTCTCAAATGAATAAATGGAAAATCTCTATAAATAAATAAATAGAATAAAAATAAATTCCATGCTAAGTACAATAAAGAAAAAAAATGGATTATGAAATTTGAAAGATCTAGATTCAAATCCCAGACAGCCTGTGTGACCTTTGAGTCTTGGTTTTACCTGTAAAATACCCGCATTTCAAGGGAGTTAAGACCTCTCAATAACGTAAATAAAGAGTTTATTTATAATGCTTACTACCAAGTAAGCGTTCAGTAAATATTAGCAGTTACTATTATACTCAGGGACTTCAGGCCTGGCATGTGAGCAGGGACTGAAGGCTGACTGTGGAAAGGCACTGAAGTGTTAATAAGCCCTGCTGAGCTTCCCCCAAGATTCTCCCAACCTGAAAAATGTCCAGGTGTTAAACCAACTCCTGGGGTCCCAGCTCAGCTCCAGCTACATTGGAAAGACCCAAAGCAGGCAGGAGTCCCAGCAAGCCAGGTGCAGCTGAGGTTTAGGCCTTTAAATAAATGGAAGCAGCATGAAAGCCCATGTGGGAGACCATAGGACTGGGGGTTAGTGAGGGGAGGTGAGACACACTTCCCAACTGCCCATGAACTTGTAAGTTACCTTGACGAAGCTCAGAGGGGAAAGCACATCCATGAAGAAACTGCTCCATGGGTCTTCAAAGGCAGTGTCAGAAAGGAGGCTCATGATCCCACAGTTCATTTCCTGCAAACTGCCCATCCCAGGTCAGAGGCTGTCCCCCCGGCCTGGAGGGTAGTACTTCTGCCACAGACATTCAGTACTGCCCTTGGCACTTTCAAATCTTGGGTACTCATGACCATGATCTCGCCCTCCCATGGCCATTGACTGCCAACCCCTTGCCATTACTGACCCAGGACAAGAAACACTGGCTGGTCCTGATGCAGGCTGAAAGCTCCTAGCCTTCAGACTCCACAGCGAGGGAGGACAGGTTATAGTAGTACCCCGTGGGGACCACTTTGGACTGGTCGGTCTTATCTATCTCAGCAATGGAATGGGGGAAGGGACACTGAAGACACCTACCCAATGACATACATGTCCAGATTCAGGTTGTCTTTGTTCAGCTGCAGAAGATCCCTGAGGTCCAGAGGAGGTGCTGCAGAAGCCACGTTCCATGTCACGACATGTATGCTGTGGAAGAGATGCAAAGGGAAGCCGTGGAGGGAGGAGGATTAGACCTGTTTCCAGGTGACGAACGGGGGTCTGGGCCTGCTAATGGCTGCACCACAATTCTGCTGCAACCAGAAGGAAAACGGGGGTTTCTGTACCTGGTGGTGGGAACAGGGGCACTGAACTACAAAAGCCCTTCATCTTCACTCTGTTCCTGAAGCAGGAAATTTCCACCCTGTTTTGGCTTCTCCATGCAGGCCCACAGCTGCCCACAGCTGGCAGCACGGGTGCTGCTGACATTAAGAAAGGCTGCAAAGTGGGCGCAAAGGTTTTAGGGTCAGGCAAGGGGAGGGATGGGGGTGGGATGGGTACTTAGGAATTTAATCATTTCACCAGCCATTCACACCTCAGGGCTCCTAATACCACCAGAAAGAGTCTGGAGATTCAGTTTTTACCTTGTAAGAGAACTCAGCACTACAAGACAGGAGCATTTCAAAAATAACAAAGATAACACCACCGCATTCCCTTCCTTCCTTCTTCCTAGCAGGTCCCTGGAGCATAACCAATTCTGCCAAACATTTCAGGGAGCCTAAAGCAGAAGATAACAGGGTTCTCAACATCTCTCTCAAGATTCTAACCTCTTGGGAACCTGGGTGGCTCAGTCATTAGGCAACTATTTCCAGCTTGGCTCGGGTCAGGATCCTGGGGTCCTGGGATTGAGTCCCGCATCAGGCTCCCTGCTCAGTAGGAAGTATGCTCCTCCCTCTCCCACTCCTCCTTGTGTTTCCTCTCTTGCTGTCTGTCAAATAAATAAAATCTTAAAGAGTCTACCCTCTTTTGGGAAAACTCATCGGTTGGATAACATCCTCAACCTTGGCTTCATATTTGCCCTAGGGAAGAAGAGAACTACATCAGCAGCTCTCAATAACAATGGATCCCATCGGAGGCTCAGGGGAAGGAGACACTTCAATAGTTGCAGCAACACTCCCAAGAAAGCCCCAGACTCAGCTGAGTACAGAGCAGTCAGGGGCTACAACACCTGCAGAGACCAAGGTGCAGCCACCAGGCCTTAGGTGAGTCCTAGGTACGCCATGAGGAGGACCTGCAGCAGAGGAAAACCTTGAATGAGCGCGGAAACCGGGTTGAGAGAGTGGGAGAAAAGGGCAGGATGTCCAAAAACATTTCTTCTCCACCAGATCCTGTTCTTAGAGGTCCATGTTCTAAAAACCACAACTTGAAATTCTTGGCCGACTTAAAACAACTTCCTGCCCCTCCCTACGAACATCAACAAAACAATACACAAACCACCTTCCCAGGCATTAGGCCAGACATTCTGCACTTCGTTTGTTTACGATCTCCCCCTGCCGTCCAACAGAGGATTAAGGAAAGCAGCCCTTTTAGTCCAAGGCTCTTTGTTTTCCCAGGAACCTGCTCTAAATGGACCGAGCGCAAAAGTCGGGATTTCTCGCCCTCACTCTCAGATTCGACGATTAGCAGCAAATCCTTGCATCGTGACCTGCACTAAGTTGGTGATTAGCTTTGTTCTTCGTTAAAGAGCAAACATGGGACCGGGCTCTATCACTGCGCTAACGGATCTTACCTAAACCTGATTTCGGATTTCGGGAGATCACAAAGGGATCAGCAGACCCCGTGATGTTATGTGTTGATCAAAAGAACAAGATTTCTATTCTAGAGCTGAGAGGAGAATGCCTTGTTATGTCTTTACTTCAAACAGCCCCATACTGCTGTCTCCGCCAGGTGCCAACCGAGACACCTGCGAGGGGAGCCTAAATAGGAACGAGCTTGGCAGCCTGAGTTTGGAGGGAGCGCGGGGCTTGGGCCCAAAGCAACCCCCTCAATATTGCCTTGGGAGAACCGGGGAGGGTCTCTGAACTAGATTCAGCCCTGCCGGCCCTGTCCCTTCTCTCCCAGTCTGGTTGTACCCCAGATCTGCAGCCCCGAAAGGGTAGGAGAGGGTGATCCCGCCCGGAACAGGCCGGCTTGCCCGCAGCCGCCTTCCTCACCTGAGCGTCTTGCTTCTCAGTTCAGTCGTCTTCCGTGGGCTCACTGCGGCCATCCTCCCCACGCCGCGCCCCGGCCGCTCCTGGCCGGATCCACCTCCCTCCGGCAGCAGGTCCCGGCTACCTTACACTCCCCGGATTGTTTTCCTTCCGGATTCTGACCCTCCGCCTCGGCTTCCGTACGAGGCGGGGCTTGAGGGCACGGAGGGCTCTGGGTGGTGCGGCCTGGGGGAACAGGCGGGACTCGCCAAAGAGCGCGAAACGGTGAAAGGCTGGGAGGAAAGAGGCTCAGGGTATCCTGGACGTCAGAGAGGCGCGTCTCCGTGCCAGCAGAAGCCGACGCAACACTGCCCCGCCCCGCCGCACGACTGTCAGCCCCGCGGATCCCAGGGTGCCCCGCGCGAGGCCAGCCGGGAGGGGCGGTGTTCCGGCTGAAGCCGCCGCCCGGCCAGCACCGGCGTCCGCGGCCCACTGGGTTTCGCCAGTGGTTGGAGAGGAGGTCTCCAACTGTGCGCTGTGCCCTTCCACCTCCCCAACGTCCACAAGTCCAAAGGGCGAGGGTGAGGGTGGGGTGGCAGCCCAGCCACTGTCCTGCCTGTGAACCAGTGTCTTTGCCCCTCATCCACAGGTGATCGCTCTCGTGTTGGTCATGGAGCTCCTCCATCCTTAGTTCTCCTCCACTGCCGCTTTCTAATGTTTTCTCGCTTTTCACACTCATTAGGTTACCTGTTACACATGAGACGTTGGGGGTGCCTGGACTCTTAGAAAATTAGCCACCAGAATGAAAAATAAATCACTACCTCTGTGATAAATAAAAATGAAAAATTTTGCCCAAGATTAAGATGTTCTTCAAATAACTGGTTCTTCATCTTTTGGGGTGGGTGGGTGGGAGGGGCAGTGCATGGGATTCCTTTGGGGATCTGATGAGAGCCATGACTCTCCCCAGAAAAATGGACACACAATTTTACAAACGAGTTTTATGAGGTCCACAGACCTGGGAAGCCAGGTTAAGAACTCCTACTTTAAATAAATGTTATGCTTCCTAGGATAGTAAAAAAGAGGGAGATATGAAGAGGAGGGCACATAAAGGTAAAAAGGAAATCCTGCCAGTAGAAAATGGCTGAATTACTTTCAGATATGTGATGTCTGTGTAGGTAAAATGACAAGGACATGTTCTAATTTACAGAAATTGACCTGCAAAAAGAATCTGGAGCTAGCTTGTACTTTTTCCTAGTCCTGGTAAAATGGAGGACAACAGCAAGAGTTTGAGGATATCTACATTGTAAAATGGACATAAGGACATCATCAATAAGCTGGACTCCAGAAAGCTCTGTCTAGGATTTTATTAGACTGCTTCCCCCCCCGAATATACCTGTTTTGGAAGATTGAGACAAAAAGGCACAAACTCACATTAAATAAACAGGTAATCTAATCAGTTCTACAAAGTATATTTTGTAAAAGAAGTAGCACTAGGAACCAAACAAAATAAGTCAGGGAGTCCCAGCAGGGACTATAAGAGAATTGAGGAGATATACACATGCCCACAATACTGACCCTGTCCCTGACCTCTCTTTGTGAGAAGGCCAGAGTCCAGCACCACCCCCTTATGGAGGCCCTGCTGCTTTAAACCTGGACTCCGAGCCTGGAGATCCGATGGAAGCAGCTGGTCTGAAGGGGCACGGCACACCCTCAGGTACTACCCCTGAAGCTGAGCCTTTCGTCATAAACCCCTCTCAGTGCTAGTCAGTGCTAGTCAGGAGGTGGGTGAGAAGGTAAGGGGGATACTTAAAAGCCAACACTGTTGCCCAGCAGCAACACTATCCATGGGGATAGAATAGACCAGGGACACCCCTCCTTATATTTCTGTGGGCTGGAGCCCCAGATCCAGCTGACCTCAGGAAATTCTAGCTCAGTTCATGTGGATGCTTTCAAACTGGGGCAACAGGTGGAGATGGGAAGAGCCAGAGAAAAGCCAGATACAGAGTAAGGCCCACCAGAGTTGGAGTAGTATGTGTGGATCTCAGAGGAGAGCCGAGGCAAGGAGACTAACAGCTGATAACCCTCAAACCATGGAACTGTCTGCTTAGAACATCATGGTTCGTTTCTCCTAGGATAACCCACATCTGGATTTAGCTGATGAATGAAGGGAAAACTTTAAGCGCAAATATCATTATAGCTAATACAGAGCTTATAGGAAAACATTTACATTTTTCTCCAGTAGGAATGCTTCACTTTCCCAAACAGATGCTACCAGCAGTTGGGAATCCTAATAACCAACTCAACTCCCCCAGATCCATTACTACAGACCCCGCAAGGTGAAGAGCCTGAAAGGAAGGTGTAACAGGACATTTCCTGGTCCCAAAGAGGCCTCAATGAAGGTGGGAGATAACCACACTGAGGGGTCTGAGTCTGTCCGCTGTTGCCCCAAGAGGGTCACAGGGAAGCAGCCATCAGGATATCACAGGTGCAGTCCTGTGAAACACTCCCTTATTGCACTTAGAAATCAGTAAGGCAAAACAAACTGACAACAACATAAGGATGAATGATCCCATCTTACTTCTCGCTCCCCCAACACAGATTTGGTCTCTTAATCAGCCACTGCACCCAGACTACCATGGGCTTGGATCACAGGCCACCTGGCCAACATACGTCACGAGGCTTGGGAAATGTCGGGTGACACCACGGCTATCTCAGACTCTCCCACTGGGAAGGCATACTTGGGTTCCGCCAAGCTGTACACAACCATGGAGCACTTGGCAGCTTCTACCTCCCCTGGAGTCTGGACTTGTTCACCGGCCTCCTTTGGTAGAGTTCTATACTATGACCACTACTTGCTTTTTGTTTTTGATTGTCCAGGACAGAACTCAGCGTTGGGGCGGGATGAGCTGAGTTCCTGATCCCCAAATTCCTTTCCAGTAACTGGAGACAAGAAGGAACATGTTCTGCTGGGGAAAGCTTTTTGCATGCTCATTTTGTGCAGCATGAAAAGGTCAGGACCCTTGTGCCCTGACCAGCCTCAGAGGCAGAGGACAGGAATCTAAGAAAGCACAGAGAAAAGAGGATTATTGCTGAGTGGCAGCACCAGCCCAAAAGGGAAGGAGCACGGACGTACAGAGCTCCTCAGGGGTGGGGATGGGGGGGCAGACTAATTACTACATATGGGGCCGAATCAATTCTAAGGGCCACACTGGACAGGTCCCTCCAGGTGGAGAACCGACCCGGGCATGTTGTGGGCTCTGCAAGGTTCAGACAGAGTGAGCGACAGGAGGGCCAAGAAGCCGCAGGTGTCTCTAAGACTAGTGACCAGAGATGCGATCCTGGGGTCAGGGTTATCTGTATTTGTTACATTTTTAAAACAGAGAGTGGCGGGGCCCTGGGTACTTCCCTGATGCCTACAGCACATTAACAATGGGTTACTGAGAGCAGAGATCAGAGTTATGAAGCCACACTGCTGTTCTGTGGAACTGGAGGGAAAAAACTGTATTTCTAACTCATCTCTCCCCAGGTGAGCACTCACAATTGCCAAGATCTGCCCAGGAAGCAAAACACCTCAGTTTATCCCAAGATTGGAAACAAACGAACTTAAATCATTTAAATCACCACATCACAAAAGGCAGCTATTTTGAAAGACTAAAAATGTCACTTGGAAATTAAGGGTGGGGGGGCAGGGAACACACAGAAATGGGTTGAGAACAAAATGGCTGGACAGGGAGGAGCTGTAAATTCAGCAACCTACACGCCATGTATCTCAGAGGAGCAGGCTCCCGCACACATGGGCTTCATAATACCAGACGGTCTATTTGTTCACAATATTAAAGGGCATCTAGAATTAGCTACAGTAAGGGATCGTAAGTTGCCTGAAGAATGGGCACAGAAAGGCTGCGTCCGAAGATGGCCTGTCACTCGGGAGGGTGGAGCTGCTGGGCCTTCCTGTTGACCACTGTCTTGCAAAACTAGAAGAGAAATACAATTGTTAAGGAAGCAACAGAGGAAAATAGAAATACATTGTAAATCATGAATGGCAGAATTTCAAAAGGAGCAAAGATGCCAGTTGGGGGTCCAAGCAGCTGGCCTGGCAATGATCCACTTAGTCCCACTGTTTTATCTACCAGAAGTTCTCCAGCACGATGGGCAGGGAGAGGGAGCCAAGGTTCGCATTACCGCTGGTGAGCCCCTAGGCCTCCTCAGCTCCTTAGCCTTAGAGGACAACCAGATTTTACTTGATAAAATACCTTTCTCTCAGAGCCCAATGGGAAGCAGGGTCAGGTTTTTAATTTCATGACCAAGCCCACTGAGAACTGCTGGAACATCAACACGTCTGGAGGTGTGCAGGGTACTGGGAGCTAAGAGAAGGATGGGGCTTGGGAAAGAGGGGCAGTGTGAAACAGGGACATCTCACCCTGCTCCTAGGATTCTCCAAGCGTCTGAAAGCGGCTGCCTCTGATGAGAACAGCTACTGAGTATGTGATCAGAGGCTTTAAAGAGGAAGGAAATGAAGTACCAGACAAACGATGAGCCCCAGGAAAAGCTGTCTGGCCAGCAGATTTTCCAAGGGCGGGGCAGGGAAGGCCGGCAGTGGGGAGCCAGGAACTGCTCTGACATAGGGGTACCGGGGGCACCCTGCATGCTGGCTTCAACTTGAAATGGCTCTTGCTATGAGAGGGAGAGGAATTAGCTGCAGATAAGCTTTGTTCTGTGTCTACCACCCCAACCCAACCCCACTTCTCACTACCAGATGGGTCCATGTGTCTGTCTGGGCGGTTCGTTATAAGATCACATGTCCCTGAAAGGGTCTAATAGCTACAACATCTGTCAATGGAAGCCTGAGAGCTGTTGAGCATGGCAGTCATCATTATTAATGGAGGACATGACCAGGAATGAACAAATCTCCTGACTCCATAGTGAGCTGCTGAGGAGGCCCCGAGGCCCCAAACTGACTTTCCGGTGGATGAGATGCAAAGGGAGAGATTCAGTACATACAGTGCAGAAGGGGGAGGGGTGCCTTTAGTCATCCGCGGTCATTCCTTTCACTGGGTCCTTTTGTCTCATCTGGAACAGAAAAAAAAAAAAAAAAAAAAAAAAACACAGGAAAAACTGAAGGCTCTTGCATTTGATGGAACTCCAATACAAATATGTTCCGCCTTCTCTTCAGTCCTGCCAATGAAGAGGGTGGAGCATTTTTTTGTGCACAAAGTAAATCAGCAGAGTAGAATTCTGCATACATACGGCCAAAGCCGCACCATTTATAGCTCCGTGTCACTGGTCCCATCATCCATGATTCCTGTTCCTCTCCCTCCATCCTAGTGCTGGAGCTCTTAAGCTCCTCTCTTTCTTCATTCATTCATTCAACAATACCTATGAAGCAACTCTTTTGTGCTAGGAACTGCACAAAACTGCCCCAGGCCTAAAGATTTGGCAGGGAACCAAAACAGACCAAGTCTCTCCACCTAGTGCTTATATTCTGGGGCAAAGTAGGGGAGAACGAACAAACTAATATATATTGGGGCAGGGGGAGCTGCTGGGATGGAGAAGGCATGCAGGGAAATGGGCCACGGAAGGCCTCTCTGGTAAGTGACATTGAGTAGAGACCCGGAGGAAGTGAGGGGAGAAGTCCTGTGTCCACTAAGGGAAAAATCCTATGGCTCCCTGGAGGGGGCATGTTGGGGGAGTGGTCCAGGCAGAGGGAACAGCCCAGAAGTGGATACAACTTCTCCTGGGGACAGTGTGGAGGTGATCTCTCTTGAATCCTTTCCATCTTGAAAGTTCCATTCTATTTGCAGAATGCCTATAGCAGGTGCGTATTTTAACTTCCCATTAGATATTTCTTCACTGTCCTTGAGTTTTCTGCTCGACTTTCATTCTTTCTTCATTCAACAAATTTTGAGCACCTCAGAGAATGACTTCTGGAATCAAACTCCCTGGATTTTATTTTGTGCCATGACCTACTGTGTGACCCTGAGCGAGTGACTTCACTGCACTCTAAGCCTCAGTCTCTCTAATAATAAAATAGAGATGATAAAAGCACCCCCGTCAGGTGGTTGTTGAGAATTAAATGAAGATATTCGTGGAGAATACCTAGCAGGGGTATGCACTCGGGCCACGTTAGCCATGTGATTTCTGCAAGGATGCTGCAGTAAAGCGGATGTGTTTGTCCACACGCTCTGAAGAACTTGGACTTCTACACTACCTTCCCCCTCAGAGGTCTGTTTTATTTGCTAGAACTTTAATACGGCTGCATTTTGGAGAGACTCCATCTCAGAAGCAGTAGTTCTCCACTAGGACATGTTTTCAAAATATTCTTCCCACCACATTTCAGATTCCTGTTCATTGTTCACACTCCCTGCTTCCCCCCCATCAACTACTATCATCCACGAGTCCATGGGGATTCGATCCCAGGACCTGGGATCATGACCTGAGCCAAAGGCAGAGGCTTTAACCCATTGAGCCACCCAGACGCCCCTGTGCTGTACTTTTCATCCCATGACTCACTCGTTTTATAACTGGAAGTCTGTACATTGTAATCCCCTTCACCTAGTTTCCCCCCTCCCCTCTGGGAACCACCAGTTTCTTCTCCGTATTTGAGTCTTCTGTTTCTTGTTTATTTGTTCATTTGCTTTGTTTTTTAGATTCCACATCTAAGCGAGATTATATGGCATTTGTCTTTTTCTGTCTGACTCTTTTCACTTAGTATCATACTCTTTAGGGTCTATCCATACTGTCACAATGCAAGATTTCATTCCTTTTTATGGCTGATATTCCATCCATTCTGTTAATAAACACCTCTCCCACATCTTCTTTATCCATTCATCTATCCATGCACACTTTCGTTATTTTCATAACTCAGCTCAAAATAATTTAAAAAAAAAAACACAAAAATGTGCTCATTAAATGCTTACTAATGACCACAGAAATTTTCAATTTCAGAGAAGCTGAGATTTAATATAGGGGAGCAAAGCTCCTTCGGCTTCAACCAGATCCACGTATACACTAAGAGTTTACTGCCTTGCTTTAATTTATTAATGCAAAGGCAGGTCCGATTTTCCTACTGCTTAAGATGTAACTTCCTATCAGGGAACATGATAGCTTCCCCAACTCTCAGAGACAAGGTCACCTCACAGGGTGCCACTGAAATAAAAACACATTATTTCATTCTTATAATAAAATGCTCTCAGAATGCTTTTTTCCTGTTTCCTGGGGCCTATAAGACACCGTGAGATTTTATCTGATGTTTGTTCCTCAGATCAAGCTGTTGCAGGCTATGTATACACATACAGTCAGGGAATATGAAAATAGAAACTCTAATCTTGGTTTGTTTTTAACTGATCTTCTCTAGGGAATAAGGCCAGGGGTTGGAACAAAGGAACTTTTATTCACCTATTTATTTTATTCACTTACAGGGACTTCATTTTTTACTTTTCTAGATTTTGGGGGAAGATTTTACTTTTTGAAAATCTTATTACTTTTTAAAAAAAAATTTTTTTTAAAGATTTTATTTATTTATTTCACAGAGAGAAGATCACAAGTAGGCAGAGAGGCAGCAGAGAGAGAGGAGGAAGCAGGCTCCCTGCGGAGCAGAGAGCCCAATGCGGGGCTCAATCCCAGGACCCCGAGATCATGACCTGAGCCGAAGGCAGCGGCTTAATCCACTGAGCCACCCAGGCGCCCCTCTTATTACTTTTTTAAAGGAAATCACTAAAATCAAGTAAATAAATAAATAGAGAGATAGACAGATAAATCTCTGTACCCAACATGGAACTCAAACTCAGAACCCCAAGCTCAAAGAGTTGTATGCTCTTCTAAATAAGCCAGCCAGACGCTTCTATTTTTCTACAGCTTTTGAAAATTGTTTTTACTACGAAGTATGAAATACTCCTTTGATTACTAAAAAACAAAACAACCCACAAAAAACTAGTAGAATATCAATGTCAATATCCTGGTTGTGATACCTGTGGTATGGTTTTGCAACATGTTGCCATTGGGAGAAAGAGATCTCTGTGTATTAGTTCTTATAACTGCATATGAATCTTATAATCATTTCAAAATAAAAAGCTTAATAAAAAAATAAAACTAGCAAACCAAAAAAAAAAAAAAATCCATTTAAACACTGAAAAACAACCACAGACCAAGCATTCCTGAAGGAACAGATACGAGGCACATGCAGAATTGTTTTTAGAAACTCTTGAGAAAGCCCTTTGGAAAAGAAATTTGGTAATAAATAATAAGGGTCTTAAATTCTCTAATTCCATTTGTAGGAATTTATTCTAAGGAAATAATCCAGATCCAAACAGTAATCCAAAAAACTGAGTGCACAAAAATTTTCATCACGGCATTATTTGTAGCAGTGAGAACCTGGAAACAAATTAAAATCCAACAGAGGTCAGTCAGAAACATGTATGTGAAGAGACTCTTTTCGTGGGAAACTTTGTATTCATTATAATGCTATATATTTGTTACAATGTTCCCAGAAAAAAGAGGATACTCATTTGGCCCATGCAATATGAATCACAGCCAAATAAGTGTGTAGAAAGACTTAAAATGTTTTAGAGGCTGTCTTTTTTTTTTTTTAAGATTTTATTTATTTATTTGACTGAGAGAGATCATAAGTAGATAGAGAGGCAGGCAGAGAGAGAGAGAGGGAAGCAGGCTCCCTGCTGAGCAGAGAGCCCCGATGTGGGACCAGGACCCTGAGATCATGACCTGAGCCGAAGGCAGTGGCTTAACCCACTGAGCCACCCAGGCGCCCCTAGAGGCTGTCTTTAAAGATTTTATTTATTTTGAAAGAAAGAGCGCACATGCGTGCCAGCGAGTGGGGAGGGGGCAGCAGAGGGAAGGAGAGAGAATCTCAAGCAGACTCTGTGCTGAGCAAGGAGTCAGGCTCAATCCCATGACCCTCGAACCCATGACCTTGACATCACGACCTGAGCCAAAACTAAGAGTTGGATGCTCAACCGACTGAGCCACCCAGGTGCCCCTAGAAGTTGTCTTTAAATAGAGTACACGTGATTTCTTTCTGCTTTTCACTATTTCCAAAAAAAAGTTTAATGTTTATGTATTACCTTAATATTGAAAAATGAGACTGTACCTAAAAAGAAAAGAAAGCTATTTCCATATTTCAAGATGCTGGCCGGTGTTCCAGGTGGCCTGCCCTGGGGGTCAATCATTGTTGGGCAGGTGAGAGAGAATTAAGAAGCCACAGAACAGTAACATTCTCCACATACAGGGATTGTTCAGCCTCAAGACACTGAGCTAGCTCTGCCCTGTGCACATGCTACTGGAATCTCACTCCCCACTCGGCCGAGGCCCAGCACTGAGTGGTTTCTCGCGATCAGCTTCACTCTCCAAGCTTCTATCTACGCCAATCACAAACTGGAAACTCTGGGGGTATAGTGTCCTGCCAGGCATTTCACTGCACAGGGACACTTACACAGTCCCTGGGTAACCAGTTCAGAGTTTAAGACTTAAAATCTAAAAATGATGGTGATCCGTTATCCACATCAGAAAGCCACAGGGTGGAGCAAGGGATCTCTACATCAAGATGCAGGAGATTAGAAAGGACAGGCACACTGACACGCAAGCGTGTGGACAGGGAGACTGACTACAAGGAGGCGCCGAGATTCATAAACAGATGTGCTTTGGAGGGACCAGAGGAATCATGGAGCCCACAGGGACTTGGAAGGAAGCCCCACCCGGAAGGCTGGGAAAGAAAATGCTGTAGACTCTTAATCATGCACTCTAACTGGCACACTGTATCTCTGCCAGCTTCAAGCAAATGTTCTAGAGGTCAATCAGGAAACAAATTTTCTTAAAAATTTTAAAAGTTCTCTTCTCCCAGGTTCATTATCTACAGAGTTAGGGGCCAAAGCCCCAGGTGGCACTTGTTCACTGAACTAGAAGGTATCCTCAACTTCTCTGAGCCTCAGTGTCTCTTATCTAAAAAGGGAAAATAATACTTTGGCACAGGCTGACATGATGACTTGATGACATCGTTTATGGAGAATGCTAACCACACATGACAGGCATATAGTAAGACCCCAATAAAACGTTAGCTTCTATTAGTAATAAAAATATTTTTATTACCACCATGTTCAGGAGATAGTGAGTTCCCCAATATAGGAAGTGATCAAGTTCAGGCCAGTGGGGAAGCTACAGAGAGGACTCAAGCACTGGACAGGTAATTGGACTAAGTGACCTTTAAGGTGACTTCTTCCAATTTTGAGATCATGAGTCTCTTAAGAGAGCAAGAGCAGGGGCGCCTGGGTGGCTCAGTGGGTTAAGCCGCTGCCTTCGGCTCAGGTCATGATCTCAGGGTCCTGGGATCGAGTTCCGCGTCGGGCTCTCTGCTCAGCAGGGAGCCTGCTTCCCTCCCTCTCTCTCTCTCTCTCTGCCTGCCTCTCTATCTACTTGTGATCTCTGTCTGTCAAATAAATAAATAATAAAAAAAATCTTAAA
This sequence comes from Meles meles, assembly GCF_922984935.1. Lineage (NCBI taxonomy): Eukaryota > Metazoa > Chordata > Mammalia > Carnivora > Mustelidae > Meles > Meles meles. Next base: position 24,931,377 of record NC_060083.1, read on the forward strand.
AAAAAAAAAAAAGAGAGCAAGAGCAAGGGAGAAGGAGAAAGAGAGGAAAAGGGAGGGAAAGAGGAAAGGAGGGAGAGAGACGGATAGACAGACATGTTTCTTGACATTTTTCTTTTTAGGGCAAAGGACTAATCTCTTGATCCCTTGCTTCTCAAATCCTTGAGTTTCATCCAAGAATGGTGAGTCCACCCTCCCATAGGGACTAGAGTCACAGTAGTGGTGACTGTGGCCTTATAGTGACCTCTCATAATTCACACAAAAAATCCACCCATCCTAGGCTGCTGAGCATTAATCAAAGAATAAGGGTCATAAATCCTATTGTAAATTTATAGTTAATCATGGCAGATTGTGAACGTGCATTTATTGCTATTCCTTCCCCAAACCCTACTACAATGAGAGTAAAGGAGTAAACAAAATGAAACATGGATGGATGAGTAGCACTAATTCGCAGAGCAGCACGACTAACACCCAAGTGCCTGTGAGGAGGGGAGCTAAGAAGGACAGACCTATTTGTGCTGCAGTTCTCCAAAGGCTCAGGAACTGGAAGCACAAGTACCTTCCAGGGTGGGAGTGCAGGTAGGGCTGAAAATGGGTGACTTATTTCTAAGTGAGAAAAAAAAAAAAAACTATTTGGCTCTGGTGTGCCCTGGTGTTCCCTCCCTGAATTCTCAGAGGAAACAAAGAACATACAGAGGGCAGAGAAACCTCGAAAACCAAACACAAAAACAAAAAGCCATTGCTTTAGAAAAGGAAGATAATGCACAAAGAAAAACGGAAAAAGTACTTAAGAAAAGAACACATGGGGCACTTGGGTGGCTTAGTGGATTAAAGCCTCTGCCTTTGGCTCAGGTCATGATCTCAGGGTCCTGGGATTGAGCCCCACATCGGGCTCTTGGCTCAGCAGGGAGCCTGCTCCCCGCCCCCCCCCGGTCTCTGCCTGCCTCTCCGCCTACTTGTGATCTCTCTCTCTGTCAAATAAATAAATAAAATCTTAAAAAAACAACAACAAACTTGTAAAAAAAAAAAAGAAAGAAAAAGAACACAGCACAAGAAGTGCTTTATAATGTTTTAAGTGGCACCTTGGTGGCTCAGTCAGTTAAAGCGTCTACCTTTGGCTCAGGTCATGATCCTGGGGTCCCTAGATGGAGCCCTAGGTCGGGCTCCACACTTAGCAGGGAGCCTGCTTCTCCCTTTCCCTCTGCCCTTCCCCCCACTCATGGTCTTTCTCTCAAATAAATAAATAAAATCTTTAAAAAAACACACTCAAAAAACAAAATTATTAAAAAAATAAAATGTTTTTAAATTCAACAGGCGAGAAGTTAACATTGGAAAATATCTTCCAGAAAGCAAACAGAAAAGGAGAGAAAAATGTAAGAAAATTAGGTCAATTCATAAGGTCTGACTTCTAACTTTTTTTTTAAAGATTTTTATTTTTATTTTTTATTAAAAAAAATTTTTTTAAAGATTTTATTTATTTATTTGACAGACAAAGATCACAACTAGGCAGAGAGGCAGGCAGAGAGAGAGATTGGAGGAAGCAGGCTCCCTGATGAGCAGAGGGCCCGATGTGGGGCTTGATCTCAGAACCCTGGGATCATGACCTGAGCCGAAGGCAGAGGCTTTAACCCACTGAGCCACCCAGGCGCCCCATGACATCTAACTTATAATAAAAATTCCAGGAAAAAAAAACAAAGAAAACAGAGGGGAGAAAACTGTGATATATATAGAGAGAAATTACAATATAAAAACATCTAGAACTGAGGAGAGACCTTGGAGCACCTGGGTTGCTCAGTCAGTTGAGTGGCTGGCTCTGGATTTTGGCTCAGGTCATGATCTCAGGGATTCCGAATTAGGCTCTGTGCTCAGTGCACACAGTCTGCTTGTCTCTCCCTCTCTGTTCCTCTCCTCCACGCTCGTGTACACGCTCTCCCTCTCATAAATAAAATCTTAAAAAAAAAAAAAAAACCCGAAAACTGAGAGGGAGCAAAATCAATAAGGATGGACTGATATCACCCAAATTATTACGCAGTGTGCATCACACACCAGTCAGACCAGACCAACCCTGTAAGGACTCAAAAACAAAACTTAATGACAGAGATACATAAAACTAAGCTAGCAAAAGGGAGGGAAGCAATTACTAACTTCTTATCTTAATTTTTTCAGGTTTTATTTAAATTCCAGTTAACATACATTGTAATATTAGTTTCAGGCTACTTCTTACAAACAAAAAAACAAGAGTGTTCCAAGAAAGGAACAAATATCAGGAGCAGACTAAAGTGCTGAGTTGGGGAGAAGAATGACCAAGTTGTCACAATATAAACCCTGTACAATTGATTCACTCCGAATCGCAAACTGGAGGAAGGAAAAGAGCGTGTGAGTGGCGGCTGGCGCACAGGAGCAAAATCTTCCATAGGAAAAGTCAACCACTACTATCCAAAGTTGAGAAACGAAGAATTAAGCGCCTAAGTATATTCTTTGGAAAAACATGGGTAATTAACAAGAGAAACAATCAAAAGAACAGCAAGGGCCTGCTTCTTGGGTAGGGGTGGGTGGGGGCGGCGGCAGGATTCGAGGTGCAGGGCAGAGGAGGACAGCTTCTCTCTTCTAAACCTGGGCTAGTGTCTGAGTTCGAAAATTATGAAAATACTTCTGGAGGTGATGTTTTTGTTTATGGAAATGGTTGTCGTGGCAGTTCCCCAGGTGTGTACTTATCTGAAACTCATCGAGATGGATAGATTAAATATGTGCACAGAGCGTCTGGGTGGTTCCATCAGTTAAGCTTCCAACTCTTGGTTTCGGCTCAGATCATGATCTCGGGGTAGTTAGATCCAACCCTGCATCGGGTTCCTCACTGAGCACGAGCCTGCTTAAGATCCTCCCCTCCCTCTCCTGCTACCCCCTGAACTGCTCATGCACATGCTCTCTCTTAAATAAGTGTAGCTTTTTTTTAACAAAGACTTTATTTACTTACAAAGCGTGAGAGCACGAGAAGGGTGGGGGGGGGGCAAAGGCAGAGGGGAAGCCAACTGTCTGCTGAACTCCCCGCAGAGCTCCATCTCCCAAGAGAGAGATCATGACCTGAGCTGAAACCAAGAGTTGGACGCTTAACTGACTGAGCCACCCAGGCACCCCTGTGCGGCTTTCTGTATTATCAGTCATATCCCAATAAAGTGGGATTTTTTTTAAATTAAGAAATGAAACTAAAAGTAAAGCTGATAAGAATATTTTTAGAAGGAAGGGGGAAAAGAGCAAAAAAAAAAAAAAAAAAACAAGTCTGAGGTACAGTTAGCACACAAAGGTCCAGTACAGTTGCTAATGGGGTCCAAAGATGTCCCCCAGTGACACAGACTTGGTTTTGCTTTCTCTTCCACTGCAAACTATTTAAAATTCCAATTCTAGGGGTGCCTGGGTGGCTCCATAGGTTAAGTGTCTGCCTTCGGCTCGGGTCATGATCCCAGAGTCCTGGGATCAGGTCCTGTACTGGGCTCCCTGCTCAGCAGGGAGTCTGCTTCTCCCTTTGCCCCTCTCCCCAGTTTTTGCTCTCTCTCTCAAAATAATAAAATCTTTAAATAAATAAATAAAATAAAATTCCAATTCTAAAACGGGTTTCCTGCATTCACAGTTATCCTGGAGGATAGTGGTCTTCTAGGTTTTTTGCACAATTCTCCACAGAATGGAGGAACACACAGAGAGAGGTAGGGAACTAAAAAAAGACTTCCCTAATGGTGAGGGCTTTCAAACTTTGGATCTGAGGGAGGCAGATCCAGTAGCTCCTCTGGAGAGCTCTTCCAGCTCCAGGAATTCAAATTCTACCCAAAGAGTGAAAGGCTATCCATAAATGCTTCCCCGAACCCCTGCATACTTTCAGCTAGCCTTTGTCAGGCAGTCGGTACCTAAGGCTCCAGGCTAAACCCCAAAGCCTCCACACAGCTCTGTTTGGTAACTTTTTTTCCCTTTTTTGGTCAGGACTCAGGTAACCCAAAGCACTCAGGCCTCTTTTACATAGCCAGAATCCCCAGCATCCTGGACATTAACACCTACCACTTCCTGAAGATCCTTAGCCGAAGAATCAGGACTCATGTCCAAAATCCTGCCACTTCCCTGCCAAATGTAGCTGGATGAATAACCAGAACATCTGCCTCCAACAGGAGCTAAGAAAGGAAGAACTCCTGGGCCAAGTCTGCACCCAAGACCAGCCCCATGAAACGGGGGCGCCGCGGGGAGTCAGGCCTGGGTCTCGTCCGAGGCACTGCTGGGGAGCTGGGCAAGGCTGGGCACAGCAATGCCTGCCGACCTCTGGCTCCAGGCCAACCCACCCAGGGCAAGGAGGGAGAAATGGATGGCAGTTATGAAACAGAGCTTCCTGCCTTATTTTTAGCCCCGAGAGGGCAGGAGGGCCCCAGATGGCATTTAAGGGAGGAAGAGAAGCCAAGTGATTGAGAGTTATGGCTCTTACCCTCACTGTGTCACCTGCAGGCTGTATGACCTTGGGCACGGAGCTGGACTCTCAGAGCCTCTACCTACCTCATCGGAGGGTGGCAAGAACAGTGGCGTCTCCTCACAGGTATGACGAGGATTATAGGAGATGGTGTGGGTAAAAGCCCTAGAATGGTACCCTCACACACAGGAAGGACATGAACCTTCCTTACTGACGAACTTAGAGTGAGCCTCGCAGAGAAGCATCCCCAAATGAGGCAGGAGTGTTAGGCCTTCGGCTCCCATGGAGCAGACAGCCCTCCTCCTTGGCTCCATGCCAAGCCCTCCCTTCCCCCCACCACAAAGAGCCAAGGGTCCAAACTCTAAAAAGAGCTCAAAACAACCTTACAGAGTAGTTATTTGTGGCTGAGCTGTTGCTGTCCTCCGTGGGGGGCATGGATGGTCCTCACACCTCAGGCCAGCCTGCCTCCTCCCACAGTCACCTCCAATACTGCAGCCCAGCGGGACTTCCCCCAACCCCCCCGTTCTTTTTTTTTTTTTTAAGATTTTATTTATTTATTTGACAGAGAGAAATCACAAGAGAGGCAGACAGAGAGAGAGGAAGGGAAGCAGACTTTCCGCTGAGCAGAGAGCCCGATGTGGGACTCGATCCCAGGACCCTGAGATCATGACCTGAGCCGAAGGCAGCGGCTTAACCCACTGAGCCACCCAGGCGCCCCAACCCCCCAGTTCTGAAGAACCACTGCAGAGTTACTCACTTGGCATGCGGCACACACTGCCATATTTGTGTCTCTCGATATGCCAAGACCTTGGCTAGACTGCCAGTTCAAGAGCACTAGCTGTTCTCGTCCTCGCGGTTCTCAACTACCTGGCACCAGACCTTACTCCCGCAGACACAAATATGTTCCTCGAGCCACAGGCAGTGCCCTCAGGAACAGCCGCACAGGGCAGCCTCCTTCGTGGATTTACGGAGCCGGGAGCCCAGTCTCCTCCAGGAGCCCACTTACCTCATCTAGCTGTCTCTTCGTCTCTTCTTCCATCCTTCGGATGTCGTCCATAGTCAGGTCAACCCACTTATCGAGCCAACAGAACAGCTGCCTGTGGAAGTTTGTAAACAGACGCCTTTCTTGCTACAAAAAGGAGGGGACCTAGTTAGAACTCAGAAGGTAGAGGTCACTGCTGTAGCTCCCCTCCCACGATCTCCGTGTTACTAAGCCCACTTTCTTGAAGAGGTCAGGAGAAGAGGTGCCTGGCTGGCTTACATGAATGAGCCCACAGGCCCCAAAGGTCAGTGACTTTTGTTCTCACGTGACAATAGGTATTGCTTCAAGGAGGAGGAAGCCCCCTGAAGAGTACAGGTACCTACCTCCGAGCTAGGCCCTGTGCCCAAAATGCTACCAAGACAGGCAGCCTATGAGCTCATGGGTCAGCCAAGGCCCAGAAACAACTGTGCCAACAGTCCCTCTTGTCTCTAGAGCCCAAGGCCAAGTTAAAACTGGCCAGCAGCTATGAAAGGGGGCCCAAGAATGAGGCTCTAACACATCAGAGAAAAAACTATAAAAATGCCTTTGGTCTGTCTGGTTCAAGAATTCAGGGCCCTGGAGAATTTGGCTCCTAGAGCCTCTTGCCTTTTGGCTTCATGAAAAGAGAAAGACTTGAGTTTTATCTGTAGTTCAGTCATAGCAAGCCCCTTCCTGTTTCCTTTTTTTTTTTTTACTTCAGTTTCCTTCCCTGTCACATGTCGTGCCCCTGGATAGATGGCATTAAGCTGTAGGACAGTTAAGTGAAAGGGGAAGTGGAGGTCAGGGAAATCAAACTGAAATATTCTGATGTCAGCCACCATTGGACACAAGACACGTGGATTGTATGATCTTCTCTTGTTGGGCAAAATACACCCCCACCAACACACACACACACACACACACACACACACACACACACACGGGAGGCCTCACCCTGGTCATTTACCTTATGTACACACACACACACACACACACACACACAGAGGGGAGGCCTCACCCTGGTCATTTACCTTATGTACACACACACACACACACACACACAGAGGGGAGGCCACACACACACACACACACACACACACAGGGGAGGCCTCACCCTGGTCATTTACCTTATGTATAAAGTTTTCCACTTTGTTCTGCAGGCCCCACCACTTGAACTTGACAGTAACCAGTTTGTATGCACACATGTATGGGCAGTCTTTCTGATTTACAAGTTCTTGCTGTATTAGAGACACACATATAGGCAGGCAGGTAACTAAGAGGGCGGACCTCAGATTCTCCCTTAACCCACCCTCCCTGGGGAGAGGTCTGCCCATGCAACGCCCTGCCCCCTGGTGGTGAGGGTGTGAACTGCACCTTCCAATTTGGGCCCAAGGGTCCTCGTCCTGTTTTGATAGATTTAAATTTTGCTGGGTCTTCCTCTGCCTTGTAATCCTGAGAGAAGTTGTAGAATTGGAGTTGGGGAGGAAGGGAAAGAGGGAGGGAGAAGAAGGGAGTAGGAAGGAGAGGGAGGGAAAGGAGGGGGAGGGAGGGAGACAGAGATTAGATTTTTTCATGAGAGTATACTTCATACCAGTCTCGAAGCTGCTGGTGTAGAGAAAATCTGGGAAAATGTTATAAACACGATACATAACGGTTTACATTTGCCTCAGAGAAGCGCTGTGATCTTCTCTGCCATGGTCTGTTTTCAATGTTACCCATATTAACGTGTCACAGGACTGAGTAGGCACATATTTCTACTGTTTAAGACAGAGATTTTCAACCAGGATAAGCATCCAAATTACTAAGGAAAAGTTTTTCAAAATTCAGATTTCTGGGCCACTCCACCTAAAATCCAGCAAGTAAGAATATCTGCAGGTAGCAAAGTCCACAATAGCCAAACTATGGAAAGAACCTAGATGTCCATCAACAGATGAGTGGATAAAGAAGATGTGGTATATATATATATACAATGGAATACCATGCAGCCATCAAAAGAAATGAAATCTTGCCATTTGCCATGATGTGGATGGAACTAGAGGGTATTATGCTTAGCGAAATAAGTCAATCGGAGAAAGACAACTGTCATATGATCTCCCTGATATGAGGAAGTGGAGATGTAACATGGGGGGTTTGGGGGGTAGGAAAAGAATAAATGAAACAAGATGGGATCGAGAGGGAGACAAACCATAAGAAACTCTTAATCTCACAAAACAAACTGAGGGTGGCTGGGGGTAGGGGAGTAGGGAGAGGGTGGTTGGGTTATGGACATTGGCGAGGGTATGTGCTATGGTGAGTGCTGTGAAGTGTGTAAACCTGGCGATACACAGACCTGTACCCCTGGGGCTAAAAATACATTATATGTTTATAAAAAAAACTTAAAAATTTAAAAAATAAAAGTAATACAAAGACTGCTGTTAAGAGAACAGAAACAATAGATCCTTTTGAAAAGCACTGAATCACCTTATAATTGTGTAAGTACTCCAAAGTGTTAGATATTATTTTATTAAATTTCAATGTTCATAAAAAAAAATATCTGCAGGTAAGGGCAGCATAGTCTGTTTTTTAAACCTCTGCGAGTGACTATAAAACACGGCCAGAGTGTTTTATGTAACTCTGACTGTAAAACAAGTCAGAGTTAACTGACTTGTTTAATAAAACCATTACTGGGAATGTCCCCTGCACAGAACCTATCCTCTTGTGCACTACCGTCGGCCTCCCGTCGCCTAACTACAATGTAGCCAACGCCGTATGTGAATCAGCCTCAAGGAAAGCTTAATCTTTGGTTTTTCTTCTGCACTGGCTAATACAGGCTCAGGGAAGGCAAACTTACTATGATAACTACTTAAAAAAATAGTGAAGAAAACAAATCACACACATACACACACAAGTCATCAAGTATTTCCCAAAGCTAAGAAGATGATTTATGTGCACTTAAAAAAAATAAACCTTTTGTGTCGACTATTCTTAAACAAATGAAACACAAATAAATTAATTAGATCTTCCCCACCTCTGCTTCTCTCTACTCACACAAAACAACCAGAGTTGGCAAAATATACAGAGTCATACTCTCCATTAGCATTTCTGCTTGAGAAATATGTGGATATGTTCAATTTGAGAAAATCCATCCAGCTACACAATTGGGATATATTCACTTTGCTATACTTCAAATAAAAAGTTTTTTGAAAAACCCACTCACTTTTGAGGGTGGAAGTGAGGATACAGGCAAGGAAAACACAAGATAGTTTTCATATCTTCTTGGAAATGCACAAATCAAGATATTTTAAGCACAGAGAGAGTGACTCCACAAAAGAGGTATCATACCCCTGGGACATGGAGAGCAAACACTTACTACCCACCAACGGGCAGAAAGCCAAATTCCTCTGCCCTGATCCCAAGAGGCCTCTGTCAGATAGGAAGAGTACTAAATGAGCAGGAACCTAACCTTTCCTTCCCTAAAGAAATACTTCCTAGGAACTCAGCACCGAGCAGGGCCTACCTGGTCCCTACTCTCTCCAAGTTCATGGTCTAGCAGAGACTGTCCTTTTCTAGGCGTGTGCTGTCCTGTGTGTTACTTGAGAAGCCACCACCAACTTTTTGAGGGGAGGGCATCTGACTTTTCATATATTCTGCTAGAACCCACAGAACACAGTCTTCCAAACAGAACAGGCAGGCAATGAATGTTTTTTAATGACTGGGTTGGAAAAAATGAATTTGAGAACTAGTTTCCCGTTAAGTGTCAATTCGGCTGAGCAAATTATCCTCAGCACCTATATTGTCTGGTGATATTTCCAGAGGCCAAACAGGCCAGTATCTTCTTGGTGGAATCCCCAAATCAAGATAAGAGAATTCTTAATTCTAATTTAAAAGATTAAAAAACAACAACAACAACAACAGCCAAAAGAGAACTTCCCTTTGAGCCAAGCTGGGTATGGTTCCCTGGGTTTCCCTGACACTTCGAAGTCATTTTGCATCTCAAAGGCCGCCGACCTCTAGTTAAACAATTCCTACCTTGCTAAGTACTTGGCTTCTATCTGCAATGTCTATGTATATGGCTTCCACGTGTTTCCACGCCTCAGGCTCCAGTTTATGCACCTGCAGGAACAAGCAGGACCATGGTGTAGTTTTTGTCAGATACAAAGCACCCTTCATCCAGAATGAAGACCCAGGAACCGCTATTCCCGTAGCCACAGACGTGAGATTTCCACCAGTAAAGAAATACATGCAAAGTTATCCAAAGGAATGGGAGGAGGGTTTTAAGTAGATACATGTGTGGAACTACTGTTCCGGTTTCAGCAGGCCGCAACACGCGGGGCTGCCTACAGCTCTTATATCCGTGTGTTCCCCTTTGTAAAGACTGACCGCAAGCACTCATGGACATACTGCCTGTTTAGCCACAGACTGCTTACTTTGATTTGTTTTAAAGATTTTTAAAATTTATTATTTACTTAGAGAGACAGAGAGAGGGTGTGCACACACATGCATGTGAGTCGGGGGGAGAGGGAGAGGGAAAGAGAATCTCAAGCAGACTCTGCGCTCAGCGTGGAGCCCAATGCAGAGCTTGATCCCATGGCCCTGAGATCATGGCCCTGAGATCCCATGGACCTGAGCCAAAATCAAGAGTTGGACGCTTAACTAACTGAGCCATCCAGGCACCCCCTACTTTGATGCTTTTAAAAACTTTCTTCTTGGGGCGACTGGATGGCTCAGTCGTTAAGTGTCTGCCTTCGGCTCAGATCATGGTCCTGGGGCCTTGGGATCAAGCCCTGCATCAGGCCCCCTGCTCTGCAGGAAGCCTGCTTCTCCGTCTCCCACTCCCCCTGCTTGTGTTCCCTCTCTCGCTGTGCCTCTCTCTGTCAAATAAATAAATAAAATCTTTAAAAGAAAAAAAAAACCCTTTTCGGCCCCTCCCAAGGAACGTCACTGCTACTGGATTCCATGCACATACAAACATTCATGTACAGATTTTTCTCTTTGAACAAACGGGAGCACACACATGGTTCTGCATCACTTTATCTTGAAGGCTGTTTTCTACTGGTTCTTTTTAACGGCTACATACTATACCACCAAATGGCTGTACCACAGTTTTACTGTGTTCTACTGATGGGCTCTTACACTGTTTTTCATCTTTAGCTACACAGAAAATGCTGCAATGAATCTCTTTGTGGCTAAGTTATTTCACTCCTGTGGAAGAATAGCTACATGACAAATTCCTAGGTGTGGAACTGCTGAGGTCAAAAGGACAGGTGCATGTTAGAATTGAGGAGTTCTCGTTGTGCTCTATAAAGGCTGTAATCTTCATGTTTTAAAAATACAGTTCCTCTGTGCCAAGAGTTGCATTTTAGACCATCTTAGCTCTATGAGAAGGCCCTAGGTCTACGGCCATACCACCCTGAACGCGCCCGATCTCGTCTGATCTCGGAAGCTAAGCAGGGTCGGGCCTGGTTAGTACTTGGATGGGAGAAGGCCCTAGAAGGAATCTTTAGAGATCATGTCTTGCAAACTGGGGACAGAGTAATCCCATGATGGTAGGAAGCGTATAAGCACAGGTTGTTAAAACGGGACCACAGAGATGGCCCTGGGATAGGGAAGAAGAAGCCGGTGGGCAGAGCCTCAAAACCCCACCCCGCAGCCTGGAAGTCTCTGGGCTCTTGGAAGTGCTACTTACATTCTCCTGGGTGCCAAGATCTGGTTTGTGCCAGGTTTCAATTTTAATCAGAAAGTCTTCTTTCATGTACTCATTCTGCAAGGGGGGGAAATATGGTCACTAGACTCAAAGTTGGAGAGTAACCATCTCCCATCACTGAGGGCAGGTGGCTGAGAGACGCTGGGCTCTCCCTTACAGGAATAGCTAACTTGACTAGGAGCCCACAATACGCTAGGGGCACATTCCCTTGTTCAATTTTCATCCCAGCCTGTGACGGCTCTAGTAATATTGTCCTCATTTTACAGATGAGGAAAGTGAAGCTCAAAGGTGGGAGGTGACTTGTTCAAGGCCACAGAGACAATGACAGAGCTGGGCCTCAAAACCAGATTCGTCTGACTTCGAAATCCACAGGTTTAACCACTCGGCTATCCTGCCTTTCGCCCAGAGGGCTAATGATTAACCTGAGAAGGAATGGTTCACCAGCACCCCAACCACCAGCCAGTATTTGGCCGAGGCCTGAAGTTCTCTTCTTGTTACTGAATCCCCGGTGCTTCCTCCCTTAGTTCTTTTTAAAATGTGGTGCTCCTCGAAGGGGGCACACATGAACCTCTGACCTCCTCAGCCCGAATCAGGCTGGCAGAAGCCACCTGTTTAGCAGCAGGGACACGCACCTGGATGAGGGTGCCAAGAAGGGTGGAGAGAAGGGGCAATGACACAGGGGGTGGACGTAGCAAAGACACCTTGCTGACTTCTCTATTTTGCCAGTGGACAGTGCTCCCTAGGGTCCACAGCTGCACCCGTGGGGAAGCCACAACTGGTTTCAGAAACCCCGAGAAGGTATGGCACGGGAAGGGCAGGGGAGGGTCTCAGGTCATCCTGCACACGTGAGCGCCACGGTCCTGAGCGCTGGACCTACAAAGCCACATGCCAATGGAGCTTAAGGCAAGAGGCCACTTTGCCAATTAACAGATTCCTCAGTAGGAGCGAGAGGATGAAGCTTCAACAGCGCCGGTCTGCTGACAGACACAAATACCCAGGAACCTCCAGTGTGGTGACATTTTTATTTCTTCTCTTCTTATAGATCATTTACAACGCCCGCCCCAACACACAGACACCCACCTGCCAGCTCCCCTGAATTCTTACCGTAATAACTGCTCCAAGGCAAGGATATGGAAAAAAGAAAGAAAAAGATTAATGAGGCTGAATGAGTATCTGCCCCTTGAGCCCAGGCACCATGGCAGTAAGGAGTTCTCCACACCCCGGGGCTTGTCCACAACCGCCCTTCAAGCCCTATGGGGGCATTTGGTCCCTCAAATGCACCAACCCTCAAGTTTCCCTCCTACAGAAGCCAAGAGACCCAATCCGGAATTTCATTAAAGTGATGCCACTATCAGTCCCCGAGATTCTCTGCAGCTGGGCGAGGAAAGGGGACCAGCTCTGGGGAGCTGAAGCACTGGGACCCGCCACTCGGCCATCAGAGGATCACCTTCTGTCCTGCCGCCTCCCGGGGCCCAGAGAGGACACTTTCAGCCAGGCACTATCTGTCTGCCTGCTGCACGCTTCCTCTCACTGTAACCAAACCTCGCGCCCTCTATGCTCCTGCTCATTGTAATGAGACCCCTCGGAAACCGCGGTTCAATTATTTATCAGAGAAAATGACTACAGCTCTAATGTCACTGGGGAACAACGCAGCTCTCCTCCTGACAACAGCCTAGATCACTCTGTACCTTCTGAATTTAGGAGTTATCTCAGTCTCTGACAGATGTCACACGGCCATATGGGATAGTTTATGGGGCTAACGGTCAAACTCCGTAACTCCAAAGCTGAAACTACAGTTACCGCTGAGATGAAGAGGAGGGAAGGGTGAAATATAAGGGATAAGGTCCACCTTGTGGAGAAACAATCCAGGAAACTACTAGTCATTTCCCTGTATCCAGTGAAAGGTACTTGCAAGAAAGCATCGGGTTAGGATTATAACCACATGACCTACTCAAGTAATCGCCCCGTCATCAGCTTGGAGAAAATCAGTTAACTAAAAAAGGAAACGGTGGGCATGACGTTCATTGAGTAGAAGCGCGCAGAGGCCAGGTCAGCCGGCAGCCATTCTCCTGTGCTGCGCTGACGGCCAGAGCCTCAGGCTGCCTATGTGGCTCATCTGGCAGCAGCTCCATCTCTAGAACGAAGAGCGCAGGGTCCGCCGGATGCGGTTTGACGACACGAGCCATGAAGGTTCCCCCAACTAACCACCAGACTCTGAACCCATGTTTCCAAGCAGTCTTCTAGTCTGGCCTCGGTAGGGATGGAATATGCTCATCAACGGACACAAGAGTCTGAGCATTTAAGCCACAGGCATGTCCACTGCATGTTGGCATTCTGACTCTACTCCGGTTTCCCAAAGGGAAGAGCTCACAGGGGAAGACACCTTAATCCTTAATCAACAAACAGGATTACCCAGTGTTGTTGGTAATTCCGTATTTCAATATAACTTAACATATTGGCATTTAGGGTTTTCGTACATCAGTCTTTCCTGGACCCTGAGAAAAGGATCCACTCAGTTCTGATGAACTAGGTTTCTGAACCTATGAGGATGCTGACCCTCCCTGGCCTTTAATGCCAACCTGGGTGACCAAACTCCCCCAGTCTTCTCTAGTCCTGCCTGCTGTCCCTCCCAACACCTCTGCATTCAGACCATTTCCTTTTCTTTAAACTGCAACCCTAGGTACACTGGGGCAGGGTGGGGGGTGTCTCAGGAAATCCTTTGCAGTTGGGAAGTAGGGCTCTCCAAATAAGACTAATAAGGTACTTTAAAACCATGGTTTAGTGAGACTATACTCAGGTCAGGGCTAAGGTTAGAGGGAGAGGCAGGAGGAGAAACATTTATTTCCCTCTTCTTACTTTCATTCACAGGCCCTGCCATCCTCTTAACCACCCCCGTCCTGTCCTAACCTATCAGCATCAGGAGGAAAGAAACAGAAAGAAATAAGAGGGCAGAAAAAGCAGATAGTACACAAAGTATCACAAATCTGGTTTTGTCCCACTCAGAGTAAGGGCAGAGCCTTCTAAAAGGCAGGGAGACTTTTACCCTATGCTCCTTAACCCATTCCCACCTCAAACTTTAATCTACTTCTGCCACGCAAAGGGGTCTGAACTACTGATCTTTCTCCCACCAATCCCCAGAGGGAACTGGAAAGTAGCCTTCTTACTCCTATCTCTGACTTTAAAAGAGTGATGTCTAACTAAGCAGATCTAAGAGTTAACATACCCGTTCTGTATGATGGAGGGTTCTCACTGTGAGGTCAGCACCCACTTGAGGAAACCAACCTTCCCTCCCCTACTTCCTGCTTCTCCTCTTCACTGAATATTTAGAAATTATATTTTTCTTTTTTTTTTTTCCTTTCGGCCAAGGATCAAGACAATATGTGAAGGAACACCGGGCTTCTAGAAAAATGCCCATGCCGGCTGTAGCACGCTCTCCCCAGAATTACACGGAGGACAGAGGTGTAGCAGCATCTCTCCATCGGCAAAAGCTCTGTATGCAGAACACTGACCCAGGCATGGAGGAGTCCAGCTGTCGGTTTGCCTCCCTTATGCCAAGTTGCTTAAGGTTCTTATGGCGCATGTTCAATGGCACCTCTCCTGGACATAAAGAAAATTCACCTTTGGCCCTAGACAAGACACACCCAGCCACAGTGCACACTGTCTTAAGAAAGCATGTGCCTGCCTCTTTTACAAGAATTTAACAACTTCCTGCTCAATGTCCAGGGAGTAGTGACATTTGCGTTTTCAGCTACGTCAGTGAAACTCTAAGTGTTACACATCCCAGGTTCCATCCATGATTGTACATCTCCTGACACCAGGTGCTTCATCCCAGGCTCATGCAGGGCCACTGAGGACTAGAGAGAGAGATTATTGCTCTAGACTTTAGTCGTTCCCAAAGTCCACGGGATAAGGACTACACGGGTGGAGCACCCTCGTCAGGTACAATCTGGGGAGTCCAACAAGTAAGACCAGTGTAACAGTACACGGAGGTCGAGGCTGCCAGGAGGGCCTCAGAGCCAGACTGTCTCTGCCGACAAATGTGGGCTGTCTAGGGGAAAGGTCACTCAACTCACACTCAAGTTCTAGGGGACCTCTGAGGTTATGGATCACTATTAGCCCTCAAGACCTAGGAATCCTAAAAAGCTAAGACTCTGAACTACTCAAAGGGAATCCCAGAAGGTCTAGAAGAGAAAGTTCTCTGCCTTCAAGTCTTTCCTTTCCAGAAATTCTAGTTAGAGACTAGCCAAGATTAAGACAATAATTTCACCTCTACTCCCACCTTAAATTATAGAATATGCTGGTTTTTATAAGCCATTATTTCAGGGCTCTTAGCAGTGAACTCCCTCCTCTTTGTCTCCAACCCCACAAATCTGGCATGTATATTATTCTGTGTGTTATATATTTAGGGGATAGCTGTTTCTAAATCCTTTGTCATAAAAGAAAAATTGGGCTTATTCCAACTTTTTCCCAACAAAATCAGATTTTGGGGATGCCTGGGTGGTTCAGTGGGTTAAAGCCTCTGCCTTCTGCTCAGGTCATGATCATGGAATCCAACCCTGCATCAGGCTCTCTGATCAGCAGGGAGCCTGCTTCCCGCGCACCGCTCCCCCCACCCCGCCCCTCACTGCCTCTCTGCCTACTTGTGATCTCTGTCTGTCAAATAAATAAATAACATCTTAAAAAAAAAATCAGGATTTCGTTGCTACGTTTTCTTGGTGTCAGGCCTGGCCCTCTCCAGGGCAAGAAAATTGACCTATAGGTCCTTTCCTATGACTGTCTCTTTCAAGAGTTCCTTGGTCTCAAAGCTGGTTTCTAAGCCAAACCCAGATATAGTACATTAAACTGGAAATTCCAATATCTAACAATAAGTAAGTGGTTTAGAAAGATCACAGTGCTCTCACAGGATGGAACACTACGCAGACATTACAAGCTTAAAAAATAGCAGACTCTATGGTGACAGGGAAAAGATTCTAAATAAAAAATGAGCAATTTAAGAATTAGTATGATTTGATCTAAAATTTGTCTTCAAAATGTGCCTGGAGATAAACGCGTAAGCATTAAAAAAAGGATTAGATAAAAAGACACCAAAATGTCAACACTGACTATCTAGAAATGGAAGCAGCCTGGGTGATTATTTTCTTCTGTTTGTATGTATTTTCCACAATTTAAACAGAGAACACTGCTTCTGTAAACAGTGAAAACAGTCATCATTATTATACCGACCCAACCAAGAGGGGCTGGTTCTGTGCCATCTTAGGCTGTGACTACTTGACGGTTCCCCCCCAAATGGCTGCCACACTTGACTAGACGACAGTGACACTCACCACCAGCCTGAGGAGGGGGGGGAGTCCCCAAGCTCATCCTTTCATAGACTTACTCTGGAAAATGGAGGTGGAACACAAAACCCTAATTCACGGCCACCCTTACTTGACCTACTTGACCACACCCTCCATCTAGCTTGGGGCCCCTACTCCAGCTTCCGGTCTGGGCTGCACTTACCAGTTCTGCAGTAAGGGTAGGCATTCCATGCCTTTTCATGTATATTCAGGGCTCCCTCTGGGGCTAGCATTCGAACGAACGTGGGCACTTTGCTGTGGTAAGAAAAGGCAGTTACAAAGAGAAATGGAGAACAGAGAAGACGATGGGCTGGTACATCATAGTCTTCAGGCCATAGCTTCCACTTCTTCAGCGGGGTTGGCAAGCAAGTCTCCATGGGATAAGCAGGTTACTCCTCTGTGAGAAGCTACCTGTTGGAGCCTGATACCCCAGCTCAGCTGCCTACTAACATCCACCCACAACTCGCCCCAGCATCTCACCACCCATTGGGAACAGGACAGCAGCTGGGACCCTTGGCTACCTGCTGTGGTTTATCAGTCCTTACATTATCATGACCCATTTTTCCCGAGCTCACCGGGCCCAGGGCCTTCTACTACACGATGCCAAGGATGGGATACCTTTGAGTGGACCCAGCTAGGTTTATGGGCCACAGTGACTGGCTTTTAGACTGAGAATATGGGACCGGGCGCCTGGGTGGCTCAGTGGTTTAAGCTGCTGCCTTCGGCTCAGGTCATGATCTCAGGGTCCTGGGATCGAGTCCCGCATCTGGCTCTCTGCTCGGCAGGGAGCCTGCTTCCCTCTCACTCTCTCTGCCTGCCTCTCTGCCTACTTGTGATCTCTCTCTGTCATAAATAAAAAAATAAAATCTTTAAAAAGAAAAAAAAAAAAAAGAGAATATGGGACCAAGATGATCTGATCTGCTGTCATCAGTTCTGGGAGGCCAGGAGGGTCTCAGGGCTATCTGCCTCCCAGGACAAAATATTTCTTCCATTCAGTTCTTTTTGTCTCAGGTTATAGAACAGCAGGTATAGTATGAGCCTTTTTTTTTTTTTTTTTTAAGATGCATTTATTCCTCTTCCTTAGTTCTTAACTGGTAATCTATACAGTCTTTAGTAGGCTCCAACAATCTCATCAGCTTAAGCGCCTGAGGCCTAAAACGAAAGAGCTAAACCCAGCAGAGAGACAATCCAGACACTCAGGGCAACCCTCTGAGATTCATTCACTCATTGCCGCACTCATTCAAAATAAGTCTTCCTGTGTGCCAGGCACGAGGATATCTACAGAAATCACACAGACATAGCTCCTGACTTCCTGGAGCTTACGTTCTAGCGGGGAGTCTACCCAGCCAGGCAGAGGCCAGCACTGTTTTAAGTGTGTGCCGCAGTGGGTGAGCACCGGGCTCTGGGGGGCAGAGCACGGGGAGAACGTGGTGTGGGCGGTATGGTACGTGGGGAGGCTCCTTAGGAAGAGTAAGAATTAAATGAACACACAGAGTAGAGAATGAGTAGGACTGAGCTAAATAAAAGGATGGCAGTGGGGTGGGAAAAGCTGGGAGAAATAGAGATAAATTTGGAATAGTTGGTGTAAGCTATGAGGCAGGGAATATAAGAGAACATCAAGAGTTAGGTCATAAATGATCTTGTAAGTTACGTGAAGGAGTCTGGACTTGATCCCAAGGATCCCAAGGAAAACCATCCACATCTATCTTTGGACAGAACACTCAAAGTTGTGCAGAGAAATGAAAAGCAGGGAGCGCAGTCAGGAGGCTGCTGTAGTAATCCATGCAAGAGATGACAGAAGGAAATGAAAACGCTGGAGGTACCGAAAGAGTTGGAGTCAAAAGGACTTGATATGAGGGATGAGGAAGGGGGGGTGGGGAACCCATGTTTCTGACTGCAGCAGCTAGATGGCTGATAGGAAGGCTTTGATCATAATGAGGAGAGGTGCTCAAGGCATTCGGCACTGCTGGTTTTGATTTGTTTTTTGCAGTTGAGGGTTTTGGGTTTAAATAAAGAGTGGTGGTGGCAGCTCAGAGTTTACCTCTTCTCTTTAAAGTAAGAGGGTAGGGGTGCCTGGGTGGCTCAGTGGGTTAGGCCTCTGCCTTCGGCTTGGGTCATGATCTCGGGTCCTGGTATTGAGTGAAGAGCCTGCTTCCCCACCCCCCTGCCTGCCTCTCTGCCTGCTTGTGCTCTCTGTCAAATAAGTAAAAACTTTAAAAAAAATAAAATAAAATAAAGGAAGAGGGTAAGACAAGACCCACCCTCCACATGTACAGACCTCCTCTCGGACACTTTGGTTGGACCACCTGACTCATAAGGAACAAACTGGCCCCTTCTACTAACCTCACTATCTGTTTGCAAAGTGCTCTTTAAAAAAAACCCCAAATGCACTATGGGATAGGCATGTCCTGAGCCTTATCCGAATCAGCTGCTAATGGCTCAGTAAGGACTGGCTGGCTGGCAGTCAACGCAGAGGAGGGACGGAGGAGGATGCAGAGGAGACACGGAGGGCAAAGAGCACAATGGCAAGGAAATGGGATCATGGCAGACATCCCCCACTTCACGGTGCTGCCCTCTCCCTGGTTCCAGCTCTCCCAAAATCCGTGACCTCTACACTGAGCACTTCTACAGCTCCAGGGCACTAGACAACGCTAAATCAGGGATTTTCCCAAATGAAAATGAAATTGGTTTCATTTCTAGTCAGTTCAGTGACGAGAAATGAAGATCCTGGTTTACATTTCATAGCAATGTGAATGTACTTACAGTCGCTGAACTTAAAAATAGTGTTAAAAAAAAAAAAGTGGGGGGGCTGCCTGGGTGGCACAGTCGGCCAACTATTGGTTTTGACTCAGGTCGTGATCTCGAGGTCTTGGGATCAAGCCCCTCAGCGGGCTTGGCGCTCAGCACAGAGTCTGCGTAGGATTCTCTCTCCCTCTGCCCACCCCAACACTGCTCTCACACTCTCTCTCTCTCAAATACATAAATCTTTAAAAAAATGGTGAATTTTGTGTTATGCATGTTTTACCACAGTTAAAAAAGATTTATCAAGTTTACTTTTTCCTGTACTGGACAGTTTCTAAAACTAGCTTAGGTCAACTTCCATTCAAGATGGTGTATAGTTTTTGTTGTTGTCATTTTTTGTTTTTAAGATTTTATTTATTTGTCAGAGAGAGAGTATAAGCAGAAGGAGCTGCAGGCAGAGGGAGAAGCAGGCTCCCCTCTGAGCAAGGAGCCTGATGTGGGACTCAATCAGAGGACGCTGGGATGATGACCTGAGCTGAAGGCAGATGCTTAACCGACTGAGCGAACCAGGTGCCCTGAAGCTGGTGTTATGTTTATTATGGCTTTCAATGCTGCTTATAGTCCACTGAAATATTACTCTTTCAATTAGAGATTCAGCAAATTTGCGTGGTTTGCTATGGATCTGGGGATACAAATCAGACTCACTTTTAAATATTCATGCCCTTGATCCACAGAGAAGTACCAAAATTTCTCTGGTAAATGATTTTACAATATCAGAATTTTTTTTTTTAATGTATTTATTTGACAGAGGCAGAGATCACAAGTAGGCAGAGAGGCAGGCAGAGAGAGAAGAGGAAGCAGGCTCCCTGCTGAGCAGAGACCCCGATGTGGGGCTCGATCCCAGGACCCTGAGATCATGACCTGAGCCGAAGGCAGAGGCTTTAACCCACTGAGCCACCCAAGCGCCCCACAATATCAGAATTTAAAATACTATCTGTCCCGCAATTTCACTTTTAGGAGCATTTACTACAAATTTACACACATAAGTATGGCACAAGATTTGTGTGCCAGGCATTGTATGGGAATGCTGTATGTCAACATCTGGAAATGACTATAAACATCCGTCAGGGGAGGACGGGGGAAACGAGCCACAGCACACCTGTACAGCACAATGCCAGGCATCCTCTCAAAGAACAGGGCAGAATACACTGACAGTGGAAGGCAGCTATGATGACAGGAGCAAAGTCAAGAACAGTATGCACAGTCTGATCTCATGTACATCAGAGAATAAAGAAAATGGAACACCCACTTACTTACACACACACACACACACACCCCTAAACTCACAACTAAGGAACTAAACACCACCATCTCTGGGGACTAGGAGCCTGGTTGGGACAAGTGTTAAAAAAAAATAATAATAGGGGCGCCTGGGTGGCTCAGTGGGTTGAGGCCTCTGTCTTCGGCTCGGGTCATGATCTCAGGGTCCTAGGATTGAGCCCCGCATTAGGCTCTCTGCTCAGCAGGAAGCCTGCTTCTTCCCTCTCTCTCTGCCTGCCTCTCTGCCTACTTGTGATATCTATAAAATAAATAAAATATTTAGAAAAAAAAATCATAAAGTAAAAAATAAAACCTTTTAAGTGAGCAAAGAAGTGCCACGCACACCCACTCTCACAGGTGAAGCAACCTGAGCAATCAGCTAATAACACGGAAACACCCCCCATTATCCATGATCTCCACTTCAATACTTGGCTGCCTTCTGGCTTGGCTGCTCAGCCACATACCTCTGTAAGTGGTAGATCTTGTGTGTGTACTGGCCTTTCTCACCGTCCTTCTCATAGGGCTCGTTCACCAGGACCTCCACGCCTTCTCCACCCCCTGTTTCATTTTTGCTGGCCTCGGCCACAGAATACAGCTGCCCTACTTGATACTAAAAGACACAGAGACACAGGAGTTACTGTCAGGGCAGAATTCTCACCAGGCGCACACAATCCAGTTGCCAGCAACCGTTCAATGGGACCACTCTGGGATCCACCCTCCCACCACCACACGCCCCCCTCGTTCTGCAGTTGCAACGTGGGACCTTGCCCAAATCTACCCACAGCAACTACGAACATGGCTCCGTGGCCTCTCCTTAGCTATCAGATGCGTTTCATTTCCTCCCTCCCATGTTTACATCCTCCATCAAGGCTTAAGGAGGCAGGTGAATATATTTAACCTCATACCACTATCCAGAGAACACATTATAGGATCCAAAGTAGCCTTTCCCCTGAATCTGCCTCTAGCATTAGGACCCTAAAACCAGATCTGGGTTGGCTGCTAGACTTCTCTTTATCCTATTCATTTAAACAGATCCTAACACATGACTTCTTGTTAAAGAAAGTTGCTCTGTGAAATCCACAATCTCTGCTGTAAACTGGCTCATCGACTTATACTTTCTCCAGTGTTGTGCACCTCGTCCCCCTGCCAGCAGCTCCAGAACATTCTTGCAGGCAACCAAACCTCCAGATGCTTTCCAGAATCCTGGCAGGGCTGAAGCAAGTGTCCTATTTCCCATTATGGATAACACAGATTCCTACCCCACAGTATGTACCTTTACTCCCAATTTGACAAGTGCACCCTCCGCGTTGGCACTTACTAGACGGCAAGGACCTAGTTTTCTTCTATTTGGGTCATAGGCCACCCTGGCAAGTCACCGGTCAAGATTACTGGCCTCCTCTAACCCCCTCAGGACAACTCAGCGTTAGGACCAATGACCTGAGCTCTGCCCAGGTCCTTCTACTCCCTGCTCTTGGAGGGAAGCTGTTCGGTGGAGAAAACCAGACAAAAAGAATGAACAGCGACAGTTAATGCGGGAAGCTACATCTACACCAAAGGATGTGTTTTCCCTGTCACCGCCAGTGCCACCAGGAACAGGTTTCGAGAGTATGAGAAAAAGAGGGACTGGATGACATTGGGGGTGTAAAGGTTTTTCCTCAACCTCCACGTTCCCCTCCCCAAACTCCTGGGATTCCTGGGAGGGACAGACAAGGGTTTTTCTCCTTCTGAGATTGAACCGGAGAGGCTGCATCTCTGGGCAGCACCGCCGACACCGCTGTCTGCAAGAGCAAAGGGCATGGCGGCTTCCGGGGCTGCTGCACCTCAAACTCGGACGCCTGCTTTCCTGGGCAGCTTCACGAGCGCTGCAGGGAAATTTCTGGGCAAAGTCCAAAAGGGACGCAGCACTCGCCGGGACAATTCACTCTTCACCATAAAACTGAAGGAGCCCTAACTTCCAAAGTAAACACCTGGCATAAAATGCCAAGGAAAAGCCCAGGCAAGCGATCCGGGCTCAGTTAATCCCACAGAAAGGAACATCTGGGCGGGAGCCTGTCACCTTGACTTTGCTAATCCTAAGAAATATCAGTGCTGCCTCAATGTCCCCAGGGAACACCAAGCTGTCTCTATGCCTTTCCAAGTCCAGCCCTTGGCACTGAGGTGAGACGAAAACCCCTAACAAGTGGGTCAGGGTCTGGCTAAGCAAGGGGATCCTAAGAAGGAATGTTAGTTGTGTTTTAGAGAAGAGTCATAAGAACACCTAACCACTGACTCAGCAATCCTAGAGGGCAGGCTGAAGAAAGGGCCCAATGGAGGGGACTGGGTCGGCTGGTGCTGCTGTTTGGTTGGGGGAGGGGGAATGGACACGTGCACACGCACACACACACACACACACATGCACACCCAGGCAGAGACTAATCCCCTTCATTTGGTTCCTCATCAGATGCAGGAATCAGAGGGCAAGCTCTAAGAGGATCAGTCTGCTGGGCTGGCATCTTCCTCCTTTAATCTCTCTTGATATTCTGATCCTTTAATCCCAATGAGACAAGTGAAGGCAGTTTTGTTAATCCAAAGGGGTTAAGTAAGGCTGGCCTCCCTAAGCTCCAAGTGAGGGACACTTCTGGCACAGGGGCTCCATACCCTGGGAAAGCAGAAAGCAGCCACACTGAGATGGGGCTGGGGGTCAGATCATTACATCAGATAAAGAGCCCTAAGGAGACAAGACGGGGATTGCAGCCTCCTCAGGCCTAGGACAATGATGCCTGCCCTTGTCCCAAAGAACTAAGACACCCAGCTAAGAAAAAAGGAGACCCTATCACTAGGAGTGGGAGCCCAGGAAGATGCAGTGGGTGGGCCTGAGACACTGGCAAAAAACATCATCACGAAAAACAGCATAGCTCTTGGTCCCACCCACCTGACCCTGTCCGGCCAGGGAGCACAGGGGGAAGGTACCACATGTCTCTGGAAATGAAGTAAACCAACTCTGGGCACATGGAAGAGGGTGGGCCTACATAAGCCAGGAACCACTGGTGGACACACCCTTGTCAAACAGCCGGGCTTTCTCACTCTGCAGCCAAATGCCTAGAAGCCCTATGCCCTATTAGGCCAAAGGCTTCTGCCAGACAGAAGCTAATTCCACCCCAAAATATTGACTCAGACCATCAGGATGGTTATAAAGACATGGCCTTCTCTTTTCTCTTTCTTCTCTTTCCCAGCCTACCTCAGAAAGCCCTGAGGAAGGGAACTGGGCTGGCTCAGTGGGAAAAGTATGCAACTCTTGATCTCAAGGTCACGATTTCGAACCCCACAATTAGGTGTCGAGATTAAATAAATAAATAAATAGATAGATGTTAAAAGGAAGGAAGGAAGGAAGGAAAGAAAGCAAGAAAGCCAGCTCTGAGGGCCTCAAATCAACGCCTTCGATTAGGAAGTGAATCCCACAGTCACTGATGCTGGGCTGTTCCCATGGGAACCACGAGTCAGGAAGGGGCTATTGATACAGACTGAAAAGGTTGATCATTACTTGTTTCTTCTTTGGTTTCCCCATTCAAGATTTTCTGATCTTCTGGAACTAAGGTTCAAGCCATCAGAAAAGCAGCTCCGGGGTGCCAACTGGCTCATCAGTAGAGCGTGCAACTCTTGATCTCAGGGTTTTAAGTTCAAGCCCCAAGGTAGGTGTAGAGATTACTTAAAAATAAAAAGTCTTGGAAAAGCAGCCCCTACTTCCCCCTACCCAGGACATGCACTTGCTTTCTCATCAGTGACTTCTAGCTGAGAACAGGTAGACTATTCCCAGGCATAAAAATGAATCCTAACCAGCACTGACTTCCCAAGCTTGTGCTTACCCTGTAGGCTCTGTTCACCCCTCCCCATCACTTCCTCAATACTGCAAACAAACTGCCAATTGCAGATGCTCTCAAGATGAGTTCTTTTTTTCCTCCATGCCTGGCCCCATCATAAGTAATCTCCAGGCTTCCTGCAGAGCAGCCAATACGGCTCCCAAACACTGCTGGCTTTCCTGGATTGGCCCCACATGGCAGAAGCATTTCCATCCTTGTTCACTCAGGATACTCCCTGTGAAATGTTCATTTCACCCCGAAATGCACACTGAGGTACTCCTGAGTTTTGGGAGACATCTTCCGACCTGGGGGGTGGAATTACCCTGTACAGCAGAGAGAGAGCTACTGGACCCCCAAGAGGGGAGTTTTAGGGCAAGGGACATGCTGGGCCTTCCTGCTTCCAAACCACTTCCTGTGGTTTAGAAAATCACCACTTCTTATTTTTCCCAAAGAGAGCAAGGCCCCCTCCAAAGGAGGTGGGTTAACAGGAAACCCCCACCCCCACCACCAAGACAACACCTGTCAGCCTAAGCACACGGTTCCCAGGGCCCAGGTTCATGTCAGGTGTCTCCAGGGACAGCAACACCTCTCCTTTCCAGGCCCTTTCCCAAGATTCCCAGTCTCATTTGCCTTATGCCCCTGACCCAAAACTCTCAGAGCGTGTTCAAGGCCTGCCTCAGGCTCCTTCCCCCAGATCTTCGCAGCTCTTACCAGATGTGCAGCCCATCACAGGAGGCAATCCTCCAGGCATCCAGTGCCTGCCCACCCCTTTTGGGGTTAAAAAGCTCAGATATTCGTCTCATCTAAGGTGTGCTGCAGGCTCTGTTGGCCTGATTTCATTTTTCAAAGGTCCATTTCATATTTGGAACAGAGTGTAAGTTATCACAGGAGCTTCATGCTGACACCACAGGAAAGACGATGACTGAGGTCACCACACTGGCTGAAAAACTTCACTCAAACTGGAGCCTGGCTGGAAGCTGGGGGTGGGGTGTGTGTGTGTGCGCGCGCGCGCAAAGAATAGGCTGCACCAGGAGAGGAGAGTGGAGGAAGTTCAAAGAAAGGGTGGGATGAGGGAGGCTCTATGACAGTTTTCTGCTGTCCAAGAGACTATTCTGAGTCAGTGTGGCCTATGAACCTTCTGGTGGCAAATGCTGCCAGGTCCCCATACACAGGAACACGGGGCCTAACACTATAAAAGGACAGAGGGCAAGCCAAGCCCATTTGCTATTACCTGCCCTCTGTAAAAGGATTCTGGGCCTTGGTCTTCCCAGCAGTCACCTAGAATGTGGCTAGGGAGGGCCTCGGAGATTTCCTGCCCTACTAGTTTGTTGCACAACAGAGAGAGCCGTGCACACTTCCCAGCTGTGTCATGGAGGTCCCAGAAATCCCCTCACACACTCAATGCCCTCAATAAAATGTCCCCAAATGGGCTCAGTCCTAGCAGGTAAAAGGGGCTCCTTTGGTCTCTGGTCGAAGTCCCCAAAGGCCAACAGCTTAAGGTAGGCTGCAGATATAAAAAAATAAATAAATAAGTGCCTTCCTTTGACAGAAAGTGGCACCAGGAAAATTCTCATCAAGTACTGATTATCTCTAAGTTAGAACAACCATGAAAACCACATGAAGAGTGTGCACCACTTGGAGCCCAACTTAGCCACAAGGTCACAAGCAATTATATACAACTATGAATAAAAAGGAAAAAAAAAAGAACTTACCTCATCTACAGACACAGGCAGGATGACTCGACTACAAGAGAGGGAAAACAGTATCAACTTCAGGCTCTGAATGCAGCCCAAGGTTCTTACAGCATCATCTTAGAACACTATTAAATGCTTTGTTACACATGACATATACTCACTGTCAAAAACCCAGCAGAGAATGGCCCCCTCAGTGCTCTGAGGCAGGATCATCTGTGCCCTTCAGGTCCCTATGATTCAGTGCAAACCTGTCCCTCTACCAGCTACTTCCCGGGCCTCTGACTCACGTTTGGAGCTGTCCTTTTCTCCCTCTCCCCCACTAACATCCTTCCCAGCAAAACAAGGGCCTTGCAAACTCTGAAGCCACAATACGGAGTCAGAGAGACCTGAAGAATCAGGCCCTGGGGATTTCATCTCTATGGGCCCCATCTCCTAATAACAGCCCTCGAGGTGGAAGGCTAGGATGGGGTCATGCTCCTTTGAAGCTTAATCACGCTAAGAGCAGGCACCAGATATCTCTGCTCTGGGCCAGGGCATTGCAATACAAGTACTGTCACAAAGCCACGAAGAGCGGACATTCTACTTGTGTCCTGACCTCCAGAGGCTGTCCAAAGGCTCCCCAGTTGACTCCTTTCTTCTTCTTCTCCATTTCAATGAACACCCATTGGTGGAGGTACCACCAGGAACCCAAAAGAAAAGCCATGGCCAGCAAGGTCCCACACCAGTTGGAATTCCACAGACACATGCGGGCTCGTGGCAGAGCAAGAGTCAAGCCCCAGTTCAAAGCCATGAAGTCCGAGTTGAGTCAAAACCACTTGGTCGTATTCATACACATCATGCCAGTTCCGAGGTTAGCTTCTCAGTTCCCAAACCTTAGCTGGGCCCCACTGGAGCCTTCTGCACCTTGTACGCTTGGTGAAGCATGAGCTGCTATGTCGTCCTTCCTATGCAGTGGTTCCGACAACTCGGATCCATGTTCCAGGCTGGTAAACACTCCGCTCAGTATTTTCTAAATCTACGAATCTCCCCCAGGTAGCAAGAAGCACACAGGGGTCTGAGAAAAACACCGCACTAAAGGGAAGGCACAGAGCAGAAAAGTAGCAGGGAAACCAAAATGGGCTTCGAATCCTTATTGCCTGCTAACCGCCCCCCCACCTGCACAAATCCTGCAGGTTACTGGATGCTGCCACGAAGGCCCTCCTCCCATTAGAAAAAGCCAACAGTGCAGAAAAACACTTTCAACTGGGAGGCCACAATTTCTGCACCCTCAGAAGAAACTTCCTAGAAAACAATATGCCTTTTATCTTCAAGAACAGCAGTAAGGATCACATCCAAGAATTTGCAGAAATCAAATCAAGGAGAATCCTGTTAGAGGAAGTGTCAGAAAAACCAGCAGGGAAAACTTTAAGCCCTTGGTGGGCACCAAGTCTCCCCATCCCCGCAAAGAGACAAGCATCAGCCAATTCCTGAGAGGACGCTCTGAGGTTGCTTACATGACAGCCGCACGCCCAGACACTTGTCCCCGGCTCCTTAGGAGCAAAACCACTTCAGCAGCAATAGAGTGCAATTCCAAAGGATAGGGCCACAGGGGCAGTGCTGGGCTGAGACTGGAGCTGTGCTCACTGCACTGCGACCTTCACTTCCACCCTTCCCAGAGCTGCAGCGCTGCAGCCACGGCTAAGTGGCTCGGATGGCCCCCTCCCCGTCCCCTGCCCCAGGATGCACATACGGAGCACAAGTCAGGCAGGAAGGAAACGCAGATGCCGAGCAGGCTCTGCATCCCCAGCACCTTGGACCCTTCCCTGGCAGGCTTCAAGGGTAGAAGAACAAAGAATGGGAAGGAAGGACCTCTCTTCAAGACTCACTCAGATCTCTTCTGAAGTCCCTTTCCTGACTGACCTTCTTCATGGAACTACAGGTTTCTATAGACTCTAGGATCCATTTGGGAACAGAAAAAAAAAAAAAAAAAAAAGATCAGAAGAATGGGAAAAGCCTGTCATCTGGACGGTCAAGACTAAAATCCAAAGTGCTGGGGCACCTGGGTATCTCAGTCAGTTGAGCATCCAACCCTTGATATCAGCTCAGGTCATGATCATGGAGTCCTGAGATCGAGTCCCGCATCAGGCTCTGTGCTCAGTACAGAGTCTGCTTAAGATTCTCTCTCTCTCTCCCCCTCTCTCCCCCCACCCCTGCCTCTCTCTCTCTCTCTCTCTCTCTCAAATAAATAAATAAAATCTTTTAAAAAAATACTTTAAAAATAAATAATAAAATCCAAAGTGTACCACTTCCTCCTCCTGTTAGGATCCCAAGGTTCTTCCTCCTCACCATATAAAGCTCCAAGCTCTGGATCAACATCATCCTGGATGTCAAGAACTAGAAGTGGAGGGTGCCTGGGTGGCTCAGTGGGTTAAGCCGCTGCCTTCAGCTCAGGTCATGATCTCGGGGTCCTGGGATCGAGTCCCGCATCGGGCTCTCCGCTCAGCAGGGAGCCTGCTTCCCTCTCTCTCTCTCTGCCTGCCTCTCTGTCTATTTTTTTTTTTAAGATTTTATTTATTTATTTCACAGAGAGAGATCACAGTAGGCAGAGAGGCAGGCAGAGAGAGAGAGAGAGGGAAGCAGGCTCCCTGCCAAGCAGAGAGCCCGATGCGGGACTCGATCCCAGGACCCCGAGATCATGACCTGAGCCGAAGGCAGCGGCTTAAACCACTGAGCCACCCAGGTGCCTGTGCCTCTCTGTCTATTATGACCTCTCTCTGTCAAATAAATAAATAAAATCTTTAAAAAAAAAAAAAAGAACTAGAAGTGGAGGGGCTTCAAAATAATGCTGTTCAGATGAAGTCTCAAGCTGGGATGAAACCTGGGTCTCTGCTCCCTTTGTTATACAAAGTTCCACACTGTGTCCTAAATGTCCTAAACACCTCCAAAGAACAAGCCAGATGGAATGGGGCAAAGTGCCTTCAGCGACGAAATGGACACCAATGTGCCCTCTGCACACCCGCCTGGGTACCAACTGAGTTCTACCAGTTGCTCTCTACCGTGACATCTCCTACTTCTGGACTTCTGGGCTTCTGACCCAACGCTGCCCACAGGCCCTCCCCTCTAGCAAAGCAGCTTCACTGTAAATTCTGCACATACACACTCAATCTCTCCTCTTTGGGGGAAAAAAAGTCTTGAAATGTTTACTTGGAGTCATGAGCTTCAGTGATCAGTCAGCTAGTGTTTGAAAGATTTAGCAATTTAGGGCGCCTGGGTGGCTCAGTGGTTTAAGCCGCTGCCTTCGGCTCAGGTCACGATCTCAGGGTCCTGGGATCGAGTCCCGCATCAGGCTCTCTGCTCGGCGGGGAGCCTGCTTCCCTCTCACTCTCTCTGCCTGCCTCTCTGCCTACTTGTGATCTCTCTCTGTCAAATAAATAAATAAAATCTTAAAAAAAAAAAAAAAAGATTTAGCAATTTAAACATCCCACCCACCCTGTCATCTAATCCCCTAGATTTCAGGAGCAAGCCTATCTCCCTGCAACACCTACCAGAAGTCCCTAGTTTCCCAGCCCAGTCATTACTCAAAAACTCCCTCACCCTTCACTGTCTTTCATCAATTAATGGTTTTATGGGAACCTTCTCAATTCCTCAAAGCAATTTCTCTATCTCTTTGCACCAAAACTAAGAATGCTCTAGAGGCAGGCTGCCCCTGTCCCCCACACCCCATTCCAATATATATACTTATTATATATATTCACAAACATATTCCCTCTACCCTATTAACAACCCAGCCCTCTCCATCACTCTAACTCCCACAAATCAGCTCCTCCCCGATATTTCCTGGATTCCTCACCCAAGTGTCCCCAAGTCCCAAGCAAATATCCTAAGCTTCTTTCCAAGTACCTCCTCCTCTGCACCTACCACCTGGGCACCACGTCATGCCACCAGTCCCCTCTGCTATCTTTTTAGACCCTTCCTCTGTCCCCCAAGCCTGGCCCTAACTCCCTGCTCCTTTTCCTAGGTGCACTAAATCCAATCCTTCCCCGGATGCCTAAGGCAGCCACTCCTCATACTCCAGGTTCCCCTCACACTCCTCCCCATCATCTCAGTCCCATTCCTGAAGCTGTCTATCTGCTCTTTGGTCCCTGAAGCCTACTCCTCCTTCTCCCGCCAGTCCCCTCAGCCACTCCAGCAGTTCTGGCGGGCCCCTCCGTCCCTCAGCCCCACCGTACGACCGCCCCACATCTCCATCCCCTCAGCCCCTCTTCATGCCCTGTTGGCTCTCACTGTCCCCTTGACCCCATCTCAGTTCCTGTGCAGCCCTCATTGTCCCCCTGGCCTCTCCTCTCAGGCCTATTCGGCCCTCACGGTTCCTCAGGCCCCACCGCAGGAGCTGTCCGTATCTCTCTAGCCCCGTTGGCCCCACCTCAGGCCCTGTCCGGCCCTCACAGTCCCCTCAGCCCCTGCTGGGCCGCCCAACAGCCCATCCATTGCTCTCCACCCCCTCGGGTCCCGTCCGGCCACTGCATCTCCTCTGCCAGGCCATCAAGCTCCCTGGTCGTCATCCCCGACTCTCCCTTCCTCCTCGCTTCCGCACGGCCCGCCGGACACTCACTACTCCTTGAGCAGCACCATGTCGCTCCGCAGCTCGGCAGCTGCCCGCTGCCCGCCCGGCCTCCCGCCCGCTTCCCCGCGGCCTCTCTCCCCGTGGCCCGGCCCGGCCCGGCTGCCTGTGCGCCTTCGTCGTGGTCTGCTCCGTCCCCGCCGCTCTCGCTGCGGTCGCCGCGCCGGCTCCTGCTGCCCCGGCCTTGCCGCCTCCCGCGCCGCTGCCGACGCCGCCCGGAGCTCCGGTTCCGCAGCGCCGCGCGGGGGCGGGGCGTCTCTGCGGCAACCAGAGCGTCACACGCAGCGCTGCGCGCTGACCTCAGCGCGAAGGAGGAGCCTTCTCGGGCCCGCCCCTTCCTCGTCCTTAAATGGGCCGTGGCTTCGGCCTCAGGGTCCGAGGTGGCCTCTCGGCAGGCGGAAGGCGCGGGTGGTTCGCGGGACAGACAGCAAGGTGTCGGGTGGGGACCTAGGTGTGAGTGTTCTGTACCTGTACGCACGGTCCCTTGGTGTGGTGGGTTGAGATCCAGGAAAGGGCTGTGCCAAGAAAACATTAACGATAACCAAATTTACGTCCAAATGCTCTTCTAAGTGCTTGACTCCTCAAGACATCTCTACAAGAAAAAGTTACCATTGCTGTGCACCTTTACGGGTGAGGAGGAGGCAGGGGTTAAGAGACTTGCTCAAGTCCTTAATGAGCATGTGATGGAGATTTTCACCCAGCAGTCTTAGTGTGATGTCATTCATCCAATATGTATTTGCAAAGTACGCGCTGTGTCCCCAAAACCTGTGCTTTCGTTGAGAGAGTAAACAAGACAGTTTCGAGAAAAGGCCCGTGAGTGGTGGAACACAGGCTTGGTGGAATTATACTTGGTGGAATTACACTGGTCAGCAAAAGCTTCCTGGAAGAAGAGGGGTAGGTTTTGGGGTGGGATGTTTTTATTTTGTTTTTGTGGGTTTTGAGGGGGGGCTTTTTGTGTTCTTAAGATTTTTTGTTTGTTTGTTTAAAGTAATCTCCACACTCAACATGGGGCTTAGAGATCAAACGGGGGGCTTGAACTAATCATCAGAGATGGGGAGTACATGATACTCTACCCACTGAACCAGCCAAGTGCCACTCCCCCACCCCACCCAAGAAGAGGTTCTAAATTGAGATCTGCAGGGGGCTAGGAGGGCAGAGTTAACCAGACAGAGTGGGGAGAGGGTTGGAGGCAGATAATATAGTTCCTGGCAATGATAAGGTGTTTGGAGTCCATCCTAAGAGGGCTGGGGCCCTTTAAGAATTTTAAGCACGAGGGAAGCCTGGTTGGCTCAGTGGGTTAAAGTCTCTGCCTTCCACTCAGGTCCTGATCTCAGGGTCCTGGGATCGAGCTCAGCAGAGGGATCTGCTCAGCAAGGAACCTGCTTCTTCCTCTCTCTCTGCCTGCCTCTCTGCCTACTTGTGATCTCTGTCTGTCAAATAAATAAATAAATAAAATGTTTAAAAAAAGAGTTTTAAGCACGTCAGGTGCACCTGAGTGGCCTAGTCCATTTCCGCCCAGGTCTTGATCTCATGGGTCTTGACATCAAGCCCCTAGCATGGGCTCCACACTCAGCAGGGAGTTTGCTTAAGATTCTCTCCCTTCCTCCCCCCCCCCCCCCACCCCCAACCCATGGGCATGCACTCTCTCACTCTCTCAAATAAATAAATCTTTTTAAAAAGAAGGTTAAGCAAGTTTGGTGTTTGAAGGCTCACTCTAAGGGGTGGGTGGAGAGGGCATGGAGGGGCCAGACCAGAAGCAGGGAGCCAATTAGGAGGCTTCTGCAGAAGTGCGGGGAAGAGGGACTAGGACAGTGATAGGAAAGGGCAGGGGAGGGAAGCAACTCAAGAGGTTAATATCCATAAGGTTTGTTGACTAATTGGCTGAGAGGGAGAAAGGGAGAACACCACCAGGTTTCTGACCTGGGAGCCTGAGTGCAGTACTGCCTTAGGAGAATACTGAAAAGACAGATGTACACAGAGGAAACTAGTGGCTCCAGTGTCGGATCTGAGGGACAGCCAGGTGAGGGCGAGTGGGCTGCCCAAGATGAAGACTTGGGAAGGGAGTATGGAGCAGGTAACAAGCCATTGCTGGCAAAGCCATGACGGGTATACCTCAGTGGAACCCTGAGTATTGCACGTGTTGGCCTCTCGTTCATCAAATCCTAAAGTAGGCGCATGGATTGCCCCAGAAATCCAAGTCCAAGCCCCTTGAAGGAAGGCCAAGAGAAGAAGTATTTTTTTTTTTAAGATTTTATTTATTTATTTGAAAGAGAAAAAGAACATGAGCATGGAGGAGAGGGAGAAGCAGGCTCCTGGCTTGAGTAGGGAGCCCCATGCAGGGCTCAATCCCGGGACCATGGGGATCATGACCTGAGCCGACGGCAGACACTTAACCTACTGAGCCACCCAAGCACCCCGAGAAGAGGAATTATGATCCAAAGTCCAAGATTAACTGCACCCTGGTCCCCTAACTCTTCAGAATGGGGCTTTTACCCCTACATAATATCAATGAATGGTTGTTTAACAATTGCCATGTGCTGGCTCTCTCCAGAAGGTAACCAAACCCTGCCCCCTGGGAGCCTGCAGTCTAGTTGGGACAACTACATTTACTCATTCACTCAATAAATATTGATTAAGCTCCTGGCCTCGTCCTGGGCCTTTTTCTCGGCACTCAGGATACAAGGGTGACCTAGAAAAACCAGGTCTTTCCCTTGTTCAGTGGCAGGGTGGGGTGGGAGCAGAATATAAACAAATACAGAAATGGCCTCAAGTAGTGGTAAACGTTATGGAGAGGCGGGACAGGGCAATGTTAGCTGGGTGATCAGGGAAGGCTCTTGGAAGAGGCGATATTTAGTCTGAGCCCTGCCTGATGAGAGGAATTATTGCTGAAGTGACTCTTAGTTAACGAGAGCTGAGACAAGGGGGCTTGGAGGCTGTGCTGGGCAATGAGTAAAGTAAAAAGATAGGAAACAGCCTCTGCTCTCGAGTCGCTCAGAGAGAGGAGCCCTTGCACTTTTACGGGACTGAAACAGTGCTGAGGCAGGTCCCAGCAGAGACCTCCTGGGCTGCAGAGGTGTGGGGAGCATGCCAGGACAATGGTACTTGAGCCAGGTTGGAAGAGGAGCTGGCATCTCCAGAGGCGGACTCTTTCTTACTCACAAAGGCCTGGAGGCAGGATTCAGCAAGGGCCTCCGGTTAGCACGTGAGCGCTAACAGGTGGGACTGAGCGCCAAGCTAGGGAACTGTACCTCTGTTCCAGGGGCAGGGGGCAGCCCCTGAGGGCCCAGTCCTCGCCACCCAGATTCAGCTGTTGGCGAGATGGTGCCACTCTTGGGACATCTCTTTTCTGAAGCATTTTAAAGAAGATCTCAGGGGTGCCTGAGTGGCTCAGTCAGTTAAGCATCTGCCTTCGGCTCAGGTCATGATCCCAGGGTCCTGGGATGGAGCCCCGCATCGGGCTCTCTGCTCAGTGGGGAGCCTGCTTCCCCCTCCCTCTCTGCCTGCCTCTCTGCCTACTTGTGCTCTTTCTCTCTGTCAAATAAATAAATAAAATCTTTTTAAAAAATAAAAATAAAGACGATCTCAGATATTATACCACCACACTCTGTGTTTCAGCGTGCGTTCTAGAAATAGGAATATTTTCCCGAAAACCCACAATGCCGTTACTGTACTTCACAGGATTAATAATTTCTTTTTTTTTTTTTAAGATTTTATTTGGGGCGCCTGGGTGGCTCAGTGGGTTAAAGCCTCTGCCTTCAGCTCGGGTCGTGATCCCAGGGTCCTGGGATTGATCCCCGCTCTCGGTGGGGAGCCTGCTTCCCCCTCTCTATCTCCACTTCCCTCTCTGCCTGCTTGGGATCTCTGTTTGTCAAATAAATAAATAAAAATCTTTAAATATATATATTTTATTTATTTGAAAGAGAGAGAGAGCACACAAGCCGGGGTTGGGGGAGGAGCAGAGGGAGGAGCAGATGTCTTCACATCCCCATTCCTGGGGAAGGGGTGCTGTGAGGAAGGAGGGATGGACACCGCTGCCCCCTCAAAACCACTTCTCCATGCTCCAGGCTTAAAATCTCAAGTGTCCCAGTGACCTTCTGCCTCTCATGTCTCTTTCTTTGTTTCTCTCCCTCTCTCCATCTCTAGCTGCACCTTTCTGTCTTCTCTCCGTATCTAGCTCTCTCTCCAACTCTTTTTCCATCTCTCCTCCATATATCTCTCTGTACCTTTGTCTCCCTCTTTAGCTGTATTTCTGTTCTCTCTGTCTCTGTCTTTCCTCTCTCTGTCTCTGTTCATCTCTCCTCCCTCCTGTTCTCTCTGGACCCCTCTCTGCCTCTCTCCCCATCCCTGTAGTCTCAGTCTCTGTCCCACTGCTCTGTCTGGGCGATGACCTCCAGCCCAGTGTTTCTTCTTCTTCTCTTCGAACCAGTCTCCTTCCCCCATCTGTGCGCTCTTAGCTCCGTCTCGGTCATCCTCTTGCCTTCATCTCACATCTGTGCATCTCGAAGTTCTCCTGGCTGGCAGGCCCTGTTGCTGCCTCAGCCACAGCCACACCTGTAACCCATCTCTGGGTATCTCGGGGAGGCTGTGTTTCACTGTTTCCATCTTCTGCTCTGTCCCTTCCTGGCGGGCAAGAGCATGCTCTTCCCCCAGCTTCTCAGCGAGCCTGTTTTCTGTTTATTTTTGTCTCTCTCTCTCCCTTTTCAAGTTTCATCTTCCAAATATTGATTGAGCAGCTGTTGCATGCCAGGCACTGGAAGTATCACAATGACCAAGGCAAAGAATGTGCCAGCTTTCAGGGAACATTCATTCTGGTGGAGAGACAGACACCAGACCCAAAAAAGAAACAAACAAGCGAACAAACAAACAAACAAACAAACGGACAGACAAACGTGTGACCCTGGCTGCTGGGAGGGACCATGGGGCCCAGGAGCTTGTCTGCAGGTCAAGGCCAAGGGCAGGCACTCTGCCAGAAGGGCCAGTACGTTGTTGCTTCTGCCGGCACTTCGCCTGACAATTACCTGACCCTAAATAGAGGCTCCAGGCCACTCTAGAAACCAGACTGGAGTGTTTAGCCCACTTGCTTACTCAACAGCATTCATTATGTCCCAGGCTAGGGGGCGACAAAGGTAAAGGGAAAAAGGTCATGGGACAGGTAGGGCCACAGTCTGATGGAAGATGAATGTGTCACCTCCTGGAGTCAAAGAAATAGACAAGGAGTTGCGTTGGGCACTCAAAAGAGGCAGTGAGGCCCTTAATTTAGTCCTCCTCTCTCACCCTGCCTCTGATGGTGTTTGCCCTGCACACGGTTGAAAGCTATTTGAGCAGGCATGAAAGGTTTTTGTTTTGTTTTGTTTTGGGTTTTTTTGAAAGATTTTATTTATTTGAGAGAGAGAGAGAGGGAGAGAGAGCAAGAGTGGGGAGGAGAGAGAGAGAGAAGCAGGCTCCCCGCTGAGCAAGGAGCCTGATGCAGGGCTGGATCTCAGGATCCGGGGATCATGAGCTGAGCCGAAGAAAGAAGCTTAATCAACTGAGCCATCCAGGTGCCTCTGAAAATGGGATTTTTATAAAAAAATAATAAAATTTAGGATTTTCAGCTTCTCTCTCTTTTTTAACTTTTTATTTATTTTTTTTTAAAGATTTTATTTATTTGACAGAGATCACAAGTAGGTAGAGAGGCAGGCAGAGAGAGAGGGGGAAGCAGGCTCCCCGCTGAGCAGAGAGCCTGATGCGGGAGCTCGATCCCAGGACCCTGAGACCATGACCTGAGCCGAAGGCAGAGGCTTAACCCACTGAGCCACCCAGGCGCTCCTTTTTTAACTTTTTAAAACTGAGAGAGAGAGCACACAGGCATGAGTGGGGTGGGAGCAGCAGAGTGAGAAGCAGATTCCCCGCTGAGAAGGGAGCCCGATGTGGGGCTCAATCCCAGGACCCCAAGATCATGACCTGAGCTGAAGGCAGACGCCTAACAGACTGAACCACCCAGGCACCCTGGATTTTCAGCTTCTCTTGGAAAATCTCAGAAGGTCTGACAACACTAGGCTCAATCCCACATGGCCATGGAAATGTAGCAACAAAGGCCTGTGGCAGTTTCGAGTTTGCAATCCTGACAAGCAGGAGCTCCATCACATACCATGTAGCATTCTCTCTCCTCCCTGCTCCAAGCCGCCCCTGGCCCCCAAGGCCATCCACATCTCTCCCCTGGGCCTCAAGCCCCCTCCACCCTGGCAGGGTCAGGAGCCAGGCTGCCCCTGCCTTCCCTGGGGTGGGGATCCCCTTGGGGATTCTCTGGAGACTCCCAGTGGCGCTCGTGCTCTCTCTCTCTCTCTCTCTCTCTCTCACTGCCACTGCCCAGGGCCCTGGCAGGAGGATGGCTGGCTTGCTGGGCAATCTACAGGAGGAGCTGTCCTGTCCATGACGTTAGGAAAAAGAAAAGGGACAAGAGTGAGCTCCCTTTAGAACCAGAATTCACCAGGAGCCTTGGTCTTCCCACTCAAGATGTCCCTTACTCTGTCCCTCGCCCACTTCTTCAAATGGCAGAGGGGAAGGCGAAGCCAGCAAAGCTGGGGGATAGCGAGTGCTGCAGGGGGGAGTGGGAGGGGTCAGGGAGCATGGGTCAGACAAGTGACAGAGAATCTGAGCAAAAGGCAAGGGGCAGAAAGATGTGTGACTTAGGAAGAGACACCGGAGGCAGAGGAGGAAGAGGTTCTTAGTCATTCCCTGCATACATTTATTGAGTGCTTACTGTGGGCCAGGAAGGACGTTGGGGGCCAGAGACAGCAATGAAGCAGGAAGTCAGGGTCTGTTACTGAGCCCTGGTGACACGACTGACCCTAGTTAATACAGGGAACTGATGAACCCTTCAGGTACCTCCCGGGACCCAGGACTTTCCAGCGATGGACAGGGATTCAGCGAGACAAGGTCCCCTCTCTCTTCTCCAGCTGGGGAAGCAGCACACGGACGAGCTCCTACACACTCCTCAAAACGTGTTCACACCTGATGGGCCCCGAATGCATGTGAACACATTGTGCACAGCCAAGTGCTTGTACAAGAGGAAGTACGGCGGTGCTGCCCGCACACCGTGACCTGTCACCCTGCTTAGCATAAGCCGTCAGGGTATCTCAACCCTTAAAAATTACCTTTAAGGGCTTTGGGGCCAAATTCTTTACTAAAATGTGGGGCATAAAAGAAAAATGGACAAGGGGACAACTTCTTAAGGTTTTTGCATAGAGAGGGTTTTGGAGAGAGAGAGAGAGGGGGGTGAACACAGGCCTGTTCTGGTCTGAGGTGCCCAGAGTAGATGTCCGATTATAAGGATGGGGTTTGGGGGGTGGGGTACTCCTTGTTCTCTGGGCTCTCTGGACGCCTCCCGAATCATAAACATAATGCTGTCGCTTGGTAAGTACCTCCTAAGTGCCAAGTAGACCACTGTGTGGGGGTTTGTGTCCGTGTTCCCCTACCTCACGGTGAGGGTGTGACCTCCATTTTACAGATAAGAAAACTGAGGCTCAAGATGTGCCTAACGGCACTGAGATGGTATTCGTGGTGGGGCCTCTAAGCTCTGCCTCACTCACTGCCTCCTCGGCATACGGGGAGATGGAGCCTTATGCTGGGATGGGGCTGGGAGCTGCCAAGGGCCCTGGTCGGTCTCAGATCTGCTCCAGGGGGCAGAGAATGATTAACTTCGAAGGTGGGCTTGCTGTCTGTGGAGACCCAGGGGCACAGGTAGTGGCTCCCTGTTGACAGAGCTCCTCCCTGTGGCAGGCCAGCCGTGGACGAGGCTGTACCCCCACCCCAGGACCCTCACCCCGGGGAGTTAGGGCACAGGTGGAAACAGGCTCACAGAGCTCACCTATTCACCCTGACCAACCCCCAACCCTGGGGGTGGGGTGCTGCAGCCTATGGAAAGCCAACTCCTTCACTTTGGGGGTCCTGGGTTCCAAATCCTCACAATGTCACCATCCATATTGGGGAAAACGGGCTATGTCCCTTGGGTTGGGCCCTGGTAATTGGTACAGATAAGGCATCTCACCACCCCAAGAGCCTGAGAGAAGCCATTATATACTCCTTCGGAGGGAGGGGAGTCAGTGCTTAAATGACCCCCGAAGCCCAATCCTGTGGAGAGGACCTCTCAGAGTTCTCTGACAGGAGCCCCTCACCCTAGAGTGCCCTCTGCTTGTCTGCACCACCGCCCCCCCACACCGTTACGTATTCACTCAAACTCATGTAGGCTGACATGCAAGCTCATCAGAAACTCCACTGGGCTGGACGTATTCGTGCTGCTGCCTATGTACCCCCAATACCAGGTGGGTCCCCATTTCAGGGTCCTTGGGCCCCAGGGCAGTATGACTCCCGCTCAGACTACATAGCCCAGGGCCAGGACAAGGAAGGTTGGAGCAAATGTTCTTTTCACCAGTCCGATTCTAGGTACGAGGAAAGGAGAAAGAACAAAATGGAGGGGAACCCACAGGGGCCTGCAACCATACCCATGGCCTTTAGGAGGGTAGGAGCCTTCCCCCAGGAGGGTTTGGAGGAAGCCAACCACCAAGGAATGACTAGATTCCTAGGCAAGAGTCCAGGGAGACTAGAAAGAAAGGGACCCCTGGCAATGCTCCTGAGGGAGGCCCAGCCCCCTTCCTCACTCTGACCAAAAGCGCATGGCCGGGTATCACTTCCCGTTTCTTCCCGCCAGGAGCCTGAACAATGGGGGAGGGGAGGTGGAGATAGACGTCTGTGGTCCCTTGATGCCCATTGCCTATGACCAGCTCATGGTCCCTTCCCCTCCCATGGCACTCCTCTTAGGGTTGGGGTGACTGGAGATTTGCTCCCTTGGTCAAGTACCCATCAGCCATGACTCTATTAAGTAGAGCTCAACTCCCTCTCTGAGGAAGCTCTTGGCTCTGGGAAATGGAGACCATGCCTGGCTTTTTGCTTCCCTTCCCTGGGCTGTTGCTTTCCTGCTCCCGAGGCCCAGCGGGCCCTGAAGCTGAAGCTCCAAATGGAATGTCCTGGTCTGGAGGGCCTTGGATTCTCTGATGACTTTAGGAGCATAGGAGTACCAGGTCTAACCTTGAGCAAGTGACTATACCCTCTGGGCCTCGAGTTTTCCAGCTACACAAAAGGGATAGTATCTAACTCCTGGGTTATCATGATTCAAGGATGATAATAGAAAAATATGTAACCCATCAACTCCCTACGGGCAGAGCAGAATGACTGGCCCCTGACAACGAGGTGGGGGAATAGGTACCTGACCCATCAGTATGGCTCCACATGCTGTTGGCCCTAGAATATTTTCCCCTCTGAACCCTAGTTTCTCAAGGCCTGTTTCTTCCCATGGAGTGCTCATGTCCTGCAAGCGGGTGGGTGGGAGAGACAGACAGCAGCTCCCTTTGGCTGGGCCCGCGTGCACCTGGGGACAGCACGAGCCCTGACTGGACAACCTTCATTCGTTTTCCTAATGGGAAGGGCTTTTGCTAATTCTTGCTAATTAGCATCTCCCCAAACAGCCCCTGGGCCTCGAGTTTTCCAGTTATAAAATAGGGATAGTACCTAGTTCCTGGGTTGTTATCACGATTCAAGGATGATGGTAGGAAAATATGTAACCCCCCAACTCCCTACGGTCAGGGCAGAATGAGGTCTCAAACGTTCGGGGGGCACCAGAATCACCAGGTGGGGCTCGGCCAAAGGTGGACTGCCCGTTCCATAGAGGCCAGAGGCAACACCTAGCGTTCACATCTCTAACAAGTGGTCACTGGGCTGCATGTGGAGGACGGCTCTGACTGCTAAAACCAGGGCTCGCTCTGCAGCACGCCGCAGCTGGTCCTGGGGAGCAACACGTCCGTGAACATGACAGAAGTGCAACAAGTGCCTGCCGTTATAAGAAAACGTGCTCGACTTTAACTCTGCCTTTCCCAAATTCGACCATTTTCTTTTTCTCTCAAGTCCTGTGCCCAACGTGGGCTTGAACTCACAACTCCAAGATCCAGAGTCACATGTCTACTGACTGAGCCAGCCAGGTGCCCCTGACCGTGATTTCTTAAATTAGAATAATTAGCATCTTACAGAGCTAGTGTTCCAAGGAATGGTTTGGGAAATGTTGATCTAGTTCTCGCTTTTTAAAAAATATTTATTTTAAACATATGTTTTTTTGCTTTTTAGTGTTTGAGTGGACTGGACGGAAGCCCAGGAAAATGAGGTGTGCACGAGGTGCTCAACGGTTCATGCAGAGCTCAGACTTGGGCCTGGGTCTGCCCCTTCCTGTTCTCCACAAGTTCCCCTCACTGCGTTCTGCCTCTGTCTCTTTGAACCTGAGACTCTTTTGGTGTCACCCTGTGACCTGAGCTCAGGAGGAACCCTCAGGATGGTTGAGCCAGGGGTAGGAAAGCTGAGTAGGGGATACAAGGGGTCAGGATTCGTGGTGTGGCTGGGCTGGACAGCAGAGAGGGATGGTCCCCACTTCTAAGATATCTGCACAAGACCGATTTGGGGGTGAGGTGGGGGCAGTGAGGTCTTTTCCCGGCCAGTGCAGCTCCTAAGATGGCAGTCACCCACAGAGACGGGCAGTGACTGGGTAGGATGGGGCTGGTCAGCGGCAGAAAATCTTGTCTTGCCTTTTCTTCTCAAGCTCAAAACAAGCACGTGTAGCCATTAACTGAAAATGCTAGCGGGGTCATCCCTTCCCAGGAGGAAAAATGGATTTATTGCTTTATAAAAAGGAGCCTGGTAAAACTTAAAAGACCCAAAAGTATAAACCTAAAAATCAACCCACCCTGCTGAACACTCCCAGCAAGTCTCAGACCCATTTCTGGGAGCAGTCAGGTGGGTGGCTGGAGAGCCAGGCCAGCCTGGAAGAGAGCCACCTCTCTCAAGTAAACAGCTACCGGGCCCAGGAGGAGCCTGCCAGCAGGGGGCACTATAACCCCACGGCCTCAGACAAGCTCCAGGCCCAGAGCAAGGCAGCCCCGGGACCCTGGGCCTGTGGCTGGCCTGGCTGCCTGTCCCTCTGCTCTGGGAGGTTAAGGGCAGACACCCAGAACCCCCACCTCAGAACCACCCCCCACACACACCTCTCACACATCCCACAAGTACACACACCCCTAAGCCCTTCACAACCCCATCTCCCCAGTCAGGCCTGGCCCTCCATGTCTGTCAGCAATAGCCTGACTTCCACCCCCATAAAAACAGCTGTGTGTATCGGGGGTGCCCTGTTGGTGCTGTTTTAATTCCCTTCAGGTCACAGGCCGGCTGGATGGTGGCAGCGGAAACACACCTCGCCCTGAGGGAGGAGGTGAGGGACTGCTCATTAGTCTTGTCCTTGGCTCCTGAGCGATGCCTGACTATTCAGCCCTCCATCCCCTCCCCAGGCTTTCAGCCGGCGGCGGCGGGGGGGAGGGGGGCTTCTCTACAGGCCTGGAACAGGAGGACAGGTCATGGACAGGCCACAGGGGGCTGGAATTACAAAGGAGTTAGCACCAACAACAGGAAGCGGGTCCTTCCTTCCTCAGGCAGCCTCCGACTGGCCAAGGGAGGAGGTCGAGGGGCAGGCGAGGGGGTACAGACGGTGCAAGCCTTTGTCCTTGGGCAGGTGTGGCCAGTGGGCATGCGGCCGAGAGGCAGGTGGCAGGCAGTAGATGGCAGACCCCACTGCTTTGGCAAGAGGCAGAATCCAGACACATGAGGGAGAGAGCCTGTCTGCTGGGGCTCCTTCTTGCTCCCCCTGCAGGCCCCACTGAGCCTCAAAGCCCCGGGGCCGCTCTAGGATGGCAGAGCAAAGCCCACAGCAGCCCTTGCTTCCGGCACTAGGAAAATCGCACATCCGGGCCCTCTGCCGTCCTTCCGCTGCTGAGCTCCAAGCAGGACTGGGGCCCTGGGAGGGAGCGTCGACTCCAAAATGTGAAGGCAAGGATCCTGAGGGTGCACAGAGGTCCTCTGGGATGGGGAGGAGGACACTGGTGAGTCACTGAAGCAAGGGCAGGAGACCATAGTTCTGAGGTGGTGAGCGCTACACGAAAGCCTCCCGGTTGGAGGAGCCGTTCAGCTTGAGGAAAAGCTTGTCATCCTCCCTCTTCTGCTGCAGCTGCCTCTCCAGCTGGTGCCGGTAGCAGATGAGGTAGAGGGGGAGGCAGAACCCCAGCATGCTCAGGACAAGCAGCCCCACATTCACCTGGAGAAAACAGAAATGAGAGCTGCCATCACGCGAGGTGGGGGACCGGGCAGGAGCTGCGGTCTTTTGTGGGGCCTGGTTCAAGACCCTTCCCCACACTCATGTTTGGAAAAGGCGAGGTCACAGGAGAAGCAAGGAAAAGCTGAAACTGGAAGGTTCAAGCAGTCCAAGGGCCCGTTGTTCCACATTCCAGCGTCCGAGTTTCCCCGTGTCCACAGCCGCTAGGAAGCCCTCAGGGCCCAGGCCCCCACCTCTGACCTACTGATGTGAACATCCAGGGGTGGGACCAGGACTGGGGCAGGTTCACCATACCTGGTTAGGAATTACAACCTTCGGCACGAGGGCTACCCCAACATCAGGTCCAGAAAGGATATTTTTCTCCTCCTGCCCAACCCCCAGTCACCAGGGCACCCTGAATCAATCCTAACCAAAGTTCCAACCCGTCCGCTGGGGCTCCAGAAGCTGCTAAGGGATGCCTCCTAGCTCTGAGTCTGCAGAGTGGGGCAGATGCCCACACCCCACTGCCCCAGACCCTTCTTACCCAGAGAGGGTCTCCTTGGAGGGGACCCATCAT
This sequence comes from Meles meles, assembly GCF_922984935.1. Lineage (NCBI taxonomy): Eukaryota > Metazoa > Chordata > Mammalia > Carnivora > Mustelidae > Meles > Meles meles. The sequence continues at coordinate 24,974,760 of NC_060083.1, forward strand.
GGCCAGAAACAGGGGCTGCTGCAGGAGGGCGAAGAGTGCACTGACCAGCGACTGCAGTCCCGTGAGGCTGCCGAACTGGGTGGAGGGGTACCTGCCGGGACAACAGAGGACCTGTCACCACAGGTGCCACTCTCAGGCTTTCCAAATGCCCCTCAGCTCCAGCCTGGCCCCGGGTGTCCTGGGGCCTCCAGGCAGCACGTCAGGTGCCAGAGCAGAGGCGGGAGCCACCTGAGAGAATGGTGAGCTGCCTGCTTGCGATTCGTTTCTGCTAAGCAGATCTGCGACTGTCAATTTCTCTTTCAGACCAGTGAGGCCCCAGATTCTGGAGGATCCCCCCCAACCCATGTATGCCCCAGGTCCGTGGGGGGGCTGGACGAGCTAAGTGGGACAAGCGGTGCCAGAAGGAGTCTGCAGCTTAGAAACCGGGCCGAGGGAGCAGGTCGGAGGCCGGCCCTGGCCCGGCTACGCCCTCAGCTAGAGGAGCATTGTGTAATCACGGAAACTCGGCATCAACTCTTGGTAGACTCGCACATTCTGCCTGGGCAGCGGCAACTTCCTCCTGGCACTGGGTGCAGACCTGGAATGACCCCCGTGGGATGCCGAGTTCTGACAAAATCTCAGTGGACGCCAGGCTTTGCGGTCCCAGTGGTGGAAAGGGACTCCCAGCGGGGAACCAACGGGTCTTCAAGCAGAGACACACAGCACATGGTGCTTGAGTTCCATTTTTTTTTCTCTTAAGATTTTATTTTTAAGTAATCTCCGCACCCAACATGGGGCTCGAACTCAACCCTGAGGTCAAGAGTTGCATGCTCCACCGACTGAGCCAGCCAGGCGCTACCCCGAGTTCCACTTTTGAGCCAAACCCCAGCTGAAGGGGGAAGGACAGCTCTGGTGGTTCCCTTTGCACATGTGGCCTCTTGGAAAAGAAGGCAGGTTTCATTTTAGCCCAGGCCTGAGAAGGCTGTGGGCAGAACCAGGCCCTTTCAGACTCAGGATGAGAGCAGTCTAACACACTGTGGGCTCAGTTACCCCGTGTCACTGCCCCTGCTGGGGGTCATCGGAACATCAATGCTCAGCTCTGGGCAGCCAGAGGCCACCCCTGCCCTTCCTGTGAGCAGCCAGGGGCAGTCCCAGGATGCAGCCGAGTGGCAGCCCGGAGGCATTAATGAGCACTGACCCTGGCTTGAGAAACTGACTTCGTGCTAGATGCCAAGGCTTGTGGGCACCCAGCTGTCTCTGCCCGCTGACCCACCTCCCGTCAGGTGTGACGGTCCCTTGACACAGCCAACAAAAATCTGGTGCCCATCCCTGATATGAGATGGCAGGCTGGCCCCTTCAGGGCCTCCGTCCCACCACAAACCTCCCCTAGGCCATTCCCCTACCCTCCCCTCAGCACCAGGCCACCCACACCACCCGGCACTTACACGGCAGCATACAGGCCCCCAACAGCAGAGTGGATGAATCCTCGCACAATCGTGTGTAGGATAAAGGAGAGGATCTGAGGAGGGAGAGCAGAGTGTGAGAGTCCTCAGAGTTCCTGGGGTCCTGAGCAGTGGGAGCTCTGGCAACCCAGCGTGGGCTTGCACCAGATCTCTAGGGCCCATTCCTGAATTTTCAGGAATTTTGTGAGCCAGCTATTAAAGACAGTCATGACCTAAAATTAAATTTGTAAACTTACAATTCAGTTATATTCAAGAAAGTTAACAGATATTCAAAACTCATTGTTCCTTGATTACTTTACTACATTTTACTATTATCTGTGCTCAGGAGCTTTTTACTTCTCCTACAGTATTGGCAGGAGTACTGCATGATGGCGTGTCCCCATGAATCTCTGTCCCACTCCTCCATGATCAGTGACTTCATGCTGGTTGAAATCAGCCACGATGGAAGCATTTACACCATGGAAATTGGCAAACACTGAGTAAAGGCCCCTCTGCCTCCACTGAGAATCAGTTGTTCTATATGTTATAGACACAGCCCTACATAGGAGGTCATTAATTGTGACTTGGTCTCCTGCCTTTGCTGACCTGAGGCTTGTGCCCAGAGGTCTCTGTGCCTGGTCACCCAGGCCCCATAGGCAGCTAGTTTTCCTTCTCCCCTCTTGAGGAAAGCTCAGCTTCTCCAAAAGGCCACCACTGGCAGGTTGAACAAAGGTCTGAGAAGCACTTGTAGATGTTCCCAAGAAGCATAAGAGCTGGCCATTTTGCCACCAGGACCCTTTGTTTGTCCTTTGCCCACAGTCCTGCTTAGCAGCCAGGACCTGTTCCCCGAATGTGGGAGGTGGAGGGGGCAGGGGCTGCTCTCTACAGCGTCGAAAGAGGGCTGTGCCCGACTGTGCATGCACGCACTTGCGAAGGCTCCCCCTTCCCACTTCAAATGTCTGACTGCCTCTTCAGAACTTCTCTTTCAATGAGAACTAAGTAAAACAAAAAGCACGTGACTAACCCTACTGAGCACGGCCCCCTGATTGGCCAGCTCTGTAGAGACGGCAGCTCTCCACCAGGAAGCTGGGAGGGCACCAGGGATACAAGGACACTCTCCCAAGCCTCCGATGGTTTACTGTGGTCTGCACAGACAGTGTCGGCACAGATACGGACACGTATCACGGAACACCCATGGGTGGTGCACACCTGGGTGTTCAAAGCACTTCAGCATGTGGCCCCTTGTCAAAAAGAAGAGACTCTCACTTTCCTTCTGGACCTGGCCCAAGATACTATCTGGACTCGGGTTAACCCATGTGGCAGCAACGCTGTCACTTATGACCCTTCGAAGTTCATAAACTTGGGGATTGGCTCTAGAACACTTCCATGGATCCAAGGGTAGAGCTGGGCAGGTGACAAATATCTACTTTGCTCCCAATCTCTGCCAAAAGTCAGGTTTCAAAAGCATCAGAAATCTTACGGAAAGGAATTAAGCTTTTGAACCCGGATGCCAAGTGATCATCACTGTCTTTCCCACTCTCTGCAACGCCAACACCCTGCAGACACTCTTATACCAGAGAAGCAGATGGTCCCACCAAGGCCATAGATTGGCCAGACCTCTTTGGACACATGAGAAACCAAGCAGCCATACGACTGCCCCGTGTAGTTCCAGGAAATGGTATGATGGTGGTGTTCATGGTATGCAAGATCCCAAAAGACCATGAAGCATGATATGCCCTCATAGAAAAGAGTTTTCAGTGAAAGGCAATCCCAGTTTCACTTAGAGCTCACCCCCGGCATCAAGCACAGAGCCCGGCAGGTAAGAAACCCTTGGTAAATAACAGTGGGCTGGTTGATTGCTTGGTTGGATTAAATGAATGAAAGTCACCACTGTCTTTGTGGACGGCTTCCATGACCCATCGTGTACCTTTAAGTCTCACCGTCCCATACCCCACCTGGCCTCTCCTTTGCCCCACACCCACCTGTAGAGGCAGGTTGGGGATGAGGCAGGTCACCCCAAAGCCCACAAGCAGCAGGTTTGTGAAGGCGAAGGCCCGCATGGCATTGGTGACTTTTTGGATCTGCCGGTCTCGTTTCTTCTTTGTCTCGCCTCTGTGGAGACAAGAGCACATGCTGGAGCTGAGGGTCCCTGGAGGAGGGTGGGCTCTCCTAGAAAGTCAGGCTTCAGGCGTCATAGCCTGTGGACAATGCAAGACTCCGAGACTAATGCAAGCATGTCTGAGGGACTGCCAGGGCTAGACCGGCACTTGGAACGCTCCCATTGCACACTTTTGACTGAGTGTGAACCTCAATGGAGAGGTCGGCTACGAGAACGTAGCTACCAACACACCACACTGCCTCAGTGAAGGCTGAGCACGAATGATGGCGAGGCAAAGAGCGGAGCATGCCCAAGTCAGGATGTGGCAAAGCCTCATTTCACCCACATGAACTGGCTCCAACTTCACCCCAATCCTGTAGGAAGCTCATGATAAGCCACACACATAATAAGTCAAGTAAGGGAGGGAGTGGATTTCCCCTCTGGGGACAGGAGGGGGTGAAGGAGAAACAAATATGCAGCAGATGGAACCGGAATGGGCACAAACAGTCTCTTGGCTCTAGGACCTGACCTAGATAACAGAGCATTCTCTGTAATTATTTCCTTGTGAATTCACCATTACCGATTCCAGGCCCACCGCCCACACAGATACCCCACGGACAACTGTTCAACATCCAAGGATGAATGCCAAGTGCTGGAGACCTACGGGGCCTCCTGGGCCCACCGCTTCTTCACTACGTGACCCCCAGCAAACTCCTCAAACTCCTCACTTCAGTTCCCACATTTGTAAAATGGGTATAACCTTAGCGCACACCTCATAGAGGTATTGTGAGGCTTAACTGAGATGCTGTGGTAAGTGTTTGGCCCAGGGCCTGCAGCAATCAACAGCTGCTTATTATGTTAAGGTGGAGTCATGGAAGACGGCACTTAACTCATTCTCTGATCTTGGAGCCCAGCCCTTACCAAAGCGGGGCTCCGGTACCTTGCTGAACCCTGACAATGCTGCACAGATCCAGGAACGCACACTGCGGGTAGAGCAATGTACCCCTCCCACGGAGGGGAGCCAACCTTGACCGCGCCAGCATCGCTCAGCCATCATGCCGCCCATCTGAGTGTGGGCCTCACAGCAGAATGGCTGGACACCCAATGTCTGCACACAGACATTCCTCTGCTTCCTCCCCTTCTTTCACCCAGCCCAGTGACGTCCTAACTTTTGAGTACCAAAGAATCTTCAGAACAAAGCGATACACTTAAATGTGGGCTGAGCCCTGAGAGCGAGAGTGCCTTAAAGCCCTTACGAGCAGGGGCGCCTGGGTGGCTCAGTGGATTAAGCCGCTGCCTTCGGCTCAGGTCATGATCTCGGGGTCCTGGGATCGAGTCCCGCATCGGGCTCTCTGCTCAGCAGGGAGCCTGCTTCCCTCTCTCTCTCTCTGCCTGCCTCTCTATCTACTTGTGATCTCTCTCTGTCAAATAAATAAATTAAAAAAAAAAAAAAGCCCTTACGAGCAGCTCTGGGCATGACCCGCTCTTGCCTCTCCTGCTTACTTCAAAAGCTAAGCCACCCACCCTGTCCCTGCCTCACAGCAGACTTGGGGTCCAAAAGCTGGGGCCCAGACCCTGTCTACGCACTGGTTGGTATCTTTCTCCTCGGGCTCTTCTGAGGTATCTTCACACTCCTTCAGCCTCCAGTCCATGATGTAGCCAATGACAGGGGCCGTCAGCAGGCAGAGCAGCTGGAGGACACCGAAGATGGACGTGTAGAGGCCAACTGGGGAGGAAAATGGGCTGTGTCATGGGGGGGTGCCCATGAAGCCCGGAGCAGGGACCGGACAGAGTCTGAGACTTCACAGACCCTCCTGGAGTCTTCCACAGACCAGCCCCTAGGTCACTGTGGGCCTTGAGGAGTGCCTAGACACTTTAAACTCTGAAATCAAAGCTGGAGCAAGAGGCCGGCACCCCATTCCCTTCTCCACATCTTCTGCTTATTTCCAAGAAATGGCTAATGAAATCCAGTATGTCACAATGACTTCCCCGAGAAGCTCCAAGAAGCGTCTATGACTTGGGAACCACAAAATTACCAATGCTTGGGACCGAGGCTTCATGTGTGACTAGCTGTTAGTTTTCTGCCTCTAGAAATATACTGGGAAGGCTCACTCATTGGAGCTCTGATGTAAGGGCTCCAATCTTCAAAGAGCCTTCAAATTATGACGGGAATTTTTTTCAGGCAGACAGAAGCTGAGTTGACTGCCCCTTCCCCCACCCACAGTCCTAGCCAAGAGGGATGTTTTTTGGTTAAACAAAGACTGTCTGGAGGAGATGTTGCAGTGTTCTCTGACAATCCCGCTGCTTACCAGTGGCCATCACTGCATCAAGAAAGCAAAAGTAAAAAAGCAGAAAGGAGAGAAGTTAGAAGCAGAAATCTCAAAGGTTGTCATAGGGAAATGTTGGGGGTGGGGGTGGGGTGGAAGCAGGCTAGCTCTGGGCCCAGCACACATGCCACTTCCCACCAAGATCTGACTCTCAGAGCGCCTGGGGCAGGTTGGGGGGAGGGGGGCGGGGGTGGGGTGGGTGGAGGGAGGGAAGCCGAGCTTGAGCCAGGCTTCTGGGAATGGAGGCGGGTAAGCCCCAGCACAGGCATCAGCTGGGGGCTTCCTGTCTGCTGAGGCCTCAGTCACATGCAGCCAGGGCCTCGTCCCAGGCAGGCTGGTGAATCAGGCCCGTGGTGCCTATGGAGCAGCAGGATGGGGAAGTGGTATGAGTGCCAACAGCTCAGCAAACCCAACCCCTCAGGAACCCTGCTCTGTCAGTTCCCTCCTACCAGCTGGGCTCTCTGAGAGAGGGAGGGGAGGGCTGGGGAGGGGCCATGCATCCGCCCTGACCCCGACAATGTCTGACACCACAGGCCTCCCTCAGAGACCCTGCATTCCACCAGCTCCCAGGTCCTAAGGCAGTCCCTAGGGGAAGAGCCGGCTGTGGGGGGGTCGGGGGGTGTCGGGAGCAAGAGCTCACAGAAGCAGAACGGGGAAAACCAACGCCCTGTCAGCTACAGATTGAATTTCCTGGCCCAACTTTCTCTACTTCTTGAAATTGACTTTTTTTTTTTTAATTGACTTTCTGAATGTGGGAAACAGTTGGAAAAAAATCCCTCTTCGGCAGCAAAGGTTTCTTAGAGAACTGGAATAAAAGTCCGCGACTCGGCGGCAGGGAGATCTGCCTTCCCCAAGCCAGTGCAGGCCCTTCCCTGCACACTCCAGGGGCTTCACATCTCTGGGACTGACTTTGTAACAGAGGCTGTTTAGACATGATCCATCAACTTTCCCCAAAGCGCGGCCCACAGAGTTTAATGAGTGTTACACAGTAAAAAGGTTCTGTGGTAGAAATTTGGGGACACATCATCAGACAAAGCTAAAGTGCTCACTCTTTCCTCTGGGGCTGTCTTAGGGCCTTTACTGTGTCAGAGCTCATTACGAAATTTTCCAAAGGCACATGACAGCCCGTGCTTCTCCACTTTGCTTGGTTGCAGGACACCCCTTTCCACAGTGGAACCAATGCTGTCTGGGTCCCTTCCTCATCCTTCCGTTTTGTTTAAGCTCGATTTCTCGCCCCTTTTAAAAACTGTATTTGACTCCTTGCGATGCCTAGTGTAACCTCCCCTAGGGAAAAACAATTAAACCAACAAACAGTTGCACACCAATGGGGCTGCCAATAAAAAGGATTTACTGACTGTTTGTCCCGCTTGGGGATGACTAAAGCTGACTCAGCTCAGGCCCTGAGGAAGTACTGATTCTCTTTGTGGAATCCAAACCTCTAATCAGCTGGAGACCTTGTGTACTGTTTTAGAAAAATGGCCATGCGGTATCACCTCTGTTTACCAAATTTAACAAGCCTGGACGGGATCACCCACACCAGGAAGCCTCCCAGCCCGCCCTGCCCGCCCAGTTCAGGGGGCAGGTCTGGGGACGGGAGCACTGCCCCTGGATACATGACGTCTCTGCAAGCCTGGCCTCCGGGTTCCCTAGGCAGGGAGGTGCTGGGCTTTGGGTCGGCCTGCCTGTCAGCTGAAGTACCCCCCATCCCGCACACTGTTTTCATTGGCGAATACGCAAGTCACTGGTGCCCCTGAGGCAATGGAAAACATGTGCCCCACACCCTGAACACATGTGTTATTTCCGTCTCCCTCCCTGCTCCCTGCCCAAACCAGGACATTCTAATGGCAACGGGAGAGAAGCAGTGGGGCTGGCCATGGAGAAGCCTTCTCAGCCTGCTGTTTCCGGTCCAGCCTGGCCTAGCACCTTGCAGGTGGTGGGCCTCCCCTCTGGCGAGAGAGGGTACTCACCGCTCACCAGGTGCCCTCTTGGGGGACCGTGCACCAGGGACCGGGGGCCGCCTACCTACGTCCTGGTCGCCGCTGACCAGGAACTTGAGGATGTTGTTCATGGCGCCCATGTAGAAGATGAGCCGCAGCTGCGTGATGCACATGGTGAGGAGGCTGAGCAGCAGGATGGGGCTGAACACGCTGTGCATGAAGGAGGGCGCCGCTGTGGGGGAGAGCGGCGGTGCTCAGGGGGGCCGTGGCCCGCAGCCCTGGGGCCACAGCCCACCCACCGTCCGGGGGCTCAGCGGGCCGTATGGGGAGGCCTGGTTGGCCTCCCAGATCGCCCCGTGCTGGAAGCAGGGATGGGCCTGCGTGAGGTGCAATGCGTGGGCCCTGGACTTGGGCCACCCAGGTGTGGGAGCTGAGCTGGATGAGCTCCTTACCCATTTAGCGCCTCAGTGTGCTCATCTGTAAACCCAGGTGCAGGAGCCGCCTGCCCTCTGGGGACGCAGTGGCAGTTGCCTAGGACGGCACCCACAGAGCCCTCGGTGGCTGCTGGCCCCAGAGAAGGGGGCTGGGGTTTCCTGGTAGGGCTGGCTTCCTCCTCCCCAGCGCTGAGCTGCGGGCATGGGCACGGACCCCCCTGGTGACATCCTAGGCAGGACTTTGAAGGTGAGGGTGGTGAGGGGGTACCTGCAGCATCCGGCTTGCACTTGACCTCCAGGTCGATGGTGGACAGGCACAGCTTATGGCCCTCCTGCAGTGCTGCCTGCTCCTTGCTGCTCCTCATGGAGCTGCCCACGCTGAGACGGCGCCCCACCGTGGTCACCTGCTTATAGAACTGCTTCCCTGTGATCTTGTGGTCAAAGCCCAGCCAGCTGAACTTGATCTTCACCCTGGAGGCCACAGGACAGTGTCCACCGGTGCCCCCCGGGACCCTGGCCGGGGAGGAGGTAAGGGGCAGACACCGTGTCCACTTACGAATAGTCCATGTCCTCCGGCCCTGGGAAGGGCTCCAGGGGCCAGTTAAAGAAGCAGTTGAGGAAAACCAATCCAGAGCAGCTTGCCCAGACCACAAGGATGATGATGAAGGAGACACCGAAGTCATAGATGACCTGACAGGCACAATGGGGTGGGCACAGGGCCGTGGGGCAGAGTTAGCAGAGGGAAGCCAAGGCGGGCGGGTGGGCGGGGGGCATTTTGCAGCCCTCCTCTCTCTGCACTGAGCTGCGTGAGAAGGCACAGCCCTGCAAGCCCAGGGGGCTGGTCATCAGATACCCTGCCTTCCAATAATCCCAGCTTGCCCTGGCATTTCATTGACCCTCTGTCTCTCCAACTCGGGCTAAATGCCACCTCCTTGGAAAGGCCTTCCCTGACTGCCCCGTCACCGTCACATCACTAGTTGCCAGGGAACAGTCCTGGCTGAGATTACAGACTTCTTGATTCCTTTCCTTGTCCCTTATTAGTCTGCTCCCTGAGAACAGGAAACTGCTAGCCTCGTCCACTGACGGGCCTTGAAGAGTGCCCATGGCAGATGCCAAAAAATACTCCAGGAATGAACAGATGATGTCTCCCTTTGCTCCTCTGCGAAGTGAGCAGAACGCTGGCATGTGCCCTCCTGGTGCTGTGGTGGGGGCTGGCAGATAGGATGCTCAGAGGGACGGGGCCTGGCAGGTGGGAAGCCTACTGAGCTTGAGCGTGGTAGCTGTTAGCTGTTGTGGCCACTGCCACCAATTATTTCCAACACGACAGTCCCTAGTGTCCTGGCAGACTGCTGCCTAGCCCCCACTCCTAGGGAGAGGAGTCGGGGAGCAAGGCAGGGCAAAGGCAGTAAGACAGCAAGAAGAGGTGGAGGCGGAACTTGGAGGCTTCTTCTCCACACTCCAGAAGTGTGAGAATCGCGAGAAGGCTACAGGATGGCCGGCCCCACCCCCTCCAAGCGCCTGGATTCCCTGGAGGCCAGCCCACATTGTGACTCCGTCTCCTCGTCTATGGCCTTCTTGCCCTGCACTGCAGGAAAGGGGGTTTGACTTGTGTTGAAGCCAGAGGTGGGAGAAACCGCTCCTGAAGCCCAGCAAGAGCAACAGTATTTGGGGTGGAAACTGGAAACTGATGGGACTGTGAGGTGTTTGCTTCCTCCTGACCCTGCCGTGACTTCCACGGGCTGAGAATCCTGCCTGGGAGGGAAACAGCTGAACCAACTTAGCCAAGAGCCCCGGTCCGGCCAATGGGGAATAACAGCCCAGTAACAACAGAGGGGCGGGGGGTGGGGGTGCCTGACTAGAGACAGACTAAACTCAGCCTTTTCTCTACCGCAGCCCAGAGACGGCAGAAATGCAAAGGCGGCCTGTGGTAATGCCCTGCACCATATGCTTGAATCTTCCCTCCCCCACAGCCTGGTGGTTTCCTTCCTCACCCCCGTGGTGCCCAGGTGCATCCTCCCAGGTGTGCGTGGTGCGGGAGGGGCAACCCCAGCTCCCACAGTTACTGCCCTCTTCAGAGAAGGTTGAAGGAGCCTCAGGACGGGCCTCCAGGGCCAGAGCGGGAGGCTGGCCACATCCTCACCTTGATTCCAGGGAAGGTGACTGCGGATGAGGCATAGGATCCAATCATCAAGGCAATAAACGTGGACCGAAGGTCGCCAAACATGTTGGGTAGCTGAAAGACAAGAAGCAAGGGGACCCGCTGAAAGAATGGGTAGTAGACTGGTAGGGGGCAGTGGGGGAGGGAATCAGGGTCTCTTCAGCTTCCATTTCTTATCTGCTCTCCTCCCTGGGTCACTGAGGGGCAGTAATTACGCCTCATTGGAAGCTTTTCCTTTGGAACTGAGCTTGATAAGGGAGGCCAGATGAATGCTGAGCTCCGACTCCGGATGTAAAGACAGAGCTGTTAGACTTCCTGGCTGGTGACTGTCCCTCCTCTCTTCAGGCACAAGCCAGGGACCTTCCTGTCTTTGCAGGGTTTACACTGAGCTAGCAGCGAGCAAAGCTGGGAGCCTCAGGCATCCCTCAAAGGGAGCAAGCCTGTTAAAAATAAAAATCTATTTGGGGATGAGAGTGTCACTGTATAAATAAAAGTATCAGCGTCCCAGAAGGACCAGATGTCAGCAAAAGCTGCTTTCGGTTCTGAGACAGCAGGCTTCTGGAAGGTGCCAATCAGAAATCTACATTTCCCTCAGGGCTAACAAGGGGGCTAGCCTGGGATTCCTGCTTCTGAATTTCTAAGTGCAAGGAGGACTCTCCCTCTCCAGGTGATGGGCACCTGAGAAGACAGATGGCAAAGAAAGAATGGCAAAGAAAGACCCGGTCTGTCTTCCCAGCGAGGTCCTCCTCACACCTCACATCAGCTCACTAACAGCCTGATACAACTTCAAAGCGAACCCCCTCCCTGCCCCTCCCACCCGGTGACCCAAGGTCCTGGGATCAGGCCCTGCATGGGCTCCCTGCTTGGCAGGAAGCCTGCTTCTCCCTTTCCCACTCCCCCTGCTTGTGTTTCCTCTCTGGCTGTGTCTCTCTCTGCAAATAAATAAATAAAATCTAAAGGGGAAAAAAAAAAAGAAATGAGTAAGGGACATCACCAAAATGAAACACTTTTGTGCTTCAAGGGGTACCACCAACCAAATGAAAAGACAATACACACAAAAAGAGGAAATTTCTGCAAATCATACATCTGATATGGGACGTGTGTCTAGATGCTATGTCTATAGATAAAGAACTCCTGCAACTCAATAATAAGGTAAGCTATTTTTTTTAAATGGGCAAAATATCTGAACAGACATTTCTCCAAAGAAGATATACAAATGGCCAAAATATACTCGGTATCATTAATCAAAGGGAAATGCAAATCGAAACCACAATGAGATACCGCTTCATTCCCGCTAGGGTAGCTATAATAAAGAAATCAGATACTAACACACACTAATGAGACTGCACAGGAATCAAAAACCTCCTCTGCTGCTGGTAGGATTTTAAGATGGTACATGGCCACTTTGGATGAGAGTCTGGCTGTTCCTCAAACATTTAAACACAGAGTTAATCATATGACTTAGAAATTTCACTCCTAGGTTTATACCCAAGAGAAATGAAAAACGTATGGACTCACAAAAACTTGTACGTGAATGTTTATGGCAGCATTCTTCACAATATCAAGAAAGGGCAAACAACCCCAGTGGCCATCTGTGAGTGAATGGAGAAACAGAATGTGGTCTCTCTCCACAATGGAATGGTATGCAGGCACAAACAGAACAGAGCACGGACACATGCTGCAGCGCGATGAACCCTGGAAACATTAGGACCGGCGAAAAGAAGGCGCAAGAGACCACATATTGGGTGATGCCATTCACGTGAAACGTCTGGAATGGGCAACTCCATAGAGATACAGAATAGATGAGTGGTTGCCCAGGGCTGGGGTACAGGAAGCTGGGAGTAAATAGGGAGGAAATGCTAATGGGTACAGAGCTTCTATTTGGGTGATGTAACTGATTATGGTGATGACTGCACAACTCTGAATATACTAGAAACCACGGAATTGTATATTTCAGGTGAATTCAGGTATGTGGATTTGTCTCAATTTGCTGTTAAAATACACGAGTAAGATATGTTAAGATGTTTTGGCATCCTGGGATTAAACAGGAACATGAATAAATCTATAGTATATGGCCAATAAACCATTTTATGGCATGGGGCCAGGGTGGCCATCCAGGCTTCCCCCAAATTCCTAGCACACAAAGAGCTCTTCTTCCAGCCCTCACGTAGAGTGGACCCTCTGTCCACTCAGGCTTCTCAGACAAGGTCTAAGGGGGAGAAAGAGCATAGAGAAATCCCCCCCAGCAGGAAACAGAGGAAATGTGACATGCTCCTCTGTGCCCGGGGAACCCTGAGGTGAAACAGAAAGGTGCCAGTCTCACTCTGCACATCTGCTTCCCAGGTATGCTGTGGTTCAGAGGACTGCCTTGGTTCCTGACTTCACGTATTTGCGCTGCCCTGTGCTGGCTGATCCAGTAAGGCAGCCTTGTAGGGGAGTCACTTCTGGGAGGCATTCTGCCTCAGGGAGAATCCAAAGATTTGTTTTGCTTATATGGAAGGAGAGAACCATTCCAATTGGGGATGCCACTCCAGCCACGGGAGAAGAAAGGGGTCAGATGGGCTTGGAACCCAACCAGAAGAGCAGATAGAGGCCAAGTGCCTGGTATAGGAAAGGCTACTTGGTACAAAGTCAAGCCAGAAAAACACTCTTGGTGCTGCAGACAGCTTTGGGCACAAAGAATGTCTCCAACTTTTCACAGGGCGGGGAATACTCTAAAAAGGCAGACAGCTTGCTAGCTAGCTAGCCCTTTTCCTTCTACCTTCTTAAGCTCACGATTGCCTTAACCCTAACCTAGGACAGAGGCCAAGAGAATAATGGACTTGGGGCTAGCAAACAACCATGGGTTGTTTCTTTATTTAGGGTGCCTGAGATCCAGGACAGGGAAGAACAGGAAGCTGGGAAAGGACACTGATTTCCCATCGGCCCACTGATGAGGCCCTTGCCTTCCTTGCCACTTGATGAGGCCCTTGCCATACCTAGACAAGGACCGGAGCCTTTCAGCTGCCCCCCTTGCTGCTTGGCCTCTCCCTCCTACAACACTCTTAGCAACACCAAGAAAATTCTTCCCAATATGTTATTTTGGTCAACAGGGGGATTCCTAGGGAGTGTAGAGCCTCAGGTCAAATCATACTACTACACAGGCTTCTGGCCGTCACCTACATCTTGTATTTAAATTAGGACTATTTTTCCTGATTAGAAAACCAATTTATGGGGATGCCTGGGTGGCTCAGTCAGTTAAGCAGCTGTCTTTGGCTCAGTTCATGATCCCAGGGTTCTGGAATCAAATCCTGCATCGGGCTCCCTGCTCAGTGGGGAGTCTGCTTCTCTGCCTCCCACTCCCCCTGCTTGTGTGCCCACTCTCTCTCTCTCTCTCTCACAAATAAATACAACCTTTTTTTTTAAAGCGATTTATGTTCATTGTAAAACATCTGAAACAAAGTATACATAAAGAATAACATAAAAATCACCCTGATATAGTCAATGTTACTATTTTTTTTTTAAGGATTTTATTTATTTATTTGACAGAGAGAAATCACAACTAGGCAGAGGCAGGCAGAGAGAGAGGAGGAAGCAGGCTCCCCGCGGAGCAGAGAGCCTGACGCGGGGCTCGATCCCAGGACCCTGAGATCATGACCTGAGCCGAAGGCAGCGGCTTAACCCACTGAGCCACCCAGGCACCCCTCAATGTTACTATTTTGACATATTTACCTTTAATCAGTTTCCTACAAATACCTGTAACTTTTAAATAAAACTGGGATCATATGCTACATATTGTTTTACAATTTTTTTCCCTTTTACTTGATATGTTTTCTTTTTTCTTTCTTTAAAAAATTATTTAAGGGCACCTGGGTGGCTCAGTTGGTTAAGTGACTGCCTTCAGCTCAGGACATGATCCTGGAGTTCTGGGATCTAGTCCCGCATGGGGCTCCCAGCTCTACAGGGAGGTCTGCTTCTCCCTCTGACCTTCTACCCTCTCATGCTCTCTTTTACTCACTCTCTCTCTCTAATAAATAAATAAAATACTTTAAAAATTATTTAAGATTTTTAATTTTTATTATTATATTTTTATTTTTTTAAAATATTTTATTTATGTATTTGAGAGAGAGAATGAAGAGAGAGCACAAGAAGGGGGAGGGTCAGAGGGAGAAGCAGACTGCAGAATCAACCTGAGCTGAAGTCGCTTAACCAACTGAGCCACCCAGCCATCCTTATTTTTATTTTTTAAAGATTTTCTTTATTTAGGGGTGCCTGAGTGGCTCAGTCAGTTAAGGGTCTGCCTTCAGCTCAGGTCATGATCCCAGGGTCCTGGGCTCAAATCCCACATTAGGCTCCCTGCTCAGCAAGGAGCCTGCTTCTCCCTCTCTCTCTGCTTGCTGTTCCTCCTGCTTGTGCTCTCTCCCACTCTCTCTCTCTCTCTCTCTCTGTCAAATAAATAAAATCTTTTTTAAAAATTAAATAAAAATAAATTTTAAAAAGATTTTATTTATTTGAGAGACAGCGTGTACATGCTAGCAGGGGAAGGAGCAGAGGGAGAGGGACAAGCAGACTGGGCGGACTGTAGAGCCCCATGTGGGGCTCAATCCAGAACCCTGAGATCATGACCTGAGCCAAAAATCAAGAATCAGCTGTTCAACTGACTGAGCCACCCAGGTGCCCGTTTTTATTATCTTTTATTTTTAAGTAATCTCTACACCCAGCATGGGGCTCAAACTCATGACCCCAAGGTCAAGAGTCTCATGCTCCACTAACTGAGCCAGCCAGGTACCCCTGTAAATGTTTTCTTAGTGTTCACCTTCAACATAATTTGTAATGACTGTCTGGTATTTCCTTATCTGGATGGTCTATAATTTATGCAACCATTTCTCTGATGTTGGAACTGAGGTCCTTTTTAATTAACATTCTTAAAGATAAACATATGTGTACATAGCTATTATTCCCTTAAGGTAAATTCCCAAAAGTAGAATCATTAGGCAAAAGGGAATACACACTTTTAAGTTTCTGTGACATTCCATGCCAAACTGCCTTCCAGAAAACTTACACCAAATGGTAATTCCCACCAGCAGCATAGTAGAGTGTCTATTTCATGGTATCCACTCCAGCACTGTGTGTTATCATTATTTTTAATATTTGCCACTTTACCAACATCCTTGTTTTATTTATCTTTTTTTTTTTTTTTTTTTTTTTTTTTTTACATTTTATTTATTTGAGAGGGAGAGAGTATATGAGACAGGGATAGATCATGAGCACAGGACAGAGGCAGAGGGAGAAGCAGACTCCCCGCTGAGCTGGGAGCCCAAGCAGACCTTGATCCCAGTACTCTAGGATAATGACCCAAGCCTAAGGCAGATGCTTAACTGACTGAGCCACCCAGGCACCCAACACCCTTGTTTTAAAATCCATTTCTTTGTGTATATAAATGAAGTGAATCAATGATTGATACTTGCTTCAAAACAGTCTGGGTGGTGGGTGGAAACAGTAACAAAGCAAGGCTAGTTATGAGCTGATAACTGTTGAGGTTGTAAGATGGGTACAGAGAGATCATTATACTACTCTCTCTAATACCACATATATAGAACTTATTCCATGACTTTTTTTTAAGGATTTTATTTATTTATTCGACAGACAGAGATCACAAGTAAGCAGAGAGGCAGGCAGAGAGAGGAAGGGAAGCAGGCTCCCCGCTGAGCAGAGAGCCCAATGCGGGGCCTGATCCCAGGACCCTGAGATCATGACCTGAGCCGAAGGCAGAGGCTCCAACCTGCTGAGCTATCCAGGCACCCCTTATTCCATGATTCAAAAAAAGAAATTTAAAAAAAATTATATTTATTGATTACTAATGACTTTGAACACTTTCTACAATTTTTAAAATCAGTCATTTAGAGAAGCCTGGGTGGCTCAGTCGGTGGCTGCCATCAGCTCAGGTCATGATCTCAGGGTCCTGGGATCGAGCCCTGCATTGGGCTCTTTGTTCAGCGGGAGCCTGCTTCTCCCTCTGCCTGTTGCTCTCCCTGCTTCTGTTCTCTGATACATAAATAAATAAAAATCTTTTTAAAATACCAGTCATGGGGCGCCTGGGTGGCTCAGTGGATTAAAGCCTCTGCCTTTGGCTCAGGTCATGATCCCAGGGTCCTGGGATCGAGCCCCGCATCGGGCTCTCTGCTCCGCAGGGAGCCTACTTCCTCCTCTCTCTCTGCCTGCCTCTCTGCCTACTTGTGATCTCTGTCTGTCAAATAAATAAATAAAATCTTACAAAAAAAAACCAAAACAGTCATTTATATTCCTCATGTGTCTTTTTTTTCCTGTGAGGATATTAGTCTTTCCATAAGGATTTTATACAGGCTTTTCATATATTAAAGAGTCATAGTTCGTCCATGAACTGCAGGTATGTTTTCCTAGTTTGTCCTTTAACTTCCTCTTAGTTCATGGTGGGTTTGTTTTTTTGACCAATACAAGTATTTAAATAGGAAGTCAAAGTGTGTGTCAGCTTTTAGGGTCTACCTAGCATTTCAGATGAAATCTCTGAAAAGAACATCAAGGGTGACTTTGGCAAGTGAAATCCAAAGTACAAACATCCCAGCTATAGTCAGTGTGTGGTAGCAATCGCAGAAGAAGAGGATGTCCCTAAGGACATTAATTATTTTTTAAATGTTAATACTAATTGTGTTTTATCCTTTAAGCTGCTTCCTTCCCTTCCTCCAAAAGCTGCCATGCCTGCCAGGAGATTTCCCCTATTTGCTGTGCCTAGGAGCAGCTTGATTAGAGAATTTTCCTTATTATTAAATAATAATATATAATAACAGCATAATTGTATTATTATAACATATAATAATAATAATAGCACTGTCATAATAAATTTTTAATGCCTACTACAGGTATTATCTTAAAAACACTCAAAACAACCTTATAAGGTAGGTGTAATTTCTTAGCCTTACTTACTGGGTATAAAACTCAAGGATTAAAAGCGTCAAGGGACTCCCCCAGACCAGTCAGGATCAAATCTGGGATTCAAAGCGGGTCAAGTTTCTGCATTGGGCAGCATTGGGCTACTCTCCTCTTGGAAACCTCAGTTTGGTCTCCAAGGCAATTACCCTCACCTCTCACCTTCTATTTGTTCCTGATTAAGCTTTCAGTCTGCTCTCCCACTAGAGGTTTTCCCCATCCCCTCTGATGCTCCTTTGGGACCTGCCAATGGTCTGGGGCTGCACCTTCAAAAGGACTCGCATTTGCTGTGGACTTTCTCCTCTCTCATCCTCGCATCTGTCTCCTCCTCCCTCCCACCCTTCCCATCCTCCTGCCTCCAAACAACCTGCTCTGCAGAGGGCAGCTACTCTGAAGCCCTGGTGATGGGAGTGATGGCTGAGCACAGAGCAGAGTACCCTACTGTGGACCTAGAGGGCTGGGTGGAGGGGAAGAACCAGCTGTGCTGCCAAGTAGGAAGCCAGAACCAGTGCTACAGTGACAGATGACAGGGGAAAGCACTCAGGAGGGGCAGCTTCCTGATTCTGGCTTCACGACTGCACTCACAGGTGGGGAACACAGGCCCCCTCCCCAGGCTCTGGGTGCTTCCCATAGCCACTTCAGTTGCTTCTGCAAGGGCCGGGGCTGGAACAGGCTTGCAGGGCAGAACCCGGCCTCTCCAAGCTGGCCTTGCTTGCTCGGGGATACAGTGGTGACTCATTCTCAGCCCCTCAGCCGCCCTGTAAACAGGCTCTGGCTGTGTGACCTTCCCCGAGGGGAAAACAGCAGCTGCAGGCAGCACCCGCCTGCCCCCCCACCCCGAGTCCTGGCCACGGAACAGGGCTCCTGGACAAGAAGACCCAGAGGCCTGGGCTCCAGGATGGTGATGACAGGTTGGCCTCCTTGGAGGACACTCTAAGATGCCTCTCTACTCAGGGGCCCCCACGACAGGCCTTGGCTGGGAGGCAGGGACAGAAGGGCCACCGTGTTTCCCCTCACACTGACTTTGCAAATCCACGGTCTCCCAAGCCCACCAGTTGGGGACATGCCCTGGGCCTCCGGGAGAAGCCACAAGGCCCCTTCCAGAGGTGAGCCTTGTCCAGAGGTGGCTGGTGGACACACCCAGAGCTCTGTACAACCTGTATAGGCTGGGATCCACGTACCAGTCTGGACAAGCAGACTCAGCAAAGCTGGGCTATTTCCTAACCCCAAACAACCGGGCAGCTCCAAGTGCACATTGCCAGGAAAAGGTCCTTGTGGTCACCTTTCCGCTCCACTGATGCAAGGGGTGGGGAGGAGGGACTCCACTCCCGAAACTACCTCGTTCGCCTTCCCAGCAGGGTTCAGCCCTGCTGATGCCTCCACCACACTTTCTGTTCACCCCTGGACGCTGGACGTGTCACATGGTGAAGCAAACTCACAAGGGAAAACACCTTCTGATGGGTGAATTTTTCCCAGGTCAATGGCGATCAGCTGGCTATTTTGGGTTCTTAAGGCACAGGGTAGAAACCAAAAGACAGAACTGGCTCCGGGCATGGGGAATTGTGTTCCCCTCTTACCCAGGCTCCCAGAGGGCTGGCTGGGGTGCTGTGGGGATTGTCTCCTGATCGTGGAAATGAGTCGGCCAAGCAGAAATACCAAACTCCCACCACCCCACCCCACCCCCCGCCAGGGTGCATGTGCTTCCCTGCTGTACCCTGATGCCTTTTCTTCATCTCTTCTCAGTATTTGAAGAAGGCTGTTTATTTTGTTTTCATCAAATTCTAGTCCCAAATCCCACGGGACCATTTCTTCCTCAGATTGAAAGTCAGACTTGAGTGAGTCAAATAGGAAAAGTCCACAGAGAAATTTTTCATTGAGGACCCTGACAACATTTTGTAACCGCTTCTCCAGGAGGTTTCCAGCTCAGAACTCCCTGTCCCACCCACATGGACGGGGGCCGGGCAGGGGGCGAGTAATGAAGTGGAAAAGATGCGTCCACAGTGTTGGCTGCATCTGCTCCCATCTCCAAGCAACCCCAGGCTGTGGATTGCGGGGTGGCAGCCCAAAGACACCGCCTCAGCCGCCGGCCGGTGTTTGCACTCCAACCAATGAAGCGAGTTAAAGGGTTGTATAAACGTTAGACACTGGGCAAACAGACCAAAGTGTGCTGTCCAGATGTCCAGCGGGGAAGCTGAGGCTCTCTGCCCCAGGGAGTGCTGTGTTCCCATGGAGTGTCACTCTCCTCCTTCGAGGCTGTCTCATGGCCCAGCTCAGACCCTCTGCTGTGGGGACCTGGGAAAGGCCCCCGACTGGCAGGCAGCCCATCTGGCATGGAATCCAGTCTTGCCTCTCTGAGCCTCCCCTCTAGGGGCAAGTCACCCACGAGTACAGACCTCTCAGGCTCCACTGGCTATCTCGCCCCAGTCTGTGGGGGGAAAAGGCATTCTGCCAACCCAGGGGCCCCCCTCCACCAATGGGGTGACAGCTCACAGCCCCTGGTCACTTTATTTATACCACAGCCCATGCAACACAAACCTCCTTAGAACTCAGAAAGTCCCCAAATTAAGGTTTCCATGGCAACACATTCCCCCAGATTCCCAGGTTATCACATAGTAATTATCCAATGCCCCAAAGAAGTTGTAGGAGATTTGATTTAGGGAGCTCCTAAAGGCGACCCTGAAGACTCCTTTGTCCCCCAAATTAGAAAATGGGTGGGAGACACAAACACAAAGTGCCATTGTGCGGCTAGCCGGGCGTCTTTGGGAGCCAATCCTGACAGTTCTGCTTTTTAAAGGCCTGGGCTATGTCAGAACGAGATCGGGCTCTGCTCAACAGAAGACTTGGCCAGCCCTAAAACATTGCCCAAGAGCTCCAGCTCTGTCCTCGCTGACCTGCTTCTCATTCCCCTTTTGGGGTCTATTCTGGAAAGGAGAGCCATGAGAGCCCTCCTCTGAGACCCTGTCGGACAGGAGAACACCCACTGAGATCCCCCAGGCCGGGGCAGCAGTGGAAGGGCAACATGACTGAAAAAGTGCTGAGGGAGCTGGCAGAAGGGGGGTTCAGCAGGAGGTGGGGTGAGGGAGTAGGTGTCAGCCCCTGCTTTCCTGACAGGGGACAGGAATTGAGCAGCTTCTTGGCGCCTCTAGACCGAAGGGTGTGAAGCATCAGATAACATATATTTTAGGTTTTGCAGGCCAGATAGTCTCTGTACAACTATCTCACTCTGCCCTGCAGCACAAAGGCAGCCGCAGACAATAGTAAACAGTAGACATAGCTGTGTTCCAGTGAAACTTTGTTCACAGGGGCGCCTGGGTGGCTCAGGCCTTCGGCTCAGGTCAGGATCTCAGGGTCCTGGGATCCAGCCCCAGGAGGGCTGCTGAGCAGGGAGCCTCCTTCTCCCTCTGCCTCTGCCCCCAAGCCTGGTCCTGCTCCAGCGCATGTGTGCGTGCGCGCACTCTCTATCTCTCCAATAAATGGATAAAATCTTTGAAAAACACAAAAACCAAAGCTTTGTTTATAATCCTCCCCCCACCAACCACAGCTGGCAGCTTTTAGGCAGCAGGCATGAGCACTGGAAGCCGAGTGGGGTAGAGGGGCCCACAGGGACCCCCGGGCCAACCGCAAACAGACCCATCCGAAGACCCACCTCAGAAACAGCCACAAGCCCTCGCTGACCAAAGGTGACTTACAACTGGGCACAGGTACCAAAAAAGGAAAATTCCACGCATTCCCGTACCTCCTCACTCCCTGAACCACAGCCCCCAGCACTGCCTCCTGGCAGATAGTCTCTGCCTCCCTGTCCTGCTGTCCTGTCTGCTGCTCCCCTGCGGTATGTTCAATAAACTTCTATCTCCTTTGTTCTGCCTTGAGTGAATTCTTTCACCACCAGTCCCTCCACCCAGCTGGGTCGCCCCACACCTACCAGTGGTCTGGATTTGGCCTGGGGGCGGCAGTTTGCTCACCCCTGCTCTAGACCCAAGAATGGAGACCTTAGGAGACAAGCCACCAGGCTCCCTTAAACAGATCTCTGCTAACCAAACTCTTTAGGTTAACAATCAGATGGTCACTGTGTATCTTGTGTACCTTTGACTCCTGGTGGGACAGTGAGGAGCTAATGGGAGTGTTCCTACACAGTGCTTTTGACCTTCACACAGACCTATTAAGAGGCTGATGAAAGCAGTAGAGCCACAAAAAAAATTGCACCACGCGTACACAGTTTGCTTGCATACAATCTCAAGGGAAGTACAGCCTACCTTAAGCTTATTTGTGATCACCCAGAGGTCTAAAAACCCTAGGGTAAGATACCTTGCTCACCCAGAAAGACAGCGAATTTGTTTTTATAGATGAAAGAGTTCTTACAAAACACTTAAAAAAAAAAAAAAAAACAAGGGGCGCCTGGGTGGTTCAGTGGGTTAAAGCTCAGGTCATGATCCCGGGGTCCTGGGATCAAGCCCCACGTTGGGCTCTCTGCTCAGCGGGGAGCCTGCTTCCTCCTCTCTCTCTCTCTCTCTGCCTGCCTCTGTCTACTTGTGATCTCTGTCTGTCAGATAAATAAATAAAATCTTTGAGGAAAAAAAAAAACAACAAACAAAACATAAACAGCCCTGTAGAAAAACAGACAAATCACACCAAGAAACAATTCACAGAATACAAATGACCACCAAAAAAAAGGTGGAAAGATGCTCTGTCTCAAAAACAAAGAAAAATTTTTAAAAATCATGGTTATACCATTTTCACCAGATCAGACTGGCTAATATTTAAAAAGATAATAACAAGGTCTGGGGAAGGGGTGTGGAGAAAGGGCCACTCTTATCCATGCTGGTACAATAGTATTAGGATGGAACCTGTGGGGAAGGCCAGCAATCCCACTTCCAGGAATTTATTTTACGGAAAGGTATGTACAGGGGTGTTCCCTCCAGCAACACCATAAATCAGGAAGACTAGAAACCACCCCAAGTGTTCATGAGCAGGAAACTGATTGAGTAAATTATGGTATATCTATATTATAGAATAACAGAGAACTGTTTCATAATGAGGCGGAGCTCTAGAGTTTAAAATAATAAGGCAGATTTCTAGGTACCGGCAGAAAAACATGTGAAAAGAACTAAGTGAAAAAGGCAAACTGGTAACAGCCTGTTTTAGAAAAAAAGAATAACATTGGTATACGCAGATTTACATTCTAAACTGCTGAAGGCGTGCTTATAGAATTTTACAGCCTATACTTTATATTCCTAAAATAACGACTTCTGAAAATAAGACAAAATTTTGTCTATAATCATAAAAAAGGAATCCAGAAGTCGAATTGTTACAGGCTTACTAGCCACCTCTAAATGTTCCTTGAAAACTATAAGCTCATTCTTTTTTTTCTTTTTTTCTTTTTTTTAGTGGTCTCCATACCCAACGTGGGGCTTGAACGCACAACCAGGAGATAAAGAGTCACAAGCAAGCAGGGGGAGGGGCAGAGGGAGAGGAAGACAAACGAACTCCAGGCTGAGTATGGAGATTGACATGGGGTTCAATCCCAGGACCATGAAATCATGATCTGAGCCAAAATCAAGAGTCGAACACTCAACAGACTGAGCCACCCAGGTGCCCCTGCCAAAGGCTTTCTTTTTCTTTTTCTTTTTTTTTTTAAAGATTCCATTTATTTATTTGACAGAGAGAGAGAGATCACAAGTAGGCAGAGAGGCAGGCAGAGAGAGAGGAGGAAGCAGGCTCCCCGCTGAGCAGAGAGCCCCATTCGGGGCTCGATCCAAGGACCCTGAGATCATGACCTGAGCTGAAGGCAGAGGTTTAACCCACTGAGCCACCCAGGCGCCCCTGCCAAAGGCTTTCTTAAAGGTGATTCATGGTATGGTGGTTTTTACCCACTTGTCTTCTACTTTATTACAATAAAACATCTTTCTTCATCTCAGAGCATAAACTCCTGACATTCAAGGCCCATCTCTTTTCTATCCCTAATTTTATCCCTAAATTCTGCCATAACATAAGCACAGCATGACCAAAATAATGAGAATGATGCCAGGTTTTTCATTTTCATCTTGATGAAAGAGCTGGTCATTTTCATGCTGTCAAAGAACAAACAGAACCATGACTTTTGTTTCACAATTTACACAACTTAGTGGGGTTTGTGTACTTTGGATAGTTCTGAAATATTTCTTACTGTTTCGACATCTGTTTTCCCCCAGGAATTTGAGAAGGAAGGGGATACATCCATTTAAAAAAGAAATCTACCTGGTTAAGAAAATAGAAGTAACACACAAAAGAGTACAAAGTCAATCTCCCTCATATCATAGAGGGCAAGGCTGCCAGAGTTCCCAGAGATGCACGTGTCACTCACAGCCCTGTGTCACCCACACCTGTGTGTCACCTACGTCCAAAGCATACCACATACATAGCCCCCGCTGTGTCTTTCACACCTAACACAGAGTTCTCTGAACTTTCCACTTCCGTGGGCTCCCACCAGACAGTCATCCCTTCCCACCGGGACAAAGTTAACCAGGCAGAGCACAGGAAGGGGCAAAAGAGGAGGCACTGGGCCTGCCTGGGCCTGGCCTCGGGCTCAGGCTCACAGCCTGCAGGCAAGGGGTCACACAGAAGCCAGCACCTCTCTGAGCTCCTTCCAAGAAGACCGGCATCCCCAGGGCTCCCTCAAAGCCAAACAAGCGCCCCTCAACAGCAGGACTCCTGACTCTTAGTGGAAAGGGACATCAGAAACCAGAGGCCCCTGCAAATCGGGATGGCAGGTACCATGTCATAAAAATGTTTGTCACAGGGAAACTGAGGCAAGCTAGACTTTCCTGTCGGACAGAAATTTCTCTGAAGAGCATAGTATTCTCACTTCTTTCCCACTGGCCAGCTCTGAAGGGCCAGCCTGTAGAGAGGTCCCTTCTTCCTCCTAGGGAAGACATGTTTGGCCTTCTTTGACTGACTTTCTTCTAACAACCTATCCCACCTCACAAAGAAGCACATTCTGTGGAATTCTGCTGCTACAGATAAGGCGGCACACTGGGGTGCCTGGGTGGCTCAGTCGTTAAGCGGCTGCCTTCAGCTCAGGTCTGGGATCGAATCCCATGTCCGGCTCCTTGCTCTGCGGGAAGCCTGCTTCTCCCTCTTCCGTTCCCCCTCCTTGTGTTCCCTCTCTCCTTTTTTTTTTTTTTTTTTTAAGATTTTATTTATTTATTTGACATACCGAGACCACAAGTAGGCAGAGAGGCAGGGAGAGAGAGAGGAGGAAGCAGGCTCCCCGCAGAGCAGAGAGCACGATGCGGGGGCTCGATCCCAGGACCCTGAGACCATGAACTGAGCTGAAGGCAGAGGCTTTAACCCACTGAGCCACCCAGGCACCCCTTGTGTTCCCTCTCTTGCTGTTTCTCTCTGTCAAATAAATAAAATCTTAAAAAAAAAAAAAAAAAGAAAAGAAAAAGACAGGGGGCCACTGAAGCATCCCAAGAAAACATCTCTCTCCCCAGGGTGGTGGTTCTCTGTACCCTGGCATTCAGTAAACCATGACAAGAGGCAGCCATGTACACCCTTGAATTTTTTATTCCATTCTGAACAAAGGCAATGGTTCAGGGTGGGGAGATTCCAAGGGAGGGTTGTTTTTAGGTGGCACTGTTAACCAGAGCCGCCATGGGAAATGAGAGAAAAGAAAGTGGGTGGCAGCTTTTTTCTCTCTACTCCTGTCTTCTCTGCGCACGTGGCTAGTGAGCTGGCTTCCTTAGCGTGTAAGCCAAGGTCAGCAGGCAAGGGATGGTCCTGCTCCAAGAGCCGAGCTCTGCTGCCTTCAGGCCTACCTAGAGAGCCTCCCCAGCGCAGGAGGCCATGACTGGCTTTGCTGCCAGGCCACTTCATCCCCAGCAGTCCTCTCCTGCACAATAGGTAGATGGAAGGCAAGGAAACTGAAGCCAGCAAAAGCTGCCTCAAATTCACAGAGCGAGGACTGAACGAGAGATCTTTAAAAAATCAATACTTACTGTTAATGAAGTGAAAGTCATGCACATCCCACCAAAGCCATTCAGAGCCAGGGAAACGAAGATGAGCACGGAGAGGGCTGTAAGGAAACGGAAAGCTCATCATCGGGGAACCACAGCTGAGCTTCCGGGAGGCGAGGGCTGGCCCAGTGCCTCGCAGGAAGCAAGCGGAATGGATGACAAGCCATATGGGGTTAGTGATGGACACCTGGGGAGCTGGAACAGCCTCTTCCTCGCCTGCCACCCTCCTCTTGCCTATTTTACAGAGCCTGGGCTCCTGCGGAAGGTGTAGCCCCATCCCCCTTTCTCCACTAACCTTAGCAGCAAGCCACAGGCCTAAAGAAGCTGCTTTCTCCAAAAACAAAAATACAGGTGCTCAAAAATTAGTGGATGAGCCTGGCCAAGATTTTGGCAAACCTCAAGTGCTATTTTGGTGTTCGTTCTGAAAGTCCTTGAAGCAATGGCTCTACCTGAACGGGGCTGGGGACCAGCTAGATTCTAAGCCATCTTTTTTTTTTCTTTTTAAGTAAGCGCTACGCCCAACGTGGGGCTCGAACTCATGACCCAAGATCAAGGATTGCATGCTCTTCCAACTGAGCCAGCCAGGTGCCCCACTTCTAACCTATCTTTATAGTACTGGCCTGGGCTGCCTCAGAGGACTCAGCTCCCAAGTTATGCACACACCCCTCAGCTGGCCTGGTTCTAGAACTCAGGTTGGCATCGGGGAGGGCATCAGGGCCTGGCCTAGCTTGGTGATGGGATGGGAATATTGCACACCCAAGGAGCTTCTCTCAGACATCTGTCTGGAGTGACCACTGTCTTACCCAGTTCCCCATTTAAGACAAGAGACAGGGTTAAGGCTAACAGGCATCCCCTCTGACTTGAGCAGTGAGCCCCAGACTTGGCATGGCTAGAGCAAGCAGGTCTGCGAACACCTCTGGGCACCCTCTCCCCAGTCCCTGACCAAAGGGTAGAGGTAAAGTATACTCACAGTTCGGGTTACTTGCCCCATAGGCAATCAGCAAGCAGGAGACAGCAAAGCAGGCACTAAAAACAAGGAGAAACAGTACATTATTTACTATTACTGTTGTTATTAATGGTGTTCTTTGGAAGTATTTACTATGGGTCAGATGCTTCCAGAGAATTCACATACATTCTGAGGAGTACAACTGGCTCCATTTTACTGAGGAAGAAAATAAAACAAAGAAAAAACCACACATTCTCACAAAGTCTCACAGCCAGCAGCCGTCTAAGCTAGAATTCAGGGCCCAAAGGCAGATCTGATGAACACCACACTACACTATCCCCTCCCATCCTCAGACTGTAGAGGCCAGGGTTTTGAAATGAGTGGGCATGACCCGTTCCCCAGGTTCCTACGCCCGCTCTGCAGAGGAGCTGCAGTACCCCACTGAGCATAAAGGAGCTGAGCGGCAGCTTCCAAATCCTGTCTGCTTAGCTCCATCCTGGGGACCAAGGCCTCTTATGCTCCAAAGAATGAATGAGACTGATCCTCTACCCATTCCCTTCGTGGTCACAGAGCTCACCCATTGCAAACCTCAGCCCTGCAGATGATCATTTCCAGCGGGACTGGTCTGGGGAGGGCTGTGGACTGAGAAGACCTACTGCTTGGTGGACTGACCCTGAGTCTGGCAGACTGGAGCTTTATAGGCCAGGGGCATGCACCTCAGGAAGTGCAAACCAGTGTTCTTAATGACAAGCAACCATGAGCCTTCCCAAGCAGGCCCCAGGGCCCCAAGCCTTTCTTATGCAAGGACCACAGGACCTACTGATTTGGTGGCAGAATGGAGAGGAGCCCTACTCTGGGTGGGCATTTAGGGAGCTGACCGCACGGCTGACAGCAGGGACCAGGATTCTCCACAGTGGGGATCTCAGCGCAGGAGTCCCACCTGCCCGCCCCCAGCCCCTGCACTGACCTGCCCAGCAGCCTGAGCTTCCTTGGGCCATATTTGTCCATGACGATGCCTAGAGGCAGGGTGATGGCACTGAGCAGGAAGGAGCCTACGGTGAACGCCAAGTTGAGCATCTCATCCTGGGCCTTGCAGCTAAGCCAGCCATTCATCCAGCTGACCTCCTCGGATTCCTGCTCCGGCTCTGCTGTGCCCCCCACTGTGCCGTTGGTGACAGTATCTGTGTGTGTAGAGGGAGGGAAACTTGATCACAGGGTTGAGGCAGGGATTCCCAAAGATCAGAGGGGCAGCTGCACATTCAGACCCCACTGGAAATGTCAGGTCTGGCTCTGGCTACCCCGGGCTGGCTCTGGCTACCCCAGGCAGGCTTGACTGACTGTGCATCTGGCCCCAGCCCCTTGGAGCAGTAACGCAGAGGCTCTTATCTTTTGTAGAGGTCGCAAACCTTCTGGAGACTCCAATAAAGGAATCCATGCTCTTCCTCCTCCGAAAATGCCCACAAAGGCTTGCCCACAGTTTTAGGGGTTTCCCGTGTCCCTTGAGGCATGCATGAGCCCCTGCCTGAGATTCCCATTCGAGAGTAACCTATGGACCCAGCCTAGGCTGTGGGGCCACGGGCCGGCTGAAAATCTCAGCAGCTCTGTCGTGGAAACAGAATGAGGCCAGTCTATCAGGGCTCCATCCTATACCACCTGAGAGGGACAAGCTGCTGGGATCACTGCAATGCCCTGGTTCTCCTCGGTAAACCAAGGGGAAGAGCAGAACCCCTTGGAGAAGTTTTTTGTTTTCTTTTAAATAGTCCTAAGTCAGTAGCTTTCACTTGTTAAGGTCCACCTTTCTTACTTTCCCTGCTGGGGTCATGTTTTGCTGTCCCCTGAGGCCACACCTGTGCTACCTGCAGTCTTGGCCCTAATCGCCCCTCCAAAGTCCACTCAGGCCGGAGAGGGCAAGACAGAGGGAGGAAGAAATGCCGAGGCAGCTGCAGGCGGGAGGGTGGAGCACAGGCCGGAAGGCGGCAGAGGAAGCCTCTCCTCTCGGGCCCAGCTAGTCAAAGATGCTGACTAATCCTTCCAGAGAGGAGCAGCCTCTGATTAGATGCGAGGTCACACTGGGAGAGGCGAGGAAACACCTCTCTCCCGATAACTGCCCCCCTCCCGATTGCGGCCCTCTGGCGCCAGAGCCGTAAAGCTGAGGTCGGCAAAGGCCTGCCCAGGCCTCCCAGGGCTGCCCCAAGGTCATGGAGAAGGCTGCACTTAGGATGAATCATGCTGTGTATGCCAGCCTCTCACCAACAGCCCCTGCTGGGGGCACATCGATTGAGGGGGAGGGGCCAGAACCTGGCCTCTGGGTTTCAGTTTTGGTACCTCTACTTCCTATTTGGATAACCTTGGAAAAATGACTTAATATCTCTCTGTTTCTTTATTTGCAAAATGGCACAATACGGTAGTTGTATCTACCTCCTAGAGTCGGGGGGGGGGGGGCGGGGGGGGGGAGAGATACAGGAGGAACTCCGGACAACACCCTAGAGCTTACACAGACATAGAAAGTGCTCGATAAACAACAGCTACGAGCTACTATTATTATCACTATTATGGCAGGCCTGGGATGGTGTAACTGGCCGGCAATAGAGCTGCACAAAGGCACTGGGCGCGGGCTCCCACAACGGTGTATGTTTACCATGACTTTGTGTCTCATCTCCCATTGGGCTGGTGGCCCACGTCTCCAGCACCTCACCCAGGTCCTGGGGTACAGCAGGTGTTTACCGAATGAATGATCCTGGAGTCGGATCACCACAGCCAAGAGGATGCAGACAAAAGAAAGGAAATAGGATGTATGGAACCAACGTGAAGACAGAGAGGATTTGAGGAGATGAAAAGCACAAGGTCAACCTTCTGAAAGCACAGAAATGAAACCTAACAAGCCAGATTCTCTCCCACCCCCAATCCCTGCCCCTCTGTCTCCTCAGAGAGGCCCCACTACACCGACAGCACAAACACATGACCAGCAGGATCATCTGAGTCCATGAGCATCCGGGTCAGAAGCCCCGCACGCACTGTCCTAGCCTGGGCCCCGAGCTGCGTGTCCGCGGCGGCATAGCTTCTGCAAAGGCGGCTCTGCCTCCGAGGCCAGCGCGGGTTTCAGGGGACGGCTCACGGCCAGCAGCAACAGGAACTGCAAGTGCAGTGGGATAGGGCCTCCACACCGCAACCGCCATTTCTCGGTTGGTGTGCAGATACGAGCAAAGCAGCGTACAGCTGTCACAGAGGGAACGGGTGGAGAAGGCGCCTCGGGGTCCGGGATCGCTGGCTTGTGAACCCTGACTGTGGCCCCTCAGGGTCTGGAGGCTGGGACCACACTACAGAACACAGGAGAACTCAAGGCTTGCAGGACTCTGGGGTCCGCAGCTGCAAGCAGAGAGAGACAGAGCCGGACGGGTAGCCAACGGAGCCAGGAAGCACTGTCTCTGAGTAGAGGCCCCAGGGTGCCTGCCCCTGGTTTCCCCAGAGCTGGACCCATAAACCCAAGACTGTACTTGCCACAAGAGAGAAGATAAATCCCAAGGCAATGTACTCAAGGCAGTCTCCCTGCCTTGCTGTAAGTGGAGATGATGGTGGAAACATCTTGAATTTAGAAAAGACTAGACAGGGGCGCTAGACAGGCAAGAGTGGAGGGAAGGGTATCTGTCTCCATCTTTTTTTTTCCCCCTAAAGATTTTATTTATTCATTTGACAGACAGAAAGAGAGAGCGCAAAAGCAGGGGGAGCAGCAGAGGCAGAAGCAGGCTCCCCACTGGGCAGGGAGCCCAATGCAGGGCTCCACCCCAAAGCCCTGGGATCGTGACCTGAGCTGAAGGCAAATGCTCAACCTACTGAGCCACCCAGGCACCCCTGTCCCCCATCTTTCATCCTGGAGCCACCACACACAGGAAAAGAGACTTACACACTTTGGGCCAACTTTTTTTTTTTTTTTTTTTTTTTTTAATTTTTATTTGTCAGATAGGGCAAGCACAAGCAGGGGGAGTAGCAGGCAGAGGGAGAAACAGGCTCCCCACTCCCAGCAACCCCTCAGTGAACAAGAAGCCCTAAGGAGGACTCGATCTCAGGACCCTGAGCCAAACGAAGGCGGACATTCAGCCAACTGAGCCACCCGGGCATCTGCAGCTCTCTCTCTTTAAAAAAAAAAATCCCTGGGGCGCTTGGGTGGCTCAGTGGTTTAAACCTCTGCCTTCGGCTCAGGTCATGATCTCAGGGTCCTGGGATCGAGCCCCGCATCGGGCTCTCTGCTCAGTGAGGAGCCTGTTTCTCCCTCTCTCTCTGCATGCCTCTCTGCCTACTTGTGACCTCTCTCTCTGTCAAATAAATAAATAAAATATTAAAAAAAAAAAAAATCCCTGCCAACTGGGCTACCTGACCCTTGTACTCCTGCCTCTAGGCAGTGATGTCCAGCAACAGATAAGCCGAGGATAGGGAGTCTCAGCGGCCTCTCTTGTCTGCCCGTGAAGCAATGCAAGAGAGTCTCTTGCCCCCAGAGCAGACTAAGTCTTTGGTGAGCCCAGCTTTGTTGGCAGTAAACAGCCCACATGAATAATCAGAGATCCGACAGATGCCCAAACACAGCCACACCCAGGCTGTTCCTCTCCTTCTGCTCCCACCTGGGTCACTGCGGGCCAGGAGAGACACAAACAGATAAGCACCAAAGAAGTGTCAAGCCCCAGGGTGCCCCTCCACTCCCAGCCTAGCCTGTTCCGCACCTCACCTGCACCTGTTTCTCAAACAGATGCCTCTCAGTTGGGCGGACAGAGTGGCCTGGCCCAGTCCGGCCCGGGAAGGTGAACCAAGAGGACAGGCAAGGAATTGGTGTGGCCAGAGTGTGCCGAATCACTGTGGGGCTGCTGAGGGGCCGGGAAGAGAAAACAATGCCTGCACTGTTCAGCCCTCCTCGCAGCAGACTAACACACAATCCATACACTGAAAGCAGGGGACAAAAGGGGGTGCTATGACCCCACTTGGGCTCCCCTGGCATCCCTCGGTCAAGGAGGGGGTTCTCCCTACCCCAGACAAACAAAGGGAATGGCTGCATGATGCTTAAAGGAACAAGGGAGCACTGGGCTGGAGGCTCCTCGAATTCCTGAGCAGGCCCCTTCTCTGACTGCTTACTGCCTGCCCCCATACCCAGGATGCAGGCCCCTGGACCTCCCTGCTGATGGTCCCTGCCCCAGGATCTCCTGTCTCTTTCCTAAATCCTTAGTCTATCCGGCAACAGGAAGCAGTATCTCAGTCCAACAGGGGGATGTAGATGAGAGGTCAGCCTCAGACGCAGAGCAAACACAAGGCAGGACACAGACAGTCAGAGGGCCATCCTGGGTAGGCCGGAGCCTAGCCTCTACTTGTGGCTGTGTGTGCCGGCCACTTATTCAGTGGCCTTCGTTCCATGTTGCTTAGTGTTCTCACTCCCCGCCCACCACTCCGGACACCGGAGGCTTTGGAGCAGCCACGGTGCTTGTCTGATGTCTCACAGACAGCACCTTATGGGAAGCTGGACCTCAGTCCAAGCCGCTGGACCTCAGAGTTCCTGGTTTTAGTCTTTAGGCTGTGCTGATGCTGTACTACCTGGGTCCGAGGCTTTCCAAGAAAATATGCTGAAGGGACAGAGACAGCACAGACAGCCCTAGGTGGCCCTTAATGACACCCAGTGTGAACGGGACTGACCCCAAGATCCTCCCTGAGAGTCAGCCCAAGCTGGACAGAATCTTAACGCAACACCACGAAGGCAGGTGGGGCCCGCGGATGTGGGAGAGGGAAAGTGGGTCATGAAATGGGAAGAAGAAAGGCAGGGTTGGGAGGAGAGGCTGAGGGCGCCAGCTCCTTTCTCTGACACATTGTGAGGCCATGGACACCAGCATTCCAACTTTCTCATCCATTGCTACAGAATGTTTGTTTTTTTAAATCCAAAATAAAGTGGGGTAGAAAGGAGAGTAGGGGGGGTGCGGGGAGTGGAAACAGTCACATTCACAGCAATACAAGTCAAAGGGTGGGCTTTCAAAAGCTATTAAAGGCCAGCAGCCTCGGGGTGCCTGGGTGGCTCAGTGGGTTAAAGCCTCTGCCTTCCGTTGGGGTCGTGATCCCAGGGTTGGTGGGATCGAGCCCCGCATCAGGCTCTCTGCTCAGCAGGGAGCCTGCTTCCTCCTCTCTCTCTGCCTGCCTCTCTGCCTACCTGTGATCCCTGTCTGTCCAATAAAAAAATAAAGTCTTAAAAAAAAAAAAAAAAAAGCCAGCAGTCTTTGCGTGAGGAGATCATTAAAAGAGGGCCTCCAAGCAGCAGGGAAGGTCTCCTGCCAACCTCTGCCACCTCCGCCCACCTGCAGGGCCCCAGGCCTGGCTCTGCTTCCCTGGTGGACGGTGGTCCCTCTGCCCTCTCAGGGCCCGGGGGACCAGCTTCCCGCTTTGTTTCATGAGGGGTACAGCTCCGCTGCCACCACGGGCAGCGAGACTTCAGTGGTGAAGGGCACAGAACTGGGGTCTGCCTTGGTGCCCACGGATGAGCTAGACCGTGACTTCCTTGGGAAGAGACCGCAACTCCCACCCACGCCCCACGCCCAGTATGTGGAAATACTGCAATAATTCCTAAGAGTCTAACAGGTAAATCTGATCGCCGCCCTCCTCTGCCCCTGTCACTTCTTCCTGCCTTGAGAATAAAATAATCTAACTTCCCCACATGGCCTCCTAGGTCCTGTGGGGCCTGGCCACCTCCCACCTCTTCTTGCCCCCCTCCTCTCCTGACTCACCCCTCATTGCCCTCCCCGCTTTCCCCTAAACCTCAGAGAGGCCCTCCCACCCAAGTCGAACTGGATCCCCACTGCCGTTCTCCTTCCTGGCCCCCTGCTCTCACTGCAGTCCAGACCTCCACTTGGAAGCCTATGGTCTGTGGGTTTGATGCTGGTGGACTACGGACTCCCTGAGGGCCAGGACTGCTCTGCACCCCCCAGCACAACACCTCAATGCTTACTGGACGTGTGGGTTGGGTGAAGAGGAGATTAACAGCCAGGGAGTGACCTGACCCTGTCCAAGCGGGCCATCAGATGACAGAGAAAATGAAGAAAGAGGTCAAGAGGGGGGAGGTATGGCGGTCATCCCGAGGCCAAAAGGACATGGGTCTGGGAAAGCCCTGGACTTCCTGGGCTGGGAAGCCAGTCAGCAGCTCAGCCACACCAGGGGGGCTGGGGAGGCAAAGCCCAAATGCCGGGCACGGGTCCTTATCAATCTCATGTGGTGAGAAAGGCAAAAAGAGCTGAGAGGCAGCAGAGAAACAGGCTCACTCCTTCTCCCACCTCACCACGCTGCAACCCAACACCGTGTGTCTGGGGCCAGATTCTGGCTGGCGTCCCGAGAATGAGTTCTGAGAACGTTTCAACAGGTTTAGGCACATTTTCTGGAGAGAACAACCCAAAAGCCAAGGTCCTATAAGTGACAAAAAGCTGACAAACTGGCATCTCAAGCAGCGGCAGACCAATCAGCTTCTCACAAGTCGAACACAATAAATTCCATAAATGGCTCCCCGCTTCTCGGCAAGTCAGCCATCCACCAAGTTCAAACATATTAAGCCTAAGCAAAAACCTTGACCCTATATGCTCCAGGCACCCTATATGCTCCTTGCCCAGGGAGGCAAGGCCTGGAGGAGACTCCTGGCTCCAAAAGGCGACAGGCTACTTGGGACTCCAAGAATCGAGGCGCAGGGAGGCCAGAGAGATAAGCTGTGTGGAATCAGCGGGGCTGCCTGTCCAAGATGCTGGGTCAGCAGGCTTTCCAGGTAGTCAGAAAAAAAAAAAAACAACAAAATCAAAGGCAGGGGCAAAGGCACGGGATAAGAAGTTGATGTTCAACTGCCACCCTGACCCTTCACCTTCACTTTGGTTTATAGGAGGGATGGGGTCAAGCCTCTCACCGGCTTCAACACCAGCTCAGCACTGTGTGGGCAGTCTCTGCAACTCCTCCCACTTTAAACGGAGGAAGAAGCCAAGGTCGAGGCAGGAATGAAGTGACCAGCCCCCGTGCTGCCAGTACCATAAAATACATTAAATCAGTGGACAAGCTCAGAAAAGAAACCTAGAATCTGACCTTCTACAGTAGGATCCTTTTCCCCCCACAGTTCCCCCCCAAAAAATCAACCACGACAGTCCCTCAGTCTGGATGAGACGCTAAAAGCTTCACCTGGAAATGAGGTTTCTCTCTGTTTTTAAGACCCTCGGTGCAGCCTGAAAGAATCCATCAAAGAGGGAGGAGGGAGGGTCATGATCTAAAACGGAGGAGAGAGGGAGGGAAAGGAGGAGCCAAACACTCCAACCTGCTCCTTCCAGAGAGTCATTAATCTGCTAATATCTCTTGGGCAAAGCAGAAAGCTTGTTCAAGGAACAAGGTCTGAGTGACTCTCCCATCTCCCTAGATTTCTTGCTGATGTGCGGAAAGGTCTGCCAAGAACCCTTAGGCTATTAGGAAATATTTCTGAGTAGCTAAAGGCTAAAGGTTATAAATTATATACTCTCTGCCCTCTCCCAGGTGACCTCTGCATCCCCTTCATTTCTCCTGCCCCTAACCTGCCCAGCAAAGCTTCCCTAGAAACTGAAACACTCAGAAATCTCCTGGGACTACCAAGAAAGGGAAACAAGGACTCTACATGGGGTTATAGGTAGCATGAGCTGGTCCAAAGCTTTCTCTTAAATGCTTAGAATCTTAGAACGCTAACAAGAAAAGGCATGCCAGTGCTGAGATTCAGAGGGTCAAACTCTAGCCATCTCCCTTTAAGGGGACTCGTGCAGGAGCTGGCTGACAAAGGCAATGGGAAGAGACATTACGGAGTTCAGCTGTTAGGTAGCCACTGGTGGAGATAGCAGAGGGCAGAGGGAACATTTCTTATCAAGGTTACCTAGGAAAGGGGTAGGAGGGTAGAGGTGCGGAGGCACTTGGGTCTCACTGTTCAGCTGAATCTACTAATCTACAACAATTAGGAGCCTTGGATGGGGTCAGGGGGGTGTGAAGGTAGGAGTGGGGGTTAGATTTCTTATAGACAAGCATCCTCAGCCTGTATTCGGCAAAACCAATGGTGTGGCAAAGAGAGACAACAGAACAAGTGTTATTTCCCTAAATACCCCCCTTTGCCTCCCTCCACAATGGTAGGCAGATAGAAGGCCACTGGGATGTTCTCACAGCCTGTGGGAGGAAATGTCCTTTGGAAAATCATAAAGCAGCAAAAAATAGACAAGAAATTGTAGCTGACATGCCCTTAAGAGACTCCATAATGGCCTAACTAAAACATCTAGATTTCAGATGAAGCTTCAGTGGGGTAGAGGCCAAGCCACTTCCTCTCTCTTTCTGCACCCCAGCCACTGAGTCAGGAGTTCCTCTTTCTCACCGTCAGGCAGCAACATATTTAGTGCAAGGCAAGTGATGTGCTATGCACTGGAAGGAGAGGAGTCCAGCAATGTTCTTTAGGGCGGGAGGAAGAACACCCTGGACTTAGGGGGGTTCTGGCTCTACCACAGTCCTTGGGCAAGCCAGAAGATGGGCCTGGGCCTCGGTTTCTTCATCCACAAAACAGCCAATGACACGTACCCAGCAGAGAGGGCTGAGCGAGGATCAAACCGAGCTTCTGCTAAACCGGGAGGTGTTGCGCACCGAGGTGGTACTGCTGGCCGATCTTTCACTCCCGTCTCGCCCTCTCCCAAAGCTCCCACTCCGGGAACCACCCCCAGCCCGAGCCGCCCGTCTCACCTGGCTGAGTACACAGGTACGAGTAAAAGCCCTCCGACTTGAGCATGATGAGCAGCGAGCCCCAGCCCAGGAGGACTGCCGAGAAGAGGAGGTTTTCCAGCACGGCTGTGCAGGCCATCCACCAGCGGCGCCGATGAGCTGTGGCCAGGGTGGGCGCCATGGCGCGGCGCGGAGGCCCGGCTCCGGCTTCGGCTCGGGTTCGGCGGCCACCTGCACACAGACCTCGGTCAGCGCCCGGCGTTGCCCAGCCTGTGCGGCCAACCCGGGCCGCTACCGCAGCACGCGGGGCTTGTCACAGCTCCGCGGCCCAGGCGGTAGGGGCGCGCGGCGAAGGAAACCCCAGCCCCGCCTGGGTCCTGGGCCAGCCTGTGCGCGGCTGGCTTGTGCGTCCGGCCTCAGCTCCGGGACTTCGGCCCCGGCCGGGCGGGGAGACCTCTCCCTCGGCGGGTTCCGAGGTAACCTGAGGCAGGGAAACAAGGAGGGACTAAGGCATGCTCAGGGGCGTGGAATTAATCGGGCTCTCCGCAGGTCTGACACAGCCTGGGGACCGGCAGGAGAGGCACCTTAGGTCCGGATACCTTGGGCAGGGCCATACCTGGGGGGCTGCCACTCCCTGGGACCCTGACAGGAGCCCTCCCGCCCGCACTGGAGACCCTTCCTCAGAGCTCGTTCCTTCAACCACAAGATCAGCGAACGGCGTCCAGAACGGCCCGCCCCCGACCCGCTCATTGGCCTGACGGCTAGAAACTGCGGCGCCATTGGTCGCTGTCTAGGTCGCTAGGCGCTGCGGCCACGCGAAGCCCGCATGGGAAAGGCGAAGCCGGTTCAAACCGGCGGCGCGAGCCACCTGCGCGACCCCCAACCAGGGCTGTTTCCTCGGCATTAAGGCTGTTCCCATGGAAGCGGACCCCGTCTCTCCATCTCCCAGCTGCCTCCTCTTTTCGTCATCTCTTTCCTGGCGGCTCCTCATCGGTCACATGTTGTCTCCCTACACTCCTATTCGAGCGCCTTCTGTCCTCCTAGCACCTATGCCCAGGACCTAGATCCCCAAGATCCAGCTCACCCGGCTCCTAGCAGCGTGTATCGGGCCCGGCCGGCGCCTTTTCTGCCTCCTTTTATTCCAGCGCTTTTATTCCAACCCAAGATGAAAACACTGCCGCACGCTGATTGGCTGAGTCGGGCTGGAAACAGGCGTTGACCAATCAGCAGCCACCCGCCCGCCCGGCGGCGAGCAGAAGCCGGTTCCGGCCGGACTCCGAGACAAACAAGAGAGCTGGGGGGGCCGGGGGCAGCGGCGGGTCGTGCCTCTTCTCTGCTGCTCTTAGCTAGGGTCACAGCCGGGCTGGGAATCCCCGGGGGCGTTGCCCCAACGACTCTCAGAGCCTCACTCTGAAGCCCTACCTGGGTCAGGCTCCCCGGGGAGATGATCCAGTAAGCCCCGGACTGCGTGTCTGTCTCCCTCTCACACCCGGCTGGGCTTCTGCACTCCATTCTTCTCCGGCCCGCTTGTGGAGTCCCCAGCTTCCCCTCTGACCTGGGCATCATGTCCCGGTGCTCGGCTCCGTGTGGGTCGTTCCGCTCCAGCCGCCTCAGCTGCTTCTCCCACGCAACGCTGCCATCCCCGGCTGCTTCGGGCTTTGTGTTCTGATTCCTCGTTCGCCTGTCCCCAGTGCTCTGCTCATCCCGGATACCCGGACCCCTGCCCAGGCGTGGTGTGCCTCTTCCCTGCTCTTCTGATTTCACGGACTCTGTCTCCTGGGTGCCATTTGCCCGGTCCCTGGAAGATGGCCTTGGGGGACCCGTAGATGGGAGTTTGGGGCTTGTCTGTACCCTAGGACGGTCTGCTCCCATCCAGACCGCCCCCCCCCCACCGCTGTCCTTGGTCCCCTTGGGGATCCTTACTCAAAGCTGACCATCCAATCTCCATTGTCTTGCACCACCTCCATTGTCTTACATCCCATTCCTGGACGTCATCTTCAGGGGCCCTCTCAGCTTGGTGACGCGGCGGGCAGTGCCTCCGGGGGAGCGCGTGGAGCAGGGAGGGCTCGGTACCCAATCTGATCAGAAAGCTGGACCTGCCTCCAGGACAGCTTGGCAGCGGGATAGAGCCCGGGCACTGGGGAGGTTCGGCAGCCCAGATGCTTATCCCCGATCAGAGTGGCTAGCCCGATTTTACTAGACCCTTGGTCTACCCCAGATTCAGCTAGGTCTCCCTGGCACACTCTGGGAGTTGGCTTATTGCAGGACTCTGGGAGCCTCAGCAGCCTCCTGTCTCACGTCCCCGCATCCAAGTGCGCCCCCTGCCGCCGTGAACCCGCTACTGGCAACCTTACTTACACCTCGCCCCGCGCTGTAGGTTTGGGGGATCCTGGCTGGTTACTTATTCTGTTACCCACCCCGCAGAACCTCACCCACTCACTGGGGACTGCCACTTGATAAACTTCAGTACCCACCCCGGCCACCTCCTTAGAGCCACCTGCCAGAGGAACGTTTCCAGGCAGCTGTTCCATACACATCTCTGAACTGTTTCAAATACATCTCCAAAATAATTCACTTTAGGAGCACCTGGGTGGTGAAGCCTCCAACTCTTGGTTTCTGCTCTGGTTGTGATCTCATGTGTGGTGGGATGGAGCCCCGCCTGGGGCTCCCAGCTCAGTGGGGAGTCAGCCTGAGATTCTCTCCCTCTGCCCCTGCACATGCTCTCCCTCTCTCTCAAATAATTCTTTTTTAAAAAATAACTCACTTTCTACCCCCCAAACTGTCCCTCTCATTCTTTCTCAAATAATAGCACTACTACCTACCGAAATTAGATATCGTGAACCATCTTTTCAATAAATATTTGAAATTTGTCTTAAATTCTCCATTATTCTCCCTCTCCTTCACCCCACCCCTACCCCACCAACACAGCCATATCTCCTAAATATATTTGCCCATCTATATCCCTAGGACTGCAACTGCTCTTCATTCAGCCTCTGATCTCAGCTCCTCAAATACATTTCTTCACGCAACCCCATCCCAGTGAGCTGTGGGAAAAGTAAATCTGACCTTAGTAAATTTGACCTCTGCTCAATCCTTCAGAAACTCTCTATCATTTGTCCTGTAGGATAAAGTTCAAGTTCTCCAGCCTAACCCACACAGGCTCCTCCCTATTGGTCTCTTTCTCCACTTAGAGGCTGGTTGACTGGCCAGATCATAGGTGCTCCAATCACATGCAATCGCTTGTTCCTGCAGGTGCTGTACTCTTGCCTCTGGCCTTCAAAGATAGACCCTTCTTGGACAGCACCTCCTTCAAGAAGCCTTCCCTAACCACTCCCCAAAATATCCTTTACTATCTTAGCCCACTGATTGCACTATTTTGTAATTTTTTATATTGCCCTGTTTCATCTATTTGTCCCTCCCTTTTCCCACTGACTATGAACAAATATTTGGGGGCAAAAACTATATCTTACTCAACTTTGTTTACCAGCGCTTAACACAGAAGCCCAAACAAAGCAGGTGACCAAAATTGGGCTTGTTGAGTGAAAACATGAACAAATGAAAAGGGATGGAAGTTATCAGCTTCTTGGGACAAAGGATTCAAATCTGGGAGAATGATGGTGATGCAAATAGTAATTACCCTTTTTTGAGAACTAAAAATTTCCCAGGTGCTTTATGTAGTTTATGTCACTTAATCCCCACAACAGCTCTGGGAGATAGCCATGTCCCCATTCCAAACTCCCCAGATGAA
The DNA here is from genome assembly GCF_922984935.1 of Meles meles. Taxonomy (NCBI): domain Eukaryota; kingdom Metazoa; phylum Chordata; class Mammalia; order Carnivora; family Mustelidae; genus Meles; species Meles meles. The sequence goes on from NC_060083.1 coordinate 25,014,470, forward strand.
AAAACTGAGGTTTTAAATACCATTTCAAAGTCACAAAACAATTATTATCAGAACTGAGATTTGAATCCATGGCTATTTGAATGAAATTCTGGGTTTCTTTTTTCGGTGTTTTTGTCAAGGGTGTTAAAGCCCCAAGACCAGAACTGCTGACAAATCATAAAGAAATAAAACCACTAGAGTACCAGAAGAAAAGGCAGATGATTATTTCACTAGTTTTAGGGTAGAGAAGGCCTTTCCACTAAGCATGACGTGAAACTCACAAGTCAAGGGGTGCCTAGGTGGCTCAATGGGTTAAGCCTGCCTTTGGCTCAAGTCCTGTTCCCAGGGTTCTGAGAGAGAGCCCTGCTTTGGGCTCCCTGCTTAGCTCAGCCGGGCGTCCGCTTCTCCCACTCCCTCTGCTGCTCCCCCTGCTGGTGGGCGGGCGAGCGTACGCTCTCTCTTCCAAATATGTAATCTTAAAAAAAAAAACAAAACCCTCAGCAGTCAAGAAGAAAAAGACTGTCTAAAGGGGCCCCACCCTAAGAGGAAGCCACCCTTAAAAAGGATTTTGCACCACTCTGCAAGGACCCCTCCACCCTTTCCCTTGTGACAAAAACCTGACTGGATGACAGGCCCCGGGAGGGTCAATCAGATCAAAACAGCCTGCCAACAAGCCCATAAAAACCCGTAGACTTAGAAACTCCCATGGCAACCGTCTCCTGTCCCCTACTTCCTTAGGAGCTTTGTACTATCATTTTGCCATTGCTCAATAAACCTTGCTTTGCTGTCCACCAAAAAAAAAAAAAAAAAGACTGTCTAAATTAAAATTTTAAATTTCTATAGAAAGAAGAAAGAAACTATTAACAGCATTAAATGACCAATCACAAATGGGGCAAATAATTAATATCCTTGATATACAAAGGCACTTATAAATCAATGAGGAAAAGATGAACACCTCAGTTGAAAATTGGGGAAAGAACATAATCAGATAACTCATAGGAAAAAAATAATTATTAAAGACACGAAAAGAAGCTCAACCTTAGAATAAGCATAGAAATTCACATTTTAATGATATGATTTTTTGATGGTTAAAAACAAACGTAAAAAGACCTTGTATCTGTGCAAAGCTTTAACTTCTTAAGAAGCTTTAGCATGTTATCACTTTATTATTTTTATTGTGCTAAGATAATGAGATACCATTTCAACCTATTAGACTGGGTGTGCAGAAATAGATCTTGCCATCATTTGTGAGAATACAAAACCATGTAACTTTTTTGGAGGGCAATGTGAAGTAAGTACCCAAATATTTAATGTCTTATCCTATTACCCAGCAATTCCACTTCTAGGAATCTCTTCTGCAGAAAAACGTGCACGGTGCAAAAAGAAATATGGACAAAATAGTACACTGTGTCATTTATTGCATCATAATGAATAGAAACAACCCAAATCTCCATGGGTAGGGGAATGGTTTAAATAACCTGTGTTTTTTCCACATGATGGAATTCCATGTAGCCATTTTTTTTATAAAAAGAGGTAGCTTTACATTTATGGACATCAAAATATAACCAGGATATACTGCTAAGGAAAAAAGCAAAGTGTACAACAATATGATCTTTTATTTTCATGTGCCCAGAAAAACATCTGAAAGGAAGGATCTGAACTGTTCACTAGATTCTCTGAGCACTGGATTAGAAGGGGAAGCTGCTGTTTCTGTACTGACTAGGTAATTCAAGTATGTGAGAAAAAAAATTCAAACAAGACCAAAAGACATTCAGAGACAAGTTAAGTCTGGTCCCTCCCCTATCCCTCAGCTTCCTCTGAGGAAAAGGGAAATCTCTTTTTTACTTTATACATGTCTAAAATGTTAGTACTTTTTAAATTTTTTCACAAAAAGCATTGTTTTTAATAATTTTTAAAAAAAATCTAGTGAGAAAAGTGAAAAGAATGTTCACTAACAAAAATTTACAAATAATACAAAAGTTTAACAAAATAAATATCAGCTACAATCTCATTTCCCCCCTCCAAAAAAATGCCATCTGATGCCTTTCCCTCAAATTTTTTTATGCACATACATCCTTTACAAAAAAAAAAGTTTGTAAAACAATCACAAAATATACACAAAGTGGGAGGATTCTCAACATGTAGCCTGAAGCAAAAAGAAATGAAATTTATAAAAAGACACCTTACTTTTTACACTTAACAGCTGAGCATAAACAGTCTCCCCTATTTCCCATATTAAATATTCTTACACAACATGATTTTTGTGGTTGTTTAGGGACCTATCCTAAGCAATCTTTCTTTAACCAATCTTTTGTCATCATTTAAGTTGTTTCCCATTTCAGCAAAATGTTTTGCAAATGGAGGAAAGAATAGCCTTTTGGGGCAGAGTCTAGGAAAACAGAGAAAAAGTCCCTGCAGTCATCTCTTTCTTCTTCCTGACTCCACCCCATGGGGTCTCTGCCCAGGCCTTCCAGACCACTCCCAGAGCACTGCCAGGGCCCAGAGCCAATTGGCCTCCAGCTCTGACGTTTCCCCATGAAAGGGCAGAGGCTCTGGTCTGTCTTTCCTGGCCCTGAGATCTTTTTCCAGCAAAACACAGTCTGATCCAGGGGCAGTTCAGAAGCCTACCCTCTATCCATAGTCTTCCCACTCTCCAAATTCAAGGTTCTCAGGGTGCTGGTGGCCCAGAGATGGGTGCAACGTTCTCATACTGGGGCTCCTCCTGCTCTTCCTCATCAGCCAGCTTTTGGGGATCCTGTTCTTGGGGGCCACCATCAGGGGCCAGCTCCTGGGCCCTCCCTGAGTTCTTGGTACCATCCCCCAGCCCCCTGGCCACTTCCTCTGGCCCAGTTCCTACAGACTCCAAGGACCTAGTAAGCTCATTATTCGGGGCTAGGCTGGGGTTCTGCTTGGCAGAGCCAGAGGCTAGCCCGGGGCTGCCCTTATTTCGACTAAGGGCCCGGCGTGGAGGCTTGGGGATAGCCCTCTTGACCTTGGGCTCTGCCTGGCCTTTCTGGAAGCTACCAAAACGGCGGAGAACAGACCGGACAGGGCCCTCAGATAACTGGGGTGTCCCTGCCAGCATGTAGATCGTAGTCACAGAGCCTGAGCCCTCCAGGACACTGCCCTCAATGGCTTCTACACGCTCAGCCACTGTCCGGCCACCAAGAGGGAGCCGGCGGCGGCCAGTGGCTGAATCCCTGGGGCTGGCAGCACCAGGAAGGGTCTCATCCATTTCTGCTTTCTCTGAGCCCATGGACTCCTCAGCCTCCTGGCTTTCAGGGCCCAACTGGGCCCCCCGGGAGAGCCTCTTGGGCTTTCGGAGAGGACTGGAGATTTCCCCTGAACTTCGGCGACTCTGTGGGGCAAACTTGGTGCCTTCAGCAAAGGAGACTGATGGCCGTTTGGCCCGGGCAAGGCTGGAAGTGCGCGGGATGGGAAATGGGGTAGAGGCATCCTCGGGGGGAGGGACAGGACCTCCAGCCAGGATAGCTTCTGGAAACTCTCCGTGGGCCACGCTGACCATCCCTGGAAGAGGAGACAGAAGAGCGTGCCTAAAGCTGGGCTTGCCACCCCAATCTGTCCTGTTTACTCAGTTTGGCATCTGCTGGGAAGCCTCAACAATGGGGAGAGGAAGAGGATGAGAGTACAGAGGCGGGGGACGGCCTGTTCAGGCAGACGCAACTCCTTCCACACACTCTTCTCACACCCCTTCCCCTGTGAACTAATGCCACACGCTAGCCACAGCTAAAGCTCTGTCAGTGCCTCACAGGCCTGTCCCTCTCACCTTCGGGCCTTTGCGGGTGTTGTTCCCTCTTCCCGAAACACCATTCTCAGCCCTCCTTAGCTGTCACTTGGTTGACTCCTCCTGATTCTGCTAGACTCAACCCCTGAGCCCACTTCCCTGGCCCTAATCACCCCTGACAGGGCTGGATCACGAGCCCCTACTTGTATGTGCCCCATCAAAGCACGCTGACACAGCCTCTGTCCTACATGTTCCTGATTACCACCCGCCAAACAACAAGCCTGGGGAGACCGGAATGTTCGGTCTTGTTCTTCACCACGTCCCACGGCCAGGAAATGGACCTGCACTCGAAAGGCCACTTGATACATGTTTGCTGAAGGAATAAAGAAGTGGCAGTGGGCAGGGCTGCTCGGGGCAGGGCTGCTCGGGGCAGAGCGGGCTCTCGGGGGCTACCTTCTTGGGGTGGTACACAGTAAGCCGGGCTCTCGTCTTCTCCGGACTCGGGATCAGAAGAGAAGGAGTCATCTGAGGCCCAGCCGGCCGAGGGTGGCTCAATGAAGCTATGGTTGAAGGGGATCTCCGGGTCATGGTGAGAGACTGCAGAGGGCTCAGGGTCAGGCACGGAGGTCCACGGAAGACCTTGTCCCATCCCAGCCCCTGACCTTCAGCACCCACACTGACCTGTCACCCAGGGAAGCTTGTGGCTGCTGAAGCTACCACAGGGTAGTGCCGAGCCCAGGCTGCTCAGTGCCCCCCAGACCTGCAGCTTCATCCTGGACACAGCAGCTCCATCACTTGCTGGCCTGAGGGTACGGGAGGGTGGTCAGTGCATAAGACCGCTGGTGGAGGCAGGGTGGGGGCCGCAGAAAAGGGCCAGGACCGTCCTAGTCCTGGGGTTACTGTGAGAGAGGCCGGGTCACAGAGTGACTGTCTACTTCAGTGGTTCCCTTGGACCACAGAATAAAATCCAAACGACAGGCTTCACCTCTCTGGGCCTCAGTTTCCTCATCTGTCAAGTAGGGACAACGCCTTTCTATCCCACTAATGCTAGGCACCTGGTGGGGGTTCCCCCAAATGCAGCTTTGTGTTATTATCACCCTCGCTGAGTCCCAGCTCAGCTACATTTCTGAAAGTGCCACCACCTCCAGGAAGCCTGTCCCTGACCCCCACTCCCCCCAAGCTGGAAGCCACGGCTTCACTGTTACCATTCCTCTGACAGGTCCCTTTCTATCCTCGAGTGGAGGTCTTCTTCCCCAACCCCAGGGCCTGTCATCTGTGAGTACCACACAGCACAGAGTAGGATGCTTGGGGATTAATGAACTAATATGAGAGCACCAGAGAATCCAGAAAAACAGAGCATGGGCTTTGTGGGCGCCAGTGACAGGCTGGGTCACCTTAGGCCTCCGTGTCCTCCTCTGTGATTTGAGAACTCTAATCCTTCTGCCTGCATGTTCCCTGCTCTGAACCTCCTTGCTGCTGTGAGTCTCCAAGGAACCAGAAATGTGATGAGATTTGTTAAAGGAACAAAGCTCGGTGCAAACAACATTCCCCAGCAGTGGGCACCCCTGCCTCCACCCCCGCAAGCCCCCCTAATCCTTTCTATTATCTCCTCTTCTCAGAAAGCCGCCATCTCTGATAAACCACCACTCGGACTTTGATGTCACTCCCCTTTGGAGAAACAGGGAGCTGTTGAGGCCTAGTCTCTTCCTGTCCCTGCCCAGCATTGCCCTGGGGCTTCTGCCTTCCCTGCTTTCCTCCTCGGGTCCCTGTGAATAAACCCTCAGCAGCTGCGGGCTTTGAGTTGCCCCAGCCTGATGCCCAGTGCCCGCTGCTCACCCTCCTGCAACTCGGAAACTTGCTTCTGGAAGGCTTCCAAGGAAGGCATGGCCTGGACATGGCAGTGTCCAGGCCATGACCACTGCCAGCTACCCCGTTACCTCGGACTTAAGTGTGTGACCCGGCCAGTCCTTCCCCACCCCTGAACGGAAACCAGATGCCAGCCTGCTCCCAACCCCCTGTCCCAAGCTGGGGGTGGGTGAAGGGACAGGCCAGAGTTCACCTGTCCTTGGGGTCCAACCGGGCGGCCCAGCAGCAGCAGGCACAGAAAATGAGGCCCAGGAGAAGCAGCAGCAGAGGCACAAGGATGCCTGCGATGAGGGCTGCATCCTGACTGTGGTGCCCTGGGGAGAGCGGGGGAGAGCAGGGGATGGCCAAATATTCTGGGCCATTGTGTCTTCCATACATCGTGTTTCCTCTCCAGCTCTGAGTTGTCCCCCAGCCCCACAGAACCTTCCACCTACGGGTCCCTCCCCTTTTTCTGAGAGATGTAGGCTCTACTCAGCCTTGAGGCCCTCTCCCCAAAGCAGCAATCCTGCTAGCCTGTCCCCAGCCTGGGCCCTGGTCTGTTCCCTAAGCCCTTGCTCCCACTTGTCACACACCTGGTACATATCTCCTTTGTAGCAGGTCTGAGAGTTGCCTGTTCATTTCCTGGCTGCTAGCCTGGTTTCTCAGGAGGCAGGGGCTGTCCTATTTTCAGGGACCCCCAAAGTTAACCATACAGATTTCATGCCTCCGAAGTGAGCCCAGACTCCCTGGCAAGGGATACATCCCTGGAGCCATATAAAGGGCCAGTCTCTCCCTGGTTACTACCCCCTACACCCTCCTTCTTTCCTTCCTTTCTCTCTTCTTTTCTTTCTTTTTAAGATTTTATTTATTTATTTGATAGAGAGAGAGAGAGCGCAAGTAGGGGGAGCGGCAGGCAGAGGGAGAGGGAAAAGCAGGCTCCCTGCTGGGCAGAGAGAGGGGGGCGGGGGAAGGGGGGTGGCTCCATCCCAGAACCATGGGATCATGAGCTGGACTGAAGGCAGACGCTTAACCAACTGAGCCACCCAGGCACCCCTGCACCTTACCCAGCTGGCAGGCCCCAGAGACAGGGTTGCAGGGTCCCTCTGGACATTCACAAGGAACAGAGCAGTTGTTGCCATGGAAGCCAGGTGGGCATGAAGTGTTGCAGCTACGGGGTGACAAGAGACAAAGGCTGAAGGCTGGGTGAGAAGAGTTGGGGTAGGCGGGGCACAGGGGAAGGTAGATTTCTGGGCACACCTCCCCACCCCCTGCCACACAGACTTCCCTGGACGATGCCCAAGCAGACTCCTCTGACCTCTGAGCCCACATTCTAAGTACCTCTGGCAGTATTTGGGAGAATCCCCTTAGCCTCTAAGCCTGTCTTCCAGAGAGGCCATCCAGATGCGGCCCCTCGGTACCCAGCCCCCTAGGGTATAATTTCAGACAAGCTCCACCTCTCATGATCCTCATCCCTAGCCCATCCAGAACTAACGTGAAACAAGCCAGAGGCCAACAGCATCCAGAGAAAAGTCTTCAGGGTCTGGAGGTCTGAATCCACCCTGCCCCGCTCTCTGGGCCTTGGTCCTCTCCTCTAGAAAATTAGGTCTGTTCCACGTGATACTACATTCTGTCCTAGAGGTGGAAAACCTGACATCGAAGACATTGACCTTGTTTATGTTTTACCATCACAAGACCTCAGGGAAACAACAATGGAGTTGGGAATCCTACCCCTAAAGAACTTCTCCACCTCATTAGGGATCCAGGCCTTTTAGATTAAGCATCACTACTTCTGGAAGATGCGTACCTCACAGCAGGAGGAATAACTTCGCAGCGATGAGCTGAGCGTGCTCGGTGGATTTGTGGGAGGGGGAGAAGCCCAGGAAGGGAAGTTCAGGAAACAGACAGCAGAGAGGCCTGACCTAGCCCCCTGCCTCCCTGGCAGGGCCCCAGTTCTCTCACCTGGGTCCCCAGTAGCCAGCGTGGCAGATACACTCCCCGGTCACAGCATCACAGGTCCCCTGAACACAGGTGGGGCAGGCAGAGCTACAGCCCTCCCCAAAGGTGCCGGTCGGGCAGGGGTCTTCACACCTGAGGTGATGAGAGACTTGGAATAGGCGGGCAGGGCAGGCCTGGCAAGGCAGAGCCCCCACAGAAGGGTCTTACCCATCCATCTTCCCCCATTCTTCTGGACTCAGGGCCCCAACTGTCTACTCCTCAGCCATGAAGCTCAGGTGTAAACAGGGCCTTGAACCTGGGGCCAAACCCAAGAGGCGACAGACTACAGAGCCTAGAGGGGAAGAAGAGAGCTCAGGATGCCCGAGTGGCAAAGGAGCCGGAAGAGAACCCTGCCCAGGGCCTCAACAGCCCCCATCTCTCTTCCCTCACACTTCCCCAGGAGGCAGGCCCCCAAGGCTGTGTGAATTAGTGTACTGGGGGAGGGGCCAGCAACTCCCCCGAGGGAGTAGCAGGAACCAGGATCTTGAAGGAAGGTGCATCCCACCCAGCACAGGCCGGCCCCCTCACCTGGGCCCCAGCCACCCAGGGTCACAGTGCTGACAGTGCCCAGTGTCTGGCTGACAAGCCTCCCCAAGCCGGCAGTGGGGGCACAGCTGTCCACAGCTCTCGCCAAAAGTGCCAGGTGGGCAGGGCTGGCGGCACTGGGTTCCATTCCAGCCCGGCGCGCAGGACTCACAGTTGCCTGTGTCTGCAGAGCATGGCTCCTTGTGCTTGCAGTGGCCACAGCTGGGAAGGGAAGGAGTGCGTGGGAGCACTGAGGAGCGGATAGAAGGAGTCCCCACTGAGGCCTCCAGGGACACTGGGAGCACCCGGAGCACTCAGGCAGGTTTGAGCCTCAGTTTCCCCATATTGTACAACAAAAAGGCTGGACAGAGGATTTCCGTAGGATTCCAGTCTTCTCCTTCTAACTTCCCATTCTAGAACCTGGCCTTTCTAGGGTTCCAGGGTTACCAAGAGCTCCCAGCCCAGCCAGAACAGCCAAGTTTACTTTGGCCAACCTTCTCCCCAGTGTTCCTTCCTATCCCTTTTCTCCCCTCAACCCTCCTATCCCCGCCATCTCTGAGGTCTGGCCTGATTGGGACTCAAGATTATCTCCTGTCCCACAAGATGAAAATGCATAAAAATTAAAACATGTCTGTTTTTATCACTATAATTTCAAGTTTATCTTATGTTTTTAAAAAAAGTCCTCAAAAAAAAAAAAAAAAGTCTTCGGGGCGCCTCGCTGGCTCAGTGGGTTAAGCATCTGCCTTCAGCTCAGGTCATGATCTCAGGGTCCTAGGATCAAGTCCCACATGGGGCTCTCTGTTCTGCAGGGAGTCTGCTTCTCCCTCTCCTCCCTACCACCTTGTACTATCTTTCACTCACCCTTTCAAATAAATAAGTAAAATCTTTAAAAAAATTTTTTCCCCAGTTTTTTTTTTTAGTTGTAACTGTCATACTGCACTGTGTAACTTTAAGGTACACAGTCTCGACTTACTTACCTATATCGTGAAGTGGTTACCACAGTAAGTTTAGCTAATATCCCTCATCTCATGTAGGTGCAAAAACAAAAAACAAAAACAACGAAAAAATGTTTTTTTTTTTTCCTTTGTGAAGAAAACTCTTAGGATCTACTCTCCTAAGAACTGTCCCACTAAGGTTTTCCTTAATCTTAATTTCTCATTGATTCTTTAACAGTTTCTTGAAGAGTCTTTCTCTGGATAGTTATCTGGAATCATACGTTTGGATCAGATTCGTTTGTTCATAAAATCAATTTAGCAGCTCCGCAACAGAAAGAAAAAGCAAGCAAGCACTACAGTGTGTGTACATATCTCCTGTATGTAATATACAGAGATATACACATTTATATTACACGTAATACATGAAGCAAAGATAAGTGTATGTTGTCTGGTTAAGCTTTTACCCCAGAGCTGTGTGCGTTGAGACAGAGTTAGGTGGGATGTAAAGCGCATTTCCTTTTGTTGTGTTGTTTTTATTTGCTTTTAAGTAAGCGCCATGCCCAAGGCCCAACGCCGGGCTGCAACTCAAGCACCCCCACCCCAACCCCCGTTCAAGAGTCGCATGCTCTACCTACTGAGCCAGCCAGGCGCCCCCAAACGCATTTCTTAACTGTGCGTGGAGCGGCCCAAGTTTGAAAGCCACTAAGTTTGAAAGGCACCCTGCAATCGTTTCGTCACGTGATTCATCTTTTATCTGCTTCTAACTATAGTTTGCTAGTACTCCTATGGTTTGAGAACAACCAGACGACGGGGTAGGCGAAGCTGGACCTACGGCTTCGAGGGTCTTCCTCCTCCTTCTGTCCCGTCCCCACCGGTCTTGGCGGAAAGCACGGTGCCTGGCTCTCCCAGCGCCCCCGCCTCTGCCCCGCTCCCCCTTCCCCTGCGCTCTTGCCCCTGCACCCCCGCACCGCTTCTGTGCTGGGCAGGGGTGCTCGAGTTCGCGCCCCCGCCTCCCGCGCCGCGGCCCCGCCCTGCCCGCTCACCTGTCTCGGCAGTGAGGCCCGTAGCTGCCGGCGCGGCAGGGCAGCTCGCAGTGGGCACCGCGGAAGCCCGGCGGGCAGGCGCACTGGCCAGAGGCGGCGCTGCAGCGGCCGCGCACGCACTCGCACTGCCGCCGGCACTCGGGGCCCCACCAGCCCGGGCGGCAGGCGCAGCGGCCGGTCTCCTGCGCGCACGGCGAGCCGTGGCAGGCGCAGCGGAAGCTGCAGCGGCGGCCCCACCAGCCCGGCTCGCAGCGGCAGGAGCCGTCGGCTTGATCGCAGCGCGCCGCCGCCGGGTTGCACTGGCATGGGCGGCGGCAAGTGGGCGACCACCAGCCGGGCTCGCAGTGGCACGCGCCCGTCGCGGGGTCGCAACGCCCGTGCGGGCCGCAGGCGCACGCGAACTCACAACGGCCGCCCCAGCGGTCCGCTTGACAGTGGCACACGCCCGTGGCCGGCTCGCACTGGCCGTGTGGGTGGCAGGCACAGATCTCACGGCAGTCGGGGCCCCAGTACTGGCCGGGGCAGCCTGCAGGGATGGGATGGGGACGGGGTGGGGAACGGAAGGGGGTCAGCAGGCTCAGGGCCAGACATGGCTCCCCGCCGCCTTGCAACCCCTTCCACAAGGAAGAGGGATGCCAGGCCTACCCCCAAGAGCCAGAGACAGACCCTTGAACAGGCAGCCGAACCTCCTGGGGCACAGCTCACTTCCTGCCTCTGACTCTGAACTACAAAAACCCTTTGCAGTGGCCCCGCTTCCTACTTCATACCCCACAACACACTTAGAGGTCCTGAGAGGGAGAAGCTTTGGTCAGAGTCACACAGAAGTAAGATTTCATCCATGCCCCTTCCTTCCTCTCACGCCCTACCAGGATCCTCCACCCACCCCACTGGAGGTGAACTGAGCGTCCTGAGTGTCGACCCCAGCCCAGATGGTGACTATGAAGGTAACAAAGGAAGCCACATTTGCCCCCTAGTGTCTCCTCTCAGCCCTGAATCCTGCTCTCTGACCATCCTGTGCACCAAACCCTTTCCCATGCCCTCTTTTTACCAGAGAAGGCAGAGCCCGGCCAGGGTTCTCCTTCCGCTCTCCACACGTGCCCATTTTGCAATTAACAGGGATAACCAGCGTCTTTTCCGAGAAGTTGAGCACGATGGTGAAGGGCACACAGCTAAGAACTATGGGTAGGGCTTTGTGGATATGGGTAAAAACCAGATGACTCAGGGCACCTTCCAGGAATGCGTCACTTCCCAACTCTGGGCCTCCATCTCCTCTGTGAAGCTTGGAGGGATTCTGGCCCTACTGTTGTAAGATCACATTTCTACCTGCTTTGCCTCCCCGCGGCCCAGTTCTGCCTAGCAACTTCATCCTCCAAGTGAAACTAGGACTCACGGGAGATGCACTGGGCCCCGAAGAATCCAGGTTTGCATCGACAGAGGCCTGGTTTCACACAGACTTCATCTTCCCGGCAGGCATCTAGCCCCTCACAGATGGCTGAAAAACATCCCACCCAGGTGGGAAGGATAGTCGGCATGGCCGAACCAGGGGACCACCCTGCCCCCTCAAGAGTCATTCCCTCAGGGCTGGGCTGGGTGTGTGTGTGGGGGGGGGGCATCAGGATGGGCTCCAGCTCCAGGGCTCAGGAAGGGAAATAGGCCCCAGGAGGAGAGGAAAGAAGGGTCACTGGGCTATGTCCTCATTTCTTCTCGGGTAGGATCTGTTCTGGCTACTCACGGATAGTGCATTCTTGATCTTTCTGCCTCCAGCCTGGGCAGCACTGGAGCTCAGCAGAGGGGCTGTGGGGCAGAGAGGGGTCAGCCAGGGGACAGACTGGCTCCGCAGGTGGATCTCTGTCTCTGGCTGAGATGTGGGAGGCCGCCTCAGCCCCATCAGGCAGGCCTAGTCAAGAGTCACAGCCCCAGTGTCCCTAATCCCTTTCCTTTCCTTTCCTGGCCCTCCCACCTCCGGCCTTGCCTATCTACCACCCTCCAGGCTGTCCCTTCCCTTCAGCTCCATGGCCTCTTCCCTCATGTCCTCCTTCTCGGCAATGCCTCTACCCCAGTTCAGCCACCACCACCCCGACCTCAGAGTCCCACAAAGACCCACCTGCTGGCCAAGCAGACATGCTGCCCATTGGGGTCCAGCTTGGACCCCTGGGTCCCCTGTGTCCAGAGCAGCAACAGTAGAAGCAGCCTCAGTCCCATGGCGGCCCGTTCAGCGGGAGGGTTTGGGTTAGTCTGGCCCCCACAGCTCCCAACCCCCTCCCTGCTTCCTTCCAAGGCCTTTCCTGAGGAAACCAGTGTGAAGGGGCGGGCTGCCATGAGGCACCTCCCTGAGAGAGGCGGGTGGGTGGGTGCTGGGAAGATCAGACACCAGACAAATAAAAAGGAAAGGAAAGCTGTGGTGAAGGCTGAGTGGGTCCTATAAGGGCTGGCCTCAGTCTGGAGGGGTCAGGAGGATGAAGAGCCTGGATACTGGGGCACAGGCAAGGATGTGTGGTGAGCTGGGACCCATGTCTTTCCATTAGGTCATACTACACATGTGAGCCGGGAGAAGCTCCCCACCCACTTCACAACCAACAAGACCCTGTGAGGAAACCACAGGCTGCCCCAGGTCCTGGCGGACCTGGCAGGTCCAGCCTGCCCCCCAGGTGGGGGCAGACCACTAATACACAGACGTGGAGCCATTTCTGGGTATCATGGGCAGCCGCTTTATTACATTGCCTTGGGCCACTCTCACAAACCCTTGGGAGGCAGGTAGTTAGCTCTCCATTTTATGGATGGGAAAACTGAGACTCCAGAAGGAAGCAATTTTATCTGACCCCTGAGGCTTGGCACAGAGATACAGGAAAGGAAAGTAGGCTGAGCTCTTCATCATGACCTAGCTGAGGCCAGGACTGGGAAAGAGCCTGGGAGGGCTGAGAAGGACGGAGCCCTGTCCTCATTTGAGGCCACACACCCACCCATAGCCAGGTTCCAAAGTCAGTTCTCTGGGGCAGCTGAGACCGTCCCAGACAAAGATGTTCATCGGGTGCAGAGCAGAGCCAGTCAGGAGTTGAGGACTGTGGGGCTGCCCCCAGGCTCCAGGCAGGGTTGCTGTGGGGCCTCCTCTTCTCCCCCTAGCTCACTGGGAGCCATCCTGTTGGTCTGGGCTTTGCGGGCCTCTGTTTCACCCTGATAGGACAGGCCAAAGCTGGGGGGAGAACCAAGAGGTATTTTGAGCTTGGATACCAGACAGGTCAAGGCTATGGGCTCGGGAAGTGGTGAGGAAAGAGGATACAATAGGAAGAAAGGGGAGCCCAAAGTACTGAGGAGGGGAAGGGGCCAGGGTCAGTGGAGGGAGGGCTGTCCTTAGAGCTCAGGACAGCAGGATGAACGTCAGTGGAGCAGGAAAGGGGAGAAGAACAAAGGTGAGGCTCCTCCTTCACCCCCACAACCTTTGCCCTTCCTCTTCCCACAACATACAAACTTTGTATTCTGGACTCAGTGGGTGCAGGGTGGGCTCCCTTATCACTGGAGAGCAGGAGCCATGAGCTGTCTTCATCGTCACTGAGGCAGAGAAGAGGAGAGAGGAGATGTGGGGGTCATTCATCAAGGCCCTGGGGGACCATGGGAGTCCAGCTATGTCCGGCCTTCTGCACAGTACCCAGAAACCGCCAAGGGAGAACAGAGTGACTATGGGACCCTCAAGCCTGGAGAGAAGGAGGTGCTAGGGAGATGAAGGAAGGACATCTTGAAGCTTTAATTTGATAGCCTCCCAGGAGGCCCTAATGTGGCTGTAATTACATTCTTAACCCCCTGAGAACAAGTAGATCCAGCCAAGACAGGAAACTGAAAAACTAAGGTGGAGAAGCAGCATTACCAGATTTCTTCAGCAGGAGATGTAGTGAGCGTGGCAAGTCAGAGCAGTGCGATCCAGATAGAAGGGTGGCAGGCTGGACAGCTGGCTCAGGGGGTGATCAGGCCAGGTTAATAGGTTTAAGAAGTGACTAGGCTAGGTGACAGGCTCAGGGAGTGATGAAGCTAAGGTGGTAGGCTCAAGGGATGATCAGGCTGGGTTAGAGCACGACCCAGGTGGGTCATCAGGCTCGACACAGAGCAAGGGAGGACCGGCTCAGTGGGAATGGAGGCAGGGACTTACCTGCTCTCTGCCTCTTCTGGGATCCCTAACATCTTGGCCTTGATCTTCTTCCGCTGCTTCTTGACAGCCACCTTCATGGCCTCAACCAGAAGCCCAGGCACCCGTTGGTCTGTGAGCAGCTCCCTATAGAGGAGGGGAAAGGGCAGGGTAAGCCCTGGGAATGCCAACCATTGATCTCATCCCAAGTGCCTGTGCATGTTGTTCCCCTTTTTAAAACATTCTGCCTTGCTAACACCCTTCAGAGGTAGCTTAGATGTTGCCCCCTCCTAGGAATCTTTCTTTGACCACTGCTGTAACTTTTTGTACTACCTCCTCCCCTATTTGGAAGAAGTTCTAGGAAGACAGGAGCTGTGTGATTCATGTCCTCTCAGGGTCCAGCACAGTGCCTAGCACATATGGCTGTGGATAGATCAGCGAACCAAAGAATGAAGCTGGGGGCCTGAGGCCCAGTAATGGGTGTGAGTGGGACCCCTGAACTTCCCAGCCCCTGCCCACCACCCTTACCGCTGGAAGTAGGCCAACTCCTCCTTCAGCAGGAACACATTGGCTTTGAGCTCATTCCGCTCCTGAAGGATCTGCTCGAGCTCCTCTCGACTGAAGCTGCACTGTCCTGCCTTGGAGGGGTGGCCTGGCTGCTGCAGGGCACCCGCCTGCGGAAGGGCAGGCTTGGTCAGTGGGGGCCTCTACCGGCGCTCCCCTCCACACCCCCATCACAGAGCAAGTGACGGGCACGCAGACTTGGAGGCGAAGGCGCTGCAACAGATGACAGCTGAGCGTGGGAGCAGGTGCCGGCCACTCGTGTGCCGCCTTCCGCCTTCCGGGTGGACCTGCTACGCAGCACAGAAAACCCGAGTGCCCACCAAGTACCGTACCTGTGAGTACGGTGATGGGCACTCACCGGGTTCTCAGGGTTCCCCGGGGCTCCTGCGTTGGCGGTGGCCCGCTTGGGTTCCTGCCTCTGCTCGTACCCGGCGCCCCCGGCCGGATCCCGGGCCAGCTCCACGGCCCCCTGGCTCTGCAGTTCCTGCTTGCTCTCGCGGTCCCTCGCGGCGCGCAGCTGAGTCTGCACGGCGGCCAGCTTGTGCCGCAGCTCCGCGTTCACCAGTAGGAGGCGCTGCAGCTGCTCCTGCAGCTGGGGGCGGAGCAAAAGAGGAGGTGGGCGGGGCGTCGACGGATGGGCTGGGGAGCGCCCCGCCTCACTCCCTTCGCCCCGCCCCGCCCGGCCCTCACCGCCTCGGTCTCCTGGCTGCGCTGCTGCAGGTCTCGGTTGTGCGCGCGGAGCTCGTCCCGCTGGCGGTCGGTCACTTCCTTGAGCTGCCTCAGGAGAGCGCGCTCCTCTGAGGAAGGGGCATTCTTAGCCGCGGCCTGGGGAGGAGGCCCTGAGCCGGCCCGCCCCGCCCCTTGGCGGTGCCCGCACTCACCCTGCGGCCCGGAGCGCAGCTCTCTGCGGAGGCGCTCGTTCTCCTCCCGCAGCCGCCGCAGCTCCGCTTCGGCCTGCTGCGCGGACACCTGCAGCTGAGGAGGCCAGGCGGTGAGGGCTGGACTCCCACCAGCCCTGCGGGGGGCCAGGGGAAAAGGCGGTGACTCACTGAGTCTGGGTCCGGCCCCACCGCAGCCTTTTCCAGGAGCTCCAGCGCCCGCACCACGAGAGGCACGAGTCTGGCCGCCGCCTCCGGCCCGAAGCGGCGCGCCAGCTCCTTCAGCTCTGTGCCCAGGGCCCCGGCTAGATGGTACACAAGCTCCGCGGCCGTCCCTGACCCCGCGGCCACCCGAGGCCCGCAGCTATGCACCCCAGGCACAGCCTTCCTGGGCTCCATGTTCCCCGAAAGTTAAGGGCTGCGACAACCCCCTCCCCCTCCAACCCTCACTGGGGCAGGAAAAAGCCAGTTTCCGGCCCAGGAAGCAGTTTAGGGCAGTAGAGGGCGGGGAAGAAGCGACAGAGGAGGAGCGATTAAAAGGCTTGGGGAAAAAGGTAGTGCACTGGGCCCCCTGGGCCCTGCCCGTTCAAGCCCCCAAGGTCACAGGAAGCGGGACTGCCTACTTCCAGCCAGGCGTCCAAGAGCTGAGGCACAGGGCTCTAAGTGGTCACTTTTGTCAATCCCTCCCCACAGGCCCAGTCCAGGCTCCACCCCTGTGTCTGGAGTCATGAGGCCCAACTTGGCTGCCAAGTACTACAGGCAAGAGGTGAGGTAGGAAGGCTGTCATTGGCCTCAGCCAGAGACAGCCATCTGTCCAGCCATGCGCCTGTTTTCCCAACCACCAGTGACACAAAGCTTAAGAGGCGAGGCTGGGCACCACAGCTGCCGGGAACAATCTACAAGCTTCCAGACTCAGAAAATGGGAGCAGCCACTCCAAAGGATGTTGAAAGGAGTGATGGTTTGCAAATATTTTGAAGGGAAGATGGTAAATGTGGTCAAGGAAGTAAGGGTATGAAAGCACAACCCCACCGCGGTTCCCTGAATCTAAGGGATACATGATCCACAGCCCGATTAGGGGCCTTCTACCCCTTTAAGGCTGAGTCACCCTGTGAACAAGTCCAGCTTCTTCCATCTTTACAGCCAGAATTTGGGCTCAGGGACAAAAACCCCCACAAAACTCCAAAAGTCCTATTTATACAAAATTTATTACTATATTTTGCTCAGGACTACAAGCCACCAGAAATCAATAATACAAGAAGCACAAATGGGGGGGGGGAAGGGACCAAGCTGCTGAATGTCACCAGCTTCTCATCGGGGGTAAAAGGCTCCAGTCTTTGGGACGTCTGAAGCAGGGGGAGGTGAAGACAACTAGGCATAGAGGTCCTCTCGGTCCGCAGAGTAGACCTCGCCCTCTTGCAGGAGTGCGAAGTTGAGGAAGTGGGAAGGTCTGTGCACCTCGTGGTAGAACTCTTTAGGATTTGCCAGCTGCAGCTCATACTTCATGTTGGGATCATGCCGGACACCTTGGGGAAGAAGGAAAGGGCCACTGTTAATCAGGTGCACTGCCTCACCTAGCCTGGGCCTCTGTGCTCCCCAACTTACCCATAAAGTTGTAGTTCCATGAGGACTGGGCAGGAACCATAAAAAAGCCAAGGAAACGGTCTGACAGCAGCATCTGGACCCTTTCATAATGTGAGGGTAGATAGCCCTTGGGATTGTTGCCCTTGTCTGTGTTCTGGCGACCCCATTCATAGCCACTAGGGGTCAGCTTATAGGCGGTCAGTGTGCAGGAGCCTGGTGTGAAGCTGAAAGAGGGATGAGGACAGAGTCAGAGCTCAGGCTACCATTTCAGGCCCTGTGCTGCAATGCCCGCCCTGTCATACTTCAACGGGGCCCAAAGCCTACCTGCAGGTGATGATAATGGTCTTTTCACCATCCCAAGATGGGTTGTCAGCCATGATCTTAGCATGGGTGGTGACATCCTGGGGTGACAGCTGGGGGGATTCATTGGGCTGAGTGTGGATCCATCCTAAGGGTTCCATCTCCTACAGGCAAAGAGAGGTGAAAATCTATTTGGAACCCTATCCCATCTGCAGATAGGAATCACTTCTGTAAAAGTAACATGGCTGCCTTCCCTCCACCACTCTGACAGAAGAAAGCCTCCATTCTTCTACACCTCTACTGACCTTGAGGTACTCATGCTGGGGCAGCTGGCCAGGCAGGTGCACGGTCTGGTGAGTGCCCCACTGTGGTACCATTACGATGCAGCGGATCTCCTTCACCTGGGGGTTATCTGGTGGGCTCACTCCATACAGGTATCCTGCAATCTGGAAACAAGGGGATCAAGAACCAAAATGATTCTTAGTACCACTCTAAGACTCTGGGCTGTTTGTTAGCTCAGTACTTTATATCCAGATCTTTACATGCATTTTTTTTTTTAATGTTGTGAGGCAGGGGTCTGATTGTTTCAGTATCATGAAGCATCCTTAATCCTACAGATCTGATACACATTTATTATATCCACATGAATCTGTTTCTATTTGCTATCCTCTTCCAATAACTTTTGGGCCAATACATCATTTTCATAATTGCCATAGCTTTATAATGCTTTAAGATTTGATGGGAGCCAAAACCTTTCCTGCTGTTTCGTTTTGTTTTAAAGATTTTCTTTATTTAGGTGCGCCTGGGTGGTTCAGTCTTAAGTGTCTGTCTTCTGCTCAGGTCATGATCCTGGGGTCCTGGGATCAAGCCCTGCACTGGGCTCCCTTCCTGGTGGGGAGCCTGCTTTTCCCGCTCCCACTTCCTCTGCTTGTGTTCCCGGTCTCACTTTATCTCTGTCAAATAAATAAAATCTTGGGAAAAAAAAAAAGGTTGTATATATTTGTTTGAGCGAGAAACAGGGAGAGTGAAAGAGAGAGAACAAGAGAGGGATGAGGGGCAGAGGGAGAAGCAGATTCTCCGCTGAGCAGGGAGTCCAATACGAGGCTTAATCCCAGGAACTCTGGGATCATGACCCAAGCTGAAGGCAGATGCCCAACTGAGACACCCAGGTGTCCCTCAGCCATTCTTATATATATATTTATTCATCCATGAATCCTGAAACCAGCACCTTAAGTTCCAGGCAATCTCAGGTGAGTTTTGGGCACAGACTATCTCCTAGTTGAGCACACTTACCTGGGCCCGAAGGTCAGATATGCAGATAAATTTCTTAAGCACATTTTTGGGAAGGATATAGGTATAACCGGTCTCCTTAATGTCATCAGATGAAACATAAATATGATTGGTCCTTAGGTGAAGGTTGGCAGCAGAGATGGCTCTAAAAATGGTGGGGAATGTTAGCATCTCTCTGGCTAGCACCATAGGTAGTATCAGTAGGCTCTGCCACCCCCTCCTGTCCCTTATAGTACCTAACCCTCCATTCAGTCTTGGAGGAGAAAGTCTGGGTCTCATAGTTGCTGGTGGTAGAAGTAATGATCTCATCGCCATGCTTGTTGACAGTACGAGTCTGTGTTGCTGTCAGCTGTGACTGTTCCTTGGTCTGCTTCTCAATCTCCGCTATCTGCTGCCGCTGCTGCGATGGTGCCGAGATCTCCATACCCAGGATGATGTCTCGAATTTCTGACTGTGTCAGTGATGCCACATTCACACTGTGGGGACAGTATGGATCACACCACAAGATCCCTTGCCTTCGGTCAATTATGTCCCAATGGCAAGAGTGTAACTTGGTAAGACAAGGGAGCCCAGACCCTTACCGCAGACAATCCTCAAGTGGCATTCGTAAAGGAAGTGTGATGTGGAGATGGACTAATACTGGTAAGATTTATCACAGCCCAGGATGGCTCTGTGCATGTACACCTTTCAGCCATGCTCAAACCTCATCAGTAGCTAGCCCTTCCTCTTTCCTTTGACAAAAAGTACCCCGGTTTAACAGCATAATTCTTACAATGAGAAACCCTCAGAACATGTTCTCAACCACAGCTAGTATTGCCAGTCACCCTAGGTAAACCTGGAAATCTATGGACATTTTTATTTTTGGCTGCACAATGAAAGGGAGGGGGAAGGGTGTGTGTGGGGGGTGGGCGTATGTGTGTGGAGGGGTGTGGGTGTGTGTGTGCTATTAGCTATTAGCAATGGTACCTGGGGATCCAAGATGTTAAAAATTCCTGTAATGTATGGACAGTAAAGAAATGCCCCGCTCAAAATGGCAACATGAAAAATGTCCAGAATCTGATGAAGCCCTGAAACACAGACATTTTCTACATTATCTGAAGACACTGCCTACCTCTTCTCTACAGCATCCCCAGGACAATTCCTTGAGAAATTTCTGAACCTAAGTGTTTCCAAAATACCCAGAAACTATATACTGAACCATTCATTTCCCCCTTTTAGGATCTTCCATCCGTCTCCCCAGCACCACTGCTCACTTGTTTTTCTTGCCATAGTCAGCCAAGATGAGATCTTTTAGCTGCACCTCCACTTTGATCCACTCCTCGTCAGTCAGAGTGGGCCAGATGTGGTGTGGTTCCGTAATAGTAGTCTTGTCTGGCTTCAGGATCACCTTCGCCCGGTCATTGTTCACATGTAGGGCACGCAGAATCAGGATGAGACGGGAGAAAGCCTGAGAAGAGACATGGCAGCAATGGGGAAGGGAGAGGAGGTCAGCCACTAGATGTCTTCCCCCTTTCCTCGATTTTATCCTTTAAGGGAACCCAGGATTGATTTCAACCTCTAAGATGCAGCCTTCCTCTCCTGCTCTCAATCAACTTTATCTGCGGAGCACAGAGTTGCTACCTCATCCACAAGCTAAAGATGTGAAAATGGCCTCATAGGGGTCCTGGGAAAAAGCTAAGGCAGGCACAGGATTGTCTCATGGCCCCAGACCCATCCTCTTAGAATGACCCTCTTTGTTGGGTGGTTTCCTACCGTGTAGGATGAGATAGTCTTGAGCCAGTCATCATAGAGATTAAAGAGAACCATCTGGGGTTCTGTGGCTTTAAGGATGAGGTCCCCAAACTTTTCCACCTTGAGACAAGCCTGGAAAGGTAGCTGGAGCTCTGATCCCTTGATCACAATATTGGGAAAGTCCAGCAAGTGCACCTAAAACAAGATCAAATCCAAGATTAGAAACAGAGCCTGTATCTCAGCCCTTCTCTCTTCTACCTCAACCACCTCTCACCTCCAATGGGTCCAGCATGCCCTTCCTGGTGACAATGATCTGCTTGGGCTGCTCCTCCACAGGCAGAGATCGGATGAGGGCAGCCACTTCCTCAGCTGTCTTCCATTTAGCCAACTAAAAAGAGGGGAGGAAATGGAAATTGAGTTTCTACCATCCGAAAGTCAACTAGAACAGAAGCTCCTTGTCTTGAAATAATCACTCTATGGGGTGCCTCGGTGGCTCAGTTAGTTAAGCCTCTGCCTTTGGTTCCGGTCATGATCTCAGGGTCCTGGGATCAAACCCTGCATCGGGTTCTCTGCAGGGAGCCTGGTTCCCCCTCTCTCTCTGCCTGCTTCTCTACTTGTGATCTCTGTGTCAAATAAATAAAACCTTAAAAAAAAAAATCAACCTGTGTTTCTGTCGCACACTGCCAATGAATGCTGGATACTTGGAAATGCAAAAAAAGGGTCAAATAGCCTCACCCAAAAGGCTTTTCAACCTAGCTGGCCAAAAAAACCTCATACAAGATATACCACAATGCATTATTTACTTACATAATATATCATGGACAAAACAGATTAAGGCTAGGGGCGCCTGGGTGGCTCAGTGGGTTAAAGCCTCTGCCTTCGGCTCAGGTCATGATCCCAGGGTCCTGGAATCGAGCCCCACATCGGGCTCTCTGCTCAGCAGGGAGCCTGCTTCCTCCTCTCTCTGCCTGCCTCTCTGCCTACTTGTGATCTCTCTCTGTCTGTCAAATAAATAAAATCTTTAAAAAAAAAAAAACAGATTAAGGCTAAAGATCAAAAAAAAAGCTACATAAAGAAACATGAAGACCTTATTTAGAGAGAGCATGTATGCACACAAGTGAGGGGAGGGGCAGAGGGAAAGAGAATCTCAAGCCGACTCTGCACTGAGTGCAGAGCTGGATGAGTATCTCACAGTACTGAGATCACAACCCAAACCAAAATCAAGAGTTGGACCCTTAACTGACTGAGCCACCCAGGCGCCCCACTCCATAAAGAAAAAGGTTTTGTTTTTTTTTTCAAGATTTTATTTATTTATTTGACAGACAGAGATCACAACTAGGCAAAGGCAGGCAGAGAGAGAAGGGGAAGCAGGCTCCCCACTAAGCAGAGAGCCTGATGTGGGGCTCGATCCCAGGACCCCGGGATCATGACCTGGGCCGAAGGCAGAGGCTTTAACCCACTGAGCCACCCAGGCCCCCAAGAAAAAGGTCTTAAGGAATGAGTAAGACTGGGGCCTGGGTAGCTCAGTCATTAAGCATCTGCCTTCAGCTCACGGCATGATCCTTGGTCCTGGGATCGAGTCCCACATCGGGCTCCTTGCTCAGCAGAGTCTGTTTCTCCCTCTCCCCCTGCCCATGCTCAGTCTCTCTCACTGTCAAATAAATAAAATCTTAAAAAAAAAAAAAAAAAAAAAAAAGGAATGAATAAGACTGTGATTAACAGAGTACACAGAAATGAGTTCGTTCTATAAGGAAGATATATAAGCAAAGCCACGGAAGTGGAAATGAACACAGAGTTTGGGGACAGTAGGACACTGGATTGTTTGCAAGAGCAAACAAGTGTTTTTAATTAATTAAAGAAAGATCATGGACGCATTGGCGGGGGGTGGGGGGCGCGAGGGACAGAAGGTGGCAGGAACCCTGACTCACTCGGGCACCATCCAGGATGGTCAGGGATCATGACCTGAGCTGAAGGGAGATGCTCAACCAACTTAGCCACCCAAATGCCCAGGAAATAGGTTTTAAAGGAAGAGAAACCAAAGTTGGACAGGTTATAACCCAGCCAGATATCAAGTGTCTAGGAAGCCAAAGAAGAGTTAATTCACTGGGGAGCCTAGGTGGCTCAGTGGGTTAAAGCCTCTGCCTTCGGCTCAGGTCATGATCTCAGAGTCCTGGGATCCAGCCCCGCATCGGGCTCTCCACTCAGCAGGGAACCTGCTTCCCTTCCTCTCTCTTTGCCTGCCTCTCTGCCTATTTGTGATCTCTGTCTGTCAAATAAATAAATAAAATCTTGGGGCGCCTGGGTGGCTCAGTGGGTTAAAGCCTCTGCCTTCAGCTCAGGTCATGATCTCAGGGTCCTGGGATCAAGCCCCTTGTCGGGCTCTATGCTCAGCAGGGAGCCTGCTTCCCCCCCATCTCTCTCTGCCTGCCTGTCAAATAAATAAATAAAATCTTTAAAAAAATAAAACAAAAATAAAAATAAATCTTTAAAAAGAAGTTAATTCACCAAGAAAGGGCTACCAAAGGCTTAGAGATAGAAATTTGGTAAAAGTGATATTTTAAGAATATTTGTTCCCTTTAGAAAGATGACTTTTGGTGGTCTTGTTTAAGATAGGTTAAAGATAGGAGAATCAAGAAACAGAGACCAACTGTAGGTAGTGAGGGACCTCACACACGCTAGGCCTCCCACAGAATACTTCCCAAGTAATTCAGAGAAAAGGTTCAAATGAGATACCTTAAACCTCTCAGACAGAAACAGGAAGATGCCCCCCTACCTCTACCGTCTCTCACATCCCCCCAAAAGAAAAAGGGGTAGAAAACATTTACAACTTCTCTGCCCTTTAACTGGCTCACCTGCCCCAAACGCTTCTGTCCAGCCCACACAGACGTGTGGATTATCTTGAGGAAAAGCTGCCCTGTGCGTGGATTGAAGATGAAGATGGCCCCATTGATGGGTTTGGTGGTCAAGTTCCCTTCAAAGGTCTAAAGAACGATTACATCAATTAGCACTATCTAGACACAATCATTGTGCCTTCACCCCAAATGTACACATTTGCCTTAGCACCCTCCCACAGGCATATTTAGAGCCCCACATCCCTACCTGGCTTCTAATTCTCACCTTGTGAATAGTCACTCTGTAGACATTAGTGTCATCCACAAACCAGATGATCTGGTTGGAGAAGAGCTCACCATAATTCTGAGAGGACAGATAGGGCTCAGTGGGCTCAGATGAATAGAGCTGCAGCCCCTTGCGGATCCGTTCACGTAACACATACAAGGCAGGGTTTGCCTTCATGATCTTGGCCATGGCCTGCTGTATGAGAGGCTTGCTGCCTGGGAACCAGTTTCCGTAGGCACTATTGAGAAAAGAAGAGTGAAGACCAGACTGGCAGCCTCAGGGACAAGGCAAAATGACACTCCAGAGAAAGAAAAGACTGCTGGCCAGGCGGACAAGGGTCTGCTCATGTACACTAAAACACACACATATATATGCTCAAGTGTGCCAGCAGGCACCCCAACAGGCCCCATACTTTAATGTGCATGCGTTTTTTAGTTTGCCAAGGTGGCACTTTCTTTTTCTGGGTCACTGACTTTTTCTTTTCTTCCTGGCCTCTGTTGTACAATTTTCAGTGATCTCAAAATCTTGAGTTCAAGCCCCATGCAGCCATAATTTACTTAAAAAATTAATTAAATTAAAAAATAAAGTATGGAGCTGACAGAAAATAGACATGCTTCTGAGCACCAACTTACCTGTGCAGATTATATGCCAGGTCAATGGCAATGAGCACACCAGTGGGCGAAGGGTAGATACTCATGTTGTCTGTGGTATAGTCCAGGAACTTGGCCCGGGCGTAGCGTTCAATGTCGTGGGAATCATAGTCCCCCCAGCGCAACTGGATATCAATCCAGTACTTCTGAGTGGTGGTACTATCCATCACATCCCTGCGGGCAGAAAGAGGTCAGGAATCCACGCTCCCAAGAAGCCATCAATATCATCAATGAACCACATGAACTCTCAATCACGACATCTAAATCTCAAAATTCCCAATCCCTTTGCCTGTTCCAATCAGCAAGCCCCTCACCCAGAGAATCAGCAGAACTTTGAGGGTGCTGATAGGATCCAGGGATGGCACTGTACCCAAGTCAGAAAGAAAAGCAGGCAGGGACAATTCCTGAAGTAGCACAAGTAGAACAGTCAAACCAAGCTTCCTGAATGCCTAGGGCTTGGTTATAAAGCACTTACTTAGAGTCTGCCAGCAATGAGGGCCGAGAAACATTCCACTTATAGGAGGCAAAGAGCAGGATATCTGCACAGGAAGAATTCATCTTATAGGACTTCCGGGGGTGAATTGTCTCCTTTTGCACTGTCTCAATTTCTAGTGCATCCAGTTCCTGATCGAACACCTGGAGGCAAAGGCAGAAAGGTTATGACTGCTTACGGAAGCCCACCAGGAATGAGGGCTTGAAGAATTTCAGATGATGCAAGTCTCATCCTCAGTGCTGCCAGGGTGGACTTCCCCTACCCAAGAGTGAGCTGACCTGACTTCCGGTGGTCCCCTCCCCGCTCAATTCTGGCCCACCTGACACAAGTCCATCACAATGCTCTCATGGATCTTCTGCCACAAGTGAGCCCGGAAAATCTGGATAAGAGAGATCTTCAGTGTGGGGATCTTGCCATGCATGAAGATACCTGTCAGGTCCAGCTGCACCTGAAAGCCTACATATACCTAACAAGAAAAAGAGAGACAGCAGAGGTCAAGAGACTGGTTCTTAGGACATAATTAAGGAAGCAGAAACACCTGCTTTTAGCTTCCTGTCTCCCAGGTCTAGCAATCACACTCACGTTGGCTCGGTTGATGGTTGGAGACCACCAGAGGGTGAATCTACGATTGGGAATCTGGTTCAATCCTGACCGCTGAGCATTAGTTAGCTTCTTCCACTTCATAGACTCCTCAAAACCACTGGCCTTTTCCCTGCGAAGAAGGGGCCAGTTAAAGCGATGCCATCTCCAGAACACTGCTCTCCAGTAAACACCAGAGAACTCAACAGCACACGAGGGTTGAGCTCAGAGCGTTGTGATAGGTTACTGTAAGGAGAGACGAGAATCCTCACCAGAAAAGCCCTTCCCACGTAGGGAAGTAAGTGCCCTTGAAGAGTGTGTGTTCCAGAATGCCTTCCACACCACCCAGGGCCTGAATCATGTCTGTACGGTAGTTGTTCAGGTTCCAGAGCTTCCCATCATGCCGCTGGTGTGTCCACCAGAAAGGGTTCTGCTTCAAGACCTAGATGGCAAGGCAGCTACCATCAAGTTTCTGGGTGCCTATTGCCCCAGATTCTCCGCACGGCCATGGATTCTTTCAATTCAGGGAAAATCTCTATCATCCCCTCCATGTACCTGGTACTGCTTAAAGTCAGTTCGAACTCGCCAGCCCTTATCATAAGCCAACGTGTGCCTGTCCTTCTGGAAGAGGGTGTTGATTCGGGGAATGCCACGATCCCATGAATCTTCTAGATCTTCTAAGGTCAGTCGTCTGTCAAAGAAAAAAGACCTAAGTCAAACATTTGTTCAAAAGAGTTTACCATTTCTCCCTGGCCAAGGACAAACAGGTCAGATGTAGAATATATTTGTCTCCATAAAAATATGGGCATGCTCTGCTCCTGAACTCCATGCAGGGCTCAAAAATCACCCCTCCACACTTCTGACCCGACTCCTATGCCTTCCTGGATGTGTACCTGTTCTGAGCAATGGCCTCTTGTCTCTTCAGTGCATACTCCGCCCAGACCCGCTGGGAATCAATGAACTCACTCTCCCACGGCTGTATGTAGCGGTACAAGTTGGGAATCAGCTGGTCTTCTTCATGGCTCATTCCTGAACGAAAGTGTGTGATACCTACATCTGTCTGCTTGGACCACCTGTTTGGGACACAACCAAGTTTAGAAAGAATAAAAATAAAACCTAAAAGAAACATCCCCTCCCTCAGAGCCTAGCAAGATTTTCTTTTCCCCCCTTTTTAAAGAAGTTTTTTTGCTTATTTATTTAAGTCATCTCCACACCCAACGTGGGCTCATGACCCTGGAGATGAAGAGCTGCATGCTCTTCCAACTGAGGTAGCCAGGTGCTCGTAGCAGGATTTTCAACCAAGTCCTACCTGAGGTCAGACTGGGGGATGAGCACATGGCCCATTGAGAGCATGCCGAGTCCACCCAACTCCTTAGGGGTATAGAACACAACAGGAGGGAACCGACTGGGCATCTTGGAGTTGAGGCCAATCTTGATACGTGTTTGGATCTTGTTCTCACACTTCACTAGCAAGTCCAGGAGCTCCTGGGTGTTCACCACAGCCTCCCGAAAGTATGTCATAAGGCCTATAAGAGCTGTGTTCCACTTATTCACAATCTGAAAAAAGTGGGGAGAAAGTAAATTATAGGTGAGCTATGGGGGTGGTGGTGGTAGGGACTACTTGATCCAGCTAATAATATTCTGCCTAGTTCTCAAGGAAGATCTGAGCTTGTCATTAGGAAACTATCTATAAATCAAAACTACAAGATACTATTTAACACCTATAATAATGGCTACTGACAAGCGACAAGTGTTAAGACTGTGATGAAAATGGAACACTCTTATACTGCTGGTGGGAATATGAAATGGTACAATGGCTGAAACCACCACCTGGCAGTTCCTCAAAGTTAAAGAGTTACCATATAATCTAGCAATTCGACTACAAAGTATATACCCAAGAGAAATGAGAACTTATGTCCACACAAAAAGTGTACACAAATCTTCACAAGAGCATTATTCCTAACAGCCAAAAAGTGGAAGAAAACCACAAATGTCCATCAACTGACAAATGGATAAACAAAATGTGGTATATCCATATAAAAGAACATTATTCACAAATGAAAAGGATTCAAGTACTGATACATGCTACAACACAGATGAATCTTTAAAACATGTTAGGTGAAAGAAACTAGACAGGAGTGCCTGGGTGGCTCAGTCCATTAAGCGTCTGACTCCTGGTTTCAGTTCAGGTAATGATCTGAGGCCTGAGATAGAGCCCAGTGTCGGGTTCCATGCTCAGTGGGGAGCCTGAAGATTCTCTCTCCTGGTCTGCACCACCCCCACCCCAATCACACACGAATGACCTCTCTTGCTCTAAAATAAATCTTAAAAAAAAAAGGGGGGATGGGGACACTAGCCAAGAGAGTCACATATTGCACAATTCCACTTATATGAAATGTCCAGAACAGGCCAAATCATACACACAGAAAGTAGATTCATGGTTGCCAGGAGCTAGACATGGGGGGAACAACAGGGAGTGAAGGACTGCTCATGAGTACAGAGTTTCTTCTTAGGGTGATGAAAATGTTCTAGAATGCAAGAGTGGTAATGGTTGCACAATTTTATGAATATACTGAAAACCACTGAATTGTATATTTTTAAAGTATGAATTTAATCTGGAAAAAATCAATTAAGGCAATATAAACACTTAAAAACAAGTACAGTAAGTAATCCAGGGTGGACGGCGGAGAAAAAGGGATGAGAAAAACTACTAAAAATTAATAGAGGGAATGAAAACTAATGGGACCAAAGAAATTGCCTTCCCACCATAAAAAACTACAAAACTAAGCAAAATACATAACACAGTATCTTCAGACAAATGACAAATAGGCAACATAGACTATGACCCTTGAGAAAAAGGAAACAAATGAAGTGAGCCCCACAAGTTCCCCAGCTTCCTACCTACTGGCAGTTTCCCAGCTGCACCATACACATGGAGGGGGAATGGAAACAAAGCCCAACAGTCTCACTGAATTGAAGAGACAGAGATTAGAATTCAGGAGGCCAAGGCAGCTAGAATCTGTCGGACAGAAGTACCAGAGAGAAGCAAGTTCTCAGAAAGATCTTTGGAGATCCATGAGGGGATTCTCCCTCAAGCTTTTGGCTGAGTACCAACCTATATGCAGTAAAACCCCAACATCTAGAACACCAGAAACTCTTAACTCTAGGAAACTGAGGGTTGCTGGAGTGGAGGTGGGCAGGGGAATGAGGCAGCTGGGTGATGGGCACTAAGGATGGCACTGATGTGATGAGCATGGGGTGTTACAGGCAACTGATGGTTAACTGAACTACATCTGAAACTAACAATGTATATGCTGGCTAACTGAATTTAAATGATAGTAAAAAAGAATGCCACAGATCAGGAAGTTGAACAAGTCCCACAGATCATGAGGTTGCCAACAGTTTGTGTTCCCACCAGCCAGAGCAGAAAGACCTTGTAATACATGGGAATTAGGTAGAGCCCCAAGAAAGTTATCAACCTAGCAATAGAGGTACATTAGCCCCAGAACAAAGGGTGCTATATATTTTCCACAACCAAGTTTAAAAGCCTTAAATGGACCAAACTAATCCACAAGTTACTGACATAACACAGCTCATTACTCCTTAAAAAAAAAGTAACAAAACTTATAAATAATGTAAAATTCAAAATTTCTAACATGTAATAGAAAATTACCATTCATGCAAAAAAATATAATCAGAAAAAACTCAATCAATAGAAACAGACCTAACAATAACACAAATAATGAAATTAGTAAACAAGGACCTTAAAACAGCTACTTAACAAACCTCATAATTATGCTTAAATATATAAAAGACATGAATATAATAAAAGATAATAAACACAAAGACAGAATATCTAGAGATAAAAATTACAGTACCTGAAATAAAAAAAACTCTGATGGAATCAATAACACTAAAATTGCAAAAGTAAGTAACAGTTCACATTAATAGAAATGAAGACAAAGGAGCGCCTGGGTGGCTCAGTGGGTTAATTCACTGCCTTTGGCTCGGGTCATGATCTCAGGGTCCTGAGATTGAGCCCCGAATCGGGCTCTCTGCTCAGCAGGGAGCCTGCTTCCCCACCCCACCCCCTGCCTGCCTCTCTGTCTGCTGTGATCGCTGTGTCAAATAAAT
This sequence comes from Meles meles, assembly GCF_922984935.1. Taxonomy (NCBI): domain Eukaryota; kingdom Metazoa; phylum Chordata; class Mammalia; order Carnivora; family Mustelidae; genus Meles; species Meles meles. The sequence goes on from NC_060083.1 coordinate 25,043,969, forward strand.
AAAGTCTTTAAAAAAAAAAAAAAAAAAAGTGTGACGCCTGGGTGGCTCAGTGGGTTAAGGCCTCTGCCTTCTGCTCAGGTCATGATCCCAGGGTCCTGTATCGAGCCCCACATCGGGCTCTCTGCTCTGCAGGGAGCCTGCTTCCTCCTCTCTCTCTGCCTAGTTGTGATTTCTCTGTCAAATAAATAAAATAAAATAAAGGAAATGACAAAAACACTTTTATAGACACACAAAAAGATACAGAATATAGACTGTATTCACTGCCAGTAGACTGTTACTACAAGAAATGTTAAAGGAGGGGCGCCTGGGTGGCTCAGTCATTAAGTGTCCACCTTCAGCTCAGGTCATGATTCCAGGGTCCCTGTGATCGAGTACCATGTCAGGCTCGGAAGCTCAGTGGGAAGCTTGCTTCTCCCTTTCCCATTCCCCCTACTTGTATTCCTGGTCTCACATCTCTGTCAAATAAATAAAACCTAAAAAAAGAAAATGTCTTTGTAGGGGCACTTAGGTGGCTCAGTCTGTTATGTGGCTGCCTTCAGCTCAGGTCATGATCCCAAGGTCCTGGGATTGAGCCCTGTGTTGGGCTCCTTGCTCAGCAGGGAAACTGCTTCTCCCCTCCCAACCTCTCTTTCTCTCTCAAATAGGTAAAATCTTTCAAGAAAGAAACAGTAGTGGTATCTTTGTGTGTATCAGTTACAAAGTCCAGTTCTAACTCTAGCGGTCTCTTCAGGTACATAACATGGCACTCCACGTGGCGTACTCCCTTGGTCATCAGCTGCATGCAGGTTCACTGCTCCCTGGACTAACGCTTGTCAGTTTGCGTTTTGCTATCAATGAAATGGCCCCCCACTCCCCTAAGCCTGCTAATATCTTGGATGAATCCTTGCTGGTTTTCCATCTGCAAGCCAACTATATTTTGCCCAACTTTCAGTGTTGTTCAACAAAATGTCCTGCCTTTTTATACAATTACAACCTAACTGTTACAGGAGTAATTTTGTTTGTCTAAGTATTTTAAAGATTCCAGATTTCAAACTTCAGAACTTCTTCCATGCTCAAAAGCTGAATGTCACGTGGCTTTATGCTAAAAGCTTGGATGTCTTATTTATTTATTAGAGAGAGCCCATGCATGTGTGTAGGAGCACAAATGCGGGGCGGGTGCGGGGGGCTGGTGAGGCAAGGGGCAGGGCAGCAGCACAGAGAGAAGAGAGACAAGCAAACTTCCTACTGGTGTGGAGCCTGACGCCGGCCTTGATCCCAGGACCCTGGGTTCATGACCTGAGCTGAAGTCAGACCTGCAACGGGACTGAGCCACCCCGGCACCCCAAAGCTTAAATGTCTTTAATAAGGTGAACTGTGTCTCCGAACCCATTCCAAAAACAAAACAAAACCCAAAAATAAAAAAAGATGGACATGAAAGTGGAAATAAATCAATCCACAATTGTAGCTGGAGATTTCCAAGACTCTTCTTTCAGTAACTGATAGAAGCAGACAAAACAATCATAAAGGACACAGAAAGACTCGTACAACACATTCAGTCTGAGCTGACATTCATAAGACACTGTCCAACAGTAAGATTACAGAGTACATATGAGACAGTCAACAAGACAGACCTTATAGGCTAGACCACAGAGCAAGTCTTAAGACATCTGGAAAAACGAAAATCATACAAAGTGTGTTTTCTGACCATAATGGAATTACACTAGCAACTAATAACAAAAATACCTGGAAAACCCTCAAATATGTTTAAACTAAATAGCATACTTCTGAACAATATATGGATGAAATAAAAACTCTCAAGGTGAATTAGGAAAGTATTTTTAACTGAATGAAAATAAAGACACAAGTTATCAAAATTTGAAAGATTCAGCTGCAGCAGTGCTTAGAGGAAAATTTACAGCACTGGATGCTTATATTTAAAAATATTTAAAAAGAATTGATCATCTAACCTTCACCTTAAACTAGAAAACTAAGAGCAATTCAAACACAAAGTAAGCAAAGGAAAGATACTGTAAAAGCAGAAAACAGTGAAATAGAAAAGAGAAAAATAAAAATCAACGAATCCAAAGCTGGTTAAGATAAGGGGGAAAAAAAGGCAAACTACAAAATCCCAAATGATAATCCAAATGATAATAATCAAGACTTTAAGGTAAGGACTATGACTAAAGTACAAGATCACAATGGCTGAAGTTATCATAGAAATTAGCCTTGAGCAAATAGCAGTCTTCAGGTAAGCAGGATAAAGGGACTACAGAGTTTAACAGCCTTAATCAAATCACAAAATCTACACTGAGCATCTAGTTCATGCTTAAGACGAACCAACCAAGAGACCTGCAGAAAGGATCTGGGGGTAAAGGCAAATAGACTTCAGTAGAAAAACTGTTAGGCTTAGTGAGTTCTCTGACGATAGCTGGTTCTTGAACTGCCTGCCAGCTGCATGGTTTTTATCACCCAACACACCAGTTCCCTGCAATTACCAGGGCTTTATTCCTGGTGGGTAGTAAGTATGAATTCCCACGTACCACATTCCTTTAATAAAAGCCAGAGTTGCTGGGGATTCAGGGAAGCAGGAAAGAAAATGCCACTGAATGAGTGACTCCACAGGCTAGGTAACACGCTAATAACTTTACACATGTTATGCTGTTAAGTCTTCAGAAAAGGAACAAATTCGGGGTGCCTGGGTGGCTTAGTCACTTAAGCATCTGCCTTTGGCTCCAGTCATAATCCCGGGTCCTGGGACAGAGCCCAGTGTTGGGCTCCCTGCTCAGTAGGGTGTCTGCTTCTCCCTCTCCCTCTGCCCTTCCCCTGCTCGGGCTCTCTCAAATAAATATTTAAAAAAAAAAAAAAAAAAAAGGAACAAATTCAACTTCCATAACTTGCCCAACATACCACATGACCCACTTGAAGGGGATGTAGAAAAATAAAAACTGATGTTAGGATGACAGGATTCCAGGTGTTTCCTTGCTTTTCGTAGTACCTAATAGTAATCAAAAAAACCTTGAAACTATGATACATGAGGTAGCGCCTTTTTTTTTCCATTTAAAAGTAAATGTATGGGGCGCCTGGGTGGCTTAGTGGGTTAAAGCCTCTGCCTTCGGCTCAGGTCATGATCCCACAGTCCTGGGATCGAGCTCCGCATCAGGCTCTCTGCTCAGCAGTGAGCCTGCTTCCTCCTCTCTCTCTGCCTGCCTCTCTGCCTACTTGTGATCTCTGTCTGTCAAATAAATAAATAAAAAAATAAAAATAAAAGTAGACGTATGGCTGGACAGGGAGATGAATACCCAGATAATAGATATATTTCATAATACATTTGTCCAAACCCACAGAACATACACCACCAAGAGTGAACCAGAAGGTAAACTATGGCCTCTGGATGATTATGATGTGTTGGTGTAGGTTTATCCTTGGTAAAGAAGGTTCCACTCTGGTGAGTGGTGTTGATAATGAGGAAGGCTCTCCATGTGTGGGGGCAGGGAGTATATGAGAAATCTCTGTCTCTTCCTCTCAATGTTATTTTAAATCTAAAACGGTTCTAAAAATTTAAGTCTAAAAATAAATAAAGTGAAGTAGAAGTCAAAACAAAACCCCCAAAGGAACACAAATACATCTACTGCCAGGCACAGATGTTCTCTTGAGGTAGGTCTCACTTATTTTTTAATTTTTTTTTTAAAGATTTTATTTATTTATTTGACAGACAGAGATCACAAGCAGGCAGAGAGGCAGGCAGAAAGAGAGGGGAAGCGGGCTCAATCCCTGGACCCTGAGATCATGACCTGAGCCGAAGGGAGAGGCTTAACCCACTGACCTTATATTTTTTCATTTTTTAAAGATTTTTTTAAATCATTATTTAGAGAGAGGACGCCTGGATGGCTCAGTCAATTAAGCATCTGCCTTCGGCGCAGGTCATGATCCAAGTGTCATGGGATCGAGCCCCTCATTGGGAATCCCTGCTCTGCGGGGAGCCTGCTTCTCCCTCTCCCTCTGCCTGCCCCTCCCCCTGCTGTGTGCACTCTCAAATAAATAAAACAAAATTTTATAAAGACAGTATATTTAGGGGCACCTGGATGGCTCAGCGGGTTAAGCCGCCGCCTTCAGCTCAGGTCATGATCTCAGGGTCGTGGGATCGAGCCCCGCATCGAGCCCCGCATCGGGCTCTCTGCTCAGTGGGGAGGCTGCTTCCCCCACTCTCTCTGCCTGCATGTGATCTCTCTCTGTTGAGTAAGTTTTATATATATATATATATATATATATATTTTTTTTTTTTTTTAGAGAAAGACGGCAAGAAAGCATGAGTGGGGGGCTGGGAGGGAGAAGGAGGCTCTCCACCCAGCAGAGAGCCCAGTGTGGGGCTTGACCCCAGGACCAGATCATGACCTGAGCCAAAGGCAGATGCCTAAGAGACTGAGCTTCCCAGGTGCCCCCACCCAAGCACCCCTGTCCCTCTGGCTTTAGACTTCAAGTCATCCGGACATACAGAAAGGGATTCCCTGGTGAGGGAAGCAGAGCGGGAGGGCAGGAAACCAAGCAGGAAGGTAGCCACAAGGCCCTCCCGACACGGAAGCTAAGCAGACTGCACCTTGTAAGTCAGACTATCCAAGTCCATTTCTGTTTTCCTTCTGTTATTCCGGGCCCTCACCAAAACCTTGCTTAAATGTCCCAGCCTTATCTCATAGCTAGGACTGAAGGGACCGGTCCTGTCTCCCAGCTCCAGCTAGTGTGCTGCATATACCTACAGCAAGAATGACGAAAAGGATTGAAAGCGGTAGTGGAAGCAATGATTGCAAGCATCCAAGGAGGAAGGACATTTTAGAGGACCTTAAGATTCAGCCACCTCTTACCCTACTGGATATTTCCCTCTACTATCAAGACTGGAAGATCAAGAAATTTTATTCCAAGTACTCTGCCTTAACACACCTCAAGAAATAAATCCCTATATTCTATTATCTGATCATAATCACCAATTCCTCCAATTAATGATGGCAAACCTTTATTAAGCAATTTAATATAACTTACTACATTAATTCTCACAAAAGCCCCTTGAACTAGATAACATATTCAGTTTTCCCATTTTTTAAAAAGATTATTTATTTATTTATTTGACAGGGAGAGCAGTCATAAGTAGGCAGAGGGGGAGGGGGAAGCAGACTCCCTACCGAGCAGAGCGCCTGATGCAGGGCTCAATCCCAGGACTCTGGGATCATGATTTGAGCCAAAATCAAGAGTCAGAAGCTTAACTGAGCCACCTAGCTGCCCCTCAGTATCCCCACCCCCCTCCTTTTTTTGAAGACCTTATTCACGAGAGAGAGAGACAGACCACAAGCAGGGGGAGAGGGAAAAACAGACTCCCCACTGAACTGGGAGCCTGTCGCAGGCTCTATCCCAAACCTAGAGATCATGACCTGAGCTGAAGGCAGATACTCAAACATGTGAGCCACCCAGGTACTCCTCCCCATTTTTAAAAAAAAGTTTACTTCGGGCTCAAATTCACAACCCTGAGATCAAGAGTTGCAGGCTCTTCCAACTGAGCCAGCCAGGCACGTCATCATCAGTATCCCCACTTTATGAAAAGAACTAAGGCCCAAAGTGGGTGACATGCCCAAAATCCCAACTAGTTCCGTGACAGAGCTATGATCTGAACCTGACTGGACTCCAGAACCTGTCCTTCTAACTGCTTCTAAACCGTTCCCCTAACCTCTGACCTCACAGGCTCTGACCTCTCAGGTTCTCACCTCTAACATATCTATCTACTCCTTTGATCCCTACACTTTCTCCCAAGACCTCTGGCCTCATCTGGTCTCTTCCTACCCACCATGCCCTTCCAAACAAATCCAGAATCCCAAAAGAAGCCAGCACTCTGGACTTCCCTGCATCCAATCCCTTACCACTCCACAACAATCCTCTGGCAAACCCCAATCCTGAATCACCTCACTGCAATGATATGATGGACTTTGTCTATCCTGTCACTAAGTACCTGTTTCTGGAAAGAACTCACACTCAAGAGCTGTCCTCATTTTCCTGAAACCCACCTGGGGCACAGTTTCTTCAACAATCCTATCATTCCCTCACCACCATGCTCAAGTCCAACCCAGGCAAAACTGAAAAATTCAAGATTATAATTCCCCACTCAACTTTATATTCACATCTGTCCAGACCTCTTTTCTTTTAGGTTCAGAAGATGTTTCCCTCTGCCTGTCCTTTACTGTACCCCCACATTCAACTCCTGGGAACACTGCTCCATCACTTACCACACTGGTCTGCTGCACCCTGAACTATCCCCTGGCTCCCTAATGGGAACATCCTCAAGCCAAACCCATTCAAAAATAGTGCCTTGGCTTAGATCTCCCTCTAGGTGGCGTATTATGTCCTTCTTCCTTTTACTCCAGCTCTGGCAAGTTGCCAGTCCTTGCTGTCTCCACTCCCTTATTTCCCATAAAGCCTCACCCACTGCAATCTGGCTTCTCTCCCCACTGTTTCTGAAACGGCTCTTGCTAAGGTCACCAATGACGTCCTGACTGCCAAATCCAATGGATACTTTTCAGGCCTTATCTAACTAAAACACTCTTAGGCAACCGACACCCTTAAATGCCCACCCCAATTCCTGACATCCTTGGCTCTGATGAGCCGGCACACCCCCAGTATGGCCACACTGCTGCTCAGTGTTTCCTATGGTTCCAAATTCATCCCTCTGCTCTTCTTTCCTTACACCTGACCTAGACAATCTTCCTTACTCTTGAACTTTAAACCACCACCTTCGACAGATTGCTAAATCTACATCTTCCACCTAGACATCTTTTCCAAGATTCAGACTGAAAATATCTCCATTTGGACATCCTACAGGAGCCTTCAAATTACTCCTCACTGCTCTTTCTCACCTCATTTCTCCCTCAAAATCTTAGAAGTCCGAAGTATTTTTCAGCAAATCTAAGAGACTATCAATTTAAGGTGAGAAACACACACACACACACACGTGCATATATACTTACCTTGGAACGGAAGAAAAAGGATATAATAAATGCCTGCCAAAACACCTCCATCTGGATGTTCTCGGGAACCTCAAACTTGTTACATCCTCAACTAAATCTATTCAGCTTCCCTCCTAAACCTGCTCTTCTTCCTGTACTCTTCCAGTTCATAGTGCCAATATCTACCTAGTCAGCCATGCCCGAAACTGTTAGCTTGCCTTTCCCTCTGGCATTCCACCAAAATGAGGTTCTGCTGACTTTAACCTGCTAACTACTTATCAGATCTGCTTCTGTCCCCTGTTGTCATCACTGTCATTGGCAGTTCAGAACCTCCAAACCCCAAACCTGATTTTCTACCCCGTCCCAAACCCATCCTCCTCACAGCTGTAAGAAGAATCACACCTAACAAAGAAATCTGGAAAAGTTGCTCTTACACCTAAGACCCTCACGGGATTCTTTTTTTTTTTTTTTTTAAGATTTTATTTATTTATTTGACAGACACAGATCACAAATAGGCAGAGAGAGAGAGGAAGAAGCAAGCTCCCTACTGAGCAGAGGGCCAGATGCGGGGCTTGATCCTAGGACCCTGGGATCAGGACCTGAGCCAAAGGCAGAAGCTTAAACCACTGAGCCACCCAGGAACCTCCCTCACAGGATTCTTAACAAGGCATGCAATATCCTCCAGGATCTGGCTCTTGCTTATCTATCCCACCCCTGTATCCCAACAGTCCCAACTCCACAACCATACCCCAATAAGCCTGAGCCTTGTATAGTTCCACACATATCATGCTAGTTACCTCTCTCAGGCATAAGGCTGAAGGAATGCCCTCCCTTACCTGCCTCATCACGTTACTTCTTCCAGGGAGCCTTTCCTCTCCCTCTACCAGACTGGGCTAGAAACATTAACCTAAGTCTTCTCAAAGATTCCCAAATACAATAGCTCTACAAACACTACATCCTGTTATAGTTCTCCTGTCCATGGAAGTCTCTCTCCAACTAGGCAGGCCAGCTCAACAAAAGCAGAGACTCTATCTTACGTGTAGTGTGCAGAGCCTTCAACACAGTAATTATCAACAACCACCAAAGGAATGAATGAGTTACATAATTCCTACTATCTGGCCCTTGGAGAAAATAAACTAACCTAAAAAGATAAAGTTTTCTCTTCTACTAAACCCCCCCAAAAACCTGAGAAATTTTAAGTAAGAAATAGTAAGACGGGGCGCCCGGGTGGCTCAGTCTTCAAGCATCTGCCTTCAGCTCAGGTCGTGATCCCAGGATCCTGGGATCGAGCTCTGCATCGGGCTCCCTGCTCGGCAGGAAGCCTGCTTCTCCCCATCCCACTTCCCCTGCTTGTGTTCCCTCTCTCGCTGTGTCTCTGTCATATAAATAAATAAAACCTTGGAAAAGAAAAAAAAAATACTAAGTTAATGGGCTCCTGAATGACTCAGTTTGAAGAGCACAAGACTCTTGATGTTGAGGTCATGAGTTTAAGCCGCAAGTTAGGTGTAGATACTACTTAAAAGCAAACAAACAAAAAACTAAGAAAACGCATCCTTAACTAAAAGCATTGTTTGGAGCACAGCCTAATTAGAACCTAGCACTTCCCTCTCTTTTTGGCATTATGGGCACCACTATGGCAGCATGGAAAGACAGCAAGAAGAGCAAGGTGGCTTTTTTTTTTTAAGAATATATGGTTATTTTTTAAAAAGATTTTATTTATTGGGGAGAGAGGGGGAGAGAGAGAGAGAGCACAAGCAAGCACAAGAGTGAGGGTGCATGAGAGGGGAGAGGGTCAGAGGGAGAAGCAGACCTACACCAAGCATGGAGCCTGATGTGGGACTCAATCACAGGGCTCTGGGATCATGACCTGAGCTGAAGGCAGTCGCTTAATGACTGAGCCACCCAGGTGCCCTCAAGGTGGCTTTTTAAACCTTACATAAACTTAAGTATACACAGTTAACAAATCCCCAAATTACTCTCTCAATTCCAGCCTTCAGCTGGGCCTTCGGAAGCAACTGAAAGGGAGAATAAACACTGAGATAGCTAGTTATGCTTGCTTTTTACCATACACAGTTACTGGTTAAAAGACAAACTATGCGAATAAACGATAAGCCTCTGGTAAGATGAGAAAAATGAAAATTTTGTTCAAATTAAAGAACCAAACTTCTGTTGTTAATTTAGAGTCATCACAACTACACAGAACTAGGCTGCACATTCCCTACAGGGCATTCTCAGAAAGTACCTGAGCTATTTGACATTCTAAGCTGCTATACCATAAACATGGAAACTGGTACACTGAGAAAAGCTGGGAACAAGAACCAACCAGGGGAAGAGATGAAAGGGACTAGAGATGGACAGGGAACATGAGGTAAGCTAGGCCTTATATACCTTGGTGAAGGTGGTGGAGCCAGAGGCCATCAGAATTTGACGCACACGGTTGTGGAAGCGCTGCATTGACTCATCATCCACACGCAGGAAACACTGAGCTGTCCGCTCCTTAGTAACCTAAACCATAAGGTCAAGGTTAATTTGTCTCTGATACTACCACAGAAGTAGGGCCCAACTCTGACCCCCGCCCCCCTACTAAACTCTATCCACCCAACAAGGCTCAATCAATTGATAACGAAAAGGTGTGGTGTTCCTCACCCCCGCGCAGCCCAGAGGTACAGGAGTGGTAATGCTGCTCCAAGCCCCTCTCCAGACCGTACCTCATTCTGTAGGTTCCAGACCCCATCCTTGTGGGTGAACTCCTCGTAGCTGGTGCGGCACTTAGGTAGGATGCGGCACTCAAAGCCACACATGTTGAACAGTAGGTTGGGGTTGTCCTTACTGTACACAGACACGAAGCTGTTCTCCCACTGAACTGTAGTCACTGACCGTGGCAGACGGTTCTTGATGTCCCAGAACACTGCCCGACCCCTGCTCACAGGGAACATACAGTCATGTGAGTCTCCTAGAACTTGAAGGAACCTCCCTCAGAAGGCCAGACTCACAAATATTCTAGAGAGTACACTCCTCTCACCCAGGACACAACCTCATAAATTCCCTCTAACTGTTCTCTGGGTCCCTCAGGCTGATGTCCTTCCAGCTCCCGCAGCCCCAACTTGGACTCACAAGTTGACATCATGCTTCATGAGGCGCATGCGGGCATCTCGGGGCCAGCACTTCTTGTTATTATAGCCAACAATATTTTCGTTGTTGGGGTCAGGATGCTCTGTCAGGTAACGCTGGATCAGGTCCCGAGCCTCATCTGCTGTGAACCTGTACCAGGCAAGACGCAGTGTTGAGACTGATACAACCTGGAACCCATGAGCCCTACGGCTCTGCAGATGAAGCCCACCTCCAACCCCCACCTGACGCATAGGACTTCATTCCATTCTAAAGCCTCAACCCACCATAATTCAACTAAGTTACAAGAGCTACGTCAAGAGGCTGGGCATATGCCTCAGTGCCCTTCAAGGATACAAATCCAGGCAAGCTCTTACCTAAAGAAAATGTGGATACGATCGATGTATCTGCAGAAGAGACGGATGGGATGGGCAGCCTCCGTGGCTATGTCCTGGAAACTGAGAAAGTCATTTGGCATCTGAGGGGGCCCAGCCATTTCACTGGCCCGGTGCAGTCCCAGCACCAGCAAATCCATCACCAAGCCATAGTACTGCACGATGAATGAGGCAAACTGCAGGCCTCTAATGATCCCGTAGGAATTTGTATGATTCATGTCCTAGAAAGAAAGATTTACAACTCTGAACAATTCTTTTTTTTTTTAATTAATTTATTTGACAAACAGAGATCACAAGTAGGCACAGAGGCAGGCAGAAGCAGGGGGAGGGAGCGGGAGCAGGCTCCCCGCTGAGCAGAGAGCCTGATGTGGGACTCGATCCCAGAACCCTGGGATTATGACCCGAGCCTAGGGCAAAGGCTCAACCCACTGAGACAGCCAGGCACCCCCAACTCTGAACAATTCTTAACTCATGGCCATGTCTCAGGCCTCTCCGGGGCCCATCCTCCTTGGTCCTCCCCTCAGCAAATCCTACCTTAGAGAGCCAGACACACCTCTCACCAATTCCTTGATACCCTGTCCCCAAGACACACCTTATAGTTGATGACAACGTTGTTCTTGGCTGTCATGTAGTCAGCTATGTTGTGGTCTACGATGAGTCGCAGCAGTCTGTTAAGCAGGGTCAAGTCGATCTTTTCATACATCTTCTCAAAGCGTGATTCCAGCATGACATTGCACTCACCCTCACTTGTCTCCCACACATCCTGCAGATTATTGATGCCTGAGGAGTAGACAAGACAGGTCTCCAGCAGGTTAGCAATTCCCTTCCAAGGTTAGTGCCTGCAGTCCCTATCACAATCCATAACCTTGTCCCACTCCATTCATTTACCTGGACTGCTAAGAGTGTCGGCTTTGCTTGATTTAACATCAACGTTATTTCCCTGGCACTATGCAGCAAGAGAATAAACTAATTACATAGGCTGGATGAGAATTTTCTTTTTTTTTTAAGATTTTATTTATTTGACAGAGAGAGATCACAAGTAGACAGAGAGGCAGGCAGAGAGAGAGAAGCAGACTCTCTGCTGAGCAGAGCCCGATGCGGGACTTGATCCCAGGACCCTGAGATCATGACCTGAGCTGAAGGCAGTGGCTTAACCCACTGAGCCACCCAGGCATCCCCTGGATGGGAATTTTGATGCAGAACTCAATTCACTTCAAATCAACCCAATTCACCTCAATCCCCAAGGACAAAGCCAGAAAAGCTTTACCTTGGCACCACTTATAAACGAGCAGAGGAGGTGGTTCTGTATCAGCAGGCTTGATCCAGGGTGGAAAAAGGCGGCGCTTGTCAGCTTCATACCAAAGGTACTGGTCTAGGTAGGCATCAGTGATCTTCTCCAGCGGCTCCACGTCATATACGGGTACCAGGTGGCTATAGAGATCCATGAACTCAATGCCCACCTGCGCGACAGGGAAGCAGGCTTACTCGGATCCACCAATCACCCGAGGCAACCCACTACTGTGGGTGTCATGAATGAATTAGCACAGCCAATAGCACACTTGGGGGCCAGCGTACTCACTTCTTTAAAGGCTCTCTGTGTAAGGAGGTGACGCTTGATGCGGGACAATGCCTCGTGGGGGTTGTCATAGGCTTGCTCGATCAGACCTAGCTCCTCCCTCTGAGACTGGTTTAACCGAGACTTCACACTGACAAGGAAACAGGAAAGATGAATGGGAAAACAAGAGGAAGCCAAACCCAGAAAGGACTGAGGCTAAACATCCTTCCTTTGGGCTCTGACAATGACGCTGATCTCCCCGCTCTCACCTTCCCGAAGGAATCCACCTACTCTACCCCTCACCTGTAAGCTTCCTTGAGCCGCTCCAAGGCCAAGATGAGCAACTTGGTGTCATGCTTGTAGGAGAGTGGGGGGAATGGGATGGGTGAGAACCTCCGGCTCTCCAACCAATGCACAGTGGTGGTATACACTGCCACCGCTTCCTCTGCAGTGATGTAGGGCCCATCCTGTGAAACAGACATGATAATCAGCCTCCCACCATAGCCTAATCCCTATGGACAAGGCATGGTCCCAACTCTGCAATCTATCCCTCTGCCCACTCCCTACAGACTAGCCTAAGCTGCCTAACCTTCAGGTAGTTGTGCTGTCGCTCCTGTTCTGCCTTCAGATAGAGCCGAGTGAGGCGGCCCAGGTTCTTTTTGCAAACAGTCTTGTCCACAGTGGCTCCACGGCGGATCCGTTCTCGGTTGTAGTGGGCAGTGTTGGTCCACCAATCAGCCTTGGCCTTCACGTACCGAAGGATCATATTCTCTATAGGTGTTGGCAGCCCAGGTACCTGAAAGTACAAAAGGCACAATAAAAAAGTGATAGCAACCACAAAGCTCCCAAAGGGAGCCCAGGAGTGGTAATTCCACCCCCAGGAAGATGATGTCCATGCCTTCCCCGAGTTGAGGAGACACCCACCTTCCAGGGAATGTTAGCTTTCCAGCAGCGCCAGGCTTCACTGAGGTGCTGCAGGATCGTCCGGGCCTTATTCTGTTTGATTCCCTCAGGCATCATGTCCAGAATGTCATGCATCACAGCTGCCCGAAGCTCAAGGTCAAAATGCGACTCTACTCGCTGCTTTGTAACAGTCTTTGCCACCCCCTTAGAGTGTCGACCTAGGAGTAAAATTGATTAAAAGCAAGATTCATTGCTTTTAATCGGTCTCTACCATCACGCCCCCTCATCAACCACAGTTACACTCAAATCAAAAAGTATAAACAGTGTCCACACACCTGACACACGCAAAAAAGACAAGCTATCTCAAGACATTCACAACTTGGCTTCCGAGAAATTTCTATCCGACAAATGCAAAATGTCCTCAAGGCCCCAGAAAGAAGCCCAAGAAACCAAATACTAGGTCAGAATCACTGGAGAATGGGACCTCTTAGAGGCAATCAAGCAGGAAGGGATTCTCAGTTTCAAACAAGGGAAGGGGACAGAAAGGGAACACATGATCTACCTATGAAGCATAATAAAACACAAGTGGGACACAGCGGAAACCACTCACCTTCGAACTGGCGGGCCAGGAGGTTGCCCAGCCACCGCTCCAGCAAAGGGGTGATGCCACGCATGAAAAACAGCCAGACCCTCCAGCCAGCAGCCCAGAAGCCACAGCCAGGGCCCTTGCCTACAGGGCCCTACGGTCCCAAGCAGAAATCAAGAACGTAAGTTAGCAATTCACTTAGAGAACCATCGGAAACCACACACAGGTAGGATCAAGAGGAACACATCTTAGACAATAGGATGAAAAAGAGGCAAACCCTGGGACCTCAACATCTAAAATGTAGTAAATGAAAACGTCTAAGGCAAAAACCAGTAACTCAGATTCTCTCTTTAAAGGCAGCTTTTGGGATGCCTGGGTGGCTCAGCCAGTTAAGCATCTGCCTGCCACTAAGGTCATACTTCTAGAATCCTGGGATTGAATCCCGCGTCGGGCTCCCAGCTCACAGGGAGTCTGCTTCTCCCTCTGCCTGCCACTCCCCCGGCTTGCGCGCCACACACTCACTCTCTGGCAAATAAATAAAATCTTTGAAAAAGGGGGAAAAAAAAGTTTTGAGCAAGTGTTATAATTCAGAAGGTGAGGGCAGATAATAACACACTTAGAGCTTCTAACTCAGTCCCAGTTAAAAGCCCTAACTAGACCTAAAAATTAAACTGGATCTGAAACTCAGGGTCCTGAGATGGAGCCCTGCATCAGGCTCTGCCCTGAGTGTGAAGCCTGCTTAAGATTCTCTCCCTGTCCCACTACCCCACCCCACCCCCACTGCCTGCCATGAGTGAATGAATGAATAAAGGAACTGGATGGAGAAAGTGGGAGTACGAGGGGAGGGTCCCACCGTGTTGAAGCGGTAATAGATGAGATGCTTCAGGTCCTTGCACATGCGAATCTGCCGCATCAACTTGTATTTGTACCGGTACATGCCCGTCAGCTGCCCCACGTGAGCAAAGATATACTGCAACCCATCTGCCAGCTGCAACACAATGGACCCCATTAGGCTTTAAGCTAGAGCCAGCTCCACGATTAGCTCAGGCTTCTTTCAGCTTCCCTACCAGGGGCAGGGATCAGGGCTACCTGGCCTCACCTGGAAGGCATCCACATTGCCCAATCGATACTGCACGTGACTATCCACCACCAGCTTAGTTAAACGCAGAACTTCTCGACACAGATGGAAAGCATTTCCGAAACGAGATTTCTTTCTTTCCTGGAAAAGGTGCCAGGAATAGAAAAAACATTAATCAGCAATGGTCCCCACTGGAGAGACGCCTTCGAAAGAGCAAAACCAGTCCACCCCTCAAGAAGACCCCTGAGACACAATGCACACACCTTGGTGGTGAGGGTCTTGACAGGCTTAAGGTTGAAGTTGTAATCCAGGTGCAGATAGTTGAGGTTTTTCCGGTGAATAAGAAGGTTGAGCATGTTGTAGCCCTGGCGGCACACCTGCAGCCCCACCTCCACCCAGTCCAGCTTCGTGGACTGGAAGAATTTGGTGGCTTTGAAGGAGCGAAACAGGTACCTGGAGTGGAAATAAACCGGAGAGGAAGAGTTAGCTTCCTGGTTAACTCTGGAAGGAAAGAAGTCTGGGCAATGACTCTCAGGCACCCTACCTCTTCTTTTGGGCTTTAGGGGGCCGGTGCTTCAGGGCGTTCAGCACATAGTACTTCAGCAGTTTCTGGTAGGAGACTCTCACTTTCACAGGCTGTCCAGCAGGACAATGCTCCCGATACCTGGGAAAAACAAGCCAACCAGAGCTAGCCCGTGGGAAAGGTTGCATGCCCACCCAGTTGGGATCTCTTCTCCTATACATCTACTACCATCCCCTCAGGCAGTCTTACCAGTTCTTGACAAGGGGGATGTCCAGGGCGCGGCGGGTGCGACCAGAACGTAAGTTGAAAGGCCGCGGGGCCCAGAGCAGAGCAATACCATTGGCTGTATTGTCTGTGTAGAGGGGTGTGTCCTTCAGGAAGGGCTCCACAAACTCTGGGAGCTCAAACTCCTCATCATCATCAGGCAACGGTTCCTGGCTCTGAAAGAAGAACCTCCAAGGGTTAGTTCCCATTGAACTGGGCAGAGAGTTGGGATGAGAGGGAAACTCTCTGGGGCCAAGCACAGTGGCTCCATCTACCATGGAAACTGCGCTGCCAGACAAGAGAAGCCCTAAAGGGCCAGGGCAAAAGGGGCCAAGGGAACAGAGAACAAGCCAGGACGAACCAGGAATGCAAGTATCACTCCTCACACCCCACTGGCTCACCACCAAAGGTCTCCCAAAGGAGCCCCAATACCTTAAATAAACACAAAACTATGCTAGGGTAAGGAGGTCTGTTAAGAACAATATGGAACATGCGTAAACATCAAAAACATTACTCCAAGTATAAAAGGCCAATCACAAAAGACTACATACTACAAGATCCAATTTATATAAAATCTCCAGAATAGGCAAATCTGTAGATTTGCCAAGGAAGAAAGGTTTGAGGGAAACAGTGACTGCTAATGGTATGGGGATTTCCGGGACGATGAAAAGGTTCGAAAATTGCATATGGGGATGGCTGAACTACTTCATGAACAAACTAAAAACCACTGAATTGTACACTTAATGAGTGAGTTTTATGTGTATATGAACTGTATTTCAATAAAAGGACTGGAAGAAACCCAAAATGCAAACAGACCAGAATATACTACATACAATGTCCCAATCACAGAAACCCAGATTATACCAATAACTTAATTTGAGCCAAGTGCTGAACTGTCAAATTAGCTTAAAGCTCAAGGGGATTGGGACGCCTGTGTGGCTCAGTGGTTAAGCATCTGCTTTTGCCTCAGGTCATGATCCCAGAGTCCTGGGATCAAGCCCTGCATCAGGCTCCCTGCTTGGCAGGAAGCCTGCTTCTCCCTCTCCCACTCCCTCTGCTTATGCTCCCTCTCTTGCTATATCTCTGTCAAATAAATAAATAAAATCTTAAAAAAAGAAAAACTCAAGGGGAACACTAAACAGGATGACAAACATGTCTCCCTTAGCTGAATTTTTATCTATTAACACTTCAGCCACGGTCAGGAAATTTCTCTTCCATATACTAAGGTCAGGGACGCCTGCATGGCTCAGTTGGTTAAGCATATGCCTTTGGCTCAGGTCATGATCCCAGGGATCCTGGGATCGAGTCCCACATCAGGTTCCTTGCCCATCAGGGACCTGCTTCTCCTCTGTCTCTGACAAATAAGTAAATAAAATCTTTAAAAAAAAAAAAAAAAAGAACAACTAAAGTCAAACATTCCCTCTTCTCACCTTGACGGAGTGCCTGTGAGAAATTGGGTTGATCAAAGGATCAAAGTAGAAAGCTGGGAGATCAGGATCCTCAGTTTTGATGAACACAACATTAGGAGTGTGGTACCTAAAATGAAAGAAGAGTAAGCAAGCTCAGGTTCTCCGGCCCTGGCCCAACCCTCTCTTTTCCCCACCTTTGCTTCAGCTCTCACCAGGTGAGGTGGACATGGTGTGGAAGGTTGTTGTACAGGTAAGGAAAAGCAATCTTGTATTCAGTGCGGATAGGCTGCCGGATGATGATCTTGTTAATATCGTTGAATTCATTCCAATCTTCATCCCTATGGCACAAAATAAAAGATGAGCAGACTAACCAGGGAATTTGGAAACTACAACAGGATCAAGATTAGATTTTATTCAACCCAAGGTGCCTATAACCCCTAGTATCTCCAACTTACTGGAGATTGATGTCTCGAACAAGAGGTTCAAATTTGGGGCCTCCAGGAATAGCCATATTGAGTGCTTTGGAGGTAAAGAAGGCCTTCAGATCAAACAGATAGAAGTAGTTGTCATCTACCAAGTCTGTCAGGAGCTGATTGGCCAAGCGGTAGAGAGTAGACATCATGGGCAGTGTGAACTGCCAGCGCTGGTAAGTAGAGCCATTCACATACCTAGGAAAAAGAATAGGCCTATGTCAGGAAGAATCCCTAGCCAAGCCATTCTACCTACTGCTCACCCAGGACTCCTTCTCGATTTTCAAAAGTCTCACAGGAACAGAAACTCCAACCACCACTCACTTCCGGCTGTCCCTCAATGGCTGGTGGTCATAGAACCAGTCCAACACAGGGGCATCCTCCTCAGGGTCCAGCTCTAGCTGAATGGCCTCCAGTGGTTCAACATCTAGGATATTGTCAGCATAGTCCAAAGGTGGCTCCTCATCATCAAAAGGGGGGAAACGCATCCTCTTGAAATGCCTCCTGTCTCTTTTTTCTCGACGCATCATAATCCACATTGACCTAAAAGTCAGTAATGTCACACTACGGTTTCCACTCACTGCCCCCAACCATCAGAGCCGCCGCCGCCGCCACGACTACTATCACCAGCGCCAACAACCACCACCACCATATTCCAGCCCTTCGTACCCCCACTGAGAGATGTAGACAGGTTCAATGACCCAGGGAATCTCATTGACAAAAGAAATGGCTCCAGTGATGTGGTACAGTACAGGCACATCCCGAATCTGCTCCCAAGGCATAGGCATGTTCTCCAGGAGTTTGAGGACTGCATGGGGCATGTACTTGAGGGCACTGCAACATCAGGGAGAGAGAGGATATAAATGACAAGGTGTTCTGCTACCTGTACCGCAGAGAAGGCACATGGTTATCACAGTATAGCATTCCAAAGGAAAGCTTGCCTTACAGTCCAAACTCTCAAACGTAGAACACAGGCCCTCTCTGACCAAGAACACTGTTCCCCCGCATCCAACTGTGCCACTCTTGCTCTTAAACTTCACAGTCCACAATATTGGGTTTCTGTCCCTTTATATCAATAGGTGTCCCTCTAAAAACAGTTTTTGGACTATTTACTCTCTGTACCTTCCCATAAATAATAAAATACTCATATTTTATCGTAACCATCTTTCTCATGTCTGTCATGCCACTAAAGCATAAGATCCAGAAAGGCCATTATTTTCCTATTCACTGCTCTATCCCTAGCCTTTAGCAGAGTTCTCAAAAAACATTTTTTTTGGTAAATAAACAAAACATCTATGGCTATCTTTTTTAAAATAGCTATCTCAAACCAGTTTATTAAGTGGCAAACATTTTTACATCCAAATGGAAAAAAGATTTGCTAAGGCACTTATACCTGTATTCACTCAGCTTGGGGCCAGAGAAAAACAAGAGTATAGAAGCCTTGGGAGTTAAGTATCCTGAACCTCAGAATTCTGCTCACTGAGGAGTTACAGGTAACAAGAATGTAGTGTCCTCTTGGATTTCAACCCAAAGATAAGGACATCTTATCATAGCTTCAACAAGATAAATTACTACCAGGTCAAGAAAAAAAATTAGGGCAATCAAGAGAATAACTGAGTATCTGGAAATACCACAGAATCCTAGTTTCTTCTCTTCTCCTCTAACCACCAAGATGGGCTGTCATAGAGGATTCTTGTCGCAAAATGATAGAGCAGCTATCCAGGATAGCAACCTACGGGACAGGGAAAAGGGCCATAATCCAAATCCCAAGAGATTCCTTACCCCAAGTAGACCCTTTTGTCATGGCGAAACTTCCTGTTGGTCATGTCTCCATGGTCTCGAATGATCTTCCTAACATGTTCTGGGGGCATGTCTTCCTTCTGAGCATCCACAAATCCAAACTTCCGTTTTTCTGCATAGCGCTTGGCCTGTAATTGCTGCCATTTTCGGGCTACAAAGACACCTCAGTTTAAACAACTGCACACCCTTACCCTAATCATTGCCACGTCTCACCTCAGGGTAAGCCCCTGTCAGGATGCAGGAGTTAGGGGTGCGCATAACAGGAGCACTGCTTGACAATTCTCTTATCTCACTCTGCTTTACTTTTTCCTTTATCACATTTATGTAATTTTGTTACAGATCCTTAAATTTTTAATTGTCTACCTCCCTCATTGCAACTCCACCCATCAGCAGGTTTTTGGTTTTCTTTTTTCCATTGCAATTGTGTCCCCATGGCTTGGATCAGTAGCTGCAAATAACAGACACCTTTAAACACTTAATTAGATGAGAAAATAAATGGCGCTATAAGTGAGCGGACAGCTAATGCGCTGAACCTTGCCAAAACGGGGAAAGAAGGCAAACCCGCTGCGCGCAGGCGCACACCCGCCCTAAGCCTCGGGGCCCGCAGGCGCCGCTCCCGCACGCGTTCTTCACCTTTCTCTTGCAACTTCTCCTCCGACATGTAATCTGGCAATGGCGCTAGAGGGCCGGGCACCGGGTTACCCGGCCCTCGGTAAGGAAATACTCCGGCCATTCCCGGAGAATCTAGGAGACAAAAAATGTAACGAGGAATAGGGCCCGAGCCCAGCAGGAACACATCGACACCCCCGGCCTGCAGTCCTGCTTTGCTCAGAGTTCTCCCAGCCCGGCCCATCCCAACCTTCCGGTTATCCAGCCCGACCCCATCACGCCTTCTGCAGCCCAGCCCTTAAAGCTCGCAACGTACCTCCACAGGCCCTCTCACAGTCCGCCGCTTTCTTCGCAACGCAATGGCGGCAGACCTACGTCCGCTGCGCGTTCCCAACGCCGGGAAGTACGCAACTCTCGTTCAGCAGCTCATCCAATAGGAGCCCGAGTACTCAGACGGACTAGAGAGCTCACCAATCAGACTTGCAGATAGGGCCAGAGGGGGCGGGCCCATAGGCGGAAAGCTAAGAACGCAAGAAGGCGGGGTCCGGGAGCGCAAGCCCCGCCTGCCGCCTTTTTCAGGTTTCCTTGGAGACCGGGAGTAGGTAGTTCTCGCCTTACCATCCGCGATTGGGGTCCATCAGACTATCACAGACCTTATTTTTTTTTTAATATTTTATTTATTTATTTGACAGAGAGAGAGGTCACAAGTAGGCAGAGAGGCAGACAGAGAAAGAGGGAGAAACAGGCTCCCCACTGAGCAGAGAGCCCGATGCGGGGCTCGATCCCAGGACCCTGAGATCATGACCTGAGCTGAAGGCAGAGGCCTAAACCACTGAGCCACCCAGGCGCCCCACAGACCTTATTTTTGAAAGATAAATTTGTTAACATCTGAATTTTACACTGTGTCTAGTTTCGTAAGTGTACCCTTGAGGTCGGCTAGCTCCGAGTCCTTCAGTCTTTTGTTCATACATTCATTTATTAAGCCCTTGTTTATTGAGTGCCCAGTATGTATCAGAGATTGGAAATGCAACAGGCTCATGGAGCTCATAGGGAGCGGGGAGGTCAAGCAACCCAGGATCTTATAATGCAATGTGATGAGAGTTGAAGGCAGGGCATTTAACCCTGTCGGTGAAGTCAAAGAGTTAAGACAATGAACCCAGAATAATAAAGAAGCCTTGCGGAACCACATTGCTTAATGTCTTTCCCCTCCCCTTCCATCTTTTCTCTCTCTGGCAATGATTGCATTATGGAGTACATAGTGGACACCTTATAAATGCTTCTTGTTTTCCTCAGGCTCTGTCCATGTCTTGCTGCCTGAATTGTGTCCCATCTCCTGCCATCCTTGTTTCACTTCCTATCTCTCTTACTCCTTCCTAAAATTTATATCTGCCTTGGTAGACAGGTAAGTTTGTTTGAATTCACACAATTTACTGTGGAGGATGCGAAGGAATTGCAACGGATACAATCTCCTAATCTGGTTTATAATTTAGGACTCAAAGGTAAAATAATTAGAGAAGAATGCAAAGGAGAGTTCAGGCAAGAGCTGGCTGGTGCAGAGATTCACACAGGTCACAGAAGGGAGAGGAGCATTAGTAAAGATTTGATGGAAATGAGTGGATGTGGAGGATTTGATGGAATAAAGAAAGAGGAAGGAAACAAGAATCCTAAATGATAGAAATTGCTAGAGTTGGAGTTTAGAAAGAGGAACTAATATGGCGTTCTCTGAAAACAGCCAGTCAATCAGCCCGGCAACAGTTGAAATTCCACTATCATCATTTTTATGTTCATCATTGTCATTGTCATGAAGTTCCACCTGTATAAGGTTCACATGTGTGCCAGGTATTGTTCTAAACCCTGGTAATCTCCTAGTATTGTCTATGGTTTTGTTAAAAGTACTGAAGTCAAGTTCTGGTTTTGATTTTTCTGCTATCATCATGTAAGAAGTTCTCAGGTGGGTGAAAGGTACATGGAAACTCTCTGTACTCATTTATTTTCTGTCCCTGAGATCAAGCCTTGAGCTGAGACCTAGAGTTGAACACTTAACCAACTGAGCCATCCAGGCACCCCCCCCCCCTCTTTTTCTTTAAAGATTTTATTTTTGGTAATCTCTACACTCAATGTGGGGCTCTAACTCACAACCCCAAGATCAAGAATCATGTTCTCGGGGCGCCTGTGTGGCTCAGTGGGTTAACGCCTCTGCCTTCGGCTCAGGTCATGATCCCGGGGTTCTGGGATCAAGCCCCGCATCAGGCTCTCTGCTCTGTGGACAGCCTGCTTCCTCTTCTCTCTCTCTGCCTACTTGTGATCTCTGTCTGTCAAATAAATAAATAAATAATCTTAAAAAAAAAAAAAAAAGAATCATGTTCTCCACTGACTGAGCCAGCCAGGTGCCCCTGTTCTATTTCTAAACAGTATTATTGAGATATAATTTGCATTCCATAAAGTTTGCCTGTTTAAAGTATACAATCCAATGATTTTTAGCATATTTATGGAGTTGTGCAATTGTTCTAGTTCCAGAACATTCTCATCATCCCAAAAAGAAACCTTTAGCACTCATTACCCATTAGCACTCACTGCCCATTTCCTCCTACCTCCTACTCCTCAGTCCTAGGCAACCACTAATTACTTTCTGAATGTATAGTTTTGCCTTATCTAGACATTTCTTATAATTAGTATCACAATAGTGATCTTTTGTGACTGGCTTCTTTTACTTAGCATGTTTTTGAGGTTTGTCCTCAAAATATACACACGTATACACACATAGGTATATATACATCTACCTATACATATATGCCTACATATATATAAAATCTTCTTTGGAGAAGTATCTATTCAGATCTTTTGCCTATATTAAAATTGTGTTGTCTTTTTATTATTGATTTTTGAAAGCTCTTTATCCTAGATACAAGTCCCTGTCCTTTGTCTGATATGCAAACATTTTCTTTCATTCTTAGGGTTATCTTTTCATTTTCTTGATGGCTTCTTTGAAGGTCCAAAAGTTTTTAATTTAAATAAAGTTCAACCCATCAAATCTTCTATTGCTTATGATTTTAGTGTCAAATCTTAAAAATCATTGTCTAATCCAACTTACAAAGATGTACTCCTATGTTTTCTTCTAAGAGTTTTATAGTTTTAGCTCCTACATGTAGATCTATGATTCGCATCCAGTTATTTTTTGTGTGGTGTGAGATAGGGGTCCAAATGACTTCTTTTGCATGTGGATGTTCTGTTGTCCCATCACCATTTGCTTAAAAAACCTATTTTTTTTCAGTTTTGACTTGTCTTGGCCCCTCTGTCAAAAATCAATCAACCATTTGTTTCTTTCTTGATACTGTTTTATTCCATTTATCTATATGTTTATGTTCTCTGCACCATTTTTGCAATCTTACTGTGAGCTTAAATTTATTTCAAAATAGGGGCGCCTGGGTGGCTCAGTGGGTTAAAGCCTCTGCTTTCGGCTCGGGTCATGATCCCAGGATCCAGCCCTACATCGAGCAAGCCCCGCATAGGGCTCTCTGCTCGGCAGGGAGCCTGCCTCCCTCTCTCTCTCTCTGCCGGCCTCTCTGCCTGCCTGTCTGCCTACTTGTCATCTCTGTCAAATAAATAAAATCTTTTTTAAAAAATTATTTCAAAATAAAAAGGTAACAAGGTAATTTAGGGACGCCTGGGTGGCTCAGTGGGTTAAGCCACTGCCTTCAGCTCAGGTCATGATCCCAAGGTCCTGGGATGGAGTCCCACATCCAACTCCTTGCTCAGCGGGGAGCCTGCTTCTCTCCCTCTGCCTCTGCCTGCCACTCTACCTGCTTGTGCATGTGCTCTCGCTCTCTCTCTCTCTGACAAATAAAACTAAATAAAAATAAAAATAAAAAATAAGGTAATTTCATCCTCAAAACAACCTTAGAAGATATTATTATTATACCTATTTTACTGATGAGATGTCCAAGCTCAGAATGATTGAGTCATCTGCCTAGGTCTCATGGCTGATTACACAAAGTATTTGTCAGGTTTTTGTCTAACAACTTTATATGCATTAGTTCATTTAATTGTCACAATAATCCAACAAGGTAGTTGCCTTTTTAAAAAATGTTTTATTTATTTGACAGAGAGAAATCACAACTAGGCAGAGAGGCAGGCAGAGAGAGAGGAGGAAGCAGGCTCCCTGAGGAGCAGAGAGCCCAATGCGGGGCTCGATCCCAGGACCCTGGGATCATGACCTGAGCCGAAGGCAGAGGCTTTAACCCACTGAGCCACCGAGGCGCCCCAGTAGTTGCCTTTTTTAAAAGATTTTATTTATTTATTTATTTATTTATCTATTTATTTATTTGTTTAAGACAGAGTGAGTGAGAAAGAGCATGAACAGGGGCAAGGGAGAAGAAAAATCAGACTCCCCGCTGAGCAGGAAGCCACCCATGGGGATTGATGCCAGGCCTCTGGGATAATGATCTGAGCCGGAGGCAGATGCTTAACCAACTGAGTCCCCCCAGGCACCCTGGTAGTTGCTCTTATTAACCCCACTTATAGATGAAGAAACGGAAGATCAGAGAAACTGAGCCACTTGCTCAAGCTCCCACAGAGAGTAAATAATGGAGCCTTGGTCTTACTGTAAGCAACTGGATCCAGAACACATGGTTTTTGTTTGTTTGTTTGTTTAATAAATTCTGCCCCCAGCATGGGGGTTGAACTCATGACCCTGAGATTAAGAGTTGTATGTTCTACCAACTGAAACAGCGAGGTGCTCCTGGGGCTTATGTTCTTAACCATACTGCTATATCATCTCCTATGGTCATGCTAAGAAGCATAATGTTGGATGGGAAAATTTGTCCTAAACTGTAGCTGGTCTTGAATTCCAGAGCTTGGGCAGCATTTTGACTTTTTGCCAGTAATTTGATCTATTTGTCAGTGTTTTCCAAGCTTTTCCTTTTAAAGCCGGAAAACATTTTTGTAAGTGGAATAACTTATAAATGAAGACACTTTAAGACTTAAAGAGTTAAGAACTTCTCTTAAGGTCTCTTAACTGGTCAAACATAGTCTGAGTTAATCTGATGAAGACAAAGCTGAGAACAGATTTGAACAGAAAATATTACCTGCCATATTATGGACCATTCATTACAACCAAGACAGTCTCCTTACTGTTTATGGAGTTTAAAACTGGACTTGATGAGTGCCAGGATGGCTCAGTCAGTTGGGCATCTGTGTTCAGCTCAGGCTGTAATCTCAGGGTCCTGGGATTGAGCCCCGGGTAGGACTCCCTGCTGAGCAAGGAGTCTGCTTTTCCCCCTCCCTAAGCCCCTCCCCTCCACTCATGTTTTCTCTCGTGCTTGCTCTCTCTCTTTCAAATACGTAAATTAAATCTTTTTTAAAAACCTGAAATTGGAGGTGATTGTGGGTTATATAAATGAAGGAGTCCTCTGGCTAGATATACACAGGTTTTGAGTCTGGGAGCTCAGGCTAGATATTCAATCAACAGACCCAAGCTGATGCTAAAGCCATAAAAAGAGTGACAGAAAGACAGATGAGGAAGCCTGGAGACACAGCCTGGAACAGAAGGATGCCAGAAAAAGCCAGGGAAGTAATACCTGGAAAGGTTAGGAGAGGCCCATAGGAAGGAAGAGCTTCATGAGAAGGAAGTCCTCTACTGTGTTAGATGATGCAAGAACTAGAGGAAGACTGGGAAAGGACAAGATCTTGCCAAAAAAGAATTCTCTGGCCGAGGAGAGCAGTTTCAGAGAAATAATGGGACAGTAAGTTTCCTGGTTGCCAAGGAGGTTCATAAAACAATGAAGACAATGGGAATCAACCATTCATTTGAAAATTTAGGCATTAAAAAAGAAACACAAGAATTTGGACTGTAGCAAGAGGGTTAAGAGAAACTGAGATAAGGAGGAAGGTAGATTAGAATCATTGAAGTGGGAGAGGGGCACCTGGGTGGCTCAGACAGTTGAGCTTCGGACTCCTGGTTTCAGCTCAGGTCAAGATCTCAGGGACATGAGATCAAGGAGCGGCAGACTCCAAGCTCAGCAGGGAGTCTGCTGGATGTTCTCTTTCCTTCTCTCTCTGCCCCTGCTTATATGTTCAGGCTTTCTCTCTCTCTCAAAACAAATAAAAAAATCTTTTTTAAAAATCTTAAAAAAGAATCATAGAACTGGCAGAGACATCAGAAATTATCTTGGGCGCCTGGGTGGCTCAGTGGGTTAAGCCGCTGCCTTCGGCTCAGGTCATGATCTCAGGGTCCTGGGATCGAGTCCCACATCGGGCTCTCTGCTCCGCGGGGAGCCTGCTTCCCTCTCTCTCTCTCTGCCTGCCTCTCTGCCTACTTGTGATCTCCTGTCTCTCGCTGTCAAATAAATAAATAAAAAAATAAAAAAAAAATCTTTAAAAGAAATTATCTTAACAAAGTCCCATACAAAACGCAGTAAGTCTTTTCAAAGCATACATGCCCTTAAAGATGTCTTTCTTTCTTTTAAGATTTTATTTATTTATTTGACAGAGACAGAGACAGAGAGGGAACACAAGCAGAGAGAGTGGAGCAGGGAGCCGAATTCGGGGCTTGATCCCAGGATGAGCCACCAGGCACCCCTGAAGATTTATTTCTACAAAAGTTTAACGCCACCAGGTGCTGGCCTTGCCAGGGTGCTGGGATACAGAAGACAGCCAATCAGATCAAGGCTATCCCTGCTGGGAGCTTGCATTCTAGATGGGGTTATTAAATAGCTAGTTATACAGTTAATGTTTTTAGTTTCAGTTTTTACAGTTATATAGTCTCATAGAATTTGTTACAAAGAACAGCTGCCTAATGTTCCCTTCTCTGATTTCTCCCTCTCCAAAGAAAACTACTTTCACCAATTTTAGCTGATCATTGTAGCGTTGATTTTCATATCTCCAATTAAGAGTGTAATGCTACTTTTTTTTTTTTTTAAGTAGGCTCAACATCCAACACAGAGCTTGAACTCAGGACCCTGAGATTAAAAGTTACGTGCTTTGTCAATTTAGCCAGCCAGAGCCCCCTGTATTGCTATGGTTGACCTTTTGCTTTCAGAGATTTACTTACTTCCCACCATAGAAAGTGGAGATCCAACACTCCCCCTAGCCTCCCAAATATATGTATATCCTTCCCACTACCCTATTCTCCCCATCTGGTTAGTTTATAATTTTGGCAACATTTATAAGCAATGTTTACGTAATTGTGCATGCAATAACAATAGCTAGCCCTTATACTCTATGTTAGGCACTTTTCTAAGCACTTTGCACATGTTAATTTAATTCGTATGATAATCCTATTACTGTCATTCCATTGCACAGAGGAGGATACTGGGGGGCAGAAAAATCTAGTAACTTGCCCAAGTCCACATAGCTAATAAATGGCAGGTCTGGGATTGTAATCCAAGCAGTCTGGCTCTAGAAACCACAACCCCAGGTCTCCTCCCCACTCCCTGTGGGAGAACACAGCAATGTTGCGTGCCCAGCCTCTGAGATACTCATTTATCTCCCGATTTCTTGGGTACAGAGGGCTGTGCCAAGCCCCACCTTCTGGACAGACATTTCCTTCTTGCTAAGGATCCAGGCTATAGGGGTGAATCTGCAACTTACCTGAACCTTCCCCCTAAGTCATTGCCTCTCCTGTCCCCATGTTTAGCGAATTCACCTCCACTTGTCATTTGTGTGTCTATCATCAGTAATTTATATGAGGTTTTAATGTAAAAAAACAAACCAAAAACCAAAACCATATTTAAAAAATCTACATTATGCCTATCTATACAAATGGTATGCACAGATTTGTGGCTCATTCATGCAGTAAACTACGATTAGATTTCCTTTCCTAAGTAACTGTTCATTTTGCCTATAGTTAACAGATGCATCTGCTCAGTTTTCTATACATCCTTTGGCAATTACTCCCCTGGCTCCTCATTAGTTTTTACATCTTTTCTCAAATATACAGACATATAAGGCAGCCAGTCAGTTTCACCTTTCCCAAAAAGGAAACTTCCAGAGCTTTATGACACTCTATAGATACCAGCTTCCCTCTCTGCTTGTTTATTGTGCAGCTCTCTTCCTGGAATCCCCATTCAACATCATCCTGAAAAGTCCTTTCTTCCCTTTTATCTTGATTCCACCGTTTTCTCCATCTATGTACTTCTCTTTCTTCTTTAACTCCTCCCCCCTTTTTTGGTGGAGTGTATCTTCTAGTAGCTTTCTGAGAAGGGTGCATGGAAAATAAATTTGGGGGAACAATGCTCACACTTGATTGGTAATTTGGCTGGGTATGAAATTCTAGTTTGAAATAATTTCCCTTCAAATTTTTGGTGACATCACTCCATTACCTTTCAGCTTCCAGTATGCTGTTAAAAGTCCAAAGTCGTATTTATTCCTGGTGTTTGTATGTAACTTTCCCTTTCCTCTAGAACATTAATCTCAATGTCCTGAAATTTACCTATGATGTTGCTTGATGTAAATCTATTTTCTTTAACTGGTCTGGGCATTCCACAGACCCCTCAATATGTAATAACTGCAACTCATGGTCTTTGGTTTTGAGGAGTTGTCTTTCATTACTTCACTAATGATTTTCTTTCCCTTTTTATCCCCTCTGTTCTCTCTTTCTAGGACTCCCATTATTATTTTTTATTTTTTTAAAAAGATTTTATTTATTTATTTGAGAAAAGCAGATTCCCCAGACTCCCTGTGAGCAGGGAGCCCAATGAGGGGCTTGATCCCAAGACACTGGGATCATGACCTGAGCAGAAGGCAGAGGATTTAACCCACTGAGCCACCCAGGTGCCCCTAGTCTCTGTAGGGTTTCTGAGTGTTTTCCCATTTTTCTTTTACTACATATACCATATTAGAGGCTTTCCTCAAATGCACATAATTGGTTCTTTAATTAAACCTGCAAGAAGTACTTCCAATGAAAAGTACAGAGAGATTTGACCTAATTATAGAGGGAAAGTCATAGGCATTTCTTTGGGAAAAGACATGTTGGGAATGAACACTGAGAGGTACCTGGGTGGCTCGATTGGTTAAGCATCTGACTCTTGGTTTCCGCTCGAGTCATTAATAATCTCAGGGTGGTAAGATAGAGCCCCGTGTTGGGCTCTGTGCTCAGTGTGGAGTCTGCTTGTCCCTCTCCCTCTGCTCCTCCTCCCACCCTACTCTTGCTCCCTTCCTCTCTCAAATAAATAAAAAATCTTAAAAAAAAAAAAAAGAGGGGTGCCTGGGTGGCTCAGTCATTAAGCGCCTGCCTTTAGCTCAGGTCATGATTCCAGGGTCCTGGGATTGAGCACCTCATCGGGCTCCCTGCTCTGCGGGGAGCCTGCTTCTCCCTCTCCCCCTCCCCCTACTTGTGTTCCCTCTCTCGCTGTCTCTCTCTCTCTGTCAAATAAATAAATAAATAAAATCTTTAAAAAACAAAAGAAATGACCGAGGCACCTGGGTGGCTCAGTGAATTAAAGCCTCTGCCTTTGGCTCAGGTCATGATCTCAGGGTCCTGGGACAGAGCCCCACGTTGGCCTCTCTGCTCAGCAGGGAGCCTGCTTCCCTTCCTCTCTCTCTGCCTGCCTCTCTGCCTACTTGTGATCTCTCTCTGTCAAATGAATAAATAAAAAATCTTAAAAAAAAGAAATGACCACTGAAAAGTGAGAATCCCAAAAAAAAGGCTAAGAAAAAAGAAAAGTGAGAATATATAAGATGCAGGGTGCGGGGTAGGAGGAGGGGAGCCAAAAAGATGGGAGCAGTGGGTAGTGGGAAGCCTACCAGGCATTGGCCATTGCCCGTGCAAGGTCCTGAGAAAGAGAGAGTGAAACAGTGAAGCACACAGTACCACGAGGCTGGAGAGTAGATAAGGGGAGATCATGCAGAACACTACAGGTCATATCCTGAGTCATGCTTTTATCTTAAAAAGAAGCATCTAGATGGTGTCAAGCAGGGGAATGACGTGATCAGATATGCCTTTTTAACGATCACAGAGTGGCTGCTACATGGAGAATAGTTACAGACTCATCATGATGTCACCCGGGCTAAAGATGACAGTGACTTTGACCAGGGTGGGAAAGCAGAGAAATAAAGGAATGAATGGATGTAGAATCTATAACAGACTGGGGGATTAATTAATCAGATATGTGAATATGGGATAGGAGGTGGGGTGACATGCTTGATAAGGATTCTTAAATCCCTGACTTACACGTGAGCTAATGGCAGTACCATGCACAGACCAGGGAAATGCGGAAAGGCTGCAGGCCTGGGAAGAAAGTACCTGAGTTAGCTTCTGGACAAGTCACTGGATGTCAGAAGGCAACAATCCCATCAATGAGGTTGTTCATTCTCAGTCTGTGGATGACCCATTTATACATTTCTTACCTTTGGTTTCCCTCCTCCGGATGACTCTTCCTTTTCCAATTTTCCACCTTAACAAAATCCTGGTTCCAGTTTTCTTGTAGCCAGGCATCTGGCCTGTTTACTCAGTAGTATAAATACTTTACAAATACTGGTTTGTTTGTTTTAAGATTTTATTTATTTATTTGACAGAGAGAGCGAACACAAGCAGGGGGAGCAGCAGTGGGAGAGGGAGAAGCAGGATCTCCACTGAGCAGGAAACCCAATGCAGAGCTGGATCCCAGGACCCTGGGATCAAGATCTGAGCTGAAGGCAGACGCTTCACCAACTGAGCCACCCAGGCGCTCCTAGCAGTGCTGTTCTAGGCCAGTGTGGCAGCAGGATGTTGTGGCATTCCAGTTCTTCAGGCTTCTCTGTCCTCCCCTAGCCATGCCCTGACCTGCGTTCTGGGGCAAACACTGTGCCAGTCTCTCAGCCCCCAGGGTTAGCAAAGCCAACCAGTGAAGATCAAGGAGGCAAAGGAGTCCTTTCAAGGACACGGGCAGGCAGGCCAGAGTAAGGAGGACAAAGCTTAAGCCCAAGAAATTATTTCCCTATCCCTGGAATGTCAGACACGATCTCAGAGTGGTTTTGCTGTTGGGCGGTTGGTCGTCAGGGAGCCCTTTGCAGGGACCCCCACATTGCACAACATGAAAGGAAGTCCCATTCTTCTACTCCTAAAGGCCACTGGGTTTACATCTTCCTTCAGTTGCGAGAGCTCTCTAGGTCTGAGAATTGCTACTGTGTCCAGTGCCTGCAGGAGATGTGGCAAGTGAAGGTTTGTTTCCCACCAGGTTAGAGGCAGGGAAGGAATTCGCTCACAACATGGAGTTCAGTGGCACTCTCTTTTGCAGGGGAAAGCTGAAATGGACCTCTGTCCTGCAGGTACCGTATTCCTGAAAAGCATCGAAATCAATACTTGGTGACTATGTCTGGCTTTCAAAGTGAAGCATCCTAACTTAGAAATACCACTTCAGAGGCAATTTATCTGACTTGATTGATCTGCAGTTGTCAGGTGGCTCCTATCTTTCCCCTTTGAAGTTTCTCCACTTCTCAGCCTTTCTATAAAGAACCAATATAGTACAGAAGAAGGAGTCCTGAGCCAAAGCAAAGACTTGGATTCTAATTCTGACCATGCCACAAACTAGATGGGTGTGCTTGGATAAGTCACTTAACTTTTCTAGGTTTCAATTTTCTGCCAAAGGAAACAATAAGACTGGATAGTCTCAGGGCACCTGGGTGGCTCAGTCGTCAAGTGGCTGCCTTCTGCTCAGGTCATGATCCCAGGATCTTGGGATCGAGCCCCACATCAGACTCCCTGCTCAGCGGGAAGCCTGCTTCTCCCTCTCCCATTCCCCTTGCTTGTGCTCTCTCTCTGTCAAATAAATAAAATCTTTAAAAAAAGTAAGACTGGATAGTCTTGAAGGTGATGTTATTAACAAAGACTCACAGTTAAAAAGGGAAACAAACTGAACCCATGCTCACTTAAGCAAATCAAAAGTTTTTTGGCTTGTGTAACTGAAATTCCAGGAAAGTTCTGGCTTCAGGTGGAGTTTGATCTAGATACTCAACTGATGATAGAAATCTCCATCTTTTCCTCCTCTTTCTGTCATGGCTTCATGCTCAGGGAAGCTCTCTTGCATCCTACTGGCTTAGCCATGTTAGCAAACCTAATGTATCTTAGCCAAAATTTCTAGCAGCTCCAAGGTGCTGAGGCTCAGAACTCTGCTTCTGTGCCATGAACTCATTTCAGGGAAAGAGGATATGGTGTTTTGATTGGTATGGTTGGGTGTTTTGATGGCATGATTGCCACATGCCCATGAACAGGGGAGCAAGAGAGGTGTGGTTTTCAAAGGAAAATCTCTACTGTGCTAGGCAGGCAAAAATAGCAGGTGATATAATGGGGAAAAAATGGGTTAGAGTGTAGATCCTGTCACTAACTAGCTGGGTAAACCTGAGCAAATTATCTAACCTCTCTGGGCCTCAGTTTTCTCATCCAAATAATGGGATTAGTCTCTATCAAGTGGGGTTAAGCAGGATTAAGCATAAAAGATAACTGACTTGTGGAGAAGCACAATAAAAGTTCAGCTTGGGGTGCTGTGACTTTAAGTTAGTGATCCCAAGCAAACATTTCATTTCAATACAAGAGCAGTTCTTTAAAGAATAGCTTCCCTGGGGCGCCTGGGTGGCTCAGTGGGTTAAAGCCTCTGCCTTCGGCTCAGGTCATGACCCCAGGGTTCTGGGATGGAGCCCCGCATCAGGTTCTCTGCTCAGCGGACAGCCTGCTTCCTCCTCTCTCTCTCTGCCTGCCTCTCTGCCTACTTGTGATCTCTGTCTGTCAAATAAATAAATAAGATCTTTAAAAAAAAAAAAAAGAATAGCTTCCCTTATGTACTTTCCTGCTAAGCTAGGGCTCATTTTCAGCCTGACCAATCCAGATTTTATGTAAGATAAAGCCTTGACAATTCAGTTATGGAGATTTCTGTTTAACTAATTTTCTTGTTAACTCACGATTAATTTGGCTAAAAGAAAATTTGGGTTTCAAACCTTGGCATTGAAAATCACTCTAAATTGTCTGAGTGCATTGGCTTGCTCTAAGCCCATTCTACTGAATAAACTGGGTTTGCTTTTTCATAGTGGAGGATCTTCGAACACTTGAGGGCTTTGTAGGTCAAAAAGTTGGTGCCAAGAGGAGACCTTCCCAAGCAAAGCTTCCACAATCCAGTATTTCATTATAAATCGGACCATTAGAGCCAAGAAGTGACCCAAAGAGACCACATTCACAAAAGACTGATCCAATTATTTACATAGCAATTTATTAATTTATGATCAGGATAATGGTTTGAGACCACATAATACCAATGTCCCCCATCCAAGAAAGCCACTCCCCTGTGCCAGAAGACAAATAATTCATCAGCCAGTAGCTTGGTGGCATGGAGTCAGTCTTGAGGACCACTTCACTAAGCCATGATGAGGTCTCACAGATCACTGCCACGGTGACCCAACTCATCATACCGAATGCAGCATTTGCCAACCTCTGTGTGTTTGAGCTTCTCTCTTCTAGGGACCCAAATGACCATGCCTCTGAAGGACCCATCATCTGTATCTGGTCCACACCATCTATAACTGGTCTACTTGGTGACGAATCTACTTAATCAGTTATAATCATAATGCCATCCTGCCTTCCTGAAGTTTCGCTGGGTCACCATGATGAAGATTTGTGTGATCCCCATTTGTTCAGGTGTTCCCTCATGTCCTATCTCCATGGGTAGCTAATCTCACCCTTCCTGTACAAGGTTGACTAGTTAACCCACAGAAACAGCCATATTTCTATAGCAGTCAAGATCTTGATAGATCTCACAGATACTATCAACTATTACCTGGAGGGGTACTCATTGGAAACATGAATTTATGATAGTGGCAAAAGAAAACATGGAGGGCTTAGAATGAATCAATACTGACCTCAACACATACTTAGGGAACAGATTCCTGACATGGGTTTGACACATTTCTTTGCCTTTGAAAACTCAAGACAATGTTTTTGTTAATCCAGACATTCAGTGAAGATGGCAGATTGAGTTTTGAAGATGCTACTTCTATGAAGGACACACACACTTTGATAGAATTCTATTTCTCCACGTCACCTCTTATATATTTGCCTCTCTGGCTCTTGTGTGATTACATGAAGTATCTCTGCTCTTATTTTCTGCCTGTATTTGCTTCAGGCTGTGGCAATTTCTCCTGTCTCTATTTGTTATTCTTCTCTTTGTGCTTTAATGACTCTGTGATAGGCATCTATCACAATCCCTCCCTTATTTTTTCCCTATCTCTAGTCTTTCTTTCTTCTTCTCTTCATCTATTTCCTCCTTTTCCTTGTTCCTTCCTTTGGATGTTTTTGTTTTGTCTGTCTGTCTGTCTGGTGTTGTGTTTCTTCTTCTTCTTTTTTTTTTAGATTTTATCTTTTTTAAGATTATTTATTTATTTATTTATTTACTGGACAGACAGAGATCACAAGTAGGCAGAGAGACAGGCAGAGAGAGAGAGGGAAGCAGGCTCTTCACTGAGCAGAGAGCCCGATGTGGGGCTTGATCCTAGGACCCTGGGATCATGACCTGAGCTGGAGGCAGAGGCTTTAACCCACTGAGCCACCCAGGTGCCCCTCTTTTTTATTTTTTTTAAGATTGTATTTATTTGACAGAGAGAGAGAGATCACAAGTAGGCAGAGAGGCAGGCAGAGAAAGAGGGGGAAGCAGGCTCCCGCTCAGCAGAGAGCCCGATGTGGGGCTCAATCCCAGGACCCTGAGATCATGTCCTGGGCTGAAGGCAGAGGCTTTAGCCCACTGAGCCACCCAGACACCCCAAGATTTTATCTTTTTAATGTAATCTCTACACCCAACATGGGGCTCAAACTCACAACCCTGAGATCCACATGCTCTATTGACTGAGCCAGTCAGGTGTCCTCTTTCTTTGGATGTTTATTTAATCAGTTGTCACACCCACCCCCGACTCTTCTTTCCCTCTCTGTGGTTCTCAGTCCCTTTGCCCATTCTTCCATCTCAATTTACATCCCTGATTCTGACTTCTCTTCATCTTCCTACCAGTCTCTGCCTATCAGTTCCTGTCAGGCTCTGTCTTTGTGTTTTGCACTGTAGCTGTTTGTCCTTTGTCTTTCTGCCTGTCTCCAACTCAACATATTTCCTACTTTCTTTTTCTGCCAGTGAATCTTCCCTTTGCGTGCCTCCTCCACCTTCTGTCCTTCTGCTTCTCAGCTCCCCTGACTAACTCCCCTCATCTCTATTTCCCCCTCTCTCTTGCTCTGCCAATCTTTCTAAATGCCTCTCTTACCTCCATCTCTCCTGAGTCTAGTTGTTCCTCCTTGTCACTGTTTCTTTGTTTAGACCATCTGTGCCTTATGTCCTTGGGGTCCCTTCCTGTCAGCTCTTTTTTTCTATTTTTCTGTACTGATTATTCTATATTGAATAATCCATATAGAATAAATATAACATATTCTATACTATATTTTTCTATACTGAAGACCATATACTGATGTTTATGACCATTTTACCAGTTCCATGACTTTCGTTCCTGTTAGCATCCACGACACTTTCTTAACATTTCTACCAAGGATTCCCTGTCTTGCCCTCTGTCTCTCTTCACCTCTGTCTCTTTGATACAGGTGGTCCTTCTCTTTCTTTCAATCTGTCCCTCAATCTATGTGTATCTATTTCTAAAGATTTTTTTAAAATTTATTTATTTGACAGACAGAGATCACAAGTAGGCAGAGAGGCAGGCAGAGAGAGAGGAAAGGAAGCAGGCTCCCTGTTGAGCAGAGAGCCCAACTCAGGGCTCGATCCCAGAACCCTGGGATCATGACCTGAGCTGAAGGCAGAGGCTTTAACCCACTGAGCCACCCAGGCACCCCTGTGTGTCTATTTCTATCATTCATTTTGTCTTTCTCTAGCTTAGCTTTTGGCCAGGATTTTTTGTTTTCACCTTCCTGTCTCTTGCTTTTGCTCCTGTATCTTTTCTGTGGACAATTAAGGGTTATCTCTTTCTATCTGTTGTGTAGTAGAATAGCAATCTTAATCTTTACACATCCTATAACCTGGCTGTTCTGCCTGAAGAAAGGAGAGATTCTGTGCCACAGTTAAAAGAAGGAAAGAGGGATGCCTGGGTGGCTTAGTGGGTTGAGGCCTCTGCCTTCGGCTCTGGTCGTGGTCCCAGGGTCCTGGGATCGGGCCCTGTATCGGGCTCTCTGCTTGGCAGGGAGCCTGCTTCTCTTCCTCTCTCTCTGCCTGCTTGTGATCTCTGTCAAGTGAATAAATAAAATCTTTAAAAGAAAAAAAGAAAGACAGACAGACAGCAGAAGTGGTAGGGGAGAGGGTGGCTCAGTCAGTTAAGTGTCAGACTCTTGATTTTGGCTCAGGTCATGATCTCAGGGTTGTGAGATCCAGCCTGGCATTGGGTGTGGAGCTTACTTTAAAATAAAATTAAAGGTGTGCCTGGGTGGCTCAGTTGTTAAGCATCTGCCTTCCACTCAGGTCATGATCCCAGGGTCCTGGGGTTGAGCCCTGCATCGGGCTCCCTGCTCAGCGGGACGCCTGCTTCCCCCTCTCCCACTCCCCCAGCTTGTGTTCCCTCTCTTGCTATGCATCTGTCAAATAAATAAAAATAAAATCTTTTAAAAAATTTAATTTAATTAAAAAAAAAAAAAGATTTTTTCCTGTCTCTTAAGTGAGATGAGAGAATGAGAACTGGGTGGTAAGAAATTACCCTAGGGGTATCAGGGTGGCTCAGTCAGTTAAAAATCTGACTCTTGGTTTCAGCTCAGGTCATGATCTAGGTTTGTGAAATGGAGCCTGCTTAAGATTCTCTCATCCCCCTCTTAAAACAAAATAAAAAAAAATACAAATGGCAGGGGAGAAAAGAGAGGGAGAGCTTGCAAATGAATCCTAGAAGAGAGTTAGATATTCCTTAATCCCTTGCAGCCAAGTGAAAGCCTCCCTTCATCTGTCTTCATTCTTCCAAGAAAGCCTGGGCCTTGGAAAAACGCTTCACTTGGCACCCAGAATGGGTGTTTGAGTCCCTGCTATGGCTCTGGACTTCAGTACTTTCCTAAGAAGACAGACCTAGTCCCATGCTCATTCCTTTAAGAAGCTGCATTTTCGGGTGCCTGGGTGGCTCAGTGGGTTAAGCCTCTGCCTTCAGCTTGGGTCATGATCCCAGGGTCCTGGGATCGAGTCCCACATTGGGATCTCTGCTTGGCGGGGAGCCTGCTTCCTCCTCTCTCTCTCTCTTCTTGCCTCTCTGCCTACTTGTGATCTCTCTCTGTCAAATAAATAAAAGCTTTAAAAAAAAAAAAAGAAGCTGCATTTTCTTTGAAGAGGTCAGAAGATAGTAAG
The DNA here is from genome assembly GCF_922984935.1 of Meles meles. NCBI lineage: Eukaryota > Metazoa > Chordata > Mammalia > Carnivora > Mustelidae > Meles > Meles meles. The sequence continues at coordinate 25,080,889 of NC_060083.1, forward strand.
AAAATTTAAAAGGCAGATGCTAGGCTTTTTAAAAATTTAAAAGGCAGTAGGACTCGCGTTAAGTACAAACATGGTAGTGTGGCTTCAAGAACCAGAAGTCTCAGCAGTGACTGTAGTGGACCAGTTCTTCTGTTTCTTGGCCACTAGTATGTCCATCCCTACTGGCTATAGATAGCACCTGTTGTGGCCTCCTCCGCTGCCTGGAATTTGGTCACAAGTGAGGTCTCTCTTCCCTCTGAACCCAACCCTTCCACATCAGATCTCTCTGGTCCTAATAAGACCTCACCTTTGGGAGCGCCTGGGTGGCTCAGTTGGTTCAGCGTCTGCCTTCAGCTGGGGTTGTGATCCCAGGGTCCTGGGATTGGGCCCTATGTTGGGCTGCTCTCCCTCTGCCTACCACTCCCCCTGCTTGTGCTCTCTCTCTCTGTGCCAAGTAAATAAATAAAATTCTTTTTTTTTTAAAGATTTTATTTATTTATTTGACAGAGATCACAAGTAGGCAGAGAGGCGGGCAGAGAGCGAGGAGGAAGCAGGCTCCCTGCTGAGCAGACAGCCCAATGTGGGGCTTGATCCCAGGACCCTGAGATCATGACCTGAGCTGAAGGCAGAGGCTTTAACCCACTGAGCCACCCAGGCGCCCCAATAAATAAAATTCTTAAAAAAAAAGAAAACAAAAAAACCCCCTCGTCTTCCTTCACCTGTTCCTGTACTAAAAGCTGAGGATGTCATTGGCAGTTTCACTTAGCTTCATGCCTCCTTCTTCCCCTTATTGGCAGCACTGGCTGTACCTCAAGTAAGTTTGCCGCAAGAAGCAGTCATCTGATGATGGACTTCACTGAACAATAGCCCAGTTTCCCACCCATCCATGAACATCAGCATTTCTTCTCAGATCCTAGGAATGGGGGAGGGGTGTGAGTTACTTGGAAGAGGGACTGAGATACTGAAAATTCAGCCCAGTCCTTACCCCACAATGGACTGGACACTGTAGACCACGATCTCCCTGTCCTGGCTCTACCTGCCCCAGGCCTGGCAGAAGAGGAGCCCGAGGCCTCTCTCTAGTCTTTCAGGAGGAGAGTGGCATCATCCCTGGCAACAAGCTCACCATCACGACATCTCCTTGTGGCCGCAGTTTCCTTGTGTCCCGGGATGGGTGAGCGGGGCCGAGCCCGCAGGACATCATTGACCAAAATACGTATGCCCAGTGTGATGCTTATGGCACCCACAGTGACCAGCCCAGTCCCACTAAGGATGACCAGAGGGGGAGGCACCTGGTGTTGCTGCCAGATTAGCCACAGACTCATCCAGCCCAGAGGCACTAGGCGGAAAAGGGGCAGGGTGGCCAGGGTGGCCCAGCTGGCCACGCTGAAGGCCAGGGATGGGGCCTGGTGAGAAAGCAGCAGCAGTTTCCGTAGGTGCAGGCAGACAGAGTTCAGCTCCAGGAGCAGAGACACCACACAGAGGCCCATGTAGTGGTTGGACAGAATGGCAGTGCTGAGGCAGCTCACAGCCTGGGGAACAGGGGTCAGAGGTCAGAGGACCTTCCATGATCTCCTGCCCACCATGTACCAACAAACCAGGCCTTATTAAAACAGGGGCTCCCAAGGGTTTTGTGGCACCCTATCAAGAACCTGCCCTTTATAGTTGCCCTTATGTTGGGGCCTGAATGGCCTTAAAATATGCCTTCCACAGGATGGAAGCAGCCTTGGCCCAGAGGCTATCTCGCCTGGGGCAGCAGCAGTAACTGCCTCCCCACAACTTCCAATCCTGCGCTTTCATGCCCCATGCCCGTTTCCTATACTGGGACTCCCCTTTGTCAGAAAAGCTCCAGACGCAACATTTCTGCAACCAGATGGGATGCCAGAGGGAATCGAAGCTACTTAGGCAGTGCTCAGACTCCAGCTGTGGCCAGCACTAAAACCTCTCCCCTGCAGACCAGCCCAAAGTTGGGGAGATCAAGCACCAGCAAGGGTCAGAGACTCTGGGAAGTCATTGGACAGAAACCTGAAGAGAAACCGGGGACCCCAGACTGAGCATACCACCCTTCCTGTGTCTCCTTTCCCTAAGTCTCACCACTGAATGATGACAGAGAAGTTCCCAGGCCTGGCCCAAAGTCTGATTCAACAGCATGTCAGCTCCAGCCGCCAAGAAATAACCTATGGGCGTGGCATGAGGGGGGGGAGGGGCGTTAGGGTTCCCTAATTAGTATCTCCTGAAGAGAAATCTTCATCCCCTCCTTTTGCCAGGTCTTTCGTTTCCTTCAATGAAGTTGCCAGAAACTTTTGACCTCTAAAGAAAGGGGACCTGGAATTATCATTGGTAGGTTGCTCCCCGACAAAACGGCCCAGCCTTCCCTGCAGACTCACCCACGGACACAGCCACCAGTACCAGGGCCCAGGATGGGTGGCCGTTAATGGGGTCAGCAGCCATCTGAGGGTACAGCGACAACCTGTAGGAGGTCGGGGACCGTGGTCAGCATCGTGCAGACTCAGACCCCATTATCCCTCACTCACCCATTCACACCCCCATGCCATGTCAGACTCTCGAGGTTCCGTTCGATTTCGAAGGTGCCCGCCGGGTCTTTCAATCTCAGCTTTTCACCCCTCACCCTCACCTCGGTGCCTCCCGAACCTCTATACCCCGCACCCAAGCAGCGCCCAGACCCCTGTGAGCAGGCTGTGCACCAGGGAGACACAGATGTTCCGCCACTTCCAACGGTCCTGGGCAGCAGATCCTGGCGTGGGCAGCAGCTGCAGCGCCCAATGCAGCCCCCGGAAGACGGCGAAGGAGGCGCTGGTCACAAGGAGCCCCCAGGACGCCATGGCCTGGCGGGCGGGCTAGGTCCGGTTCAGTCCCTTGGACCCCCGCACTCTCAGCCGGGACTCCTCCAAGGCCAGCTGCGGGGACTGTGAGCTAGCTTCCAGACAAGAATGGGTCTATGGCCTCCCCCAGCCCACAGAGGCTTTGGAATCAGCTGTAACTTTTCCAGGGTTTCACCACGCCCCCATATTTCGGCTAGGTGGCGATTGGAGCAGCCGTGGGGCCACGCCCCGGAGCCACAGCCACCGATCGTGTCCCGCCCTAGCGGGGGATGGAGGGTTGGGGGCTCCCAGTTACCAAGCCTGGCCCGGGAGCTCCGGGGGACTCCTACCATGTCGATAGAGCTCTTCCCCAACGCCCTGTGTCCCAAACCCCTCAGAGCTCCAGAAATAGGTCGCTAATCTCACCTGACACTCCCACAGGCCCCGCCCCGTTGTCTTTCACCTCCTCTCCCCACGCTAACCTCTCACCTGCTGGCCCTTCTTCCCACGGGATCCTCACCGACCTTAAGGTAGAGGCCAGCGCACACCCACTCCCAATGCTTAAACATCGCAACCGCCCTGCTCCGCACCAACCCCCTTCTCAGCTGTGGGGTCACCTCACTTCCTCGGAGCCACCCTTTCCACCTCCCGGTTTCCAGACCTTTAGCACATTTTAACAACCCGATGATTCCAACAGTCCCGTTCCCTTACACAGTACGTTCGAACGCAACAAGAACTCCTATTTTGGAGAAGCGATCCACTGGAACTCCTCCCCCCAACCACTTTTGGGGGCCCTACAGAGGAAACTTGCTATTAGGAAGGGGAGGCGAAAGGAAACCACTCAGCACCGAAATCTTGAAAAGCACCCCTCCCCCCGCCAGGTCTTGGTAGGTGAATGGAATTCTCTTTTCCAATCCGAGGCGGCAAGGAGAGGTCACGCAGGGTCACTTCAAGGTTGGGGCAGAATCAGAGAATAACAAAGACTGAAAGGACTCCAGAACCTTTCAGCCTGGAGAGGAAAATCTCCCCCACCCCCACCCTTCCCCATCTTCCATCTCCTGGAGAGTGACAGGTTTTCACTGTTTTCCTTACTCCACTACACACCTCTTTAGCTGGCTGAGAGCCAGCAATTCCGAGAGCTGTTTCCCGTACGTGGAGAGGTAGATTGCAGCTACTCCTGGAGAATGAAGTTCTCCACATTCTCACAACCCTCTTTCTCCACCAAAACCCCATTATGTCCAAAGGGCCAGGGGCACCCCTTAACTCCTCCCCACCCACCTCTCCAAGCTTTTTTAAAAAAAATTACACTGATTCTTTTAAATTTTATTGTATGAAAGCCATACTCAATATAGAAAATTTTAAAGTTACAGAAAAGCCAAAGAGGAAAATTACAATGACTTTGTTCCACTGTCCAAAGATAACCGCTATTATTAACATTTTGTCTTTTTCATGTTTTATGTATACAATATACCCATCTTTTAAAAAACAAAATTGAGATCACATAATACACACTATTTTTATAACATTTTTAATATTCAAAGAGCATTTTTCTTTCCAAATGTTCTTCTACATGACTTTTAATGGCTGTGCAGTACTCCACCATCTGGATGGATATACAATGATTTACTTAAGGAATCCCCTATTGCAAATTTTTATTATAGCAGAAAAGAAATGAATTCCCAATCAGACAGTTGCTTCTCATTTTCTCTACTGCAATACTCGGATGAGCATCTTGTGACTAAATCTTTAATTATTTTCTTAGGATAAATTCCCAAATGTAGAATTACTAGGTCTAAGGCGATGGAAACTTGAAGAGTATTTGAGACCCATCACCAAACTGACGTTCAGGAAGGCTGTACCAATTGGCCCCCCCCACATGCAATGTATGGGAGTGTTATTTTCTTATTTCTTTGCCAATGCTGGTTCTTTTTTTTTTTTTTTTTAATATAGTTTGTTGAGGGGAAAATGCTTTCAGCTATATTTGTCTTTCTTTAACTACTAATGAAACATATTGTTTTTCATGGTTTTATCCATTTGAAATTTTTCTCTGAATTTCCTACATATGTCCTTTCACAGCTTGTTCTTGCTCCTTGAGGCCACTTTATATAAAAATTACAAGGTAAGGAGGTAGAAGTAGGAGAATGAAGCCACAGGGCACTGTGATACAGTCTCCCATCTCTGAGGGAGGCAGTAAGTACACTGGAGAGAAATAGTGAATGAGGCAGATGGCTGGGAGCTTGTCCTTGAGGGAGGCTGGCCGTCTTTCCTCCTCCTAGGGTGTTTCTGCCCTTTATGCGACCCCTCTAAGGGGTGCAGACAGGGCCCTGTGCTCTCTAGGCCTGGTCCTTCACTGGTCTTCTGCCTGCCTCTGTGTTCCCAGGCTGTTCTTCCTCATCTCTACTTCACGATGGGTCAGGATGGCTAAGGATGGCAGAGCCCTAGAACCAGGGCTTGACAGAGACACTGTGGCCAGTGAAGCGGGGAGGGGAAGAAAGGATGGAAGCAATATCCAGGGACAGAGCAATCTTTGTTGCAGACTCTGAATTGACTCAGTCTACCCACCCCCTCCACTGCAGTCCCACACACACACCTCCTGCAGCTTAGGCTGCAGGAGGGTGGATTCGATGATCTACTCTCCCCTAAATCTGTTTCTCATAAATGGAGACTAGGACCCTGCTATCTCCACACCACCTGCCCCATGACAGGACAGCTCCCTATAGCCACTGAATTTGGTCACCTTCAGGTAGGGCATCTGGGCCATGGTTAAACCACACTGGAACTGAGCCCCAAGAGTTAGAATGCATCAGGAGCTGGGGTAGGCTTAGAATGCTTGATGTTCCAAAGGGCATTCACCTCTCCTGGTTGCTGGAGGGAATTTCCTGCCTGCACAAGCCTGAGCAGTCTCACAAACTATCCTGGAAGGTAAAGTGAGGGAAGAAACAGAGAACAGCAGTTGGAACCCCATCAGGGGCTGCAGTCCTGTTTTGGGTGGCAGAGGAAGCCTGGGGCCACCTCTGCATGGTGGGATGTCAATGGAAAGAATGTGCTCCTCCTGGCCCTCTGCACTGGTATAAGGTTATACCCCCTTTCTAATCCTCTCCCGCACCCTCCTTGGGTCATAGTGTTCAGGGATGGGGGGAGGGGCAATAGCTTGTGTGGAAAGCTGTTTTGTTCACACCCACAGGGAGAGGAGAGCCCAGGCGCTGAGCAGTTCGCAGAAGTAGGCTTCTGATTCCCTCCTGCACACTCAGCTGTGTGATTCCCCATCTCCCAGATGGAGAAGCTGAGACAAGAGGTCTATTGGTCCCACATATAGGTGATTATCCCCGAATCTAGAGTCTGGGCCAGTCTAAGGAAACAGAGGGAAAGGTAAGAGCATGGGGATGACTACTCACATGGAGTTTCAGTATGACCTTTTCCCTGAAGAAATTTACTTTGGACCTCACCTGGAAAGGTAGTAGGAAAGAAAGAGACACAAGGAAGGAGGGCCAAGAAAGACATCTGGGTAAAGAGGTAGACAATTTTCTTTGCTCCTGTTATCCTCCTCTTGTCACAGCAGTGTAGACCAACTAACCCTGCTTGGTCACAGCTATCTATTCCCCAAACCAATCAGGGTCTCCAATCTAAAATTGTTCTGTCTTGCTGGGCCAGTCTGGCTGAAGGCGCTCCAACTGAACAGGTTCCCTCTCCCAAAAGGTATCATCACTCCCACTGTTCGGACCTTCCAGATGAAGGGGAAAGCAGCTCCTTCTCCTCTTCCTCCTCCTCCTTGAAGCCAGCGGCAGAGGGCAACAGTTCTTCAACTGGCAGCTTTAGCTGGGTCAGGACATAAAGCTTGCCACTGAAGAACTACTGCGGCTCAGCCAGGTGAGGATGTGGGAGGGACAGGCTCCTAAAAGGAAAAGGAAGACAAAATGGGAAGGATCTGAACAGGGCCATGTCACGGGGACACCGTCCCACTGGCCAACAAAAGTCCAGCTCCAACAGATGCTCAACCTTGTAACAAAGTGTTCTTGGCTCTGACCTGGGCCTGCAGGAGCAGTTAACTTCAGTAAGAAGCAAGAGGCGGTTCTAAACATACTCCCTTGTGCCTCTTTCCAGAACCAAAGGCTGTAGAGACCCAGGTCTGCTCTCACCCCTCCTTGCTCCATCTATTCATGCAGGGCCCAGCCTCTTCAGCATTCAGAGAGGGCTGGACTTAGAACCCGGGATACACTGCACCAGGTGCCTAGGTACTAGGTGAGAAGCTGCACCTTAGGTTCAGAAATGTCAATTCAGTGATCAGCCCAACTGACTTGTTCCCAGGGAGTTCAGCAGGAAGAGTTCCGGGGGCCCACATCTGGGGAAGAGTGAGAAAGGGAGGTCCAGAGTTTGGAAGGTCAGCAGAGGCTCCAGGGACTGCGAGGAGAGGACAGGGGACCAAAGGCTGGAGGGGAGGGAGGTATGGGTAGGGTGGATGGGCAGCTTCCCCAAGACTCTTAAATGCCAGGCATTCCGCTTGCACATTCCGGGTACATCTGGTATGAATTCCAGGCTGTCTGCCGGCCCCTCCATGTCTGAACTTTGTTCCAAGTTCCAAGCCCCGCCCCCACAGTTCCAACGCATGAATCAGCAGGAAAAGCCGGGCCCTGCAGCATGGCCCAGGGAGGGGGCTGGGGGCGTGGCAGGCTTGAGGGCCTAGAGCTGGGGAGGCCGGGTCTGTGCTGACACTCAGTCCAAGGGCATGGCCCATGTCAGTGTCAGAAGCCAAGGCGATCTTGCCTTGAGACTTCTATACTCAGAGGGTAAGAAAGATTAGAGTGGGGGTGGGAGGTTTTCAAATCACAAAAACCCTCTTGGGGAGGCATGAACTTTGTGGTATCTTCCTTCCCCCAGGTGACCAGTCCAACTCCTTCCCACTCTCTTCTGTCTGAGCCAGCTCTGTTCAGCCCATAGGACTCAAAGGGCTGCTTAGAGTCTGTGTGCCAAGCAGGTGCCCTTGGCTGCAGCGTGGGGTGGGCCCAGGTCACTGACCCTCTGACCAGCTGCTCCATCAACCCTTTGGCACCCTGACAATCCCCAGCCCAGTCTGACAGCCAAGATGACAGGCCAAATGAGTTGGAGAACTAGGGCTGGAGGGAGGTGGGGGCGATAGCCTAGCGAGAGGCCATAGGGAGGGGCCAAGAGTTGGCCGAGAGGTGGGGAGAGAGGGAGCCCAGTGATGACTAACCCAGGCGCCCCACCCAGCCAGCCGGCTTCCCAGGCGGTCAGGGCCAGGCCTGGGCTAGGGGCCCCACAACCGGACATGCTGGGGGGAGGTGCAGAGGTGACCTTCTCTGGGCCCAAGACGGCCAGTTAGGCTGGGGAGGGGGGGTTAGAGTTTCCAGGTCCTCCTCCAGCCCGCTTCCCCCACCAACCGCGGTGAAACCCTAACCTTTGGGTTGCATAAGGCCCCGCACCGCCGCCCCCTACTCCTCTCCCCTCCCCCCTTACATAACATCCCCTGGAGAGAAGGAGAGGAGGGGCCGGCCCGCCCAGAGACCCCTTCCCTGCCAGGGCGCTCAATTGGCCCTGACCAACTGACTGCCTGCAGAGGAAAACTACCTCTCCGCTACCCGCCAGGTCCAAACCCTGCCCAAGCTGGGAGGCCAGTTCTCGTATCCTCTGACCAGGGGGCGCCGAGGTTAGCTGTCCCCAGCCCCCTAGCCCCTCGTCTTCCTTCTATCCACTCTACAAAACCCTCCGCCACGACTGTCGTCCCGGACTCTTTCTTTAAGCTTCCTGCCACACTATTCCAACCAGTCCAGGCCCCCTCGCCTCCAGAGCTTCCCTGCCCCCGCCACCCCCTCACCCCTCCCCCGGAAGGGCAGGGTGTGGCCACCAGGACCCTACTTTCCCCCATTACCCCGATAGCATGGTTCCCTCCAGTGCGGCCGGGACCCCAGCTCACACCCACCTGGTGCTGGGTGGGGGGGGTTGCTGAGGGTAAGGGAGCAAATCAGTGCGTCCGTTCCCCACGGCCGGCGGCGCTGTGTCTTCCCTGCGCCCAGCACACACCGGCTCCAGTCTCCGATCAGCTGGCAGCGTCGTGACGCACAAGCTGCGATTGCACCGCCCAGGGCCAATCACCGCCCACTGCTGGGCAGCGTAACCACACCCACTCGGGGGCGCCAGCACTTCGTCCAGGTCCCGCCTCTCCCGGCGTCTTAGCTCTGATTGGCAAGGAGGCCACCCCTTCGCTTGGCGGAGCTGCGATAGACCACGCCCACCAACTTACAAGCTCGCCAATACATGAAAGGGTGTGGCTGAGGCCTCCGCCTAAGGCTGCTAGCTTTGAGGAGCTCTACTTCAAACCAGAGTCCTAAAGAGCAGAAGGAAGTAAAAGCGTGTGTGTTTGCGGTGCACACTGGTCAATGTAGTTCTCGGTCTGACACCTCGTTCCCACAATCCAGCGCGCTCTGTGAGTTGGCATTTTTAAACTCATTTCTGAATCCATCCCGGGGAAGTCCTTAAAGGGCTACAGCCCCCCCCCCCACCCCCGGGGAGCCGTGAGTGTTTCTTTTAGACTACCCCAAAACGGATTCGCTGACTTCTGCGCATGAGGCGATAGCTCCCTAGGGAAAGATGGAGCAGGTGAAGCAGCAGGACTGGGTAGAACTGAAGATGGAAATCAGCCTCCGCTTAGCAGGCTCTTCCAATGCATGAGGACTCCTGAGGGCTTTTGGGGAAGGAGAACTGCCCACCTCGCCTAGTGCTAGCTTTCACTGGAGAGAGCTAGTCCTCCCCTTGTGGCGGGCTCTTAACCCAGGAGACTTTTCTTGCAGAGTATGTCTCATCCCAATCGTACTCAGAGCCTCTCAAGCAGCAGACTCCTAACAAAAGATTCATAGTACTGTCCTCACCTGTGGGTAGAAGCAAGACTTGTGGTCAGAAACTAGGGGATGGGTCGTGCCAAAGTATCAACTGGTAAGCAACCCCATCCTCCGCCTAATACCCCATTCTGTCCCGCCCTCGAGAAGCCTTTCACTGACTCAGACCTACTTAGAAGGGATTTCAAAGGTAGAGACCAATGAGGAGTCTGTCCCTTCCCCAGGGGCCAATCAGAGCCGAGGGGGGGCGGGGAATGGGCAAAACCAAGAGGAACCCAATGACTTGGCAAAAGCTGCTGAACCGCTTATTTAAAGGGGCAAGTCGGAGACTCGCGGCAATTTATCACCCACCCACCCGCTTCCCCACCGCCCCCCCGCCCCCGCCTCCAAAGACGAACGTGTCGACAGGGATCCATGACTTTTCCATAGCTTCCAAATTGAGTGTGAGGGTAACTGAGCCGGAAGGACGAATCTCGGGTGTGAGATAGTTTCTCTGTACCAAACACCGGCTCCACTAAGTAATTGCTGTGGTTCCTAGGAGCTCCAGAATTCTTGACTCTGCGTTCAGAACAGTGTGCCTTTAAGGAAACTTCCTGCCTTCCACCCCAGTAACAGCTGATTGTTGGAAAGTGTGACCTCAGGGGACGAATCAGCTGTTACCACATCCTCCTCCATCCCCTTATCCCCCCCCCCCCCATCCACCCCCGCGCCTCCGCCCCAACCCTCTCCGGTCCTGAGGGAAGAAAGGAGATGGAACCCCAAATATGGGGACCTGCCTGTATGTTCTTTACTCTTTCACTCCAAGACTGTCTCCCTCCCTCCCTCCTCCCCCCCACCAGTCTGCTGGTTAGTTCTTCAGAGGTTCTGAGCTTGGAACGAGAAGTATTTCCTGTCTGCACAGTCAGCTCAGACCCGCCTTCCCAGGTCTAGAAGGAGGCCAGTATAAGGGAAGCCCAGAATGGTGGCTGGCTGGATGTGTGGGTGCTCCAGGAATGGGTGTTGGGTCCAGTGAAGCAGCAAACCAAATCTAGAGGAGAGGAATGGCTGTGGAAAGCAAGCCTCCTGGGGTCAGAACCCTGCTCCCCAGGCCATGTGCCCCCTACTCAAGTTGCCCAGTTCCTTCCCAGACAGAGACCCCCCCCCACCCAAGCGGACTCTCTTGACTTTGCCTATTCAGTCCACTTCTAACCTAGGTGCCACCTGACCCTTGTTTTATTTACACTCTCACCCTCCACAGCAAGGGTGTTAATGTGGGCTGCAGGTGGAAGGCATTGATTCTAGGAACCAGGGGCTTTGGGAAGTCCTCCAAGAAGGCCCAGGTAAATATTTTACCTCAGCCCTGAGCGAGGAGTCAGGGTTATTCCAGGACAAACTTAGTGTGAAGTCCCAGGACTGACTTGGCAAGGCTGGGAGAAACTGAGCAGGGCCTTGGCCAAGCTTGGAAGAAAGAGAAACCTCACCAGCTGCCCCCATTATCCACTATCCTTATCTTGGAAGTCCCGTCCTCTTCCTTCCCAAGGCCTTTGGGGTAGGCCCATCTCCACTTTGTTCTACTAACTCTTCCTCCCCTCACCCTCCCATCTCATAGGGCAAAAGAAAATGCTTTCAGTCCAGGGTTTCTCAACCTCAGCACTATTGACATTTTGGGCTAGATAATTTCTTGTTGTGGGGACTGTCATTTGTAGCATACTTAGCAGCATCCCTGACCCACTAGATGAAATTAGCAACACCCCTACCCTGCAGTTCGGACAACCACAAGTGTCTCTGAACATTACCAGATATCCCCTGGTGGCCACAATCTCCCCCAGTTGAAAATTACTGGATTAGACAATTCAGTCTAATTCCAGCCCTTACCAGCTCTGAACTTTAAGATATTCAGCATCTCTGCACCTCAATTTCCTCATCGGCAAGAGGGTGAATAATAAATTCACGGTTTATTGTAGGGATTAAAAAAGGATTTTATTTGAAAACACCTAGCCCAGTATCTGGCCCACAGTTGCTGCACTAAATGTTAGCTTCCTTCACTTTTCTCCCTGCCAGATCAGCAAGAACTAACCTCACTCAGCATGGGCTAACTGCCTGGGCAGCTGCAGCTTCCCTCCCCGACTATCCAAGCCATGACCTCCAGGAAACTCAATATTGAAGTTGGCAAAAGGGAGTAGCTAATTTGGTCCCAGATTCCCCAAAGCCCAAGGGTGCTTGGGTTGGGATTCCAGGGAGCTGTTACAGCTCATTACATTGAGATGTGGCCTGCAGATGACCTGCATTAGAATGAACTGGGGTCCTTCTTAAAAATTCAGATTCCTGGGTCTCACCCCACTACTGAATCTGAAGTACATCATCAAGTTTGAAAACCACTGTTTTAGACCTCCGACTGGGGAAGGTGTCAGTGCCCCCAGAAATCTTAGTGCACCAGTGCCCAGCATTGTAAGGCCATCCTATTCAAGACAAGAATCCTTAGGTTAGTTTCACTCAAGGTCATTGTTGATTGCAAGCGAAACCACTAGAGGGCAGAGCACACACCGATTTGCGGGAAGAAAAAGCGCCTGCTCAGTCTAGGTAAACCGACCAGAGCAAAGACCAGGTGGACCCAATTTCATAGGTCCTTAGCAGCAGGCACCACCTTTTATCAAAACCCGTTCTCTGCCTTCATGTACTCAAACCAAATTTGGGGGTGTACATCGTGGTGAAAAAATAATACTGCATGGCCAAGGAGTGTAGTGAGCATTGGTTTTAGAATGAGATGGTCTGGGTTTGAATCTTGGTTCTACCACTTCTTACCTAGGTCACCTTGGGCAAGTTACCTAAGGTAATTAGTTACCTAAGGGCAAGTTAACCTCCTCATCCTAATTGGTTATAAAAATATCTTTTTAGGGGCACCTTTTTAGGGGCTCAGTGGGTTGAGGCCTCTGCCTTTGGCTCAGGTCATGATCCCGGGGTCCTGGGATTGAGCCCCACATCAGGCTCTCTGCTTAGCAGGGAGCCTGCTTCCCCTTCTCTCTCTCTGCCTGCCTCTGCCTAGTTGTGATCTCTGTCAAATAAATAAAATCTTAAAAATATATATTTTTAAAAGGGTTGCGGTGAGGATAAACAAAACAAGATATGCAAGTGCTTAGCGGAGTGCCTGGTGCCTAATCAGTGCTCCAGGAATGATGGTTAAGTTTTTACTGCCCCAGGCCATGTGACCAAGCACATCAGGGTTTCCGCTGCTTCAAGAAAGAGGATGCAGGGGCGCCTGGGTGGCTCAGTGGGTTAAGCCTCTGCCTTCAGCTCAGGTCATGATCTCAGGGTCTCTGGGATCGAGCCCCGTATCGGGCTCTCTGCTTGGCAGGGAGTCTGCTTCCTCCCCTCTCTGGCTGCTGCTCTGCCTACTTGTAATCTCTCTCTCTCTCTCTCTCTCTATCTGTAAAAAAAGAAAAAAAAAAAAAAAAGAAAGAGGATGCAGATGGAATCAGATCACTGCTGATCCATTTGTTTCCTCTGTAATTGGGACTTTAGTTTTTCTTAAGCATCTTTATGGATCCCCCAAACCTCTACACCAAACTCCTCCATGAGGCAAAATCTCCTTCTAGAAGAGACTAAAAAAAAAAAAAAAAAAAAAAAAAAGCCAGCCAGTGGTTTTCCTGCAATGGCCTATCTGTCCTGCAAATGAGTCAGAACTGAGACCCCTAGAAGTCGTCTAGTTTTGGTGCTAGTTCTCTGGTTTCTGCTCCTTGTCCTATGCTGCATCCCCCCTTCCATCCCCCACCCCCCAGCCAAGGTAGCAACTGTAAGGCTCTGACCACAGCAGCAGGCTCTGGCACCTCAGAGGCGGATCTTCAACAGGAAGTCTTGGGGGAACATTTCCTCCCAAGAACCACAAGCATCTGGGCCTGGGACACTTCTCTCCCTCTCAGATCACCCAGAATTTAAAAGAAAGAGAGAAAGCCCCAAGAGGGCTGGGGCGCGGGGGAGGGGTGGGGAGGAAGGACTCTAGGGCAGAAAATTTGTGAACCAGGTTCCAAGTTTCCATTCTGCCACTTGGGCAAGTCTCTTTGGTGGCACTTGGTTACCACTTGTAAAATATAAACAATATTATTATCTTTTCTACTTCAGGGGTGGTTGTAAAGACCAGATGTAATGTTATCGAAGCAATGTGTTTGAAAACTGAAAACTGGTTCACTTGGTAGGTAGCATGGAGGCGCTGAAGGAGCTTAATGCCAAAAGCCCCAGCTCAGCCTGCGGTTCCTTATCTGTAAAACCAGAAGAGTGCGTGGGATCAGCCCGCTAAAGGCTGGAATCTCTGGGAAAATCCTCCTCAAATCCACGTTCTGGTGCATGCCGGAGGAAGCAGGGAAGGGAGGGGAAATCTCGTGGGCCGTTCAGACCCCCCTCCCCTGCACCCCCAGGAAACGAAGCCGTCACCTGACCAGAGCAGAGCGCGGAGAGGCAGGGCGCTGCGGCCTGCCAGGCGGTGGCGCCGGCGCCGGCGGGAGGCGCGGTCCGGCCGGCCCCTCCGAGCCACGTGCGGTTGTTTCCGTGCGGGGGCGATCACGTGATCCCCGTCAGCTGACCGGTCACGGCAGAGCCCGACTCAGGCGCCCCGCCACCCCTGCCCGGCTGCGCCCGGAGCGCAGGACTTTGCAGAGGGGTAAGAACGTCCCCGGCCTCCCCTCCTCTGTTCCCGGCCCACCTCCCGCCGCCTTGGTCTCAGCCCGGGTCCCTCGCCCATCCCTTCCCGCCCGGTCTGGCACCCCGGAAGCCGTCGCGGGCAGGGCCGTGGCCGGGCTCAGCCCCGCGCTGCCCCCAGGCGGCCGGGAGGGGATGGCTCTGGGGAGCAAGGGGCGGGAAGTCCCTCTTACCCACGGGGCGCACGGCTGGTCCCCGCCCCCAAGCCCGGACATGGAGGAGCTGCTCCAGAGCGTGGAGAGGGACCTGAATATCGAAGCCCGGCAGCTGGCTCCGGCCCCGGGGGGCACCCACGTGGTAGCCCTAGTGCCCGCGCGCTGGCTGGCCAGCCTCCGCGAGCGCCGGCTGCCCCCCGGACCCTGTCCTCGGGCAGAGGGCCTGAGCGAGGCGGAAGTGAGGACTCTCCTGCAGCGCTCCGTGCAGAAGCTGCCCCATGGCTGGACGCGCGTGGAGGTGCACGGGCTGCGGAAGCGGAGGCTGTCCTACCCCCTGGGCGGCGGCTTGCCCTCTGAGGAGGGCTCCAGCAGCCCCGAGACCCTCACTCACTTCATGCAGGATGTGGCTGCCCAGAATTATCGCAACCTGTGGCGCCATGCTTATCGCACTTACGGGCAGCCCTACAGTCACAGCTCTGCCCCTTCAGCTGTCCCCGCGTTGGACTTAGTCCGACAGGCTCTGCAGAGGGTCTATGGTTGTTCCTTCCTGTCCGTGGGTGAGTTTACCCAGGGCCCGTCATCTGCAAGAGAGGGTGCCTGTCCCCCTGGGGGCAACCTGGCCTGTCCCAGTCTTCTGCGAGCTGAGGCTCTGCTCGAGTCTCCAGAGATGCTGTACGTGGTACACCCATATGTGCAGTTCTCCCTGCACGATGTTGTCACCTTCAGCCCTGCCAAACTGACCAACAGCCAAGCCAAGGTGCTTTTCATTCTCTTCCGTGTGCTGAGGGCCATGGATGCCTGTCACCGCCAGGGACTGGCCTGCGGGGCCCTAACTTTGCACCACATCGCCGTAGACGAGAAGCTTTGCAGCGAGCTCCGGCTGGACCTGAGTGCTTATGAGAGGCCTCAGGAGGATGAGAATGAAAAGAGTCCTGTGGCAAAGAATGGGCCAGGCGTCGGACCTGGAGACGAGGGAGGAGAGGGACCCGGGTGTCCCACCTGCCGGGAGGAACTCCGGGGTCTTGTGCTAGATTGGGTCCACGGCCGCATCAGCAACTTCCACTACCTCATGCAGCTAAACAGGTTGGCGGGTCGACGGCAGGGCGATCCCAACTACCACCCAGTGCTGCCCTGGGTGGTGGACTTCACCACCCCCCACGGTCGCTTTCGAGACCTCCGCAAGTCCAAGTTCCGTCTCAACAAGGGGGACAAGCAGCTGGACTTCACATATGAGATGACGAGGCAGGCATTTGTAGCTGGTGGCGCGGGGGGCGGGGAGCCACCTCACGTTCCTCACCACATCTCAGACGTGCTCTCCGACATCACATATTACGTGTACAAGGCTCGGCGGACGCCCCGCTCCGTGCTCTGTGGACACGTGCGGGCACAGTGGGAGCCCCATGAGTATCCTGCCAGCATGGAGCGCATGCAGAGCTGGACACCTGATGAGTGCATCCCTGAGTTCTACGCCGATCCCTCGATCTTCTCCTCCATCCACCCGGACATGCCTGACCTGGATGTGCCGGCCTGGTGCGGCTCCAGCCACGAGTTCGTGTCCGCCCACCGGGCCCTGTTGGAGAGCCGAGAGGTGTCCCAGGACCTGCACCATTGGATCGACCTCACTTTTGGCTACAAACTGCAGGGCAAGGAAGCTGTGAAGGAGAAGAACGTGTGTCTGCACCTGGTGGATGCCCACACGCACCTGACCAGCTATGGCGTCGTACAGCTCTTCGATCAGCCGCACCCCCAGCGCCTGGCCGGGGCTCCTGCCCTGGCCCCTGAGCCCCCACTCATTCCCAGAGTGTTGTTCCAGACCATCCAGGAGAGCACCGGCCGGGAGGACTTACCAGGACAGCTTACGAATGGGGCGGGCAGGCTGGTTTTGGAGGGCACTCCCTGCGAGGCTGGCTGGGCCAGAGACAGGCCCGGGGCAGGGGAAGATGACTTGGAACAGGCCACGGAAGCTCTGGATTCCATCTCCCTTCCGGGGAAAGCCGGTGACCAGCTAGGTTCCTCTTCCTTTGTCTCCAGTCAAGCCTCACCAGGCCTCCTGTCTTTCTCAATGGCCTCAGCCTCTCGGCCAGGCCGCAGGAACAAACCTGCCAGCGCAGACCCTGGGGAAGGGGATGAGGGGAAGATTCTTCTTCCCGAGGGCTTCAATCCAGTGCAGGCCCTGGAAGGGCTGGAGAAACTTGGCAACTTTCTGACCAAAGGCCTTGGGAGCCAGCTGGAAGTGCCTGAGCAGTCCCAGATCCAGCCACCCGTGCAACTGCGGGAACTTCTCCATCGGGACATGCAGGCGCTGGGGGTCCTGTTGGCTGAGATGGTGTTTGCCACCAGGGTCCGAATGCTGCCGCCTGACGCCTCTTTGTGGGTACGCTTTGAGGCCGTCCGCGGGCTCTGCCTGCGTCACCCCAAGGAGGTCCCCGTGTCTCTGCAGCCCGTGCTGGACAAACTCCTGCAGCTGAGTGGACCCGAAGGCCCTGTGGTGGCAGGGAGGGGCAGACTAGCCCCACTCTTTGAGTACAGGCCCATCTCCCAGGGATTGCCTCCGCCCTGCCCGGCCCAGCTCCTCAGCCCCTTCAGCTCTGTGGTTCCCTTCCCCCCGTACTTCCCAGCGCTACACAAGTTCATCCTCCTGTATCAGGCAAGACGTGTGGAGGACGAGGCCCAGGGGCGGGAGCTGGTGTTCACGCTGTGGCAGCAACTGGGGGCAGTGCTGAGTGACATCACCCCGGAGGGGCTGGAGATCCTGCTGCCCTTCGTGCTGTCACTCATGTCTGAGGAGCACACGGCTGTGTACGCAGCCTGGTACCTCTTTGAACCGGTCGCTAAGGCCCTGGGCCCCAGAAATGCTAATAAGTACCTCCTGAAACCTCTCATCGGTGCCTATGAGAGCCCCTGCAGGTTACACGGCCGCTTCTACTTGTACACTGACTGCTTTGTGGCCCAGCTGATGGTGCGGCTGGGTCTGCAGGCCTTTCTCGTCCACCTGCTGCCCCACGTCTTACAGGTGCTGGCTGGTGTGGAGGCCTCTCAGGAGGAAAGCAAGGGCCTGGTAGGTGCCCCCGAGGACGAGGAGAGTGAGCTTCCGGGGGCCAGGCCCAGCTCCTGTGCGTTCAGGGAGGAGATGCCGATGGATGGTGAGCCTGCAACCTCCTCGGGCCTGGGGCTCCCAGACTACACGTCTGGCGTCAGCTTCCACGACCAGGCCTATCTCCCTGAGACCGAGGACTTCCAGGCTGGGCTCTATGTGGCGGAGTCCCCACAGCCCCAGGAAGCCGAGGCTGTGAGCCTGGGTCGGCTGAGTGACAAGAGTAGCACCAGCGAGACCTCCCTGGGCGAGGAGCGGGCTGCCGAGGATGGGGGTGCTCCCGTGGACAAGAGCAGCCTCAGGTCAGGCGACAGCTGCCAGGACTTGAAGCAAAGCGAGGGCTCAGAGGAGGAAGAGGAGGAGGACGAAGGCTGTGTGGTGGTGTTGGAGGAGGAGGAGGGGGATGGGGAGCAAGACGAGATCACCAGGGCCTCTGAACTCACTCTCTCTGACACCGTGCTGTCCATGGATACGGTGGTGGCCCGCGGTGGCGAGGCAGATGGGGAGGAAGAAGAGGAGCCGCTAACTGAGCAGTCGGAGGGCAAAGAACAGAAGATCCTCCTCGGTGAGTTCTCAGGCCTTAAGGTGTTGGTCAAACAGTCCTCTGGTCATTTATTTGTTTATTGAACTAAGTAAGCTTTACACCCAGCAAGGGACTTGAACGCATGACCCGGAGCCTCAAGAGTCCCATGTTCTTCCGTCTGAGCCAGCCGGGTGCCATGTGGGTGTTTTTTTGTTTTGTTTATTTATTTTTTTAAATTTAAATTCCAGTATGTTTAACCTGGAGTGTTTTCTTAGTTTCAGGTGTACAATATAGTGTTTCACCAATTCTATGCAAGACTCTGGGCCCATCGTGACACAAGTACTCCTTAATCCCCATCACCTATTTTCTCCATCCCATCCCCTCTTCCCCTCTGGAGTTTGTTCTCCAGAGTTGAGTCCTTTTTTTTTTTGGTTTCTCTCTCTCTTTTTCCTTTGCTTTTTTTTTTTTTTTTTTTTTTTTTAAGATTTAGTTAGGGGCGCCTGGGTGGCTCAGTGGATTAAGCCGCTGCCTTCGGCTCAGGTCATGATCTCAGGGTCCTGGGATCGAGCCCCGCATCCGGCTCTCTGCTCCACGGGGAGCCTGCTTCCTCCTCTCTCTCTGCCTGCCTCTCTGCCTACTTGTGATCTCTCTCTCTGTCAAATAAATAAATAAAATCTTTAAAAAAAAAAAAAAAATTTAGTTATTTGAGAGAGAGCG
This sequence comes from Meles meles, assembly GCF_922984935.1. Lineage (NCBI taxonomy): Eukaryota > Metazoa > Chordata > Mammalia > Carnivora > Mustelidae > Meles > Meles meles. The sequence goes on from NC_060083.1 coordinate 25,099,692, forward strand.
CATGTAGAGGGAGAGGGAGAGAACACACTAAGCAGACTCTGCACCGACCACCGAGCCCAATGCAGGGCTCAGTCTAACGACCCTGAGATCATGATCTGAGCCGAAACCAAGATTCGGACCCTCACCGACTGCCCCACCCAGGCACCCCATGCTCTTGTTTGTTTCTTAAATTCCACCTGTGAGTGAAATCATATGGGATTGGTCTCTCTCTCTTTTTTTGCTTAGCATTATACTCTCAGTCCACTCATGATGTTGGGCGTGGCAGGGTATGACTCTTTTTTTTTTTTTTTTTTTTAGGGTATGATTCTTTTTTAAGCCTGAATAATATTCCACTTATATATACATATACTACATCTTATTTTTTAAGACTTTTTTGGTGAGGATCAGAGAGAGAGAGAGCACAGACAAGAGGAGCAGCAGGCAGAGGGAGAAGCAGGCTCCCTGCTGAGCGAGGAGCCTGATGCAGGAGTCAATCCCAGGACCCCGGGATCATGACCTGAGCTGAAAGCAGACTGACTGACTCACCCAGGCACAACTATACCACATTTTCTTTATCCATTCATCTATCAGTGGACATTTGGGCTGCTTCCATAGCTTGTCTGTTGTAAATAATGCTGCAAAAACAGGGGTGCATTTGATTTAAATAAATCCCTTTGATTTAGTGTTTTTGTATTTTGGGGGTGAACACCAGTAGTGCAGTTACTGGATCACTACCCTATAGTACTATTTTTAACTTTTTAAAAAAGATTTTATTTATTTACTAGAGAGAGAGAGAGAATGAGTGGGGGGAGGGAAAGGAGAGAGGGGGAATTAGACTCCGCTCTAAGCAGGGAGCCCGATGCAGGGCTGGATCCCAGGATCCTGGGAACATGACCTGAGCCGAAGGCAGACGCTGAGTCAACTGAGCCAACTGAGTCACCCAGGCATCTCCCTGATGATGAGTGATATTGAGCATCTTTTCATGTGTCTGTTGGCCATCTGGATGTCTTCTTTGGGGAAATGTCTGTTCATGTCTTCTGTCCATCTTTTAGTTGGATTATTTGTGTTTTGGGTGTTGACTTGTAGCAGTTCTTTATATATTTTGGATACTAAGCCTTTATCAGATTTGTCATTTGCAGATATGTTCTCCCATTCTTTAGGGTGCCCTTTAGTTTTATTGATTGTTTCCTTAGCAGTGCTGAAGCTTTTTATTTTGATGTTGTCCCAGTAGTTTATTTTTGCTTTTATTTCCCTTGCCTCAGGACGTTTCTAGAAAGATGTTGCTACTGCTGATGTCAGAGAAATTATTGCCTGTGCTCTCTTCTAGGACTTTTATGGTTTCAGGTCTCATATTTAGGTCTTTAATACATTTTGAGGTTTTTTTTTTTAAATTTTTTCTCACCATATTGAGTTTATTTTTGTGTATGGTATAAGAAAGTGGGCCAGTTTGATTCCTTTTTTTATTTTTATTTTTGTTGGCTCCATGCCAGGTGAAGCCCAGTGTGGGGCTTGAACTCAAGACCCTGAGGTCAAGACCTGAGCTGAAATCAAGAGTAGGATGGTTAGCTGACTGAGCCATCCAAGCATCCCCAGTTTGAGTCTTTTGCATGTAGCTGTCCAGTTTTTTGCCATTTGTTGAAGAGATTGTCTTTTTCCCATTGTATAGTCTTTTCCTCCTTTGTTGAAGATCAGTTGACCATATAATTGTGGGTTTATTTCTGGTTTTTCTATTTTGTTTCATTGATGTGTGTGTCTGTTTTGTGCCAGTATCATACTGTTATGATTGCTACAGCTTTGTAATATAACTTGAAGTCTGGAATTGTGATGCCTCCAGCTTTGCTTTTTTTTTTCAAGATTGCTTTGGCTATTCGGGGTCCTTTATGGTTCCATAATAATTTTAGGGTTGTTTGTACTTGTTCTGCGAAAAATGTTGTTGGTATTTTGATAGAGATTGCATTAAATTTGTAGACTGCTTTGGGTAGTTTAGACATTTAACAATATCCGTTCTTCCAATCCATGAACATAGAATGCTTTTCCATTTCTTTGTGTTGTCTTCAATTTCTTTCATCAATGTTTCATATTTTTTTTTAAAGATTTTATTTATTTATTTGACAGAGAGAGATCACAAGTAGATAGAGAGGCAGGCAGAGAGAGAGAGGGAAGCAGGCTCCCGCCTGATCAGAGAGCCTGATGCGGGACTCGATCCCAGGACCCCGAGATCATGACCCGAGCCGAAGGCAGCGGCTTAACCCACTGAGCCACCCAGGCGCCCCAATGTTTCATATTTTTCAAAGTATAGGTCTTTTACCTCTTTGGTTAAATTTATTCTTTTTTTTTTTAAAGTTTTTTATTTATTTATTTGACAGACAGAGATCACAAGTAGACAGAGAGGCAGGCAGAGAGAGGAAGGGAAGCAGACACCCTGCTGAGCAGAGAGCCCGATGCGGGGCTCGATCCCAGGACCCTGGGATCATGACCTGAGCCGAAGGCAGAGGCTTTAACCCACTGAGCCACCCAGGCGCCCCGGTTAAATTTATTCTTAAGCATTGTATTTTTTTGGTGCAATTTTAAATGTGATTCTTTTTTTTTTTTTTTAAATTTTATTTATTTGACAGAGAGAAACCACAAGTAGGCAGAGGCAGGCAGAGAGAGAGGAGGAAGCAGGCTCCCTGCTGAGCAGAGAGCCCGATGTGGGGCTCGATCCCAGGACCCTGGGATCATGACCTGAGCCGAAGGCAGAGGCTTTAACCCACTGAGCCACCCAGGCGCCCCTAAATGTGATTCTTAATTTCATTTTCTGTTGCTTTATTATTAGCATATAGAAGGGCAACTGATTTCTGTATTTTGATTTTGGATCCTGTAACTTTACTGGATTCATTTATCTGTTCCAGTAGTTTTTTGGTTTTGAGTCTTTATGGTTTTCTGTATATAGTGTCAGTTCACCTACAAATAGTGAAAGTTTTACTTCTTCTTTTACTTCTTCCTTACAATTTGGATGCCTTTTATTTCTTTTTGTTGTCTAATTGCTGTGGTTTAAATTTCCAATGGTGAGACTGGACATCATTGTCTTATTCCTGACCTTAGAGGAAAAGCTTCTAGTTTTTCCCCATTGAGGATGATATTTGCTGTGGGATTTTCACATAAGGCTTTTATTGTGTTGAAGTATGTTCCCTCTAAACCTGCTTTGTTGAAGGTTTTTATCATGAATGGGTGTTGTACTTTGTTAAATGCTTTTTCTGAATCTGTTAAAATGATCATTTTTTTTTCCTTTTTAAAAAGATTTTATTTATTTGTTTGATAGTGAGAAAGAGAGTGCACACGCACAAGGAGGGGGAGCAGCAGGCAGAGGGAGAAGCAGGCCTCCCGCTAAATGGGGAGCCCGATGTGGGGCTCGATCCCAGGACCCTGGAATCATGACCTGAGCCGAAGGCAGACATTTAACGACTGAGCCACCCAGACACCCCTTACTCTGGTTTTCATTCAGCATTTCTAAGTACCTCGTCTGCGCCAAGGAGTGGATTGAACAGATTCATGTGTGGCACAGGTGTGGGCCTTCCTTCCTGGAGCTCACTCCTAGCAGAGGAGGCTACCTTAGGTAAAGCAATGCTGTAAAGAACAGGGCTAGGTACTACAAGGAACTATAAGTAGGGCTTAGATCTAGTTTTCAGGGGTCAGAGAGGCTTCCATAAAAGTAGAGTCCAAGATGCCTGGGTGGCTCAGTCAGTTAAGCGTCTGCCTTTGGCTCAGGTCATGATCCCAGGGTCCTGGGATGGAGCCACGTTGGACTTCCCTCTCAGCAGGGAGCCTGCTTCTCCCTGTCCCTCTGCCCCTCTGCCTCCGCTTGTGCTCTCTCTCTAATAAATAAACCTTTAGGAGGGAAAAAAAGAGGTAGAGACAGTTGAGGTCCAGTGAATAGGAGGTAGCAAGGCAAAAATGGTAGGGTCTGTGGTAGGAAGAGCATACCAGGCAGAGGGATCAGCATGTGTGAGGTTCTGTGACTCCATTAAAGAAGCAGTGAAAAGGGGCGCCTGGGTGACTCAGTCCGTGAAGCCGCTGCCTTTGGCTCCGGTCATGATCCCAGGGTCCTGGGATGGAGCCCCGCATCAGGGTCCTTGCTCAGCAGGGAGCCTGCTTCTCTCTCTTGCCTCTGCCTGCCACTCTGCCTGCTTGTGAGCTGTCTCTCTCTCTCTCTCTCTCTCTGACAAATAAATAAAATCTTAAAAAAAAAAAAAAAAGAGAAGCAATGAAAGGCTGGCCTGGTTAGACAGGGAGACTGGAGGGAAGAAGAGGGAGCACAGGCCATGGTGGGAGGGAGCTGGGGCCTGGCCAGGCCTCATTTAGCAGCTTAAGAAGATTCACTGAAAGGATGACCTTCCTGCAAGTTGTACCCGACGGGAGGATTCTGGAGCAGCCTGGAAGCCAGGGTCACCTGGGGCAGTCCTAGAGCTACAGGTCCTCTCTGGTACTGTGAAATAGATGGTGGTGGTGTGGGACGCCGGCTACTTGGCAGGTTTGCACCCAGGATTGGCTAGGAGGGGTGCCGTGGGGTGGGGTGGGAGGAGCGGCAAGCCACCGTTATCTGATGAGCTCAGGGCCTGCTCCTGCCTTGCAGATACAGCCTGCAAGATGGTCCGCTGGCTGTCTGCCAGGCTTGGCCCCACTGTGGCCTCTCGCTATGTGGCCCGGAACCTGCTCCGCTTGCTGACATCTTGCTACGTTGGTAAGGCCTGCAGTCGGTGCCAGAGAGGGGGCTCCATCTCAGACCCTCTGCCTGTCCTGTAGGGCATCCTTCCCACTTCCACGTCCCTGCCAGGTCCCAGGTCCCGGTCTGTAAGCTACTTCCTTCCTCGGGTAGAGCATGGTGTGGGCCCCAGGCAAGAGGGAATGGGAGCGGCTACCCTAGTTCCTGGAAGACTGACCGCCCCACTGCCTGCCATGAGCTGCTCGAGGCTGCTGGTTCTTCCTCGGCAGGGCCCATTCGGCAGCAGTTCACGATGAGCAGCGGGGAGAGCCCCCCGCTGAGTGCGGGCAACATCTACCAGAAGAGGCCAGTCTTGGGCGATATAGTGTCTGGGCCTGTGCTCAGCTGCCTCCTGCACATCGCTCATCTGTACGGGGAGCCTGTCCTCACCTACCAGTACCTGCCTTACATCAGCTACCTGGTCAGTCACTCCTCAGGGGAGGCCGAGGAGCTTGAGGGCAGACCTGAGCAATCTGGGGGTCCCAGGGGTCCGTGGGCAGCCTGGCCCTCATCCACTCTGTGGCCCTAGGTGGCCCCAGGTAGCACCTCAGGCCCCAGTCGACTGAACAGCCGTAAGGAGGCAGGGCTGCTGGCGGCGGTGACCCTGACCCAGAAGATCATCGTGTACCTCTCGGACACCACCCTCATGGACATCCTGCCCCGAATCAGCCACGAGGTCTTACTGCCTGTGCTCAGCGTCCTCACTTCCCTCGTCACTGGGTAGGCTGCTGCACCACCCCTGTGCAGGGAGGAGCCCAGCTGGGGATGCTGCCCAGGAGGGGCTGGGAAGCTTGGGAGTGAGACTGGGTGTCAGGCGTCCTGGTTCTGATCCAGCGGAGCAACCCTGAGCAAGCCACACCTCCTCTCTGTGCCTCAGTTTCCTTATCTCATTTGGGCCAATCAGTCTTGGAGCTCTGTTCATTGAAAGCTTTTTGGTAGATTCTGGGCAAGTCCTGCAGAGCGGGGGGGGGGGGGGGGCGATGTAAGGGGGGTGCTGGAGCTCGTGTGCTCTCTTTGCAGGTTCCCGAGTGGGGCCCAGGCCCGGACTGTCCTGTGTGTGAAAACCATCAGCCTCATCGCCCTCATATGCCTGCGCATCGGGCAGGAGATGGTCCAGCAGCACCTGAGTGAGCCCGTGGCCACCTTTTTCCAAGTCTTCTCTCAGCTGCACGAGCTTCAGCGCCAGGTAGGCAGACCTGCTTCCCTTAGTGGCTAGACTGGGCGGGGTAGGCGCTGTGAACTTAGCTGACTTGCCCTGTGCTGTCCTGCCCCCAGGATCTGAAGCCGGATGCTGCGGGCCGCAGCGAGGGCCAGCTGCCGGAGGCGGCCTTCTCCGACGGGCAGCAGCGGCTAGTGGACCCCAGCCTGCTGGGGGAGCTGCAGAAGGTGTTCACCTTGGAGATGGCGTACACAATCTACGTGCCCTTCTCCTGCCTGTTGGGTACTGCCCCGTCACATTCCCTTGCAAAGCCTTTGTGGCTCTGTCTTCCCCCAGGAGGGCTCTGTGCTCCCCTTGCCCCCCCCCCCCAGACCCTGTAGCTGGTCTTCAGCGCAGTGTTGTGCGTCAGACCTCCCCGTCCCAAGGTGACACGTAAACAGAGCGTAGAGCATTAGCCGGCAGGGAGGCATGGGAGCTGGTCTAGCGTATCCCTGGGGAAGGCAGGGGCCTTGGGCCGATGTGCAGACATCTCTAGGAGTTTCCGGGCGGAATAAATAGCCCGCCATCTGTGTAGCCTCAGACTATACGGTGCAGGCCTGGCGCTGCTGTGTGGTTATGTGTGTTGTCTCCCTGAATGGGAAGAACGGCCCTGTGGTCAGATACGTTATGGTTCCTCCACGGAAATCTGGGTCCTGAGAGGGGGAGCAGCAGCTGTTATTTGTCACCGTTCTCGTTCCCATGTGCCACATGGGGCCCAGCACATAAAGAGGATGCGTGTGTGAGCGAATCCACATCTTCCTAGGGAAGAAACAGGCTCAGAGATGAAGAGTTTCTTGCCCAGAGTTTCACAGCCAGCACCTGCCCTGTCTTCTGTTCCCAGGCTTTGGCGGGGTGGTGGCAGCTGCCCGCTATCTTCCCTGATCTTAGGATTACTCCCACCCCCCCATCTAGGTGACATCATCCAGAAGATCGTTCCCAACCACGAGCTGGTTGGGGAACTGGCGGGGCTGTATCTGGAGAGCATCAGCCCAAGCAGTCGCAGCCCGGCCAGCGTGGAACCCGCAGTGCCCAACACGGGCCCCGAGTGGGACCCCCAGAGTGGGGGTGGCCCACGGGATGACAGCCACTCAGGGACCTTTGGGAGCGTTCTGGTCGGGAACCGCATTCAGATTCCTGACGACCCACAGCCCGAGAGCCCCGGCTTGCTGGGCTCCGTCCCGGGGGCGGGCAGTGGGGGCGTCCGCAGCGAGGAGGACAACGCACTGAAGAGGGAGCTGCCCCGGAGCGCCCACGGGCTGAGCGGGAACTGGCTTGCGTACTGGCAGTACGAGATTGGCGTGAGCCAGCAGGATGCCCACTTTCACTTCCACCAGATCCGCCTGCAGAGCTTCCCGGGCCACTCGGGGGCCGTCAAGTGTGTGGCACCCCTGAGCAGTGAGGACTTCTTCCTGAGTGGCAGTAAGGACCGCACGGTGCGCCTCTGGCCGCTCTACAACTCAGGGGATGGCACCAGTGAGACGGCTCCACGCCTCGTCTACGCCCAGCATCGCAAGAGCGTCTTCTTCGTGGGCCAGCTCGAGGCCCCGCAGTACGTGGTGAGCTGCGACGGGGCTGTGCACGTCTGGGACCCCTTCACAGGTGAGCAGGTCCAGGTGAGGCCTGTTCTCTCGCTGCCATCCTGGGCGCTGCCAGGCCTCTGGGTTTGAGGACCTAGGGTTGGGCGGTTGGGGTGTAATGGTAGGGGGGTGGGGTGACCCAGTGAGGCCGCACAGAGGAGCAATTGGACCTGAGTTTGAATTGGTTCTGCCAACTTATTTGCTGGGTGACCTTGTGCAAGTCCCCTTGCTGCTAGAAGCATTAATTTTCCTGATCTGTAAAATGGGAATCCGAACGGGGTTAGAAGATGATGCACGTAGGAGTTTGGCTTAACATATAACATGTCATACAAGTTTGGCATATGGTTGCTTGATTGTATTTTGGCATCACGGGGAAGGAGAAGTAAGGTTAATAAGGTTTTTAAAGGGGGAGGGGATTGGGTAGTGTTGAGGTAGACTGAGGAGAAGTAGTGTTTGATCAGGGGGCGCTGTGGGAAAAGAAGAGGTTGCTCTGGGACTGGGGCCTGGCCTGGCCACAGAAGCAGGAAGGTGGGAGAGTCAAAAAGCATCTTCAGGATTTTCTGAGGTCCTCTGGAATATGAGAAGCAGATCCAGGGTAGGTCAGGGAGATGGGAAGAGTTGGGGTGCTTCTGTCAGCTTCTGGTACCCCAGATCCACGGTGCCTTGCCTTCCCAGGGAAGACCCTCCGCATGATGGAACCATGGGACAGCCGCGTGCCCCTGACTGCTGTGGCCGTCATGCCCGCCCCTCATACCAGCATCACCATGGCCAGCTCTGACTCCACCCTGCGCTTCGTGGACTGCAGGAAGCCTGGTCTGCAGGTCAGGGCCGTCCGGTTCCCTGAACCCGGGCCTGGATGCCTGGCAGGGAGGAGAGACCCCAAAGAGAGAAGGCCAGAGTGTCGTTTAGACCAGTGACCCACAGCAGCAAACCCTGAGTGGGGGGTGGGACTGACCTGAGATGGAGGGGGGGCCCTCTGCTTGATGGGGCGGGGATAAAGGATCAGGCCTTTCAACTGTGTGGGCTTTGGAGGGAGCGGGACCTCAGGGAGAAATGGGTTGGGGCGGCACTTTAGCTCATCTCCCTCTATCTGCAGCACGAGTTCCGCCTCGGCGGTGGGCTGAACCCTGGCCTCGTCCGCTCCCTGGCCGTCAGCCCCAGTGGCCGTAGCGTCGTGGCTGGCTTCTCCTCGGGCTTCATGGTGCTCCTGGACACCCGTACTGGCTTAGTTCTGCGTGGCTGGCCGGCCCATGAGGGGGACATCCTGCAGATCAAGGTGACTGACCAGGTCCCTTTCCCCTCCTCACTGCCCAGCCCCGCCCCTGCTCCAGGTCCTCTTAGGGCCCACCCAGGACAGGCTCTAGCTAAGGTAATCTCCCTTTTACCTGCCCCAGGGCTGATGGGCACAGAGGGTTAGGAGCCAGAGGCAGGCCGTGGGAGTGGGAAGCGGGGGGGTGAGCTGACCCTGCTGCTCCCTGGGGATGTTCTAATGAGTAACCCTTGTCCATATTTGCCTTGCTTGGAGGATCAGGGGTCAGGCCCTGTCCGTGACCCAGTTCAGGTTAAATAAAGCTCAGCTGGGAGGCTGTTTACTGCCCCCAGACCACGGAACAGAGTCCATGTCCCATGCTGGGCTGCCCTCATGGGGGCAGGGACGCCCCCGCCTGGGGATCCTACCCCTACCCCTCCCATTCTCAGGCACAGATTTCAGGGAACTGCCCAGGGAGGGACAGCAGGGGAGGAACAGGGCTCTTTGTGGGAGGATATTTCCAGGCAGCTGGCACTCCCTCCCTGTCCTGACTGCAGCCAGGGGACCTGCGCTGCCACTGCTAAGGACACACTGGCTCCAGCTGTGCCCGGACCCCAGGGGGCCCAGGGGTTCAGGTAGCTTTCAGTGCGGACCTTCCAGGGACGCATTTGGAGGGCTTTGGGGTCAGCCTGGTTGTTAATGCTGGCAGTGCTACTTCCTGGCTCTCTGACCTTGGGAGGATTACTTAACTTCTCTGAGCCTCGGGTTCTTTCTCTGTAAAATGGGAACAACAAGAGCATTTACGTCATCGAGTTGTCCTGAAAATTAAATTTGGTAATATGACACGCCGCACATAATGCCTAGAGTGAGCGCCCAAGTTACAGTGATGACTAGGTTAAAGACACCTGAACACGGTGACATCAACCAGCCCTTATATGATGTGGTGGATGAGGCAGCTGGTCTCCTGCCCAGGACCCCTCTGACTTCCCGGGAGATCCCGTGCGAGTAAACACAAGACCCTGGAGCTCGTTGGGCCCATGGGAGGGCCCGGGTCCGGCTGGCTCAGGCTCTCTTTTCCCCGAGCAGGCGGTGGAGGGCAGCGTCCTGGTCAGCTCCTCCTCTGACCACTCCTTGACCGTGTGGAAGGAGCTGGAACAGAAGCCCACGCACCACTACAAGTCTGCCTCTGACCCCATCCACACCTTCGACCTGTATGGCAGCGAGGTGGTCACCGGCACAGTGGCCAACAAGATCGGCGTCTGCTCCCTACTCGAGCCCCCCTCCCAGGCCACCACCAAGCTCAGCTCTGAGAACTTCCGAGGCACACTTACCAGTCTGGCCTTGCTGCCCACCAAACGCCACCTTTTGCTAGGCTCGGACAATGGGGTCATCCGCCTCCTGGCGTAGGCTGAGGCAGGGCTGGCCCATGAGGGTGGGCAGACATCCCCCCCAGGAGTCCCTCCCTCACCCATGTTTTCCCAGCAGCTCCCTCTGCGCAAGCATTGGGTCCCACACCCCGAGTGGCCATGTGGCCTGCAAGCCAGGGGGAGGCAGGAGTCCAGGGTCCCAAACTGCCAGAGCCACAGTGCTGCCAGAAAGGATCTCCTTCATGGCTTGGGGGAGCTGCTGCCCCTAGTCAGCAGGAAGCAAGAGAGAGCGAGCGAGCATGGGAAAGCATTGCCCTCCCTTCTCCCTGGCTCTGCCTTCTGGGTGTACATGGGGATAGGGAAGCTCTGAGAAGAGAAATGGAGATGGGCCCTGGCCCAGCCAGTCTCCAGCCGAAGATGCCCCCGCACCTTGCTGAGCTCTCTGTACCCCAGTCTCACAAGGACAGGACAGCTGCCCCAGTCCAGGACACTGATGGTGCTTGGACTCCAGCCTCTAATGAGAGAGTTAAGGGCCTTGGGCTGGGGTTTAAGTGTCCACCCAGCCGGACCCTGCCCAATGTGGGACCAGTAGGGGAAGAAAGAGGGCAGGACCAGGGGAGGGAAGAGGGACTGGGCCAGCCGGTGCCTAGCCAGGAGTGACCCCCTGTCTTGCCCGCCCACCCCTCACCACAGTGTTTGTGCCTTGAAACTGAGGAGGCAGCCCCTGGGCCCAGAACCCTCATGGTCTGACACCCTGAGAGAAGGGGTGAGAATGATCTCGGCATCTCAGGTCTCTCCCAGGGGACAGGAAGACCCAGGCATCCTGGGACCCTCATATTCGGGAGCAGAGATGAGGTCTGAGCCTGCGCCCCTACTGCCTCCTCATTATTTGCAATAGATGTAAATATGACCAATAAATCCTTTGGAAGAGCCATGGAACTGAGGGACACTTTTCTTGACGGTGGTGTCAGGGTGGGGAAGAATTACAAGTAGGCAGCTTCCGGGGCCATGAGGAGAGGGCAAGAAGCTGGGCAGGAAGGTGGGAGACAGCCTGATCATTGCCCTTGGGTGCCCCAGGGGACATGCGTTCTGGTGCATGGAGCCCCAGGCCAGTTTCTTGAACCCTCAGCCTTGGGGGAGGGTAAGGAGGCAGCGCTCCTGCTGGAAGGATGCTGACTGGGGCTGGGGCTCTCTCTCCTCTCCCCACCCTTTCCAGATCTAGTCTAAAGGCAGCCAATCAGGATCCTGGGCTTGTAAGGCTTGGGAATGGGCATCCTATCTTGGGTTCTCCACATAGGCTCCTGCGGCCTCCCTTTCCTTCCCTTCAGGATGAGGGAGAGGAAAGGACGTTGGAATTGGGAAGCTGGATGTGACCCTGAGCCCAGCTCTGTCCTTGGGCATGTCACATAGCCTCTCTGACCAACTAGAGTGGGGTTGCTGGGAGGCCCCTGTCCTTCCTGGATCTGCTCTACAGATGAGAACATTCTCCTTAACTTTCCTGAACCTCCTTTCTCCAGGCTTGGGGGGAAAGAAGGGGGACCCAAATCCACAGGGCCTCCAGGTGACTGTCTCAGGATTAGATGCCTTGGTGGGAATGGGGCTTCCGGCCCCAATATCAATGTTTAACCGGATGTGCAGGTCAATATTTACCAGAAGAGAAAGCAATCTGAACAGGGGTTGGCTGAGAGCAAAGGTCCTGGTGGGAGGGGAGGGCTCACTGGGCTGGCTGGAGCCTGAGCAAAGTGTGGGGAGTACCCAAGTGGGGCCAGAGAGAAGGACATCGTGTGCAGCAGCGAGGAACCCGCGGAGGTACAAGGGGAGGGGTGGCTTGGCCTGCTCTTTGGGCAGGAGAGGAGGTAAGAGCTGCTGTCCTGGCTGAGGGGGTCTGGAGTGAATTGATTCAGAATGCCTCTCATTTCCCAGCCTCCTGAGGGGGACGAGGAGCCAAGGTGGGGGTTCCAGCAGGACTCCCTCTGGGACTTAAAAAACTGGAGGGCTTTTCTTGACAAGAAAATGCAAAAACCCAGGTTGGAGATCAGGGACCCTGTGATGGGGGTGGGGCCAGGGGTGATAGAAGGATCCCTTGGAAGGACTGGCCCTGAGATGGGGGCGGGGTTGGAGTGTGTGGGACCTGCTCTGAGGCCAGATCAAGACCTGCCCATCTCCACCTGCCAGCCTGGCTTCCCGGAGCCGACCTGGACAGAGCTGGGGGCCAAGGCCTGTGTTTCCCGTAAGTCCAAAGGTGGCTTTGTCCAGAGCCATTCATTGGGCTCTCTGGCTGGGTCAACAATGCAGCTCTCCAGCCTACCCCATCAACCCCGCTGAGACTTCAGGGACTCAGGCCTGTCCACCCTTGTGGTCAAGACCAGACCAGCGAGAAAAGGTGGGCCCTGTGGACAGCAGGTTGGATAGGAGCCCCAGTATACAGGAGGCTTTGGGGGAGGCTTCCCAGAGGAGGGACCTTGGGCTAGGCGGACAACAGCCCTATTGCTGAGTGCCAGGCATTGTAATCAAGGCTCACAAAGACTGTCTTATTCTGGTCCTCACAATATACCATGGGAGGAGGTAGGGACTTTTGCTACCATTTTACAAGAAAAGGCAGAGTCCAGAGGGGTTAAGGGAAATATCTAAAGTCCTCCGGGAAGAGGCAGAGTCTGGATTCCAATCCAGGTGGGACTCAAAAGGCCAGGCCTTGAAGAAAGAGGATTTCTTTTGTTTTGATATTTCCCCTATGAACCAAACCATTTTCAGTGCCCCAAATGTGAAAAGCTGGAAAATACAGAGGGGTTAAAAACAATTCAGGGGGCCATCCCAAGCCACAGAGATGGGAACCACCACTGGTGTTTGGGGGTGTGTTGGCAGTAGCTGGGTGTCCCCTCAGCAGTAGAGACTCAGGATCTGCCAAGCCAGGCAGCATGCGGGGTGCGATCCCACGCGGAAGTGCCGCTAGGTGGGAACAGTGGCTTCCTGTCCCGCACAGGAACATGGCGCTGCTCTGGGGGCTCCTGGTGCTCAGCTTGTCCTGCCTGCAGGGTCCCAGCTTGGTGGTGAGCCTGGGCCTGGGTCTGGGTGGGGCCGGGAGGCAGGTGGGGACGCGCCCGGGGTCCGGGCAGGAAAAGGAGGGGGCTGAGTCGGGGGAAGGTTTGGCTCTAAGGGGGTTCCCTCTCCTCTCTTCATCCTTTTCTCAACAGTTCTCTCCTGCCAGCGCCATGGAGCCCTTGGACCAGCAGGTACTGGGAAAGGAGAGGCATGAAGGGGAGGAAGGCCCCGAGGGGCCTCACTTGTGGCTCCCGCAAGGGTGGGGGAACCTGTGGGAAGGGTCACGTTCCATTTGCTTCCTCCCTTCTTCAGCTACTGAGCGGGCAGACCCAGGAGAAGCTGCCCCCGCTTACCCTCCTCAAGTTGGGCAACCAGGTACAACCAGGTGGGGCTGGGGGAAGGGTGGGCGGGGTCCAAGGGAGGAGGGCCAATCAGCAGGGGCGAGGGAACCAGGGGGCGGGGCCATGAGAAGGGGGTGGGAGAGACCCGAGGGAAGGACCCGGTCCCTTTGTCTGTGTGACCGTCCCTCGTCCCTCTCTCGTCAGGACTGAGACAAGGCCCCGGTGTTCTCAGGCACAGGGACTCCGAAAGGGATCCTCAACACAGAGCTGACTCTTTAACCCTCTTGACCCCTGATCTGTCCCTGTAGGAGGTCCATGGCCATACTGCCCTGAAGAAGTCCCCAAGGGACTGCAAGGGGGCCCCAACTCCGGAGCAGACCCGCAGGTTGGCCCAGGCCATGATGGCCTTCACCACAGACCTGTTCTCCCTGGTCGCCCAAAAGTCCACCAGCCCCAACCTCATCCTGTCGCCTCTGAGTGTGGCCCTGGCCCTGTCTCACCTGGCACTAGGTACCGTGGCATCGCCTGTCTAGACCAGCAGAGCTGGGAGGCCAGTAGGAACTCACTACTCCACAGTTTACTAGTGGGTGCTTCCTTCATTGGGGGCACTTGGCTGTTTGGTAAAAAGGCAGATTCCCGGGCACACCTCCAGATTCCTTGAGTCAGATCCCCAGGTATGGGACCTAAGGATATGCTTCTGGTGATTTTTATGTAGCTGCAGTGTCTTCGCCGGATTGGAGGCTCTCACTGTGGGAAACCGAGGTCCAGGGAGGGAAAACAACTTGGACCGGGTGAGGTCACCCAAGATAGCCAGCAGCGGAGATGAAGGGGGAACTTGGGGGGGTGGGGTTCAGTGGATGCGAGAGGAGAATGCCTGTGCACCACGGTTCAACAGGGACCGGAGTGCACGGCAGGGCCGGAAAAGAGCTGGCGGCCTGGGCCACAGCCGATGCGGTCCCCTCCAGGTGCTCAGAACCAGACACTGCGGAGGTTAGAGCAGGTGCTACATGTGGACTCAGGGCCCTGCCTCCCTCACCTACTGAGCCACCTTTGCCAGGACCTGGGCCCTGGGGCATTCCGATTGGCTGCCAGAATGTACCTGCAGAAAGGTAGGTGTTGGTGACTTGGAGCTCCCTAGGTAGTGCTCTTGGGTGGACAGCGGTGATGGGGATGGGGTTGGCCTCAGGTCGCCAGTCTGAGGATTGGTGGCTCTGGAGCTCAAGCCCCTGGGAACAGCTTGTGGCCCCTTCTGCATAGGATTTCCCATCAAAGAGGATTTTCTGGAACAATCAGAACAGCTCTTTGGTGTGAAGCCCGTGAGCCTGACGGGTAGGAAGGGGGATGATCTGCTGAACATCAACCAATGGGTGAAGGAGGCTACAGAAGGGAAGATTGAGGATTTCCTCTCTGAGCTGCCGGATGACACAGTGTTGCTTCTGCTCAATGCCATCCACTTCCAGAGTGCGTTCCTCCTCTCCTCAGGTCCCCCACCTGCCCCATAGGCTGCCCTTATTCCTGCCCCATAGGCTGAGCTGGGCTGCGAAGAAACCTTTGTTCTGAGAGTCTCTCTTTCTCCTCAGGGCTGGGCCATGAGGCAGGGAGCTCTTCAGGTTGTGGCTTGGGGGAGGGTAGGAAACAGGTAACAGTGTGCCAAGGAGGGGCCCCAGGAATTGGATGACGCTGTTGTAAAGAGAGAACCCTAGGAGGAAACTGAGTTGGTGGGGAGATGGGGGGTGCTCCTGGGAGCATGGCAGGGCACAAGAAAAAAGCAAGCCCAGATTTCAAAAATGCTGCAGGGAAGAAACCTCAGATCAACTGAGTGTCACCTGGCACAGTGCCCCTTAGGGTTTTGACCTCTACCTTTTGTCCCTTGAATGGGTTCTGGGTGGGACAGAGAAGAGACGGGTGGTAGAGAACCTCCCCCTGACTGGGTCTACATGGCCCCTGCCTTCTGCTGGCTCTAGGTTTCTGGAGGAGCAAGTTTGATCCAAGTCTCACCCAGAGAGACAGTTTTCACCTGAACGAGCAGTTCACGGTGCCCGTGGACATGATGCACGCCCACACGTACCCCCTGCGTTGGTTCCTGCTGGAGCAGCCTGAGATACAGGTCAGCCCTGATTGTCCAGGTTGGGAGGTGGTATAGGGAGGGGGTGGGCTGTGGGCAGGCACAGAGGTAAAGGGGGGTGTGCCCTGCCTTCCTTGCAGTCATGTCCTTGATACAGGTGGCTCTGGAAGGTCTCGCTATACTCTGACCTGGGGGACTGAGCTTCCAGGCTCTTGGAAGCTCATGAAGCTCACAAAACGATGTTGGGCATTTGCTGTGTGCCAGATACTGTTCTAGACATGGGAACTCACTAGCACATGGGAGACCAGGTCCCTGCTCTCAGCAGGAAAGGAAAGTACAGAAACGAACCTAAACCACAGGATCATTTCAGATAGGGTATGTGCTATGGGGGTAAAAAGAAAGTGATCAATTAGTGACTGGGGAAGGTATTTTAGATCCAGCAGTCAGGGAGTGTTCTTTGAGGAAGGGCCCCAGTGGAGAACCAGGTGATCTTTGGTTATAGGGGTTTGTTACCAGGGCCCCTGGGTTGGTGGGGCTGCAGAGGAAGCCACCCAATGGCTACAGAGCCACTCAGGCCAAGGCATGCCTGAGCCTGGGCGAAGTGACCTGTCACAGGTCTTCTTAGAAGGGAGGATCTGGGGGCGCCTGGGTGGCTCAGTGGGTTAAGCTGCTGCCTTTGGCTCAGGTCATGATCTCAGGGTCCTGGGATCGAGCCCCGCATCGGGCTCTCTGCTCAGCAGGAAGCCTGCTTCCTCCTCTCTCTCTCTCTGCCTGCCTCTCTGCCGGCTTGTGATCTCTCTCTGTGTGTCAAATAAATAAATAAAATCTTAAAAAAAAAAAAAAAGAAGGGAGGATCTGGTTGCAATGGATGTGTCCGTATCCTTCTGGAACATTCTGATTGGATAGAGTGCTATGCCAGGCTTGTCTAAGGGGAGGCCTCCCTTGCTTCTGGCCACAGTGTGGTCCTCTCAGCTTGGGTGTGGATCCCTGGGCCAGTCAGCTGTGGCAAAGGCGGCCATGTTGGTTAGTTTCCCAAGGCAGCATGCCACAGGCCTTCTGTAGCTCTCCTGAGAGGGGCTGTGGGCAGCACGGGCCCTTGGAGTAGCATTCCTTTTCTCTCCCTTCCACCCTGATAGGTGGCTCCTGCCAGACTGTGTCCTGCCCACACTTTCTTCACCCTTTGTCTCTTGGGTCCTGGCCTCAGCCCTCTTCTTCACACCCTCTGCAGGCAGACCCAGGCAGCCAGATGTGGGGCTCCCCCTTCCTCCTCCCCCAACCCAGGGGTCCTGCTGCCTGGATGCTCTGTCTAGAGACCAAAGAATCTACAGCTGTCAGGAATCATGGAGCCCAGTGCTTCTCATACTTACATAGCTGCAGGAACCCCATTCATGTGAAATTGCCTCAGAGTGCAGTCCTGCATACAGTGGGGCAGAGTCACTACTGAGGGGTGTGGTGTGGAGAGAACCACCCCTGCAGAACCTGGAGTGGTCTGAATCCGAGACACCGAGGGAATTTCTTGACCCAAATCACAGGCCCAGCTGGTAGCAGATGAAGGGAGAGGAAGTCCCCGTTTTTTGAGCCTATGTGTTGATACTCCTCTGGAGTGTCGCAGGTCTGCCTGCCATGTGGGCAGGTAGTATGACTCGACTTCATGGGTGAGGAAGTAGAGGCTCGGGGCGCCCAGACACACACCTGAGATGAATGGACTGGAAGTCTTGGTCCATCTGTCTCTGAAGCGAACACTGACCCAGACCCCAGCTGGTCTGGGCACTTTCCTGTTCTCACATGGTCTCCTTTCCGCCTCGGTAGGTGGCTCATTTTCCGTTTAAGAACAACATGAGCTTTGTGGTCATTATGCCCACCCACTTTGAGTGGAACGTGTCCCAGGTGCTGGCCAACCTGAGCTGGGACATCCTGCACCAGCCCTTACTTCGAGAGAAACCCACCAAGGTCCGGCTGCCCAGGCTGCATCTCAACTATCAGCTGGACCTGGTGGCCACCCTCAGCCGGCTGGGTAAGGAGGCTGGGCAGGGGACCACCACCTGGGTCAGGCTAGGCAGAGCTGGTGAGCAGGGAGCCCCCCTGCTGGCTGTGGATCCGAGTCAGAGCAGACTGGTGTCCTGGCCTTTTCCGGGGCTTTGGGAGGTCAGAGGGCTTCCTAGGACCCCCCACCCCCCAGGACTCTCTTTCCTGGGGTGGGCTGGGGTGCCCCAGGGAATGACAACCTGCTCCATCCAAGAGTGAACTTTGCAGACTGAGAGCCTGGGTAGCATGTGGGTCTTGTCGGCTGTCCTGCAGGGGGCGCTGCGCTAGACACTGGGCGCCCCCAGTTGACAAGACTGAGTCACTAGCAGGTGCGCAGATAAGGAATCAGGTATTTACAGTTCAGCATAAGGGATAAGACAGAGGGCTTCTCTCCAGTTCACTGGAGAAAAGGCACCCGTCCCGACTTTGGGGCAGGGGATTGGGAAGGGCTTCCTGGAGGAAGCGACCTTGAAGCTGATACTTGGAGGTTAGGTAAGAGTTAAGCAGGGATCTGTGGGTTGGACTAGTCCCTTGGCCAGAATGCCAGATACAGTCCCAGGCAGGTCTGGGCAGCTTGTGGGGCAGAAGGCAGCTCTGACCTGTCACCTCCTGTCCTGGGCAGGCCTGCAGGAACTGTTCCAGGCCCCAGACCTGCGTGGGATCTCCGACCAGAGCCTGGTGGTAACCAGCGTGCAGCATCGGTCCACGCTGGAGCTCAGCGAGGCTGGCGTGGAGGCGGCCGCCGCTACAGGCACGGCCATGTCCCGCATGTCTCTCTCCTCCTTCAGCGTGAACCGCCCCTTTCTCTTCTTCATCCTTGAGGACACAACCAGCCTGCCCCTCTTCGTGGGAAGCGTGAGGAACCCCAACCCCAGCGCGGAGTGGGAGCGCAAGGAGCAGCAGGATTCGCCGGACGACAGGGACTACTTCCAGAATCAGAAAGCCTTCCCCCGCGGAGACAAGCCCTTCGGCCCTGACTTGAAACTTGCTCCGCCCTCAGAGGAGGACTACCCCCAACTTAATTGCCCCAAGTGAGAGGCCAGCTGCCAGCATCCCGAGTCCCTGCCTGAAACAACCTCTCCACTCCTGGGACTCTTTCCAGACGACTTGGTGGGATTACAGCAGGGGCCTGGGTGGGCAGTCTGGGAGCGGAGAGGGAGTCATTCTCTCCCGTCTCCTCTCCCGGGGAGTTTGGGGTGGGTGGGGCCAGGACGAGGGCAGGCCTCCGGGAATCAGGGGCCTGGATCCCACATCTTTTCTTCCAAAGCGGCTCAAATGTTGTCCTTGTTTGGGGCTTGGGCAAAGGGACAGCTGTAGGTTCACTCTTGTCAGGAAGGTAGGAAGGTCTTTCCCAAAGCTGGCTGGGGCACTTCCATGTTTGTTTACCAGAGAAGGGGGGACAGGAGGGATTGGATACCTTGGCTGGGAAGAGGAGAGTTAGGCCCCCAGCGGTGGAGCCCTGTCTCGCTCTGTGGGCGGGGGCCTAGCCTTCCACATAGGCGCTTCTGCTATAACGCGCCCCTGGCCCTCCAGCCTCCACCTGCCCTGATGCTCCTGTCACCGCAGACTCCCCGCTGCTCCTAGGAGATAGCGACATGGCCAGGACTCTCCCTTCCTCCTCTCTCCTCTTCTTCCTCTGCCCAGGTGTCTCAGGGGCTGAGGGGGGAGGGGAGGGCAATAGTTCCCTCAGGCTCTTTTGTAAAGTTTTTGTAGTGATTTTTATGACATCCGAATAAAGAATGAATGGCCTTGGCTGCTCTGAGGTCACTATTCTGGGCATGCGTGGGGGCGGGGGGTCCCTAAGGAAAGCGGGCAGAGGCTACTGGCTGCACAGAGCACCACGCTGGGCCTGGGCCGGGACAGCAGGCAGCCCTCTCTGCCACGTCTGTTCTCTGTTCTCGGCCCTTCGCCAGCGCATCTCAGCGCAGTCCCCTCTGACCTCGCCAGCCCTCTCCACGGCCACCTCCACGCCAGCCTGGCTCTGCTCTCCGCCGACTCCTCTCTAGAGGCCTCAAGCCGCCAGCAACGGGTGGCTCAGAATAGCGCTGGCCTCCCGCTTTGGGAGAAAACTGGCAATTAGGGAGCCCGTGGAGTTTCTAATTACATGCCAGTCCTTTTGCCAGGCTCAGGCGCCCGCCAGCCGGGGGGCAGGCTGCCGGGAGCAGTGGCTCCAGCAGGAGGCCGTCAGCGCCTGAGGATTTCGGGGAGGTGGCTGGACTCGCCCTGGACCCCCGGGGCTGGGGGCGTCATGTGGTGTGGGTGTCCATGTGGGTGGGCCCTTGTCTGTGAGTGCGGGATGTCCCTGTGGCTGCAGCCACCCAAGGCCCTGAAGGGAAATGGTCAAGAGCAAGGGCCTGGGGTGGACTCTTGCTTCTTACAGCCCAGCCATGTGGGGAGACGGGTAATGCATGGAACAAGTGAAATTGATGGTGAGGCAGAGGGTGGGAAGCGCTGTGGTGAGAAGTAAAGCAGGGAAGTCCTCCCTGAGGAGGTGGTGTGGGAGCAGAGACTGGAATCAGGAGTAAGAAGTAGAGGCACCTGGATGGCTCAATCAGTTAAGCTTCCGCCCTCAGCCTAGAGCCCACCCTGGGATCGAGCCTCACATCAGGCTTCCTGCTCAGCGGGGAGCCTGCTTCTCCCTCTCCCACTCCCCCTGCTTGTATTCCCTCCCTCACTATATCTCTCTCTGCCAAATAAATAAATAAAATCTTTTTTAAAAAATGGAGTAAGAAGTAATTGGAAAGTTAAATTTAGCAAGGCATCAACTTAATTTTACCTGCAAAATCTTTCTCAGCTCTCTCCTCTCCATCCTGGCTGTAAGCCTTGGATCTAGTGGTCATGCCCAAGGGTCACTGCCCTTGCCTCCTAGGTTCTCCCTGCTGCTGGTCTGGCTGGCTCTCTTCTCTGCCTCTCCCTGCAAGTCCTTATCAGAGCGCCTGTGCCCAGCAGCGCGTTAGGCTCTGGGGATGCAGCTGTGAGCAAGCAGACACGATCCCTCCTCCCCTCTCCCCGACCCCGCAGCCTAAATCTAGTGGTAGAAGGGTCTAGACAAGACACAAGTTAACATCTTCTGTTGAAATATAGTATGCAAAGCACATAAGTCAGAACCATACATGAATTAATGAATTTTCTCATGAATCATATATCCCTGTGCAACCAGCACCCACATCAGGAAATAGTACTCCTTCTCCTGACTTTTTTTTTTTTTAAGATTTTATTTATTTATTTGGGAGAGAGTGAGCAAGAGAGAGCACAAGCAGAGGAAGCAGCAGGTTTCCTGCTGAGCAGGGAGCCCAGCGCAGGGCTTGATTCCAAGACCCTGGGATCATGACCTGAGCTGAAGGCAGATGCTTAACTGACTGAGCCGTCCAGGCGCCCTCACTCTCCTGACTTCTAACAACAGATTGCTCTTTCCTGGTTCTGAACTCCATGTAAAGGAATCATACAGTCTGCTCTCTTGGTCTGGCTTCTTTCTTTCGACCTCATGTTTGTGACCTTCATCTGGGTTGTGGATGGCAATAATCCATTCACTGTGGAAAACCTTTTTTTTTTTTAAGATTTTATTTATTTATTTGACAGAGAGAGAGAGAGATCACAAGTAGGCAGAGAGACAGGTCGGGGGGGGGAAGCAGGCTTTCCGCTGAGCAGAGAGCCCGATGCAGGGCTTGATCCCAGGACCTTAGGATCATGACCTGAGCGAAAGGCAGAGGCTTTAACCCACTGAGCCACCCAGGTGCCCTTCACTGTGGAAAACTTTTAACTGAGGGGTACCACCGTCTGATCTAAGCCCTAGAAGGCCCGCTTGGCTGCTGGGTGGAGAATAGAATGTAGAGGGACAAACGTGGGTTAGCAGGCAAGAGACAGGTGGTGTGGCCCAGGGTGTCGACTGTGGAAATGGAAGAAAGGGGTCAGCATGCAGAAATATTTTGCAGGTGGTGCTATATAGTTTGTGGGTAGATTGTACAGGACATGAGGGAAAGGAAAGGCTCAAGGCTCATGGGGTTTATGGTTCAGATTCCTGGATTTTTTTTTTGAGAAAATGGGTTTCACTGAGATGGGAATCAGGGTGAGTGACAGATCTGAGGACTGACTGGAGATTTCTATTTTGAACATGTCATCATTGAAATGCGACACTAATGTAGCCAACATGGGACAGTTCAAGTCCTGTCTGTAGTTCTACTTTTGCTCTGAGGAGTGTTTGGATGATAAATTGTATGTTCATCCTGCCTACCGGACATCCATACGGATTTGTCAGATAGGCTGTTGGATATCTTGGTTAGGGCTGGAAGTGTGTATTTGGGAACATACAGATGCATTTAAAGTGATGGAACTGGTGGAAGTAACTTTTTTTTTTTTTTGAGTCAGAGAGAGACTGAGAGAGCACAAGCAGGGGAAGTGGCAGGCAGAGGGAGAAGCAGGCTGCCCGCTGAGCAGGGAGCCCGATGTGGGACTCAATCCCCGGACCCTGGGATCATGACCTAAGCTGAAGGCAGACGCTTAACCCACTGAGCCACCCAGGCATCCCTGGTGGAATAATCTAAGAGGGGATGTAGATGGAGAGGAAAAGGGATCCCAGGATCAAGTGAGCAAAGCAGACAAAGGAAAAAAAACAACAACACGCGGCACGTGAGGCAGGAGTGTAGGGAATGGAGGAGGAACGGTCTGCTCTAGCACCTGCTCTCCAGGGAAGAGATGTCATTTTGGTGGTCAACATGAAGGTCACCCACGAACTTGGAGACAGTGGTTTCAATGGAGAGATGGGCCCAGAAGCAAGATTGCAGTTGAGGAGGGAATGGTGCTAAGACAGTACAAACACAAGAATAATTAGCTCTTTCCCTCCTGGTGGTGTGAAAGGAGACAGGAGAAACAGGCAGTAGCCTTAGAGGATGTGGCATGAGAAAGTGTCCCCAAAGAGGGCAGTGACAGAGGATATTTGAGAGGAATACGTGGATTAGGCAGGAGAGCGGCCACTTGCAGGAGCAGAGCCCATGGAGAGCCCAGCGGAGACCCCTCCTTCGGCAGGAGCCAGATACCCTCGATGGCAATCGGAGGAGGAGGGATGACTCTTTCTCTGTAAGCTACCATGAGATAATTGGAGCACACAAAAAGTTGTAGTCAACTGCATAACGCTGTTGCTCAGCAGACAGATCTGTGTTGACGTAAGTGGCTTCCCAGCACGATTTCTCCGGGCTGTAAGACTTCTCACCTCTGTCTACTCGGTTACTAATAGGCTTGCAAGGAGCCTTTACTTTTTTTTTTTCTTTTTTTGCATTACAAACAGTGCCGCGATAACATTCTTGTACACGCAGACTTTGTGCACCCGTGGGTTCTTCCAGCGCACGCACTCAGGAGTGGAAGTGTCGAGTTGTGGGTTTGGGTTTCCCATCTTTAACAGTAAAGGCCGCCACATAGGGTTACGCACAGCTTTCCCCTTTGGTGCCAGATTCTTCTTTAAAGTGGTTGTGTCAGTTTACATTCCCAGTTCCTCATCAGCAGGGCAGGAGGGATCCTGGTTGTCCACACCCTCACCAACACTTGATCTTGTCAGATGTTTAAATTTTGCCCATCTGGTGAGTGTGAGATACGCTCGTGAAATTATGGTTTTGATTTGCATTCCCCTGATTACGGTGAGGATGAAACATCTTTTTCAGAAGTCTATTGGCCTCTTAGGATTCTTCTGGGACTTCTGGGACTATGTTTCTGCTGAGTTTTTATTTTTTGTATTAATTCATAGTTTTTTACTATATTAGCATTCAAAATCTTTTTTTGTCAGTTACCCGTGTAACAGATATTTACTCCTAGTGTAAGGCTTTTTTTTTTTTAAAGATTTTATTTATTCACTTGACAGAGATCACAAGTAGGCAGAGAGGCAGGCAGAAAGAGAGGAGGAAGCAGGTTCCCTGCCGAGCAGAGAGCCCGATGGGGGGCTCCATCCCAGGACCCTGAAATCATGACCTGAGCTGAAGGCAGAGACTTTAACCCACTGAGCCACCCAGGCGCCCCTAGTGTAAGGCTTTTGTTTTCATTTTTTAAAAAGGTATCTCTTCCTGAAAATGAGGTTTTAACTTTAGTGTCAAATTTATCAATCTTTTGGTTGGCTCACTTGGTTGGGGGTCTGCCTTTGGCTCAGGTCATGATCTCAGAATTCTTGAATCTAGCCTTGGATTGGGATCCCTACTCAGCGGAGTGTCTGGAGTTCCCTCTCCCTGCTCTTGTGCTCTCTCTCTCAAATAAATATATAAAATATTTTTTAAAAAGAAAGAAAGCTTCTGCAAAAGCAGAAATTGTTGTTCATGTTTAATCCCTAATGTAGCTAGAGCTACTTTTTGTGTATGGTGTGAGATAGGGATCCAATTTTAACTTGTCCACATGGATAGTTATGCCCTTCCTGCCTCTCTATGCTTAGTTCGTTCTCTCTCTCTCTCTCTCTCTCTCTCTCTCTTTTTTTAAGATTTTATTTACTTATTTGACAGAGAGATACCAAGTAGGCAGAGAGGCAGGCAGAAAGAGAGGGGGAAGCAGGATCCCTGCTGAGCAGAGAGCCTGATGCGGGGCTCGATCCCAGGACCCTGAGACTATGACCTGAGCTGAAGGCAGAGGCTTAACCCACTGAGCCGCCCAGGTGCCCCAGCTTAACCCATTCTTATTCATCCTTCAAGATTCAGCTTAGGTTCATATATTCCAACCACATTACCACAATTCCCTACAGAACAATGCTGTCCAGTAGAAATACAGTGCAAACTACATGTGTGATTGAAGATTTTCTAGTAGTCACATTAAAAAAGAAATAGGTGAATTTAATTTTAATAATATATTTTATTTAACCCAGTAAAAATAATCAGCATTAAAATTATTGAGATACTTTACAATATTTTTGTCATACTAAATATCCAAAGTCTGGTGTGTATTTTACACTTAGAGCAGCTCAGACAGGCCACATTTTGGGGGCTCTGTGGCCATATGGCTAGTGGCTATTGTACTGTATTGGCTGTAGAGACTGCTGGCATAGAACGTGTCACATGATAGTGGGATGATCTGTTTTCATACCAGCCTCGGTTACTGGTCAGTAAATTTCTGGAGTGTGACACTGAAACTTACTCATCTATCTCTTCCTCCCCCTCCACATATCTACTTAGTGCCTTGCATAGAGGTACTCTATTTTTTTTTTTAAGATTTTATTTATTTATTTGACAGAGAGATAGAGAGCACAATAGGCAGAACGGCAGGCAGAGGGAGAGGGAGAAGCAGACTCCTTGCTGAGCATGGAGCCGGATACAGGACTTGATCCCAGAACGCTGGGATCATGACCTGAGCCGAAGGCAGATGCTTAACCCACTGAGCCACCCAGGCACCCCAAGAATTCAATTTTTTAAAAAATATATTTTATTTATTTATTTATTTGACAGATACAGGTCACAAGTAGGCAGAGAGGCAGGCAGAGAGAGAGGAGGAAGCAGGCTCCCCGCCAAGCAGAGAGCCTGATGTGGGGCTTGATCCTAGGACCCTGGAATCACAACCCAAGCCGAAGGCAGCAGCCTTAACTCACTGAGCCACCTAGGCTCCCCAAAGGCTTGAACCCTGACTGTTGATACATTTTTTCTTACATAAAGCTGAACCTTGTGCACTGGGAAGTTCTACCCAGGGGCTCTGGCTCTGCTCCCTGAAGCCTACACGGGGTGATGGTTCCCTAAATTTTCTCTTCCTTCAGCTAAATATTCCAGAGCGCTCTCCAGCCCTTCTCTGAGCTCTTCTCCAAACCACCACAGGACTTTGGGCCGCACTCATATCTCCCTAAAAGGCATTTTGTTACACTAATTATTTCCCATGTCAGCATTTTTTTTTAAAAGATAGATTTATTCATTTATTTGAGAGAGAGGGAGAGCGTGCGCACATGAGCAGGGAGAGAGGAGAGGTAGAAAGAGAAGCAGACTCCCGACCCGGGGATCGCTACCTGAGCCGAAGGCAGACACTTCACCGACTCAGCTCCCCAGGTGCCTCTCGCCTATGTCAGTATTTTATTTTTTATTTTTTTAAAAGATTTTATTTATTTATTTATTTGACAGCGAGAGAGAGAGATCACAAGTAGGCAGAGAGGCAGGCAGAGAGAGAGAGAGGAAGGGAAGCAGGCTCCCTTCCGAGCAGAGAGCCCGATGTGGGACTAGATCCCAGGACCCTGAGATCATGACCTGAGCCAAAGGCAGCGGCTTAACCCACTGAGCCACGCAGGTGCCCCTATGTCAGTATTTTAGATTCCCAACCATGATGCAAGGTCCTAAGCATCCCAGGTGAGTGGGGCCAAGGTGTTGTCCTGACTAGGTGACCTGTACAGTGCCCAGGCTGTGCCAGAGACGCACTCGGCCTCCACTCAGGACCAATGGTTAAAGCACAGCTCAGTTCTTCCTCTGGTCAGATATTTTTCCCACTGCCCTTTCTGATCTTCAGAAATCACAGAATTCCAGGTCTGAAAAAGCAAAGAGACATCCCAATTCCAATCCTCCCCTTCCTTTTTCAGCCAAAGAAAGCCACGAGAATTGTCTTCTCCAACTTCCAGTTAGTGTCAGAGCCAAGGAGCGGGAAAATCTAGTGTCGCAGCACAGCCCTGGGGTTTTCTCTGGTCTGGCCTGCTTTCCGGGCTTCCTCCAGAAGACTCTTCCTCAGCCCTGTCTCCCACCCAAGTGGGCCAGGGTGCCCTCTGGGGGTGGGACCTCAGGCAGGAGGCAGGCCAGGGCCCTGGAGGAAGGTCTGCCCTGTGTGTGTGTGTGTGTGTGTGTGTGGTGTTGGGGGTGTGGGGTGGAAGGGCAGCAGTGGGTAAAAGTTAACATCAGGCAATGATGCAATCACAGAACCCGAATTGAGTGCAGGTCGCTTTAAGAAAGGAGTAGCTGTAATCTGAAGCTTGCTGGGCTCTGGACTGGGAGGCGCAGCAAAAGCTCTGGTGTTTGCTGGAGCCCCTCAGTGTGCGGACAGACCCAGGCCGGTGGCAACTGCGGCACACCCACAGGTAAAGCAGCTCCCCCTCCTGTGGCAGAGTGTCAGGGCAAGACTGGAGAGGGTCCCCTGTGCTGGGGGAGGCAGGAGCACTCCAGCGATCAGCAAAGAGGGGTGCAAGGGAGAGGAGGTGGGGGGACAGTGGCCCCTGCCGCTTGGGCCCTGGGGTGAGAGGATGAGAGACGGCAGAGGGAGTTGGGGCTCAGAGGCCCAGGGCCCACTTTTCCCCAAGCCCCACTAGGAGGAGGGGCTGGGAAGACTTTTTGAATGAAGTGGGTAGGTAGCCATGGGGAGGGCTGTGGTGGGAAGGGGCAGAGGGCACAGCTGCAGGCTAGGTTTGAGCAGCACCTCAGAGGGGCTCTGTGGCCCCCGCGCCACCCCACCCCCCCGGGGGAAGGTTGCCCCTGAGCTGGGCTTTCCTGGGGCAGTCAGGAGGCAGCCTGCTCCCCTCGCCCAGTCCAGCCTTGGCTTGGGCTCAGCTCCCTGCTGCTTTTTCAAGTTCAGCTGGTGCTGATTTCCAAGCCAAGCCACTACTAGCCTGTTGAGCCCTGCAGAAGACTAGAAGGGAGGACACCTGGGTCCTTCGATCCAGCACCCCCCGCTTCTCTTTGGCCAAATTAGTTGCCAGTGAACGCTGGGAGAACCATGGGCTTTGACCGCTGGCTAACAATGACCGCTATTTAGCGCAGCCTGTGTGTGGGGTCTGGGGGCCTGGGGGCCCGTGCTGGAGAGGATGGCTGCCCGCACTCTTACTGCTCCCGGGGGTAAGCCACAGCAAGGGGAGGGTCTGGGCCCAAGAAAAGCCACAGGCTTCGCAGAAACCCCATCATCGTCTGGCCCAGGCCCATCCACCAGGGGTACAGCCCCTGGGCTGAGGGTGAGAGGCCAAGGGGGCCAGGGAGGTCTGCTTCTAGGGCCGGTCCTCCTGGGGGTGTGCGGAGCGGAAACTCATGGGTGCCCCTGGCCCCACTCATTCAGGTTCCAATACTCGAGAAGGAACGCGGCCTGGGGACTGGCGGGGTCGCCAAGGGCGGAGTGGGCCTGGAGGGCACCCCCGGGCCCGCCCTCCCAACGCCAGGAGGGAGGGCGTTGTCCTTCCCTGCACTGCCCAGGAGGTCCTGCCATGTGGCTTTAGGCTGTGTGGTGCTGGAAGGAGGAGGAGGGATGGTGTTTGTCGCTCAACTGGATTTAATCTGAAACACATGTATTGGCTCAAGTTTATCCTCCCAGCTGGAAGGCAAGATCACAAAATCCCAGTGTCTCCTGATTTTGGTAAATGCGGCAGAAAGGAAAGCCTGACCTTGGCCCAGCAGAGAGAATATCTGCCTCCTCCCCATGCCCTCCCACTCCTAGTAGGACAGGAGTCTGGCTTAGATACTGCCCTTTGGACGGATGGCATCAGTGTCCCTTTGTCCCTGGCCAGGTGGCGGCTGCCTGCCCTCAGGCCACAGAACAATCACCTTGGACAGGGCATCGAGTGGGCTCAGAGGGACCCCCAACCCCATGTAGAGTCTGACTCTCTGCCCTCCGAGGGCCCGTTTGGGGGGCTCTCCATAATCTCTCCTCTTCCTTAGGGTGGGGAGGTGGAGGATTCAGAGGCCAGGAAAATCCTACCTATCCCAGCGACTGGCTGTGGGCCAGCTGGGGACCCATGTGCCTTTCATGGCCAGGGTCCCTCACCTTATCTTCAGTCCTCAGTCCCCCAACATGGGGACCGTGATCCCACAACCTGGGGCTCGCACTGACTCTGTAGGGACTCCTATAGAGAAGGTTTGACCTCCATGCGCATTTGAACTGTGAACTTGGTTTTCATTCTTTTTTAAAATTTTTATTTTTTTTTAAGAT
The DNA here is from genome assembly GCF_922984935.1 of Meles meles. Classification (NCBI taxonomy): domain Eukaryota; kingdom Metazoa; phylum Chordata; class Mammalia; order Carnivora; family Mustelidae; genus Meles; species Meles meles. The sequence goes on from NC_060083.1 coordinate 25,128,106, forward strand.
TTTATTTATTTATTTGACAGACAGAGATCGCAAGTAGGCAGAGAGGCAGGCAGAGAGAGAGAGAGAGGAAGGGAAGCAGGCTTCCTGCTGAGCAGAGAGCCCGATGCGGGGCTTGATTTCAGGACCCTGGGATCATGACCTGAGCTGAAGGCGGAGGCTTTAACCGGTTACACTGAGCCACCCAGGCGCCCCTTGAACTTGGTTTTCTTAAACACTATGCCAGGCTGAGCCCCGTGTCCCTCCCGTCTCAGCTCCCGACCGGGGCTAGAGGTGCTAGTGGTAATAGCATTTCCTATACCCTTGCTGCCTAGAAATCTCAGGGAATTTTGTGGTCTCTGATACACCAGTCTGCTGGGGTATCTTGCTGCAAGAAGACTCCTCCTAGCTCTGGGGTGCGGCTGGGAGGGTGGAGAGAACAGCTGTGAGACTGTCTGGTTCCGGGACTCTAGCTGGTATCAAAGAAATCTTGTCCTGGTGGCTCAAGGGGAGGTTCTCTCTGAGTGCCAGGGGCAGCTGGGCAGGAGAGCAGCTGGGTGAGGACTTGGGGTCTGTGGGGCTCGCTCTGGGACACAAGCTCCAGATCAGGGTTTGGGAAGAAAGCTGGGCTGCTTCCCACTGGCAGTCCAGCCACAGACTGAGCAAACTCCGAAAGGTGGTCCCTTCTTTCATTGCCTTTCATCTCTCCAGTGTTGACCAGTGGATTACCTGGCTTGATTCTAAGGACTTCCGCCAAAAATCACACACCCCACTCCCAACTTTCCTATTTGCTCTGAGAAGTCAGGAAAGTATGCGTGCTGCGCGTGTGGGAGGGTACTGATGGGCATAGAAATGATGACTGTGTACGTGCCGGAGAGCCTTGGCCTGTGTATGCGTGTGTGTGCATAGCGGAGGTGAGGGTCAGGGAACACAGATGTTATAAATTGGTGACCTGGCAATATGGGTGGGTGGGTGGGGGGAGACAGGAACCAACCGAAGGTCCTAGTTACTGAGACCTTGTCCCACATTTTTTTTTAAATCTTTTTTTTTAAAAATATTTTATTTATTTATTTGACAGAGAGAGAGGTCACAAGTAGGCAGAGAGGCAGGCAGAGAGAGAGGGAGAAACAGGCTCCTCACTGAGCAGAGAGCCTGATGCGGGGCTCGATCCCAGAACTCTGAGATCATGCATGACCTGAGCCGAAGGCAGAGGCTTAAACCACTGAGCCACCCAGGCGCCCCTTTTTTTTTTAATCTTTTTTTTAACCACATTTTTTTTTAAATATTTTATTTATTTGACAGAGAGAACTCAGAACTAGGCAGAGAGGCAAGCAGAGAGAGAGGAGGAAGCAGGCTCCCCGTGGGGCAAAGAGCCTGATACAGGGCTCGATCCCATGACCCTGGGATCATGACCCAAGCCGAAGGCAGAGGCTTTAACCCACTGATCCACCCAGGAGCCCCCCCCCCCCACACCTTGTCCCACTTTTTAAACAGAAGGCCCCTTGGAAGATCCTATCTGCAGGACCTCCCAGCTGCCTTCATCTCCTCCCACCCCACATCCTAACTCCAAGGGGTGGGTTCATGGACATGGCAAGTGCAGGAGGCTGAGGAATGGTGGCAGACACCGCGTCCTGAGCCCTGGACCCAGATTTTCCTTTTCCCTTGTGGTTCAGGGGCCAGAGGGAGCTGGTTGGAGGAGGCCACTGCTGGGGATGTGAAGGGTCCTGGGGATGTTTAACCTGAAGGAAAGAAAGCTCCGAGGGTTTAAGAGCTATTTTTGAGCTAGTAGGGGGCAGAGGATCTGGCTCCCTAGGAGACAAGGGGGACCCTGGGGTCCCAGGTGTAGGGAGACACATTTTTAGCTCTAGGATCGCTGCAGAGCGCACCTGCCTTTGCGCTGTTCATTTCTTTGGAGACATGATCTGATTTATTGCTCATATCAAGAACTAGCTGATTCCCATTTTGCAAGAGAAGATGCTGTGAGTTCTCAAGAGAGCTATTAAGACACAGAATCGAGATTTGAACCCAAGCTCTCAGCCCCTAGACCCAGTGCTCCTTAGCAGGAGAGTAAGAACTCTCCGTAGAGAACTATCTCTGAAGGGAATGAGTCCCTTATGAGGGAGGCCACAGGTTCTAGACCAGAGTAATTCAAGGACAGGGTCTGAGAACTTCCCAGGGACGGCAAGGAGCTGGAACAGATGCCTCCCTTCTCTGTGCTCTGTACTTCTACATGCGGGAACTAGATTCTGTCCCATTCTGACATCACTCCAAGTTCTGTATCATGAGCTGGTCCCGTGCCTCCAGAGAAGAGCCGTGCTGTGCATTTCTGCTAGGCCACAACCACACAGAGGAGCCCACTGCTGGGTCTCCACGGCCCCGGTGTCCATGACCCTGGGGCTTGAGGCCCCCAGATCTCCTGACACACACAGGGGGACAAAAGCACAGACTCATCCTGGTGCTGTAGGCCATGAGGCAGGTGGAGGAGTGGCAAGGCGCTCAGAGGGAGGGACTGTCAAGTTGAAGGTCCCCTTCCAGCCTGGGGAGGTCGGGGGCAAGGTGCCTCGTCCTGGCAAGCTCCTGCGCCCCGCTCAGGGTGGCTGGCGGGGCAGGCAGTGGGTGAGGGGGACAGCCTACTTCTTGTTTTCTTGCAGGTCCCAGGATGCAGGCTCTCGTGCTTCTCCTCTGGACTGGAGCCCTCCTCGGGCACAGCAGCTGCCAGGACAGCGTGGGCAGCCCCCAGGAGGTCAGTGGGGGTAGTGCGAGGTGGGGTGTGGGCAATCCCCACCCCTCCTTAGCAGGCAGCAAGGGGGATGGGACAGACACCGGGGTTCCAGGCCAGACTCTGGCCTTCCTTTGTAGATAAGGCCTGGATTTCTCCTTCAGCAAAACGGACGGAAAACATCTTGCCTTGCCTTTCAGAGAGCACAGTGGAGACAAAAATAAGATCCCAGAAGGTGAAAAGTGAAGGCAGTCTAGCAAGCCCGGGGGTAACCCTTTCAGTGAAGACCTTTTCTCACTACCTTGGGGCACTCGTGGGTCTCACTGACAGGATGGTGGTCCTGGATATTTGTTCCGATAGCGACCAGAGTGCAGTAGAGATGTAAGTGTGCAGAAAGGTCCCTGTCCTGTCTGGAGGAAGCACGGTCAGACTGCGGAGACAGATGCTGAGAAGCTCACGCTAAGGGACAGTGAGGGCCCAGGGCAGCCTGGGCGACTGGCTGGAGTCCTGGACGTGGTCGAGGGTTCTGGCTCTACCTCTCACTTCTTAGCTTTGTTACTACAGACAAGTGACTTTGAACTGAGTCAGTTTCTTTCTTCCTTTCTCCCTCCCTCCCTTCCTTCCCTTCCTTCCTTCCTTTCCTCCTGTCTTCTTTTTAAATTTCTTTCTTTTTTAAAGGTTTTATTTGTTTATATTTCAGAAGAGACACGGTAAAAGAGGGAACACAAGCAGGGGGAGTGGGAGAGGGAGAAACAGGCTTTCTGCTGAGCAGGGAGCCCAATGTGGGGCTCGATGCCAGGACCCTGAGACCATGACGAGAGCTGAGCGCAGATGCTTAACAACTGAGCCACCCAGGTGCCCCCCGAGTCTCTTTCTTATCTGTAAAATGGGATTAAAAATACCTATCCAGGGCACCTGGGTAGCTCAATAGGTTAAATCTCTGCATTTGGCTTAGGTCTTGGGGTCCTGGGATCAATTCCCCGCATCGGGCTCCCTGTTCTCCCTCTGGCTCTTTCCCTGTTCGAGTGCACACATGCGCTCACCTTCTCTCTCTCTCTCAAATAAATACTCTTTTAAAAAAGAAAGATTTTATTTGTTTATTTGACAGACAGAGATCACAAGTAGGCAGAGAGGCAGGCAGAGAGAGAGAGAGAGAAGGAAGCAGGCTCCCTGCTGAGCAGAGAGCCTGATATGGGGCTCGATCCCAGGACCCTGAGATCATGACCTGAGCTGAAGACAGAGGCTTTAACCCACTGACCCACCCAGGTGCCCCACAAATAAATAATCTTTAAATAGAAACCAAAACTACCCTTGCAGGGCCCTTGTGGCCAGTCACTTGCTTTTTACCTACTGAATACCTGCTCTGTAGGGGCTGGGGCGGGGCGGAAATATAAAGGACTCAGATCTTGCCTTAAAGGAACTCAGTTTTTTGAGGTACGAAACAGATCAACAAGCAGGAAATGAAGTGGCTCCAGTGAAAAGAACCAGCACAGTCTGGCACATGGTAGGTGGTTAATATGTAAGTGGGAGCTGATCCCCTAAAAAGTTCAGGAAACCAAAACGGGCCTTCAGTTTGGGGTGATTAGGGAAAAGTTGTGGAGGAGATGCTGTGCGATCAGGGGCCATGAAGGATGGGATTGGGGTGGGGGGAATCACAGGAGGGTCCAGGTCGAGAGTTGGAAGCAGTTAGCAAGGGGGAAGACAGGCAGCTTGCTCTGGCCTGAGGGCAGGGTTCCTCGGAAGGGAGGGCACTCTTCTCTTTCTCTCTCTCTTTTTAAAAGGATCTTATTTATTTATTTGTCAGAGAGAGAGGGAGAGAATGCACAAGCAAGGGGACCAGCAGGCAGAGGGAGAAGCAGACTCCCCGATGAGCAGAGAACCTGAAGCGGGACTCGATCCCAGGACCCTGAGATCATGACCTGAGCCGAAGACAGACAGTTAACCGACTGAGCCACCCAGACATCCCCCCCTTCCTCTTTTTAAGTATGTCACAGGCCTAAGGCTCACAGGTCACTAGTGTTTAAACCTGGCCAGCTAATTTCTATGTGGGACTGCCTGTCCCCAGCCGAGAACTCCGGCAGGATCCAGGATCACACTCTCCTTCTAACATCAGGCTACACGTAGGGTACTCAGCCAGGACGTCTCTAAGGGGCCAGAAGGACAATCCCACTCAAAGCAACGAGGGTTCCCATCACACACAGCTCATCTCTGATGGCCCTTGTACTCAAATCCAGGACTCCCCAGCCCCCGACACCACAGGGGTGCCCGTGGAAGAGGAGGACCCCTTCTTCAAGGTCCCTGTGAATAAGCTAGCAGCGGCCATCTCCAACTTTGGGTATGACCTGTACCGTGTGAAGTCCGGCCTCAGCCCAGCTGCCAACGTGCTGCTATCCCCCCTCAGCGTGGCTACCGCTCTCTCCGCGCTCTCGCTGGGTGAGTTCTCAGATGGGGACAGCCTGGGGTACCTGGAGCGGCCTGTGGCCCCTGCAGAGAGGTGGTGAGAGAGCGGCCCACTGGGGTTCCTTTGTGTGTACCTACAACCCCCCCCCCCACACCTCTGCGGAGGGTGCAGAGCACTGATGACTTGGGGACATGGCCTCATGACCATTTACTGACGGGATGACTTTGACACTCCATCCTTACACAAGCTTCTGCGTGCCAGCCATTTGGCTAGGTCCTGGGGATAAAACCGCCTACAAGCGGGGGTGGTCCTTGCCCTCACTCGGTCACAGCTGAGTTCCTGGTGGTGGGGGTGGGGGGGACTCAAGAGAAGATGACCACCAAACTTTCTGGTAAGGGCTGTGGCCAGAGAAGCACGTGGGCTTGAACCCTCCCTCTGGCCCTTGTCGCTCTCTCTAGGCCTGATGGCCTTCACCTGCTGGAGGAAAATCTTGTTTTTCTTCCACTGCCTTCGAATTTCTTGCCCAGCAAGAATGCCACCAGTACGAACAGCGTAAGACAAAGAGTGTGGTGTCCCTGTCCCATCCCGGGAGCTGGCCTGACCTGGGCCCTGGTGGCCAGGTATTAAGGCTCCCACCCCGGTCTCTGGCAGGAGCGGAACAGCGGACAGAATCCACCATCCACCGGGCCCTCTACTATGACCTGATCAGCAACCCGGACATCCATGGCACCTATAAGGAGCTCCTTGCTGCCGTCACTGCCCCCGAGAAGAACTTCAAGAGTGCTTCCCGGATCATCTTTGAAAGGAGTGGGTCACCTTGCTAGCACCCGGGATGCTGGAGGAATTTGGGGCTCTATGCTCCTCTGGTGGTGGGCGGTTTCTTTCTTTCTTTTTTTTTTTTTTTAAGATTTTATTTATTTATTTGAGAGAGAGAGGATGAGATAGGGAAGGGTCAGAGGAAGAAGCAGACTTCCCGCTGAGCAAGGAGCCTGATGCAGGACTCGATCCCGGGACTCCAGGATCATGACCTGAGCCAAAGGCAATCACTTAAACAACTGAGCCACCCAGGCACCCGGGGCGTTTCTTTCTAAACACTACATCACATCTGCCCAGGCTGGGCCTGGTGCTGGTCGGCAGGAAGAGGCCCCGTGAGCTCAAAGGGGATCAGAAAGAGGAAGTAGACTGAGGGAGATGGTGGGAGGGCCCGGGGAGTGTGGTAACCTGAAGAGAAACAGCAATGAGTGAAATTCATTGTTCCCTGCTCAGCGCCTGGGGAAGCTGTCTGGGAGTCTGGGCAAGTCACGGGAAGTCACTAGGCAGGAAGTCAGGGCCTGCTGAGTGGTAAACCAGAACCTCAGCCTGGCACGCTCTCCCAGAGCAGATGCTGGTTGGAGCTCAGAGCACACTAACCCCTACCGTCTCTCCCCAGAGCTGCGGATAAAATCCAGCTTTGTCACACCGCTGGAGAAGTCCTATGGCACCAGGCCCAGAATCCTGACCGGCAACCCTCGCTTGGACCTTCAGGAGGTTAACAACTGGGTGCAGGCCCAGATGAAAGGGAAAATCGCTAGGTCCACCCAGGAAATACCCAGTGGAGTCAGCATTCTCCTCCTCGGTGTGGCTCACTTCAAGGGTGAGGGCTCCACTTCTCTTTTGGCCAAGGGTGGAGGGTGGGTGTCTGAGGGGCTGGGGAAGGGGGGATGTCAAGAGACGGAGCTCAGCAGGAACCGAGAGGCGAAGCCAGAGGATGACCTGGGGAAAGCACCTGCCTGAGGACTCTGTGCTTGTCTTCTGGGCCCAGGCAAACCTGCGGTGTGTGTCTACAAAGTGTTAAGAGACCGTGCACAAAGCCTAGCAGGGAGAAGAAAGTGCTAGCACTCAGGGGCCTGTTTGGGGGTGGGCACCGTGAGATTCGTGCTGGAGTCAGATGAGGGTCAAAGCCCAGCTGGGCCTTCCCTGGCATCGGGCCCTGCACAGGCCTCGGCTCTGACACGGGATGACACACTTACTTCAGAGGCTGTCTCCGTTGCCTCCTGTCTTCACAGCAGTCGGAGCCCTGTGCCCAGGGCACAAGAAGTATTCAACGAACCGTTAGTTCTCTCCCAGCATGCTGCTGCGGTGACGTCCCTGAGACTCCTCCACAGGCTGTGTGAGGCTGGCCCCACTCAGAGAAGACTTGGGTGGGATTTGGGGCAACCTCTCCTTGAAATGCTTCCTGTAACTTCCATCAGGCAGTAGCTAGTGGAACCCTGACCTTGAGAGAGGCCCTATTTGAAGCACTGATCTCCAGAGAGTGAGAGAAGCCATTACAGGCCAGCATATTAAAAGTCAACTTGAACGTCGGGAGCTTGGTTACCGCCTCACTGTTGGAGCACCTGCCAGTGCCTCTGCCCCTCTGGGCTTCGGTGATTTTCCAGAGGGGTGGTGTCGGGGTCCCTTGCAGCCTGATCTCCTCTGATCCTGTCCCCCAGACACCTCACTGCGAAAGGAGACACCAGCTGACTTTTCTCCCAGGCCATCACAGAACTTTTATGATCCAGATGGTCAAATCAGTAATTCCTCCTTTGTCTCTATATGGAAGGTATTTAGGTCCTTGACGTATCGTAGTCCGGCCTGCACGTTCTCAGACAGAGCGGTTCCCTGATGTGTCAGGGCCTCTAAGATTCCTTTAGGCAGGCGCCTTTCAACCATAGGCTTTGGTCTCCCGGCCCCAGTCCCAATGCCTGTCTGGTCTCCTGGGGCTCAGGGCATTCCCATTTGTTTCATTCCAGGGCAGTGGGTAACAAAGTTTGACTCCAGAAAGACTTCCCTTCAGGATTTCCACTTGGATGAGGAGAGGACCGTGAGAGTCCCCATGATGTCAGACCCGAAGGCCATCTTACGCTATGGCCTAGACTCTGATCTCAACTGCAAGGTGTGTAGGGGCTGGATGAGTGGTGGGCAGAGGGGAGGACGGAGACAGGCAGCACGGCATATAGTGAAACAGGCTGACCTTTGAGATGGGACAGCTGTCTAAACCCTGCCTGCTGTGTCGCTTTCAGCAAGTCAACAGCTTTTCTGAGCCTTTCTTCTTAAAATGAAGGATGGGTCTCGAAACTCATCCTCCTAGGGTTTGCGGTAAGGATTAACAGATAATGTGAAATGGGCCAAGACTGGGCAACTCACATGTTGGTGTTTTCTTGTCTTTTTTCCCCTTCGTTCTCTGCCTCTCCTTTTTTTCTTTCTTTGGGGGGAACTTTTATTTCTAGAATTCAAAGCCAAATTAAAAAAAAAAAATGGTCACACACCCCAAATGGCTGGCATTCTAAGTCTTTCACAAACGTGACATCTTTTAATTCTAAGTCGGTAGTTCTTAGACCTTTTTCTTTGGGAATCTGACAAAACGCCCAAACACTTGAGACATGCCATGTGTGCACACGCATACATTTCTGTATATGGGTTCAGGGGCTGTTAAGACTCTTGGGCGCCTGGGTGGCTCAGTGGGTTAAGCCGCTGCTTTCGGCTCGGGTCATGATCTCAGGGTCCTGGGATCGAGTCCCGCATCGGGCTCTCTGCTTGGCAGGGAGCCTGCTTCCCTCTTTCTCTCTCTCTGCCTGCCTCTCTGTCTGCTTGTGATCTCTCTCTGTCAAATGAATAAATAAATAATCTTTAAAAAAAAAAAAAAAAAGACTCCTGGTGTTGTCTGTCCCACGGACCTAAGGTTAAGAACCTCTGCTCCAAAGGGCCATTTTATGTTTTGTTTTGTTTTTTTAAAGATTTTATTTATTGTTGAGAGAGAGAGACCAATAAGCAGGGGGAGTGGGAGAGGGGGAAGCAGGCGCTCCGCTGAGCAGGGAGCCCGACGCGGGACTCAGTCCCAGGACCCTGGGATCATGACCTGAGCTGAAGGCAGATGTTTAAACGACTGAGCCACCCAGGTGCCCCCAAAGACCCATTTTATTACTGCTTCTGTGTTCCTGTGCTCAACACCCCCCGGTTCTAGTCCAGGGCTCTGTAAATGACAGCTGATCAGTAACCACTGGCAGACAGATCTTTGGAAGAAAATTCTTTCAGTGCATAACTTTAGTCGGTATTAGGCTGAGGTAAGAAAAGACAACAGCCTACTTTTATTTGAAGGAACCTCAGTAAACATCTTGTAGCCAGAAGGCAATGGCCAAGAGGGACATTAAAGACATTGTTAAAGAGACCAGGGGCTGGGGAAATCACGGCCAGGAGCCCCACAGCAGGAGAGGAGAAGGCAGCTTGGAGTGTATGTGTCTAACCCTGGGCTCTTGGGCTCCAAGAACTAACCCACGTGCTCCCTCCCTGCGGTTTCAGATTGCCCAGCTGCCCCTGACTGGCAGCATGAGTATCATCTTCTTCCTGCCTCTGAAAGTAACCCAGAACTTGACCATGATAGAAGAGAGCCTCACCTCTGAATTCATTCATGACATAGACCGAGAACTGAAGACTATTCAGGCAGTCCTGACCATCCCCAAGCTGAAGCTGAGTTACGAAGGCGAAGTCACTAAGTCCCTGCAGGAGATGAGTATGTCTGCCAGACCGCTCTGCTCTTGGGGTGGGTGGGGTTGAGCTTTTTGAGCTTTCCGCCTCGCTAAGCAGCACTCAAGGGCTCTGTGGCTTTGCGGGGAGGCCATGGACGATTCCTTAACTCTACGAGTACTGGAGGGGAGGCATGAACTGCCCTTATCAGACACATTCCTTAGTCCCAGAAGCCTACATCTCGCAACAGAACACTGCCTCTCAAAAGACAGGTCTGTTGAGCTGGTTTCTGGTCTTAACCTCACTCGCTGGTTTTTGAGTGCTCTTGGGCAAGTTGCTTGAACCCTACCGAACTCACCGAAGGTCCAAAGTGGGGTTCTACTCCCAGCTTGCCTGCCTCCTTGAGAATCAGGACTTAAGAACCAGGACTCTACTCTTGCGCAGGGTGCTGGGTGAAGGCCGGGTTTTAATGGAAATCTCTCTCAATTTCTGCAGAACTGCAATCCTTGTTTGATTCGCCTGACTTTAGCAAGATCACGGGCAAACCTATTAAACTTACCCAAGTGGAACATCGATCTGGCTTCGAGTGGAACGAGGATGGGGCAGGCACCACACCCAGCCCAGGGCTCCAGCCTGCCCGCCTCACATTTCCCCTGGACTATCACCTTAACCAACCTTTCATCTTTGTACTGAGAGACACAGACACAGGGGCCCTTCTCTTCATAGGCAAAATTCTGGACCCCAGGGGCATTTAACGGTACAGTTTCATGTTCAAATACCCTGGAGGACAAAACCCTCAAGGGATGGCAGATTACATATGACAGGAAGCCTGCCCCCATGTTGTTTCAGTGTATACTTTGCAATAAAGTGCTTTATCCTTAACCTTTGTTGCCCTGTTCCTCCTCCTGTTTTGAGCTCTGTTAAGTTTAATATGAAGATAAATAGTCCTTTCGAGATTTGCTGGTCCTATACTTATAGCCTGGGTCTCTCTCTAAACTCTGCAGAAAGTCACCACTTAAAAGAGCTTGTAGTTACCGTCACGGTATAATGCAGGGCCGGAGTCTCTGCTGTGGTAGTGTTTATGCACAGGGGCCACTAATCTCCAAGCGGGCATCTCCTGCCCCCACAATCAGTAAATCAGTATTTTTTTAAATAAAAAAAAAATACCCCAAGGTTTGATTTAAGATTTATTTTATTTTAGAGACAGAGAGAGACAGAACACGAGCAGGAGGGGCAGAGGGAGAGACAGAATCTCAAGCAGACGTCAGGCTGAGTGTGAAGCCTGACTTGGGGCCTGATCTCAGGACCCAGAGACCACGTCCTGAGCCGAAACCAAGAGTCGGCTGTTAACTGACTGCACCGTCCCAGATGCCCCCCCAAACTTTAGCTTTTATTTTTACTTATTTATTTTAAGTTTTCACTTATTCATTTGACAGAAAGAGCACAAGCAGAGGGAGCGGCAGGCAGAGGGAGAGGGTGAAGCAGGCTCCCCAGCGAGCAGGGAGCCAGACGCCGGGCTCGATCCTAACCCCGGGATCGCGACTTGAGCCGAAGGCAGACACCCAACCGGCTAGTCACCCAGGCGCCCCAAAATTTTAGCTTTTCATGCAAGCACAGCTATCCCCCTAGTCAAGCTAATGTCACCTGACAACACAAGCTAACACATGGGCAGATAGGAGAGGTAATTTGTAACTTAAGGAAATGTTTCATAAAGCATTTAAGGAAAGCTCCCAAGTACACCTAAAATGGAAACGTGATATGTGAAAATTCTAAACACATTCATTTTAGGGGAGCATGCCTATTTTACAGACTATAACACGACCTTTTTTTAGGAACACGAAACACGACAAGTGTTTGGGACAGAATATAGAACTGTCCTCAGGACTAAATTTTCAAGAAGAAAAATTTATCTCCACGAAAAAAAAAAAAATCTCACTGGCCACTGCACCTTGCCACAGGGAATGAGTAGAAAGAAGAATTAAATGAGCTTCCGCCTGACCTTCATTCACATGTTTGAATGTAAGCTGTGTTCTAAACACTCAAGTTTCCTGAAAAGCCCCCGCCAGACATCTTGAGGCTATTCATTTCCTGCCTGTAAGGCTGAGGCTAGCAGCGGGGACTTCCTGGGCAGACTTGGGGGCGGGGGTCAAGCTCTCAAAGCATCATGGATCTAATGTTCCTTTCCACTAACTCACTGGACCCACTTGGTCCCGGACCGTGACACGGCAACCTGGCTTTAAAACAGAGTGTCTCCCAGCCTTCTGGCCGGGACGGAAGTCTAGACTACTGCTCTACACATCCAGGCAGAAAAGAGCTATCACCTCTCCCTCTGTCGCTCAAGTCTGAACCCATAAGCAGCAATGCCAATGCTCTCGGGCACCTTCTGAAGACACCCCCAAGTGGCTCAGGACTCCTGCAGTTGGATTTCCCTTCCCAGCCTGGGGAGGTCCGGCAGAAGGGAGTCTCTTTTCAGGAGAAAGGAGGCCCGCATGTCATTATCATAAGCTTGATTGTATTAGTGTTTGGTCAGGAGGTCTGCCAAGGGTACAGAAGGAGAGGCAGATAATAAAGACTAGAAAACTGGTAGGAGACAAATTTAAAGTTGCCATCCCAGGAAGAGACTACCTAACAAAAAAGTGGCCCCATACTTCTTTCTCTACTCACAATTTACACTGTACTAGTTTTAACAAAGGATTCAAGAAAGCTAGCTACCACACATGAAATGGTGTCTCTAGAGGTAAGGAGCCTCAGTGATTTCTTGCTTAATAATTATTTTTCAATTACAACACAACTACTAAGAGCATAAGTGCCCAGTGGAGTGGTACGTAACATTTCATTACTACTAGAAACCACAGGAATGTTCCAGGAAACAGATGATCATCATTTAGTGAGGTGGAGTCTCGCCAAAAGCCCAGGCTAACATCCAGATGCCTGCAGATCAGCTAAAATCCCTTTAAAGGGCTTAGGCTCTCCAGACACTAGTTTTACATCTTTCCTGGAAACTGGGAGTTTTTACGGGAGGGTAGTTAACTATCTGAAGAAAACCTTGGGATCCTACACTGAAGGCCCCAGTTAGATGGGTGGCGAGTCCAATAAGCAAGATTTCATCTTCTGTAGCTCCTGGATCTCGTCACTGCAAGGGCCATAGTGCACCAGCAGAACCTTTTCGGCCCTCTCAATTGTGTTCAGTGCTTCTGGGATCGCAAACCTGAACCGAAGGAGGTAAAAGGAGTGAATCCACTCATTCAGTCAAGCAAACATTATTCAAGGGCCTACTCCCACCCTGTGAAGCATACAAAGTCGACGAAGATCAGTTTGTCTTCAAGGATCTCACACTCTAGAAGGGTAGGGGAGAGACTCTCACAAGCACACTGCAAGGCAGAGTTTGAAAACAAAGTGATGAGAGAAAGCAGGACGATTCTAAGGTCCTGAGAAACAGGCAAATCTCAAAGGGTTCCATCGGGGATTTATCCCAGGGTTTACTCAGGAGTCTTCACCTTCAGGTAACCAAGCCCACCCCAGACCTGACTGCAGCCCCGTTCTCTTGACCCCGTGGGAGACCTCTCCGTCTCGGGTGTCAGGCTCGCAGATCATTCACAATCTTAGAATCGAGCTTCAAACAATGCCTCGCCCTCAAGTACACCACTGGCAGTGTTATCAAGGCTGGGAGGAAGTAATGCGTCTCGAAACAGGGCCTCCCCACCATCTCAGTGGCAAAAATGCATGACATCCGCATAGACTGTTCTTTCCTTGAAACCTTCAAAGCAGGGTTTCTCCTGACACTGCTGATAGTTTGGGCCGGATAACTGCTAGCTGTGGGGGGCTGTCCTGTGCACCGCGGGATGTTTAACAGCCTCTCTGGCCTCCGCCCTTGATATGACAACCAAAAAATGTCTCCAGACATCGCCAAATGTCCCCTGGGAGCAAAATTACTCCTGGTTGAAAACAACTGCTTTAAGAGGAACAGGATGGGGGAAGGAAGGGCCCCTGGAGTTGAAGGTGCTGAGAACGAGGGCGGTGAGGGAGGCGTGAGGAAGTAGAAGGCTGAGGAGAGCCACCAGGATGCGGGTGGTGAGGCCATATGGCAACTGCTCCCTAGGAATGTCCCTTCAGTGCTAAGAGCTTTCCCTATACCTCTCAGGAGGAAATTCTAGAGCTTCCAGTTTATCAGCAAAACAGAAGGAAAGGAGTTTTCCTAAAGGGGAGATAGAGAAGTTTCCGCGTGCTTAAAAGCGCCACAGGAGAAAAGGAATGCTGAAGAGCCTAATAAAAGAATGTGTGGCCCAGAGGGCATTAGGAAACCAGAGAAAGACTTACCCATTGAAAAAGAGCTGGGCCAGTTTGAAGAGCTCGTGGCCCATTTCAACACTGGATGGCCCATGCTGAGCCTCAACCACTTGGAGACTCTTCTGCAGATGGGCCGCTGACTTCTGCCAGTCTCCTGCAGAGAAACGAGAAATCTGGTTCCAGAAGAGAACCACAGTCAACTGTGGCTGAACATTTTCAGGGTGAGGAAAGTTCAGTGGAAGGGGAGGACAGCTTCAGCTCCAAGACTGAGAGGTGACCGACCAGATGAGGCTGGGCTCAGGACCAAACACACGAGGCACACGTGGTCTTTGCAGCAGAAAATGAAGACAGACACGTGCCATACCTAAGGCAGCGTAGGCCTGGGCCAGGGCATCCTCCATTTCGCCTACCACGCTGTGTTCTGGTGACAGGAAGCTCTCGGCATCGTGTCGGCACCCCAACAACAGCTGAATGGCTTGCTCTATCAAAGCAAAGGAAGGTGGCCTCATTACCACATAGACCCAGTCCTAGAGACGAGAACCCAGCTCTTAAGTTCCATACTGGCTGGGCTGAATGCAGAAACCCCACTTTGTCCCCTTGTTGTGACGGACCCAGAGTGTTTGTTCCCATAAAGCTGTTGTTCTCTCACAGTTTCTCTTTCAGCAGAAGAGGTGCGAGGTGAGGCCTCCCTACACGGACCCTGGGTTTCCAACTTCAAGTGGCCTAGATTCCACTTACGATCATCATATCTCTCGACTTAGAAATCTAAGTTTAAGGTCAACTTTCACAATGTTGGGTAAATAAATCTCTATGACGTCAAATTCTAAGCCAGAGTTTGCAAGGATAATGTGGAGTTCCACAAGCCTCTCTGAAAACAGCAGGATGCTTCTGTCCTCTGGGCGCAGGCTCCACTGCTCCCAAGAGAGGAGGCTCTGAGGAGAGCAGAGCAATCTCTCGAGGAAATTAGGCCATTAGGCCCTGGAATTAAAATAAATGACACCGAACTTCAGGAACTGCACAAAGATCACGGATGTCAGAGATAACCCTTTAGTCATCATGGGGTACTTGATGTCTCTGCTGCCCAAGAGAACAACAGCTTAAATCATCTGGCCCTTTTCAAGGACACAGCACAAACTCAGGCGGTTCGGGCTGTCTCACTGGCCTGCGCAGCCATCTTGTGGCTGGCACGGGGATAATTACATGTAATTGTTCAGTCACCAGGGCGGATCCTCAAGTCCAAGGTGAGCCCAGAATAAATACAAAGGGAGGGGCTGGAGGACCAAAGCAGGGAGCAAGTCTCACCTAGTTGACCGTTTCCGAGAAGCTTCCGGGCACCCCCAACCTGGCGCTGAAGGTCCTGTACCCGGGAGATGAGGTGATCCCTGCTGACCGATTCCATACAGGACGTGCTGTCACAGCTCAGAACATCACCTCCCTGTGAAAGCCAGTTTTGTCTTTATTTCTGTACCCCAGTCGGTTAGCAACACCGCATGTGTTTTACATTACAGGGTCACTCTGCAGTTTCCAACCCTATGGGGCAAAGAGATGCCCTAATAATACACCACGACCAAAGCCTGACTCAGTTGGGTTTGACGCAACAACTCTAATGAAAGCCGTAGGCGATCCCTCCCTGAGATTTAATTTTTGCAGATTAAACTGGCATAGGTCAGAGTTTCCTTCCGTCTCTATACCCCTCTCCTGGGTCTGTTTGGGTCCAGAACTTTGGATGACAGACAGATTTGCAGTGATTACGAAGAAGTCATCAGAGTATAGAGTCGTTGAATCACTCTGTTATGCACCCGAAATTAATGTGACATTGTGTGCCAATGATACTTCCATTAAAAAAAAAAGCAAAAGCCGGGGCGCCTGGTGGCTTATTCAGTTAAGCATCCAACTCTTTGGTGCCCTGCACTGGGCTCTGTGCTCAGTGCAGAGTCTGCTGGGCATTCTCTCTCCCTTTCCCTCTGCCCCCCCCCACTAGTGCTCTCTCTAAAATAAATAAATAGGGGCGCCTGGGTGGCTCAGTTGGTTAACTGCCTGCTTTTGGATCAGGTCATGATCCCAGGGTCCTGGGGTCGATTCCTGCATCGGGCGTCTTCCTCAGCGGGGAGTCTGCTTCTCCCTCTGCCTGCCTCTCCTGGCTGCCACTCCCCCTGCTTGTGTGTGTGCACTCGCTCTCTGTCGACAAATAAATAAAATCTTAAAAAAATTTATATTAAAAAAAATAAAGCAAAAGTCATAGGAAAACCAATAGGAAGAGATGCCAGGAGAGGCCTCCCCACATCTGACCTTATGTTTGTAACTTCAGCTTTACAACACGACCAGCTCTACATTACACTTACGGCTCCCCAAAGAATACCATCTCCTCGGCAGAGGAGAAAATCTTTGAGGTGGACTTCGGCTATTTTTTATTTTGTATTTATTCATTTATTTATTTTTAATTTGGGGGCAGAGAGGCAAAGAGAGAGGGAGAAAGAGATTCTGAAGCAGGTTCCACGACCAGCATGGAGCCCCACGTTGGGGCTCGATCCCAGGACCCTGAGATCGCGACCTGGGCTGAAATAAAGAGTCGGACGCTCAACCAGCTACACCACCGAGGTACCCCATTTGCTGTTTTTTAAATGCCAGTGTCTAGACCCTCATTTGGCAATGGCAACGTGGTTTCTCCTGAGGATCCTCTCCCACCCTCCCATAGCCAGTGCCTGGTGGCCTGGGTGGGGGGAGGCGGCCATGTGGCTTGTATCTGACCCATTCCTCTGGGCCAAACGGCTGGAGGACAACAATGTGAGTCTGATTTGCCACCAGCCACGGGTATCAGGTCAATGAAATGCCATAAAATTTTTGCCCAGACTGCTGTTAGAGGAGCACACATCTAGCCTCCCAAGCCAGAGGCTGTGAGGCTGGATATCTTGCCACCACCAGAGGAAGTCTGTCTGGGCTGAGAAAGCAGAGTTGAGGGAGGCAGAGAGAAACTGGGTCTCGGTGGCATTATCTGAGCCCCTGGATCTCTGATTATCCCCCGTGTGTGTTCCCCAATAAGAGAAGAAAGTGAAAAAAAAAAAGTCGTTAGCCGAAATATCCTCGTCCTGGGACCTTTCAGTGATATACTTGGGCAAATAACTTCTCAGGTCTTCCCCCACCCCAGACTGGTTCAGGGGGATTTTCTGTTATCTGCGAGACACAGGGGCCTAGATCCAGCCTCTCCTGTGGTTCCGGGGAGGGGTAACCAATGTGCGGGCAAGATGGGCTGAAGGGGAAGACACTGCGGCTCTCAGCCTCTCCTGAAGATGTACGGCCTCCGGGCTGGATGACGGACCAGCTCCAGCAAACGTGGAGAGGGGAAGGGAGGAGAGAGCTTCACCTGCAGGAGCGCTCCGCAGCGGCCGCAACAGAACGCCTCCCAGCGGGGCCCAACGGCAGCTCTGTGCTTCTCCTTCTGACACACCGGGCAGCTGCAGTCAAAGAAGTACTGAGCCCTCAGCTTCTGCTGCCTGTCGGCGACGGCCATCCTGCTGTGGTGAGGCCCTGCGGAGAAACCACACTTGGCCGCTGTTGAAGGCAAGGCAGAGTCAAGCACTACTTACAAAAACTTCAGCTCAGCAGGGGCGATTCTCCATCATGCGATGAGTACCCTTACTCGAACATTCGTGGCACTAGATAGAGAAATAAGCTTCCAAGCTGCAAGGGAAAAAAAACCCCTAAAGCTATTCTTAGCCCGTTTTTTGGAAGAGGAAGTTTATGGGATTAAGCAGGGAGATACATGATAGCTTAGACACAACAGGGCCAAGGAAGGAGGCCAGGAGGTTCCCCCCCCCTGTTTTTTTTGGCCTCAGTGTGTACTGCCTTCACCTGTCCGGGGGTTTGCTCGTTCTCATTGGCCCTGTCCTTTCCTGCCAGAGAAGCGTGGCCCGTGATGAGGAGGGAGGGCTCACCATAGCAGTGCAGGATCTCTTGCCCTTTTGCAATCCTCTCTGATGCCCGGACGGTGGCCACGGTGCTAATGAAGGACATGCTGGTGTTGGGGCTGCAGGAATGGTTCAGGAGGCTGACAACGGGGAAGATGCCTGTTGCAAGGCGGACCTGCCTGCTGTTGGTGACGTTGGTCTCTTCAGATCCTGAAAGCGCTACAGGAAAAAGGACAAATGTGTCAGGACATTAGTCTTGGCCTCGCCGTCCATCCCTCAGAAGATGAGCTGGGCCACTGGGCCTGAAGCCCATCTGAGTCAGAGCTCCGTAGCCGGATCCAATAGACATCAGATGGAACATGACTCACAGCAAACCCTCGTCCCCAGGAAGCAAAGCAAATGAACACATGAAAAGTCCACCGGAATCCTGGAACCTAACCACTGTGTCTCAATTCCAGAAAAAATCCAAAGATTAGAATGTATTAAATAATAATAATAAAAAAGGAACTGTCAGTCGGGAGCCTTCTAGATGGACAGTTTCATAATGTTCACCAGGACACAGAAATCAGAGTACCTGCTGAGGTTATTTCCCAAAGGCTTCTGTAGTTGAAGCTGCTTTTGTGTAACTGGTCTTTGGTTAGTTAATAGAATAAGTAACCTAATTGTTCTCCCAAACTAAGTAGGTTTATATTTTTAAAAATCATATTTCTTAAGCTTACCTGGTTCCTTGAGCCGTCTGTCCCAACGTGGTGGGAAATCAGTCAGCAGCAGTTGTCATTGAAAAAAACCTCTTTGGGGGCGCCTGGGTGGCTCAGTGGGTTAAGAGTCTGCCTTGGGCTCAGGTCATGATCCCAGGATCCTGGGATTGAGCCCCACATCGGTCTCCCTGCTCAGCGAGGAGCCTGCTTCTCCCTCACCTTTGCCCCTCTCCAGTGTTCATACTCTGTCTCTCTCTCTCTTGCTCTCAAAAATAAATAAAAAAAATATTTGGGGAAAAAACAAAAAAAACTAAAACCTCTGTGAAAGGGCCCTACTCAAGACAGTCTCATGTCCCAAACAATCTCTTCTTAGAAACACAATTAAACGGCAATTTAACAACATGATTGAAAACTGGGAAGGAAGGAAAAGGCCTTCAAGCAGTGCACCAAAGCTCCCACACTTAGATTTATAGATGAGGAGGTCTGTATCCTCTCATGCAGTCCTATTTGCTCTTATTTTAGCCATGGTTTTAACTAGCTTGGTTATTCAGTTCCTCAGCCCAGAGCAGTCGAGAAACAGAACTAATAAGAGGCAGGTTTTCTGACAATGGCAAAAGAGACAGGATGACAGACAGGAGAGGGAGGCAGAAAACTTACATAAGAATAACAGCCTCAGGGCAAACAAAAACACTAGTACCACTCAAGCTTTACACTGTGACACTTCTCTTAACTAGAGGTTCCCAGACTGATGGCCTATTGAGTGGGTTTTGTAATAGCCAAACCTACCCATCTCAGGGAGAAGGATGCACAAGATAGATAACCTTGGGCATCCAGAAAGGCTTAGCCTTGGTAGGAAGCACGAGGAAACTGTATTTTCTTTCTTTTTAAAGACTTATTTATTTATTTGACAGAGAACACAAGTAGGCAGAGAGGCAGGCAGAGAGAGAGGAGGAAGCAGGCTCCCTGATGAGCAGAGAGCCCGATGCAGGGCTCGATCCAGGGCTCGATCCCAAGGACCTTTGGGATCATGACTTGAGCCGAAGGCAGAGGCTTTAACCCACTGAGCCACCCAGGTGCCCCAAGGAAACTGTATTTTCAACAGAACTGGTTGAAATCTGAATGATTCTCATACTTCAGAGGGAAGCTTTCAGTTTTCTGCATAACTGAAAAGCTGTCAGCTAATTGTCCCAACACTGTGTATGCCAGGAATTTCAACACACCAATCACCAAAGAACTGAAGCAGTCGAGGGACAAATGCAATGAATAAAGAAAATATCAGGAACCACCATGTGGAAATGTTCTAGAAAGGAAAACATTAAATACAGGAATCATGTTGCCTCTCTGCAGACCATTCTATTATCTGTTGCTATGGAGGACGAGAATAGAACAAGTCAATAAAATTCACAGGGAATCCAAATGACTCAATTGGAGTCAACAGTCTCAAAAATTGTATTGAAATCTCTCATCAGAGCTGCTCGTAAGTATTCGGCAGATTTTAGTTTACCCTCCCTTCCCCCCGTCCAATGCCTACCTTCTGGTGTATGTGCTAATGAGCAGTGAAAATGCTAAAAGGTAGGCAGCAGGAAGGAGCAGTACAGGGCACGAACAGTTTGTAGTCTGAATAATCAGCCTCTGCATAATTAAAAGTTGACTTGCATTCCCAACTACTGATAACTGGCAAGCTGTATTGGAACAGTTGTTAAAATTTTCCCAGAAAAAAATTATCACAATACAGTGGGTAATGTCAGCTTCGTGAATTATTTATAGATGATTCTCTAACATAAGTAGGCCCAGGAACTGAGTGGGGTGAATATTTATGTCAGAGTTGAGTCTCTAATTATTTCTAAAAATTAAGTATTGACTTAAAAAGTTATCCAATATTGGGAACAGGTGGTAGGTAATAGGGAGGGCACGTTTTGCATGGAGCACTGGGTGTTGTGCAAAAACAATGAATACTGTTACGCTGAAAAAAGAAATAAATTAAAAAAAAAGTTATCCAATATTTTGCATTAGTCATCTGTTAGCAGAGATAATGGGAAGTAAGAATATATATGTACCTTATCAACCAAATTTAGTATGTGACATTTTGTGTATAAAACAAAAACAAAAACAGAAAGGGAGCGATTCTTTATTTTACTAAAAGGGTACCTTGATGATATCCCTTAGTGTATTTAAAATGGATTCAAGGGGCACTGGGGGGTCCCAGTCAGTTAAGTGTCTGACTCTAGATTTCGGCTCAGGTCATGATCTCAAGGTTGTGAGATCAGGCCTTGTGTTGGGCTCCACTCCCAGCAGAGTCTGCTCTCCCTCTCCCTCTGCCTCTCCCCTCATGTGTTCCCTCTCTCCCTCTCTCTCCAATATATACATAAATCTTAAAAAAAAAAAAAAATGGATGGGCATCTGGGTGGCTCAGTTGGGTAAGCAACTGTCTTCAGCTCAGGTCATGATCCTGGAGTCCCAGGATCGAATCCCGCATCAGGCACCTTGCTCTCCCTCTGCCCTCTCCCCTCTCATGCTCTCTCTTATTCACTCTCTCTCTCTGTCAAATAAATAAAATCTTTTAAAAAATAGCTCATTAACTCTTAAAAAAATGGGATTCAAGTACAGGAAAAAAGATCCATTCACAATACTTTCAGAATATACCTATCCTGGTAGATATTTTGTAACACAAGAAATTTGTGTGTATGTCACACAAATAATCAACCACACAAACTGAAGGTAGATTCCTTGGCTGCTGAAGAGTGAAAGCAAAGGCCAGTGAACTAATCTGAACCTACATAGAACCTCATTAAGCCTTGTAATGAAGCCAGATACATCACAAATCTGCCATTCCCTCTGAGATAGAACCATACGGACAAAGGTCTACAATATCATCAAGGGCTAGTTCTGTGCCTTAAGATTTATACCAAAGAAAGGTTTCTGAGGAACTTTGATTAAATAGTATTTATGCAAAGATAATAACATACACTTTCATCAGTTTCAGTCAAAGTATATCCTAGTTAATGCCTGAACCCTTCTGTGCTGGTAATGAAAGACCTGCTAATGAGATGCCATAAGAACACTAACGGGGATGTGTTGGAACCCCAAAGAAATAATAAAAAGGGATATACCAAGATTAGAAATATGAGCCAACTAAAACAAACCAGATAGGATTCAAAACTGAGAGCGAACAGGGGCTCCTGGGTGGCTCAGTGGGTTAAAGCCTCTGCCTTCAACTCAGGTCATGATCCCAGGGTCCTGGGATTGAGCCCCACATCGGACTCTCTGCTCAACAGGGAGCCTGCTTCCTTCTCTCTCTCTCTGCCTGACTCTCTGCCTGCTTGTGATCTGTCAAATAAATAAATAAAATCTTAAAAAAAAAAAACAAAAAAAAAAACCTGAAAGCGAACATTGCTGGTAGGAGTGTAACTGGTGTAACTTTCCTGCAGGGCAATTTTGCAGTATTTATCAAGTGCCTTAAAAATGTTCTTATGGGGGTGCCTGGGTAGCTCAATTGTTAAGCATCTGCCTTCGGCTCAGGTCATGATCCCGGAATCCTGGGACTGAGCACCACCACATCAGACTCCCTGCTCAGCAGGAAGCCTGCTTCTCCCTCTACCATACCCCCTGCTTGTGTTCCCTCTCTCTCACTGTTTCTCTCTGTCAAATAAATAAATAAAATCTTTAAAAAAAAAAAAAAAAAGTTCTTGTAAGGGGTCCTGGGTGGCTCAGTCAGTTGGGCTTCCAAGTCCAAATTTCAGCTCAGGTCATGATCCTGGTGTCATGATCAAGCCCCACCTCGGCCCCACTTGAATCTGCTTGAGCTTCTCTCTCCCTCTGCCCCTCTCCCAGCTCGTGCACTCCTGAACACATGCTCTTTCTCTCTCAAATAAATAAAGCTTCAAAAATTTTAAATGTTCACATTTAAAATGTTCACATTTTAAAAAGTTCCTATTGTTTTAATTACTTTTAGTATTTAGAAAACTAGTTAAAATTATAAAAGGAGTACATGGTAGTCAGAAAAAAAATTACAAAGTAAAAATTATAAAGAAAATAAGTCATCTGTGAACCTATCAGCCAGTACAATACTTTGGGGCATTTTTTTCTAGGCCTCTGTCCAGTCTTATGTATGAAATTCCCATGTGATACACAGAGCAATTTTTAAGTTACTTCTTTTTTAAAAAAATTTTAAAATATTTATTTAAAAGATTTTATTTGGGGCACCTGGGTGGCTCAGTGGGTTGAGCCGCTGCCTTCGGCTCAGGTCATGATCTCAGGGTCCTGGGATCGAGTCCCGCATCGGGCTCTCTGCTCAGCGGGGAGCCTGCTTCCCTCTCTCTCTCTCTGCCTGCCTCTCTATCTACTTGTGATGTCTCTCTGTCAAATAAATAAATAAAATCTTTAAAAAAAAAAAAAAAAGATTTTATTTATTTGACAGATAGAGATCACAAGTAGGCAGAAAGGCAGGCAGAGAGAGGAGAAAGCAGGCCTCCTGTGGAGCAGGGAGCCCGATGTGGGGCTCGAACCCAGGACCCTGGGATCATGACCTGAGCCGAAGGCAGAGGCTTTAACCCACTGAGCCACCCAGGTGCCCCTGTAAGTTACTTCTTTTCACTTAACACATTATGGCCATTTCCTTATTTTCTAACTTAAAATGTATATTATAGCTTAAAAAAAAAAAAAAAAGAGAAGAAGAAGGCAACACAGCAACCCTGCCAATGTGATAGGGAAAAATGGTATCTTGTTTTAAGTACAGGAGGGGCTAAACATGACCATATTTACTACTGCTTTGATAAAAGGCTTACTTCTATACCTTTTTAACAGCCTTTTAAGGATATAATTTATCTACCATAAAATTCACTTATTTTAAGTGCAGTAATTCATTATATTCTGTAGGAAATTCATATAAGTTGTGCAACCATTATCACAACCTAGTTTTAGATTTTCACCACTATTGTATATGTTTAAAGACTGACTTTAAGAGCTGCATAGTTGCTAGAAATGTTCTCTCATTTTGCTATTTTCATTTTAGTTGATGGGCTTTTTCTCCCCTGGGGCTGGTTTGCTTTTTTTCGGGTACCTGCATGGCTTCTCGTTAAGCGTCCAACTCTTGACTTTGTCTCAGGTCATGATCTCCGGGTGTGAGATTGAGCCCTCACTACTGGGGAGTCAGCTTGTGATTCTTTCCTTCTGCCCTTCCCCCCACTTGCATGTGCACCCCTGCTCTCTACGGTGAATAAATAAGTCTTTAAAAACAAACAAAAACAACTATTTCATGTGCTTACAATGCTCTGTGCCAGCAACTCTGCCCAGAGTTTGGCTACACATGTTTTCTGCTGGTCTTTCCTGGGATTATTCAATTATTGCATTCATCTAGCATATGGTCTTTTTTTTTTTTAAAGATTTTATTTATGTATTTATTAGAGTGAGAGAGAGAGAGAGAGCACAAGCAGGCAGAGTGGCAGGTAGAGGCAGAGGGAGAAGCAGGCTCCCCATGGAGCAAGGAGCCCAATGCGGGACTTGATCCCAAGACACTGGGATCATGACCTGAGCCAAAGGCAGCCGCTTAACCAACTGAGCCACCCAGGCGTCCCGCATACGGTCTTTTAAAAAATATATTTTATTTATTTATTTGACAGAGAGAGACACAGCAAGAGAGGGAACACAAGCAGGGGGAGCTGGAGAGGGAGAAGCGGGCAGGCAGGGGGCTTAGGGGGAGAGGGTGAAGCAGATTCCCCAGACTCCCTGTAAGCAGGGAGCCCAATGAGGGGCTCGATCCCAGGACCCTGGGACCATGACCTGATCGGAAGGCAGACGCTTAACAACTGAGCCACCCAGGCGCCCTAGCATATGGTCTTTTACCCTCAAGAAGGCTAGACTTAAAAAAACAAAGAAGGCTAACCTATGCTTGTTCATATGGCTATACACCATCATTCCAAGAAAACGACATGGAAGCCACAAGGCCTCTTAAAGCCTAGACTCCAGAGTCACACAAGGTCACTTCTACTGCATTCCAAGGGTCAAAGTAAGTTACAGGGCTGGCCCAGATTCAAGGGCAGAGAAAACAGACTCTACCTCTTGACTGGAGAAAAAGCAATATGAAGTCGCAAAAGGGCAAACATAACAGGGGTGGGTGAAATTGTTGGGGTCATCTTTGCAAACAATCTTCCCCAGAGGCCTGGAGGTTCATCCAGTCCTCTCATTATCCATAGGAGGATACTGAATGAAATTTCTCTGACATCAGCAGTAGCAACAGCTTTCGAGATACATCTCCTGAGGCAAGGGAAACAAAAGCAAAAATAAACTACTGGGACTACATCAAAATACAGCTTTTGCACAGCAAAGTAAATAACCAACAAAACTACAAGGCAACCTTCTAAACAGGAGGAGGTATCTGCAAATGACAGATCTGATAAAGGTTAGTATCCAAACTATATAGAGAACTGATACAACTCAACATCCAAAAAACAAATAATCCAATTAAAAACGGGAAGAAGACAAGAGCAGACATTTCTCCAAAGAAGACATCCAGATGGCCAACAGATACATGAAAAGATGCTCAACATCACTCATCATCAGGGAGATGCAAATCAAAACCTCATACCTCTCTGAGTGGCTACAATAAAAAACTCAGGGAACAATAACGTTGGCGAGAATGAGGAGAGAAAGAAACCCTCGTGCACTGTCGGTGGGAATGCAAACTGGTGTTTCCACTGTGAAGACACCTGGGAATTTCCCCAAAAAGTTACAAAAAGAACTATCCTATGACCCAGTAATCGTACTGCTGGGTATTGACCCAAGGAATACGAAAATTGGAAGGGATATATGCGCCTTTATGTTCTTTGTTGTAGCATTATTTACAATAGTTAAACTATGGGAACAGCCCAAGAGTCCACTGACCAGATGAATGGATAAAGAAGATGTGGTCTATATACAACGTAGTATTACTGAGCCATTAAAAATACCATGTGATTTCACTCATATGTGGAAAGTGAGAAACAAAACAAGGGGTGCCTGGGTGTTTCAGTTGGTTAAGTGTCTGCCTTTGGCTCAGGACATGATCCCAGCATCCTGGGATTGAACCCTGCTCTGGGCTCCTTGCTCAGAGAGGATCCTGCTTCTCCCTCTGCCCCTCTCCCCACTTGTGCTCTCTCTCAAATAAAAAATAAAAAATTAAAAAAAAAAAAAGAAAGAAACAAATGAGCAAGGAAAAAAAGAGAAAGAGAGAGACAAGCCAAGAAACAGACTCTTAAAGATGGAGAATAAACTGATGGTGACCAGAGGGGAGATGGGTGTGGAGATGGGGGTAATAGGTGATGGGGAGTACTGAATAATGTATATAATTGCTGAATTATATATATTATATATTGTACACCTGAAACTAATATAACATTGTCGGGCGCCTGGGTAGCTCAGTTGGTTAAGCGACTGCCTTTGGCTCAGGTCATGATCCTGGAGTCCAGGGGTCAAATCCCACATCAGGTTCCCTGCTCAATGGAGAGTCCGCTTCTCCCTCTGACCTTACGCCCTGTTGTGCACACTCTCTCTCTCAAATATTTATCAAATAAATAAATAAGATCTTTAAAATAACATTGTCAACTACACTGGTATTAAAAAAAAAAAAGTATACTAAGTGAGGCACACAGAAAGGTTAAGCAATTTGAGTTCATATGGAGAGTTAGCGGTTAGAATCAATGGAGTGGAAACCCAGGCCTGTTGCCTCCCAGTCCCATATTTTCATTCCTTCAAGGATCTCTTCCACCCACATTCTCTGTCTTCTTTGGTGATTATAGTGTTCTTGATATTTGGTCTTTAGGTTAAATCTAGCTATCTTTTAATTACTTAAATTGGATATTCTATGCTTTAAAGAGTTTCTCTCACCCTAAGACCATGTAAGTGTTCACTTATCTTTTCCTAGATATGTGATGGTTTAATGTTTCCCTGTTTAACTTTTGAATGATTTGGAGAATTTAACACTTTTAGAGGACTATCTTATCAGTACCATCCTGTCTTTCATTACTGTAGCTTAATGCTGGTATGAAATCTGATGGTACCAAGCCCCTTCAGGACTGTTCTATTTATTATTATTGGCGCACCTGGGAGTCTCAGTTGGTTAAGCCACTGACTCTTAATTTTGGGCTCAGGTCCTGATCTCAGGGTCCTGAGATAGGGCCCTGCCTCCAGCTTCAGCTCTAGGCACAAGTCTGCTTGAGATGCTCTCTCTCCCTACCCCCCAACGCTCACTCTCTCTCACTAAATAAAATCTTTAAAAAATATATATTATTTTTATTGAACAGGTTACAGAAGAGATGTAGTTAAAAAGAGCATAGCAAACATCCTCATCAGGCTCCTCTGATTCTTCTTTCTTTGCCTCCATCGCCTTCTCAGTGGGGGCAGCAGCGGTGCTAGGATCCCCCCGATGCTGGGACGGCTCCACCAGGGCCTTCATTGCTAATGGGACTCTTGGTCTTGACGCTGGCCAAGGCCTTTGCAAACAAGCGGGGCGGGGCTGGACATTTACACCAGGGACTCTCTAGGAGGACACTGATGGTAGCCTTGGTGAGCGCCACCTGGTCCTGCGGGATGAGCTCAGGGAGGGAGGGTGTGGGCTTCCGAGTTAAAGGATTCAGTACTCTTACAAAATGACTATTCTCACCACTTACTCAAGATGAACTTTAGCATCAGTGTTCATTTCCATGAAAAATCCAATTGTGATTTCATGTGGAACTGCATTGCATGGGCTGGGGGAATGCAGGGTAACTGCCATTTTTAGTTTTCAGTGTTTCCATCTCAGAATATGGTCTGTCTCTTACCCGAACCTATGTATCCCTCCAAGTTAACATATGTTTGCATTTCTGGATGAAACCCTTCTTGGTCATCTCTAGGCATTCCTTCAATAAACTGCTGGATGTGGTATGGCAGTGATTTTCTCAGGATTCCTACAGTGATATTCACAAGTGAGACTAATCTATAGTTCTTATCCTTGGCTTTGCAAAATGAATGGGAAAGGACTCCAGGTTCCCCCATGCCCTGGAACACTTTATATTGTATAAAAATGATCTGTTCTTTGAAAGATATTTTTTGTTTTATTAAAAAATGTGACTACGGATGCCTGGATGGCTCAGAAGGTTAAGGATTTGTCTTCGGCTCCGGTTGTGATCTCAGGGTCCTCGGATCAAGCCCCGTGCCAGGCTCCCAGCTCAGCGTGGAGTCTGCTTCTCCCTCTCCTCCTGCCTCTCCTGCTTGTGCTCTCTCTTTCTCCTAAGTGAATACTTAAAATCTTTTTTTTTTTTAAATGTGGCTAAATATGGTCCTTAGAAGTTTTAAAGAACTTACATGGAAAAGAGCGGGTCTGGCTTCTTTTTATGCATATATGTGTATATATATATCTCTAAGATTTTATTTATTTGTCAGAGAGAGACAGAGAGAGCACAGGCAGGAGGAGCCATAGAAGGAGAGGGAGAAGCAGACTCCCTGCTAAGCAGGGAGCCCAATGAGGGGCTCGATCCCAGGACCCTGAGATCATGACCTGAGCAGAAGGCAGACACTTTAACTGACTGAGCCACCCAGGCGTTCCTGGAGATATTTTGATAATCTTTAATTTCTTCCACAATCACTGGATATTTGAAGTGTTCTCTTCCTGAGAAAATGTAGGAAATTTGTGTTTTCTACTTAATGTTTTTATTATTTATTTATTTATTTTTTAAAGATTTTATTTATTTGACAGACAGAGACCACAAGCAGGCAGAGAGAGAGGAAGGGAAGCAAGCTCCCTGCTGAGCAGAGAGCCCCATGCGGGGCTGGATCCCAGGACCCCGGGATCATGACCTGAGCCGAAGGCAGAGGCTCCAACCCACTGAGCCACCCAGGGACCCCTCTACTTAATGTTTTAAAATTTAAGAGTCTAAAATGGTATTAAATACTTGCTTAAAATTTAAAAATTAATTTATATTATTGGCTATACTCCTTCATTGCTCCTAATTTTGTGGGCTTTTTTCCTTTTTACTAAATAGCTAGCTTAATTAGCTTTGCCAAATCTCTGTCTCTATCAGGAGTCTATATACTGTAACCTGTTGGCCAAATCCTGTGGGCTGCCTGTTCTTGTAGAGCATAGTCTAAGAAATGCTTTTACTTTTTAAGCCGTTGGAAAAAAATGAAAAGAACCATGCTCACTATGTGAATTCTAAGAAATCAAATTTCAGAGTCCATCATGAAGTGCTCCTGGAACCCGGCCACACAATCATTTTCTGCATTGTCAATGGCGACTTTGGTGCTGCAACAGCAGAGCTGAGTCAGAGACACCATGGCCTGCAAAGCCTAAAATATTTACTGTCTGGTCCTTTACAGAAAAAGTTTACTGAACCCTGTGATGAGAACAAAGACAAAAGAAAAGTAAGTAAAATTAAATTTCCTTACAACTTGCAGCCCACTGACAAATACTTGAGGCAGGCAGTGTACGACAATCCTCAAGGAGTTCACAAATGCCTTAACGTTAAAGCTTTCCTAGAGGCAAAAAGCAACCTTAGCTTGACAACAGCCAGACTTCCAGGATTCTCTCTCACTCTCTGCCTCTGCCTGCCCCCGCCATCCCATGCATGTGCACATGAGCTCGCACTCTCAGTAAATGAAAGCTTATTTGAAGACTTTATATATTTATTTGACAGCCACAGCCACAGAGGGAACACAGCAGGGGGAGCAGCAAGCAGAGGGAGAAGCAGGCTTCCTGCTGAGCAGGGGAACTGATGAGGGGCTTGATCCCAGGACTCTGGGATCATGACCTGAGCCAGAAGCAGACGCTTAACCAACTGAGCCACCCAGGTGTCCCTGAAATCTTAATTTAAAAAAATTATTTATTTATTTGAGAGAGAGAGTGAGAAAGAGCACATGAGCAGGGGCAGAGGGA
The DNA here is from genome assembly GCF_922984935.1 of Meles meles. Classification (NCBI taxonomy): domain Eukaryota; kingdom Metazoa; phylum Chordata; class Mammalia; order Carnivora; family Mustelidae; genus Meles; species Meles meles. The sequence continues at coordinate 25,157,456 of NC_060083.1, forward strand.
GAGGAAGAGGGAGAAGCAGGCTCCCCCTGATGTGGAACTTGTTCCCAGGACTCCGGGATCACAGCATACGCTTAACTGGCTGAACCACCCAGATACCGCTAAATGAAATCTTTAAAATAAATAAATAACTGAATAAAAATACATACATGGGAGAAAAGGACGACTAAAAGCAAAAATACCAAAATCTTAACAGTAATCAATTCTGAAGGTAGAAGTATGGGTGACTGCTACCTTCTTCTTTGAACTTTCACTACAGTTTTAAAATTAAAAACACTGATTCACACAGTAACATTATTCTAGTAAATTTTTAAAATGGATTGGGGGAGGGGCGCCTGGGTGGCTCAGTTGGTTAGGCGATTGCCTTCAGCTCAGGTCATGATCCCAGAGTCCTGGGATCGAGTCCCACATCAGGCTCCCTGCTCCACGGGGAGTCTGCTTCTCCCTCTGCCCTTCTCCTCTCTCATGCTCTTTCTCACTGTCTCTCTCTCAAATAAATAAATAAAATCTTAAAAAAAAAAAAATGGATTGGGGGAACCTGGGTGGCTCCGTCAGTTGAGTGTCCAACTCTTGGCTTCAGCTCAGGTCGTGATCTTGGGGTTGTGAGTCAAGCCCCTCGTTGGGCTCAGAGGTCTGCTTGAGGTTCTCTTCTCCCTCTCCTTCTGCCCCTCCTGCTCATGACACATACTCTCTCTCTCTCTCTAAAAGTAAATAAAGAAATCTTTAAAATGGATTGTATGCCTTTCCCATTATTCTAGTTTTCCTTAACACATGAAAATCCTTTCGGAAACTTCCTTATCTCTACCCAACCAACTTAAAAGTATATAATCAATCACTACTCACAACCCCAGTGCAGCTCTTTCTGCTCATGGGTCCTATTCCATGCTTTAACAAAAGCACCTTTTGCACTGAAAATGTCTCAGGAGTTCTTTCTGACCATTTGCTCCTGAAACACAACCCATCACCGTGGTCTAATGCACACAAGTTTTGATGGATGTATGTACTGAATGCCACAGTATATTAGTTATCTTGGCTTCAAGATCTTTATTTTTGAGGGGCGCCTGGGTGGCTCAGTGGGTTAAAGCCTCTGCCTTCGGCTCAGGTCATGATCCCAGGGTACTGGGATCAAGCCCCACATCGGGCTCTCTGCTCAGCGGGGAGCCTGCTTCCCTTCCTCTCTCTTTGCCTACTTGTGATCTCTGTCTGTCAAATAAATAAATAAAATCTTTAAAAAAAATCTTTATTTTTGATATATTTGATCAAAATCAGAGTGGTATATTAAAGTTTCTCACAACTATGGTGTTTTTGCTAGTCTTTCCTGGTATACTTAATAATTTTTGCTTTGTAGTCACAATCTCTATGTTTCTGAGAGCTAAGATTGATGTATTTCAGTGTGGAAAGTGTCCTATAAAAAAATAAAATTCCTTCTTTTTATTAGGTACCTTGGGTACCTAACCTTAATATTTCATATTAATTCCAATACCCTGATTTGCTTGTGATTCCCAACATGTCTTACCCAAACACTTTGTGTTACATTTGTAAACAGAGTATAGCTGGATAAAAAAAATTTTTTTTTTTAACCAATTCTGAAAGATTCATTTCACTTTATCATCTTGTTGCTCAGTGAACTGGTTTTTATTTAAAAAATTTTTATTTTAAAGATTTTATTTATTTATTTGACAGAGAGATAGCACAGGCAGGGGGAGCGGCAGGCAGAGGGAGGGGGAGAAGCAGGCTCCCTGTCAGAGCAGGGAGCCCGACATGGAGCTCGATCCCAGGACTCTGGGATTATGACCTGGGTGGAAGACACTTAACTGATGGAGTGATCCAGGTGCCCCTCAGTGAACTAGTTTTTATGTTTTTTTAAAATTTATTTTTTTAGAAGATTTTATTTGACAGAGAGAGATCATAAGGAGGCAAAGAAGCAGGCAGAGAGGAGGAAGGAGGCTCCCTGCCGAGCAGAGAGTCTGATGCGGGGCTCAATCCCAGGACCCTGAGATCATGACCTGAGCCAAATGCAGAGGCTTAACCCACTGAGCCACCCAGGCGCCCCTGAATCAATGTTTTTAATTTTAAAACTGTAGTAGAAGTTCAAAGAAGAAGGTAGCAGTAACCCATATTTTTACTTTCAGAATTGATTACAGTTAAGATTCTGGTATTTTTGCTTTTAGACTTTTTTTTTCCTCCTATGTATATGTTTTAATTAGTTATTTATTTTTTTAAGCGTACACTTCTTTTTTTTTTTTAAAGATTTTATTTATTTATTTGACAGGGAAAGATCACAAGCAGGCAGAGAGACAGGCAGAGAGAGAGGAGGAAGCAGGCTCCCTGCCGAGCAGAGAGCCAGATGTGGGACTCGATCCCAGGACCCTGAGATCATGACCTGAGCTGAAAGCAGCGGCTTAACCCACTGAGCCACCCAGGCACCCTCTATTTTTTTTTTTTTTTAAAGATTTTATTTGGCAGAGAGAGAGAGTGAGCACAAGTAGGGGGAGCAGCAGGCAGAGGGAGAGGGAGAAGAAACAGGCTCCTGGTGCAGCTTGGCAGATGCTCAATGACTGAGCCACCCAGGTATCCCTAGTTATTTACTTTAAAGATTTCATTTATTTATTTAGTTTGAGAGAGAGCTAGAGAGAGAGCATGCACACATGCACACTAGTGGGGCAGGGAGGGGCAGAGGTAGGGGGAGAGAGAGAGACTTTCAATCAGACTCGTGCTGAGCAGGGAGTTCAACCTGGGGGTCGATCTCATAATCCTGAGATCATGACCTGAGCCGATATCGAGTTAGATGCTTAACCGACTGAGTCACCCAGGTGTCCCTCTTTGTATATATTTTTAAAACATAAGGAATAAATTGTACATAAAATATAGAGCCTGACAGGTAAAGCCAAAGTCTCCAATCCTCGTTCCATCACTCCAGGTAGCCGGTACCATGCTATGAATCTATTTCCCTCGTCCTTATTAGCCACAGAACATATAGGTATTCCTGGTTATATATACATTTACTATCCAAAAGTTTATTCTCAACAATTTGTGAAAAATTTTACCCGAAACTTGCTATGCAAATAAAAACCTGACTATAATGATATGTCATGCACCTGGAGCAAAAACATTTAGGCTAAGATTCTTTGACAGTTATGGACAGGTCACTGGAGGGAAGCAGACAGAAGTCTCCTTTGGTGCCCATGGCTTGGCCATTCTGCCACAGGGATTTAGCCTGCTATTGTTTATCTGGACAGTAGTTTCTATAGTTTTCAGAGCTCCGGGCATTTGTATCTTTTTTGTATGTTCTATTAAGTACTTTAGAGACAAGACACAATAAAATCAGGAGTCAGTAATTTTCTGCCACTATAATCTGGAAGCCCCACATACTGTTTTTTTTTTACATTCACAAAAACAAAAATATATGAAAATAATATTTTTTAAAATGCCAGTGAATGTACCCAAGGGAAAACATAATTCCGGAAAAACACCCAACGGATGTATTTTAGAAGGTAGCAATGGCTCAAAGAAGCCAATGGAAGCAGAGGAGAGAAGGGAGACTGGCTTGCAATGGGATTTCCTAGCATTATAGGATGAAGCCAGGGCTATTCTGGGGGTGTTCCATGTGCTTCAGGATGGGGAAGACAGTCTTCCTCCAAAACACTTCTCGTGAAACGCCTACACACCATATAACTTGGCAGCGGCATTAAAATTAAAGATAAAAACATACATATAAAAGGTTGATGAAATTCTAGATTACCTAATGTGAGAAGATCAAAAGAGCTAAGCATGCATAGCTTCCTAAAGCCACATTTACATCAGTCTGTCTATAAATCTTAGGTTTAGGTAATATTCAATTTTTCCCCCTCAACAGAGTTAATTAGAAATTTGAGAAAGGTATAATGACTTAATTGAATTGAAAGACATTATCTGCTAAAATGGAGATCACACAATAGAAGTACCAGAAACACTGTTTCTTTTCTATAATATCTGTTGTTAGTACAGTGTCACTCATGACATGTACACTGGCCACATCCAACCTCTCCATCTACCTTAAATAGCCTTGTCTGTAGGACCCGGTTCAGGACCTACAGTCTAGGCTGTTCTGTGTCTAGAGGCCGCCCCTAGATTGTTGGCCCCTGGCCAAAGGACAGCCCAAACAGGCTGGCCAACCATTCAACACTGTGTGAAAAGCTATGCTTGGCCAGATTACTCTCTTGGAAATTTAAAACAGAAGGACAGAAGAAATCTGTCAATTGGAAAGAGAAGAGACAGAGTAGCTGAGTCACATGAATAAGATTTTGATACCTTAACTCAACGGTAGACCCTTTTTTTCAGATTAAAAAAAATTTTTTTATTTATTCATTTGAGAGAGAGAGTGAGAGAAGCAGACTGTCCTCTGAGCAGAGAGCCCTATGTAGGGCTCAGTCCCAGGACCCTGGGATTATGACCTGAGCTGACCTCAGATGGTTAACATACTGAGCCACCCAGGCGCCCCGTGGACCTCTCCTCTCTCTGCAGTCTTATTATTTTAGTTCTCCTTCACGAAAAAAATCCCTCCCAAACTGGGTTTTTAATTTTCTAGTATATTTGTAAACAAACACCTCATCATCACAACTCAGTAAAGTTATGTGGGATTAAACTACCTGTTGCTGAGTCGAGACAACCGAGGCAGAGTGGGGCTTAAAGAGTCTGGGTCCCACAGCTTCTCAATGGCGCAATCGCGGTAACACAGGACAGTCAGCTGTGTTTTCCCATTAGACCACCACTCCTGTTTTTCGTTCACAGTTCTTTCCTCCCAGACGTGAGCCACACCAAGAGCAACGGAGTAAGGCAAGCAAAGCTCCCCTCTTACCTGTCTGCTGAACGGTAGTTATGGCCTGAGCATTGCACTGCAGCTGTAACATGTGCTTCAACATGGCCACCCCCCAGGTACTCAACTCGGAACACAAGACAGGTGCTGCGGCGTCCGGCTTCGAGGAGTCGGCTGCTTCCAGCTGCCTGCAGAGTGCCGACACGCTGAGGGCACAGAGGAATTTGTATTCTGGGCTATGGTGCTCCGTATGGGGCAAGAGGTGGAAGACAGCGTTGTAGTTACTTTCGTATTTGCCGTTGACATCACAGCCTGGAATTAGGGCCTGAACTATGTTGCCGTTTTCCTCACTCTCCTCCCCCAGGTCAGAACGGAGTGTGTGTACTGGATTCTCACTTTCAGGTGAGCACATGTCCCTGTTACTAATCTCACCGCTAAGCTTCCTTATGACTTTGCTGGCACCCTCGAATCTAGCTAAGAGAGTCGCCCTCAGCGCAACGTGGCAGAAGATACCCAGTGTGAGCAGCAGCCCCCCGAGGGGACACTCTCTGTTATGGTAGAGGCCCCAGGCCTGTTGCATACACTCGTGGCTGCAGTACTTGGCATAGCTGCAACCATCACAGGGAACCATGGCCAGCGTGTGTGTCAGACATCGGTGACAGTAGAGGTCTCCGTTGGTGACTCTGGTATCCCACTTGCTCACTAGGCCGTGATGTTTTGGCGGCCTTTCTCCCGGGTTAAGGACACTCACGAAAGCATCCTCCTTCACCAAGAGCTCTCCAGGGAGAATATCTTCTGTGGCAATCAGATAGCGGCCTCTTAAAGGATCCATGCACAGGCTGACAGAGGACGAGGCACAAGGAATCTGTCCATTCATCTCCCTTAGGTCCAAATCCTCGAAGATCTTCGTTAGAGTTGTTGGGAAGGTTGCTGAGAGCCTCTCCCTTTCTTGCACTTTCATCTTCAGACGACACAGGTTTCGCTGCAGAATTTGAAACTGGGCAGCTGCTACGGTTGGCTTGGCAGCAAAGTTACTTTCAAGAGCCCTGATGGTCTGGCCTGCCTCCTGTAGTCTCCCCAGGGTCACCAGACATTCCACCTTACGCAATGTCACCTTGGGTTGCAAACTTTCTGGATACCCATGCATCTGTGCCCTCGTGATGTCTTTAAGACACATCTGAAAATAGAGAGGAAATCCTCCATGAACCCCTTGGTCCTGACTCTTCAATGTCTACTGAAAATCTTAACAAACATCTACAGGAAAGTTAGAGATGATTAAAAATGGAGCGACTCTAACTGTATGCTTGCTTATTTCTTTAAATCATATTCTGCTGGGTGATTTTTTTAAGAAATTAAGTCATAGTTGCCAAGGATATTGAATTTGTCTTATTACATATTCCTGTTTTGAGGGCAAAAAAAAGTCTTACAGACAGAAGAACTGTAGCGATTAAGGGAGTAGGCTCAGGAGCCAGACAGATCTGCAGTCCGCTCCTGACCGCTTCTGACTAGCTGCATGACCTTGTGCAAGCAACTTAATTTCTCAGTATCTTAGTGTTCTCACCTGAAAAACACAGATACCTCACAGGGTTGTTTTAAGGATGAAATAAGGTAATATACCTAAGTGCTGAAAAGAGTGCATGCGTTCAATATATGGTAATTGCTGCTACAAGAAGGGAAATAAAAATAACCAATGTAGAGAGGTTATAAAGGGTTAGATGGTTCACAAGTTCTTCCAATTGTTGTCCTCAATTGCCTAGGACTTTCTTACTTAGAGCCCAGAGTTAAATTCTTGCTCGCCTCTTTTATTTCATTTTTGGAGAGAGAGACACAGAGAGAGATGGCAAGAGTGGCAGAGGGGGCAAAGGGAGAGGGAGAGAGAATCTTTTTTTTTTTTAAAGATTCTATTTATTTATTTGACAGAGATGACAAGCAGGCAGAGAGGCAGGCAGAGAGAGAGGGGGAAGCAGGCTCCCCGCCAAGCAGAGAGCCCGATGCGGGGCTTGATCCCAGGACCCTGAGATCATGACCCGAGCCGAAGGCAGAAGCTTTAACCCACTGAGCCACCCAGGCGCCCCAGGGAGAGAGAATCTTAAGCAGGCTCCACGCCCAGCACAGAGCCTGATGTAGAGCTTGATCTCAGGATCCTGAGATCATGACCTGAGCCGAAAACATGAGTCAGACGCTCAACTGACTGAGCCACCCAGGCGCCCCACTTGCTTGTCTCTTTCAGTTCAAAGGGCAGTAAGTGTGAACTTGTGATTATTCAATTAGTTCTTAACTCTAGGGCATATTTTAAAAATTCCTGTGGCATTCCAAAATGGATGTTACCAAAATGACATTTGAGAGTTTGGCTTTAGCCACCAATTGGGGAATGAGAAAAAAGCCACTCCTATCAAGCCCACTCCCTCGGGGCATACACAGGCATTTCGGCGCAACTTCTAGTTGCCCATTCAAAATGTGTATGGAGGGTGAACCATATTACCACAGGGATAACCTTGAACATGCTCCACTTATTAAAAAAACCAAACAAGTAAACAGTTTGCAAATCCTTGGAACCTGAGGTATTATTAGCAACACATGTCACAGCTCATCTTGACACTGAGAACTGCTGACCCACTGGATATCTATAGTCCCTGGCCCCGTGCCATGTGCCAGGACTCCTATCAACCAATACCACCCCACATGATCACCTGTGATAGGTAAAACGAATCAGGAGAAAGAAAAAATGCATCAGAACAAATTTGGGAGGATACCAATTTTCCTCCAACTTGACCAGTTCACAGCAGGGGCCAGTTTTAGTGCTCTAAGGTAGGAGCAGAGCTGAAGGTCTAGTCTTCTAGTGAACTCCCTACCAGTCGTCTCCAATCACACCAGGCACCCCGATACTCACTTCGTACTCATCCATGTAGAAGAGGGCTGCAGAGCGATTGGCATAACACAGTGAAATGTCCGCAGTGTGAGGCCTCGCATGTGATATTCCCTGCAAAACAATGAACCAGTTAAAAACATCAAAGGAAACTAGTATTTTTGAAAAAATAATTTCTATACCCAATGTGGGGCCAGAATGCATAACCCCAAGATCAAGAGTCATATGCTCCACCTACTGAGCCAGCCAGGCACACCAAAAACTAGCATCTTTAAAGTGTTTCTGGGGGGGATACCTGGGTGGCTTAGTCAGTTAAGTGTCTGCCTTCAAGTCAGGTCATGATCCCAGGGTCCTGGGATCAAGCCCCGCGTCCTGCTCAGTGGGGAGTCTGCTTCTCCCTCTCCCTCTGCTGCTTCCCTGTTTGTGTTTGCACACGCACTCTCTCTCTCTCTGACAAACAAATAAATAAATAAAATCTTAAAAAAAAAATAAACTTTTTTTTTTTTTTTTTTTTTCAGATAATAAGGGCTATACTATGAAAGATGATAGGAAATTGGTAAAGTTAGTGGATCTCTTTGTGCTTTGGCTTCATTTTTAACTACCTTAGAGCCAAGCCATGAAGATCAAGTGAGGCAATAAATATTCAAAGCACTTTGAAGTCAGCAGCATCAGACAGAGCTTCAGCCACAAACAATACTGAAGGTAAATGAAAATGGAGGAAAATATTGCAAGCACAATCCTGCACATAACAAAGGGTGAGTGGCACAAATAGAAATTCACAGAAGAAACACTAATGATACTTATTTCTTAGAAAACAAATAGTTAATTCATTTGTGGATCACAAAATATATGAAAACGAAAGCACACAATGTTTCCTTTTTTTTCTACCACCAAACTGGCAAGGATTAATAATTATCATAAAGGCAGCATCTCAAACCACTGGAGAAAAGATAGAGATTACTCAGTAAAATTATTGTGACCAGAAGGTAGCCACTGTAGACAAAGCTGGCTCTCTATGATAAACCGTTCATTAGGATAAATTCTAAATGGATCAAAATCTTAATGTAAAAAATGAAACTCACAGAGCACTAGAAGAAACTACAGGGATAACCTAAAAGCGATGTTGGAGTGAGGAATCCCTTTCTAACTATGATACAAAACCCAGAAGTTTTATAAGAGGTTAATAAATCTGACTATATAAAACATTTCTTTACAGCAAAAACCAATAAAAGCAATCTCAAAAGGCAAACATGGAACTGGAAAAAAATATCTGCAACTCCTATCACAGGCAAAGGGCTCATTTCTTTACTTTATGATTAGTTCCTACAGATCCGTAAGATGACGACCAATAATTCAATAGGAAAATATGCAAATAATAGGAACAGAGAGTTCTAATGGGAAATATAAATGGCTCGTAAACATATGAAAAAATGCTCAACTTCACTCCTAATCAGCAAAATGCAAATTAAAACTCTACTGGATTTTGAAATGATTATGCTAAGGGAAATAAGCCAGAAACACAAGGACCAATATTGTATGATTTCACTTGCATGAGGGGCCTGGAATTGGCAGTATCATAGAGACAGAAAGTAGAACAGAGGTTGCCTGAGGTGAGGGGGAAGGAAGGTATGGAGAGTTCCTGCTTGTTTGGGTTGGTGAGAATGTTCTGGAAATGTATAATAATGATGGCTACACAACACTGTGAATGTGCTTATTAATGCCACTGCATTATATATACTTAAAAATGGTTAAAATGGAACATTGTGTGTAGTGTGTATTTTACCACGATAAAAAAAGTTTTCATCTGATAAATTGAGAAAAGTCCCCAAGTCTACCGAGATACTATTTTTTAACTATCAGACCGGCAAAGATAAATAAAATTGATAGTGCACTGAGTTGTCAAAGGAGTGGGAAAATGGGCATTCTGTTATGTTGCCAGTGGGAGTACAAGTTGGTTTCATGATTAGGAAGGGCAAGTTAGCAATATGTATGTATCTTTCACGTACATCCGTATCATTTATATCTCCATTACACCAGCAATTCTTCTTGAGTTTATCCTACAGATAGAAGCCTTTACTCTAAAGATATGTATAAAATAACATATGCAAAGTTTCTCAACACTACGTTGTATGGAATAGCAAAAGATAGGAAACAACTTAGATCAATTATGTACAGATCTACAAGACACTGGTTAAATAAACTACACATCCATATTACGGAAAATCATGTAGCTATCAAGGAAACAATAAGGATGCTCTTCATGTGCTGATGTGGAATGATCTTCAAGATACTATTAAGTGAAAAAAGCATGGGGCTGAATAGTGTATACAGAATGTTATTTATATAAAAAGTGTGTATGCAGGAATAAGAGTATTTGTATTCATTTTTATATGCCAAAGTATCTCTGGAAAGATATATATATATATAAAAAAAAAGATTTATTTATTTCCTTGAGAGTGAGAGAGTGCACACATGTGAGCAGGGGGAGGTACAAAGGGAGAGAATGCAGCAGACTCCTTGCTGAGCACTGAGTGAGGAGCCTGAGGTGGGGCTTCATCCTAAGACCCTGAAATCAGGAGCCTGAGATCATGACCTGAGCTGAGATCAAGAGTCAGAGTAGTTTAACCAACTGAGCCACCCAGGTACCCCTGGAAAGATATATTTAACCAGGCTAGCTTCTGGTGTTGGGTAAACAGGTGGCGATAGGAACAGAAGAAATAGACTATATTATAAGTATACGCTCTACTTTTTGAATTGGAACTATGTAAATACATTTCCTATTCAAAAATAAATAGAAGGGCACCTGGGTGGCTCAGATGGTTAAGTGTCTGCCTTGGGCTCAGGTCATGATCCTAGGGTCCTGGGATCAAGCCCCCCCTGCCGGCTTCCTGCTCAGCTAAAAGTTTGCTTCTCCCTCTCCTTCTGTCTCTCCCCCTCCTTGTGCTCTTTCTCTCTAGCTCTCTCTCAAATAAATAAATAAAATCTTTAAAAATACATAGATAAAGTAATAATAAAATCTTTTTGTTTTTTAGGTTTTATTTATTTATTTGACAGAGAGAGCAAGAGCACAAGCAGGGAGAGCAGTAGAAGGAGAGGGAGAAGCAGGGTTCCTGCCAAGCAGGGAGCCCAATGTGGGGCTCTATCTCAGGACCTCGGGATCATGACCTGAACCGAAGGCAGATGCTTAACTATTTGAGCCACCCAGATACTCCAAAATCTTAATAACTAGTATTGCCCCCTTTCTTTCTACCTGCCTCTCTGCCTACTTGTGATCTCTCTCTCTCTCTCTCTGTCGAATAAATAAATAAGTTCTTTAAAAAAGGGGGGGGGCACCTGGGTGGCTCGGTGGTTTAGGCATCTGCCTTTGGCTCAGGTCATGATCTCAGGGTCCTGGGATCGAGCCCCGCAGCAGGCTCTCTGCTCAGCAGGGAGCATGCTTCCCTCCTCTCTTTCTACCTGCCTCTCTGCCTACTTGTGATCTCTCTCTCTCTTTCTTTCTGTCGAATAAATAAATAAAATCTTAAAAAAAAAATTAGTATTGCTAAGGATATAGAGAAATGAACGTTCCCATATTTCACTAGAAGGGTTGTTAACCAGTTCTTTCCTAGAGAACAATTCAGCATCAAGTACCAAAGGCCTTAAAGAAATACATTCAACTGACCCAGCAACTGCTCTTCTCGGAATTTATCCTAAGAAAACCATCAGATGTGTAAAAATATTTACATAGAAAGACGCTCCTTTGTAGCTCTGCAATACCAAGCAATCTGCAGCATTAGGAGATTTAAATCAAGTATAGTTCCCTGTAATGGAACACTGAGCTAGCTGTAAAAAATCATGGGCTAGTGGAAAATTTAATAACATGAGAAAATGGTCACAATAAATTGTTGAGGGAAAAAACCAGATTACAAAACAGTAAGTGCAGCATTATCCCAATTTTGTAAAAGAAAAACACATTTTCAGCGGAAAAAGTGTCTGGATGGATACAAGCAAAAATGTTAACAGAACCTATCATTGGTTATGGGATTTTTTTACTCCCTAGGCTTCTATTTTCCAAGTAAATTACAAAATACAGTACTTTGATAATGAGATAAAAACAACAAATATTATCTTTAAAAAGAAAGAAAATAGCGGCTTTGTAGAAAACTGCAAAGTCCCATAACCACCAAAATTCTAGCTTCATGAAATAGGAAGGCTCATCTCCCTCCACATCCAGAGCAAGGCTTCATTTTTTTTTAAGCCTTAATTTTTTGGTCTGATTTCACTTTTTTACTTGTTTTCCTTGAACAACTTCCCATGGGATCACATTTCTGATGTGCAAGCATAAAGTAGAAGAGATTAGCTCTGAAAAAGAACTATTAAGCCATTTATTAGTGTCTCATTACATCTAGTGAACCTTAATTCTTCAGCATTCACTAATGCTTACACGAGTCCAGTAAATACTTTATATGACAACATTACAAAGCAGAGCCTTCATCAGTCCCAGAGGCTGTTGTTCTAAGTCTGATAGTTGCTGGAAAACTAATTCCAAATATTAACACTTGGCCCTGGTAAAGACTCAGAGAAGGGGTACACCTTTCAGTTCATACTCATTCTTTCAATATGCAAGATCACAGATGGGGGGCAGGGGATCGGTTCACTCTTGCTTTAGGCCCATATTTGTCTCTTAAATGTTATGGAAGAAAGTCTCTCAGGGGTCCTGTTTCAGTTTCTACCATGGAAGCTGGACAGTAAGGCAGCAGATTGGTAAAAGCCACTCTTTCTCATCAAAATCTAGCTCAGTGGGTGCCTGGGTGGCTCAGTGGGTTAAAGCCTCTACCTTCGGATCAGGTCATGATCCCAGGGTCCTGGAATCGAGCCCCACATCAGGCTCTCTGCTTGGCGGGGAGCCTGCTTCCTTCTCTCTCTCTGCCTGCCTCTCTGCCTACTTGTGATCTCTGTCAAATAAATAATATCTTTAAAAAAAAAAAATCTAGCTCAGTGATGCTTAATTTTAAATATTGGCATACCTCATTTTAATGTGCTTTTCAGACATGGTATTATTTCCCCCCACAAAGGAAAGGTTTATGGCCCTCCTGCATCGAGCATGTCTGTTGGCACCGTGTAATAGTTGCGTGTCACAGTTCGTTAATTCCTGCAATACTTCAAGCCGTTCATCATTATTATATTTGTTATGGTGAGCTGGGATGAGTAATGATCACTTGCTGAAAGCTCAGATGGTGATATTGTTTTTAGCAGTAAAGTATTCTTAAATTAAGGTATGTATACTTTTTTTAAAAATTTTTTATTTCTTTGACATTTTTTTAAAAGATTTTATTTATTTATCTGATAGACAGAGATCACAAGTAGACAGAGAGGCAGGCAGAGAGAGAGAGGAAGGGAAGCAGGCTCCCCGCTGAGCAGAGAGCCCGATGCGGGGCTCGATCCCAGGACTCTGGGATCATGACCTGAGCCAAAGGCAGAGGCTTTAACCCACTGAGCCCCCCAGGCGCCCCAGGTACGTATACATTTTTTTGTAGACATCATGTTATTGCACACTTAACGGACAACGGTATGGTGTCAACAACCCTTAGATGCACCGGGAAACCAAAAAATTCACTTGACAAGCTTTACCGAGGTCGTCTGGAACCAAACTCACAATGTCTCCTAGGTATCTCTGCATCTGTTGACGACCTTCCAAATGGAGTTCGAACAGGCTGTGGCAACTGAACTTATTTTCCTTTCAGACCTCTAAGCCATACTGGTCGTGAACTATCACTGTGGCTAGCCACAAATCGAGGTGCTGTCTAAACTGGGACTATCAAACCAACAGCCTCGTTGGTCATCAGATAAAAATGGTATGCAATTCAATGACAGCTGACAGACACTGGGCAAGGCAGAGCCAGGGGTCCAATAAGCCTATAGTGCTACAAGGTGTCTGCGGGAATTTGAGAATAGAAGTTTCTGGATGAAACCCAGGACACGCAATACAAACTACCTGTTGTCCTGGCATACAACCAACAGCAGAATTCTGCCAGTTTTCTTTCTTTCTTTTTTTTTTTTTAAGATTTTATTTATTTATCTGACAGAGAGAGGGAGACATCACAAGTAGGCAGAGCAGCAGGTGGGGGAGGGAGGAGTGCGAAGCAGGCTCTCTGCTGAGCAGAGAGAGCCCAATGTGGGGCTCCATCTCGGGACCCTGAGATCATGACCTGAGGTGAAGGCAGAGGCTTTAACCCACTGAGCCACCAAGGTGCCCTTGCCAGTTTTATCAAATTCAATTCACAAATTATAAACAAAGCAACCAGTGGCTACACAATTCAGCAAAAAGCTTCTATCTTCTAAAGAAATACACATTGCTAAATTGTTAACATAGCCCCTTCTGCTGAGCTGGGGGTGCCTTACCTTAGAGTACATCACTGTGGCTCCCACATAATCCTTCTTCTGAAATTTTTTATTTCCTTCTTCTCTGTAGAAAGGGGGAGCGTTGGGGTCCTTTCCCATAAGGTAACCGCTAGCGAGACTTTTTAAAAACGCCTCATCCTCAGGCCTTCATGAAGAAATAAACAAAAAAGAGCACACATTTGTTATTTTAAGAGAAGCTCCTAACCATTGTACTTGAAATGGGAGTACCTGGAAAACCCTGGGACACATGAGATTGTGTCATGTAATGTGAATGGGGGAGAGTGACCTTGCCTAAAACAATGGATTCTTTGCTAATAATTTCCTTCTTCTCTACTCCCTTTCTACCTTTAAAAACCTTCCCTTTCCTGTAGCCCTTTGGAGCTCCCCTCTACTTGCTAGATGGGATGCCGCTCAACTTCTTCTTCTTCTTCTTTTTTTTTAAGATTTATTTATTTGAGGGGCGCCTGGGTGGCTCAGTGGGTTAAAGCCTCTGCCTTCCGCTCAGGTCATGATCCCAGGGTCCTGGGATCGAGCCCCACATCGGGATCTCTGCTCTGTGGGGAGCCTGCTTCCTCCTCTTTCTCTCTCTGCCTACTTGTGATTTCTGTCAAATAAATAAATAACATCTTAAAAAAAAAAGATTTATTTATTTGAGAGAGAGGGCATAAGCAGAGGGAAGACATGGAGGGAAAGGGAGTAGCAGGTTCCCCACTGATTAAGGAACCCGATATAGGGCTCAATCCCAGGACCTTGGGATCGTGACCTGAAGGCAGATGCTTAACTGACTGAGCCACCCAGGCACCCCAGGATGGTGCTCAATTTATGAATCAATTAATAAAGCCAATTTGATTGTTAAAATTTACTTGGTTCACTTGTATTTAACAAAGGAAATCACACAGCAATTCTTTTTTTTTTTTTTAAGATTTATTTATTTATTTATTTGAGAGAGAGAGAGAGAGAGTGTGTGTGTGTGCGCGCACAAGCAGGGAGAGCAGCTGAGGGAGAGGGAGAAGCAGTCTCCCCAATGAACAGGGAGCCCGATCCCACAACCCTCGGATCATGACCTGAGCCAAAATCAATAGTCAGATGCTTAACCAACTGAGCTGCCAGGTAACCCTAACACAACAATTCTAGGTACTATTTTTTCAAGTAATTCTGAAATTATTTTAACCTGAAAAGCTAAAAAAATAAGTATACAAATGCTCTATATTATAGTAAAATTAACAAATTTGATCTAATACACACACAAATATACACACACACTGGCAGTGGAGACTATACCTTTCTTCCATCAAGGAGAAATACTATAGAATACCCTAGATTCTCTCTTTGACTGTAAAGCAATAATGTAAAATACGTATAACGTGAAAACTAAAAATTCTCTTAAGCAATTCTTGGGTCAAAGAAATCAAAATCAAAACTTAAGAATGTTTAGAAAAGTGTATTTCAAAATTTTGCTTACAAAGAGCTGTAGTAGGGAATAGCTTTTAAACTATGATTCAGTATGATGCATCTGTGTATGTATATATTGAAATTTCACAAAACATTACTAAGTATGAGTTAATACCAAATACCTTATTAGTATTTAAACACAATATAGAAAAAAATCTCAACACAAAAACGAAAATTTAAAAATATTTTATTTAATTTAAAAGGTGTGCTTGGGGTGCCTGCGTGGCTCAGTTGGTTAAGCATCCCAACTCTTGATTTCAGCTCAGGTCATGATCTCAGAGTCCTGGGATTGAGCCCCATGTTCGGCTTTGTGCTCAGTGCAGAGTCTGCTTGTCCCTCTCCCTCTGCTCCTCCCTACACTGGGACTCTCTCTTTAAAATAAATAAGTAAAATCTTTAAAGTGTGCTTGTCTGCTCTAAATAAATTCCAGTCTAAAACTTTATGAGGACTATACCCCATGCATATCTGGTGTACCATAAGGCCTGTTCTTTTTAATTTTTTGTCTTAAATTAGGTTAACCCTGAAAATATTAGTTCAAACAAAAAGACTGTGGTGAACTGCAAAACTCTTCTTGCCTAACAATGGATATTCTTTATTCGAATCCAAAATGATGATAAATTCATATTGTCTAATTGTTCTTCAGGGCAATTAATAACTTAGCTGCCATCATTTTCTTTTCTTTAGGCACCAAGTTAACTCAGTAATTGATTCAAAGTTTTCAAAAGCAACTGGATATTCTATCTTTTTTTTTTTCGTATTTCAAATTTTCTTCTAGAATAGTACAATAAAAATTCAAGGAAGTGAGATAAAACAATTTTTCTAATTAATCTTTTTATGGTGGTAAAATATACATGAAAAAACTTACATTTTAGTCATTTTTAAGTGTACAGTTCAGTGGCATTAGGCACACTCATAATATTGTACAAACATCACCACCATCCATTGCCAGAACTTCGTCACCATTGCAAACCGCAACTCTGTACTCATCAAACGATAACTCCCCACTCCTCCTTCTCCCTAGCCTCTGATAGCCTCAGTTCTATGTTCTGTCTCTATGAATTTGTCTATTCTAGGTACTTCAGGTAAGTGGAATCATATAATATTTACCCTTTTAGGCCTGGCTTATTTCACTTAGCATATTATTCCTAGGATTCATCCCTGTTGTAGCATGTACCAGAATTTCATCTTTTATGGATGCAGAATATTCTATGTATATACCAAATTTTGTTTATCCATTCATCTGTGGATGGACATTTGGGTTGTTTCCATTTTGGACTATTGTGAAAAATACTGTCATGAACATTGGTGTGCAAATATATCTGTGCAAGTTCTGTTTTCAATTCTTTGGGGGTACAATTGCAAAAGTGGGATTGCTTGATCATACAGTATTCCTACTTTTAATTTTTTTTTAAGATTTTATTTACTTATTTGACAGAGAGCACCAGCTGGGGGAGAGGGAGGGAGAAACAGACTCCCTACTGAGCAGGGAGCCCAACACAGGGCTTTAGCCCAGGACCCTGGGCTAAAAAAGTCAAGACCCTTCATGACGTGAGCTGAAGGCAGACGATTAATCCACTGAGCCACCCAGGCACCTGTCTAGTTCTAATTTTTTTAGGAATTACACTACTCTCCAGAGTGGTTATACCACTTTATAGTCCCACCAGCAATGCACAAAGGCTCTAGTTTCTCTATATCCTCACTGACTCGTGCTATTTTCTGGGTTTTTTCCCTAGGAGTCATCCTAATAAATGTGAGATGTTATTTCATTGTAGTTTTGATTTGTATTTCCCTAGTGACTTTTCATGTGCTTACTGGCCATTTATATAACCTCTTTGGAGAACTATTTGAGTAATTCATCCATCTTTTTAAAGTTTTTTATTTTTAAATTTTTTTAATTTGAGAGAGAATGAGTGAGTGAGAGCATAAGCAGTGGGGAGGGCCAGAGGGAGAGGGAGAAGCAGACTCCCTGCTCAGCAGGGAGCCTGATGCGAGGCTTGATCCCAGGACCCCAGGATCATGACCTGAGCTGGAGGCAGACACTTAACTGACAGAGCCACCCAGGTGACCTTTTTGTCCATTTTTTAATCAGTTTGTTTGTTTTCTTGCTGTTGAGTCTAAGAGTTCGCTATATATTCTAAATACTAACTCTTATCAGATATGTGATTTGCCAATATTTTCTCCCATTCTGTGGGATGCTTTTTCTTTCTTTTTAAGGATTTTACTAATTTATTTGACAGACAGAGATCACAAGTAGGCAGAGAGGCAGGTAGAAAGAGAGGAGGAAGCAGGCTCCTCCTGCTCTCTGCTTAGCAGAGAGGGGACTCGATCCCAGGACCCCAGGATCATGACCTGAGCTGAAGGCAGAGGCTTTAACCCACTGAACCACCCAGGAACCCCTGTGGGATGTTTTTAAAAATCTTTTTAGTTTTAGTAATCTCTCTGCCTAATGTAGGGCTTGAACTTATGACCCTGACATTAAGAGTCACATGCTCTACTGACTGAGCCAGTCAGGTGCCCCTCCATGGGTTGCCTTTTTACTGTTATTATCTTTTTATGCACAAAGTATTTTAATTTTCATTTGTTGTCTATTTTTTCTCTTGTTGTCAGTGTCTCTGGTGTTATATCCAAGAAAATATTGCCAGCCAGTCATAAGCTTTTGCCTTAGGTTTTCTTCTACAAGTTTTATAGTTTTAGTGCTGAAGTTTTAAGTCCCTGGGCTATTTTTTTTTTTTTTTTTTTTTTTTTTTAATCCCTGGGCTATTTTGAGTTAGCTTTTGTATCTGGTATAAGGTAAAGGTCCAACTTCATTCTTTTCATGTGGATTCTAATTAGGGAGCAGACAGAAAGAATCAAGTTTTTTCTTCCAGTCTTGCCTTTTCTCTCTAGACACCTACAAAGGGAAAGCCTCTCTTGTCAACCAGCACAGGGTACAGAGGATAGTACGTCTGATAATTTTTTTGTTTTTCATGACTGACTTTTTTGAAGACTCAAGGCCAAGAAATGTTCCACATTCTGGTTTTGTGTCATTGCTTCCTCATGATCAGGTTCAGATTAAACAATTCTTGTCAAGGATATTAGTACATAGATAAATCTGTATATTTCCTATTGCTTCAAGTCAGGAGACATATAATATCAAGAAGTCCCCATTGGTGATGCTAAGTTTGGCTGCTTGGTTAAAGTGGTGATTGTGGATCTCTCCAATGTAAAGATACCTTTCCCTTTGAACTTAGTAAGTAATCTTACTTTCAAAGTATGGGTCATACTTTGAAACCATGTAAATAACCTGTTCGAATGGTCTTTCTTCTAATGGTCTGAACATCCATCGATGACCACTGCCAAAATTAGTTATTATCCTGGGTTATAAAATGGTGATTTTCTAGTTCTATCATTATTTCTAAATTTATTAATTGGCTTTCTGTAAAGAAAAATATTTCCTCCTTTCTTTCTTTTACTTATTTATGTCTTTGAGTATCACCATAGACTTAAAATAATTTAATGTTAGAAACTATTTTTATAATACATTTTGATGTTCCATTTTCCTAAATTTGGCCAGTGGGAACTTCTTCAGGTTGTCTCTTATGTTCTCTTTTTATACAAATCCATTAGTCTTTGAGTGCTTCCTTGCTTTCTGGTACAACAAGGTATGCCGGTTGAATCAGTACAAAATCAAAACAAACAGTGTGGATAATGAGTCTGTTTAGGATTTCCCAGGACAGTGAGACATTATTAATTGTGGGGGAGGGCCATCGTCCTCAAAAGGTCTTCGATACTGATAAAAGTTACCTATTTTGGGAAAACATTCCTCAAAGACTAAACCAGCAAGAAAGAAAAGTATATGCCTGGCTTTAAACTTTAAAGGGTTAATTCATACTTTCATTTAATGGGCATGCATATAGAGTATAAGTTTAAATGTTTTGGTCACTTTAGATTATGACTGAATAGTTTTACCAACAAGTCTTCAGAGCTACCTTGTTCTAAGTAAAGCAGTTTGGGGATGAAGCAGTGACAGATACACAGGAAAAATTAAAATGGAGGCAATTATTAACTCCAGGGAAAACAAGAGTTGTACAAGAAGAGAAATGTAATTCGAAGTCACTTCGTAGTTTATATTAGTATTTACATAGACATTTGTTTAACCAATATTCTACTGATTATATTACATTATAAGCTATAATATCGTTATGATGATGAGGCAAAAACAAAGTATATACATGTGATTTGGAGTTAAGAGAGCAAAATTTGACATCTACAGCTAAAAATTCAAAAAACAGCAATATTAGCATACTGTTAGAAATATGAAATTAGATACCAGAGAAAACAATTAAAGCAGCATCCTCTGGGGAATGGGAATGGGGAAGAATGAGACAAAGGGATGCTGTTTTTCTTTATAAGCTGTGAATTACTACTTGACTTCTTGTGCTGTGTGTGTATTATTTTGATAAAAAATTCAACTAAAAATGGAAAATATGGAGCGCCTGGGTGGCTAAGTCATTAAGCGTCTGCCTTTGGCTCAGGTGGTGATCCCAGGGTCCTGGGATAGAGCCCCACATCAGGCGGGCTCCCTGCTGGGCAGGAAGCCTGCTCTCCCACTCCCCCTGCTTGTGTTCCTTCTCTCACTGTGTCTCCGCCAAATAAACAAATAAAATCTTTTAAAAAATAAAGGAAAATGTTTCCATTTATTTATTTACGTATTTAAATTTTTTAAAAAGATTTTATTTGTTAGAGCAAGGAGGACAGTGAGCACAAGCAGGGGTCGTGGCAGGCAGAGGGAGAAGTGGGCTCCCCCTGAGCAGGGAGCAGGATGCTGGACTTGATCCCAGGACCCCAGGATCATGACCTGAGCCGAAGGCTCAGTGGCTTAAGCAACCGAGCCACTCAAGCGTCCTGAAAATATTTCCATTTAATAAGGTACCTAGTCTATACATTTTTACAGGATATTTCCACTAGTCTTTAAGAATCAAATGATCCCTACATTATATGAACTATTTCAGAGCATAGAGAACAATGGGAAGCTCTTCAATTCATGCTAGGAAGTCACCATAACCCAGATACCAAGAGTTGACGAAGCATGGGCACATGCACATACATGCACACACACACACAAGAATACGTAAGCTAATCAAATTAATGAACACAGACATAAAAGTATTAGAAAACTGAATCGAGCCATGTGTTAAAAGAATGATGGATAATAAATAGTTTATCTCCAAGACAGTTCAACTTCAGTACATATATAAATGTAAGTCCGGGGCGCCTGGGTGGCTCAGTGGGTTAAAGCCTCTGCCTTCGGCTCAGGTCATGATCCCAGAGCCCTGGGATCGAGCCCTACGTCAGGCTCTCTGCTCAGCAGGGAGCCTGCTTCCTCCTCTCTCTCTGCCTGCCTCTCTACCTACTTGTGATCTCTGTCTGTCAAATAAATAAATAAATAAAATCTTTAAAAAAAAAAAAAATGTAAGTCCTATAGTAACAGATCAAAGGAGAAAAAGAAAATGACTGTTCCATCCAAAACATATTAAAAAATAGTATTTGATAAAATTCAATACCTATTTATGATAGAATATAGGCAACTTCCCTTAAACTGAAAATGGGTATGTACTATAAACCTACGGCAAATGTCCTAACTGGCTGTTACTATTCAATATTGCACCGGAGATCCAACTAATGCTATGATAATTAAAAGATAAAATAAGGGGGCATGCCTGGGTGGCTCAGTGGGTTAAAGCCTCTGCCTTCGGCTCAGGTCTTGATCCTAAGGTCCTGGGATCGAGCCCCGAATCGGGCTCTCTGCTTGGCAGGGAGCCTGCTTTCCCCCCTCTCTCTCTCTGCCTGCCTCTCTGCCTACTTTTGATCTCTGTCAAATAAATAAATAAAATCTTAGGGGAAAAAAAAAAGTTTGGGGCACCTGGGTGGCTCAGTGGGTTAAAGCCTCTGCCTTCGTCTCAGGTCATGATCCCAGGGTCCTGATCGAGCCCCACATCAGGCTCTCTGCTAGGCAGGGAGCCTGCTACCCTTCCTCTCTCTCTGCCTACTTGTGATGTCTCTCTCTTTGTCAAATAAATAAATAAAGTCTTAAAAAAAAAAAGATAAAATAAGGGATAAAAATATTGGAAAAGAGGATTACTCTTTGTAGATATAGCTATTTGCCTAAAAATTCCAAGTGAATTGGCATAAAAACAATAAAATATGTGAAAATACAGTTAGTCGGCCAGTATAATCTGAGAAAAAAATTCCGAGCTTTTATTTATACCACCAATTATCAGTTAGAGAACATAATTGGGGGAGAAAAAGTCTTATTCACAATAATAACAAAAACAGTAAGTAAGAATAAATCTAAGAGGGAATGTACAAGACTCATACAAAGAAAACAATAAAACTTAAGGCTATAAAAGACGCCCTAAACGAATGGCAAGACATACCCTTTACTTAGATGAGGAAATTTAATATTGTAAAGATGTCAAGTCTCCCTAACTGTATCTATAAATCCAACATAATCCCCAACAAAAACCCAGTATTGTTTTTTCAAATAATTTATTTATTTGACAGAGAGATAGCACAAGTAGGCAGAGCAGCAGGCAGTGGAAGAGACAGAAACAGGTTCTCCACCGAGCAGGGAGCCTGATGCGGGGCTCGATCCCGGGACCCTGGGATCATGACCTGAGCCGAAGGCAGAGGCTTAACTGACTGAGCCACCCAAGTGCCCCCAAAACCCAGTATTTTTTACGGATCCTGACAAGCCAACAAAAGTTACAAGGGGGAAATGTGCAGAAAATACCCAAGATATTCTTGAAAAAGAATGAGTATACATGTGTGTGGGAACTTGGCCTAACAGAAGCCATGTCTATACCAGACTTCCATGCTTTTGAGTGCTTCTTCCTTCTGCTTCCAATAATAAAATCTCAGGAAGAAAACCATTTCTTGTGGTTGAAGTAGGGAAGACCCCAATGTGGCAAAGGGTTGAGCACGTGCTAACAGGCCTGGCCAATCAGAAAGGCCCCAAACCCTTGGTTGAAAGGATTCACTGGCAGTCAAAATCAGGTTGATTGGAATCCAATCCAGACCTTTTCTGCCCAAACTCTCTAGGAAAGATGGCCTCTTTTGTTGTGGTTTCTTGTGGTTCAGGCTGTGCCCAAGCCTACCAGTGTTTATTATGTCCATCAGGTGTAGAATTTGAGAGATGAAGAGAGAGTCCGATGCCATCCAAGGCCATGGATTAAAATCTGCCTTTGGATATCCTAGTTTCATAGTGCCTACATTTCCTAATTGAGCTAGGTTTCTGTTTCTTGAAACTGACAGAATTCTAATACGATACTATAAAGTCACAGTAAAAAACCCTTTAGTTTTGGCGTAGAAATAGAGTCTAGAAACATTTATGGGTTAAGTGTTAATTTAATTTTTAATAAATATGGCATTTTGAAGGACTAATAAAAAAGAAATAATAACACTAAAACAACAAATAATAAATAAATGATAAAAAACAAGTAAGAAATAAATAAACTAAAAATAATAAATAAATAATTAAATAATAAATAAATGCCGAAGAAAAATTATCTGGAAAAAGAACACTCTCTCACATCACATACAAAAATAAATTCCAGGGGTGCCTGGGTGGCTCAGTTGTTTAAGTGCTCGACTTTGGCTTAGGTCATGATCCCACAGTCCTAGAATCGAGTCCCATGTTGGGCTCTTTGCTCAGCGGGGAGACTGTTTCTCCCTCTGCCTGCTGCTCCCCCTGCTTGTGCTCACTCTCTCTGACAAATAAATAAAATCTTTAAATTCCAGATGAATTTGATAGTGAAAACTAAAACACAAAACTATAAAAAAGATGTTTGAAAAAAACTAAGAATATTTTTATAATCTTGGAGTAGACCATCCTAAGCAAGAGACATAACTCAGAAGCCATTAAAAATGACAGATAAACCTATATAAAAGTGAAAGCACACACAATTTATATACAATGCAAAAACACTGCAAGTAAAATAAAGAGAAATAGCAGACTGGGAGAAAAATTAGTCACATATATAGCAAAGAATTATGTGGCCAGAGTTTTGAAGATCTCCTATAAATTCATAAAAGACAGACAACCCAGTAGAAAAACAGGCAAAGGACAGAAATGAACAGTTTGTAGAAGGAATATAGATGGCTGTGATGTCAGAAATGATGCGTTCCTTCACTAGTAATCAGAAAAATGCAAAACAAAACAAAACTAAACAAAACCACAACTACTGGACTCTTTTATCCTAAATTTGGCAAAATTAAAATTAAAGACTTGTTTTCTAGGGGCTCCTGGGTGGCTCAGTGGGTTAAAGCCTCTGCCTTCGGCTCAGGTCATGATCTCAGGGTCCTGGGATCAAGCCCTGCACTGGGCTCTCCGCTCAGCAAGGAGCCTGCTTCCCCCTCTCTCTCTGCCTGCCTCTCTGCCTACTTGTGATCTCTCTCTCTGTGCCAAATAAACAATAAACAACAACAACAACAACAACAACAAAAACTTGCTTTCTAGTGTCTTCAAGGATTATAGGGAAGTGATTTTCATACGTTGTTCATGATAAACTGGTGAAGTTTTTTGGAAGACAATTTGTCAGTATTTATTAAATTTTAAAATACCCGTAACAAGTGATTGCAACCATACCTCTTCTAAGAATCTATCTTAAATTCTTGGGGCGCCTGGGTGGCTCAGCGGGTTAAGCCTCTGCCTTCAGCTCAGGTCATGATCTCAAGGTCCTGGGATCAAGCCCCGCATCGGGCTCTCTGCTCAGCAGGGAGCCTGTTTCCCCCTCTCTCTCTGCCTGCCTCTCAGTCTACTTGTGATCCCTCTCTCAAATAAATGAATAAAAAAATTAAAAAAAAAAAGAATCTATCTTAAATTCTTAAATATATATACAAAAACATATAAAAAAAGTTGTCTGGATGCCTTTGTGGTTCAGTTGGTTAAGCATCTGCCTTTGGCTCAGGTCATGATCCAGGGTCCTGGGGTCAGGACCTGCATCGGGCTCCTAGCACACTAGGAAGCCTGCTTCTTCCTCTGCCTGCCTCTCTCCTTGCTTGAGTGCACACTCTCTCTGACATATAAATAAAATCTTTAAAAAAAAAAAATTGTTCGCTGTCACATTGTAATTAAAAATACAAGTGAAAATAATTGCCCCTCAACAGGGAAAGAATAACTACATTATGGCCTAACTATACATGTAATATCACTGGGTTGCCTGAAAGATCAAGTATGACATTGGAGAAAACATCCTAGAACAAAGCACATAATATTATATAACCGAATAGAGAAACGGATATGTATATATTCATTTACAATTGTAGAAGAATACATAAAAAGAACTAAAAAACTCCAATAAACAGTGGTTATTTCTGTGGAACTGAATGAGAAGGGTAAAAGAGAAACTTTCCTGTTAAACTTCATTAAATATCATTTCAAATATGATGTATTTCTAACTTGTGAACCTCTGTGAAAAAGACTAAAAGAGGACAAAAAAATAAACCCCAAACCCAACTATTACCCTAATTGTACCAGTTTGTACCCAAACTACCAAGGCTCAATGCTGTGCTCATTATTTCTTCCAACTAAAATCTGAGTGCCTGCTATGTGCGAGACACTGTTGATAGTTGCGGGCACAGAGATAAAGATGTTAACACTGAACTTCAAAGGTATGAGTTTAAAAGCTCTCACTTATATGTCATATTGAGTATTAATACGTGCCAATTGGTAAAGAGCTTTATACATATTTCCAAACTGTCATCCGATCAGTATTTATTAAATACCTGGGGTTTTTTGTTTTTTAAGATTTTATTTATTTGACAGACAGAGATCACAAGTAGGCAGAGAGGCAGGCAGATAGAGAGAGAGAGAGAGAGGGAGAAGCAGGCTTCCCGCCGAGCAGAGAGCCCAATGTGGGGCTCTATCCCAGGACCCTGAGATCATGACCTGAGCCGAAGGCAGAGGCTTTAACCCACTGAACCACCCAGGCGCCCCATGTTATGTTTTTTTTTGAAAAAACAAAAGTCTGTTTTTCTGCAGCAAGACAGACACAGACAAGATGTACCCTCATGGAGTTTATAGTTCAGTAGTGAAGACAGACAGTAAGCAAATGACTACACAAATATAAAAAGGAAAGCTAGATAGTGTTGTAAATGTATAAAAAATGAAGGTGAGCCAGCTGGGACTCAGAGAAGACTTTCCTGAGGAAAGCTCTGGGTGACCCTGAAGGATGAGCAGAACTTAATTCGGGTGTAGAGGAGAAGGGAGGCACCAGGAAAAGCATTTCAGGCAGGAGAAATACAGGGAGTCAAGGCCATGTGGCAAGAAGAAGCAGAGTGTGTGTCAACAAGTTAAAGAAGGCCCATATGCTGAGAACAGGAGTGGGGTGAAGAGGAGGCCAGGCAGGGACGCCTGGGTGGCTCAGCTGGTCAAGCATCAGCTTTCAGCTCAGGTCACAATCCTGGGGTCCTGGGATTGAGCTCCACATTGGGCTCCCTGCTTGGCAGGGAGTCTGCTTCTCCCGCTCACTCTCCTCCTGTGTTCTTGAATGCTCTCTCTTTCAAATAAATAAATAAAATCTTTAAAAGAAAAAAAAAAAAAAAAAAGAGGAGGCCAGGCAGATAGGCAGTGGCCAACTGCAATGTCTTGCTGGCTATATTAAGTTGAGAAATTAGGCTTTCTTGTAAGAACAAAGAAGACTCCTGAAAGATTTTAAGTGAGAGCAATAGAATCTGATTTCTGTTTTGAAAAATGATTCCTGTTGGGGCATAGGAAATAGTCTGGAGGGAGGTAAGTATGCATCTGGGAAGTCATGGTCTGGCTACTGGTAGTAATTTGGATCAGGGAGGTCAGGGGAAGGACATTGGTTTTTTTTTGGTCACTGCTGTAAAAAATTCCCACCAAATTAGTGGCTTAAAACAAACAAAAATGTATTATCTTACATTCTGTCATGGGGCTCAATGAGCTAAAATCCAGGTGTTGGTAAAGACGTGCTGCTTTCTGTAGGCTCCAGGGGAGAATCTGTTTTCTTACCTTTTCCAGTTTCTAGAGGCTGCCTGCATTCTCTGGCTTGTAGCTCCCTTTCTCTACCTTCAAAACCCACAGTGCTGCATCTCTCTGACAATTCTTTCACTAGTTCTATCTCCCTCTGACCCTTCTGCTTCCCTTCTCCACTTTGTAGGATTCTTGTGATTACACTGGGCTCACCAGGATAATCCAGGCTACTCCGCCTATTTTAAACTTGGCTCATTGGCAATCTTAATCCCATCTGCAAACTTAACTTCTCTCTATCATGTAACTTAATATATTCGTAAATTCCAGGGATTAGGATGCAGAGAACATTGGAATATACACCTACCACAAAGGAAAAGGGGGAGAACCACATTGATTTTATTGCAAAATTTTAAATATATGTTTTGCGGCTCTCCTGGGGATTACAAAATGAATCCCTGATTCATTTATCATCTTCAGTTAGTACTTTTGCCATTTCCCAAACTATACAGAAGAACCTTAAAACAATTTACCTCCATTTGCCCATTTGTCTATTATCACGTCTTAACTTCTAAATGTTCTAAGTCCTGTAAAAACATTATTACTACCATTGTTTTAAATAATGATTTTAAAAATATTTAGTCACATATTTCTCTCCTCTGGTAACTTTCATTCCTTTCTGCAACTGTATGCTTCTATCTGGGATTTTTTTTTTTAAGATTTTATTTATTTATTTGAGAGAGAATGAGAGAGAGCACAAGAGTGGGGGAGGGGCAGTGGGAGAAGCAGACTCCCCACTGAGCAGGGAGCATGACATAGGATTCCATCCTGGGACTCCAGGATCATGACCTGAACTGAAGGCAGTCCCTCAACCAACTGAGACACCCAGGCGCCCTAAGATGATTTTTAACTAGGAACTTCCTTCAGTATTTCTTGAGGCTCTAATCTGCAGAAGATGGTCTCTCAGAATTTTGGGGGGGGGGCCTGAAAACACCTTTATTTTGTATTCATTTTTGAAAGGTACTTTATAACTTTTTATTTTTAATTTTTTATTAAAAAAATTTTTTTTAATGTAATCTCTACTCCCAACATAGGGCTTGAACTCATGATCCTGAGATTAAGAGTCACAAACTCTCCCAACTGAGTCAGCCAGGTGCCCCACATGTCTAGTAATCTTTTACTGTGTTCTTGACTGTGCATAGAAGACCCAATAAAGCTAGATGACATTTTCCACTGTCAAAGTACCCCCCTCCTATGTTAGGCAGATAGGATTAGGGGCTGGCCAACCTTCATCTAATTGAAAATTGAATTGGATCAGGGTGGGCTACCATTTTCTGTTTTGTTTTTTTTTTTTAAAGTAATCTCTGTATCCAACATGGGGCTCAAACTCACAACCCCAAAATCACGAGCTGCACAGTCTACTGACTGAGCCAGTAACCCCTGGTTTCTCCCTGTTCCTTGGTCTGGTCCTCCTTAGATTTTTTTTTTTTTAAGATTTTATTTATTTATTTGACAGAGAGAGAGAGAAAGACAGTAAGAGAGAGAATACAAGCAGGGGGAGTGAGAGAGGGAGAAGCAGGCCTCCCGCTGAACAGGGAGACCGATGATGGGCTCAATCCAAGGAGCGTGGGATCATGACCTGAGCCGAAGGCAGATGCTTAACGACTGAGCCACCCAGGTGCCCCCTCCTAAGCTTTTGGTTGAGAGCTTCGAAGTTCTCTGTCTCCTCACGCCTAAAATCTTTGGTCTCAGGACATTTTGAGCTTAGATTTTTAACCTACCGTACTATAGATGTTCAAAATCTGGCAAATGTGTTAAGAGGGAGAACATTCGTTTCAAGCCCCTTTCCTCAGTGGGATCTTACCATTGTTAAAACAGCAGAAATTTTATTCTGCCTTTTTGGTTGGCCTCTTGCACTTCCTGAGAACTCAGAAAATGTCCTAGGACATAAACCTACTGTTTGGGCCTTGAATTTGGGGCTCCTCTATTTTTTTAAACATTTATTTATTTTTTTCAGAATCTCTACACCCAATGTGGGGCTCAAACTCATGATCCCATGATCAAGAGTTGTATCCTCCACTGACAAAGGCAGCCAGGCCATCCCCAATGAGTTATTTTAAAATACAGAATGGTTGGGGCGCCTGGGTGGCTCAGTCGGTTAAAGCCTCTGCCTTCGGCTCGAGTCATGATCCCGGGGTCCTGGAATTGAGCCCCACATCGGGATCTCTGCTCAGAGGGGAGTCTCCTTTCCCCCAGCCCCTGACGTGCCTGCCTCTCTGCCTACTTGTAATCTGTCTGTCAAATTAACAAAATCTTAAAAAATTACAGAATGGTTCATAGGTTTCTAGCTTTAGGAACTGAAATAAGGCAGTGTAATTTACTAAGATAGGTACCACTGGAAAGGACTATGAGTTTCATTTTGGATATGTTGAATTTTAAGGATTTTTAAAAAGATCACATTTTTTATTTGACAGAGAGATAGATATATACAGAGAGAGAGTGAGAGCGTTTGCATGCACAAGCAGGGGGAGTGGTAGGCAGAGAGAGAGGGAGAAGCAGGCTTCCCTATGAGGAGGGAGCCTAACATGGGGCTCAATCTCAGGACCCTGGGATCACAACCTAAGCCAAAGGCAGACACTTAACAGACTGAGCCACCCAGGAGCCCCTGAATTTTAAGTATCTTTGAGACTTTAAGTAGTCCGCTGGATTTAGAGATTGGAGTCTCAGAAGAGAGGTGAGAGCTAGACATAGAATTTTCTTTTTTTTTTTTTTAAAGATTTTATTTATTTGACAGCGAGAGAGAGAGAGATCACAAGTAGGCAGAGAGAAAGAGAGAGGGAAGCAGGCTCCCCGCCAAGCAGAGAGCCCGATGTGGGACTCGATCCCAGGACCCTGAGATCATGACCTGAGCCGAAGGCAGCGGCTTAACCCACTGAGCCACCCAGGCACCCCTAGACATAGAATTTTCAAGGTAATCAGCATATAGGACGTAACTGACGTCATGGGTGTGAATGAGACTATATCAGTTGAGAATACAGAGTGGAAAGGAAAGAGAGCCTAGGGGCACCTGGGTGGTTCAGTTGGTTGGGCAACTGCCTTTGGCTCAGGTAATGATCCTGGAGTCCTGGGATTGAGTCCCTCATCCGGCTCTGCATTTGGCAGGGAGTCTGCTTTTTCCTCTGTCTCCCCTCTCATGCTCTCTCTCTTGTTCACTCTCTCTCTCAAGTAAATAAAAACTTTTTTTTTTTAGATTTTATTTATTTATTTGACAGAGATCACAAGTAGGCAGAGAGGCAGACAGAGAGAGAGAGAGAGGGAAGTAGGCTCCCTGCTGAGCAGAGAGCCCGATGTGGGGCTCAATCCCAGGACCCTGAGATCATGATCTGAGCTGAAGGCAAAGGCTTAATCCACTGAGCCACCCAGGCGCCCCAATAAATCAAATCTTTAAAAAAAAAAAAAAAAGAGAGAGAGCGAGCCTAGGCTGGAGTCTGGAGGAACTCCAACATTAAATAACCAGGCAAATTCTCTTGATTTACATTCCTTTCAGTACACCAAAAGTTCAAATGTTTCTTGCGGATTATGACATCTTGCTGTTAGTAAACCATACCAAATTACCTTTGGATAACTCTGCCTATTACTATTTTCATCAACAGATGTCTATCATCTTCAGAAATTCTGTAAAGGGAATCCACACATCCTGCAGAGCTTTAGACATTATTTTTCAAGTTTTAGGTCACAACTGAGTGGGCCATGAAATCAATTTAGTGGGTCCTGATTAATATTATTTTTTAAAGATTTTATTTATATATTTTGGGGGGAGGAGAGGGAGAGACATCTCAAGCAGACTCTACGTTAAGTGCAGAGCCTGACAAGGGGCTTGATCCCATGACCCTGAGATCATGACCTGAGCCAAAACTAAGACTTGTTCACTTAACTGACTGTGCCACCCAGGCTCCCTGATTAGTATTTTTATTTATTTGTATTTTTAATTTAAAAAATTATTATTATTATTATTTTATTTTATTTTTTTTTAAGATTTTATTTATTTGACAGAGAGAGATCACAAGAAGGCAGAGAGGCAGGCAGAGAGAGAGAGGGAGAAGCAGGCTCCCCACCAAGCAGAGAGCCCGATGCGGGGCTCGATCCCAGGACCCTGAGATCATGACCTGAGCCGAAGGCAGCGGCTTAACCCACTGTGCCACCCAGGCGCCCCTATTATTATTATTTTAAAGATTTTATTTATTTACCTGAGAGAGAGTGTGAATGAGTGTGTGCTACCAGCAGCAAGGGCAGAGGGAGAGGAGAAAGCAGACTCCCCACTGAGCAGGGAGCCTGATGTGGGCCTTGATGTCAGGACCCTGAGATTATGACCTGAGCTGAAGGAAGCCACTTAACCAACTGAGCCTTCCAGGTGCCCCTATTTGTACTTTTTAAAGATTTATTTATTTATTTTAAAGAAAGAGAGAGAGAGAGAGGAGAGAGCACGCACTGGGTGATCCCTTGAAACAGGAGGCAGCAAACTCTTCCTGTGGAAAGTCTGAGAGTAAATATTTAGTTTTTTTGGGTCAAGAGGAAAATCAAGGCTATTACAGAGGTATATCTACAACAAAAGAGAAGATAAATTTCTATAAGATTTTTGATAAAATTACAATAATTGAGTTTAATTTTTTGTAATACAGACCTACTTTTAAAAATACTTATTTGAGGGGCGCCTGGGTGGCTCAATGGGTTAAAGCCTCTGCCTTCGGCTCAGGTCATGACCTCAGGATCCTGGAATCGAGCCCCGCATCGGGCTCTCTGCTCAGAGGGGAGTCTCCTTCCCCTCAGCCCCCACCGCGCCTGCCTTTCTGCCTACTTGTAATCTGTCTGTCAAGTAAATAAAATCTTAAAAAAAAAAAAAAACTTATTTGAGGGGCACCTGGGTGGCTCAGTGGGTTAAGCCTCTGCCTTCGGCTCAGGTCATTATCTCAGGGTTCTGGGATCAAGCCCTGCATTGGGTTCTCCGCTGTCTGTCTGTCTCTCTGCTCAGCAGGAAGCCTGTTCCCCTACCACCCCCTGCCTGCCTCTCTGCCTATTTGTGATCTCTCTGTCAAATAAATAAAATTTTTTTTTTAATTTTAAGATTTTATTTATTTATTTGACAGACAGAGATCACAAGTAGGCAGAGAGGCAGGCAGAGGCCAGGGGTGGGGCGGGGAGCAGGCTCCCAGCTGAGCAGAGAGCCCAATGCGGGGCTCGATCCCAGGATCCTGGGATCATGACCTGAGCTGAAGGCAGAGGCTTTAACCCACTGAACCACCCAGGCGCCTCTCAAATAAATAAAATCTTTAAAAACGAGTCAGACACTTAACCGACTGAGCCACCCAGGTGCCCCTCAACTTCCATCTTTTCAGCTAAACTGTAAGTGATCACACTATTTAATACTACAACCTCCAGTCTCACTCCTGGCACTGCCTATTTCCCTTACCCTATTCTATTTTAATTTTTTTTCAATTATACATAGCACCTTTAACATACTATATACTTTGCTTATTTATGTTTGCCTTAAAACATCTGGCAGAATGTTTGCCAGAACTAAGCTCCTCAAGAGTAAGTATCTGTGCCTATTTTTTATTTACTAATGTATATTTCTTTCTTTTTTTTTTTTTTTAAGTAAGCTCTACTGCCCAATGTGGGGCATGAACTCACTCCCCTAAGATCAAGAGTCACATGCACTACCGACTAAGCCAGCCAGACGCCCCTTACTGATGTATTTTTGTTCTCTAAGCATCTAGCACAGTGGCTGGCACAAACAGGTGTCCGATAAAAATTCACTGAATGTTTTGGGAAACTCTTGTTTCAATTTTCTATTTATGTATGTACATACTAGGCTGTGATATAAAATAGTATTTCTTTTTTTTTTTTTTAAGATTTTATTTACTTATTCGACAGACAGAGATCACAAGTAGGCAGAGAGAGGGAAGCAGGCTCCCCGCCAAGCAGAGAGCCCGACGCGGGGCTCGATCCCAGGACCCTGAGAACCATGACCCGAGCCAAAGGCAGAGGCTTAACCCACTAAGCCACCCAGGCGCCCCTAAAATAGTATTTCTTACTGAGAACGTTAGTCAAGGGAGTTTGAAAAATACTGGGGTTTGGGGCGCCTGGGTGGCTCAGTGGGTTAAAGCCTCCGCCTTTCACTCAGGTCATGATCCTAGGGTCCTGGGATCGAGCCCCGCATCGGGCTCTCTGCTTGGCAGGGAGCCTGCTTCCTCCTCTCTCTCTCTCTGCCTGCCTCTCTCTCTACTTGTGATCTCTATCTGTCAAATAAATAAATAAAATCTTTAAAAAAAAAAAATACTGGGGTTAGACTACATGACTTCTAAAGTCCTTTCTCAATTTGAGCACCTAAAATTTCTATGTGTAGCTAGTAAATGCCCACTATATCTTTTGGGAGATAGCAAAGTTCACATCTTAGTTTCTGTAGCAAGGCATTGATTATTGAAACGTAACACTGACACCAAAAAAGCCATTAGCATCCCCACCTGTTCTGTAATAGCAGGTTAGGAAAAACTGGAAATAGCAAGAAATACAAAATCTGAACTTAATCCTTCCATGAAAAGGAGATAGAAAGTGAGAGCAAATGACAAAAGAGAACATTTTCTGGATCAAAATTTCCCACCCACTTACTGAAGAAGCGAAGAGGAGTGAAGAAAGATATCCTTTAAAGTGTCTGCCGTAGAAATTGTGTCCTGAATGGACTTTGGGAGCAAAGACCATTTCTGAAATATATATGATTTCCACTCATCCACAGGAAGATCCATTCTACCTTAGGTCTATAAAATGAATAAGAAAATAAGGAATTCAGATTTCTACAAATGCACAAGTCTAGAAAAAAAAATCAAGATTTCACTCAAACAAAATGTGAAGCAACAAAAATCATTCTTGTGGTATTTTCCTGTAGTTTCCATGCTGAGGATCTATTTTCTCTCACACGTATTCACTAAGCATCCTTTTATTTAGAAATATTTACTGACGGCCTACTTTGTTCCACACACCAGGCTTGCCTCTTAAGCCTCCATCTTCCCAAGCTCCTCAGGTGAGAAACCCGAGACATTCCAGAATTTTCTCTCTCCCCAGCTACTATTAAATTAACAAACGTTTCTACCTCTTATAGAGTTCAAATTTTTCTTTCAATTCCCAGATCATTTCTTTATTCAAGTCCTCATTATCTCTGGTCTGGCATTCTTTCCAGTGTCATAACTAGTCTCCATGGCCTCAGTTCCCTACCCTACCCCCTAAATTCAATTCATCCTCCATATTGAAACAGATGTCAGTCCTCTGCCTTAATCAATGAATGCTCCTCCAAGCATTTAGGAAAGCCCAGTACAAATCTGACCCCTAGGCTCATTTTCTAATGCCCAAATCTCACCTCTTCCTTTGTATCCTACTGTCCTGAGCTACTTAAAGCTATCCCTAGCTTGCCAGGCTATTCACCTCCCTGATTTTTGCATAGGTTGTGCTTTCTTCCGGGAGCATCTCTCCCTCAGAGCCTACCTCGCACATTTGCACACACCCTTCAAGACCAAGTTCAAATGACACCTCCTCCAGGAAGCCTTCCCTGATTTTCCATCTGCGAACGCAACACGAACGCAACACGCTTTTTGTCTCTCCTGAGGCCCAAATCATGTCTACCTGGAGTCAGGGCTACTCACTGCGGTAGCTCCCTCGACAGACTATGCTCTCCTCTGAGGGCAGGGACCGGATTCTATTTACCTTTGCAGATTCCCCTTTTGCCAAGCTCAGGGTCTAGCAATGGCGGGAGCTCGGCACTTGGATTGCCGAAGGAATCAAGTTACTGCTTTGCCTACGGCTAGCAGCAGAGGTGTCAGGAAACAGCTCTCTCTTCTGGGCTAACAGTCGGTCGGCGCAGCAAAGGCCCGAGCCAGGTTTTTTTCCGAGAACAGTCTAGGAAAGCTCTCGGGGCTGGACCTCACGCCCAGAAAAAGAACCCGCGTCATCCCTGGCGCGCCCCACGGCTCGGGCCCCGCCCCCAGGCGCAGCGGTGGCGTGACGAGGCCCTGAACCCGGGCTCTGGCATGTCACGTGGGCTGCTAGCAGGGCCTCGGCCAATGCGGTGGCTGCTCCGCCCCTAAGCCCACCCTTGTTCCTTGCGCATGTCAGAAGGCGGGGGTGGTGCCTGCAGCTACTTAGCCCAATAGCTTTGGAGCGCGCGGGGTCCCGGGAGTGAGCGGGAGGTGCGGAGGAGCCGGAGCGCGGGAGTTGGCACAGTGCAGTCATGGTGGGCCACCTGAGCGAGGGGGCCATTGCGGTGAGGAGACACCTGCGGGCAGGCGGGCTAGGGTGGCTGTGGGCCCTGGGCTTGTGGGGGTGGAGAAGGGAGAGAGGAGCTGGAGGCGATGGGGAGAAAACCGGGAGAATATTGGCGGGGTTGGGGAGGACCGTCGGGTGACTCCCTAGAATTCTCACCATCTCCTCGAAAAATTTTTACTATCGTCTTTTAAACATGTCCATGTTTTTTCTACTTAAGAAAACGAAGCAGAATTAACTTGATCGTCCCCCATCACCCTCTTCCTGTCCCCTATCCACGGCCGAACTTCTCTAGAGTTATCAGTTTTCATCTAACCTCCCGTTAACAGACTCCAATCCGTTGTTCCCTCGATCACTATAGAAAGAACCCTGGAAGAATCCGTTGTTCCCTCGATCACTATAGAAAGAACCCTGGCAGAAGTTAAGCAGTGCTTCCAAGTCGTTAAATCTAACAGACACTTTTCAGTTTTTAACTTCACCTAAGTTCTCAGTCGTGTTTGAGAGTTACTCCTTTTGACCAGTTTTGAGCATTACTTCTTTCTGATAACACTCCTTTTTGGCTTCTCTGACTTGGCTTGGCTTGGCTGGTCTTCCTCGTCTTATTTGCCGGTCCCTCGTAAGTTTTCGTTTACTCAAGGTTATGTCCTATCCTATGCCCTCTGCTACCAAGACAATCCCATTACCAACTATGTCCGTTGCTCACACATTTCTTTTTCCCGAGCCACCTTTACTCTGAAAGAGAAACCTCTAATATGTCTGCCTACCTGATACCTCAAAGGCATTTTAAATTCAGCGCGTCCCAAAGCAAATCCGTTATTTTGCTAAGTTTGGGCCTCTTGGTGTTTCTTGTCTGGATCAATAGCTCTATTATCCATCAAGATATGCCAGCCAAAAATTGTGGAATCATTCTTCCTTCAAACTTCCATCTCCTTAGATGTTCAGTCCATCACCCAAATCTGTGTTTTTACCTCCACAACTTATCTCTTAAATCCATCTATTTTTCTTCCACTCTGGCACCATTGTTTCTTGCCTGGACTAATTTCCACCCAACGTAAACATCTTCTCTATCCATTCATCTGTCAGTCCAAGACACTTGGACTGCTTGCATAGTTTGTTGTAAATAATACTGCCACAACATAGGGGTGCATGTATCCTTTCAAATTAGTGTTCTCGTATTTTGGGGGTAACTACTCAATAGTGCAATTACTGGATCCTAAGGTAGTTCAATTTTTAACTTTTTGAGAACCTCCATACTGTTTTTGCCCAGTTTGCATTCCCAGCAGTGCATGAGGGTTCCTTTTCCACATCATCCTTGCCAACACTTGTTTCTTGTGGTGTTAGTTTTAGCCATTCTGACAGGTGTAAAGTGATAGCTCATTGTAGTTTTGATTTGCATTTCCCCAATGATGAGGTTATCTTTTTCATGTGTGTTGAAATGTAATGTAATGTTGAAAAGTAATGAGTCATTACTTTTTCATGTGTGTTGGCCATCTGGATGTCTTCTTAGGAGAAATGTCTGTTCATGTCTTCTGACCATTTTTAAATTGGATTATTTGTGTTTTGGGTGTTGAGTAGTAGTTTTTTATATATTTTGGATACTAAGCCCTTCTCAGATCTGTCATTTGCAAATATCTTTTCCCATACAGTAGGTTGTCTTTTGGTTTTGTTGACTGTTTACTTTGCTGTGTAAAAGCTTTTTATTTGGATGTAGTCCCAGTAGTTTATTTTTGCTTTTATTTCCCTCGCCCCAGGAGGCAGACATATCTAGAAAGATGTTGCTACTGCTGATGTCAGAGAAATTACTGCCTCTGCTGTCTTCTAGTATTCTTATGGTTCAAGTGTCACATTTAGATCTTTAATCCATTTTGTTTGTGTTTGTGTATGCTGTAAGAAAGTAGTCCAGTTTCATTCTTTTGCATGTTGCTGTCCAGTTTTCCCAATCCCATTTGTTGAAGAGACTGTCTTTTTCCCATTGCATATTCTTTTCCTCCTTTGTCGAAGATTAACTGACCATGTAATTGTGGACCTATTTCTGGGTTTTTCTCTTTTGTTCCATTGAACTGTGTGTCTGTTTTTGTGCTGGTACCATACTGTTTTGATGACTGTGGGTTTGTAATATAACTTGAAATCTGGAATTGTGATGCCTCTGGCTTTTTCTTTTTCAAGATTGCTTTGGCTATATCAAGTCTTTTGTGGTTCTTACAAATTTTAGGATTATTCTAGTTCTGCGAAAAATGTTATTGGCATTTTGATCGGGAGTGCATCAAATGATTTCTTTGGGTAGTATAGACATTTTAACAATATTTATTCCTCTAACTTACGAGTGTGGAATATCTTTCCATTTCTTTGTGTCTTTCTTTTTTAATTTAAATTCCTGGTATATTCTGTAGTCTTGCACGTTCTTTTCCATCTGCCTGTGTGGTTCTTCACTTTCCCCTTCCTGGGTAACAATCTTCAAATCTTAGCTCAGTTAGTTTTTCAGAGAAACTTTCCTTAACTTGCTAGCCTAATTCCCTTTGAGACCCTGATTCCTGCTTGTTCATGTATTGCCTCTGTGACTTTGGGCAAGATACTAAACTTTGCCTTTTCTCTTCTGTAAAATGAGGATAATTATACCTAGTACCTATTACCTAAGGTTAGTGGGAGAATTAGGTGAGCTATTACATTTAAAGTCCCTAGTTCATGCCTGGTACACAGTAAATGCTCAGTATATGTTACCTCTTAATTATTGCTGATGTAATTTTATACTTATTTGCTTTTTATTCAATTAATATTAGTTTTTGTCTTCCCCACTAGACTGTAAATTCTTGGAAGCCTGAAATTACATCTATTTTTTTGCTCAAAGTAGTCTCCTAAAGACCTGGAGCAGTGATGGCAAATTTTAGATATCCAGTAAATGTTTGCTAGTTGCATATGAGGCAGTGAAAAAAAAAAAAAAAAAGAGATAAATGGGGAAAAACAGCTGAGTGGAGTTACTGCTTGAATAAATTAGGAAGAATTAAACCTGAGAATTGATTGAACTATTGAAATTGTAGTTCTCATTTACTTACAGCTGATACCTTGCACCTTTAAAAAGGAAAAAAAAAAAAAAAGATTTATTGGAACGCTAGGGTGTCTGAGTGTCTGCCGTCAGCTCCAGTCATGATCCTGGGGTCCAGGGATCAAGTTCCGCATCGGCCTCCTTGCTCAGCAGAGAGCCTGGTTCTCTCTGCCTGCTGCTTCCCCTGCTTGTGCTGTCTCTCTCTCTTTCTCTCTGACAAGTAAATAAGTAACATCTTTTTTTAAAAAGGATTTATATGAGAGAGCAAGCGAGAGCGCATGACTGAGCCACCCAGGAGCCCCACCTTGTGACTTTAAGGCAAATTAGGAATTGTTCTTCACTTTTAGAAAGAATGATTATGGTGTTAATAATTTGATCACTTGGTTTTTGCTGTATTCAAAACTTTGGAAACATATTTCTAGTGTTAGGTCAAGCATTACTTAAGTTTTATTCATAAAAGACAGAAAATTTTTGTGTTTGTGGTGACAGTGTGGGGAACCTTTGCCAACTGTGATTATCATTAGCTAAAGCAAGTAGTATCATTTTCATTCAAAAGACACAGGCCCGGGCGCCTGGGTGGCTCAGTGGTTTAAGGCCTCTGCCTTCGGCTCAGGTCATGATCCCAGGGTCCTGGGATCGAGCCCCGCATCGGGCTCTCCGCTCCGCAGGGAGCCTGCTTCCTCCTCTCTCTCTGCCTGCCTCTCTGCCTAGTTGTGATTTCTCTCTGTCAAATAAATAAAATATTAAAAAAAAAAAAAAAAGACACAGGCCCAAGGGTAAGCAACTAACTAAATAATAGAGGCATTTGGGGCAAGAGCTAACATCATAAAAGAAGAGATTGTGCATGGAAGCATTGTGGTAAATAGAATAAATAGCATTTATATCTTAATTTATTGGGTAATATAAAGAAAGGGGAAGGAAACTAGTATTTTTGCTTTTTCCAATGTGCCAGGTACTTTATCTATAATAGTCAGTACTTACAGTAACCCTGTAAGGTAGATTTTTATAATTACCTGCATCTCACAGATGAAGAAATGAAAGTGCAGAGAAGTTAAATACTTTGTCAGTGGGGTGAAGATTTGAATACATGTGCCCTTGACTATTACATTCTGTTGCTTTGTATTTTTTTAACTGAAGTGTAATTGACATACAGTATTCTGTTAGTTGCAGGTGTTCATCATAGAGATTTGGTATTTTTATACATTAGGAGTAATGATCCCCAGGATAAATCTAGTTACTGTCTGTTACCACACAAAGTTATTACATTGTACTGACTAAATTCCCTGTGTTGTGCATTACATCTCCATAACCCATTTATTTTAGATCTGGAAGCCTGAACCCTCTTAATCCCCTTCACCATTTCACCTGCACCCCCAGTCACTCCCTACTTTTGTAACCAATAGTTTGTTTCCTCTGTGAGTGTCTGTTTGTGTTTTGTTTTGTTTTTAAAGATTCAACATGAGGGGCGCCTGGGTGGCTCAGTGGGTTAGGGCCTCTGCCTTTCGCTCGGGTCGTGATCCCAGGGTCCTGGGATTGAGCCCCGCATCGGGCTCTCTGCTTGGCGGGGAGCCTGCTTCCTCCTCTCTCTCTCTGCCTGCCTCTCTGCCTACTTGTGATCTCTGTCTGTCAAATAAATAAATAAATAAATAAAATCTTTAAAAAAAAAAAAAGATTCAACATGAAATCATATGTATTTGTCTTCTCTGTCAGGGTTATTTCATTTAGCACAATACCATGTAGGTCCACCTGTGTTGTCACAAGTGGCAAGATTTCGTTCTTTTTTATGGTTAATCTGTGTGTGCACACACGTGTGTATCTTTAGCCATTCATTTTTTTTAATAAGATTTTTTTTTTTAAGATCATGATTTTTTTTAAGAGATCATGACCTGAGCCGAAGGCAGCGGCTTAACCCACTGAGCCACCCAGGCGCCCCTAGCAATTCCACTTCTGAAGAAAACAAAACACAAAGCCTCTGCCTTCAGCCCAGGTCACAATCCCAGGACCCTGGGATCGAGCCCCACATCGGGCTCTCTGCTCCGCAGGGAGCCTGCTTCCTCCTCTCTTTCTGCCTGCCTCTCTGCCTGCTTGTGATCTCTGTCTGTCAAATAAATGAATAAATAAAATTTTTAAAAAAAAAGTGGAATTGCTAGATCACATGGTAGTTTGGTTTTTTATTTTTTTGTTTTCCATAGTGGCTGCACCAGTTTATGTTGCCCACCATCAGTGCACAAGGGTTCCCGTTCATCCACATCTTTGCCAACACTTCGTACTTTTTGTCTTTTTTATAATAGCCAGTATGATTGTGGTTTTGATTTGCATTTCCATGGTGAATAGTGGTGCTGAGGATCCTGTGTGTCTGTTGGCCATCTGTAGGTCTTTGGAAAAACGTCTCCTAAAGTCTCTTGTCCATTGTTTAAATTGGGTTTACTTTGTGTTTGTTTGTTTTTTTATAATTTAAATTTATTTATTTTTTCAGCGTAACAGTATTCATTGTTTTTGCACAACACCCAGTGCTCCATGCAATACATGCCCTCTACTTTGTGTTTTATATGCAATGTTAATTTGGAAAACTTAAGGCAATTTTGTGTTAAGTGTACATATCATGTTGTATGTCCCAGAAGATTTAATCTATAATGTAATGTCATCATTTTATGATGACTCAAATTAAAAAGAATAATAAATTAATACATGCATGTGGTTTTAAAATCAAATAGAACAGAAAGGTGTTTTATGAAATTACTGATTTTTGCCCCACCCTGCCCCAGTTCTGTTCCCTAGAAACTTAAAAAAAAAACAAAAAACACCTTTATTGAAACTCAGCACTGATTTACACTTAATATAAACTGTAATGTATATAATAAAAAGTCATCAAGATGCGTGCAGTTTGATGAGTTTTGGCAAATGTATACAGTACTCTGATCTCCTGCTCCTTGCCTAGTCCTTGCTTCCAGCCTAGGTAAACTAGAGCTTTGATGTCTGGTTTATATCTCCAAAGGTTAGTTTGACTATTCTTTTTTTTAAAGATTTTATTTATTTATTTGACAAAGAGAGATCACAAGTAGACAGAGAGGCAGGCAGAGAGAGAGAGGGAAGCAGGCTCGCTGCTGAGCAGAGAGCCCGATGCGGGACTCGATCCCAGGACCCTGAGATCATGACCTGAGCTGAAGGCAGTGGCTTAACCCACTGAGCCACCCAGGCGCCCTAGTTTGACTATTCTAAAACTTCATGTAAACTTGTGTCTGGCTTCTTTGTCTCAGCAAAATGATTTTTGAGATTTATCCATGTTGTTTCAGTTAGTTTGCACCTTTTATTGCTGAGTAGTACTCATTGTGCGAATAAACATCATTTGTTTAATTTACCTGTTACTGTTAAACATTTGGGTTATTTTCATTTTTTGGCTATTATGAATGAAGATGCTATGGACATTTATGTAAAAATCTTTTTGTGGAAACATAATTTCATTTCTCTGGGGTAAATGCCTAGGAGTGTAATTAATTGCTGGGTGGTATGTTAAGTGAATGTTTGTAAGAAATTGCCAAACTGTTTTCCATATCCATGCCAGCTCTTAGTTTTGTCATCTTTTTTTTTTTTTAAAGATTTTATTTATTTATTTGACATAGAGAGATCACAAGTAGATAGAGAGGCAGGCAGAGAGAGAGGGAAGCAGGCTCTGCTCAGCAGAGAGCCTGATGCGGGACTCAATCCCAGGACCCCGAGATCATGACCCGAGCCGAAGGCAGCGGCCTAACCCACTGAGCCACCCAGGCGCCCAGTTTTGTCATCTTTTTAAGTTAACTATCCTAGTGAATGTGTAGCGTTTGCATCTACATTCATGAGTGTTATATAGGTCTGTAGTTTTTTCTTTTTTAAGATTTTATTTATTCATTTGACAGAGAATCACAAGTAGGCAGAGAGGCCGGGGGGGGGGCGGGGGTGAGGGGTAGGGGGTGGGAAGCAGGCTCCCTGCTGAGCAGAGAGCCCAATTTGGGACTCATCTCAGGACCCTGGGATCATGACCCGAGCTGAAGGCAGAGGCTTAACCCACTGAGCCACTCAGGTGCCCCTGATTTTTTTTTTTTTTTTTTTTTTTTTGTATTTACATGTTAGATAAAATTTACCAATAAAGCCACCTGGACCTAGCGTTATCTCTTTTGGAATATTTTAAATTACAAATTCAGTCTCTTTAATGAATATAATAGTATCTAGCTTCTCTACATTTTGTATGTCAGTTTGATAATTTGTGTTTTTCAAGGGATTTACGCACTTAATCTAAGTTGTTTCATAAAGTTAATTTTTTTTTAAAGATTTTTATTTATTTGACAGAGAGAGACACAGAGAGAAAGGAAATACAAGCAAGGGAAGTGGGGGAGGGAGAAGCAGGCTTCCCGCCAAGCAGGGAGCCAGATGTGGGACTCCATCCCAGAATCCTGGAATCATGACCTGAGCCAAAGGCAGACGCTTAAGGACTGAGCCACCCAGGCGCCCCTCATAAAGTTATTTCTAATAGCCCCTTATTATCTCACATATATGTGATTTATTGTGATGCATTTTTCATTTCTTTTTTGTATTTTTCCTTTCTGATATTAAAAATACTTGTTTTTCTTGATCAGACTAGGTAGAGGTTTATTTTATTGATCTTTTCAGAGAACCAGCTTTTAATTGTTTTTTCCTGTTGTTTATCCATTTTCTATTTTATTGATTTTTTGCTCTTTTTAATCATTCCTTCCTTCTACATGCTTGAGTTTAGTTTATTCTTTTTCTGGCTTCTTATGGTGGAAGCTTAGATCATTGATTTTGGACCTTTTGTCTTCTCTAAACATTTAAAGCTCTAATTTTCCCTCTAAGTATTGCTCTGGTGAATCCAATATATTTAGATAGATTGTATTTTCATTTTCATTCTGTTAATAATACTTTCTAACTTCTCTTGCAGTATCTTTTTCCACAGATGGTTTATTTAGAAGTTTACTGTTTACAGGGTGCCTGCTGGCTCAGTAAGTAGAGCATGTGACTCTTGATCTCTGGGTTGTGAGTTCAAGCCCCAAGTTGAGTATAGAGATTACTTATTAAAAAAAAAAAAAAGTTGGGGCGCCTGGGTGGCTCAGTTGGTTAAGCGACTGCCTTCAGCTCAGGTCATGATCCCAGAGTCCTGGGATCGAGTCCCGCATCGGGCTCCCTGCTCCTTGGAGAGTCTGCTTCTCCCTCTGACTTTCTCTCCTCTCATGCTCTCTCTCACTGTCTCTCTCTCAAATAAGTAAAATCTTAAAAAAAAAAAAAAAGCCTCTGCCTTCTGCTCAGGTCATGATCCCAGGTTCCTGGGATCGAGCCCCACATCGGGCTCTCTGTTCCTCGGGGAGCCTGCTTCCTCCTCTCTTTCTTTGCCTGCCTCTCTGCCTACTTGTAATCTCTGTCAAATAAATAAAATCTTTAAAAAAAAAAAAAAGTTTACTGTTAAATTTCCAAATATTTGGAAGTTTTCTAGACAGCCTGTTGTTAGGATTTTTAGTTTAATTCCAGTGTGGTCAAATAACATGCTCTTCCAAATTTAGTCTTTTAACATTAACATTATTGAGACTTGTTTTATTTCCAAGCATATGGAATCTTGATGAAAATGTTCTAGGTGCACTTAAGAGACTGTGTATTCTGCAATTGTTAGAAGATTTAATTAGGTCAAGTTGGTTGATAGTTTAATCTTTCATATTCTTCTACATTTTAAAAAGATTTTATTTATTTGACAGAGAGCGAGAGATCACAAGTAGGCAGAGAAGAAGGCAGAGAAGGGGGGGGGTAACAGGCTCCCCGCTGAGCAGAGAGCCCGATGTGGGGCTCGATCCCAGGACCCTGGGATCATGACCTGAGTCGAAGGCAGAGGCTTAAATGACTGAGCCACCCAGGCACCCCTAACCTGTCTCTTTATATTTGAAGTGCATTTCTTGT
The DNA here is from genome assembly GCF_922984935.1 of Meles meles. NCBI lineage: Eukaryota > Metazoa > Chordata > Mammalia > Carnivora > Mustelidae > Meles > Meles meles. Next base: position 25,201,200 of record NC_060083.1, read on the forward strand.
AGACAGCAAATAGTTTGATCTTACCCATTCTGACAATTTCTGCCTTTTATTTGGAGTACTTGAACCATTTATACTTAATATAGTTACATGTTTGGCTTTAAGTTTTATATTTTGCTTCTTGTCCCATCTGTTTGTTGTTGTTGTTGTTGTTTTGCTCTTCCTGACTTCTGGATTATTTGAGTATGTTTTATGATTTGAATTTATTTCCACTATTGATTTCTTAGCTGTACTCTTTGCTTAACTATTTCAAGGATTGCTTTAGAGCACTTGTCCCTCGTTCGGACCACTATTACAAAATAGACTGCGTGGTGCAAACAGCAGATTTAGTTTTCATAGATGCAGGAAATCTGAGATTGACGTTCCAGGAGATTCAGTGCTAGGTGAGGGCTGTGTTCCTGGCTTGCACCTGGCGTCTCACTGTGTGCTCACATGACCTCGTCTTTGTGGGAAAAGAGAACTCTGCTGTCTCTTCCTCTTCTAGGGGCAATAGTTCTGATATGGGGTCTTTACCTTCATGACCTCATTAAAACTAAGTACCTCCAAAGGCCCCCATCACACTGGGGGTTGGGTTTCAACATATGAATTGGGGGAGAAGAGACACAAATATTTAGTCTAAATATTTAGTGGTTCTCTCTCTCTCTCTCTTTTTTATTGAGTATGGTGGATACACAACATTATTTTAGTTTCAGGTGTACAACACAGTGATTGGACAACTCTGTTTCTGATGCTACACTCAACGTCAAGCATTTTGATCTCAGAATATTCTTTTTTGGGGGCACCTGGGTGGCTTAGTCTGTTAAATGTCTGCCTTCAGTCATGCTGGAATGGAGCCCCACATTGCATTGGGCTCCCTGCTCAGCAGGAAGCCTACTTCTCCCTCTCTCACTCCCCCTGCCTGTGTTCCCTCTGTCGCTGTGTCTCTCTCTGTCAAATAAATAAATAAAATCTTTTTTTTTTTTTTTTTTTTAATTTGACAGAGAGATCACAAGTAGGCAGAGAGGCAGGCAGAGAGAGGGGAAGGAAGCAGGCTCCCCACTGAGCAGAGAACCCGACACGGGGCTGGATCTCAGGACCCTGAGATCATGACCTGAGCTGAAGGCAGCGGCTTAACCACTGAGCCACCCAGGCGCCCCAATAAATAAAATATTTTTAAAAAAAGAATACTTTTTTCATTTAAAGGTTTTTATTCATTTAATTAATTATTTTAGAGAGAGACAGAAAGAGAGAGTGACTGCACATTCAAGTGGGTTGAGGGACAAAAGGAGAAAGTCTCAAGCAGACTCCATGCCCAGTGCCCGGCCTGATCTCACAACCCTGAGGTCTTGACAGACTGAGCCACCGAGGCACCCCAATCTTAAACTTTTTTTTTTAATGAACTTTTTTAATGAGATATCTACCTCACCATTTTGAAATTATAACTGAAATATTTTTTTTTTAAAGATTTTATTTATTTATTTGACAGAGAGAGATCACAAGTAGGCAGAGAGGCAGGCAGAGAGAGAGAGAGAGGGAAGCAGGCTCGCTGCTGAGCAGAGAGCCCGATGCGGGACTCGATCCCAGGACCCTGAGATCATGACCTGAGCCGAAGGCAGCGGCTTAACCCACTGAGCCACCCAGGCACCCCTGAAATATTTTTTTAAAGATTTTATTTATTTATTCGACAGACAGAGAGAGATCACAAGTAGGCAGAGAGGCAGGCAAAGAGAGGAGGAAGCAGGCCCTACGCCGAGCAGAGCCCGATGTGGGGCTCGATCCCAGGATCCTGAGATCATGACCTGAGCCGAAGGCAGAGGCTTTAACCCACTGAGCCACCCAGGCACCCTATAACTGAAATATTTTTAAAATATTTATACGTTTAAGGTAATAATAAACTTCTACTAACATAAATAACATATTGGGATGCCTGGGTGGCTCAGTCGGTTAAGCAGCTACCTTTGGCTCAGATCATGATCCCAGGGTCTTGGAATTGAGTCCCACGCTGGGCTCCATGCTCGGTGACGAACCTGCTTCTTCCTCTGCCTGCTACTCCCCTTGCTTGTGGTTGCTCTCTTTCTCTCTCTGATGAATAAATAAATAAAACCTTTTTTAAAAAAGGTAAATAACATGTTTTGTGAAAAACAGCTATATATTTCGAAACAAATAGAAAATTGATATTGTTTTACATTTTGGCACATTGCTTTAACATCTGGCTTTAGAAGATATGACAGCTAGATTTTCATATCAGCTTCTGCATTCAGTATATTGATATTTTTTGAGGGGGTGATCTCTGTGAAGGAAATCTGGCCTCAGGTATGTAGTTGGAAAAAGAGGGAGTATTTTAATATTTCAGGCTTCTTTTTTGATCCTTGTGATATTATAATATAATAAGAAACATGTATTTGGTCTTGGAGCGCTGGGTGACATAGTCAGTTAAACATGCAGTTCTTGGTTTCAGTTCAGTCATGATCTCAAGGGGCCTGGGATCGAGGCCTGAGTCTGGCTGTATACTTAGTCGGCTTGAGATTCTCTCTCCCTCTCCCTCTGCCCCTTCCACTTGTGGTGTGTGAGCTCACTCTCTCTCTCTCAAATACATAAATAAATCTTAAAAAAAGAGAAAGCATTGGAACTTTCAACCCTAAATTCCCCCTGTCCTGCTACTGTTCCCCAGAGAGTCAGGAGATTGGTCCAGTCACCAATAGTCAGTGATTTGATCAATCATGCCTAGGCAATGGGACCTTCAGAAAACCCTGAACAGCGGGGATCAGAGAGCTTCTAGGTTGGTGAATGCATCTATATGCCAGGAGGGTCACACACCCCAAACTCCACACAGGGGCAGAAATTCCTATGCTCCGAAGGACCTTGCTCCTATTTACCTCTGCATCTGGTGGTTCATTTGTATCCTTTATAATATTTTTTATAATAAACCAGTTACTTGTGTCTCTGAGTTCTTTGAGCCTGAGGAGGGGGTTATAGGAACCCTCAGTTTGTAGGCAAGTAAGGCAGAAGTGTGGGCATCGTAAGGACTCACTACTTGACGTTGGTATCTGAAGTAAGTAAGGGATGGTCTTGTGGGACAGCCTCTAACCTGTGGGATCTACACTAACTCTAGGTAGTGTCACAGTTGACTTGTAGGACATCCACTTGGTGTCTGCAGAGAATTGCTTCACGTGGAAACCCACACATATGGTGTCAGAAATGGCTGTGAATAGACAAAGGTTTTCTCTAATTCTATATCAAAACTCAACAAATGGTAGTTTCTTAAAGGCTATTTGAAATGTAAAATTGATCTATCTTGGGGTGCCTGGGTGGCTCAGTCGAGTAAGCATCTGCCTTCAGTGCAGGTCATGATCCCAGGGATCAAGCTCCGTGTCGGGCTGCCTGATCAGCAGGGACTCCTTCAGCCTGCTTCTCCCTCTGCTTGCCGCTCCGCATGCTTGTGCCTCCTCGCTCACGCTCTCTGATGAATAAGTAAAACCTTTTTTAAAAAAAGGTAAATAACATGTTTTGTGAGAAACAGCTATATTTTTCAAAACAAATAGGAAATTGTATTTTCCCTGTCTTTCTGCCCCTCCCCTTGCTGATACTCGCTTGCTCTCTCTCAAATTAAAAAAAAAAAAAAAAGGAATTGGTCTGTCTTGCATTTTTTTTTTAATATTTTATTTATTTGACAGAGAGAAATCACAACTAGGCAGAGAGGCAGGCAGAGAGAGAGGAGGAAGCAGGCTCCCCGCGGAGCAGAGAGCCCGATGTGGGGCTCGATCCCAGGACCCTGGGATCATGACCTGAGCCGAAGGCAGAGGCTTTTCACCCACTGAGCCACCCAGGCGCCCCGTGTCTTGCATTTTGAATGGATCTTTTGCTTCTGCATTATTTATAATGTCATGCATTGGTCATTTGGAAAATGCTGACTCACTGCATTATGCAGATCTTCCAAATATTGATATGTTTTATTATATAACCAAAATTTATGCTTATTAATCTCACTAATTTAATCAGAAAAGTTTGTAAGCATGGAGAAGCTGTAAAGCTCATTGTTGGTGAATAGAAGTTTTCAAAAGTTCTGATTTCACTAAAAAACCCTTGTATAATTGGCAATAACTGTCATTTTCCTTAAAAACAGGTTCACCTTATTTTTGAGAAAATATTTCCTGAATTCTGAAGTTTGAATAACCAGTTTGTCCTTTGGCCTTGCGAATAAAAATGGTGTTCTGTAAAAACGCAGTTGGTTCAACTCACAACTCAACTGCACGAATGCTTTTCCTCAGGGTAGCAGTCAGTACTCTAGTGTGCCGCAGAAGTACTTTTTGCCTACTTCCCATACTGTTAACAGAGTATTTTATAATTTCTTTAAATATTGAGTTGTGGGGCACCTGGGTGGTGCTGTTGGTTAAGCGTTTAACTCTTGGTTTCGGCTCCGGTCATGGGATCAAGCCCTGTGTCAGGCTCCACACTCAGCTTTAAATCTGCTTGAGAACCTTTCCCTTTGTCCCTCCCACTTGTGCATGGGTGCCTGTGCGCATGCACTCTCTCTCTCTCTCTCTCTCAAATAAATCTTTAAAAGAATATTGAATTATTTTGGCAGACTGTTAATTTACTTGCAAATCAGCTGATCCCTCAGAGATTGGAATGGGTCTAGAATAGCTTTTGCTTTGGTCTAGTTCAGTTCTGCTTCTAAAGCATGCCCTTTCTGGGGTTTCTGTGGAATGCAGCAGATGTTTATTGAGTTTTCTGTCCTCTGGCTGGTTAGAACTCATGTGTATTCTAGCCTGTGTGAGCTCCACTAATTTTTCAGTTTATAACTCTAATAACTCTTTGCCTGGTCTTGTAGAATCTCATTCTGTGTATGCACAACTTAAAATTCAGCCAGAAACTCAAGGGAACCCCTGTATAAGTTATTGAAGCTCTTTCTCGGTGTAGCTCGCTCATCTCTGGTACTCTGCATCCATGAAATCCAGCTAACTTGCTTCCCTGAACTCTGATCTGTGCTCAGTAGGGATACCCAGTCCTTCTTGGGTTCCCTTGTCCATGCTGTGGTCTAAAAGTACCTCTGTGCTGAAAGCCAGGATGGTCATAGGGTTCCCCTCATTTCAGTGATCACAGTTGGTCTACTTGTTGGTCTTGTATTTGAAAACAGTTTATATTTATTTACTTATTATTTTGACTGAGAGGGAAAGAGGAAACACAAGCAGGGGGAGTGAGAGGGTGAAGCAGGCTTCCCACTGAGTAGGGAGCTCGATGCGGTGGTCCGTCCCAGGACTCTGGATCATGACTTGAGCCGAAGGCAGATGCTTAATGACGGAGCCACCCAAGCACCCTTGAAAACAGTTTATATATTTTTGTCCAGGATTTAGTTGGTGTGGTTGGAAGAGCTAGTCTGGTACCATTTATTTCAGCATGAACAAAAGTAGCGTCCAGAGAACCAGTCTTCACTGCTGTTAGTTTTTCCGATGGTTACCTTTATTTATTTGAGAGAGTGCGCACATGCACGACAGTGGGGAGGAGGGGCAGAAGAGAGGGAAACCTAAGCAGACTCTGTGCTGAGTGAGGAGCCCGACGCGGGTTCTGATCCGAAGACCCTGAGATCATGACCCAAGCCCCAAACTGAAACCAAGAGCCAGATGCCTAACCAACTGCATTATCCAGGCACCCCCTGATATTATCTTTAAATGATTTTTATTTGGGGGGCGCAGAGGAAGAGGGAAAGGGAGAGAGAATCTTAGTGTGGAGCCTGACGTAGGGCTCCATCTCACAACTCTGAGTTCATGACCTGAGCTGAAATCAAGAGTCAGACGCTTAACCAACTGAGCCACCCAGGCGCCCCCTTTTAAGATATTATTTTCATAATTGCTAATGGAGTTATGAGATTTAAAATTCAAAAGGTATGAAAAGAAGATTGTGTGAGATCTGCCTCTCACATGACTCTGCAGTTCTCTCACAAGAGGTAACCAGTATTATATAAACGTCTTATTAAGGCTGCATGATACTCTTTTAAGGATTTGCCATACTTACCTAATTCTCTATTAATGGGCACTACAGTCAAATCAGTGTGCTGTTCTGAATAAGGAGTACATATGTGACCCCTGTATTTTGGATGTAGTAAGTGTATCCTTGTTGGTAAGCATATATCTCACTTCTATGATTTTATGATTTGTCCACAGTGATGAAACTTAAATGATTTTCAAATGATAAGCTCCAAAAAGCCTCTTGGGTAATGTTTTCTGTACCTTATTCTAAATACCAACCTGTAAAAATATGTCAGATTTTGGTCATGATTTGAATGTGTATCTCATTCTGTTTTTACTCTTTCAGGCCATAATGCAACAGGGAGATACGTCCATAAAACCCATCCTCCAAGTCATTGTGAGTACCTTGGAATATTTTATGTCAAACATTTTAAAAACTTGGATATAATTAAAATTACATTTGATGAAGCACACACAGATTTGTCCACTTTAGGAAATTCTCTCCATCGTCCCAAAAAGTAGGTCATTCTTGTTGTAACCCTAAGAGAGGAAGCAGGCCTTTTTTTTTCTTCTTTTTTTTTTTTAATATCATGCTAGCCAGAGCTAACTTTGGGGGCTCAGATTTGAGGCTTTGCCTTTCTGTTCTTTCCACAATTGATGGATACTGTAGTGCTACCCATAATTACTCCCGCCTCCTTACTTTTCTTCCTGCCCTGAGGTTTGTCTTGCTCAGATCTGCCTGCAATGAATGTAACTGCTTAAAATCCTTCATTAACCCTATCATTCATTTAAGGGGTTCTTAAATTTTAGGGAAAGTTTAAAAAAGCACAGAAGCAGCATCATGAATCATACCTGCAGATTCTGAGTCATAGGCCTAATGATCTCCCTGTTCCTCCCAAACTCGCTGCCACTCGTCTTAAAGCTCTGTTTGTGTATTTCACTTCCTTTGGAGAGCTGCTCCTGATTTCCTTCAACAAATGTCTTGGCTGTGCGCCCATGTCATGTGCACAACTATCTTATGTCTCTTTGCCTCTGTCTCCGCCTCATTTGTAAGCCCCTTTGGGGCAAAGATTTTTTTTACCCATTTTGTATTTTTAGCATGTTTTCTACGTAGCACCTTGTTCCTATCCTTTTTAAAATTAATTTTCAATCACATTTGAGTTGAGAGTGAACAGAAGAGTATTGAAACTCATTTTAGTCTCATCTAGGTTGTGTTTAATAATGTTAATACAGAGACGGTGGTGGGAAAATCATCAGATCAGTTTTCTTTTGCTTAGGTTTAGGTGTCAAGAGAATGGGCAAGCAGTTCAGTGTTTGTTGAACTAATGGCAAACCCACTCTCCTGCCACTTAAGTTTACTTATCCCTGGGGACTGGGAAGACAACCTGACTAATGAATCAAGTTTTCTCTCCTAGAACATCCGTCCCATTATTACAGGGAATAGTCCACCCCGTTATCGACTGCTTATGAGTGATGGCTTGAATACTCTATCCTGTAAGTATGACTTATAAACCTAGGAATTTGCATTTAAATAATGCAAGAACACGCAGCACTTTGCAATAATTTGGGGGCATTTCAGAAGTGTACATTTGCTTGGCCATACACTTCATTCAGACAGAATTACAGCTGGCAGAGAGCATTCTCACAATAGACTGGATCTAGTGGAAAGCTGCCACTTGGCTTAATTAATTTTCTCTAACTGGTGCTCTGTTTTCTTTGATTAATTTCCCTCAGGATGGTATTGACATTTAGTGAATATAATGGGTTAGCTGTCCCATACTTGCCTTTTTGGGGATTTACTTCTGTGTTAGAAACTTTACAAGAGAATTTGCAAGACTATTGCTTGCTATCTCTAGTCACAAGGTGAAGAACATGGAAGAGACTTTTTAGTCTTTGTCATGAAACCTGAATGATGGAAAAAATTATTTTGGGCACTTTAGGAAATACATTTCAAAGTACCAGCAGATGTTTAACGCAGTAGATTATATTGTTTTTCACTATGCAGAATCTGAGTGGTTTTACTTTCAGAAACATAGTGAAGGCATTGTTTTCCCTTGCTAGTCAAGGTGTGATCAGCCTTCAGATTGTCCTGCCTGAAATGCTGTGGGGACTAAAGTTATCTCTGTGCTTTTCAGCTTTCATGTTGGCAACGCAGTTGAACCCTCTCGTTGAGGAAGAACGATTGTCTAGCAACTGTATTTGCCAGATTAACCGATTCATTGTTAACACCCTGAAAGATGGAAGGTATGCCGTGTTTTTCTTTGTTTTGACGGGTTTTCTCTGTGTTTATCGTGTTGTGGGATGGGAAGTAATTTTTCAACAGAGAAGTTCATTGGATGCCAAAATTCATTTAGGAATCAAAGACAATGATGAGCTTTCAGCTAAGAGTTTACAACTATTGAGATTTGAACTTGGGTGACTAAAACATGGCACCAAAGGAAGAGAAATATGGAAGCAAATTGGAAATTTCAAAGCAAGAGATTAAAGCAGAATGCAGAACTTTCATTTCTAATCTCTTCAGAAGCACTGTTTTTAGGATTTGCTTTTGAAGTATCTGTTAATGAAAAGGGGTGACTTATAAGAGCAAAACTGATGTGATTAATTATGTAAGGCTGCCCCTTTTTTGCAATCTTCAGTCTTTCATGGTGAATTTTATTCAGCCAGTGTGGAGTGTGCTGAATACTGACAGATGCTACATGCTGCAGGTACCATGGTTAGCAGCACTGTCACTCCTGGGTAACCGCTGCTAAAATAGGACGGTTTTTGCTGGGGAGAGGCTTTTAAGTTTTTTATTTCCAATCACAGATCACATGGGAAACAAATGTAGCAAGCATTCCCTTCTTAATAAGAGTATGTCAGTGTAGGGGCGCCTGGGTGGCTCAGTGGGTTAAAGCCTCTGCCTTCAGATCAGGTCATGATCCCAGGGTTCTGGGATCGAGCCCCGCGTCGGGCTTTCTGCTCTGCGGACAGCCTGCTTCCTCCTCTCTCTCTCTGCCTGCCTCTCTGCCTACTTGTGATCTCTGTCTGTCAAATAAATAAATAAAATCTTTAAAAAAAAAAAAAAGAGTATGTCAGTGTATGTTACCGTATTATCTGTACATTTTGCTTTGTATTTGTTTGCTGTATCGTTGTCCTTCTTTTGACTTTGAGCTTCTCCATTCTTTTTTTTTTTTTTTTAAAGATTTTATTTATTTATTTGCCAGAGAGAGAGATCACAAGTAGGCAGAGAGGCAGGCAGAGAGAGAGGAGGAAGCAGGCTCCCTGAGGAGCAGAGAGCCCGATGCGGGGCTCAATCCCAGGACCCTGAGATCATGACCTGAGCCGAAGGCAGCGGCTTAATCCACTGAGCCACCCAGGCGCCCCTGAGCTTCTCCATTCTTAACCTTGGATATCTTTTATAAACAGCAGATGATTTTAGAGATCAATTTGAGATTTAGTTGGTGAGTTTATTCTGCTTAATTTATTATTGATTTTTTTTCTAATTTGTGTGTTTTTACCATGTTTTTGCTTTATTTTTTTTCTTGCCTTGGATTGATTTTTTCCTTAATTTTTTTTCCTCTACTGGTTTGAAATGTATTTTATTTGTACTGTGTTTTTTTTTTTTAAAGATTTTATTTATTTATTTGAGGGAGAATGAGTGAGAGAGAGCATGAGAGAGGAGAAGGTCAGAGGGAGAAGCAGACTCCCCAAGAGCTGGGAGCCCGATGTGGGACTTGATCCCAGAAGTCCGGGATCACGACCTGAGCCGAAGGTTGTTCCTCAACCAACTGAGCCACCCAGGCGCCCTGTGCTGTGTTTTTGTTTTTCATTTTTTGTTTGTTTGTTTTGAAGATATTCTCACATTAAAAAAAAATCCACATGTGAATTAACAGAGATTCTAAAATAGGTCTATATTTTTACCATCCTCTCAAATAAAGCAAAGGTCTCAAAATGGTCTATATTCAGTGTTTTAGGTCAACTTTCTTTTTATTTCCTTGAATTAGTATATTCTCTGTATAGACAGCCATTATTTAGACTTTCCCATAGTTTCCCTTTTCTCCTTCATCACACTCCTTCCTTTTTAGTTTAGTTTCTCATTTTCCTGAAGAATATCTTTTAGCAGCTCTTTTATAGGGAAGGTTCGTGAATGATAAAAATCTGTCATCTAAAAATGTCTGTTTCAGGGGCACCTGGGTGGCTCAGTGGGTTAAGCCTCTGCCTTCGGCTCGGGTCATGATCCCGGGGTCCTGGGATCGAGCCCCGCATCGGGTTCTCTGCTCAGCGGGGAGCCTGCTTCCCTTTTTCTCTCTCTCTGCCTGCCTCTCTGCCTGCTTGTGATCTCTGTCAAATAAATAAATAAATAAAATCTTTAAAAAATAATAATAATAAAAAAATTAAAATGTCTGTTTCATTCTCAGTTAAATGAGTTTAACTAGGTGTAGAATTCTAGGTTGTCAGTTACTTAATTCTCTGTATCATGTAGTGGGATCCTCACCCTGATAGAATTTTGTGTTCTTGTCATTCTGTTCCGTAAAACAACTTCTATTATACAAGTAACATATACGTAAATTATAAAACTCAGATGAATAGGGATTGGCTCCATCAGTAGAGCATGCAACTTCGGGCTGTGAGTTCTAGCCCCACACTGGGTGTGGAGCTTACTTCAAACAAAACAAAACAAAATAAACAAACAAAAAACAATAACAAAGCTTACATACACAGGGGCGCCTGGGTGGCTCAGTGGGTTAAAGCCTCTGCCTTCGGCTCGGGTCATGATCCCGGAATCCCGGGATCGAGCCCCGCATCGGGCTCTCTCGGGCTCTCTGCTCAGCGGGGAGCCTGTTTCCTCCTCTCTCTCTCTCTGCCTGCCTGTTTGCCTACTTGTGATGTCTGTCATATAAATAAATAAAATCTTAAAAAAAAAAAAAAAGCTTACCTACACAAAAATAACTGTAATTCCACTGTCTACAAATAACTATTCTTAGAAATTTTGTTGGTATCCTTCCAGAATTTTTCTATAAATGTAAGTACTTATAAGTTTGTACTTTTCTTTAAAAAAATTCATAATGTGGTTTTATATTCTTTTTTTTAAATAGAGGTTTATCTAGGGACATGTAAAAATGACCACTATGTCATATACATATATGTAATTCAGTTGGGGGGCGGCAGGCAGAGTAGACAGAGGAAGCAGCAGGCTCCCCATTGAGCAAGGAGCCCAGTGTGGGACTCAGTCCCAGGACCCTGGGATCATGACCTGAGCCAAAGACAAATGTTTAACCAACTGAGCCGCCCAGGCGTCCCCCTTTATGTCATATATTACTTAGCATGTCATTGTATAGATTTACTAATTTAGTTAACATTTAATATTATATAGTATTTCACTATTTGAAATTTTTCACCAGTGCTTCTTAGAATATATTTGTAGCTCTTTGTGTATTTTTAGAAAATAAAATTATTTTAATAAAAATGACACACAGAATCATCGATTCAAGCAGTGCATTAAGAGGTACAAAGAAGGAAAAAATTGTCTAAAATTCATAGAACCCAGAAATAACCATATCATGATTTAGTGAGCATCATTCCAGATATCTCATGGTGTGCATTTATCAGTAATTGGTGGATAGATCGAAATAATTCTGATCGTGGAATGACAATATATATATTGTTACTGCTCTCTTCCTTCCTGAATATATCGGTCCAAAGCCATTAGGTGGGGCCAGGCAAGGTAGATGTGTACAAGGGAGGGATGGTGGTGGCGGTGGTGAGGGCATGGAGCCAGGTATTAGCCCAAAGTGAGGAAGGTATCTTCGTGGGCTAGACAGCGGGTTGGAGAGAGGTAAGGAGAACACAATGTGGGGAGAGGGCGGCCGTGGTCCAGAATGGGTTGTCAGAGCCCGAGTAGGGTGAGGCAAGAGTCTGTGTGGCTGTTGGACCCTGAGCAAGGGCTGAAGGCATCTGGGGGTGTGGGGGTCCGGCCCAGCAGCAGGTTGCTGGGGGAGAGGAGGTGCTTGTTTGTAATAGGGTGGTGGCGGTCTTGGAGCTAGGTTTGGACGTTCTAGGAGGGAGCATTCGGAGGAGAGTGTCCGTGTGTGTAGCAGTGGCACGTGGTAACAGGAGATTGGTTACCTGTGAGGGGAATTGATCTAATAAATATGGTGAAGGCTATGGGAGGTAATCAAGGGAGAAATCTGTGATTCTCGATTAGAATGAAAGGTTTCAGAGTGAACTCAACGTTTTTGATAGATGAGTAGATATAGATGTGAACATTTAGTTTGGGGTTTTAAAATGACATTTTATTGGAGTGCCTGGGTGGCTCAGTCGGTTGAGTGTCTGACTCGATCTCAGCTCAGGTCTTGATCTCAGGGTGGTGACTTTCAGCCCTTTTGTTGGGCCACCGTGCTGGGTATGGAGCTGACTAAATAAATAAATAAATAGTTCTCTCTCTCTTTTTTTTCAATTTTATTTTATTGTATCTCATTTCAACTCAATTTATTTGAACTAAGTACAAAAATAGTTCTCCCATTTCTCCCACCTCCTACTCCTTGCCTGTAACAACCACCAATGTGTTTGTTCTCTGTATCATGAGCTTGTTATTTATTTCTACGTGTAAGAGAGATCGTACAGCAATTGCCCTTCTCTGTCTGACTTCACATAATGCCTTGGAAGTCCATCCATGTTTTCACAAATGGCAAGACTCTGTTCTTTTTTATGGCTGAATAATATTTCTGTGTGTGTGTGTGTGTGTGTGTGTGAGATTATTTTTTTTAAGATTTTATTTATTTATTAGAGACCATTTCGTGAGCGGGGGGAGGGGCAGAGGCAGAGGGAGAAGCTGACATGGGGCTTGATCCCAAGACTCCCCATCATGACCTGAACCAAAGGCAGACAGTCAACCAACTGACCCACTCAGGTGCCCTGTGTCACAGTTCCTTTGTCCATTTATCTGTTGGTGGACACTTACGTTGTTTCCATATGTTGACTTTTGTAAATAGTGCTGCAGTGAACATGGGGGTGCATATATCTTTTTGAGTTAGTACTTTTGTTTTCTTCGGATGAATACCCAGAAGTGGATTGCTGGATCTTATGGCAGTTTGATTTTTAACTTCTTGAGGAATCTCCATATTGTTTTCCATAGTGGCTACACCAATTTACATTTCTACCAACAGTGCACAAGTGTTCCTTTTTTCTCCATATCCTTCCCAACACGTGTTGTTATTTCTAGTCTTTTGAATAATAAACATTCTAACAAATGTGAAGTGCTATCTCATTGTGATTTTGATTTGCATTTTCCTGATTCATGATGTAGAGTATCTTTTCATGCACCTATTAGCTAACTGTTCCATTGTCTTTGGAAAGACATCTGTTCAGATTTGGTGGGTGTATGAGTATACATATATCGTGCGTGTGTGTGTGTGTATTCCCTAGATCTGTCTACTGAGAGGGCTTTGGAACAGCAACACCCCAATAGCTGTGAGCCCACTTAGCACCAGCTCTTGGTTTCTGAATGCCATTTCGCACTAAAAGGAACTAGGGCTTCTTGGAGGGTGGCTTTGTACAGGCTTGGAAATTACAAGATGAGCCTGGAATATCTTAATGTGTCAGATGGTAAGGAAGTGCTCAAAGGGAGATGGGACCCTGTCAAAAAGAGAAACTGGCTTACAGAATCTTACACTTGCCAAATCTAGGCAATTTATAAACCACAATAAAAATGGGAACAGAGGGGGAATGGACATTTTTAGAGGGTATGTGCTATGATGAGTGCTGTGAATTGTGTAAGACTGATGAATCACAGACCTGTACCCCGAAACAAATAATATATTCTATGTTCATAAAAAAAACAAAAAAAAAAAATGGGAACAGATTATAGCCTGTTAAATACAATAGGAGTTCATAAGTCCATACTGAATAGAGGAATAAAATGGGGGAAGAGAAAGGCTTTCCTTAAAACAGAGTGCCATCTAACAAATGTAGAAGGAATGATGGGATTAGAAAAATCGCCCTTTGGTAACCAACACGGGGTTAGTTTATGCAGGAAACGTCCTTGGCTGCTGTGGCTACTCTCACAAATTAACACAAACTTGGTGGGTTGTTGTTGTTGTTGTTGTTAAATATTTTATATATTTGACAGGACACACAAGCAGGGGGAGGAGGAGAGGGAGAAGCAGGCTCCCCCACTAAGCAAGGAGCCCCAGTGTGAGACTCCATCCCAGGACCCTGGGATCATGACCTGAGCTGAAGGCAGATGCTTAACCCACTGAGCCACTCAGGCGTCCCAAACTTGGTAGTTTATATCAACAGAAATTATTTGCCTGGAGGTAGAAGTTGAAATCAGTTTCACTGGACTGAGATCATGGTGTTGACAGTGGTATGCTCCCTCCGGAAGCTCTAGAGAAGGATCTGTTCTTTCCCTCTTCCAGCTTCTGGTAGCTGTTAGCATTCCTTGGCTTTGCACTACCTCAGTCCAGTCTCCGCCTCCATGGTCCCATTGCCTCCTGTCTGTGTCAGCTCTGCCTCCCTCTCACAGGGATACACGTAGTTGCTTTTAGGGCCCAGCAGAGGATCCAGGATAATCTTTTTTTTTTTTTTTTCCATTTTATTTATTTTTTCAGCGTAACAGTATTCATTCTTTTTGCATTTTTTTTCCATTTTATTTATTTTTTCAGCGTAACAGTATTCATTCTTTTTGCAGAGGATCCAGGATAATCTTGAGAAATTTCAGTCCTTAACTTAATCACACTTGCAAGTCCCTTGTTGTCCCATTCACAGGTTTCAGGGATTAGGAGGTGTTATCTTTTGGGGGGCTATTCAGTCTACCACAGATGCAGAAATGGGTGAAACTTTGCAGAGTAACAAGTTATTTATGGGGTTAAAGATCCTACCCACAACATAATTACTAATTGTAAAAGGAGCAGAGGCAACTTTATAGTGGAAGAACCTGGCAGTCAGCACCTTACTGCAATGATTAAGGTTAACATTACCAGCAATGGGACAAATAGAAAATGTGTATGACCTGATAGGATGCAGTGAGAACACATCATCACTAATATTATACTTTTGCCAAGGATGCATAATCTGTATTTAATCATGAGGAAGCCTCAGGTAAATGAAGGGACATTTCTACAAAATAAGTGACCTCTGATTTCTTTCTTTCTTTCATTTACTTACTTGCAAGAGAGAGTATGAGCCAGGGAAGGACAGACTCCCAGGGAATATGAGCCAGGGAGAGAGCAGACTCCCTGCGGAGCGTGGAGCCTAACATGGGGCTTGATCCTAGGACCCCAAGATCACAACCTGAACTGAAATCAGGATTCGGACGCTTATCTGACTGAGTCATCCAGGCGTCCCAATGACCTCTGCTTTTCAGATCTCAAGCATGAAAGTAAAAAAGTTGTATATATTGAGAGACTGTTCCAAATTGAAGGAGTCTTGAGAGATTTGATAATTAAATATAATAACTGATCCTGGACTAGATCTTTTTGCTAATAAGGACATCATTTAAATAGTCTATAAAACTTGAATAGATTCTGTGAATTAAATGGAAAAATTCTTTGGTTATGTTTCAAGTTCAGTGACTTAACCAGGCTATGTCTTAATGTCAGTTGTTATTATTATTTTTTTCTGTTATATGGTATGCCTTTCAGTCTACAGATTCTATAATGCTATTTTCTATTTCATTTGAGCTTTAAATTTTACTTACATACTGCCCTCCCTTTATGTCTTCAGTTTGCTTTAGTCTTTTTTTCTAATGCATATATTGAATTAAGTCAAGATTTTGCAACATAATAGTAGTTCAGTTCTTACCTTTCTCCTTGCTGTTTTTTGACATTTATCGTGTTTAAGTGTTAGATGTATAATGGTATTACTTTTGTTCTACTTTTGTCTTAACTTCTTGAGCTCCCTTTTTCTTCCCAATCTCTTGTTTTATCTCATCTTTTGAGTTGTATTTCATTAAATTCTTAGTCCAATTTCTCAAGCCACTGTTGGAAAGTATTATTCCCTTTCTTGGATTATGCTTTCTTCTAGATTTTGATTCTTTGTCTCTGCCTCCTTTGTTCCTTTTATTTTTATACATTTTCATATGTTGCATTGTTGCTTTGTCATTTCTTTTTATCTTGTTCGTTCTTGATGTGGATAGTTCTGTCAGACTTCATATTGGCTTTGACATAGTTTAGGCCAGGTGCCTCTCCTTGCCAACCTTCCCACATGGGACCTGTTATCTGCCACTCCGGCCCACCGTTGAGTGCCTGAGGGGTGCTTTCTATCCATTTTCCTGTCTTCTGAGGTTTGGTTATGGGAGCGGGTAGAGAGCTTTGCTCGGGCTGAGTATAAAAACTTGGGCTTCATTCTCCAATCAAGGGTAGAATTTCATTCCCATGGGCTTTGTTTTATTCCACCACGTCAGAATGGTGGCATGTCTTGTATTCTTTCTTTCTTCTGTTGAGAACCTGTGTGTGTTTGTACAAGTTTATTTACCCTTTACTTTTTTTTTTATATATTTTATTTATTTATTTGACACAGAAAGAGAGAGAGATCACAAGTAGAGCAGCAGACAGAGAGAGAGGGGGAAGCAGGCTCCCTGCGGAGCAGAGAGCCCGATGCGGGGCTCGATCCCAGGACCCTGAGATCATGACCTGAGCTGAAGGCAGTCTCTTAACCAGCTGAGCCACCCAGGCGCCCCGAGGATGGTTTTGAATATATTGACAGAGTTGTGCAGTCATTATCACAATTAATTTTAGAATATTTCATCACCCACAAAATAAACCCTGTACCCTTCAGCTATCATCCCCTAACTCCCCATTCTTTCTAGCCCTAGAGAACCACTAATCTATTTTCTCTCCAGATTTGCTTATTCTAGACATTTCATATAAATGAAATCCTAAATATGTGGTCCCTTGTGACTGGCCGCTTTAATGTAGCATAATGTTTTCTAGGTTTATCCATGTTGTGCCATGTACAAGTATTCATTGCTTTGTGTGGGAAAATCATATTCTGTTTTATGAGTATGTCACATTTTGTTTACACATTTGTTTGGACATTTGGGTTTTTACCTTTTTGCTGTTAAGAATAACACAATGGGAGGCGCCTGGGTGGCTCAGTGGGTTAAAGCCTCTGCCTTCGGCTCAGGTCATGATCCTGGGATCGAGCCCCGCATCAGGCTCTCTGCTCACCGGGGAGCCTGCTTCCTCCTCTGTCTCTCTGCCTGCCTCTCTGCCTACTTGTGATCACTCTCTGTCAAATAATAAAATCTTAAAAAAAAAAAAAAAAAGAATAATGCAATGGGGGGGCACCTGGGTGGCTCAATGGGTTGAGCTTGTGCCTTCGGCTCAGGTCATGATCTCAGGGTCGTGGGATCGAGCCCCGCATCGGGCTCTCTGCTTAGCGGGGAGCCTGCTTGCCCCTCTCTCTCTGGCTGCCTCTCTGCCTACTTGTGATCTCTCTCTCTGTGTCTCTGTCAAATAAATAAATAAAATCTTTAAAAGAAATAAAATTTTAAAAAAATAAATAAAATTTTAAAAAAGGAATAACACAATGGACATTTGGGTGTAAGTTTTTGTGTGGACATTTTCCATTTTATATATATGTATCTAGGAATGGAATTGTGGGTCATATGGTAACTTTATGATTATAAATCTTTGAAGAAGTACCAGACTGTTTTCTGAAGTGGCTACTGATTTGTATTCCCACTAGCAGTGTATGAGGGTTCCAGTTTCTTCATGTTCTCACCAACAGTAATTAAATCTGCCATGTGTTTTCAGTTAAAGTGTCATCTGTAGAATAGTTATATAGAGTAGAATAGTATCTGTAGAATAGTTTAGTATCTTCAGGTGAGGTCTTCTTTTGCTTTTTTCCCCCCAAAATTTTCTTGGCCACTCTTCTCTTTATTCTTCCATATGAATTCCAGAGTTATGTAGTCAAGCTGAAGGAAACAAAAGTCTCACTGGAATGCAAGGAATTGCATTAAATTTATATAGTATTTGATACTAAGTCTTTTCATTCAACAATATGGTATGGAGGGGTGCCTGGGTGGCTCAGTGAGTTAAGTGTCTGCTTTTGGCTCAGGTCATGATCCCAGGGTTCTGACTTTTTTTTTTTTTTTTTTTTAAGATTTTATTTATTTATTTGACAGAGAGAGATCACAAGTAGACAGAGAGGCAGGCAGAGAGAGAGAGAGGGAAGCAGGCTCGCTGCTGAGCAGAGAGCCCGATGCGGGACTTGATCCCAGGACCCTTAGATCATGACCCGAGCCGAAGGCAGCGGCTCAACCCACTGAGCCACCCAGGCGCCCCCAATCCCAGGGTTCTGAGATCAAATCTCACATTGGGCTCCCTGCTCGGAGGGGAACATGCTTCTCCCTCTGCCTCTGTCTGTTGCTCCCCTTGCTTGTGCTCTCTCTCTGTTAAATGAATAAGTAAATTTTTTTTTTTTAAAGATTTTATTTATTTGTTAGAGAGAGAGAGAATGAGAGAGAGAGCATGAGAGGGGAGAGGTCAGTGGGAGAAACAGACTCTCTGGTGAACAGAGAGCCCGATGTGGGACACGATCCCAGACTCCAGGATCATGACCTGAGCAGAAGGCAGTTGCTTAACCAACTGAGCCATCCAGGAGCCCCAAGTAAAATTTTTTTAAAAATATGTAATGGGAACTGAGAGTTGCTGGAGGGAGGTTGGGTGGAGCGGTGGGCTAAATGAGTGATGGGCACTAAGGAGGGACTGGAGGTAATGAGCCTTGGGTGTTATAGGCAACTGATGAATCACTGAATTCTTCCCCTGAAACTAGTAATACAGTATACGGTAACTAAATTGAATTTAAATAAAAAATTTTAAAAATAAAAAAGGTATATGATATGCGACCCCATGTATCCCGTCATCCAGCTTCAAATTATCACCTGATACTGATGTTGTTATACTATATCTCTTCCACATCTATCCTCTTCTATAACTTTGAAGCAAATCTCAGACATCATATTATTTCATCCATAAATATCTTAGTATATATCTTTAAAAGATAACATTTTTTGTTCTTTATTTAATTTAATCATTTTTCTAAAGTAGTCTCCATGCTTGGACTCACAGCCCTGAGATTAAAAGAGTCATATGCTTTATCAACTGAGCCAGCCAGGTACCCAAAAGATAAATCTTTTTTTAAAAAATACCATTTTACACCAGGAATATTAAATATCCTGTCAGCATTCTGTTTCCAGCTCTTCGTGTGTGTGTGTATGTCTGTGTGTGTGTGTGTGATTAATTTCATCTGAATCAGGATCCAAAGTAAAGTTCACACTGTAGTAGGTTGATACTTCTTTTAAATCTTTATAATCTGTAGGTTCCTCCACTATCTTTTTTTCCCCTTACTGTTTGTTTGTTTTTGTAGCTTTAAGTTTTTACTTAAGTTCCAGTTAGTTAGCACCTTACTGTTTATTTGTTAAAGAAGCCAGGTTGGGGCACCTGGGTGGTTCAGTCAGTTAAGTGTCTGCCTTTGGCTCAGGTCATGATCCCAGGGATCGAGGCCCACATCAGGCTCCCTGCTCAGCAGGGAGTCTGCTTCTCTCTCCCTGTCAAATAAATAAATGAAATCTTAAAAAAAGATTAAAATTAAAAAAAGAAACCAGGTCATTTGCCTTTTAGCCTCATGCAGTTTCCCACAGTCTGGATTTTGCTGGTTATATCTCTATAAAGTTGTAATGTGTCCCTGTCATCTGTGTTTTCTGTAAGTAGATATTGGTATGTTCCTTTGATATGCTGCTGGATTCATCTTGCTAGGTAGGCTATATATATGTATCCACATATATATATATATAAATAAAATTAATTTTTTGAGTGTATTTTCTCTTAGGTTTTGGTATTTAGCCAATGCTAAATTATTGATAAGCCTGGAGTAATTTTGGAAGGTAAATATCTACCAGATATTTCTATCCGATAGTTTTTATAGCAAATCTATATCTAATTGTCAGGAATAGTTTCAAGCTTATTTTATTGAAGTAGTATAACTTTGATATGAAAGCCCGATAAAGGTAACAAGAACTCACCAATTATATATAAAAATCCAGAATATAGCAATCAGACTATATTTTGACCATTTGAAGAATACGTTGACCATTTTGATCATATGAAGAATAAGATAAAGTTGGGTTTGTTATTGCTTAAATATTCCTCTAGGGGTGCCTGGTTGGCTCAGTTGGTTGAGTGTCTGCCTCTTGGTTTTGCTTGGACATGGTCTTGGGGTTGTGGGATTGGGCCCCGCATCAGGCTCTGTGCTTGGTGCCAAGTCTGCTTGAGTTTCTCTCTTTCCCTCTCCTGGCCCCTCCCCCTGCTTGTGCACATGCTCTCTCTCTCTCAAATAATAAAATCCTAAAAAAATATGTATATATTGCTTTAAACCATCCACTTCTTTTCATCACCATTGCCATGACTCTAACAGAGGCCACCACCTTTTGGTCTCCCTGCCTCCAGTGTGTTCCCTTCAAATTCCTTCTTCATGCTTCAGTTCTTTTTCAAATACACACATGATCATGATATTCTCATTCAAGTCTGATTGAGCAACAGCTGTGGATACCTGGAGGCCATCTACTTACATTGAAAGTGCTGTCTGGTAGGAGAGATCGATAATAATGAAATGAAGGGTGTATTTAAAAAAAATATATATATATATATATATGTAGTTAACACAAAGCGTATGTTCTTTTTTTTTTTTTTTTAAATTTTATTTATTTATTTGACACAGAGAGATCACAAGTAGGCAGAGAGGCAGGCAGAGAGAGAGAGGAGGAAACAGGCCTCCTGGCGAGCAGAGAGCCCGATGCGGGACTCGATCCCAGGACCCTGAGATCATGACCTGAACCGAAGGCAGTGGCTTAAACCACTGAGCCACCCAGGTGCCCCAAAGCGTATGTTCTTAATTCTGTATTAATATATATTAATTGGGGTGCCTGGGTGGCTCAGTGGGTTAAAGCCTCTGCCTTTCGCTCAGGTCATGATCCCAGGGTCCTGGGATTGGGCCCCGCATCCGGCTCTCTGCTTGGCAGGGAGCCTGCTTCCTCCTCTTTCTCTCTCTGCCTGCCTCTCTCCCTACTTGTGATCTCTGTCTGTCGAATAAATAAATGAAATCTTTAAAAAAATATATATGTATATATATATTAATTAAACCTAAGAGAAGTGATGTGAAGGAAAGAAGTCATGACTGTAGAGAAAAGTATAACAGAAATCCAATCTATGCTAAAGATGAAGGAAGTGTCTTTTGAAGAAGTGGTTTGAGATGAGAGCAAAAAACGAGCACTAGCTGAGGGCAGAGTGAGAGAATGCCTTGCCAGTCAGTGAGCGGCATGTACAAAGGCTTTGTGGCAAGAGAGAGCATGGCGCAAACCAGGAGCCGAAAGCAAGCAGAATGGCTGGAGAGCAGAGCATCTCAGTGATGAGATGAGCTGGAGGGAGACTGGCAAGGCCAGATCACAGAGAGCCTTGTAAGCTGTGTGCGAAAGGTTTTATTTTTGGGCTAAGGTTCTTGGGAAGTTATTGAAAGGTTTTAATCGGAGTCAACGGTAGGTGAAGTTCTTAGATAATAATTATATTAAAAAATAGTTACAGGCATAATCTTTTCGCTGGGAAAAGGTAATCGTTTAGGTAAGTATAGGTTTCTGAAAACAGATCATCTTTTGTTGTGCCACGTATTATTGTGTTTAATCTAAATTCTGATCGTGTCATTTGCTCCTTGAAGATATGGTTTGTGGTAAGGACACTGCATTTTAATTAAAGAACTAGATGGAAAATGAAAACCCTGCAATCATAAAAAGCCTTGGTAATGATGCAGTGAAAGATTAAGGGAAATATTTACATAGGAATTGATATCATGTCTTTCTCAAGTTATTCGGTAATGAAAACGCGTTGACTAACGGAAATCGTTTTATCGAAATGATTATTGGGGGAAAGCTTTTTAAGTAGCTTGTCATTTGAAGGGCTTCTGAATTCATTTTTTTCTAACTTGTTTCTCTTTCTTTGCCTTCATAGGAGAGTAGTTATTTTGATGGAGTTAAACATTTTGAAATCAGCTGACGCCGTTGGATTAAAGATTGGCAATCCTGTGCCCTATAATGAAGGTAAAATGCTTTTCTTTAGGTTGTAGCTCTCAGCTGAATACCTCTTTATAGATCCAGAATTCTACCTTTTGGGTTCAGTTTGATTGTTGGTCTTACTAAGACTAGTGATTTGGGGATTTACGAACCAGGCTAATCTTTCAGGATTTTCAGTGCTGAAGAAATGATGGTAGGACTCCAGAGGAAAAGCCTCTCTTCTGTTTTTCTCTGTGTACAGTTTCTTTCATTCTTTCGGCTTGTCTGTCACCAGAAGTGTGGGGTGTGTCCCACATTAAGCAATTCTCTCATTTTCCGCGGACACTGCCGGTTGTCCTACCATTCAGTTTAGTTATGATACTCTCTATCTGAATTTAGTATCAGATTCCATAGGTAAAGACTGAGGCCCACAGGGCTGCCTCCACACCCCTCTGTTACCCCCAAACCCCAGTTCAGATGCCAGTCAAAAGTCCTAGGTAGTTATTTGTGCTTCTGGCCAACTGGCTATAAATTGGAGTTTCCCACAACCCCTTCCTCAGTTTCAATTAGATTTATGAGCGAGAGTGGCTCAGAGAACTCAGAGAGCAGCTGGGCAGAAGGGGTGTACTGGGCAGGGCATGTGGGAAGGGGTGCAGAGTTTCTGTACTCTCTCGGGGTGCACTGTCCTCCCAGCACTGCCGTGTCTTCACCAACAGAAGCTCCCAAGCCCCATCCTTTTGGCTGTTAAGGAGGCCTCCTTAGTTAGACATGATTTTAATAATCATTGGTCATTGGTGATTGGTTCAACCTCTAATCCCTTTTCTCTCCTCAGAGGTGGGGGGGGGGGTGCTGAAAGTTCCAACTCTGATCACATGGTTAGTTCCCCTGGCAACCATCCCCATCCTTAGGGGCTTTCTAGAAGTCACTTCACTGACACTCAGGTGTGATTGAAATGGGTTTCCTATAAATAAGCTGCCTGTATTCCTCTTATCACTTTGGAAATTATAAGGGTTTTAAGAGCTCTTTGCCAGGAACCGTGGATGAAGGCCAAAAAATACTTGTTATATCACAATATCACAAGCTTGCATTAGGAAAAGAGGAAAAGCTAGAGAATGTAATGGAAAAATATCCCATTTATAATAGATTAAAAATAAATATATAGGGGCACCTGGCTGGCTCAGTCAGAGGAATGCGTGACTTTTGATCTCGGGGTCATGAGTTTGAGGCCCACTTTGGGTCTAGTAGAGATTACTTAAATAAATAAAGCTTGAAAAAAAAGCAAATATATAGAGGAATGTTAATGAGAAATGTGTTTTCTTAAATGCACGTTTTTGTATGTATGTATGTATTTATTTATTTATTTATGTTTTTTGAAAATGTAAAGCAAGGGGCACCTGGCTGGCTCAGTCAGCAGAACATGTGACTCTTGGTCTCAGGGTCATAAGTTTGAGTTCCGTGTTTGGGGTAGAGATTACTCAATTGAGAAAAAAAAAATCTTGGGAAAAAAATATATAAAACAGGTACTCCTGGCTGGCTCAGGCAGTAGGATATGCAGCTCTTGATCTTGAGGTAGTGAGTTTGAGCCCCACATTGAGTGTAGAGATTAATTAAAAATAAAATCTTTAAAAAACTAATAAAATTTAAAAATGTAAAGCATATTATCTGTATTTTTTTGATAGCACTCAGCACACCAGTAGTCTTTAGAATAATTTCTGTGTTTATTGCCAGGCCATGAGTAAACTCCATGAAGGTGGAGACCATTATTTGTTTATTCTTTGCTATGTCCCTGGTGCCTAACTTTTATTTTTATTTATTTTATATTTTTATTAAATAAAGGGCAACAACAGTGGCCACCCGCCTCTTTGTTTGCACCTCTGTGATCAAAAGCAGCTTTCAGGGGCGCCTGGGTGGCTCAGTGGGTTAGGCCACTGCCTTCGGCTCAGGTCATGATGTCAGGTCCTAGGATCGAGTCCCGCATCGGGCTCTCTGCTCTGCAGGGTGCCTGCTTCCCTCTCTCTCTCTCTGCCTGCCTCTCTATCTACCTGTGATCTCTCTCTGTCAAATAAATAAATAAAATCTTTAAAAAAAAAAAAAAGCAGCTTTCAGAGCACAGATCCCCAATATTTGGAGGGCAGGGTCCTCTTTGCCTGCCTCATTTACCCAGTGTGCAAGCTGCTCTAGGAACAGGTGCCCTGCAGCCTGCCACTTAGCTGCGGCTCCAGGGGTGGGTGGTCGTTACTGCGCTAAGAGCTGGAATTGACCACAGTTTACCATCCAGATCTTCTCCTGGGAGTTGCAAGCCTTCCGTAGACTCTCAAATTCCAAAGTAGCTCTATCAGACAGGTTCTGCCAGTGCAATTATACTCTAGATTGAGAGGTAGATTCCTGGTACTTCTTACCCCGCCATCTTCTCAGAATCCTCTCAGCAGTGATTGTCTGTTGACTGAGTTTTATTTTATTTTATTTTATTTATTTATTTATTTTTTAAATTTGACAGAGAGAGAGATCACAAGTAGGCAGAGAGGTAGGCAGAGAGAGAGGAGGAAGCAGGCTCCCTGCAGAGCAGAGAGCCCGATGTGGGGCTCGATCCCAGGACCCTGAGATCATGACCTGAGCCAAAGGCAGCGGCTTAATACACTGAGCCACCCAGGCGCCCCTATTTTATTTTTTTTTAAAGATTTTATTTATTTATTTGACAGAGGAGAGAGATCATAAGTAGGCGGAGAGGCAAGCAGAGAGGGAGAGGAAGGGAAGCAGGCTCCCTGCTGAGCAGAGAGCCCAATGTGGGGCTCAATCCCAGGACCCTGGGATCATGACCTGAGCCGAAGGCAGAGACTTTAACCCACTGAGCCACCCAGGCACTCCAGAGTTTTATTTTCTTGTGAAAATATACAAAAAGGCCCAATGAAATGAGAACAATTTAATTACTTCAAATAAGAGACAATGATCGTTCTAGAGAAAGGCAAAGAATCCTGTGAAAGGAGATGGCTTATCTGCCCCCCACCAAGCCTAATAAAAATAAAATTAGAAAATAAATAAATAAAAATAAAAAGAGGCACCTGGCCATCTCAGTCAGTAGAGCATATGACTCTTGATCTCACAGTCATGAGTTCGAGCCCCATGTTAGGTGTAGAGCCCACTTTAAAAAAAAAATTAGAGCCTCACTGTTCACCAAAATAAATTCTAGATTTTTTTTTTAAGATTTTATTTATTTATTTGACAGAGAGAGAAAAAGGACACACAAGCAGGGCAAGCAGCAGAGGGAGGAGGGAGAAACAGGCTCTCTGCTGAGCAGGGAGCCTGATGTAGAGTTCGATCCCAGGACTCTGGGATCATGACCTGAGCCGAAGGCAGGCACTTAACCGAATGAACACCCAGCTGCCCACCAGAGTTTTTTAAGGTAGAAAAAGAGGGGCACCTGGGTGGCTCAGTTGGTTAATCATGTGATTTCAATTCCAATCATGATCTTGGGGTGCTGGGGTGGAGCCCTGCATCAGGCTCCCCACTCAGCAGGGAGTTTGTCCCCCTTCACCTGCTTATGCTTTCTCTGTCTCTGTCTCAAATACACAAATAAATAAAAGTTAGAAAATGAAACCATCAAAAAAAAGACAATGGGGCTGTGTATGGATTGGGATAATTCACAATGAATATTTGAATAAAATGAAATTAAAAAAATTTTGCGTGGTAAAAATAGAAAGGTATGTGAACTTAAATAGGTTAAAATGTTAAAAAAGATAGATAGGATTGACAGGGTCTCCTGGCTGGCTCAGTCAGTAGAGCATGTGACTAGATCCATGGTGGTGCATTTGAGCCACACTAGGGGTAGAATTTACTTAAAAAAAAAAGGCAGGGCTTGGCACCTGGGTGGCTCAGTGGGTTAAAGCCTCTGCCTTTGGCTCAGGTCATGATCCCAGGGTCCTGGGATCAAGCCCCTCATTGGGGCTCTCTGCTCAGCAGGGAGCCTGCTTCCCCCTCTCTCTCTGCCTGCCTCTCTGCCTGCTTGTGATCTGTCAAATAAATAAATAAAATCTTAAAAAAAAAAAAAGATGGGACTGACAAAAGATTAATATCTTTAATATTAACTGAATTTTTTTTACGAGAGGAAATTATTTTTTGTACTCTTTGGTATTGGTGTTGAAATTATTTTTTCCAAAGAAAAATACTCCAGTAGGAAAGCAAGCAGCCATCAGGCATTTGATGAGAAGAGGGTGTTTGCTGTGGAGAAAACAAATGGCTAGTACATAACAAAACAAACAAACAAAATACTTAGCTTTTTTTTTTTTTTAAGATTTTATTTATTTTTTGACAGATAGCGAGAGAGGGAACATAAGCAGAGGGAGTGGGAGAGGAAGAAGTAGGCTTCCTGCTGAGCAGGGAGCCCTGAGCAGGACTCGATCCCAGGACCCTGGGATCATGACCTGAGCTGAAGGCAGATGCTTAACGAATGAGCCACCCAGGTGGCCCCCAAAATATTTAGCTTTATTAGTCATTATTTCTTGTACCTGTTTTTAGGGAGATAACATTGTCTTTTTCCA
Organism: Meles meles; assembly: GCF_922984935.1. Taxonomy (NCBI): domain Eukaryota; kingdom Metazoa; phylum Chordata; class Mammalia; order Carnivora; family Mustelidae; genus Meles; species Meles meles. Next base: position 25,227,698 of record NC_060083.1, read on the forward strand.
GTAAGTGTTTTGTTGGCTGTAGGGTTTTCATAGATTCTTTTTATCAGTATGAAGAAGTTTATTTTCAATTCCTAGTTTGCTGAGGGTTTTTATCAGGAATAGATGGTAAATTTTGTCAAGTGTTTTTTCTGTGTCTATTGATGATCATACAGTTTTTCCTTTTTTATTGGTTAATGTCAGTTATATTCAGTGATTTTTGAATGCTAAACCAATTTGTAGTTTCTGGGGTAAGTTTTATCATCATGATCTATTTATACTTTTTATATATTGTTGGATTTCATTTGCTGAACTCTCTTGATTTAACAAACCATTTGATTTGATTTGATTTTGTTGGAAATTTTTACATCTGTATTATGAGGGCTATCGGGCTGTAATTTTCTTATATTACCCTTGTCTAATTTTGGTGTCATAGTAATCCTGGTCTCATAGAATGAGTTAGAAAGTGTTCCCTCGGGACACCTGGGTGGCTCAGTTGGTTGGGTGGCTGCCTTCGGCTCAGGTCATGATCCTGGAGTCCCAGGATCGAGTCCTGCATCGGGATCCCTGCTCAGCGGGGAGTCTGCTTCTCTCTCTGACCCTCCCCCCTCTTAAGCTCTCTCTCTCTCTCTCTCACAAATAAAATCTTTAAAAAAAAAGTGTTCCCTCTCAAATTTTCTAAAATAGTTGATGTAGAATTATTACTTCTTACTTAAAATGTTTAGTAGAGTTTCCCAATGAAGCTATCTGGGGCTGATATATTTTTTTAGAAACGTTTTCCACTACAAGTGCAGTTTTTTTTTTTTTTTTTTTAGCAGATATATGTAGGGTTATCCAGATAATCTGTTTCTTTTTGAGTGAGTTGTAGTAGATTGTATTTTAAGGAATTCAACCATGTCAACAAGTTGTTGGATTTGTTGGCCTGCATAAATGTAAACAGGCTAGGAGTGCTTGGCTGGCTCAGTTGGTAGAACATGTGACTCTTGATCTCAGGGTTGTAAAATCAAGTCCTATATTGGGCATAGAGATTACGTAAAAATAAATTTTTTTAAAGATTTTATTAATTTATTTGACAGAGATCACAAGTAGGCAGAGGCAGGTGGGGGTGGGGGGTGGGGAAGCAGTCTCCCTGCTGAGCAGAGAGTCGGACGTGATGCTTGATCCCAGGACCCTGAGATCATGACCTGAGCCAAAGGCAGAGGCTTAACCCACTGAGCCACCCAGGCGCCCCTTAAAAATAAAATGTAAAAATAAATAAATAAATAAAAGTAAATCGTCTGATAAACCCCAATTAAGTGGCAGAAATTATCATATTGGATAATGTGAATAAAGTAGTCCATTATTAGTCTTTTAGTGTCTGTAGAATCTGTGATGATGTCACTTCTCTCATGCCTGATGTCGATCATTTATGTTCCTTTTTTTTTTTTTCTTTAGCATTCTAGCTAAATGATTTATCAGTCTTATGGATCTTTTCACAGAACCAGCTTTTGGTTTCATTGTGTTTTTCCCCCCTCTTTTTATATTACCTATGCTGTTGATTTTTTTATGCCTTGATCTGTAATGTTTACTTACCTCTCTTTACCTTGCATTTTACTGTGTTCTTTCTTTCCATTGCTATAAGTGAATGCTGGACTCATTGATTTGAGACCTTTGTTCTTTTCTAAAATTAGAGTTGTTTAGTGTTAAAAATTTACCCCTAAGCACTGCTTTAACAGTGTCAAACAAGTTCTGGTGTTACAGGTTTTATTCTGTTCAAAATACTTTCTAATTTCCCTTTTAATTTCTTCTTTAACATTATATTACTTTTATGTATATTTGGTTTCAAGTATTTAGAGATTTTTCCAGAGATCTTTCTATTATTGATATATAATTTAGTTCGACTATGGGTAAGCACCATATGTTATGTGACCTGAATCCTGTTATTTTATTGTCTCAACTTGTGATCTCTTGTGGTAAATTTTGTATGTACTTGAGAAGAATTTGTTTTCTGTTGTTGGACACAGTGTCCTATAAAATAAAAAATGTCAGTTAAGTCAAGTTGGTTGATTGTAGTTGTTCAAGTACTGATTTTCTATTGACTTGTTCTATCAGTTATTGAGAGGGATATTGAAATCTCTGACTATAACTATGGATTTCTCTATTTTTTTCCTTGAGGTTGTATTAGGTTTTGCTTCATGTATTCTGAAACTCTGTTAGTAAGTGCATTAAACATTTAGGATTATTATGTTCTTTTTATGAACTGACTTCTTTATCATTATGAAATGGTGTTATCATTAATAAAATTCTGTGCTTTGAAATCTTTGTCTGCTATTAATATAACCACTTTGTTTTTGATAATAAAAATCCTAGAGAATCAGGTTTGAGAAAGTATATATATATAAAACTTTATTTTTTCTTTTAATTAGTTTAGCTTGGTATGTCTCTTTTCATCCTTTAACTGTTCACCTATATTAACTGTATTTCTTATAAGCAGAGTATAAGTGGGTTTTGCTCTTTTATCCAATTTGATAATTTCTACATTTTAACTGGGGTGTTTAGACCATTTATATTTAATATAGTTATGGGTATGGTTATTTAAATCTGACATCTTGCTATTTGTGTTTTATTTATCCCATCTGGGGTTCCCCCCCCCATTTCTGCCTTCTTTTGGGTTGAATATTTTTTGTGATTCCTTTTATTTCCTTTGTGGACTTATTTACTATTGTCTGTATTTTGCTATTTTTAGTGGTTGGTTTAAGGCTTATAATATGCACTTTAACTTATCAGGGTCTGTCTTTGAGTGATGCTACACCACTTCACATACAGTGTAAGAATCTTACTTTTTTCTCTTCCCTCCCAGGTCTTATGCTATGCTTGTCACACATCTTACCTATGTTATAAGCCTTTTGGTACATTGTTATTGTTTTAGTTTAATTAGTTATCTTTTAAAGAGATTTACTTAATAATATCATATATTTACTTATGTAGTTGCCATTTCTGTTGTCTGGATTGATATTTTTCACTGTTACTTAGCCTTTCTTGTAGTGGAGATCTGCAAGTGATGAATTCTTTCAGCTTTTGTAGGTCTGAAAAATATTTCACCTTTGACTCTGAAAGACATTTTTGCTAGGCATAAAATTCCAGGTTGATTCATCCTCCCTCCCTTCCTTTCTTTCTTTCTTTCTTAGATTGGTTTATTTATTTTAGAGGGGTGGGGACAGAGGGAGAGAGAATTTTGAAGCAGACTCCCTGCTGACTTTGAAGCCCAATGAGGGGCTCAGTCCCAGGACCCTGAGATTATGACCTGAGTCAATCAAAAGGCAGCACTTAACTGGCTGCTTAACCAGCTGAGTCACCCAGGCGCCCCTAGATTTTTCTTTCTGTGTATTTTGAAGATGTCCTCTTGCTTTCATGTTACCCCATGAGAAGTCTGTGATCATCTCTATCTTTGTCTCTGTTCTTTTTTTTTTTTTAAAGATTTTATTTATTTATTTGACAGATCACAAGTAGGCAGAGAGGCAGGCAGAGAGAGAGAGAGGAGGAAGCAGGCTCCCCGCTGAGCAGAGAGCTCGATGTGGGACTCGATCCCAGGACCCTGAGATCATGACCCGAGCCGAAGGCAGAGGCTTAACCCACTGAGCCACCCAGGCGCCCCTTTGTCTCTGTTCTTAACATGACTTCTTCGCTGACCATTTTACAATTTTCTGTCATTAGTTTTGAGCAGTTTGATTGTGATATATCTTGGTGTCATTTTCTTTGTGTCTTTTGTCTTGATGTTCATGGAACTTCTTAGATCTCTACGTGTATAATTTTCATCAAATTTGGAAGATTTTTGGCAATATTTCTTAAATGTCTTCCCCATCCTTTGAGTCTCCAATTTTTTGTATATATGCTGCTTGAAGTTGTCTCATAGTTCATGGGTGCTGGGGTTTTGTTTGTTTGTTTTGTTTTTTTCTTCTTTTTCATTTTGCATAGTTTTATTGCTGGGCATTCAGATTCACTGATCCCTTTACTCATCTTGTTTCATCTGTTATTAATCCTGTTTGGTATGTTCTTTTTTTTTTTATTTTGGGGGGGGTATGTTCTTTTTCTCAGTCATTGTAATTTTCAGTTAATTTTTAAAAATTTTAATTCCAGTATAGTTCACCTACATTATTTTATTAGTTTCAGGTGTACAATATAGTGATTCAGCAGTTCTGTACATTTTTCAGTGCTTATCATAACAAGTGTACTCTTAGTCCCCATTACCTATTTCCCCCATCCACCCACCCACCCTCCCCTGTGGTAACCGTCAGTTTGTTCTCCATAGTAAAGAGTCTGTTCTTTGGTTTGTCCCTTTTTTTCTTTATTCATTTGTTTTGTTTCCTAAATTCCCCATATGAGTGACATCCTATGATAGGATACTTGCCTTTCTCTGACTTATTTCACTTAGCATTAGATTTTTGAACTCAATCCATGTTGTTGCAAATGGCAAGATTCTTTTTTTTTTTTTTTAAGATTTTTATTTATTCATTTGAGAGAGAGACACAAAGAGCAAGCAGAGGGGGAGGCAGAGGGAGAAGGAGAGGGAGAAGCAGGCTTCCCGCTGAGCTGGGAGCCTGATGTGGGGCTCGATCCCAGGACCTGGAGATCATGACCTAAGCCAAAGGCAGATGTTTAGCCATCTAAGCCACCCAGGTGCCTCAGTGCCACATTTTCTTCATCCATTCCTCTATTAGTGGAGACTTGGATTGCTTCCATAATTTGGCTGTTGTAAATAATGCTACAGTAAGCATCAGCATGCATATATCTTTTCAAGTTAGTATTTTCTTGGGGTAAATATCCAGTAGTGGAATTACTGGATCATATGGTACCTCTATTCTTTTTTTTCCTTTTCTATGTGTGAACATTTGTATTAATGAAGACTTTAATCTGATAAAGTCTGCCCCCAATCAGACTGTTGATTTTTTCTACTTGTAATTAGTTAAATCAAAGAAAAACATTTAAATTAACTTCAAATATATATCATCAAAAATAAATACTTAACGTGGTCTTATCTGTCTCATGATATCAAAGGTTTTCTCCTTCCCAAATAAAGATTCTAAGATAAATTCAAGAATCCTCTGAATGAGAAAAGATGACACCTTCTAAAACAGTGAGTTTACAAAACAATGCAGGGGATCACTAGGCACACTTACTGTAAGAGTGAAAAGGAAATTTAAAACATGACCTTAAACTTCTATGAAAAATTTTAACAAAACCTTTCCTTCATTTACTTTTAGCTGTTCCATAAATATTAGAAGAGAAATTGAACATTTTTGTATTGAAACTTAGAAAAATGTCTTTTTCCATAAAGTAAACATCCATCTTTCCCTTTGGCTCCTTCCAATCCTTCTTCACTGTGCTGAGAGCTGTCCTTCCAGATTTTTGGTTAGGCAGGTGGTTTCCAAGCTGACTGGGCTTTCCAGATAGCTTCCTTCACGGGGTTTTCCAGTCACTGGACCTGTGATTTATCCAACTTTGAAAATGACTTTGGCCCGTTCATGTTTCATGTGCTTTATTCATGAGACAGGTAGAGCTTTGAGAAGCACAGCATCCCCAACTATACGCAGCTGAAGAGCATCATGAACGAAGTAGGCTTTTCACTTATTAAAATACTTTAATAGGGGCGCCTGGGTGGCTCAGTGGGGTTAAAGCCTCTGCCTTTGGATCAGGTCATGGTCCCAGGGTCCTGGGATGGAGCCCCGCATCGGGCTCTCTGCTCAGCAGGGAGCCTGCTTCCTCCTCTCTCTCTGTCTGCCTCTCTGCCTACAAATCTCTGTGATCTCTGTCTGTCAAATAAATAAAATCTTTTAAAAAAATACTTTAATAAATAGGGATCCAGAATAAGCCTGGTCACTCTCACTTTAGCTGTTTTTTTTTTTGCATTGCCCTTCCAGTCACCTTCCACATGATCCATTTGGCAAGGGCAGATGAATGAACTACTGACATAATGTGGCTTTGGTCACTTCCTGGCTCTCCTTTCCCTGTGTGTGTCCTGGTAGTTCATTTTTTGAACCTCCATGCTGTTGTCCAGAGTGGCTGTACCAGTTTGCCTTCCTACCAACAGTGCACAGAGGTTCCTTTTTCTCTACATTCTCGCCGAACTTGTTTCTTGTTTTTTTTATTTTAGCCATTCTGACTGGTGTGAGGTTGTATCTCGTTATAGTTACGATTTGCATTTCCTGAATGATGGGTGATGTTGAATATCCTTTCATGTGTTTCTGCTCTCTGTATCTCTTCTTTGAAAAAATGTCTGTTCATGTCTTCTGACCACTTTAAATTGGATTATTTGTTTTTTGTTATTAATTTTTTTTAACTAAATCTGAAGAGATGATGGTAATCAATGAATATTTGGAAAAGAATTTCTGACACAGGGGTGCCTGGGTGGCTTAGTCATTAAGCATCTGCCTTTGACTCAGGTTATGAACCCAGGGTCCTGGGATCGAGCCCTGTGTTGGGCTCCTTGCTCAGTGGGGAGCCTGCTTTCCCTCTTCCACTCCCCCTGCTTGTGTCTTGCTGTCTCTTTCTCTATCAAATTAAATACATAAAATCTTAAAAAAAGTTTCTGACACAATTTTTTAAAAAGATTGTATTTATTTGACAGAGAGAGAGATCACAAGTAGGCAGAGAGGGGTAAGCAGTCTCCCTGCTGAGCAGAGAACCCGATGCAGGGCTCAGCCCCAGGACTCTGAGATCATGACATGAGCAGAAGGCAGAGGCCTGACCCACTGAGCCATCCAGGCTCCCTGACACAATTTTTGAGAAATACGTATGTTTAAGAAAAGGTATTGAGGGGCGCCTGGGTGGCTCAGTGGGTTAAAGCCTCTGCCTTCGGCTCAGGTCACGATCTCAGAGTCCTGGGATTGAGCCCCACATTGGGCTCTCTGCTCCACGGGGAGCCTGCTTCCCTCTCTCTCTCTCTGCCTGCCTCTCTGTCTACTTGTGTCAAATAAATAAATAAATCTTAAAAAAAAAAAAAGAAAAGGTATTAAATAATTTTAAGTTTATACATTTAAATTAATAGCTTGTATTAGTTATTTTTTTATTTTTATTTTTAAAGCTTGTTATTTATTTATTTGACAGACAGAGATCACAAGTAGGCAGAGAGGCAAGCAGAGAGAGAGGAGGAAGCAGGCTCCCTCCTGAGCAGAGAGCCAGATGCGGGGCTCGATCCCAGGACCCTGGGACCATGACCCAAGCCAAAGGCAGAGGTTTTAACCCACTGAGCCACCCAGGTGCCCATTATATTAGTTATTTTTATTATAAACATGGCATCAAAAAGTTAAAAATGACTTTTCAGCTGGTCAGTATAAAGATGCCAAAAGTTGTATATATAACTTCAGTTATTTAAAGTTTTCCACTATATTTCTTTCTCTCTCCCAATTGATTTCACAGTAGGAAATTAAATAGATGGTTTTGGGTTTTTTGATTTAGAGAAGTAAAGCTTCCAGTTAAAATTAAACTCTGTTACTCCTAATAAAGAAAGGTGCTTAGGTGGTTTCTACTGAAGGACACTAATTTACCATCTTAATTTAAATTTACCAAACATAATTCTTTAGTTTATCATTAATCAAAAATTATTAGTCAGGTTTTTGCCTAAGAATAAATAAATTTGATCCCAATAATTTTTGTGCTAGACGCAAACTGCATCCTGTCTTCGTTTTCCTGTCTGGGACTCAGTTCTAGCCATTGCCTTGGTGGAGTCAATGGAGAGGAAAGGGAAGCTTAAGAAGCTCACAGCTTGTGTTCACACAAGGTAGCCAACACACTCAGAACGTTAGAGCTCTATTTAGAAATCAGTTGTTTTAATCAGAAGAAAAACTGGAGGTGATAAGTGACTTGGCTAAGGTTGCACAGCAGGTAAGTTGCTTAAACAAGTGAGACTCGTTATTCCTAATTTCCAGATGAAGATGCTTTACACTGTACCCGGACCTTCAGAAATTAACCTTCATATCAAAGCTTTTGCCTATTCCGCAAATTGTATTTTTGTTACTAGGTTGTGTGAGTTGAATCTGTTGGAATGTTTTATATGTGTGCACGCACACACAGAAGTTATTTCTGTTTCATGTTAGTATACTTATCCATTAAAACTTGTATAATTTGGGGCGCCTGGGTGGCTCAGTGGGTTAAAGCCTCTGCTTTCGGCTCAGGTCATGATCCCGGGGTTCTGGGATCGAGCCCCGCATCGGGCTCTCTGCTCCGCGGAGAGCCTGCTTCCTCCTCTCTCTCTGACTGTCTCCCTGCCTACTTGTGATTTCTGTCTGTCAAATAAATAAATAAAATCTTTAAAAAAAAAAAAAAAAAAAAACTTGTATAATTTAGGGCGCCTGGGTGGCTCAGTGGATTGAGCCGCTGCCTTCGGCTCAGGTCATGATCTCAGGGTCCTGGGATCAAGCCCCGCATCGGGCTCTCTGCTCAGCAGGGAGCCTGCTTCCTCCTCTCTCTCTGCCTCTCTGCCTACTTGTGATCTATCTCTCTCTGTCAAATAAATGAATAAAATCTTAAAAAAAAAAAACTTGTATAATTTAAAAAATTGAAATATAGTTAAGCGAACATTTATTTTTTAAAGACTTTATTTATTTGAGAGAGAAAATGAGCAAGGGGGAAGGGGAAGGTCAGGGGGAGAGAGAGGATCATGACCCAAGCTAAAGTCAGACATTTAACCGAGCCACCCAGGCGCACCCAGACATCTGTTCGTTAAATAAACATTAATTTTGTTTTAATTTTTGGATAGATAATATAGTTACATGTTTCAAAAGTCAAAACTGCAAAATTGCATATTTAGAGAAATCTTACTCCTGCCATGTTTGTACCCACTGTTGACCTCTATAAGTAATGAATTTTAGAGGTTTCTTTTGATCCTTTGGGTGTTTCTTTATGCATGTATTATTACCAAATAAAAATATTATGTATTCTCATCCATTGCTCCAGTTTGCTTACACAAAAGGTAGGATAATATGTATACTATCTTACCTTTCTTTTGGATCCTGCTTTTTTGGGGGGGTTGTTTTGTTTATTTGTTTGTTTTTAAGTAGGCTCCATGCTGGGCGTGGAGCCCAATGTGGGACATGAACTCACAACCCTGAGATTGAGACCTGAGTTGATATCAAGCATCAGATACTTAACCGACTGAGCCACCCATGCACCCCTTCTATGGTCATGCTTTTTTTTTTTTTTTTTCAGTGAACATATAATATATTATTTGTTTCAGGCATACAGATTTGTGATTCATCAGTCTTACACAATTCACAGCACTCACCACAACACATACCCTCCCAATGTCCATCACCCAGCCACTCCGTCCCTCCCATTCCCCTCCCCTCCAGCAACCCTCAGTTTGTTTCTTGAGATTAAGAGTCTCTTATGGTTTGTCTCCCTCTCTGGTTTCATCTTGTTTGATTTTTCCCTCCCTTCTCCTATGATCCTCTGTCTTGTTTCTCAAATTCCTTGTATCAGCGAGATCATGATGTCTTTCTCTGTATGGTTGTGTTTTAGAAAAATCTGTTTAGTCTAGAGATATTTCCATAATATATACTTAGAGAGCTTCCTTATTTAAAATACAAACAGGGGCACCTGGGTGGCTCAGTGGGTTAAAGCCTCTGCCTTCGGCTCAGGTCATGATCCCAGGGTCCTAGGATGGAGCCCTGCATCGAGCTCACTGCTCACCAGGGAGCCTGCTTCCCTCTCTCTCTCTCTCTGCCTGCCACTCTGCCTACTTGTGATCTCTCTCTGTCAAATAAATAAAATCTAAAAAAAAAAAAAAAAAAAAAATCAAACAAACAATTACAGAGTGTTCTGTTGTGTGACTGGTTCATAATTTAACTAGCCTCGGGTTGATGACCCTTGGGTGGTTTGCTATAGCAATCAAAACAGTACTGTAGTGAATAGCTTTATATGTGTGCAGGTGTGTGGGCTGAGGTGGTTTGACTGCCAGAAGTAAGGTTGTTGGATCAACGGAGAGATGCACCAGTGGTAGGTGGATATGGTTGGATTCCCCTCTAGAGCATGGTGACATTCTGCACTCCCACCTAAGTGCCTGAAAATCCTGGTTTCTTCACAGCTGTGCCAACAAGAGTATGTTATTAATTTTGGAATTTTTGCCAGTCTCATAGGTGAAAACTGGGATCTCAGTGTAGTGTTTCATTTGTCTTCTGAGCAATGTTTTAAATGTTTGAGAGTTTTTTATTCTCTGTGAACTGACTGTTGTATTCTCCATTTTTATTTTGCCTTTTTCTTCTCCATCTTTGAATTCTCGAAAGAGTAGGGACACTAGTAGTCCTTTGTCTCTGAGTCGTGAAGGCTTTTTTACGTTGCTTATGGTGGCCTCTTGCTATGCAGCAGTTCTTTCGTTGCTGTTTTTAGGAAGTTGGATTTTCCAGTCTTTTTTTTTTTTTAATGACTTTGGAGTTTTGGCCATTATTAGGAAGGTCTTCCTTACTCTAAAGTTGTTAGGGCATTCATCCATGTTTTATTCTAGTACTTACATGATTTCTCTTTTATATTTTAATCTCCTGTGTCACTTCTGTCTTATAACTGGTTTCTCGGTTTGTGGTGTTTTGGCCTCACTTGTCACATCATTTGGAATTTGTGGGTTTTCTCTGCCCCCCCTCAGTTCACTGAAGACATCAGCTCTGTGTGGGACATTTGTGTCTAGAGTGGATATTCATTCTTATTGCTCTATATGATTTTTAGAAGTGGGAAAACTTGGTCATCATTCTTCCTCCAGAAATGGAACCTTGTAGATGTTAATGTATACGTACACAAAACATAGTAATTTGATGCTTAAATTGGAGAGGGAGAGCTGGACCTATTTAGGTAAAATTCTAAAAGCTTAAGTTAGAACATTACATTTGTTTTGCCGTAGTAAATTTTTGTACAGAGGAGCACATTGGTTATCTCCTCAGCCTTTGGGACAGAGCAATGGTTAACATCTCTGAAATCTTTGGATGCAGTAGGGTTGAGAGAGAGATGATTGTGCTCAACTTTATCACCTTCGGCCAGATTTCTGATGTTTTTTATGTTGTATTTGAGTGGTTGCTTTGGACATTTTATGTTTCAGGTGCAAAAGTATTTGAGATAAAGATGGAGTTGAAAGGGCTGAAAGGTAATTATCGCTTGGAGTCAGAACCATAGAACTAGGGAAAAAAAACTCCTTTGTCTCCATATTCCATTCCACTCACTCTGCCCTTTCTTCAGGGTCTCTTAAAGTGCAGCGGGATGAGAGATTTTACTGTTCAGGATTTTTTGCTATTGAATTTCATTGTAACCAGATCAATAACACTTTGTTACTTGGGCCATCATGGAAATAGCTTTGTTACAGTGGCTATTACCTTATGGTGTATTTCACAGAAATGGTTTCTAATTGTCTATTGTGAAGGCAAGGAAACTGTTATTAGTGAGGAGAGAAGTAAAGTTAGATTTGTATCCTCCCAGCACTTAACCCAGAACCTATGGCATATCAGTTGAGTGGTAAAATTGACTAAACCCAGCCCGGGAAATAGGCAGAGGAATTCCAAAATGTGCACTGAAATTATTTGGCAGAGTACCACGTTAAATGCAGATACTTACAGAATTTTCCAAATGTGAGAAGTAAAACTTCAAACACATTTCATGTTTCATATGATATTGGACTAGATGATTTTAAACTTCTGTATCTACCACTATATGTTTTTGTCAGCACATCAACAATGATATGTATGCCATTGCTATGTACCTATACTATTTCCAACAATATTTTACTTAGATGTAAATTTCTCAAGCAATATTTAGTTTAAAGTATTTTTCATTATCGAAAGGTGTTAGTTGGAATTTTGTTTCAGCCTGATTTTGATCCCTTTCTGCCAAGGGGGATTTTTTTTTTTTTTTTATCAAATGATTTTTCCCCCCAAGGGGGATTTTTAGTTATTGAGCTTTTATTTTATTTTTTTAGTTGTTGTTAAAAAGTACTTGCTTGTAAGAAATTGAGTTTTTGTTACTCTGTATACCGCATATCTGTTAGCTAATTTTTCTCAGCTGGTGGCTCACTTACCATGTTTTTTATATATTTATATATATGTGTGTGTGTGTGTGTGTAAATATATTTATATATATATATAATTTTTTTAAAAGATTTTATTTGAGAGAGAGTGCACACAAGCAGGAGAGCACAAACAGAGCAGCAGAGGGAGAGGGAGAAGCAGACTTCCCACTGAGTAAGGAGCTTAATGTGGGGCTCGATCTCAGGACCCTGAGATCATAACCCAAGCCAAAGGCACTCAGCTTAACCAACTGAGCCACCCAGGAGCCCCTATATATATATATTTTTTTTTTAAATTAAAAATTTTTTTTAATTTTTTAGAAGATTTTATTTATTTGTCAGCGAGATGGAAATAGTGTGAGCACAAGCAGGGAGAGTGGCAGGCAGAGGAAGAAAGCAGGCTCCCCAGTGAGCAGGGAGCCTGATTTGGGACTCAGCTCCAGGACCCTGGGATCATGACCCAAGCTGAAGGCGGATGCTTAACCAACTGAGCCACCCAGGTGTCCCTGTATTTTGAAATTTCTTTGAAGTGATCTCTACACCCCAATATGGGGACTGAGCTCACAACTCTGAGATCAAGAGTGGCATGCTCCACTGACTGAGCCAGCCTCACTTAACCATTATACTGCTAGTAGAAATGATAAGTGCGACTGCAAATAACTTGAGGAGCCAGAGTCTGCTTTTATTTCCCCCTAAAGATTTATTATTTGTTTGAAAAAGCACAATGAGAGGCGGGGGAGGGGCAGAAGGAGAAGGGAAGCAGATGCCGCACTGAGTGGGGAGCCTGATGCAGGGCTCCATCTCACCAACCTGAGATCATGACCCTAGCTGAAATAGTCGTACACTCAACCAGCTGAGCTACCCAGGTGCCCCTAGAGTCTGCTTTTAAATGTCCTATTTCCCCCTAGCTCAGAGACATAGAGCAAAAGAGTCTTAAAATTATCACCTTGATTCGTTGTACTTGAAATGGTTTCATTTGCAGGTGGCGCAAAACAGAAGATTAGCTAGTTGATTCTCTGCATTGCTGCTTTGGGGTATAATTTTAGTTTTTAGAAAGATTTTCATTTCGCCGTAGACTAATTTCAGGTTTCATGATCAGCAGCTGTGTTGCAGTGCATTAAATTGAAAGGCAATTGTTGCTATTTAGAATGCACGAGGACTTCCGTTGTCCATTTGGTTTCAGTGCTATCTCTTACCTCCTCTGTCAGCTTTGCAGGTGTGGTCCGATAGCAGGAGTTAAGGATTGCTCTAATAAATGAATGACTTAGTAACTTTTCCCGACTGCTGTGTATCATGGTTACTAGTTATGTTCTTTGTAACTAGAGTTTTGTCTGCCAGAATTAATTGCTTACAGTTAAAAATTAACTAGATGGTGATGAACTGGATGGATCTAGTTAGACAAACCTGGTTAAGACTAGGTTCGGGTTGGGGGGGGCGCCTGGGTGGCTCAGTCAGTTAAAAAAAAAAAAAAAAAGCTCAGTCTGCCTTCAGCTCAGGTCATGATCCCAGGGTCCTGGGATCAAGCCCCCGCATCAGGCTCCCTGCTCAGCAGGAAGCCTGCTCCCTCTCCCACTCCCCCTGCTTGTGTTCCCTCTCTTGCTGTGTCTCTCTCTGTCAAATGAATAAATAAAATCCTTAAAAAAAAAAAAAGACTAGGTTTGGGGGGCACCTGGATGGCTCAGTGGGTTAAGCCCTGCCTTTGGTTCAGGTCATGATCTCAGGGTCCTGGGATGGAGCCCTACATCAGGCTCCCTGCTCAGCGCAGAGCCTGCTTCTCCCTCTCCCTCCCACTCCTGCTCTCTCTGTCTCTCTCTCTCTCTCTCTCAAATAAATAAAGTCTCTAAAAAAGAAAGAAATACACTTTAGGGATGCCTGGCTGGCTCAGTTGATAGAACATACAGCTCTTGATCTTGGGGTCCTGAGTTTGAGCCCCACGTTGGGTCTAGAGCTTACTTTTTTAATTTTTTTTTAGAGCTTACTTTAAAAAAAGAAAGAGAAAGAAATATGCTTTGTTGTGCTAGCAGAAGTGCTCCAGCTTCTTGTGCACCATAGTTCTGTGTGGCTCAGAGTTAGTACCTGTGAACAGACATACAAGACATTTATTACACTTTTTACCAAAGGGAGTTACCGTTGTACTACTTTTGTGTAAAGCTTGTTATCACTCTCGCCCCAACTTTTTTTTTTGTTTTCTTTTCTTTTCTATTTTTTTTCCCGATAAATAAACAACACTTGGTTCCTAAGGAATAAACTCTCAACTGAAGTCCCTTGTCCTCACCAGAGAGCTGTAATGGAACAGGGATTTGGGCTTCAGTTCTTAGCCTCACTACAGATGAGATTTTTTTTTTTTTTAAGATTTTATTTATTTATTTGACAGAGAGAGAGATCACAAGTAGGCAGAGAGGCAGGCAGAGAGAGGGGGAAGCAGGCTCCCTGCGGAGCAGAGAGCCCGACGCGGGGCTCGATCCCAGGACCCCGAGATCATGACCTGAGCCGAAGGCAGTGGCCCAATCCACTGAGCCACCCAGGCGCCCCTACAGATGAGATTTTGCTTTAAATAGTTAGCGGTTAATTGCACTTGTCCCAAATCAAAATATTCCAAAATTTTCAAAGATTTTATTGTTTTATTTTAGAGAGCACGAACAGGGGGAGGAGTGGGGGAGAGCAAAAGAGAGAGGCAGGCTCCCCACCCAGGCACCTCCTCATGATTACCTTTAAAGATGGCTTTTTAAACACAAACTAAAAGCCTGATTGATACTCTGGGGTTTTTTTAGATATTATTATTTTGGGGGGAGGGGCAGGGGGTGACGGAAAGAGAATTTTTTTTTTTAAGATTTTATTTATTTATTTATTTGACAGAGAGAGAGAGAGATCACAAGTAGGCAGAGAGGCAAGCAGAGGAAGAGGGGGAAGCAGGATCCCCACTGAGCAGAGAGCCTGATGTGGGGCTTGATCCCAGGACCCTGGGATCATGACCTGAGCAGAAGGCAGCGGCTTAACCCACTGAGCCACCCAGGTGCCCTGTTGTTTGCTTTTTAATTAAAAATCCCCAACACCAAAAATAAAAAAGAAAGAAATTATAATACATTCATTTTAACTCATATGTTAAAATGTCAAAAAATATTGAACCTAGAACAGGTAAAAAATAGTCAAGTTATGTTACTGAAAATTGTGGTAAAATACTCAACTGAATGTACATCTTAATAATTTTTAAGTGTGTAGTTTGGTGGCATTAAGTACATTCACGTTGTTGTGTAACTATCAACGCCATCCATCTCCAGAACTTTGTTTGAAGATTTTATTTATAAGTAATCTCTATACCCAGTGTGCATCCTGAACTCAAAGCCGAGATCAAGAGTAGTGTGCTCCAGGGGCGCCTGGGTGGCTCGGTGAGTTAAGCCTCTGCCTTCGGCTCCGGTCATGATCTCAGGGTCCTGGGATCGAGCCCCGCATCGGGCTCTCTGCCCACAGGGAGCCTGCTTCCCTCTCTCTCTGCCTGCCTCTCTGCCTACTTGTGATCTCTCTCTCTGTCAAATAAATTAATTAAATCTTTAAAGAAAAAAAAAAAGAGTAGTGTGGTCCACTGGCAGGGCTAGCCAGGCACTTGTACAGAACTTCCTCAGTCATTGTCTCAAACTCTCTCCACCCATTAAACCATAACTCTTCATTCCCTACTCCTGCCGGTTCCTAGTAACCACTGTTCTATTTTCTGTCACTGTAATTTGATAACTCTAGGTACCTCATAAAGGTTAGTTATGTTTTTAAAGAAATTAAATGTTAAGAGATCAGCACTGTCCTGTGACCATGTCCTCTTCAAGGAGACACTTGATGAAGCAGGCATGGTAATGAGGATGGGACCTTAGATACGTTTAAAACCGTGGAAGTAGGGTGGAGTGGAGTTTGTGTATTTTTATGGCCCCATCTTTAAATGTTGAAATCTTTTGGGTCTTTTGAATATATTTCATGAAGCACGTTAAGAATAGTTTTAATTTTTTTTCCAGTTACTTAGCTCCATTACTGTTTACTGAGCAACTCAGTTTTTCCCTACTGGTTTAAGAAAAGGTTTACTTTAAAATTTCAAAATGTTGGGTGCCTGGGTGGCTCAGTTAAGTGTCTACCTTCGGCTCAGGTCTTGATCCCAGGGTCCTGGGATTGAGCCCCATGTCGGGCTCCACACTTACTGTGGAATCTGCTTGAGATTCTCTCTCCTTCTCCCTCTGCCCCTCCTACTTGTGTGCATCCTTCCTCGCTTTGTCTCAAATAAATTAATTTTTTAAAATATCAACAGCATTTTTCATAGAGCTAGAACAGATAATCCTAAAATTTGTATGGAATATTTACAAAAAAAACCCTGTATAACTAAAGCAATCTTGAAAAAGAAAAACAAAACTGGAAGTACCAATAACTCCAGACTTCAGGTTGTAGTACAGATCATAGTAATCAAGGCAGTATGGTAGTGGCACAAAAATAGACACACAGATCAATGAAAGAAAATAGAAAACCCAGGAATAAACCCATAATTATATGATCAATTAATCTTTAACAAAGGAGGAAAGAATATACAATAGGAAAAAGACAGTCTCTTCAGCAAATGGTGTTGGGGAAACTGGGCAGCTCCATGCAAAAGAATGAAACTGGACAACTTTCTTACAGCATACACAAAAATAAACTCAAAATTGATTAAAGACCTAAATGTGAGACCTGAAACCATAAAAATCCTAGGAGACAGCAGAGGCAGTAATTTCTCTGACATCAGTCATAGCAACATCTTTCTAGATACATCTCCTGAGGCAAGGAAAATAAAAGCAAAAATAAGCTCGTGGGACTACATCAAAATAAAAAGCTTCTGCACAACAGAGAAAACAGTCAACAAAACTAAAAGGCAACCTACAGAATGGGAGAAGGTATTTGCAAATGACAGATCTGATAAAGGCTTAGCCTCCAAAATATATAAAGAACTGTTACATACAATTCAATATTCCCCAAAATAAAGGACCCTGTTAAAAAATGGGCAGAAGATATCAACAGACATGTCTCCGAAGAAGCTCTTGAGATGGCCAGCAGATGCAGTGAAAGATGCTCAGCATCGCTCATCATCAGGGAGATGCAGTTGAAAACAGTGAGATGTCACCTCACACCTCACACCTGTCAGAATGGCTAAACACCAACAACACAAGAAACAAGTTTTGGTGAGGTTGCCCTTTGGTGGGAATGCAAACTGGTACAGCCACTGTGGAAAACAGTATGGAGGTTCCTCCAAAAAGTTAAAAATAGAACAACCTTAGAATCCAGTAATAGCATTGCTAGGTATTTACACCCCCGAAATACAAAAACTTGAATTCAAAAGAATACATGCAGCTCATGTTTATTGCAGCATTATTTACAGTAGCCAAATTACGGAAGCAGTCCAAGTGCCCATTGATAGATGAATGGATAAAGAAGATGTGGTACATATATACAATGTAGTATTATTCAAGCATAAAAAAAGATTGAAATCTTGCCATTTGCAACAACATGGATGAAACTAGAGAGTATTATGCTAAGTGAAATAAATGGGTCCGAGAAAGACAAACACCTTATGATTTCATTCATACGTGAGATTTAAGAAAGAAAACAAATGAACAAAGGAAAAAGTGAGAGAAGCTAAGAAACAGACTCTTAACTCTAGAGAACCAATTGCCGATGATCAGAAGGGAGGTGGGACGGGGGGTTGGGTAAAATTGGGGATTAAAGAAAATAAAATTAAGGTCTTAATTTTTCTCCCTGTAGGAAGAACTGAAGAATAAGCAATTCCGTTTTAACCTTTTTAATTTTATGCTAAATTTATTTCACTCTAATGGCATAGTTAACTCTCGTTTTGTTGTACTAGTTAAGAGAAGTATTGGCAGAAGGAAATGAAGTCAGTGTATAATAGGCCCATTTGAGTGAGGGCCTTGGGAAAACCAGCAGGAATAAGCCTTTGATTGGAGAAGGCAGAGACAAGGTGGCAGGCAGGGAGCCTTTTCAGCAGGGCTCGCCATTTTTGTCTGTAGGACTTTCTAGGAAATCTTTCTGAGCTATACTCGAGTGCGGCAGGCACTCTTGGTGAGCCGCCTAGATTAGGTTGACTTCTACTTTTAGTGCCTTCACAAAGGCAAAATCAAATCCCGTAAACCTGTTCTTTTTTAAATTAGGTGTATTTAGCTTAATTTTAACATTCGTCAACTCCTAAACATTTGTAGAAAGGGTTGAGGAATAAATAAATAGTCTCGTGGTACGGCATTTCTTATTTTCTGCTTGAGAGACATGTTCCTTTCCCCTCCTTTCCTTTTAATCTTCCCGTTGCCTTGACACACCTGCTTCTGAACTCCATCTCATCTCTCCCTGCTGTGACAGTTCCCTAGCACTTCACGGTACCTAAGGCTCTTTCAACTCTTATTTTCCACCAACTGTCAGTTGCAAAATAAGGTTGCTTTGTTTGGGAGGGAAAGGGTAGAATCCTTTCTGAATGTCTCCTTTTCCTTTGAAGCAGGAGCACTTCAGAGACAATTGAACTGCTTTTAGGTTTTTCTTACCACCCAGCTTTTTCTTCTGATAGAGCCTGCCGTGAACACAGTTCTGTTGATGACATCGATTTGTTGCTATGGAAATAGTGGTAATGTCACAGATTCAGCCCAGTGACTTTACTTCAGGTTCATGCAGGAGAAATGGGCAAGGCTTTAGGAGAGAACCTCATTAAAACTGAAAGCTATCAATTATAAGCAGGTGAAAGGTAAATGGAGCCAACCTTTTATATAATGAAAACAGAAGTGAACCCCTAGCAGATTGACAGCACGCAGTTGAATACCCCAGCATGAATTCTGACCCATGAGAGTCTTTGACAAAATAAAAAATTTACACGTTCTCTGAGTATTTCTTCTACTTAAGTTTAAGTCTTTTAACCTGCATTATTTGCACTGAAATTGTCTTTCTTCTGATCCTCAGGACACGGGCAGCAGCAGGTAGTTCCTCCCCCTGTCTCAGCGGCCAATCCACCAGCCAGCAAGCCCCAGCAGCAGAATGGGAGCTCAGCAATGGGTAAATAGCCACATGAGGACATGTGCTAATTATATGCACCAGGATTCTGAATGTTTTGAAATATAACCTGGGACTAAAGGGAATTTTCAAAAAGCCATTCATGATCGTTCCTTCTTGCAAAGGAGAAGCCCAGTTCTTTCTGTAAAGTGTGTGATTGAACAAATGATTAAAAATAGTCTTTTAGGGGCACCTGGGTGGCTCAGTGGGTTAAGCCTCTGCCTTTGGCTCAGGTCATGATCTCAGGGTTCTGGGATCAAGCCCAGCGTCGGGCTCTCTGTTCAGCAGGGAGCCTGCTTTCCCCTCTCTGTCAAATAAATAAAATCTTTTAAAAAATAGTCTTTTAAAGATACTTAATATGCTTCTTTTTGTCAGGATGATACACTGTCCTCTGTTAATAGTTGTTTATCTGGTACTTGCTCACATCTTACCTTTTACACTCTCTTGACTTTGTGAATTTACATACCTTTTAAATTCTCGCCTTTTAACTATTTGGAATCCACTTGTCTCTCTCCAAGTTTACCACTGGGGTTCTCATGGATATTTATCTTAATGTGAAGATGTTATCATTTATATTGGTCATAGGTTCTGCTTCCCAGACTCCTGGATGAGAAATAGTTTTTCCCTTTAACTCTGTGCAGTAGGTCCTGAGAGGCTATAATGGAATCATTTTGTTTACTTTCTGGCCTTTGCTTTAGGAGCTGCTATTGAAAATGATGATTTGCGTTAAATTTATTTTTAGAGGTTGGATTTATTTTTAGAGCTTCTTTTTTCTGTCACAGCTTCTTATACACCACTTCCTCACCTCCCCTCAACCATTAGTTGCTAATTTTCAATGCTGAGATTTTAAGAAAGCAAGGTTAATACGTTACTAATGTTGCTGTGAAACTTTCAGGACATGGGAGTTTTTCCCCATTGGTCTTTGATATTTTTATCTACCTTGCAGTAGCTGTCAATCTATCTCCTATCTCTCTCCGTTTACAAGTGGATCTTTTTTTTTTTTTTAAGATTTTATTTATTTATGTGACAGAGAGCGCACAAGCAGGGGGAGCAGCAGGCAGAGGCAGAGGGAGAAGCAGGCTCCCCAGTGAGCAGGGAACCTGATGTGGGGCTCCATCCCAGGACTCGGAGATCGTGATCCGAGGCAGACATTTAACTGACTGAGCCACCCCGGTGCCCCATAAGTGGATCTGTTTATACACAACTGGCAAATTTGTACTGTTGAAGGAGGTCTTGGAATAGATTTAGTATCTAAGATGGTAAATAATCTAATAGTCCCTTCCTTAGGCTGAACTACAAATAGTATGTTGTTATTCTCCCTTCTCCCACAGATTTATTTTCCCAATTTCTATCTTTGGGTTATGTTAACATTTATTTTTAAAAATCAGTTAATATTGTCCAAACACACATCAACTGGGTGGCGAAAGAAGAAGACCGGCTGTGTGTTGAGGAGAAGCATGTGTGTTGTGTTGTATAATTATATCTTAGAGTATTAGGTGTGTATACACATGCATATATTCTTCAAAGTTCATGGGCTTCCTTGCATAATCTTGAGGCAGTTATTACTGTTGTGCGTATAGTTCTCACTTGACTCCCCAGTTAGAATAGAAAATGTTAAGATCCAGGACAGTCTATGTATAGTTTTTACTAAGTGCTACAAATACCTAGAATAGTGTCTTACAGGCTGCGGAAACTCAATAAAGAAATGCTGAATAATGGTAGATTTACATTTCCAGCCAAATTCCATCCTAAAGAAATGCTTTGGTAGAGAAGATATGAAGTAATTGGACTAAATCGCATTTTCTGCATTTAGAGGTTGAAACTTTACAGGAACTGTGTGTATAAAGAAACGTGTGTGTTTATAGGCTTTAGTTACCTGCTCTTTCCAAGTACGTGGGAGCTGCTCAGGCTTGGATAAAGAAGCAGAAGGGATCCTGGTGCCCAGCTGCCTAGCTGTCTTGAACCAAAAACTGATTCTCGCCCTTTGCTCCCAACTAAACCCAGTTCCATAGACTTCATTCTAGACTTTTCAGCCCTGTAGACCAGTTGAACACAGAGTTCTCTGAGGATGTTTTGACTTAAAATATTTGTGATAGGTATCCTTCACCTCAGATGGTTTATTCACTATGTTGCTTACCTCCTAGCCTTTCCTTTTGTTTGTTTCTTTGTTTTTTCTTACGCAACTAGTGACCTGCTCTCAGGTTTGTTTTTTTTTGTTTTTTTTTTTTAATTTTTTTTAAATTTTTTTTTTTTTTTTTAAGATTTTATTTCTTTATTTGACAGAGATGACAAGCAGGCAGAGAGGCAGGCAGAGAGAGGGGGGAAGCAGGCTCCCCGCTGAGCGGAGAGCCCGATGCGGGGCTCGATCCCAGGACCCTGGGATCATGACCTGAGCCGAAGGCAGAGGCTTTAACCCACTGAGCCACCCAGGCGCCCCCCTGCTCTCAGTTTTAACAGTCAAGAGGGTTGGTTGATTTTCTTTCTCTGACCCATTATCTTGCCCATTGATACAAAGGGCAGTTTAAGAAGGACGAGCCTCCAGGGCACCTGGGTGGCTCAGCTGGTTGGATGTCTGCCTTCCGCTTGGATCAGGATCCCAGGGTCCTAGGATGCAGCTTCCCCTGCTTGTGTGCTTGCCCGCTCTCTCTCTCTCTCTCTGCCAAATAAAATAAATAGAATCTTTGTGGGGGTTGGCGGGGGTGGGTAGAAGGATGGGTCTCCAAAAGAGCAGTTTCTGGACTCAGTACAATTATTACCTTGACCTCAGTCAGAGCTTCAATCAGCAAATACATAGTAGTAAACTTCTGTGTTCCCAGCCTTCATTCTCAGTCACTTTTCTAGCTTCCTATTCTGGTCTCTATTTGATCTCCATATCTTTCGATTACTTAAAAGGTAAAACTTTACCTCTTATTTTGTATGATTTCACCGGCGACACCTCAGTCATTGAGAGTTAATACAAAATGTATATAAAATTTACATAGAACAATGATAGTCCTCCTTTGTGTTTGTTTTTAAAGGTTCCACTGCATCTAAGACTTATGGGGCCTCAAAGACATTTGGAAAAGCTGGAGGTACCAGCCTCGGGAATAGTTCTGGAGGAACACAGGTCAAAGTGCTACCCATTGCCAGCCTCACCCCTTACCAATCCAAGTGAGTGAGTCCATGGAGTAAGTTCAGAATGCACCTACGATATGATGTTAGAGGTTATTACAGGCTCTTGAGTTATTTATGCGTGAACTTCAGGGTTACCACACATAAAGTAAGTTTCATCTTTTTTTTTCTTCCACAGGGGGAGGAGGGTACAAATTGTGGCAACCTCTAACTTACTGTAAAAGAACGGCAAGAAAAGCAATCTGCTATAGCCTAAGGAGTTTCATTTGTTTTGGAAGAATTTGCACTGAAAAATATTTAATGCTTAAAGAACCTATTTATCATCTTATGAGTAAAAACAAATATTTGTTGTAATTCAGAAGGCGTTTCGTCTTCTCGTGCTATAAATAAGTGACTTTTAGTCTAAAAATTGTTACTACGATTTAGTTGACTAAGAGAATCTGTACTGTTTGTGTAGCCACGTTAATATACCCTGAACAGATATTTTCCATCCGACGTTAATTTTAGCCATTGAAAATTTGTGAGTTCTCTTTTCAGATTCTTTCAAATATGTTTTTATCTAATCTTCAAATTTTTTGCAGTGCGGGGAAAATGACTAAGGTAACCAAGGTGCCCAACACTTGCATTCAGTATGGGCCCCTGGACTGTGTATTGGATCTTGTACCTCCTTTTTTTTGGTGGCCTCTGTCTGAGGTCATACTGCTTTAGCGTGTTGTTTTCTTTTGGTGGCTTACCAACACCATGTTCCGTGTTCCATAAGTTTGTATTTATATTCAGGCTGTGTTAGAATGGAGACAGAAGCTTGACACCAGTTTTATCAGTTCCCATAATTGAAAATAGTGGCAGAATATAATTGCTGGTATTACTGCATCTTCTAGCTTAGAACCTTTCATTAAGAGGATACCGTTGCCTTGGTGATGCTTTTTGGAAAAGGGAGAGAGTTTATAAATTTACTAATTTGACAGGGGAATGAGTTAGTGTTAAATTATCTTGTATGTTTTACTACTTGCTTATTCTACAAACTGTCAAACCTGTGTGTCATCTTGGGGTTTTAATTAGCTGGGTTAAAATACAGCTTACGTTGAAAAATGGAATATGCATAAGATGAGAAAGGCTATAGGAAGACAATAGGGAACCTTTTAGATCTTTCCCAGGTAAAACTCGGAGCACTGATACAATCTATTTGGTTTTTAGGTGGACTATCTGTGCTCGAGTTACCAACAAAAGTCAGATCCGTACCTGGAGCAATTCCCGAGGGGAAGGGAAGCTTTTCTCCATAGAACTGGTTGATGAAAGTGTGAGTATTTGTCAAGTGTGGAAATAGGAGTAGTTTGAGAAATGGGGCTCATCTCTGTGCAAGCCTATGTGATGAAAAACAGTAGTAGGCCAAAAATAAGCAGGATTGTTACTATTGTTTGTCCTCTTTTATAGTCTCCTGGTGCTCTCTGCAGGCAAAGGGTTAAAGGTCTTTTTTTTTTTTTTCCCCCAGAGGGTGTTGTGTGCGGTGGGGAGGAGAGTGTATCTTAAGCAGGCTCCATGCCCAGCTTAGAGCCAGACACAGGACTCTGTCTCTCATCCCTTAGATCGTGACCTGAGCCTAAATCAAGAGTCAGACATTTAACCAACTGAGCTTGCCAGGTGCCCCAAAGGATTAGAGGTCTTAAATAAAATCCTATTATTTTATTTTATTTTTATTTTTAAATTTTTTATTTTAATTTATTCTTTTTAAGTAGGCTCTGTACCCAGCGTGAGGCTTGGACTCACGACCCTGAGATCAACAGTCACACCTGGCTAGCCAATTAGGTAGAACATGTGACTCTTGACTCTTTTTTTTTTTAAGATTTGTTTATTTATTTGAGAGAAGGAGCGCACGAGGTAGGGGAGAGGCTGAAGGAGACGGAAAGAATCTCAGGCAGACTCCCCACTGAGTGCAGTGTGTGACCCAGGGCTCGCTCTCACAGCCCTGAGATCACAACCTGAGTCAAAACCAAGAGTCAGGGGCGCCTGGGTGGCTCAGTGGGTTAAAGCCTCTACCTTCGGCTCAGGTCATGATCTCAGGGTCCTGAGATCGAGCCCGCATCGGGCTCTCTGCTCCACAGGGAGCCTGCTTCCTCCTCTCTCCCTTCCTGCCTCTCTGCCTAGTTGTGATTTCTCTCTGTCAAATTAAAAAAAAAAAAACAAGAGTCAGATGCTCAACTGACTGAGCTACCCAGGCGCCCCTATAGCATGGCAAAATCAGTAATCAGAACCTAATTTTTTACCAGATTATCAGTCTAATCTGTCAATTGGCTTAAATTTCAGCCCTTTCCTTAAGTTTCTTATCCATCTGTAGTTTTTCTTTGTTTTGTTTTGTTTTGTTTTTGACAGAGATCACAACTAGGCAGAGAAGCAGGCAGAGAGAGAGGAGGGGAAGCAGGCTCCCACTGAGCAGAGAGCCCGATGCGGGACTCAATCCCAGGACCCTGAGATCATGACCTGAGCCGAAGGCAGAGGCTTAACACTGAGCCACCCAGGCACCCCTGTTTGTCTTAGTTTTAAGTAATCTCTACACCCAGCGTGGGGCTTGAACTTAAAACCCTGAGATCAAGAGTCTCATGCTCCTGTGACTGAGCCAGCCAGGTGCCCCCATCTATGGTATGTTGACTGACAGAAAAGTAAAAGTGAAAATCAAATCTCAGGCAACTTGAAAACATGATGTATTATAACATTTTGGCAATGACTCCCAAATATGATGTAATTCCTTGCTTGGTAGGAGCGTGAGGGCAGCCGGTGAATCATTTGGCTCATCACACTTCCTTGTGGGATTCATTCGTGTCACTCAGTGTTCAGAATTTATTTTTATTTTTGTTGTCAGAATATTAAAATCACTAGGATTCTTGTGTTTTGTTTGTTTGTTTGTTTTGCCTTTTTTTAAGTGTCTAACTTGAAGTTAATAAAACCACACAGTAGGGGCACCTGGGTGGCTCAGGGGGTTAAAGCCTCTGCCTTCGGCTCAGGTCATGATCCCAGAGTCTTGGGATCGAGCCCCACATCGGGGGTCTCTGCTCAGCAGGGAGCCTGCTTCCTCCTCTCTCTCTGCCTGCCTCTCTGCCTACTTGTGATCTCTGTTTGTCAAATAAGTAAATAAAATCTTAAAAAATAAATAAATAAAGCTCCACAGCAGGTTAAACCCAGGTTGTTACACTGTGGTGAATAAGTTGAATACGTGACTATAAACTGTGTGTTTCTGGGGGGTTCTGGGTGGCTCAGTCGGTAAGCATCTGCCTTCAGCTCAGGTCATGATCCCAGGGTCCTTGGATTGAGTCCCATATGGAGCTCCCTGTTCAGCGGGAAGCCTGCTTCTCCTTCTCCTACTCCCCCTGCTGTGTCCCCTCTCTCGCTGTGTCTCTCTCTGTCAAGTAAATAAATAAAATCTCTTTTTAAAAAAATGTGTGTGCTGGGCGCCTGGGTGGCTCAGTGGGTTAAGCCGCTGCCTTCGGCTCAGGTCATGATCTCAGGGTCCTGGGATCGAGCCCCGCATCGGGCTCTCTGCTTGGCAGGGAGCCTGCTTCCCTCTCTCTTTCTCTCTGCCTGCCTCTCTGCTTACTTGTGATCTCGCTCTCTCGCTGTCAAATAAATAAATTAAAAAAATCTTTAAAAAAAAAATGTGTGTGTGCTTCTGGAGTGTCTGCAGCTCTCTCACATATCCCATTTGTGCTTGTGTGACTGCCGTAAAGATGTCGTTTTGACACTAAAGTATCCTCTTTTTCAGGGCTAAAACTTGGTAAACACAGTTCTGACCTGCTTTTGCATGCTTCTGTAGGGTGAAATCAGAGCTACTGCTTTCAATGAGCAAGTGGACAAGTTCTTTCCCCTTATCGACATGAACAAGGTAGGGCGGTGTTACGCTGAGAACTGAAACTGTTGGGTACCAGAGAAGTAGGGGGACTCTCGTCCACTGGCGACCTGCGTGGTGGTAAGAAGTTGTTTGCTTAATCTACCTATGTTCCACGGCTTGCCTCTTGTACAGGTCTATTATATCTCTAAAGGCGTCCTGAAGATTGCTAACAAACAGTTCACAGCAGTTAAAAATGACTACGAGATGACCTTCAACAATGAGACTTCCGTCATGCCCTGTGAAGATGGTCATCATTTACCTACAGTTCAGTTTGATTTCACAGGGATTGGGGACCTGGAGAACAAGCCTAAAGACTCACTTATAGGTAAGTCTGCATACGAGAGCAGAGAGAGTTGTGATGACTAGTTTTGTTTGCAGCCTATAAAGGAAGTGTAAGACTTAAGGGCTTGCCATTCAACCTTTGATCAGGCTGTAATGGGGGCCTTGACCCTATTTTGCTGACATATTGTGCCTATATTTTAGACATAATTGGGATCTGCAAGAGCTACGAAGATGCCACCAAAATCACAGTGAAGTCTAACAACAGAGAAGTTTCCAAGAGAAATATCTATTTGATGGACATGTCAGGGAAAGTGGTGACTGCTACTCTGTGGGGAGAGGATGTAAGTATTAGCCTTGAGCAGTCAGAGCAGGTGCAGAAGGCAGAGACCGAGAGAGTCAGGCAGCTGTCTTGCCTTAGAGCTTTGGGGCTTTCACCATGTAGGCCTTCCCAAAGAAGGATTGAGCTGGCCAGGCAGTATCTGAAACCCTTTATGGCTGTGATCTCAGTTTTACACAGTGAAATGATGTTTCCTCTGACTCCAGATTAGTTTTGCTGTATCTTTGAATAGATTGTTGTGTGCGAGGTTATCTTGGATAGATTCCATGTACCACTCACGGCATTTACTCTGACATTGACTGTTTTTCTTATTTTCTGTAAAAATGTTCCGTGTGTTCTTCCTGCTAGTGACACCTATTCACTGTGTTTGTTTGGTGTTTTTGTCATCACTCAGGCTGATAGATTCGATGGTTCTAGACAACCCGTGATGGCTATCAAAGGAGCTAGAGTTTCTGATTTTGGTGGACGGAGCCTCTCTGTACTGTCGTCAAGCACGGTCATTGTGAATCCTGACATCCCAGAGGCCTATAAGCTTCGTGGATGGTAGGTTTTATGGGGCTACACAAAGGGGTTATTTGAGCCTGGCCTCTGAGTCAGAAGAGCTGGCTCTTTGGGCCCTTATGATCAGTGTGTGAGCCATCCACAGAGCAGAGGGCTTTGTAACTGAATGGAGCGGTTCCTATATTTCTTGGAAGCATTATGCCTTCTGAGAGGATGGCCTGAAAGCCCTTAAACTGACAAAACTGTAATCCCATGACAAACCCAGAGATTCCGGAGGAGGCCAGCCAAAGGGAAGTACTGCTGCTGACCTCGATCCTGCCCAAGTAAGGGGAGGCCAGGCTCTCACGGCTGTGTGCTGAAGGACCGTGGGCAGGAGGCCACTTTGTTTCCTAGGTTTAAAGCTGCAGGCTTCTGTGGCCTGGGGGAGGAATGTGCTTCCTTGTTCTGTCCAGTTGTTGGTGCTGATCACATCTCCCCGTGCCTGTTCACTGGGCTCTGATAAAGTGGGGTGGGAACAATGGGCCTTTGTTGGCATTATATTGTTATTCCCCAAGCACTCAGGGGATGAGGAGAGCCTATTAAAATCTCCTCACTATATCTAGCTTTGTAGGGTGTTAAAACCCTGCCTTTAAGGAGCACTTCAAACTGAAACACGGCATGCAAGAATTGATGTGGTCAGGGAAAACACTGCAGCGAGCTTGAGCTTTAATAATTTGTGTAGCTGTAGTCCCGGAGGGGTGTGTGTCCGTTTCCACCTCTGTCCTAGGGTTTTAGTACTTAAAGAATTAGCTCCTGTGACAGACTTCTCACTTTTATTCTGAGTGTAATGTGAACCACTAGCGGCACTAAAATTTGAATAATTTCGTGAAACAGCTACTAGAGTGTTCGTGTCACTCGATCCAGCCTCCTGAGTACCCACACGTACCCGTATGTAACTACCCCAGTAGCTCGCAGGATGGTAGAGGGCAGGGCCTGTTTGTAGTCTGACCAGAAATAACCACAGCTTTGGTTTGTCCTCATTGCTTGATTTTCTTTCGGGCCCTAGAGCTCGAGCCCAGGTTAATTGCATGCCCACATGAAGGTTTTGGTATTTTACTTGTCAATAACAGTGATCCTGGTCAACATCAAAAGACACGGCTCTCTCCAGAATAAAGTACCTGGCACTGATCAAAGAGAAGTTCAGTGCACACACCCCACCTAGGCAAGGATTTGGAGATGTTAGATCTTGGTTATAACAATGTGGGATTTTTTTTGTTGTAGGAAGGGCTGCCTCTGTCCTTGCTCTGTTGGTTCCTGATGAGCTAGCTTCAGTGGCAAACGCCTCTGGAGTTTCTGAAGCTGTAAACTGGTGCAGCTAGTAGTGGTGAGACAGATTTACGGACCTTGCTGTGCTTCTGTGACGGATTTAGCCGTTTACCTGACAGAACGTGAAGGCAGTTGTCTGCGGCTTAGGGCAGCAACCACTCTGCTAGATGGTCTCTTTGTAAAAAGCCTGTTCTGTGTGTGGTTAACTTTTAGTCAGCCTCCTTTTAGATGACATTGGCATGATTTTAATCTCAGACTGACTCTTCCCTGTCACAAGTATGTTTCTGAGCCACTTTCCTTCATATCAGCTGTTACGTGATCAAGAAGTAGAATCGTTTTAACTAATAACATAGCATAAATTAATGTCAATCTTGATATTGGCATAGGTAAAATCTCACTAAGAAGATAAATCTACAAGAAAGTAGATGTCTTCTGTTAAATTACTTTGGGTTATAGAATCCTTTAAACTCTGTATCAGGCTTATAAGATCTTTTTTTTTTAAGATTTTATTTATTTGAGGGGCACCTGGGTAGCTCAGTGGGTTAAGCCTCTGCCTTCGGCTCAGGTCATGATCTCAGGGTCCTGGGATTGAGCCCCTCATCGGGCTCTCTGCTCGGCAGGGAGCCTGCTTCCCCCTCTCTCTCTGCCTGCCTCTCTGCCTTCTTGTGATCTCTCTCTCTCTTTCTGTCAAATAAATACATAAAATCTTAAAAAAAAAAAAGGATTTAATTTATTTGGGACAGAGCACAAGCTGGGGAAAGGGGCAGAGGGAGAGGCATAAGCAGACTCCCCACTGAGCGTGGATTCCAAGAGAGAGCTCAGTCCCAGGACCCTGAGGTTATGACTGAAGTCAGGTGCTTAGAAGTCAGACACTTAACCAACTGAGCCACCCAGATGCCCCAGGCTTATAAGATCTTTTACCGTGGGAACATGCCACCATGTTATAATACGGGACTGTCACTTTCTATGCTGATATATGTCAGTAATGATAAAAATGCAGCTACTGACTGAGAATGAGCATCAGTAGCCTAAAGAACTATGTACCAGATGCTAATTTAAGAAAAGATTGTTGTATTTTGGTACTGTTTTTCTTGACCACTGGGGGGCATCAAAGCAATTGAGATAAAAAGAGGTCATTCCCTTCCTGCAGTTCGATTAAGATGCAAGTAGGAAGATGCTGATTTCAGCCCATGTGACCATGACCCATGAAAGTTGGACAAGTAGGGGTTGGGAGTATGGATAGCCTGTATCTGGCATTCAGAAACAAGTAGCATGTTCAAAAAATATATAAAGTGCCTGTCATTTCTTTGTTTATTTTTCAGGTTTGACTCAGAAGGACAAGCCTTAGATGGTGTTTCTATCTCTGATCTAAAGAGTGGAGGAACAGGAGGGAGCAATACCAACTGGAAAACTTTGTATGAGGCTAAATCAGAGAACCTGGGCCATGGTGACAAGGTATCCCACATTCCTGACTTTCTTCACAAAAGCACATAAATGGTGCAAAAAGATGAGTTTTCAAACCTGATTCCTGGTACTGGCTATCAGACGTTCTTCCAGAGCTATGGTTCTTAAGTGGAGCTCTGATCAGAGCAATGCATGACGGCTGAGAATCAGTGCCAGAGTGAGGGAGCCATGCCTACATGTTGTAGCTCTCACATGTCTTGAGGCAAAAAAAAAAAAAAAAAAGTTAAGAACTTGGACTTGGAGAGTTGTTTAATTCTTAGAGGGATCTTAATGAAGTGGTAATGACTCAGGTCCGTATTTATTTTTGCTGATTGTTCCTGCAAATTGAAATGCCCACATACCAAGAAGACGTGTTTGAAGGTTAAAACCAACCCTGAGGGGGCACCTGGGTGGCTCAGTGGGTTAAAGCCTCTGCCTTTGGCTCAGGTCATGATCCCAGGGTCCTGGGATCAAGCCCTGCATCGGGCTCTCTGCTCAGCGGGGAGCCTGCTCCCCGCCTCTCTGCCTGCCTCTCTGCCTGCTTGTGATCTCTGTCAAATAAATAAATAAAATCTTAAAAAAAAAAAAACCAATACTGAGCATTAGCAAGGCTCCATGTCAGACATCAGGCCGTTCCCATGGGCCTTCGCTGGCTGCACGACGCTAACCTCTCATGGGCTGAGCGTTTGCCACTGTTCTCTGACAGGAAGTGCCTCTCATATCTGACGTTAGTTGTAGCTTCCTTTCGCAGTTTGTATGTAATGATGCTCTTCCCGTCTTGATCTAAACCTGTATTCTGCCAGCAGTTCAACATTTAAGTCACTTATTTCTCCTTTATGCCCTCCAAAACACAATTCCTACTTTTATTATTTTCATATTATATAATACAGTTTTTATTCATTACTGTCTCATTTTGCCGCACTCCCTTATCCATCATTGTCATCAACAACCCATTATGATGCTGTCATACAGCATCCTGAGAATTAAAAATTAGACAGATCTGTGTTACCCTGTCAGAGGAACCTGAAGGAACTCTTCAGGTTCTCTTAACACCCGGTTTCCCTCTTAGATCTAAAGTGTGTAATAAGAAGTCAGGCCTGGGGAGGGAAGGGTGCCTGGGTGACTCAGTTGGTTGGGTGACTGCCTTTGGCTCAGGTCATGATCCCAGAATGCTGGGATCCAGTCCCACATCAGACTCCCAGCTCCTTGGGGAGTCTGCTTCTCCCTCTGACCTTCTCTCCTCTCATGCTCTCTCATTCTCTCTCTCTCTCTCTCAAATAAATAAATAAAATATTTTTTTAAAAAGTAAGAAAGAGGGGCGCCTGGGTAGCTCAGTGGGTTAAAGCCTCAGCCTTCAGCTCAGGTCACGATCCCGAGGTCTTGGGATCGAGCCCCACATCCGGCTCTCTGCTCAGCAGGGAGCCTGCTTCCCCTTCTCTCTCCCTGCTTCTCTGCCTACTTGTGATCTCTCTCTCTCTCTCTCTCTCTGTCAAATAAATAAATAAATCTTAAAAAAAAAAAAATAGAAAGAAAGAAAGAAAGAAATCAGGCTTGGGGGCACCTGGCCGGCTCAGTTGGCAGAGCGTGTGACTCTTGGATCTCAGGGTTTTGAGTTCAGACCCCCGTTGGGTGTAGAGATCACCAAAAAATAAATAAATAATTTTTTTAAAAAAAGAAAAGAAACCAGGGCTGGAGAGCACCTATTTGGTCCCAAACTTTAAAGTCATGCATTGAATCTGGATCTTACCTGGAAATACAGAAAAACTCAATAGGCATTCTCCTAGGAGACTTTCTCCTAGGGAGTAATCTCTACACCCACTGTGGGGCACAGACACACTATCCCGAGATCAAGAGTCTCATACTCTCCTGGTTGAGCTGGCCAGGCACCCAGAGACTTCCTTTCTTAGAGCCTTCCAGAGTGAAGCCTCACCCTGAAACATTCACATTATTGTTTGACCTTTTTGGTCTGAGACATTGGGAAGCTCCAGAGGGAGCTGTTCATCCCCCAGAATTATTCACTCTGTATCCTCTCCATGAGAGTTAAAAAAGCAAAACAAATAGGGACAGCATAAAGCTGGAGCACATGACTTAGTCCTTGCTACGTTGACTTCTCAGAGATCTCCCCCATCTCCCCGGGTTGACGGCTTAGAGCAGGGTTGGAACAGGGCTGCGTGCCTGCGTTTGCACGTCATGTGGGGGTGCCTGGGCACCGCAGCTGCAAAGTAGGGAGCTGAGACAGAGACGGTGACTGCATGGCTCGCAAAGCATAAAGTATTTCCTGTCTGGCTTTCTACCAAGTTTGTCACCGTGGCCTAGACATAGATGAAGGGGAGTGCAGATCCCGGAAATCACTGCTGCAGTTTTTCCCATGGGAGGACCGCTGGCCGTCGCTCCCTAGGTTCGCCTCATTCCGCCCTGTATTTCCTCCATCTGTTACCTTTGGAGAGTCAGAAGAATGGGAGGAACAAATCTTCATCTCTTGAAGTCTTTGTCTTTCATATCGTCTTTTTCTAATTAACTAATTTGGTCTAATTTTGAATTTGCGTTCATTGTTAAGGGATAATATGTTTTAGAATGTCGTTATCTTCATAGGTTTTGCAGTCAGCACAAGTGATTTCAAAACGATAGCATAAATTATTCCCTCTAAGGCCATTGTGATCTTAGGGATTCAGACATGGAAACGCTTAGCGCTTTCATGTCAGGGCAAGCTTTGGGCTGCCTCCAAGTCCTCTCTCGAATGTAGGCCTTGCGTTCTAGGTCTCATGTCACTCTTTTCTCCCAAAGGCCGACTATTTCAGCTCTGTGGCGACAGTAGTGTATCTTCGCAAAGAAAACTGTATGTATCAGGCCTGCCCAACTCAGGACTGCAATAAGAAAGTGATTGATCAACAGAATGGATTATACCGCTGTGAGAAGTGCGACAGTGAATTCCCCAGCTTCAAGTACCGCATGATCCTGTCGGTAAGTGGAATGGGTAGATGGGAAGTCCTGTGCTGTTTCTCGAGTCCCTACCAAGTGGCAGGCCCTGGAGAGACGACAGCAAAAGTAAGATCATGTGGGGTAGGAACCCTGCAGATGAGTAAGTGCTAAGGAGCTTCTTATTGTTCTGTAAGTCCGGCAAGTAAGGGGCCTTCTGCTCCACTGCACAGCAGTCTGTTCTACTAAAAGCTTTTTTTCCTACCAGAAAGTTGCATTTAGATACCCGGCTGATTTCAGTTGCTGTGCGTGTAGTACAGTTGTAGCGTTGGTGACACTCTCCTGCTAACTGTTATGAAGATAAATTAATTTGAAATGGTATTTCTGGAGAGCAGTAATTATACTGATACAGCCAATGCCTATATTTAGTTATTTTTCTTGTAGATAATCTGTTCGTCTTAGCCTTCAGTAGAGCTGACTCCTCAGGCATGTGACCGCATACTGATGTGGGAGTGTGGCTTTTTTGCATTATAAGAATTGTTTCTGTTTTAAAAACCTTTAAAGTGAAGGGTGGGGTTATTTATTTATTTATTTATTTATAAAGATTTTATTTATTTACTTGACAAAGAGATCACAAGGTGCCAGAGAGATAACCAGAGAGATGGGGGAAAGCAGGCTCCCCGCTGAGCAGAGAGCCTGATGCAGGGCTCGATCCCAGGACCCTGAGATCATGACCTGAGCCGAAGGCAGAGGCTTAACCCACTGAGTCACCCAGGCTCAGTGTTTAAAAAAAAAAAAAATCATAAGTGATAATAAAGGTATAAGAAAATAGGTATTCTTGCATTTTTCTAGAAGGTGATTTGGCAGTAATATACCAGGAACCTTTAAAATGTTTATATTTGGGGTGCCTGGGTGGCTCAGTCAAATAATTGGCAAATTCTGGTGCCTTCATGGTATTCTACACTACGGATATATAATAAAGGAATTAACCAGTATAATATGAAGGAAGTTGAAGTTGCATCAAAGTTTTCAAAGTAACAGTAACAAATAACTTTACATAGCTGTTACATCTCTGATGATTTCTTTTCTCTTTCTTTTTTTTTTTTTAACATTTTATTTATTTATTTGACAGAGACTAGCGAGAGAGGGAACGCAGCAGGGGGAGTGGGAGAGGGAGAAACAGGCTT
This sequence comes from Meles meles, assembly GCF_922984935.1. Lineage (NCBI taxonomy): Eukaryota > Metazoa > Chordata > Mammalia > Carnivora > Mustelidae > Meles > Meles meles. The sequence goes on from NC_060083.1 coordinate 25,261,699, forward strand.
CCCTCTGAGCAGGGAGCCCCATGTGGGGCTCGATCCCAGGACCCTGAGATCATGACCTGAGCCAACCCAACCCGAGTTAAAATATTTGAAAATGGCAAATATATGTTCAGGTTTATTAATTGAAATGGCAAATTTTAAATGGTATGTTTGATATAGTCTTGAAATATGTACATACACAAAAAACAGACTGAGAGGATAAATACCAGAGTGTTGATTGAGGTTGTTTTTGGTTGATTTCTAGTTTCTTCTGCATTTTCCTTTTTTTTTTTTCTTGTAATAGGAAATTAAAAAAAAATCTTTTTAGATGAAAAAATAAAAGATTTACTTATCCTTTGTATATTCTAATTGCCCCTTAAAATGTTAGTTCAGTGCTCGCTTCAGCAGCACATACACTAAAAAATGTTAGTTCAGCAGGAAATTTCTATGTTTAAACTTCCTGTTTTTATAGAAAATAAACAAAGTTAACTTCATTGAACTAGGATGGAGAAAGTGGTTTTAGATGGTTTATCAGACTTTCTTGACACTCGTAAATAGGAATCTCAGCACACTGGTCTCACGAGATGGTGTCTTCATTGTCACCCTCCTCAGCCCTGTTGAGCAGTGCTCTTTGCCTCTAGGAATAGCACGACGTAAACAAACTGTAGGTGTGACCCTAGTGTGTGATATATCCTCTCATATATGTGAGTGTTTTTAACTTTTCTTCTCGCCTATTTTTTCATCATAACTTTGGATATTAAACCTCCAAGTATATGCCAAGCGAATATGTAGAATCATCAAATGGTACCTTAAAAACAAAACAAAACAGGGGCGCCTGGGTGGCTCGGTGGATTAAGCCACTGCCTTCGGCTCTGGTCGTGATCTCAGGCTCCTGGGATTGAGCCCCGCATCCGGCTCTCTGCTCCGCGGGGAGCCTGCTTCCTCCTCTCTCTCTCTGCCTGCCTCTCTGCTTACTTGTGATCTCTCTCTCTGTCAAATAAATAAACAAAATCTTAAAAAAAAAAACAAAAAAAAAACCCCTGTGCTTTGCTTTAGCAACTGGATTCTGTGTGATCCACTTTCTTCCTTGACTCTCCACTGTTTAATTTTACCACGGTCAAGTGAAGACACTTGATCGCCCATTTCTGTTGCTAGATAAGTTTGGCTGCTCGATGAAGTCCCTTAAGTTCAGGCTTTTAAATAGTCTGGGGTGTTCAGCAGTGACTAGAACTAGTCTTATGGAACTAGTGATCGAAGGATGTACAGTTAAAATGCGAGAACCTGCTATCAGTCTTTGGAGGCTCATTCGAAATCTTTAGTCCAGCGTGCCTGGGTGGCTCTGTGGGTTAAGCCTCTGCCTTTTGCTCAGGTCATGATCTCAGGGTCCTAGGATTGAGCCCTGCATCCGGCTCTCTGCTCCGTGGGGAGCCTGCTTCCTCCTCTCTCTCTGCCCGCCTCTCTCTCTCTGTCAAATAAATAAATAAAATCTTAAAAACAAAACAAAACAAAACTTTAGTCCAAAGGGCATTGCAGCTGGAGGGGAACCTAGTATGGTGTACCTGGATTGTCTGTCTGAGAGAGAGTTTAGTTGGATTATTTCCACTGAGATCTGAAATCACATATCCACAGGATATGTTCCTACTGTGATCCAGACTTACCTTTTAAACTTCTTTCTGCAATATTTTCCACATTCTTTTGAAAGAATATATATAGCATATATAGTGGTATTGGTTTTTCCCCTGGGAATTATTTTAATGGATGGAAAAAGTTAATCTTCCAGTCTCCTCAGCGTGTCTTCCTTTTATTTTCTTGGTGAAATTAATATATAATGTGTCTTTTAGGTAAATATTGCTGATTTTCAAGAGAATCAGTGGGTCACTTGTTTCCAGGAGTCTGCAGAGGCCATCATTGGACAAAGCACTGCTCATCTTGGGGAGTTAAAAGAGAAGGTTGGCCTCATCTTTTGCTACCGTAACAGTTGCCGATAACACCTTTTTTTTGCTCTTTTTAATTTCTTTTGAGTTTTGTATATAGTTTCTCAGTCTGATGAGTGTTTAAGAGCTCATCTGATTCTGTCGAATTTTGTCCACCTTGGGTATGTTAACGATGAGTAATCAAGCAATGTATCAAAAAGTGCTGTATGGGCACCTGGCTGGCTCTTTCGGGAGAGCGTGCAACTCCTGATCTCAGGGTTGTGCGTTTAAGCTCCACGTTGGGTGTGCAGACTACTTTAAAAAAAAAGTGCTTTAAAAACAACACTTTAGGGGCGCCTGGATGGCTCAGTGGTTTAAGCCGCTGCCTTCGGCTCAGGTCATGATCTCAGGGTACTGGGATCGAGTCCCACGTCGGGCTCTCTGCTCTGAAGGGAGCCTGCTTCCCTCTCACTCTCTCTGCCTGCCTCTCTGCCTACTTGTGATCTCTGTCTGTCAAATAAATAAATAAAATTAAAAAAAAAAAAACAAAAAAAACAAAAAAAAACAACACTTTACAAGTATAAACCATTTATTTCTCCTGTTACCGTTAGCACACTACTGTTGATGTGCCTACAGTCGCTTGAGAGCTGGAAGGTATCTTCTGAAGTAATCTGAAGTGCACATGTGCCCTTTTAGCATAATAAACACCTTCCTGAGAAGCTGAGTCAAATCCTGGGTTAAACTCACATATAAGGTCTTGCTATTCCAGGTCTTCAGAGGCAGTTCGTACGAAGTAACTTTCTTTCCTACGATAACTTTATTTCATTTCTATAAATTTATATTTTTATATATTAGGTTTATTTAATGTAGGGAATAGATTACTAATTATGCTAAACGTAGGAAAGATACTCAGAGGAAATGTGTAAAGATGGGGGCGCCTGGGTGGCTTATTCGGTTAAGCATTTGCCTTTGGCTCCGGTCATGATCCCAGGGGTTCTGGGTTCGAGCCCTGCATCGGGCTCCCTGCTCAGCAGAGGTCTGCTTCTCCCTCTCCCTTCATCTTCTTTCTCTCAAATAAATAAAATCATTTAAAAAAATGTGTAAAAAATGTGTAAAGATGATCAATGAAAGCTCTTTTCTGGGCCACACAAATTAGCATCTAACTGTACTCCCCCCCCCCCCCCGCTTTTCTTCCAAATTGGTTAGGAAACTTATAAATAAAACACTAAGGAAAAAAACACACACACACCACTAAGAAAAAAAAGACTTGTCATTTGGTGTGTTTTTCTTATTCTTTCCTGTCTTCATTTCGTCCATTCGGTCCCCACCCTTCCCTGACACGCATCTTTCAAAAATTGTGAGATCTCTGAAAATAATGCCAACAAGCCCTTTCATGGAAATAACCAGAATTGACTTTAAAGTATGACGGTATCTTTGTTTTGCCTGGTTCTTTATTTTCATATCAGATTTTAAGGCTTGAGGCAGCTTTTCAGGTTTTTTTATGAGCTTATTACCTTTGACTGTTTTTACTGCTGGTGAATGAGGACATATAGAAACGTCCCTCGGGAACCATGATACTCTTGAAGGACATGCTCCATGCTCTCTCTAATCTTGAAGAATAATGGCAACTGGTATAATTTTCTTAAGGTTGAACACGTCGTTTTATTTACATATCTGAAAGCCCAGAGGACTTTGTGTGTGTATGTGAAGTAACTTTTACAAGAGTTCTGTGTAACAAAGCCATTTTCATGTCCCATGTAGCTTGAAAAGGTAATATTGACTGACATGAACTGTTTTATATAAAATTACTGCGAATTTATTTTATGCATATTTATATAAAATCCTTGCTCTGATTTCTTTCTCTTTACCAGACTTTTTTTTTTTTTTTTTTTTTTTTTAATAAAATTTAATTAGTGGGGCGCCTGGCTACCTTGGTCAGTGGAACATGTGACTTGATCGCAGAGTCATGTATCTGAGCCCCACATTGGTGTAGAGATTACTTTATTTTTAAAAAAGGTAAATAAAGCTTAAATAGTGTTTGAGGGACAAGAGAAAGAGGGAGAGAACTGTGTTTTTCAAACTTTCCCTCGTCTTTACCCCCTTCACCTGCCTTTACTTGCTCACAGATCACGGTAAATGCAGAGACCGAAACAGTATGGCAACTTGAAGGTTTTTTGACTGTTTTTTTCCTCTCAGTTCTTTTTTTTAAGATTTTATTTTTATTTTTTAAGTATTTTTTTTACTAATTTATTTGTCAGAGAGAGAGAGCACAAGCAGGGGGAGCAACAGGCAGAGGGAGAAGCAGGCTCCCTGCTGAGCATGGACCCTGATGCTGGGCTCAGTCCCAGGAACCTGGGATCATGACCTGAGCTGAAGGCAGACATTTAACCTACTGAGCCACCCAGGCACCCCTTTAAGATTTTATTTTTAAGTAAATCTCTGCATCCAATGTGGGGCTTGAACTCACAACCCTGAGATTCCATCACAAAACTTTTGAAGTTTAGAAATGTATTTTCTAAGAGTGGTTTAATTTTTTTTTATTATCATGGTGAAATATGAATAAAATTTACCTTTTTAACCATTTTGAAGTTCAGTATACTCATTAAATACTAATTTTCCATTTCCCCTTCCTCTGGCCCCTGGCAACCATTCTACTTTCTGTCTCTGAATTTGGCTACTGTAGGTAGAGTATTTTAGTTAGTTTTTTTTTTTTTTTAAGATTTTATGTATTTATTTGACAGAGAGAGAGAGAGAGATCACAAGTAGGCAGAGAGGCAGGCAGAGAGAGAGAGGGAGAAGCAGGCTCCCCGCTGAGCAGAGAGCCCAATGCGGGGCTCGATCCCAGGACCCCGAGATCATGACCTGAGCCGAAAGCAGAAGCTTAACCCACCGAGCCACCCAGGCACCCTGAGTATTTTAGTATTTTAATAAAATTCTACCTAAACAGTTTTATGTAATGAAATGTCACCTGTAGATTAGTTATTCCTAAGTAATTTAAACCACTGAGGGTAAAAATTTTGAGAGAGATTTTTCTCAAAAGTCTTTTCAAAAATGTTTTTTTCTCTTGGGGTGCCTGGGTGGCTCAGTTGATTGAACCTCTGCCTTCAGCTCAGGTCATGATCCTGGGCCCCTGGGATTGAGCCCAATGTATGGCTCCCTGTTCAATTGGGAGTCTACTTCTCCCTCTCCTCTGCCTGCCATTCTGCCTACTTCTCTCTCTCTGTTCTCTCTCTCTCTATCAAATAAATAAAATCTTAATAAAAAGTTAAAAAAAATTTTATTTTTAAGTAATCCCTGAACCCAATGGGGGGCTCAAACCTACAACCCCAAGATCCAGAGTCACATGTTCTGACTGAGCCAGCCAGTCACCCTTCAAAAATTTTAATGGATATTTTCAAATGGCCTGATAACTTCCATGCCTAAAGTTTTACATTTGTTTTTGCAGAATGAGCAAGCATTTGAGGAAGTTTTCCAGAATGCCAACTTCCGATCTTTCATATTCAGAATCAGAGTGAAACTAGAGACCTACAATGTAAGTGGGGTCTCCTGGGGTGCAGAAGGGTTAGCAGTGGGGAGCTGCTGTTTGTCACCCACAACAACAGTTCGATGGCAACTGTCACCTAATTGCGCACTATGGGCCAGACCCAGTGCTAACCACCCTGTGTTTATTACTCATTGACTCTGCCCAGCGCTGAGGTTGAGTGTTTTGTCTGGCGTCGAGCATCTAGAGGGAAATGCTGTGTGCTCTCTTCAGTTACAACCTGGGGGATTTTTGTTGGTGTACTGACAAAGAACAGTAAGGTATTGAGTGGACTCACTTCCATGAGGTTTAGGCCCTAAGGTTGGTATCGGAAACAAAGGCTGCACATAATTAAAATTACCTTGAAAATTCCTTTCAGTCGCCTGTAATAGCGTATGATTGGACCGTCCAACGGTATCAGCAGTACTTGAGCATTGACTTCCTGCTGGTTACTCTTCTCCACCCTTTACATCTGTTGTCTCACTTGATCCCGGCAGGAACCCACATGTAGGAACTACCGTCCTCTCCATTTCACCACTGAAGAAATGGAGGCGCGCAGAGAATGAGTAATTTGTAGAAGTCATATGTCAGCACACGGCCGTACTTAAGATCCTGGCCCCCAGCGACAGAGCTTTGCTTGTCACCGTTCTTATAAGTAGAACCATGTCATCACTGGGGAGCACGTGCTCACGAAAGCGTGTGAGCCCCTGAACCAGACGGCACACTCTGTCTGGGCACCATGCCACCCTGCCTCCAAAGGCACTGTTCAGTCTTGATGAGCGAACGAGGAGTTCTGAAAACCTGCCTGCTTGTTTCAGGGGGTCCTCACTCTGTTGTGTTATTATGCCCTAACCCTAGTACCTGCTACAGGAGTGTTCGCTTCTGGAGGCACTGAATAAGGTAGGGAGTCAAATGTCTGTGATAGAGTGACAGAGTTAGGTGGGACCAGGGGATGACTTGAAGGGTCATGCAGCGCTCTCATGGTGCGGACAAGGAGGGTGAGGTGCAGAGACGTCGTCTCTCCCAGAGCCGAGATGGCCCCAGACCAAGCCTTGGTCCTCCGCCGCGGGTGCTTTTGCTTTCATAGCACTCTCAGAACTGGCTGTGTGGCTCCAATCAAGTCACTTCTTTTCTCTGGGCTCCTGTGTCCCCCTCTGCAGAGAAAACAAAGTGACCTAGATCAGACCGCTAAGGCCCATCCCATTTGAAGTCTAGGTTTCTGAGAGCTTGGAAGCATGAAGGAAGGATGAAGAGGGGCTTCTGTCCACTCTCCCAGCTCCAGAAGTTCCAAACGGGGCTCTCACAGGGGACCGTTTTCTGTATTAGGATGACTGAACACTAAGTCCCGCATGCCTTTGTGTTCGCTCCCGCTGGGATCATGGAAACCCCTGAAGCCAAGGGGGTTACCACCAGCGCTCCGTGCCACAGGCTTTCCTCCGCTGACAAATGGCTTTTCTCTTCTTGAAGGATGAGTCTCGAATTAAGGCCACTGTGATGGACGTGAAGCCCGTGGACTACAAAGAATATGGCAGAAGGCTGATCATGAACATCAGGAGAAACGCGCTCATGTGAGAAGAGCAGGGCTGATTGGGCAGAAGTTTGAAAAACAGCAGAGCTGAAGTGAAACCGGTTCCTTCTTCCCCCTCCCCTCCGTCCCCTGTCCCTCTCCCCTCTGTCCCCCTCCCCCATGACATTTCCACAAGAGCTGCACGCCGCAGGTGGACAAAACGCTTTCCTCCCTTGGACGCGTCTTGGAGCCCGTCGGTACCCACTGATACAAGCAAAGGGAAACGGGCTCCGACAGCTGTGGTGGATGCGGCAGCCGTCCTGGCGGGTCAGCCGGCGGGTAGCGCGGGGCCAGTCACTCCCTCTGTCTTCAGGGTTTTGTCAGTTTTATTAAGATTTCATTATCTTCAAGCAGGAATTATGTCACAAGTAATTGACCCTAACTCTGCAGACAGTGAAATAAATTATGTAACGAGGGTTTCTGCCTCTCCCACGGTGACACCTTCACGACGTGGGTTCCCTCTCGGGAGGGGGAGTCCGGAGGGGGTCATGCGGAACCCATACTTCAGTGAGTGTGTCTTTCTGGAATTCAAAGCCTCTCTCATTCTGGAGGTACCACATAGTTGTTAATGCTTGGAATGGCAATAGGGTAGAATTATTAATCAAAGACATATCTTTTATATCTGAAGAATATCCCTCCTTCAGGGTTTAATAGACTGAGTCAGATGGGTCTGATATTAATCAAAATTGTCTCTTCTGAGGAAAGCTGATAAGCATTGACTTGCTGTCCCCCGGGGACATCCAGGCAACTACAAAGCATTGCTTTAGTTTTCACTTCAATTAATGTTGCATTTTGGTTGGCAGATGCATACTTTTTCTACCTGTACATATTTCTTGCATTTGTATGTTTCATTTCTTGACGAAAGCTATGTTAAATAGAAGGGATTTTGAAGGAAGAAGCCCTTTGTTTCCCCTGCTTTGTTTTAATAAACAGAATATTCTCTTCATGTGATTCCTACTTTCTTTGAATGCAAAGCGTTCTTGTAACTGGAAAGCAATTAATTAGCCTTCATAATAAATGTTCACTTGGGGGAGATGTTAACTCATTACAGACTCAAAGATCACTCTGAGGCATAGAGATCACTCATCCTAATGTTTGCGACCCGAAAATGCATCTTTTAAAAGAATGAAAACCCTGCAAACAAAAAGCCATTGTGCTCCAGAATGCTGATCATCGGGCACTTTGGGATCTTACTGATGTTTACACAGCACTCTAACACCAACCAGGCTCTGAAATGTGTACAGACAGTGAGCTAGTAAGAAAACAGTAATTATGCTACTGGGCCTTTCAGTTAGCAAGAGCATGCTTGCTCTGTGTGTTCCTAATCATATTAATTATCCATCCGGTTGCTGCGACCCACCACCAGGCATTGGCTGCACATCTCTATCCCTGAGCATCCAGGCGGTGTCGCAGTCTGCCTGGCCGGGCAGGTGTGGCATACAGCGGCCCTTCGCGAGCTGGAGAGTGAAGACAGCCTGGCCATCTCGTCCTCACCTGTCTTCTGTCCGGAGGCAAGTGGCCAGCCCTAAGCCGGATGACTTCTGTTCCTCACAACAGACAGGGTCTCTCTCAGGCCCGCTGATAGTTTGGGCACATCCCAGCCTCAGACGGTGGTCATTGGGCTGCACTTGCGTGTGGGGCTGAGGCTTCAACCATTTTTATGGAAGCTCTTTTCTGCCTGACCTTGCTTATCAAGCACTGACTAGAAAATTACAGTCTTCGGTACAATTCTGGATTGACAAATTGTGGGTTGGAAGTGGTCATCTAGCTTTCAGCCCAGTTACCAGTCACATTCCACTCCTCCCGGCATTCCCTACGTTCACGTTCACGTTCACGACGGCTCTCCCTTGTGGGGAGTGAGTTACCCCGACACATCTCAGGACCACTGGACCCGGCGCCGGGTGTCCTCTGTGACTAGCGAATCCACGGGCCGTTCTGGGGGAGGGCGGCTCCCTGGGGAGAGGACGTTTAGCAGATTTCCCTACTAAAAATCAGATCACCGGAAGAGGAGCATCAGAAATTGGCTCCACTTAGTTAGGCTTTTAAGAGATCTAGGTCCCTGAGGATGGCCTAAATAGGTTCTGGCCCACAGTTCTTGGAATTCTCTTGGATATGGTTTATCCCGAAAGGCTGTTCATGTTCTTTTTCTCATCTTTCACTTTGAGATCAATGTTTATTTTGCATACACCATGACATCAGCGTTAAGCAATTAGGAAAAAATCTAATCATTTTGCCTTCATTTAAACGGTTCTTGGAGTTCCTCCAGTCTCATTGTGAAAGAGGCAAGAAAAAAAAGTAAAAGGGCAATAATCTGATTTCTGTCCATATTTTCAGTGTTTTATGCTTTCCATTAAGGCCTTGCTAATCTCTAGTGTGCTGTTCTTTTTTGAACTACAGGGTCAAAAATCCCCCCCCCCACTTTTTTTTCCATGAGTGGCCTGTCTTGGAAAAGTATAAATAATATTGATCGTGGTATTTAATACACTAATGAAACCCGTGGCTATTGACTACATAATTAATACACTGTCTAAAAGTGAAGTTTGGCAACCCAGTGTATAAAGGTTTATATTGACTTGTGTTTCTTTGGCAATATGCCTTCTAAGATTTTATTTATAGAAAGTAAAATGGGGAGGGGCGCCTGGGTGGCTCAGTAGGTTAAAGCCTCTGCCTTCGGCTCAGGTCATGATCCCAGGGTCCTGGGATCGAGCCCGGCATCGGGCTCTCTGCTCAGTAGGAAGCTTGCTTCCTCCTCTCTCTCGGCCTGCTTCTGGGCCTACTTCTGATCTCCGTCTGTCAAATAAATAAATAAAATCTTAAAAAAAAAAAAAAAGTAAAACGGGGGCACCTGGGTGGCTCAGTCGTTAGCCGGCTGCCTTTGGCTTAGGTCATGATCCCAGGGCCCTGGGATCGAGTCCCGCATTGGGCTCCCTGCTAGGCGGGAGGCCTGCTGCTCCCTCTCCCACTCCCCCTGCTTGTGTTGCCTCTCTTGCTCGCTCTCTGTGTCAAATAAATAAAATCTTAAAAAAAAAAAAAGGAAGTGAAACAGGTTGTCAAGTCTCCTTTCCTTTTCACTCATTAGAAGGCCACTGCTCCCCTAGTAAATTCACTGTTTCCTTATATCAGAGGATTTCTACCCCATCCCCACCCCGAGCCCCATAAAATGTGGTTTGTTAGCTCTTAGTCTCATAATCCACTCTTGGTAGAGTTCTGGCTTTTATAAACACTTTTGGAAATAATCAGCTTTCCTCAAAAAGGATAGAATTTAGATGTTTGATTTTCATTTGTTGAAAAAAACCTCAACTAAGTACATTTGTTACTAAGCTAGTAAGTATTGTTAATGTCTGTTGAAAAGGAAAGGAATAGGGTCTCTTCGGCCCATTGATTATCTCTCACATAAGTAATCCATGTTTGTTGTAGAAAAACAGCCTACAGATAAGAAAAAGGAAATTACCCATAGTCCTCCAAATCACCAAGAACCACTTGTGGAGCTGACTTTTCTAGGCATACATGCATATAAATGTAGTGTTAATTGAAGTAGGTTATACTGTGTACACTATTCTGTGACCCTTTTCTCCTAGCACTGTAGGATGGACATCTTTTCTATTTCAATAAAATAGATCTGCATAATTCTAATTGGCATTTGGCTGTGTGGATATATGTATTTATTGAGCCAATTCACTTGCTGGATGTTTATATTCCCCAATTATTATTTTTTAAGATTTTTATTTATTTATTTGACAGACAGAGATCACAAGTAGGCAGAGAGGCAGGCAGAGAGAGAGGGGGGGGGAAGCAGGCTCCCTGCTGAGCCAGAGAGCCCGATGCGGGGCTCGATCTCAGGACCCCGAGATCATGACCTGAGCCGAAGGCAGAGGCTTTAACCCACTGAGCCACCCAGGCGCCCCTCCCCAATTATTTTTAAATTTTATTTTTGTTAAGATAGAATTGGCATATAATGTGTTCGTTTTAGAGTTACGTATACTTCCTAATTGCTATCATAAACCCAGTATTTGGGGTGCCTGGGTGGCTCAGTTGGTTAAGCGTCTGCCTCTGGCTCAGGTCATGATCCCAGCGTCCTGGGGTCGAGCCCCACATTGGACTCCATGCTCAATGGGGAGTCTGCTTCTCCCTCTCCCTCTGTCTGCCCCTCTGCCTACTTGTGCTCGCTCTCTCTCTCAAATAAATAGGGGTGGCTCAGTGGGTTAAGCCTCTGCCTATGGGCTCGGGTCATAATCTCGGGGTCCTGGGATCGAGCCTGCATTGGGCTGCTTGGCAGGGAGCCTGCTTTTCCCTCTCCTTCTGCCTGCCTTTCTGCCTACCTGTGATCTCTCTGTCAAATAGATAAATAAAATTTTTTTAAAAAACAAAAATAAGGGGCACCTGGGTGGCTCAAATGGTTGAGGCTCTGCCTTCAGCTCGGGTCATGATCTCAGGGTCCTGGGATCGAGCCCCACATCGGGCTTTCTGCTCAGCAGAGAGCCTGCTTCCCCTCTCTCTGCCTGCCTCTCTGCCTGCTTGTGATCTCTGTATATCAGATAAATAATAAAATCCTCAATAAAAATAAAAATAAACCCAGTATTCAATGGGCAGGGACATCTATCCTTTGTGGCACTGTGAAAATGTCTGCCTTCTCTGCTTGTTGGGTTAGCTTTTCTGATGGTTTTCTCCGTGCCTTAGCCCAGTGATGACGGCTCTAAGGTTCTGTGTGCCATCAAAGGCTGGCAGGTGATTTGAGCACGTCCTAGAATCCTCAGGAGCAAAAGCAGGTAGACGAATGCAGGGAGGAGAGAAAAAAGGAAGGCTCCCAAGCCATAGATGTTTCCACCCCACCTACCACGTGGACAGAGCTGTGGCTCTGAAAAGGCCGAGATCCTCTAGATTTCTGCTAGTGTGGCAGGAATGGCCTCTTGAGAACACATTTAACTTGCTTTATCAATCAATATATGCCAATGATTCTTCATCCAAAGCTATTAGTTAACGATTATTAAAGCTTTTTTTTTAAGATTTTATTTATTTATTTGACAGACAGAGATTACAAGTAGGCAGAGAGGCAGGCGACGGTGGGTGGGGAGGCGCAGAAGCAGGCTTCCTGCTGAGCAGAGAGCCTGATGCAGGACTCGATCCCAGGACTCTGGGATCATGACCTGAGCCGAAGGCAGCGGCCTAACCGACTGAGCCACCCAGGTGCCCCACGATTATTAAAGCTTTTAATCATATTTGTAATGGCGGCTTTATTGTCAAGAAGAGTATGGGAGCACCTGTCTCCTTTGTCTGTGCTGTCCTCCTTGTTTACAAGTGATTTGAAATTAAAATACCTTGTCCCGGGGCACCTGGGTGGCTCAGTGGGTTAAGCCTCTGCCTTCAGCTCAGGTCAATATCTCAGGATCCTGGGATCGAGTCCCGCATCAGACTCTCTGCTTAGCAGGGAGCCTGCTTCCCCCTCTCTCTGCCTGCTTCTCTGCCTACTTGTTAACTCTCTCTGTCAAATAAATAAATAAAATATTTAAAATAAAATAAAATACCTTGTCCCCAAGAACTGTGGTCTATCTGGAGCAAGTCTGGGGACTAGCAATAATATCACAAGTCAAATTAAAATTCAATAAATTGGGGCATCTGGGTGGCTCAGTCATTAGCGTCTGCCTTTGGCTCAGGTCATGATCCCAGGGTCCTGGGATTGAGCCCTGCATCAGGCACCTGGCTCAGCGGGGAACCTATTTCTCCCTCTCCCACTCCCTCTGCTTGTGTTCTCTCTCTTGCTGTGTCTTTCTCTGTCAAATAAAATCTTTTTTAAAAAAAAGAAAATAAAACTCAGTAAATGGGCCACCACCCGGCTGGCTCAGTCAGTCAGAGGAGCATGTGACTCTTCATCTCAGGGGCTATGGGTTCAAGCCCCACGCTGGGTGGAACGATTCCTTAAGAAAATAAAAAAATCGGGGCGCCTGGGTGGCTCAATTGGTTAAGTGACTGCCTTCGGCTCGGGTCATGATCCCAGAGTCCCAGGATCGAGTCCCACATCCAGCTCCCGGCTCTGCGGGGAGCCTGCTTCTCCCTCTGACCTTCTCCCCTCTTCATGCTCTCTCTCACTCTCTCTCTTTCTCTCTCTCAAATAAGTAAATACATAAAACCTTTTAAAAAAAATAAATAGGGCGCCTGGGTGGCTCAGTGGGTTGGGCCGCTGCCTTCGGCTCAGGTCATGGTCTCAGGGTCCTGGGATCGAGTCCCGCATCGGGCTCTCTGCTCAGCGGGGAGCCTGCTTCCCTCTCTCTCTCTCTGCCTGCCTCTCTGTCTACTTGTGATCTCTCTCTGTCAAATAAATAAATAAAATCTTTAAAAAAATAAATAAATAAAAAATAAAAAATAAATAAAACTTAAAAAAAAGAAAAGAAAAAATATATGTCAGTAAATGGAGAGATCCCTGGAGCCTGGGTGTTCAGGAAAGCTTTCACAAAGAATTGAGTGATAGGAGACTCACAAATTGTAGCCTTCATTTCCATCAGGGGCCGTCTGGTCTATACGGAAGATCACGAACAACAGCTGATAATAACCGTGTGTTCTGTGTCGCCGCAGACGAAACCGTGTAGATGCCATGAAAGGTGCACCAAAGGGCACTGAGTTCCTTCTGCGTGTCTGACCACAGTAGGGGTAGGGGGCTTACAACTTCTATTGCCAGATCCTGTCCTAAGAGTCTGCGATTTGCCAATAACTGGTGGGTGTGCTCGAAGACCTTGAACCTCACCATTCTGCCAGCCTCTCAGCTTTGCCGGGCTCTCCATAACTGTCCCCTTGCACCCCCTACTTCTGAGCTGTTGCTAAATCTCAAAAATGTATAGTTTTCAAGAAAACAGTCTTCCCTTCTCCAGCCTTGATGACGACAGACCATGCGAAAAACTGAATCCCGCCTGCCTGGGGAGAAATATTTATATCCAGTTCAGAAGTGAGCATGTAAACTTTTCATAATGGTGAGCCCTTCTTATGAAACTGTACCTGCTCCCTAGTGGATTTCCCAGTTGGTAATTGGAAGTGTGTGCTGTCATTAAAAATGACAGCTTCCTCACATAACATGCTTGGTGCTTGTAAAATGCAGATAACTCGGCCTATATATAACTTGGGTGTGTTACAGCTTCCTCCTGGCCGTTAGGTAACCCAGGGGCTGGCGCCTGGGAAAGCAGGGGAGCTCGCGGCAGGCAGTGGCATTGTGCTCCTGAATGCCGTGCCCTGAAACGGAGTCAGAACAACCAGGACTTTTTAAAAAAAAATAAGCCCCCACCGGACTCTCATCTCTCCTCTCCCAGTTGACACCGCTGTTCATGTTGAAGTTTATTTATATCTTCAGTCAGCCACGGTGCAGAGGTCATTTCTGTTGGCCTCAAATTTTAGAGGCTTATGTGTTTGCCTAGGAGAGCTGCTCTCCCCGGCACTCAGGCTTGAAATGCAAAGCCTGTCTTTTGTAGACACTTCCCCGTCTCCATAGCACCCCCTTCTCCCACCACCACCATCACCATTCCCTTCCCCGCTATTTATTTAAAATCTCAATAGCTGTAGAAGGTGCATCCCTATAAATGAGCTCTCCTCCTGTAATGGGTTCTCTCCAGGCAGCAAACCTTCCATAAAGGAGCCACTAATTAAGCAGAAAACGGTTTGTCTTGCTTAGCCACGTTCCATGAATCCAGCAGTCAATTTAGGCGATGGCAACATCCTTCTTTAGAGCTATGATTTTAATAATATTCCTCTGTCTTTCTGCCTGTGGTTGGCGGCGGGGGGGGGGGGGGGGGTTGTGTGTGTGTCCCTGTACCTGTCTCGCTCTCCCTCTTTAAGAGGAAGATTTCTTTCCGTGGACGTCCCTTTTTCTGAAAATCCCTGTTAAAGTCACTCTTCCAGGATCAAGCTCACGCTGAGCCTTCCCAGCCAGAGCACGGTGCTGTGGGGGGAAGCGCCATGATTTGCAGTAGGGGCACGCACAGGCCTTTGGGGAAGACGCCTGTCAGTCTCGGGTGGGGAGAGGCCTGAACGGCTGTCCCCCTTCGGTCTGAGGCACCATCGAAGGTGTGAGCACGCTTCCCCGGGCCACGTGCCACCCGTGCCTTCTAATAACACCTTTAGCTCCCAGATCCAAGTCTCATTTTGCGTGTGTGATTAAATCGCGGGTGGCTAGGAAAAGCAGAGCCCTCTTAATTAGAGAGCGACATTCTTGCATAGGAGTTGTGTTCCGTGCGTGGTATCATTGTCACGGCAAATTACCAGCTAGGTTAAATATTGAGCTGGTAGTTCGCAGCGCTTCAATTATTCCCCCCCACCTCCTCCCTCCCCTCGCCATCACCTGCTATCCTGCACTTCTAACTTGACCTTCTGCCAAGTGGTAGCTTTTAAGTGAGGCTTAGAGAAGATACACTTTACGGCGGGAGCAATAAATCTGGCTTTGGGCAAGTTAGAGGATGCCGACAACATCTGAATGAGGGGCGCAATTTTTGCTGCGCATGTGGGGGTGTGCCGGGGCCATCTCAAGGGCCGTCTAACTCCAGCCGTAAAACTCCTAGGTTGGTCAGTATATCTTGCGCGGGTGTCTCTGTCATGAAAACCCTACACTGGGGATGCCACAAGAAACGCAAAGGGAATGGAAGACTTGGTCCCTTCTCTCTCACTTGGAATCCATGATGGGGATCCACAAAACGGAAGCACACACTTTTTATAAACAAGACAAGCGACCCAGAGCAGACCGAGTACATGATGGCAGAGAGGAGGAAACCGTCGGGTAGAGGCGAGTGGTCATGATAGAGTTGGGGACATTGGACTGGCAGGGAGAACAAAGAGATACGTGTCCAGGCAAAGGACCAGCCGGTGCACAGGCACAGAAGAGGACAAAGTGAGCCAGGTGCAGGGGATACCAAGGAAATGAGTTTGGTTTGAGTGGTATCGCCTTTTGTCGAGAAATAATAAACGAGATTGCGAACATCGGGAGTGCAGTTTGGAACATCCGGAGTGCAGTTTGGACCGTGATTTTCTGGGAGCTTAAGGCTTAAGCCCTGTGGAATGCAGGTCTCAGCCAGTGTCCTTTGTCTTTAAGTGACCTTTCAGTGGTTCCTAGAACTGGGCTTCTGGCTCACAGAGGCTGGGGGGAACATTGTTCCAGCTCAGCCCACTCTGCTTAGCCAGCTAAAGAGCGGAGGAAATCCTGTAGGGATGTTATTGGAGTGTTGTGCACTCGATTCCTCACAAGCGTCATGCTGGGCTGCTCATTTTCTTTGGACAAAGATAGACTGGCTCCCTCTCTTGTTGATGGAATGAAAATTCTCTCTTGCATTATGGCTCATGTGATAACTTTGGTGGCGGTGGTGTGGGGATAAGGAAGAGTCTCTTAATGGCTCTAGTTAAACCTGGTAATATCACTCCATCAACCTTCAGCCTGCTGTGGGAATCTAGCCCAGATTCGCATTCCTGAATGTCTAAAACCTGCCACTGGCATCTTCAAAGTGCTAAAAAGGAGCAGGCCGTCACTCGGCGATTTCGTGGAGCATATGTATAAGCCAGCGCTCCTTTCTTGACTCTGGAATTGTGCCTCTTCCCCTGCCAGCTCCCCAGCCCAAGGTCAGTCTCCTCGGATCAACTTGGGAAGCCAAAGTTATTTCGGCTACAGCATCCCCCTTGGCAGTGTCTTAGCTGCTGGCACGCTGGTTTAATGCCCCCAATGGAAGAGAACTCATTTTATTCTGGAAAATGGGGAAATGAATTTGCTGCAGGACCTGCCCGGGCCTAATTAGTCCAGTCTGCCAGCAGGGCTTGCTCCGCGTCTGAGGCGTGTGTGCACGTGCATGGTGTGTGTGTGCACGTGCGTGGGGCATGTGAACGCGCGTGCCCTTGGCTACAGTAACCTGCTCGGCAATGGCGGCTATTGGTTCACGTGAGCCCACTTGAGTCGGGCGCTCCGGGGAGCTGGTGGGTGTGGCCACCTCACAGTCCATTTGCCTTCCTGAAATGGTCTCATAGGGAAAGTAGTCAGGTCAATGTCGAGGCAACTTTTTGGCGCGAGTAAAGAAGCAGAGGCCACAGGCTGAGGCCAAGGGCGGGGGAGAACGGGGAGGGACTGGGAGGAAAGACACAGGTGGGAAAGAGGTCATTGTAACCTAAATTAAATAATGGGAATGACAGTCATACAGCCTCAGAATTACAAGACCCTGACAAAGGGCTCCCCTGGGAAACGGGGCTCAGCCTCCGGTCCTGGAAGTCCGGGAGGGGGTTTCTCCACCCAGCCGGGGGCAGGAGGAGGGCCTGCGGCTGGAAGCATTCTGTTTCCATAAACATGGAAACACCGGAGTGAGCTGCGCGCCCCCATCAGTAACCAGGATCCAGAGAGGATGGCATAAATGTTTCCGGTGTGCTCGGGGTAATTAGCTTTGAATTACCATGTGCATATTTTCAACACGTAAATGATCATACCAGGTTTTCGGAAACAGTTTCACACGAATTCGAATTCGAGCGGCTCCCCTGCCCACCCCCCCGCCCCTGGGAAGGCCTCTGGGCTGCCGCGCTGGGTGCAGCCGGGCGGAGCACAGCGGCTTTGCGGCTTCGGCTCAGGCCGGAGGCGGCGGGGGGCGCGCTAAACCCTCAGATAAAGGGGGATTAGGCCGCAGCCGCGGGTCCTGGCTCAGCCCGCTTGCCCAGGACTCTCCTTCCTCCAAGCCAGCGTGGTGTGTGCCAGTTTTTCAAAACGATTTGTTCAGCTTTTAAGTTTTCCATTGTGCATGAAAAGGCAATTCCATGGGTGGGGGGTTTTGTCGGTTTGGGGGGAGGGGTTCGTTTTGTTTTCCCCTTCTTCATTTTATTTTATGAAGACCTGGGCAGCGGGGAGGCTTGAGATGACTAGCCAGGTAAGAACCACATGCGGTATTTTACACCGGCAGACTGCCCTCCAGCAACTTCAGTCTCCCCGATGTTAGGCCCAGAACGTAAACAGCAATTTCTAAAATCCCTGTATCAGTAGAGAGTGGCAAAGGCAAAGGTTTTCATGCCCCAGCCCTGGAGCCTCCTTCCTCCTGCAAGAACCTGTTCGAGGGGGCGCCCTCCGGAATCCCACAGAAGCCCCTTCGAGGCCCTTTGGGCTCTGGGAGGAGACGTTTAAAGTCAGCCCTCCAACTTCGTGGGCCTGAATGCAGAGCGGAGGCTTGGAAACACGCCTTGCATCCTCTTCTCCGTGGTAAGCTTTGTTTCTCCAGCAGGGGGGGCTGGGAGAATAGAAACTAGGAGCCGGTGCCTAGGACCTTCGAGTGGGAGCTATCTCTGCTGAGATCCTGATTGAATGAAAATTGTTCATTATGCAAACTGTCTGGTTCAACACACAGAGGCAGCCCCCAGGCACAAACCCCAAGTAGTTGCTTTTTCTCTCCCCAGATTAAAACATATGAATTGCTTTGATGTAATCTTATAACAAAGCCTAATAGAAATTTTATTTCTTCTGAAGTTGCCTGTCATTTCTTATTGCCCCCCTTCCTCTGTCCTATTAATACCCTTACAGACAGGAATCTGTGGCTGCGTTCAGACTGCGTTTGAGGATGAGAGCAGTGTGTTTTTCTCGGTATGGTCCAGGTTATTTAAATACGGTTACTACACCGCTTGCAATATGTTTAATCTTTTGGTTCCCCCCAACCCCCCCCCACACACTGCTATTTATCATTTTAATGGAATGCTACAGAATATCACATTATGCAATGTGTTTAAATTGATAAATTGTATTAGAAAAATATTGGATAGGATGTTTTAATGGTAAGTGGGGTTTTGTAGAAATATTTTCTCATTAGTAGATCAGCTGCTTGCAGGGAGGAAATTGTAAGGATTTGGGAACAAGCTATATTTATGACCTATTTGGCTAATTAAAATTAAAGCATAATTTTAGCATGAAGTTCCTGCAAGACTTTGCAGAGAGGGTGGAGGAAGAAACTTGCCCAAATCCAGTTAACTTTTAAATGTCAGTTGCCATAACAACTTCACATGAGCCATATTTTTACTTGAAAATTCCTTTTAGGATTCAGTTGCTATAATAATTTGCCTCAGCTCTTTTTAGGAGGCATATTTTCCCATTTTCCTTTTGTGATCATTTCAAGGCTTTCATTGCTGGAACAAAAATGACCATGTAAACCTCAACCCTTCCTTCTTCCGTGGACCGGAGCAGAGTGGCCCCCCAAAATAGAAGTGTGGGCTATGGGAAATTCGTCTGCGGGGAAGGCTCTCCCTGGCCACCAGGGAAAGGGGTCAAGGGCTAGGGGTTCGTCGCTGTGGGAGCCAGTGCCCTTCTTGGTGGAAATTATTGAGTCAACAGAATTTTTTTTTTTTTAAAGATTTATTTATTTAACAGAGAGAAATCACAAGAGAGGCAGGCAGAGAGAGAGGAAGGGAAGCAGGCTCTCCGCTGAGCAGAGAGCCCGATGTGGGACTCGATCCCAGGACCCCGAGATCATGACCTGAGCTGAAGGCAGCGGCTTAACCCACTGAGCCACCCAGGCGCCCCTCAACAGAATTTTTTAAGTGTGACTATTCACCTTTTCTGTGTCCTGGGGGTTTTGCACAAGGCAAAGACCAGCCTGACCCTCTGGAGAAGGAATGGGTCCGCTCCTGTATTCTGAAGTCCTCAGCGACTGCCGTCTACTTGTTCGGTCTAAGTATTGGCATTTGATGACTAAGTGAGGCAATCCCGAATGTATTTACTTAGAAGCAAAGTGGTAGCAGAATAAAGTTCAGTGCCCTTTCTTTGGCTGTTCAGCTGTTAACCTTGATTCCTTAGATAATATGACCTCAGAGAAGCACCTGTGACTAAGATCTCTTCTGGCCACAGACACACTGGAGGGGACTAACTGCTGCCAGTCTTCGAGATCTCCCTGGAGCCCACATTGTCATTGCTGAGGGCAAGCCTGTGAGCCCAAGGAAAGGGTCTTACGAGTGGGCAGAACACTTAATTTCAAGAAGACTTATGGTCCATCGCCTTGAAGGAGCTTGGCACTCATCTCCCATGTCCCTGCTGGAAGCTGCGATCAGGTTTCTGACTTGACCCCACCCCGGCTTTAGTGACCTCTGCTCCTCTTCCTGGGTCTTGCCCTGGACCTTCCTTTCTCTCTCCCATCTCCTCTCACCCCAGGTCTTCTGTGGGATCTCACATTGTCCCATTATCTGGGACTCTGAAGCTTGCAAGGGGGCCTTGGGACTCCTGCAAAGAGGATAGTAGAGAAAGAGGCACCCTGGTTGCTAGCCGGCCCTCCCCTGGGGTTCCCCGTTGGACAGACTCCTGGTTCCTGGTGTCCCCACCTTCACAGTGAGGGGAAGATCGACACCCCACCCCCACCTCAAGGGCAGAAGGGACAATCAAATGCAAAAGTTTGTGGGAAAGAGAATATAATAATAAGTATTATTATTCTATTTTTCCTGTGGGTGATCCAGCCTTTGGAGATGTGGAGTTCATACTCTGGAAAAACCAGCCGGGCTGGCAACATGAGCTGCTCTTTTCAAACCTCAGTGATGTGCCCCTGTGAGATACTTCGGGGAAGGTTTGGGGATGTTCGACATTCGGGTCGTTCTGCACACGTCTGCTGAAATGTAATACTTGACATTTGCTTTTTTTTTTCTTTTTAAACCAAGGGTAACTGAACTCTGTGTTCAGGGAAATTGAAATAAAACATTATTGCTTGGTTTAGATGTGGAACTGGAGATTCTGCTTTATCTTAACCCTCCTCCTCGGAGGACTTTCAGCCTTTCCCCACCTTCTAGCCCCCAGGCGGAGGAGACAGACCGTTCCTTCAGGAAGCTCCAGAGCAAGCTGCAGGCAGGTGGGGAGGGCTCGGATCCCCCACCTCCTACTACTTAGCGGATCTCAGAGCTCCTCCCCTCGCATACAAGCCACAGGTGATAACAATGCAGGCCTTTAGGGTCGGTCGTGAGGATTAGAAATAATATACTTAAAGCACCAAGCAGATAGTGGTCTAAATTCCCTGTGCTGGTTGCTACCCGTGCTTGTGGAATCATGGAAACTCCTCCGGCGGGTCTGGCCCAGCTGCCAGTGCCCTGTGACCCCTGGGGAGATATTTTCATCCCCTCAACTGATTTCCAATGAGATAGGTTCTAAGAGTCCGGTGGTGACCTTCATCTCTAGAATTCCTGAAGGCAAATCTGGGACAGTGGGTGTGGATAGCCTTATAGGTAGGTCACTTTTGACTCAACTGACGGAAGTGTTTTCTAATTATTAGAACCAACCAATGACATAATAGGTCACTTTAGAATATAATGACTTCCATCCCTTTTCAATTAAGAAAAGGCTGGTAAACACTTGCAAAGCCCCTGTAGAGGAGGTGTCCTGTGCTTGGCCTTTGCAACTCAGGGCTCCCGGTGAGGACATTTGGTGAGCAGGTACACCCTGGCTACACTCCACTTCTGGCTCCCTGGGATGCCCCGTGGATGAGATGCTCCTCCCTGGTCGGCCATCTTAGAAGATACCCCAGAAACAAGGCTTTAGGAGCTGAGTGACACTCTGAGACCAGGAAATGGTTTTGAAAAGAGTGGCCTGGGAAAGAGAAAGAAAGGGAGGAAGGAAGGACGAAAGGAAGGAGGAAAGAAAGGGAGGGAGGGAGGGGGAGAGAGGGAGGGAGAGAAGAAGAATGAAAGAAGGAAGGAAGGAAGGAAAGAAGAAAGGGAGGGAAGAAAAGAGAAGAGTGGTGGCTTGGTTTGAGGAAAGGCTCTGTATCCCTGTGGCTTTGTTAGGGAGCCACAACTGCAGCTGTCCCAAGGGCAGGCAGGGGGTCCAGTGGGAGGAGGACCAGTCCTAGAGAGAAGGCTCTGTCCTGGGAGCAGTTCTCCAGATGTCTTTGGCTGTCAGAGTGGGTCGAACGCCAGCTGTCCAAAAGGTATATCTAAAGGAAATTGGGAGTGGGGCCTTATTGGAAAAAGGGTCTCCAGGTCGGATCATCCTGGATGTGGGTGGTCTTGAACTCCAGCGACAAGTGTCCACAGAAGAGAGAAGACAGAGATGGGAGCTAGGCCTCTACAAGCCAAGGACACCTTGGATGTCTGAGGCACAGAACCAGTGCTCCCTCAGAGCCTCCAGAAGGGGACAACCCCTACTGACACCTCGATTTCAGACTTCTGACCTCCAGACTGGAAAGAATAAGTTGCTGTTGTTTTTAGCCAGCCAGTTTGTGGTTGTTCGGCAGCCCTAGGAAACTGGAACCACGATTGTTCTGCCACCTTGAATTCCCTCATGCTCTTCCGGCTGGAAGGGGAGCCAGGGGGGGTCACTCATTTTTCCATTGTATTCTGGGACCAACCGTGATCTCTCATTCCGGGGGGCTGTGCTGCTAGGCTCCTCAGCTCTGTGTACTCCCTCGTCTCCCCAAATGCCTCCTGGCATCTGCTTTCTTCCATGTCAGGTAAAATGCTGTTGTATTCTTAATGGCTAGGGTTTTATTGCTTAATGAGGTCTGAGCCACAGCATGAAGGAACACGGGGCCATTAGCACAAGGCCTAGGCCCCATGCAAAAACAGGCACATCACCCACCGGAAGAACATTTCTGAAAATCACCTAAAAAAAAAAAAAAGAAGAAGAAGCACCAAGCACGCCATAAACAGCTCTCAGCCATAGCCTGCCAGCCATAAATTTAATCTGTTCCGACCTGGACACAGCTGTTTCCCCCTCTTTTCTTCAGCATCTTATTCCGAACTGGCAGCGGCCGAGTGCCCATTGTCATTGGCAGTGAGTTTTCATGTTGAAAGACACTTTAATGAGAGAGATGGCACCACATCGTGCACCTTGGTGGGCATTGTTCCCTCAGCAAAGTTTTTAGCTAACGAGTTTGGGGTTTTTGATCTCAAAAGCACTAGGGAGACAGGCTGGAAGGTCCCGGCGGTGACATCCCTTTGGAGACAAGCATGGGCTGACGCCATTTTCCAGGAGCGGCAGATCTGCCTGAAAGGGGTCTGGAGGCAGGCCCCGCAGGAGGGGGGGGCATGCTGGGCCCTTCCAGCCCACCCACAGCAGCCCCCACCCTCGCTCCTGCCTGCTCCAGGAGAGAACCCCAGAAGCACTGCGTGTGCTTCACTGAGCTATGGTGGCCCACCCCGCTTTTCCAGAAGATGCGTTTCTTCTATGTGCAGCCCGGGATTAGCATGGAAATAGAGACATCATTCTTTAGGGGACCTCTGTTGACATATCCTTCACACATCAGGATTGGGGAATCAGTCCCTGGGCTGTGCTCTGAGGAGAGAGGATACATTTATCCTGTCTCCTGGCAGGAGGTACCCAAGGAGCTCCGGCATTGGACCCTATGGCTACAGAATGTCAAACATTCTGGTCGTTGGCGGATTCTCCCAGCCAGGCTCCGATGTTTGAGGAGCAGCGGCCTTTCTAATTCTTGGGACTAATATGAACCTTTAAACCTTTCGCTCTTTTTTTTTTTTTTTTTTTGTCCCCTTCCTTTTCATATTCCTTTCTGTCTGTGTGAAAGCACTGAGCGCTGAATGCTGCTAAAAATGAAGGGAGCTGTCAAAAGTCAGAATGGAAGGGAAAAATCAAAGTCACCCCCAGTGGCAAAAGCTGAAAGGCGCGTCGTGACCCGTCCCCACTCCTCAGTGGGACGGAGAATGCGCCAGCCTGACGGCCACCAGTCTACAGCCCCGTGCGGTGGTGAGGGGCGCGGGGCCCAGGGTACTCCCCAGACGATGCAACATTTAAACTGCTTCCTTGCACGCACCTTGCACACCCCTCTGCTTCTCTTCTTAATCATCGGCAGCATTCGACTTCCAAGAAAGCCTCTCTTGCCCACGGAACCCATTCCTCCCCATCCCGTGCACATGCCGTGGCCTCACATAGACAGCGGGGTGACACGTTGTATGGCAACAGATGGTGGTCTGGGGGTGAGGGTGGCGGAGAGCAGGTCTCCTCCACTGGAAGGCAGGGCACCTGTAATGGAGTCATCGGTGGTGGCACAGGGAGGGGCGCTGGAGGGAGAGGCAGGAAGCCGCAGCACGAAGTGTAAATATGATGATTGTTGTCTCTTTCACGGGAAGTAAATAAATCAGCTCCGTGTAGATTCGCAAGGAGGCTGCTGATGCTGTGTACTTACACGGCGTCCCGAGCCTGGCCTCTTCGGAGACGCTGATTCATGTAGCTGTCCAGCACCCACGGAGGGCGGCGGTGGGAGAGTTATTATCCCTCCTCTAAAGCAAGGAGCCGAGAGTTATTATCCCTCCTCTAAAGCAAGGGGCTGAAAATAAAAAAAATAAAAAAATAAAAAAAAAAAAAGGGGCGCCTGGGTGGCTCAGTGGGTTGGGCTGCTGCCTTCGGCTCGGGTCGTGATCTCAGGGTCCTGGGATCGAGCCCCGCATCGGGCTCTCTGCTCAGCAGGGAGCCTGCTTCCCTCTCTCTCTCTGCCTGCCTCTCTGCCTACTTGTGATCTCTCTCTGTCAAATAAAAAAATAAAAAAATAAAAAAAAAAAAAATAAAAAAAAAAAAAAAGCAAGGGGCCGAGAAAGGCTAAGAGGCGACGAGCTGGGAGTGGAAGACGGCGGTCCCAGCATCACGTCGCGCGCGTGTCCCCGCCACTAGATCATGCTCCACTTAGAAACAAGTAATTGTCAGGTAACCTATTTTTCGGGGGCTAATTTCAGCATATGAGGACTTTGTCTCCTCCGTATATTTCTTTGCCTGAAAAATGTATGATTTTATGGAGCAGGAAAGGATGATGATAACCAGGGTCCACGCTTGTTTGGGGAACGAGGGTTCAGGTGAGAGAGAGCAGCAGGAGGGGACCCAGCCCGGCGCCCAGCCCCCAGCCCCCACCTGAACGGATTCCCTTCAGCACATGGTTGAACATTCGGAAGGGGGAAATGGGTTGTCTATGCAGAATGGTAAGGCTTATGGCCCTAGGTTTCATGAAAATGTGGATCCGAAATTATTTTCTCATCAGGAATGTGTTCACCAAGTGTCCCAAGGAAGGGCTGTGCCTGGGAGAAGTAGCCAGATGCTTCGGCCGTGGGTTCTGCTCCTCAGCCATGCTGAAGCGGGGGAAGAGCAGCTGGGGTTTGCACATGGTGGGGGAGTGCATGAGTCTTTGTGACAACCCCCACCCCCTCCCACCCCTCGGCGTGCTCAGCCCTGACTGTAGGATGGGGAAAACTGGGAAGTGAGGAAGGGACGAGATTCAGACACAGGAGGGGCAGCGCCTTGGGACAAGTCTCTGCAGAGCTGGTGCCGTGCACTGGACTGTCCAGGACTCTCTGGTCCCACCAGCTCTCCCCGGGGCTGACAACGGGAGGTGAGAGTAGACAGGCTTGCTGGAGGAGTTCCGTCCTATGCGTTACCAAGGAGCAGCGAATGGAGGGAACTGCCTGCCATGTCCCCAAAGGCCAATTTCCTCCAGCACCAGCCAGAGTGCAGAGCCCGCATGAAGTCCCACGTGTGAAGGGGATTGTGGCTTGGCGTCTCAACCTTGGCCGGGCACATGGAAGCCCACCAGCGCCTCTGGGGGGCATCTGGGCATCACATCTGGGCATGCCTGCCTGAGCAACACTTCTACCCCTTGTGTGTCCACGGTGGGGCGAGGAAGCCGAAGCAAGCCCTGTCCCTGTTTACTGAGCCCAAAGCAGCAGGGCCCAGACTGAGGCCAGCTACATCGGGCAGGCCCTGTGGGGATGGAAGGAGATGTGTTTCGCACTGGTGCAGACACTCGCCACCAGGAGAGCTATGTGACGGGCAACTGCTCCCCCCTTTCCCCGCCTCCCCTTCGTTCTCTCCCATCTCCTCCCCATCTTCTCTTTTTCTCACTCAGCCTCTCTGCTGAATTCTGCATTGACATCAGCACTTCCAAAAACAACAACAAAGGAAAGTAGGTCACTGGCAGTTCCAGGTCGGAGCTGTGCCCTGGTGTCAGCTGAGTCAGGGGTTCGGCCCGTCTCATAGACAGAGGGACACCCCCAAACTTGCAAACGGAGTTGGTTTGCCTTGTATTCTTAGGTGGAGGGGTGGGAATGGGCACCCATGCTGTGTGTTTGCACCCTGGCTCACGGGTGGGTACTGAGGGCAACACTCCACACATTCAGTGTTGGCATTCAAGGGACCTGGGGTACACGCACCTGGTCTGGTCAGTTGGGGGGCCAACCTGCAGATACACACGTTTATTCCCACACATGCATGTTCATAGGCCCAACAGCCCTGCCTTCTCTGCCCTGTTCCTCGGGGGCTTCACACATAAGATTTCCTCTGCTCTCTCTGCTCATGGAACTCCCAGTTCTACTTGAAAGATTACCCAACACGCTAATTGGGACTCCTGCTATGATTAAAAAGAAATTTCAGATTAAAGCCTCCATGCCATAGAGCTCAAGAAGAAAACAGCTCTTTATAAACCCAGCAGGAGCAGACTTTAAGGTTGTTTTTTTTTTTTTTTTTCCCTAGCTTGGAAAGAAACTGCTTCTTGCTATTGTTTTGCCCACCAATGAGTCAAGTGCAAATAGCCACCAGGTATGGTCTGAACCACAGAGGGGCACTTGTGAAGAGATAAAATTGCGCCCCCAAACTCTTTAATATAACAACCAAAAAGGAGTTATCTCCATAAGCCTAGATCCTGCCTCGGCGAACACCTCTGGTCTCCTGACTCGGGAGTTGCCTCCATTCATTCTGGGTCAGCCTTTGCCCAGGATAAAGCTTTTATGAGCAGCCAGGGTGAGAAGCACATTTCAGTCAAGCCCCCTGAAGCGATTAGCTCTGGATGCCCCCAGAGGTGGCTGGGGGAGGGGAGAGGGTTTAAGCTGTGGTCAGTAAGAGGCAGGCACAGGGGTGAAGACTGCACTTCTGAAAGATTTCACTTGCAGGGCTGAGCTCATCACACTGATGCTTCTAGATCTCATTAGCTTGGGCACACTGTACTAGGCCCCTTGGGGATCTTGCCTTTTAAAGTAGGACCTCTTGTTTCAAGAGGGAAAAAGCCCTCCCAACTCCTTTCCTGACCATCAGCCCCAGTTCCTAGCCACCAGTTAAGATTTTAAAATTTTATTTTTATTTTTTTAAAGATTGTATTTATTTTATTTGAAAGAGAGAGAGAGCAAGAGAGCAAGAACAAAGGAAGGGGCAGAGCGACAAGCAGACTCCCAGCTCAGCGAGAAGCCCCACATGGGGCTGGATCCCAGATTCAAGATGTGATCTGAGCGGAAGTCAGACATTCAGCCAACAGAACCACCCAGGCACCCTAAGATTTTAAAACTTTAAGGTTGATCTCAAACCCTCCTCAAAGGGGACCACTCTGCTTTATGTAAATAAGTGTCTCCTTAATATTGCCTTCATTAAAAGACCCAAGAAAAGAACATCAGTGTTTGCTGATGGAAAAGTATAACTGTCTTTAAGGGTAATTGGTTAATTATGGCAGATAATTGTCTGCAAATAATGGACAGGCAGATAATAAAGAGGGGGGCAGCTGTTCAAAGGGGTTCTTGCACAGGTAAGCAGGCCCTGGGGTTGGAGTGGGGCGAGGCTGGGGCTTGGGGGGGGGGGGGGGCACTGCCCCAAGCCTCCAGGACGGCCATTCCCAGAGCAGTGAAACTGCAGAAAGAATCTGGAGGGCCTACTTGGGGTGGCCAGTGTTTATTTGGCCACCTGGAGACTTTGAGAAGCGACAGTCTACCCCAATACCATTAGTTGGGAAAAGATCTTTTCAGCCACCCCCTCCCTCTCCCACCCAAAAACAGGGACGCAGCTCCAGAATAAAGGATTATCTTTGGATTGAATAAATTTGGCTTAATGAAAAACTCTCTACATTAATATTTCATTGCAAATCTGTAGACTTGCAATCACTGCCTCCCTGGTCTTCGAATTGGCGTTTGCAAACTGCCACTCCGGGCGCTTTGCTTCGGACCAGGGCCGCCCCTTTCCGGAATAGTGAGGAAGGCAGAGAGCCTAGCTTTAAAAACGCCGCAGCCGCCTTCTTCTCAGTCCTTGTTTCACCCCCCTTTCCCCTGTGTGACAGTGGGGAAGTACACAGTTCGGTCAAAGCCAAATGGGTTTGAAAGGACGAACTGGTCAAGAAAGTCTATTTCCACCCCAGCCTTTGTGGCTTTTCCCGCCCAGGTTGCCCTAGCAGCCAGTGACGTCACCCCAAAGACAGCGCGCCACCTGTGGGAGAGGGTGGAGAGCTGCAGCGACGCGGAGGGTTACCGGAAGGTTTGCTTAGTTTATGTCTGCACCCCAAGGCTGGAATCCTTCCCAGGGTCTGACGGAACGCTCTCTCTAGAAACCCACACATACCCAGAAGGACTTGCATCAAATTCAATAAAGGTTTCTGGACACACTCTTCCCTCATTCCCCCAACCCCCGCATGGACTCTGGTTAAGGACCCTAAATCTGGGCAAACAATTCTCATCTATCATTTCTCAGTCCAGTGATACATTTACAGTTAAAATTGTAATATTTCACTCAGAAATATCCAAGCAAAAATGTGATATATCTTATCTTGGTCTCTGTCAGAAGCTTTATTTTTTCCTCATCAATGTTGTTTAAATATAAGAAAACTCTACCTAGGGCGCCTGGGTGGCTCAGTTGGTTGAGCAACTGCCTTCCTCTCAGGTCATGATCCAGGAGTCTTGGGATCGAGTCCCGCATCCGGCTTCCGCTCTATGGGGAGTCTGCTTCTCCCTCTGAATTTCTCTTCTCTCATGTTCTCTCTCAAATAAATAAATAAATAAAGTCTTTAAAAAAAGAAAACTCTATCTAAATAGATTAGCCAAAAGTAAATTTAGATTGGAAAAGGCAAAATAACATGATGTTATACAAGAAGTTACCATTGAGGAAAGCTGGGTGAAGATATATGGACTCTCCCTGTACCTTTTGTTTGTTTGTTTCTTATGAACTAGAATTATTTCCAAATAAAAAGTAAGTTTTTTTTAAATGGAAAAGAGGGGCACCTGGGTGGCTCAGGTGGTTGAGCGTATGCCTTCCGCTTGGGTCATGGTCTCAGGTCCTGGGATCAAGCCCTGCATGGAGATCTCTGCTCGGTGGAGATACTGCTTCCCCCTCTCCCTCTGCCTGCCTCTCTGCCTACTTGTGATCTCTCTCTGTCAAATAAATAAATAAAATCTTAATAAATAAATAAATAAATAAAAATGGAACAGAGTTGGGGTGCTTGCCTGGCTCAGTGGATAGAGCATGCCACTCTGATCTCAGGGGCATGAGTTCAAATCCCACATTGGGTATGGAGCCCACTTTAAAAAAAATGGAAGAGGGGGCACCTGGGTGGCTCAGTGGGTTAAAGCCTCTGCCTTCAGCTCAGGTCATGGTCCCAGGGTCCTGGGATCGAGCCCCGCATCGGGCTCTCTGCTCAGCGGGGAGCCTGCTTCCCTTCCTCTCTCTCTGCCTGCTTCTCTGCCTACTTGTGATCTCTGTCTGTCAAATGAATAAATAAAATCTTTTAAAAAAAATGGAAGAGTTTTACTAAGATAAATTGTAAAAAGTTATTACATCACCTATGATAAATTAACATATGAACCAGTGGTTACCCATTCACTTTTTTTTTTTTTTAATGCAGTGAGGATAACTGAGACTTTAGAGTGACTCTAGAATAGTTTTTTTTTTTTTAAGATTTTATTTATTTATTTGACAGAGAGAGATCACAAGTAGATAGAGAGGCAGGCAGAGAGGGAGAGAGGGAAGCAGGCTCCCTGCTGAGCAGAGAGCCCGATGCGGGACTCGATCCCAGGACCCTGAGATCATGACCTGAGCCGAAGGCAGCGGCTTAACCCACTGAGCCACCCAGGCGGCCTACCCATTCACTTTTTTTTTTTTTTTTAAAGATTTTATTTATTTATTTGACAGATAGAGATCACAAGTAGGGAGAGAGGCAGGCAGAGAGAGAGAGAGAGGAGGAAGCAGGCTCCCTGCCAAGCAGAGAGCCCGATGCGGGGCTCGATCCCAGGACTCTGGGATCACGACCTGAGCGAAAGGCAGAGGCTTTAACCCACTGAGCCACCCAGGCGCCCCTACCCATTCACTTTTTAAGCCAATTTGCTATTAGCCAATTTAAAATTGGATACAAAATTTAAAAATTCATGAAAATATTCCAAAGAAGCAAAGCAGACATATTTGACTGAAAATTATTTTGATGATTTTTTTTTTAAAGATTTTATTTATTTACTTGGCAGACAAAGATCACAAGTAGGCAGAGAGGCAGGCAGAGAGAGAGGAGGAAACAGGCTCCCTTACAAGCAGAGAGCCCGATGCGGGGCTCGATCCCAGGACCCTGGGATCATGACCTGAGTCGAAGGCAGAGACCTTAACCCACTGAGCCACCCAGGTGCCCCTATTTTGATGATTTTAAGTCAATTTTCTTTTCTTTTTTTTTTTTAATTTTTTTTTATTTATTTATTTGGCAGACAGAGATCACAAGTAGATAGAGAGGCAGGCAGAGAGAGAGGGAAGCAGGCTCCCTGCTGAGCAGAGAGCCCGACGCGGGACTCGATCCCAGGACCCTGAGATCATGACCTGAGCCGAAGGCAGCGGCTTAACCCACTGAGCCACCCAGGCGCCCAAGTCAATTTTCTAAATGAACGAAAATACAAATTCCCAGAACAGACTCAAGGTTCACAAAAAACTCTGAATCAAGGCTGAAAATCAATGATCAAAGATGCGTAAAGCATAAAGAGTTGTCAAAAAGGCAGTCACTTGAGGGGAACAGCCAGGAAGTAGCTGCTTTGTGTTTATACGTAGGTACCCCCAGGTGGGAAGACTGTCAGGTTCTAGTAGCCCTAGGCCCTCTGTCTTCCTTTCCCATGGTGGGAAGAAATCCCCTCATAGCGCCTGCAGGGGGAAGGACCGTGGGTCAGGGTCTTCCTTCTCTGCCTTCACTATTGGAGTCCACTGTACTTTATGTGGGGTCCTCTCAGAAACAGAGACCCAGGCACAGCTGTCCACAAACTGTTGAGGGCACCCAGCTGGCTCATTCTGTGGAGCATGTGAATCTTGATCTTGGGGTTGTGATTTCAAGCCTGACGTTGGGTGTAGAGATTACTTAAAAATAAAAAGAAAGAGAGAGAGAGAGAACAAAAGAAAGTGAGAGAAAGAAAAGAAGGAAGGAAGGGAGAAAGGGAGGGAGAAAGGGAGAAGGTGGGGGGAAGGAAGGAAACTGCTGAAACCACGCCGGCCATCTTGGGAATTTCCTGCCACTGCACCCCTGCTCTTGGTGGAAAGGAAGGCAGAGAGCAGGGGTTCTGCCAGCTCCTTCACTCACCAGGTCGGTAACCCCAGGGACCTAGTTTGGGAAAGTCTAAGGAGTCAGCAGAGCTGAGAACTGCTAGGAAAAAGTTCTGACTTCCTCTCCAGGGCTTTCGTAAATCAGTTCCTCTGAGCTTGAAGTTCCTGGGGGTGGGAAGGAAGTGATGGGCCCCTCAGGGTTGATCCCATTCTTCGCCAGGGGTCATGTGGGATAGGGTCTTCCACTCAACAGAAGGCAGCACGGGCTGAGTTGGGGAAGAGCCACTACCTGGGACTTAGAAGCCAGGTTTAAATTAGTAGGAATTAAGCCCATTCCTGCATCTGTTAACAGGGACATGCCAGTTCAATCTCCTCAGAGGTGACACTTTCCAGATAGTTATGGGCTGTGTCTCCCACGGGACTTGAAAAGAATCAGAAATACCACCCTGTTCCCTGGACTTAGGACAGGGAGTGGACGAGGAGGCAGTCTCAGCAAGAAGTCAGGGCTGTAACCCGACAGGGCTGAGTCTGCTGTGAAAGGAGCGTGCGATCGATGGATGAAGCGTGTGAGCAAGAAGGTCCGGGGGAATGGGCCAGCGGGGGCCCCGGGAAGGCCGCTGCGGGGGCTGGTAGGAGAGGAGAGAGGAGCTAGTCCTGGAGTCCGGTGCCTGGCGTGCCTCGCCTATGAGGCAAGAGGGCCGTTCTGTGGGGTGCTGGGGCAGGGGCAGGAAGCACAGCAGGACTGATCTGGGATCAGGGGCCACTGGGAGGCATGCAGTTCACAGAGAGCACAGTGGGGCCCACCCAGGATGGGGCTGTGAGACCCTTCCCACAAACTCAGGTCACAGCTGGCAGAGACACAGGTGAGGAGGCGAGCTTGCAGTGGCTTCTGGAAAGAGGGCTGGTGTGGAAATTCAGAAAAGCCTGTATCTGAGGCTCACCAGGTGCCAGACGCTCAGTGGCACTTTAAATGCCACAGATAAAAAGTGAGAGACTCTCCAGGTGGCAAGCGAGACGAGAGGTCAGGGACCCGGAGCCTCGAGGCTCAGACGCCAGGATGAAGAATAAAAACACCTTGGAGACCCCTGTGACACTGAGCGTGGGGGCAGAATGTCAATGCAGCCCGGCTGGCCTGCAGCTGTGAGCTGAGGCGTGCTCAGGACAGGCCCAGAATCTGTAGATTAAGGGCTAGTGGCCTCTTCAGAACCGCCACGGTGCCAGGAGCTGGATAAGCCCCTTCAGGGTCAAGGCTCAGTGGGAAACACAGAGGCTCAGTGCTCAGACGACAATGGGCCGCTCGTCACACCCCTGCCGGTGTCCCTGATGGATGATCACCCGTGTGTGGGGAGAATGGGCCCTCCATCCCTCTTCTAACCAGCCCCCTTATAATCAAAAAGGGTTGCTATCAGCCGGCAGATAAGCCCATTGCGGATGGCACTCTTGTTCCATGGCTTTCCAGGGTGTGGCTGGGCCACTCACATGCTTGGTGGTCAGATCTGTGGACAGCACGCATGTCCCATGCTCAGTCACAGGAGGGACAGTGACAGGAGGTGGTGACTGAGCGGTGTGCGCGTGCCTGCAGGTGCAAAATGTTTCTTTCTCTATTGCGCCCTCCTGTCTCTCTGTCTGTCTGTCTGCATCTCTCCCTGCCTGCTCTCTTCGGTGCCTGACAGCCCCATAGGGTTGTGCTTCCTGTCTCCTGGAGACACTGTACATGCACTCCCTTTGGGGTCTCACTGGGACTTGACCTTCCCTTGCCCGGCCCGTCCATGACGTCAGCGCTGGCCAGGAGTCCCTCATTGGGTTTGTCCTGCTGGCCCTGCCTCACCAAGGAAGTCTTACTTGGAGAGGATCCCTCGCATCTCTCTCTCTGGCCGGAGCGGTAAGAAGTCACCCGGAGGATCCACATCTTGATTCCAGTCAGCTGCCGCGCAGAGGGCATCACGGTCCTGCCCGTGACTGTCTCCGAACCTGGGCAGGGGAGGGCTCGTGATAAGGGGCCTGTTGCCTGGGAGGTCTCCCACCTGTTTAGGCCCTGAGCACTTGCCTCCCCTCCTTCCTTAGAGCCTGCCCCCAGGGGAAATTGTACTTTCAGAGATGGAAGAGTTTCATGCATCTCTCGCTTCCTCTCTCTTTCCTGAGGCCCCGAGAGGGAGCGGCAGAAGCCGTGGCTGGCAGGGCCCCCCTGAGACGCCCGGGTGAAAGAGGAGGGGCTGCCTGGAGCCTCAGCCAATTTGGAACGCACGGTGACCCAAGCAGGTGTTGCAGTGGTCGTGTCAAATTCTACCGTTCAGGCGTGCCATGAGTGTGCACACACAGAAATCCACGCCACAAGAGGCCCAGCCTTCCCCACCCCCCCCCGGGTGCATGGAAACTCCCGGCTCTAATGAGAAATGGGAGCTGTAAGGAGAGAGGTGGGGGGCTAGGCCACATCAGTGCAGGCGGGAGCCAGATCTCAGAGGAGGCCGACCCACTTCTTTTGGAGGTAAAGGGCCTTGCGGACCAGCCCACTGAAATGTCACTTGAATTAGCCACTGTGACCCACACAGGAGGCTCCTTTGTCCTCCTCTCTCCCTCGTTACTCTGGGAGGGAGGCCTGTCCCACAGCACCCCTAGCTACTTGCTTTGCTTTCCCCCGGGGCTTCCCTGGTCCCCTCACCCAGGGCACATCTTATGGCCATAAACCTTCCTGAGTCCAGCGGCCCCCTTGAACGAGACAAGCGAGGACATGGAGGGGGAGGGTACAGGTGGGCACGCCTGGCACTGAGCCTCCCTTTTTGATCGTGTGGTGAGTTACTTAGCCAACAATAGATGTTTATGTGTATTTTTTTCAGAGCTTGTGTTTATTAACAGCCTGCAAAGGGAAGATCGTGGTATTTGTTCTGAAAGCACAGTGAGTTGAAAGGGACAATTAGGGGAGCAGAAAGAGATATGGAGCATGGAGCTATAAAAGATATTTTAATGCGCAATCAAAGGGTTCTTGAGATAGTTTCCAAGTAGACAGAAGGTATAAGAAAATTGGCCCATTACAAGCTGATAGTGGGGGATCGGTGACACAGGATGGAACAATGATGGAACAATGGCTGATGTGTGAAACTCCCACTGCTTCCTCCCACTGGAGGAAGGTGAGTCCGGAGAGCCAGACTGGGAGGAGACGAACCAGAATGTCACCACGGCCGGGTCAGCGGGCTCAGCAGCGTGGCTTGACCCGGACCCAGCCGAAATGTACACGTGCTTCAGTCAATCAAACAATGTGCGAAGGGAAAGGCGGGCATCCTCCGGGTCGGGCTGGAGTAGGGCCCTGAGGAGCTGGGTCCTGGAGGTGAGTTCTGGCCAGGGATATGTGGGGACAGCCTGGGGAGTTGGTGAGCCTCGGAGAGATTTGCTGCCGGGCCCAGGGAGCCCTCCCAGCAAACACGCTCTCTCTCTGACCCCTGGGCTTTGCCTCTTGTCCTCCGAGAAGCTTTCCTGCCCCCCACTCCCTGGCTCTCTCAAACTTGC
Source organism: Meles meles (assembly GCF_922984935.1). NCBI lineage: Eukaryota > Metazoa > Chordata > Mammalia > Carnivora > Mustelidae > Meles > Meles meles. The sequence goes on from NC_060083.1 coordinate 25,296,372, forward strand.
CAATAGGCCTCCTAGAACCGCATTCGCCACAGTGGCAGAGTGCTGAGTGATTAGTTAGGTGACAAGTAAACATTTGCTAAATGGGATTCTTGGCTCCCTGGTAATGAACAGCCCCTAGCAGGAGAAAATAAGGGGGAGATGCTGTCTGGAGGGTTCTGGCGGTGGCCGGTAGTCAGCCAAAGGGGGCACAGGTCGAGGTGTCCATGCCTGGAGGCAAGGGAGGGGCCGAGGGCTGAGCCCTGCGTGGAGGGGAAAGGAGGAAGCACAGGGGACAAAACGGCTATGGGATACTTTCTGGGCTTGGAAGCAGCAGGTGTCTGGGAATGGGACTGTGGCCCAGGCAGATTTCCAGGGAGCGCTCCAGCATGCTGGCACGAGGGAAGGATCTGGCTGAGCAGAAGAGGCAAGTTAGGATGATGAAACCCACTGTTGAGGAACATTGGCAAGCGCGCCACGAGTGGGGACACGTGCTCGGAAAGACGCTGGGGGTGTGGGGTAGGGAAGAAGACCGCAGAGCGGGGCCATACCACCACTGCAGAGTCAAGGCCAAGTCCCTGAGTAGGATTTCCCCAACCTTCCCCTTGCCAGGCTCTCCTCCCACGCCCAGCACCCCTCACAGGGTTCCCAGTCCTCAAACTCAGAGCTCTCTGCTGGTATCCCAAACCAGCACGATGCTGCTGTCATCCTCCAGCCTTCTGCCTCGAATACTCCCCGCACTCTTCTTCGGCCACCTCCTCCTCCTGTTAGAGCCATCAGGTGTCACCTTCACCAGGAAGTCCTCCTGGACCGTCCTCACCTCAGTTGACTTTCTCATGCTGGGGGAGGGGCCACTATCAGAGGCACCAATCACATACCTGTTTCCACATCTAGGCCCTGCACTCCTTACAGGAGAGTCACATCTTCCCACTTTTATGTCCCCAGAGCCTGCGCCAACGGCGGGCACATGTAGGCCTTTGATCAGCACTTGTTGAAGGGAAAGAGCCGAGTGAAGATGGCAGAGGGGTGACCCTGTTAGGAACAGAGGAGGAGGACAGGATTCCCGGGGCAAGAAGCCACATCTCCGGGCCCTGGCCCACCCAGGAGGGATGCTGCGTCTGGTGGCCAGAGAGGTCTGGCCCCTGGCTTGTCAACTTGCTCTGGTGCTTTGGGCAATGGTGCCATCGTTCCTGCGTGGCCTGTGAGCTGCTGAGTGACAAGTGATGTCATTCACGATAGAGCCGCTTTCATTCCCGCTACCTCTTAGAGGAGAAAGCTGCTAAAAATACACCCGGCGTCCTGGGCCCCTCTGCCTTGCCTCTAATAACAGTCGGCAGCCAGAGACCGAGCTGCACTTGACGGAGGCGGTCATTTATAAAACATCAGCATTTCTTGTACTGACATTTCACTTTCATATTGCAGGACTTACTAAGTCTGTTTAAAAAAATTTAATAAAGTGCTTGGACTCTTGATTTTCCCACTGAGGGCTTTGCTGTCTGACGCTGGAAATGAAATCAACAACGGGACAACATGCTCGGGTTCCGAGGGACAGCCGGGGCCTGGCACCAGCCTGGGGAAGTGCAGGCGGGCGGCGGGAGAGCGCATGTTTTGCTCTGCCGTCCCCGCACTCCTGTTAGTGCAGGTTCCAAGCCTTGTACCGAGGAAGATTGTTCAGTCACACCTGAAAACCCAGCTCTCCCCTCTCTACCGAGGAGAGAACTGCCTCATTCCTCTGAAGCGAGAGAGGCAGGTGCAGCCCCCAGGCCCTCTCCGCGGCCGTCTCAGTGGATCCCTGGCCTCCTGGGAAGCCCTCTGGGCCCCAGGAACTGGCAGCTCCCTTCCGGCCACTCCTGAGGCCTCGAAGAATCCACAGCTCAGCTGCCGCGGGTGTGGCTCTTGGGAACCAGCCAGGAAGGATCCAGGACCAGCCTGGTCCAGAAAGAGCCACAGAGACTGGGCCAGTCCACAGCCAGGGTGTGGGAAGTGAGTCATGTTCCGTGAGGGTGAGGGAGAACCCTAGAACGGAGAACTTATGTGTGTGCGTGTGTTCGCACGCATGCGCACACATGCGTCCCAGTGAGTCAGCGTGCCCCTGCCCCATATGGCTCCTCCTGCCAGCAAACACGCTGTGCCCGACCAGGCTCGCCCCCCCCCACAAAAGCCTGCGATCTGCCACTACTTCGGGAATGTAGGGTTAGGAAATGAGAAACAGGGCTCTTGTCCAAGAGAAATGTTTTTATTATTGTTTTTCTCTCTTCATTGGATTCGGTGTTGTTTCTTGCTCCTCACACACATCCTCTCTGGTGGGGAATTCAGGTTTGGGCAGAGCTCAGAGGAGATGGCGCCCAGCGGGGCCCTGGCCGGCAGCATGGCCAACCTTGACCGGAGCCACTGTTCCCTGACTGCGCTTGCCTGTTCCATGCCCTGCACACATCCCCACTCCTGACCCCTGAGTCCGGCCCCTCCGCCACCGCCGCCAGTCCCTGGGCATCTTCAGAAGGGCCAGGAGGGAGGGGGCCTCAGTAACGCAGAAATGCCTGAGATGGTTCCTGAAATGCCCTCTTTGTTCCCCTTCTGCTAAGGCCACCTGATGCTTTCCCTCCTGCCACCGAGCACAGGACTCTTGCTGGGCTGGCCATCAAAGAGCCTCAAGGAAAAATTCAGCAGCTGAGCTGTGCTGGAGTCCTGGGCTCATGCCCAGAGTCTCCCCAGCCTGTCCAGACCGTCACTGGCAAAAATGCGAGGCCGATGATGACACGGCCCAGCATCTTGGGCTAACACTGTGGCTGCTGCCTGCCCGTCGGCAAAAAAAAAAAAAAAAAAAAAGACCCAGAGCCCCTCCTGGTCCCCTTCTCCATCAAGCCCTCCCCTAGGGCCTGGCTCCCTGATGTCCCATGAGCTGCTTCTCACTTCTCGCCCCTGACAACGACCTCTGGTACAGTGGGGGTGATGGGGTGCTCTGGGGCAGCAGCCGGACTTGTGTTGCATATAAAAACAAGGCGATGCTCTAAACATCGAAGAAGATTGGTCCCCTGAAGTGATTCTTGCTGCCTGGCCCTACCCACTGACACTTTGCCCTAGGCCCTGGCAAGCCCAGGTTATGATGGGGACTGTCGTTGCCAGGTTGGGATTCTAGACAAAAACCCTACAACTCTTCTCTTGCTAGAAATCACCAATAACAACCCTTAGTTCAACAGATATAGTTTTCTGTATAGTTTATACACATGAGAAGACGTACAGTTTGGTAGGAGGGTGGGGAGGGGCCCTGTGCATGTGTGTGGACAGTGTGTGTGTGTGTATATATATATATATATATATACATGTATATATATATAAGTTGACTTAGTTATAAGTCAAGTTATAAGTCAAGTTTAGTTATAAGTCAAGTTATAACTGCACCTCCTGTGAGAGCCTCACTGCATTCGATGCAGTTCTGAATTTCAGCCTCTGATGATCTTTCCTTTGGTAATTGGTTCTTGGAGCCCAGCAGCTGGGCCTGGGTCTGCCAGGGTTGCCTGAGACATCAGGAATGAGAAGCGTTCCCCCCGGGCGGGGAGAGACTGAGGGCTGGAGTGAGGGCAGGTTGACTCTGTGGCCTCAGGCAAGGGCCAAAATGCCGCCTGCTCCAGTGCTCCCAGATGGCTGGGCCACCCAGCCGCTTGGGTGAGCCTCATCTGTTCTCCTCTGAGTCCTGCTTCCTCCAGGAATGGCGGGGCCCTTCAGACCTCTCCAGTGACCAGGATTCCACAGAGCCCAGCTCCTGGGGGCGGGGGGGGGGGGGAGTGCACTGTCCCATTGTTGCTAATGAAGGATTCATTTTGTGTGCTTTAACTGCCTTGCTGGATGGATGTTTTCTGCTGGCACTCGCCAGGGCCTGGCCAGGACAGCTGGGTGTGATGCTCGAATCCCTTCCCACTTTGGGGCTGTACACTTTGGGCTTTATAATCCACAGGGCAGGGCCCAGACAGCAGCTGAAGCCTTTACCAGCCTTTGCCCGAAACCCAGCAGACCCTCGCTTGTTCAAAAAAAGAAAAGAGATTCTGTTCCTTGGTGGACGTGTGGCAATGCTGGGTGCTGGCAGCCCAGGTCCTCAGCGCAGAGTGACCACCAGCCCCAGTATCCAGGCCAGGAGGGAGGCTCCCAGGGAGCTGCCCGAAGAGGCCTGCTGCACCCCGCTGGGGGCACGGATGGGGGTCCTGCGGGCACACTTGCCCTTCCTCTTGGGCCGGGTAGTGGGCATCATGTCAAAGCTGAACTTGTGCTGGTAGTCAGGGACGTAGTCCTGCAGCTCGTGGGCCTGCTTCCCGGCGCCCGCCTTGGACACCTGGTTGCGATTCCTGTGGCTGGTGCAGTTCTTGCCAGGCTTCCTGTAGCCTGGGCGGGAGCCGGGCAGGTGGCCATGCGGGTGGCCCTTGTCCCTGGCAGGGCCGCGGGGCGGGTAGTGCTCCTTGCGGGCGGCCCTGTCGGTGGTGGTGAGTGTGTGCGACTTGATCTGGTGCGGTGAGACTGGCCCCGTGCAGTTCCGGAAGTCCTCGGCCCTCAGCAGCTTCAGGTCCTGGCCTTGGCGCGCCTCGGGGGAGGCGCAGGGGACGGCAGAGCTGGAGCCGCGGAACCTCCGCAGCCATTCCCACAGCGAGTGCGCCCGGCAGCCGCAGTCCCAGGCATTCCCGTTGAGGCGGAGGAACTCCAGGGCTCCCAAGGGCGCCAGGCAGTCGCCCTGCAGCTCGGACAGGCTGTTGTTGAAGAGAAAGAGGGTGGTCAGCCGGCGAAGGTCGTGGAAAGCCTTGTGGTGGACCCACTGCAGCTGGTTCTCGTGCAGCAGCAGCCGGTCCAAGTTCACCAGTCCCCGGAACGTGTCCTGGCCCAGGCTCCACAGCTTGTTGCCATGGAGGAACAGGTGGCTGAGGTTGACCAGGTCCACGAAGATGTCGTCCTGGAGGTACTCGATGTGATTGTCCTGCAGGTAGAGGTACTGCAGGCTGTGCAGCCCGCTGAAGATGCCTGTGGGCAGGGCGCCGAGCCCGCACTTGTAGAGGTAGAGGGCGTGCAGCTTCACCAGGCCCTGGAAGGTCTCCGGCGCCAGCGTCCGCAGCTGCCGGTTGTCGCCAAGGTCCAGCTCCTCCAGGTGCACGAAGCCCTCGAAGGTGTTGGGGTCAATGAAGGTGATGTTGTTGGAGTAGATCCACAGGGTGACCATAGCCGGGCTGAAGTGGCCCTGCTGGAGGACGGTGATGCGGTTGTTCTGCAGGAAGATGCGTTCGCTGTCCTCCGGGATGCCCTCGGGGATGGCGGCGAAGTTGTGTGCCTGGCAGCTGACCGTCATGGGTGCCGGGTAGCACACGCAGTCCCGCGGGCAGCAGCCGCCCAGGGGCAGCTCCCCGGCCAGCAGCAGCAGCAAGAGTTCCACACAGCACCCTGGCGGGGGGGCATGGGAGGGATGGGGAGGGGAGAGAGAGCACAGCCAGGTCAGGGGTGGCTCGGGGAGGTGGGGGACGGAAGGGCACACCATCCCCCCACCCCTTGGCAGGGCTCTGTCCTGGGCTGTGCCCAGCTCGGGGGTCTGGGATGGCAGCCCTCTGAGGGAGGCTCCTGCTGGGAGGAAGGCGGGGGTGAGGCCCAAGCGGGGCCCACACGCTGCGACAGATGACACTCTGGCGCTCCACCCCCGTGGAGGGGGCCAGTCCCAGGCCCAGCTGCGAGGAGAGCTGGGGACCAGACACGCGCGCCGGGAACTCGCTGTACCCTAAGTCCCGCCCCCAAGTCCTAGCCCCGCCCCCAGGCTCCCGGGGGGCCGTTCTGGGGTGGGGGTTCCTCTCCCAGCTGTCACTTACTCCTATAACAGCACCTGAACAGGTACTGATTCAGACTCCTAGTCTAACAAAGTAAATATACGGAGGCCTGAAGAGTCCTTTAGTGTATTCTCTCTCTTTTTTTTAAATATTTTATTTATTTGACAGAGAAAAACACAGTGAGAGAGGGAACACAGGCACGGGAGTGGAAGAAGGAGAAGCAGGAAGCCTGATGCGGGGGCTTGATCCCAGGACTCTGGGATCATGACCTGAGCGGAAGGCACACGCCCAACGACTGGGCAAGGCAGACGCCCAATGACTGAGCCACCCAGGCGCCCCAAGTCTTTTAGCGTCTTCTTAATAACAAAGCATGCATGCAAGACACCAAAGTTCATCTCAAAAGCTGTCTCATTTAGGGTGCCTTCTGTGTCCTCAAATACGTGACAGAGCTCTGTGACTCAGTTTCCTCATTTCTAAATAGTACTAGTGTTCCTTGCAGCGCTGTGAGGATGTGATAATGGGACATGTGTGAAGGCTGGGGGGAGACACCAGGGCTGCCTGGTTTTGGGGCCCCAGGCGCTGCAGAGTGAGGCTGCCCCCCTATCTGGTCCATCTTCTGGACCCTCCCCTCTCTGCACCTCACTCCCAGGCTGTGTGCTCCTGGCTGCTGGTTGCAAACAAGGCTTTGCCTCTCGACCGTCCGGAGCATTTCCTCTGTAGCTTCCCTCTAATTGGACATTAATTAGGCATTCGTTAATGGATCCTTAAAATAATTTATTTTCGGATGTGTCCAGCCTGTGGTCGGATAATAGCCCCGTGCTCATTATCTGAGCGGCCTCATTACAGACGATCATCATTACCTGCCTTTTTCCAGGGTTGCAGCTGCCCCAGGCTGCCCGGCAGGCGCGCCAGAGTGCGAGAACAGGCTCCAGGCCGGTAGCCCCCACCCTGCAGGGCCAGGCAGCCATCTCGTCCCTGCCCAGGTTTGGCCTCTTGCCCGTCCCTTCCAGCTTGGCCAGCTGGGCCTCTGGGGAGAAGGCCAGGGCCTGGGGCAGCTCAGCTGATTCCTGCTGTCAGCTCTGCCCAAAGCATGTAGAAAGAACTCACACTCCTGGCCACTCTCCGACCGGCCTGCTCTTAGCCTCACCCGGGCCACCAGGCCAGGCTCCCAGGCCTGCTGCTGGCCTAGCCTCCTGGCCAGTCTCAGGCAGGCCCAGCCGCCACTGCCACCCCCTCATTCCCGGCAGAAACAGCATCGTAAATAAGTGACAGTTCCCAGCTGTTGGGAGTTATGGGCTCCCAGAGAGTGGCAGCTGCTTCCCGTCCCCCTGTAATCACCCGGCTTCCACCGAACGTTTTCAACATAAAAATCATCGCATATAATTTCGTTTTTGCATAATTGGGTTCGGTTGCGATTTCAGAGCAATTATGACCTCGGTGGCGGCGGCGGTGGTGGCAGTGCAGCTGTAAGGACCCTTTCCGGGCCGGGCCACGCTCTAGGTGGTTCCTGCGGTGTCTTCAGTCATCACCACCACTAGATGGCCTGCAAGCCTCAGCCTCAGTTTCCCTCTCTGTAACATGAGTAGGAGGTGATCGCTTTGCCAATGTGCCCCACATGGAGACTCAGGTCTGACCTTGAGGCCCCCATTGCCCACCACAGTCTGGCAGGGGGTCCCAGCTGTGCAGGGGGAAGCAAGAGTGTGAGGGACTAGGAGCCTGGACACCAAGCCCCAACTGAGTCTCGGGGAGCCTGCGAGATGCTTTGAGCCTCCAAAAGCCAGGGGTGGGAGGAGGGCCCACCCCACACTGGCTGCAGCGTCCACAGAATCTGACACCCCCTTTCCCCTCTCTTGGCAGGCACCCCTCACCTCTGCCCAGGCTGCTGTCTCCCGTCCCTACCTTGCCATTCTGGGGAGGCCTGGGGGGCCCCCTCCCAGCTCAAGGGCCTTCACAGGGCTCACTGTGCTGAAGGGGACCAGGCCATGGCCATGAACTGGAGCTTGTGGGACACACAGTGCCACACCAGACCCTGGGGGCAGGGGTAAGCTACTGCAGGCTTAGTACTAATACCACTCGACATTTGTGCAGCTTATGAAGTTTACAAAGTGCTCCTGCTTGCGCTCCTCTGATTCCCAGCATTACTACGTGGTGGGGGGTTTCCCTGGCCCCCACCGACCTGGATGGGGGCCAACAACCCTTCCACCTGATGTTACAGCTGTGTCCCCAAAAGGCCCCGGGGCTGGGCTTCTCTGAAGTGTCCCCTGAGAAGCTGGGAGCCCCAAGGAGAGCCATAACCCTTCCTTAGAAGGTGTCTAGAAGATTCCTAGGTGCCCCCAGGGAATGTCGGGGCACAAGGAAACCAAGCAGAGACCGCAGTTTGGATGAAAAAAAACAAATGCCCCCAAATCTAGGCATGAGCTGAGCAGCCAGCACGTGAATACACCTTGGTAGGTGTGTGGGGTCAAGGCAGGACCCAGGGCAGGAGCCCTCCATGTCCTTCCTATGAGAGGTGTCCAGGAGGAGGCAGGGCCCCCAGCCAACTGCTTGGAGCCTCTCTCCATCCTTCTGTGCTGCCCACATGCCTGGGAGCCAGCCCAGGGAACCTGCCCTTGCCCTACCCCTGCCTCCTTCCACTGGGCACTGGGGTGGGTCCCTGCTGAATTTGCTTCTCCACCCTGGAAGCTGGTCCCATCTCCAAGGCCCTGGACCAGCCCTCTCAGCCAAACTCACCCACCTCTAGCCCCTGTGATCAAGCCAATAGGTGCTCCAGTCCTGGACCGTCACCCAGCCAGGCAGCAACTCCTGTGCCCCCTCCGTGTGCCAGTGGGAGCCCCGACCCCGCTGATTGCCTGATTATGGTACTAACAATGAGGCGGGTGTCTTTGCTGAGTACTTTAAGATCACAAATTAGCAGCCTGTGAAGGGGAGTTGCACCCCCTCCCATCTACCTCCTCAGCCTTCTCCTGGTGGAGCAGGGGTTGCTGCTCTGCCTCAAGGAGCTGAAGAAAGCCAGGCTGGGCCTCATCCCCCTTTCCTCAGGCTCTCCTCCTCCTCTCCTCCAGGGACACGTGCCCCACTGACTGCTCGGCTATTCCCAAACCTCCTGGCCTCCCACACATCTGAGCTCACCTGAGGCTCCACAGGCTCATTCATTCTTTCCTCCTTTCAGTACTTGCCCTCTTGCAGTGTCCAGTGTGCTAGGGCAGGGAGGAGTCCAGGGAGGAGCCCCGAGATGAACTGGGCAAGCCCTCGCCGGTTCATTAGCAGATAGAGGGGCCCCCAATCCCAGGCAGTCTGGTCAGGTGCTGGGGCCCAGAGTAGGCACCTAAGGGTGTATATATAAGGGGAAGCTCAGGGAAGGTCTCTGCCACCCCTGTGCCACCTCCTCCATGAAGCCTTCTGGTCCCCTGGTAGCATAGAGATTGTATTGTTTACAGGTCCTCCTTCCTACAAAACACAAAACCCTTCACCTGCTGGGAGGGACCTGGCAGGGGGAGGGGATGAGTGGCTGGAACATGGAACAGCACCTCATCCAAGCTACTCAGCAACCCCAGATGTGCTTATGAAGGGTCCTGTGGAGCTGGACCTGGCAGGATAGGTGGGAAGGGCATAACAGGCAGAAGGCACAGCATATGCAAAGGCACTGAGGTGGGGGAACAGGCAGTGTGCCCCCCCACCCCAGACTCCCTTTTCTCTCTGCCTCTATGAGTAGCCAGAGCTCCCAAGAAACTGTTAACACCAGCTCTGTGAGGCTGGGGACACCCAGGCCTGGGGAGGCCAGAGAGGTCACCATTGGAACCAGCACTGACAGGACCTCTGGTCCAGTCCCAGGCCAGATGACCAGAGTGGCAGGGGTCCTGCAGCTTGCCCACTCTGGAAGCAGGAGGGAGCTAACCAAGGAGGAGGATCCAGTCCTAAACACGGATCAGATTCTTTACATGGACTCCTCACACCACCACACCTATCGCAGAAGAAATGAGGCACACGGAGGGTGGAGGTTGGGGCGGAAAGGCTGGCGGATGCCACAAAGCTGGTGAAGAGCGTGGTGGAACAGGCCTCACCCCTGCCTTCAAATCCAGAAGCTCCAAGTTGCCTGAGGCAGGCCCTCCCTGGCCTCAAGGTCTCAGATCCCCCCCCCCCCCACCTCTCCCTACACCTGCGCAGGTACAGCCCCATGGACTGGAATCCCCTGAAGGCCCCCAGGCAGGTCTGCAGGGCTCCGGGAGCCTTCAGAGGCTCGTCAGTCCTGTGGCCAATCCCTCTGGCTCTGCAGCCCACCCCCTCCCCACAGGGCCCCTCTCCCCCACCCTCCTGCCCTAGCCTTGCCAGCTGCTTTTCCCTGAGCCAATCGATGCTAACCAAATGGCTGTGCTGGTCAGATAACAGCCTCAGGCCAGGCTGGCTGCGCTGGACAGAGCTACTGGCGCCCCAGCCCACTTGGCACCATCCCTCCATGCCACACCCCAGTGCAGGCCACTTCCTGTAGCGTCCCCTCACCCCAGCCTGGCCCAGCCCTGGAGACAAGAAAGCCAGTCCAGGGAGACGGGGCTTCCCTCCTCAGCCCCCGCTGAAGACACCTGTGATCCACCTGCCTCCTCCAGACCTCCATGTGTCCAACGCAGTCCCTCTGAAGGTGAGCTGCGGCTCCTCCACCCGCCAAGCCGCCTTCACCCACATCTTCGCCATCTCCGTCTCCGGTGAAGGCAGCGCCTTCATTCTGGCTGCTCAGGCAAGAACCTCGGATTCATGCCAACTTCTCTCTCTAACTTCAGGCTCAGTCTGTCGGGAGTCCTGCGGGCGCAACTTCAAAACGTACCCAGGATCCACCCGTGTCTCCCGGCCACCACCCCAGCCTGGGTCCCCGTCATCTCTCCCCTGGCCTAGTGCCATAGGCTCCTGAGCAGTCCCCAGGCCCCCAGCCTTGCCCCTCCATGTCTCCTAACACAGCGGCGCCAAGTCTGAGTCAGAGCACGTGACCCCTCCACGCAAACCCTCGTTGGCCCCATTGTGCTCAGTAAGACCCTTCAGGTTTTACCAGAGCCCTGGCCACTGCCCTCCAACTCCCGCCCAGCCTCTTCCTCCTTCCTCCTCTTCTTTACGTGTTGGGTGTGTCCTGCCTCCAACCTTTGGCTGCTCTTTCCTTCTGGAGAGCTGCCCAGGACACCTGCAGGGCCCCTGCCCTGACCCCAGCCTTCTGGTCTCTCCCAGGGTCACATTCTCAGTCAGGCCTTCCAGAGCAGCCTATTTAAAATAGAGAAGGAACCCATCCCTACTTTACTTTCCCGCTTAACACTCATCCTCCTCTAATAAATTATCTCATTTATTTATTTATTTATCTTGTTCCTTTTCTGTCCCCTCCCACTGAATGTCAACTCCCCGAGGACAGTGATTTTGTCTGGGGCGTTTCCAGCTTAGCCCCTGGGGCCTAGAGCGGTGCCTGGAACATAGCAGGTGCTCAATAAACAGAGCGGTTCTTACTAATACCGAGGCCGCCAGGAAGAGCAGCCTCAGCTGTGGCTCTCTCTCGATGGCCCCTGTGCCATCAGAGAAGGGACAGAGGGTGGGGAGAGCTCGGCAAGGGAAGACACACACCAGGCCTGTCCAAGGGGCAGTTGACCAACCCAGCTTGGCCTGGGACTCAGGGCTCTCCCAGGACTTGGGACTTTCAGGGCTAAAACCGGTAATGCCCAAACAAACCAGGACAAGTCAGTCATCCTATCTGAGGCCAAGACCAAGCCCTCCTTCTGAAAACCCAAATCTCTGGGCCCAGGAAGGGGAGGGGACACACAGGCAGGAGGCATGAGTGTTCTCTAGAAACCCACGTCTCAGGTCTACTGCCTGCAGCCTGGAAAGCAGGCCCAGCCTACACGGAACCTGTGTGCGCGCGCATGGATCTGAGTACATTTCTGCGCACACGTGTGCTACTGTGTGTTTAGCCGTGCGTGTACATGGCCTCGTATACACATGTATGCAATATCTGAGTACGGGCACGTGTGTGTGCAAGCTCATGTTTATCTCTGGAGGCCACCGGGGGCTGGCAGCCTCGGCGCTTTCGTCCTGCAGCGTCCCTGAACTCCAGCCCAGAGCGGGGGCCCGGGTCTGCGATCTCCCCGCTTTATCTCGACACTCAACTCTGGCTTTGCCTTTAGCTCCCGCTCTCCTCCCTACAGGCTCAACGACCTACCTACTCCAGGGTCACTCTCAGCAGGTGGGAAGCCAGTGGCCCCTTACCAGCAGAGTCCTTGGCTTTTTCCTGCCATGGCGAGCCCCCTGCACAGGCCTGGCTGGGAGGCCTGCTAAGCGGGCCGCCGAGCTCTCAGGGGGCCTCCCTACAGGCTCCCCAGCTTGGCCTAGCGCGTCTGCCACCTCCTTGCTGCGGGGTGCCTTCTTGGGGGGACAGGTGGGATGCTGGAGGCTGGCGTGAGCAGCTCTATACCCCAGTATTGCCTGGCTTTGGGACCAGCCCCACTGGGAGCACCCTTCGGCTGGGCAACCTGGGCGGGTCACTAAACTTCCAAGGCCTCGGTTTTTCAGTCCAGGAATTGGGAGGCCGAGCACCTGCCTTACTGGGTGTTGGAAGCGCTCAGTGAGGCTATGCCCCTGAACCGTGGCCCGGGGCGAGCTGAAGGAGAGTCACTGCCAAGGGTGATGATCGTATTACTGGTGCTGTTATCAAGGGAGCTGCTGCTCACCCCCTCAGGGTTCTCCCCAACCCCCAGTATACCCTGGCTTTCACCCACCCACCCTGCCGCTCCCAGAGCCCAAAGGCGTGGCAGAGGGGCCTGACAGATCAGACACGGAGTCCGGGCTCAGACCTAGGTTCCAGTCCCTTCCCTGCCAGGCCTTGGCTGCCCCCGGGGCACAGCAGGTGGGGAATGGGGTCTTGACCTCTCTACTTTGCCCTTCCTCCCAGTCCCTCCATCTCCATCTGGAGCTGCCGACTCTCTGCAGAATGCCCCAGGTATTCGGGCTCTACCTTCAGCTCGGGAAGCCCCTCTGGGGCTCATAAAATGTGTCCCATGTTATTCAAATTTGCTTCTCAGTCTGGGGGCCCCAGAATCTGGGCTATGATAGCCCAAGGCTGAGGGCCGTGGGCTTCTGAGAGCCAGTCCTTCCCAGGAGGTTTCGAGAATGCTCTGAGTCCTGCCTCCTCCCTCCAAACCCTGGAGCCCACTGTCCCTCCCTCAGAACCACAGCAAACTGTGGACCGACCTGCACCCAGACAAGTTCACTGAAACTGAAGTGGTATCTCAGGTGCGTTTGGTGGGCAGGTGAACCTCTATGGGCCTGGGACTGTCCCCAGGGGCAAGTGTCTATTGCTTGACTGGGGGTCACTGAGGGGACGTGAGGGAGAGAGAGTGGGGCCAGGGATCTAACAAATCCTGAAGACCCTGGCACTGGCTGACACGAAACAGGGGACAGGACCCAGCCTGTAAGAAGCAGGTACAGAACTGTCTTCCAGGAGCCCTTGCTCCTAGTTCCTGGAACAGCCACCCTTTCCTTGTTGTCAGCGAAAGGCGTTCAGAATTCACACCTGGGGTATCGATCACCCGACCACCCGTGCTGAATCTGTCCCCTGACTCCTTCACTCACACGAGGTTGCTCTGAGCTTCGTGCTGCAACAGTGGGATCCAGCTCCTTCCCTCACGGAGCCTACACACTCCAGCAGGGAGATGATTAAGCAAAGGGACCAGACAAGGCCTGACTGACAAAGGGTGGTAGACACTGGGGACACAAGGAGGTTAAGACGGAGACAAACTGGGGCACCTGGGTGGCTCAGTTGCTTGAGCCTCTGCCTTCCTCTCCTCCCTGCTCGTGCTCTCCCTCACTATCTCTGTCTCTCTCTCTCTCAAATAAATTTTTTAAAAGTCTTTAAAAAAAAAAAAAAAAGAAAGACTGAGACATTAGTTTGTGTGCTCATGCAGGGCCTCCCTGAGCAGCAACACCTGTGTTGAAACCTAAAGGAAAGAAAGGAGCCAAAGAACAGAGGCAACAGCAGGTGCAAAGGCCATGGGAAAGGACCAAACTTAGTATAGATGAGGGAAAGAAGGGAAGGGCAGGAGATGCAGTCAGAAAAGTAGGAGGCAGGCTTTGTAGGGACTTGAAAGCCTCGGTTGAAGAGTTTGGATCTAATTCTGGGTGGGTGAGCAGCCACGGAAGAGCGTGATGGGGGAGCAGCATGATGGGATTTGGGGGGGCTGCTACTGGGGCACAAAAAGAGGGGTGGGGCCATGGAATCAGAGTGCAGTAGACAGAATGAGAAATGTTTAGGATGTAGAATTCACAGGACGCACAGGTGGACCAGGGTGAGGAAGGGATGGGGTGGCTCCAGAGGATAAGGGTGCAGTGAGACGGGAGGAACCCTGGGAAAGCAGGCATGGGGGTCTGCTTTCAGGATCTCCGTTTAGGACAGGCGAAGTCTGCGGAACCTGACAGAGATGTTTAACCGGCGGCAAACCGGAGGTGAGAAGCACACTCAGCAGTCATGGGCATAGAGATGGCATTTAAATCTGTGGGAATGGATGAAGCCACCTGTCAAGAGAGGGGATACAGGATCGAGGCCTCCAGCAACACAATTCTGGAATGTCAAGGAGAAGGAGTGGCCCGTGACGTCAAAGGAAATCCACGGCACGTGGTGTGACCGAAGCCAAGAGTGGTTCAAGAAAGAAGGCGGACTCCGCCATCATGGGGGCTGAGAGATGAAGTACGGCTGTTTGGCAACATGGCAATAACTGGTAACACCAGAAAGTTCATTTCTGGGAGAAAGGTGGGCGCGGAATGCACGCTAGAAGGGGAGGAAGAGTGAATGGGGAGACAGCACTGGGTCAGTCAGGACAAGTTAGGGCACGGACATGTGACAAGTGTCCCCAGGGTCTCAGTGGCTGATGACAGAGGCTGGTTTCTTGCTCAGAGATCTGGGTGGAGAACACATCTTCTACCCAGAACCTTACCTGTCTCACGGCAGAGGGGACAGAAGGGACAGATACTGTGGGCAACTACGGGCTTCTGTTTCAAGCAGCACACAGCCTTCCTGCTCATGTTTCATTGGTCAGAGTCAGTCACACGGCCCAGCCTGTCCTCAGTGGGACAGGGAAGAAACCTGGGGTGGGGTGCTGGCGTCAGGGAGCAGTGTCTGTGAGCACCCAGAGGCCACTCCTTCAGAAACTTTGCTGTGAAGGGGGCAGAGAAACAGGGCAGCACCCAGAGAGGGGTGGAGTCCTGGGAGGTTGTCTGCTTTTTAAAGATGGAAGAAACTAGAGCTTGTTTGCAGGCTTGTGGGCATGATTTGGGAGGAGGGAGAGGGAAGAAACTGAAGCAGAAATGGTAGGGCCAAAGGAACCGAGACCCCTGAGCGCTGAAGGAATGGGAGGGACTCAGGTCTGTGCGAATGACAGGATGACGGAGTTACCTCCCCGGCCTCCTTATCTCCCTAAAGTAAAAAGGGGTCATTAGCTGAGATCCAAGGTGTGGAGGAGGGCAGGAGTTTAAATCAAACTACCCCAGTCACATGAGATGTTTGTGGGGGACAAGAAGGTAGGTGTTTGCAAACCCAGGTTTCCGGTGCCCACTGCCCAGCCCCTGCCCAAGTCCTCACCGCCCGCTGCAGGCTGGGGCTCTCCAGCCCCTCTGATGAAGTCTGCTCACGTCACTCCCCTGCTGACAGAACGTGCTCAGCAAACATTCCTTCCACCCCTTCCTTGGGGCCGGGCACCGTGCCAGGAGGGCTCTGGGGACAAAAGACCCAGTTCCTCACTTCTCCGAGCTCAGTCTTCCCCAGATGCCTTCAGGATAGTACATTGTGTCACTCCTCTTGCCTGCCCAGCTGCTAAACCCTCTTCCTGTATTTGGGAGATCTCCCAATTTATGTAAATGAGTCCTTCCCTCCTTGTGGAAGCTGAAAAGGTCAGGCCGGCACTTTCCCAGCCTTCCCTGAAGACTGGGCAAGGCCCGTAACCCAGACTTTGAACTAGGACTTAATGGTGCAGTTAAGCTGGGACCCATGCTTACAAGGACAGTGGCAGTGGCTGTAACAGAACATTGGAGGGAAAAGCTGAAGTATCTTTGTCTTTGTTTGGGGGATCGCTCCCATCTGTAGAGCTCCCAACCGTTTGGAAGAGCCTGTGGGTTACCTGTAAATAGATCTGTTTTTTATTTAAATTAAATTAGTCAAGGCTGGTGTGTCTTTTGGTTGCAAATAAGAACCCCCCCCCAACACACCGGGGCGCCTGGGTGGCTCTGCCTCTGGCTCAGGTCTTGATCCCAGAGTCCTGGGATCTAGCCTGGGATCTAGCTTGCATTGGGCTCTTTGCTCAGCAGGGAGCCTGCTTCCCCCTCTTTCTGCCTGCCTCCCTGCCTACTTGTGATCTGTCAAATAAATAAATAAAATCTTAAAAAAAAAAAAAAAAAAAGAATCCCGCCCTGATGTGAGGTCCCTCCAGCGGAGCTCGTGGGTCTGCTCCCCTCATTTCCACTCTTCCCCCTCTTCTCCCTCATCTCAGCTCCGGGTCTTCCTGCTCCCTTCTCTCTGTCTTCTTGGGGAAGCAGTTCCCCAAGTTCCCTGGGGAGGACCATCCCTTCCCCCTTTCCAGGTGATTCGGGAGGCAGGGCAATCAATCAAGTGGCCGGGCTCAGCCAATCAGGCTGTCTCCTAGGAATTTCAACCTGAACCTAAAGACCAGTGACTCTGTTTGGGCTGTATCCCTCCCTGGTGGGGCCATCCTGAGGACAGTGCCTAATGGTTCTTTCTACCAAGATTCCCAGAGCCACCCTGGTTCTTGCCCTTCGCAGACATGGGTTGCTCAGCTTCTTTGGTCCCATTTGCTTTCCGCAGCGGCCCGCCCAACACCAGCTTCTTGGCTATCAAGATCCAGATTTCAAGGTAAAAACCGTAAGAGACTGTTAATCTCACAAAACCTGGGCACCTGGGAGGCTCAGGGGGTTAAAGCCTCTGCTTCGGCTCAGGTCATGGTCTCAGGGTCCTGGGATTCAGCCCCAAATCGGGCTCTCTGCTCAGCGGGGAGCCGGCTTCCCCCGCCCCCTGCCTGCCTCTCTGCCTACTTGAGATCTCTGTCTGTCAAATAAATAAATAAAATCTTATATATATATATTAAAAAAACCCTCACAAAACAAACTGAGGGTTGTGGTGGGGGGGTTAGGGAGAGGGCGGTTGGGTTATGGACATTAGGGACAGTATGTGCTATGGTGAGTGCTGTGAAGTGTGTAAGCCTGATGATTCACAGACCTGTACCCTTAGGGCTAATAATACATTATATGTTAATATGTTAATTTAAAAAAAGATCCAGATTTCATTCAATTACCAAGTAGTCACGTACTCTAGAGGAGCTAGACTCCTCCCCAGAGTGGGAGAGAGGCAGTCTCTATTAGTCTACTCCATTGTCAGTGATTGGTCCAGATAGGAGCCTGTGACTCCACTCTGACCAATGAGACACAAAGAACATCTACTGAAGGACCGGGGGCGGGGTAAGACTCGTTTTTTTTTTTTTTTTTTTTTTTTAAAGATTTTATTTATTTATTTGACAGACAGCACAAGTAGGCAGAAAGGCAGGCAGAGAGAGAGAGGAGGAAGCGGACTCCCTGCTGAGCAGAGAGCCCAATGTGGGGCTGGATCCCAGGACCCTGGGATCATGACCCCAGTCGAAGGCAGAGGCCTTAACCCACTGAGCCACTCAGGCGCCCCAAGATTCTTCCTTCTTTTGAAAATGGTCATAAGGATGTTCTCTCTTCCCGCTCTGAGTGTGGCTCCTTGAGGATGAAATGCCTGGAGCCAATACACTGTCTTTAGGCCATGAGGGGACCTAAAGGCTTAAAGGCCAAAGCCAGTTCGCCAAAGACTGCAGAGCAAAAAGATGGAGAGAACCTGGATCATAATAATCTTATTTAAGCCAAGGAATCAATCAATCCTGGGATCTCCAACCTTCTTGTAGGACATAATAATTCTTGTTATAGCCATTGTGATTTTTTTTAAAGTTTCATTTTTTAGAAGATTTTATTTATTTGTCAGACAAAGAACACCTGCACACAGAGGAGGAGTGGCAGGTAGAGGGAGAAGCAGGCTCCCCACGAAGCAAGGAGCCTGATATGAGACTTGATCCCAGGACCCTGGGATCATGACCTGAGCGGAAGGCAGATGCTTGACCCCCTGAGCCACCCAGGTGTACCTGATTTGGGTTTTCAATCACAGCCCCAAACACACCTTCCGGTGAGTTCCTCTTTCGCTTAGTCAGTCACACTAGATTTCTCTTGCTTACAACCAAAGAAGTCTAACTTATGTACTTGAGGACTTGGCTCAGACAGGACCTGTCCCAGGAAGCCTCCCCAAACCCTTCCCTCTGGGTTCAAACCCCCACCCTCCTCCATGCTGCTTCCTGTCCGGGCACTCTTAAAGTCACCTGCCTCCCACAGCAGGGGTGACCAGATGGTGCACGGAGCTCACCTACACATGTCTGGAAACTGAAGGACTGAATGGATGATTGCGCTGATGTAATCTGAGCCCAATGCAAAGAAGCCAGGTGCTTTCCTTAGCTGAGGCAGCCTTATTGTGGGCAGATGTAGATATACAGTAAGTTTTAGCAGCCAAAGGCCACCAGGTACCTCGTGCCTAAGAGGATAAATGAGTCTACAAGGCATTTCAGGCCTTGCCTCACAGGTCTTTCTCTTCTGAACTCTCTGCAGAGTCCTGACTGGCCGCTTAAGACCCCTGCAGGGAATGCTCTAAATGTATTTGTGGTGTTCTGTGTCTTAATCTGAGCAGTGGACTCGGGGATGTTTGTTTTATTATTCTCTATTCCTTAAACATACTATGTATATATTTTTTTAAGATTGTATTTATTTATTTATTTATTTATTTGAAGGACAGAGACAGGGAGAGAGGGAATATAAACAGGGGGAGTGGGAGAGGGAGAAGTGGGTTTCCTGCTGAGCAGGGAGCCCGATGCAGGGCTCGATCCCAGGACCCTGGGATTATGACCCAAGCTGAAGCCAGACGCTTAACGACTGAGCCATCCAGGCGCCCCTTAAACATATTATATTTTGATGTATGCATTTAATATTTAATAAAGGAAATACATTATGGAGGGGGAAAAAAGACATCTTGCAGGGTCTAGCTAAGAATCTCAGGTCCCAGGCCTTGACTTGCCTCCTCCTCCCCGCTGTCCTCCTCCCTGTGGTCCTGGGCCCTGTGCTTTCTCCAGGGACCAGCCAGCAACACAATCCAGCCTCTGACCCCAGACCTGGGAGCTTTGACCCAGGGAGAAGTGGCACGGGCTTTCCCCATGTGGTTCCCAAACCCTATGTTCCCCCGTAAGGTTTTTCTATTTAAAGCCAGTCTTCATCATTTATTTTAACTCTAAAGTAATACTTGCCAATTGTGGAAACCATGGAAAGTAGAGAAGTGAAAAGGAAGAAAAATCATCACAATCCCATTACCCTTGACAACCATCGGCAGCGCCTTGCTGTGCTTTCTCTCTGTACTTCCTTCATTTATGTAGGGATATATAAAATTTAAATAAAAATTTTATTTAAAGCAATAAAATTGGGATCGTGCTGTATATGAGCTCTATATCTTGCATCTTCTGCTTAACTTAGACCATTCATCCATTCAGCAGCTCTCCAGGTGCCTTCGTCTGTGAGGCTCTCCAGTGAGGGGGCTCAGCAGGCAGAGTGACCCCAGCCCCCCACAGTTGGGATCAGATACTCCTCAAATGGTCACACCCATACATAATCACACCCTGAAAAGGAGAGTCCAGAGAGAGAGATCCAAGTAGCTATGAGGAATGTGGGGGCTTCCCTTGGCAGTGGAAGCGGGAAGGCTGGGAGAGTTTGAAGATTGGGAAGAACTCCACTTGGAGGGTGAGGGGAGGTGAAGTTCCAGGCAGAGGGAACAGCATGTGCTGAGGGCCGGGCCAGAGGAAGCACACAGCGGAGTACCAGAAGAACGGTGTGGTAACAGTGTAGAGATTGCAGAGTTCTGTATGGACGGACCATAATTTTGTTTATCTGTGGAATATTTTCATTGTTTCTCATTTTTCACTGTTACAGATTATCATGACAAAATTGGTAATATTAGTTGCCTCCTGGGAGGACTACTAAAAGCTCAGGGACCAGGGAGAGAGGAACGTCACTGTATACTTGACATCATATGTTTGGTTTATTGCCATGCGAATGTTCTTATTGATTCTTTTTTTTTTTTAAGATTTTATTTATTTATTTGACAGAGATCACAAGTAGGCAGAGAGAGAGAGGGAAACAGGCTCCCTGCTGAGCAGAGGGCCCAATGCGGGGCTCCATCCCAGGACCCTGGGATCATGAACTGAGCTGAAGGCAGAGTCTTTAAACCACTGAGCCACCCAGGTGCCCCATTATTGATTCTTTCAAGAGTCAGTGGGGCACCTGGGTGGCTCAGCTGGTTAAGAGTCTATCTTGGGCTCAGGTCATGATCCCGGGGTCCTGGGATCAAGCCCCGTGTCGGGCTCCCTGCTCAATGGGGAGCCTGCTTCTCCCTCGCCTACCAGCTCGTGCTCTCTGTCTCTCTCTCAAATAAAGTTAAATAAAATCTTCAAAAAAAAAAAAAAAGTCAGCTAAACTAAACAATGTTGGAATGAACATCTTTGTGCATAAAGCTTTGTCCGAATTTCTTGGCCTTTCCCTAAATCAGATACATTGAGTCAAAGTCCCCTGATGCACGATGACAAATCACCTTCCAGGGAGTTCAGCTCATGGAGCCTTAAGTTCTATACCCAGAAGATCACCAGTCGCAGGGACTTTCAGAGACCCTGCTCTTCCCCGTTTGCCTTCCCAACTGGACTGAGCCACTCGAAAGAAACAAGAGCTATGCACCTCATATGGAGAGATCTCTGGGGCAGGGAAGCAAAGGAGATGAAGGTGCGTTGACAGAACCAAAACCGGGGTATCACATACACTCACTGAATGCTCCAAAAAAATTATTACAGAACTATCAATAGCCCCATTTTACGGTTGAGAAAAATAAGACTCAATAAAAGGTGGGGATTCGTCCAAGACGGTAGAACCGAGATTCAAACCAAAATCTCTCTCTCTTTTCTAAAAAAGATTTATTTATTTATTTGAGAGGGGGAGAGAGAGGGAGAGAGAGCACGGGCAGGGGGAGGGACAGAGAGAGAAGCAGGCTCCCCACTGAGCATGGAACCCAATGCGGGGCTCGATCCCAACACCCTGAGATCATGACCTGAGCCAAAAATCAAGAGTTGGGTGCTTAACCCACTGAGCCACCCAGATGCTCCAGCCCTCTCTTTCGAGGCTACAGCTCTCTCACAGGCCCTTGCTGAGCCTCACCCCCTCGGGCCCCCCAACAGGCACGAACTGTGTCCTTGTTCCCTTGTCAATAACTTCATTCCTGCCCCTGTCTTCATTATTTATTTTCTCTCCTGGTGCCTCACACTTATGAGGCTGGGGAAATGGACAAGGCAGCTGGGAAGGAAGTGGAAATTCTGTGTAATACCATCGTCTGTATCACAAAACTTGTCTTAAGTACCAGCCCCAGGGATTTACTGGAGTTGGTGCGACAGAGGTGGGGCTGAAGGTCAGATTAAATTGGACTGGTAACCCCAGGGGGATACTTGAAAGAGGTTGCTAAAGAAAGCATTTCTGGCAGGAATGTGAGCAGCGGGCAGCATGCTGGTCAGCCGGCCAGGTCAAGCCTGCTTCGTGGGGCTCAGTGGTAACAGGCTTGGGTTCACATGTCCTCCCCCGGAAACCTGAAATCTTGCTTTTTTCCCCCCCAATAATGAGTTAGTATAAAAATGGATCTTGAATAAAATTGTCTGCAGTTTTCAAATTTCAAACTGCATTAGTCAAAATATATCAGATTTCCGTGTACCGACTTACCACCTGCTCAAAATCTGATCCTTTTTCAGCTGGAATGTATTGAAATATGAATCACCTCTCCTGAGAGGAAAAAGGGAAAAGCAGCAGAGGGAAGACCCTTTGAAAATGTGCCGGTGGGAGAACTGCAATCCTGTGTGGCTTGGGGCTCCCCCAGCCTCCCCCAGCCCTCCCCTCAGCGATGGCTGCTAGGTGGTCCCAGCCCCTCGGCCGCTTCCCCGTGAAATCTGATTTCTGGCTCAAACCCCTAGGCCCTGGGCAGTCTCTGCTGCCCGCTGCACAGCACCATCTCCCGTCCTGCAACCTTTAAGAAGCACCAGCTATGAGCCGGGAGCACAGGTGCACCAGAGAAGCCGATCTTGCACTCATATCGCGGAATCCAGGAGTGACTTCGTTGTCACTCCCTCATGCACTCACCCTCTTAGCAGCACTGGACACAGTTAGCCCTCCCTTCGGGAAACACTTCCTTCTCTTTACTTCAGAGACAGTAAAGCCCACCTGGCCGGCTGCTCTTCTTGGTCTGCTCGGCTAGCCTAGCCGTTCCCCCTCTGCCTGATCTCTGCATATCCCGATTCCCCAGGGCTCAGCACTTGGACCTTCCCTCTTCCACACGCATCCAACCGGGGAGCTCAGGTTTTCAGTACAGTCTCCACTGGGCGGAAGACCAGATACTCATCTCGTTCCCGAACTCCAGACCAGCCTACCCGACATTGCCACGTGGATATCTGACCAGCAGCCCCACTTGACGTGCCCTAAAGGTCTTTCTCCCCATCTTAGTAACTGACAACTCCATCCTTTCAGTCGCTCAAGGTGAAGATGTAGACCTCATAACCTTGTTCCCTTTCCCCTCAATCCACCAAGTCCCGTGGGCGCGACCCTTTACATAAATCCCAGGGGCGCCTGGGTGGCTCAGTGGGTTAAAGCCTCTGCCTTCGGCTCGGGTCATGATCCCAGGGTCCTGGGATCGAGCCCCACATCTGGCTCTCTGCTCCTCGGAGAGCCTGCTTCCTCCTCTCTCTGTCTGCCTCCCTGCCTACCTGTGATCTGTCTCTCTCTCTGTCAAATAAATAAATAAAATTTAAAAAAAAACACAAACGTTTACATAGATCCCAAATGCATCCACATCACTCTATTCCCACTGTGGGCCCCTCCTACCCCTGTCCCAAGCTGCTGTCCTCCCTCCCCTGGACAGCTGCAGTGGTCTCCCTAACGGGTCTCCCTGCTTTTCCTTCAGCTTCATCACCACCCACAGCCCACACCACAGCCACAAAGATCTTGGAATACAGAAAGAGCTATCGGATTACTTTTCAGGTTACTTCCCTGCTTGAAATCTCCCAGTGGCTTTCCATTGGGCCAAACAGAATGCAAACTCCCTACCAACCCCCAGCATCCTCCTGACCCAAACCCCACCCTACCCCACCACCTCCCCAGCACCCCCTGCACCAGTACCCCCCATCCCTGGCTGCAGGAGCCTTCCTGTCCCTAAGCCCATGGCTAGCTCAGTCTTTCGTTTTGTCGTTTTATGGTAAAACACACACAACCGAAAACATACCATCTTCACCATTTTAAAACGTACAGTTCTGTGGCATTTAGTACATTCACGATGTTGGGCAAACATCACCACTATGGAGTTCTAGAACATTTGCATCATCCCAAAGAGAAATCCCATACCCATTAGCAGTCATTCCCCATTCTTCCTCCCCCCGCCCCCGGCAACCATTAATCTGGTTTCTGTCTCTGAGGATTTACCCACGCTGGATATCTCATACAAACAGAGCGATACAGTGTGTCTGTCTGGGAGTTTTCCCACCAACTGTTCCTGACTGAATACTCTGGCCCGGGGCCCTTGCAGGACCCTACCTCCTTCTCAGCATTCTGGCCTCAGCTAAGGCATCTCGTCTCTGTCTAAAGCAGCCGCCCCTACCGCCCCAGTCCCTCTTGATTACATAAGTAGCCCGCTCTAGGTCCCTCTTAGCACTTAACACTCACTCAGAGTATCAGGTTTAATTGTTTGTTTACATGTTTATTGTCTTCCCCCTTGTCTGCTTCTTCCCTAGGATGTCCGCAGCCTCCAGGACGGTGCCCGGCACCCAAGGGGCACTGGCTCGCTCCGCGATCACTTGTGGATTGAACGAACAAGCCTGCTACCAGCGCTGGGATGGAGCGTCTACGATACTATGGAAACATGGAGGAGGAAGCAAGCAAGCAAGCAAGGAGCTGCCTGGACTGGAGTCCCAGCGGGAAGGCAGCCTCCAAGGGCATTCAAGGGGGAAGGAACTGCACGGTCAAAGGCCTGGAGGCATGAGAGAGCATGTCCAGTGTGGTGTCTTCTCTAGTTTGTGATGTGTCCCCTGATTGCTCCCCAGCCTCCCGCAGCGAGGACAGAGTGTATGGCTGGCCACTGGTTTTCATACAAGATGTAAGGGGCTGGCAGGAGAGGAAGGACAGAGTCTTTTTCCTTTGTTTCTCCCCCCCTGGTTTCAGCATGTGCTGCACATCCCCACGGACACAAAGGAAAGCAGGCTTGTTCCAAGTTTTCTGATTTGGGGGTCAGCCTGCAGCCACCTTTAAGAGAGAGGGGAAGGGAACCCCTGGCTGGCTCAGTCAGGAGAGTATGTGATGCTCAGGGTTGTGAGTCTGAGCACACGCTGAGTGTAGAGATCACTTAAAAATAAGTATTTTTAATTTTTTTAAAAAGATTTTATTTATTTGACAGACAGAGATCACAAGTAGGCAGAGAGGCAGGCAGAGAGAGAGGAGGAAGCAGGCTCCCTGCTGAGCAGAAAGCCGGATGCGGGCTCGATCCCTGGACCCTGGGATCATGACCCAAGCCCCTGGGATCATGACCCAAGCCGAAGGCAGAGGCTTTAACCCACTGAGCCACCCAGGCGCCCCAGTATTTTTAATTTTTTATTTTAAAAAAGATTTTATTTATTTATTTGACACACAGAGAGAGAGATCACAAGTAGGCAGGGCGGCAGGCAGAGAGAGAGTTCGAGGAAGCAGGCTCTCCATTGAGCAGAGAGCCCGACACGGGGCTCGATCCCAGGACTCTGAGACCCTGGGACCACGGCCCGAGCCAAAGGCAGAGGCTTAACCCACTGAGCCACTGAGGCGCCCCTAAAAATAAGTATTTTTTAAAAAGAGAGAGAGAGATGAGAAGGCGGAAGGGCACGATGGTGATGGTGTAGAGTATAGATGACTGTCCGCTGTGTTTCAAGGCTGGGTGGCCTCCCCGGAGGGAGGCAGAGCTAGGATGGACCTGCAGGCCCCCTGCTCCCCGGCCACGGACCCTCTTTGCTGGTCTTACCTTTCAGGACTAAGCCACCAGCTCCTCCGGGTACTAGGCTGTCTGTAAGCCCTGTATCTTTTATTTCTCCTGATCGAATCAGGCCCGGCTGACCCAGGCCCTGTGGCTCTGGGAGTACAGCTCAGCTCCCAGGAGGAGAGGCCCTTCCCCAAAGCCAGGAGGCTCAGGAGGGCAAATTCAATTGTGTGCAAGGCAGGAGCCATTAACCTGTCTGTGTACTTCGGTGGCCCTACCCCTCCTCCCCTCTGCCAGCTGGCCTGTCCAGGCTACCTCTCCCAGATTCCAGCCTCCCACCATCCCAAGGGCCACTACTGCCCCTGGGCTGTTCTCAGCCTCTTCTGTCCTTCAGTGCCCCATAGTTCTCTTCATCCCTGCCTCTAGGGTCCGAGTGGATTTTGAGCTGAGCAGGAAAATGAGTCCATGCGGAATTCGCTCTCCTCGGAGGCAAGCCAGGCTCTTGGCCATTCCTACCCCTGGGGCCATCTGAGCAGAGTGCTGAGATCTCGAACACCTATGCCTAGGGTAGGGCCTAGAGCTGGGCTGTCCAGTGCGCTGGCTGCTACCCACGTGTGGCTTCCGAACGCTTGAAATGCGGCTACCTGGGAGGCCTAGTACAAAAAAGGATGCTCGTTATATTCATTACATGTTGAAATGATAATACTTTGACTATATGGGCTTAAATGAAAATAAAAACATTTTAAATGAATTTCACTTGTTGCTTTTTACTTTTTTTTAATGGAGCTACTATTTAAAGTCCCTGTTGCTCAACATTTCTATTGGACAGAACTGCGCGCGAGTGGTTGGGCACGGGCTCATCTCCTTGGCTCCCTGGACTCCTCCTTGCCCTCAGGGGAGGGGAGCAAAAGGAAGAGGACCAGAGCAGGACCCTCCAAAGGCTGGTCCTGTTTGGAGGACACCAGTCCTGACACCCATTCAAAGGGCTCCCCTAAGTGAGCACAGCTGGAGGACCAGGGAAGGGCGGGCCCAGAGCAGTCCTGGAGGCAGGCTCCAGGGAGGGGCGTGGCCTGGGGCAGAACGCGGGAGGGACTGCCTTTCCTGTCATTCATTGTGGCTCTAGCACCTGGTGCCTGCGGCTGCCTGGGCACTGCTAAACGCAGCTGTGGGCAGGACAGACCCAGGGGCTACCTTGGGGAGGCTCATGCTGTCCCGGGATGGCAGGCCCACAGCAGATCCCTGTAGCCCCCAGGAGGAGGGACGGCAGCAGGGGTGAACCCCGGAATCCGAGAGCCCCAGGAGGTGGCTCTGAGCAGAGGGAACAAACAGAACTCCAAGCAGGAGTGCCGCAGACCTGAGAAGGGAAAGAGGAGAGGGAGAGAGAGAAAAGAGAAAGAAAAAATGAAGAAGAAATGAGAGTCAAGACAGACAGCCAGGTGCCCATGGAGGGCGCAGCCCTGGGGCCCAGAACTGATGAGGCTGCGTGAGAAGGTGTGACCAGTGGAGAAAGGATGCCCAGAACGGGGCCGAAGAAGCGGACTGG
The DNA here is from genome assembly GCF_922984935.1 of Meles meles. Taxonomy (NCBI): domain Eukaryota; kingdom Metazoa; phylum Chordata; class Mammalia; order Carnivora; family Mustelidae; genus Meles; species Meles meles. Next base: position 25,322,824 of record NC_060083.1, read on the forward strand.
AGGTTCCTGTATGGGAACGGGGCGGGGCGGGGGGGGCGGCGGGGGAGGGAAGGAAGCCTCCCGGGGTAACACATTCTCGCTAAAACAGGGAACGGTGGGTGGCACCACTCGGGGACAAGCTGTAGGCTTGATGGAGAAGGAGGGACTGTGATGGGACTGCTGGGAAGGCCAGTTTGGGGAAACTGGTCTCCTGGTGGTCTCTCCGAAGGGCTACCCAGTGTGCTCACCGTGGCGGAGGGAGGCAGGATGGGAGCACTTCGGAGGAGGTCCAGCTAACCCTCCAGGGACTCAGGGCAGCGCTGGTGAAGACCCCTGGCCGCCCTGTACCTCGTGAACATGCGCCACTATGGAGGACTATGGCTTCTGTCTTCCCCCCAACCCTGGAAGGGGACCACTTGCTTGCTTTCCTGCTTCAAAGCCCACAGTACCCTTTCAGGCTCTCCACTAGAGCTCCCGCTTCCTGCCCCAGAACAGAGCCGGCTCCGTCTCCACAGCCAGGAGGAGGAACAAATCAGGAGCACCTCCAGAGCTAATGAACGATCTGAGCCGTCGGATCGGGTCAGCAGTCCCCTACCAGCCTCCCTGGCCCTCTGTGATGGCTCATTATTCCAGTATTCCCAGGAGACAGATGGAATTTTCCCCAACATCGCCTAATTATGTTCCAGCTGTACGTGATACAGTGACATGTGTCCCAGGCACACACACAGTTCCCAGTAAGACCAGGCAGGGAGCGTTCCCGCGGAGGGTGTGAACCGGGATGTTTTAATCTTGAAGGGTAAACCAAGAGCCCTTACCCAGGAAGTCCCCAGAATGACACCCTCCTCTGGGTCTAGAGCGTGGCCCGCCCCTGGGTGACTGATAAAAGGAGCCCTGAGGCCACAGAAGGTCAGGTGGGAGAAACTTCAAAGGGAGGACAGCTAGGGGGTGGGGGGAGCTTGGGGGACCTGTGTTTCCTGAGAGCCCGGGATTAGGGATGGGATGTGGTTCTATCAGGAGTCTCGGGAGCATTCCAGCTGAATGCAGGGCCCCCTTGGATTGATTCCTTCCCCATGCCAAGGGGAGTCTCTCGGCGTGTTCCCAGCCTGGGAGTGTCCCTAGGATGGGGGAGGACAGGCTGTCTTCTGGGGCCCTGCGTGGCCCTCAGCCTCAGCGACTGCCCACACCCACTACCAGAGCCCTGGGACACTGAGCTGGGTATGGAAGCTCCCAGGGGACTGGGCAGGCTCCTTAGCACCCTCCTGTTCCTCCAGGCCCCTGTTCCATCACTCAGGATGTGAGTCGGTGCCTCTGCAGGTCCCGGCTCACAATCTTAGCGGGTCTCAGCTCTGCGGCCTCCCCAGCATCGTTGGTGCCCATGGCCTTCACAGCCTCTGGTCCGATCACTTCCGTGGCCATTCCAAATCTTCCCCGCTCCTTGAATCCCTAGCCTTGGCCTCTGGGCCTGATGCCTCACCTTCACACATTCAGCCTCAGAGCTAAAGGCCTCAGGCCTTCTGCCCGAGGCAGGTTGGCTCTGGCCCCTCTGGCCCAGCCCTCTCACCTTTCCCTGTGCCAAGGTTTCAATTCAAATGCCCCCAGGGGCCAAGCAGGAAACAGAAAAGGACAGAGATGGCCAGGTGGCAACCTGGAAGCCAGGCCCCTCCAGAGGGCCCCAGGATCTAGCTATTGTTGCCCCGAGAGAAGGGAGGCCCTGGGTTATCAATCAGGTCTTTCGATTTTGCCAGGGGCTGGAAATCAGGATTTTTTTTTTTGCATGCATGCATGCATTGATTGGCAGCAAACAAAACAAACCAAACAAAGAGCAAACATGGTGTGGGCCAATACAATTCCTGTCAGCCTGATCTAAGCCGGGCTTTCTGACGGCTGCCTCCGTGTGCGGTGTCCCCTCAACCCCGGACTCTTGGGCCTCCCCACTTCTGCTCCTTCTCTGCCTACCACCTGCTCAGCTCTCCCTCACTGCACGAAACACTGCCCGACCACAGACTCCCTGCAGCTAACTCCTCCTTCGTCCCAGGCAAATGTCTTGAAAGGCAGGCCTCCTTCACCTCCTGTCTCTCTCTTCCAGCCCCCACACCTAGGATTTCACCCCTTCTCACACTCCCAGCCCAAATCCAACAGTTTCTGTCGCTGGCTGGCCTCCACGGCCCCTGGGCACAAAGCCGCCCTTCGAATCCCCTCCTGCCAGATTTCCTCAACATGGCTCTCTCCTGGGTGCACCCCAACCTGGCTCTACTGTGAACATTCCTTCTCAGTCCCTGTCATGGGCACCTCTTCCTCTTCTCATTTGACCCACAGTCCCAGGGGCACCAGGACCCCGGCCACGTTATCTGCGCTTGGCTCTCTCTGGGCTCCAACTCTGAGTCTCCAATGCTTCCCTGGACACATTCCCTGGACCTTCCAGACTCTTCCTACTCAACATTCATGAAAAAAACACAATCCTCCAAGCTTCCTCCCCTCCTCCTGGGTCACCGTCTTGGGGATCACTACCTTCCCTGTTTGCAAAACACCTGGACTCCTTCTCCCGTGGGCCCTGCTCACCAGGTCTTGGAGACTCCATCTGCCTCAGGAACTCTCTCCTGATGGTACAGCTGCTTCTGGCTAATTTCCTGCCTTCACCCTTGCCCTGCTCTGTCTTCTCCTGAAGACTTTTTCTTACACTTGGCTCTGACTCTATCACTCTAAATGTTTGTGACCCTTCTTTCAGGAGGACGTCTAACTCTTTGCATTGTGTCCTGGGTCCTGAGCCCACATCCCCCCTCCCATCATAAGCCCAGCCATGTCAGCCTGCTGTAGTCTCTCTCTCAATCTCTCTCTCTCTCTCTCTTTCTTTAAGAGAGGGAGAAATGGGGGGAAGGGCAGAGCAAGAGAATCTTAAGTAGGCTCCACGCCCAGTGCGGAGCCCAACGCGGGACTCGATCTCACAACCCTGAGATCACGACCTGAGCCAAAATCCAGGGCCCCTTCTTGCACACACAGCATGTCCTCTTCCATCTGCAGGTCTCGGGTCATGCTTGGGCCTCTCTCCTGGGATGCTTCACCTGCCTGCTAATTCTCCCCTCTTCTTCAAGCTTGGCACAGGTCATGAGGGATTCTCCCACCTTTGTGCTTACCTACATCACTGTGTCCGTTCACCAGGGCCAGATAATTGCCAGTGTGCACGCAGGTATCTATTGCTGTGGGAGAGACTGAATATTCAAACTGGCAGTGCCAGACCCCATATGTAAACAGAACACTGACCCCCCCAGTCTACTGTAACCAGCCCCAGAAACCAACCCATTCTCCACAGTAACCAGCCCAAGAAGCCAGCCTGCTTCTTCTGGGAAGTCAGACTCATAGGCCACCAGACGACATCTCTCACTGGACCACAGTCACTCCGGTGACAATCAACCCCACATGGCCAGGACTTGATGAGCTTCCCTAATTTTCGTCCCCCTTTCCAACTCAGGACCAGAGAAAACCAAACGTGCTCCCCTATCTGGTCCCTAAAGATAGGCGTGTAAGGTCCTACTCCTCACAAGTGTGGGGCCACCTTCCCCATCGGGACCGTCTCCAACCAGGGCACACCTGAAGACTTTTCTTTTCCTCTACCAAAACTCATCCACTCCTCTGCCTGACTTGAACCTCTGCCCAAACGCACGTGACAGTGCTGACTCCCTTGGACTAGCAGCCTCTGAATAAACAGGCTTTACCTCTTCTCATTTGGTTGGTGTCTACTTATTTCTGTATGTGTAACAAACCATTCTAGATTTGGGGGGTTCAAACAAAACCACTTTAGGACCTCATGCCTCTGTTGGCCGAGTGGGTTCCATGGGATGGTTCTTCTATTATTCTTTTTTTTTTTTTTTAAGATTTTATTTATTTATTTGAGAGAGAGAGAGAGCATGAGAGGGGAGAAGGTCAGAGGGAGAAGCAGACTCCCTATGGAGCTGGGGGCCCGATGTGGGACTCGATTCTGAGACTCAGGGATCATGACCTGAGCCAAAGGCAGTCGCTTAACCAACTGAGCCACCCAGGCGCCCTTCTATTGCTCTTAGTTGGGGCTTGTCATGTGGTCATATGAAGTAAGATGCTGGGACACTTGAGCCTCTCCCCCTCTCTGTGCGGCCCGAGGCTTCTTTCACTGTGGTCCCTGCTTGCGTGATCTCTCTACCCAAGGGGCCCTCCTTCCTCCTACATGGCGGCTTGATCTCCCGAAACCACGAAACGGAGGCTGCTGGCTTGCTGCAGGCTTGGGACTGGACGTAGCACAGCCTCCCTTCCACCGCTTGCCACTGGCTAAATCAAGTAGCAAGCCAGCCCAGCTCCTTGTGGGGAGGGACCCTCCCAAGGCCAGGACCACTGAAGCTTGCTGGGGGTCATTGGGGGGGGGGCTGGCAGCAGCACATCTCCCTTCCCTCTAACACTGCTCTTGGTCTCTGGGCCCTCAACATCTAGCAGAGAGGGGTCGTGGTCCAGGAAATGGATGGAAGGACGGTGGGTCCACCCGATGGACAGGAAGGCTCCACACCGGCTTCCCTGCCCCCAGGCCCACACTCCCCTGTTGCATTCCCATAAACACTGCTCTCTGCTGCTTAACACTCCTCTATTTTTAAACCTCTCAAGCAGTGAGTGGTGCTTAACATTTTTTGAATCAGGACCCCTTAGGGAATCTCATGAAAGCTGCAGGAGACCCTCTCCCTAGAGAAGAGCGCCTCTGTGTCATCGCTCATTGTTCTGTGGCACACGAATGACAGCTGCCCAGTCCCGAGCTCTTTCCTGTGTATTCCCCGGGACGACACGGCCGGCAGCAGCACGTATTGCCCCAAGCACGCTTACAACCTAGAGACCACCGTTTAGTTCCATTTTATAGATGAGAAAGCTGAGGCTCAAAAAGGTTAAGGGATAACTAGCAACTGGCGCCGGGACTCAGAACAGGTGGCTCTGACCACACAGAGCCCGTGCACTCCCAGCCACGGCTCGAGACAGCTGAGGGAGGATTGGGATGCTCTGAAGTCTGGCTATGAACTCAGAATTCCTCTCAAAGGGCTCCCAAAGTCTCACTTCCTGGTTGAAGTACCTTCACTGGCCTCAAGAAGCCAAACCCACCCTGTGCTCCCACCTGGAGGACTGGGTACTCTGAGACCATCCCCATTGGTGCTTTTGCTTGGCCACCTGACCCCTCTCCCGTCCTAGTCGCTCCCCTGAAATGCTCTCTCTACCCTTGGTCTTCACCTAAAAGTCAAGGCTCTCTTCTTCTGGAGCTTCCCCTGATAGTCTGCCCCAGACTTACTCTAACCCCTACTGCTTGGGGCTCTCATGATGTGCTGAGTTAGTGCTAACTTCCCAACTTAGTGGCAATCCCCATGAGATCAGAGACCCACCCCCCAGTCTTTCTCACCTTCCTAGACAGAGACCCCTGTAAACACTGTTCACAGACTCCCCCCAGGCCTTTCCCTCTGCTCTTTTGGTTCCTGGATCCTCCAACCCAGAAACTGAGTAAGACTCCAGAGCGGAGCAGGCCAGAGAGGGGCTGGTTGGAGCTGGGCCTGTCTCCTTTACACAGGGAAGCCACAGCTGAAACACAGTTTCAGAGCTAAGCTAGGGCCCCACCCCAACTCAGCCACTCCCAAAGGCCTATCTGGTGGCATCTGTTTCTTTCTTTGGCATTCTCGGGGGACACTGTGTTGCATGAAATCTGTGGCTGCTTTGTTTCCCGATAACAATGAATGAAGACAGACAAGAATGTGTCTGAATATTGGTTCGATAGACAGCTTCTACGGGAGATCACAAGACAAAGGAAATACCCACTTCCTGAATCCCATGAGATTCTGTTCTTATGATGCCCTCCACCCAAACTGGGCCACCAGTCAGCAAAGCCCAGCTCACGGATGGAAAGCAGAGAGTGGGATGGAAGACTACCATGGGCCCCAGGCCGGAGATGACTGACACTCCCCCACATACCTTTTCTGCACCTTATACACACCATTTCTGTCCTTGCAGGCTGGCCCCTGCCCTTCATGACCTGCTGTGGGGTAAGGTTACGGTCCTCAGGCCCTGGGTCAGTCACTTTGTGCTTGCAACCACACAACAGTAAAATTGATTTTATAGGGGAGGGAAACAAATCTCCAAGAAGTAGATGACTTGCCCAGGACTACTGCTTTCATCAGGTGTCATTAGGTCTTCCGAGGACAGTTTAATAGAGACCACTGACAAAGGTGTAGGTGGGGCCTAGGAATCCGCAGCGATAGCCCGTAACAGGCAAGAAACCACCACTGTCACCAGCCCGGGGCCTGGCGTGGGGAGGGAAAGGACTGGAAATCAGAACCCAGAACAGAGAAGCTGTGTGGAGAGCACCCCTGGACAAGACAGAGACCGGTCTATAGGAAGGGGGATAAATAGCCAGCAATCCCTCTCCTTCCTCCCTTCGATCACCTGCCGGTGTCTCCTGAATCCCAAGTCAGAGGGCAGGAGCCCACAGGTGTTAATATATAGACAGGGAAAGGGGGCCAGTGGAATCCTCTAGCACCTTCACCAGCTGGAGAATGGCAGAGGGGGCCACTCAGACTTGTCTACCCTTCCACTAGCATATTTCCCTGGGGAAATTTCCCTCCGTGAAAGCCAGAGAAGCCCAAAAGGGGGTCGCACAAGTCTCGGGTCCCTCACTGCGCTGGGTTTTGACATCCCTGTCAACCTTAAGCATTATGATCTAACCCCTATCTTGCTCACTCTGCAGTTCTGACCCCAAAATGGACTTTGTAGTTCTTTGAGAAGATATGGCGTGGGAGGTTTGAGGAAGTCCCCAGCAGAGGGGAGCTGTGCTTCTACAATTAACCTAAAAGCCTTTTATTAGCATCTTGGCCTAAAAGGGCCCAAACACCCACACAGAAATGGGTCTCCCCCACGCCGCCTGGCTTCCAGCTTGCGGTACAGAAAAGGGCTTCGGCAAAGGTGTGGGCTGCCGCCCCGCAGTTCAGAGACTCAGCACACAGCCCAGCCCCTCTGGGGGCGGGGTGAGGCTGCACCCCTGAGAGAGGAAGCTCAGGGTGAGCTAATGTCACATCATCTCGCCCAACCCCACTCCATTTGCAGATTTATTAAGTCGAGAGCCAATTCTGACACAGTTTCTTTCAAGCACGTCTACCTTGCAGGTGTGCAACATTTATTTGAGATAAAGGAAACCATCACAGAGAGAGAGAGCACAATCTTCAAAGCCCACCTCTGAGACCAGAAAGAAATAAAAACAGTAGCCCGTACAAATGTGCAATTAAGCTTCCAAATACATGCAAGCCAAGAGAAACACCATCCCTGTGGAGAGCAGGTCTTTAAGGCAATTTTCTTGAACTCTATTCAGCACTCACTCAAAATGTCTTTTAAAAATAACATACGATTTTCCTCCCTCTCCAAAGGCTCCCTTGTTCTTTCTCTTCCAGGTAAGAATGAGCCCGCTCTGGAGTGAGAAGTGCAGTTGCTCATTTTGATAGGGAATGATGGACTGTATTTCTAGGAAGGCAGATAAGAGACCCAAACAAGCATCTCTGCCCACTGGTGCAGGAGTCCTGCTGGGTGTGGAGAGACCCAGGGCCCAAGGGGCTGGCACCAGGGGTCTTCAGCTAGCCATAGAAGGCCACAGTGCCAGAGAGCAGACCTGGGTCTGAGCAGGTGTCTATCTTCCTTCCCCGGGTAGAGATCTGATGATCCCTTGTGAAGAGGAGGAGGCTCGTTCTGCTATAAGATTTGCTCAGAATAAAAGACTCCTCTTTTCCCATGAGGTTGAATGAGCTACAAAGAAGTCCAAAACCAGAGTCAGTGCTGCAGAGGGAGACAGGACATACGTCCGAGACTTGCCACTCAGCAACAGTATGATTTTGGGCAGGTGGCTTGGCCTCTCTGAGCCTCGGTCCCGAAGCTGTACTATGAGACATCTGACACGGCTGTTGGCTGAAAGTGTGGTTTATCTGGAAGAGCACTTAATGGGTTATATTCCCTGAGGACAGGCAAGCGCCACTGCAGCTGGGGCTCAAACATTGCCCCAGTCCTGGAAAGGGCCACCACCCAGTTACCGGGACAGAGAGCCAAAGGTGCCAATAAGCAGAGAAATAATAGCACAGGCCGTGGCTGAAAGCCCAGCTTTTGGATGGGACTCAGATCTGAATCTCAGCTCATCATTTAGTGTCTGTGTCCCCCTTGATCAAAGCCCTTAGCTTCTCTGACACTCAGTTTCCCCATCTGGGAAATGGGAGTGTTAACACATAATAATACCAGATCAAATGAGCTCATCCATAGAAAGTGCTTAGCTAGTGCCTGGCACACCATAAATGCTTAATAAGCAGTTATTTTTGTTATTATAGCCCTCCCAGATCAGACTCCATGTGCTAAAATTTAATAACACTGTTTCTCTGTATTTATTTCCGTAGTTACTTTCTATTTATGGCAAGTGATACTGAGTTTCCATTTCCAGAAGTGTCATCGTTTCCTTTTCAAATGCATTTATTTAAGCTAAACTGGGTCAATTTACAGAAGGAAAACAGGGAACAAACAGTGCAGGTGGTGTACAGATGGGTGAGCCACTGGGAAGGTGTGAGGCAGAGACTCAAGTCTGGGAAACACCAAGAACCTGTGTGTAAAGCCAGAAGCCTGGCCCAAGCTGGGCCCCATGCCCCACGCCGTGGCTGTCCCCAGGTTGTTCAGAGGCCAGGGACCTTGGAGCCCGCCCAGCCTCACCTTCAAGATCCTCCCTTGTATCCACCATCTTGTCCAGGCGGAAGTCCCCAGCTTCCCTGAGCATGACTTTCCCAAAATGAGGGCACCGTGAAGAGCCGCCAGAGGCCCCTTGCTTGCCTGCCTGCCTCGCGGAGGGCCCAGGCCCCGGGAGTGAATCAAGGAGCAGAGACCGCTGGGCTGGGGGCTGGGGGCTGGGGACAAGAAGAGAGAGTGGGGTGTGGTCCCTCTAAGGAGGGACACCCATGCTACCCTTCTACAACTTCTAAGGAGAGACTCAGAGCAGCTAGGAATTAAAACAACATCCCCGCTCTCGCCACCGAGGTGTTACAACTCGGTCCCAGTTGCCTGGCAACCGCGCAGGTGTGTGATAGGGCGAGCGGCGCTCCCCGGGAGCCAACCAGCGCCGGCCGGGCCCGCCCAGGTGGGGGCTGCTGGGGGGCGGGGCCCGGAGCCGCAGCCGCACTTGGCCTCCCGCCACCCTGCTGCTACCAGCCCTTCCTGCCCCCTCCGAGGGCGAGAAACTGCCATCGCCTCTGAGGGTTCAGCTTTGGGAGGCTGCCAGGCCCACGCACCCGTTGTCCTGCCTCAGCTGCTGCCTGTAGCCGGTGTTGGGTCACTGGCTTCAGTATCAAAAGCCAAGAGAGCCCAGACCTAGTGCACATCGGGCTCCTGCCCCCCCCATTCTCCCAACCCACTCCCTCCCTCGACCCCCCCCCCCCACTCCCACCCCACCCCACCCCGCACACGCTCCGGCCCAAAGCACGCATTTCAGAGAAACCCAGTAATGGGGACGAGCAATACCCCCCTCTCTGGGATCTGGGCTCTCCGTTGGCACATAGATACAATTCCCTCCATCCCCAGAGAAAGTGCTAAAGGAGCAGAAGCCTTCAGGAGGGATCTGGTGGACTCTCGCAACAGTCATCCTACTAGAAGCATCCAGGTGGTTCTGCAGCCGGCCTCCCAGCACCAACAGCTAGGAACAGTGGCCAAGAGGGCAGACTTGAAACTAGGCCTGCACTTGGGAGTCCAGCTGGGCACTGAATGGCTGTGTAACCTTAAGCAAGTCATGTCACCTCTCAGTTTGCTCACCTGTAAAATGATGGGAAAAACAGACCCACTGTACTGGGCTGCTGTGCAGACTGAGTAATATATACAGAACATTCTCAGTCCTCAATTTCAGAAAGGCCAATCATTCCATTAGGGCCTAGAAGCCACTGGCACCAGGAACAAGTCATGGAAGGGGCACACTTCCACCCAAAGGGGGGCATTTCAACCCCGCCTTCCAGTAACCTATATAGGTGGCCTCTCAGAGGTGGGGCCCAGTGAAGGACAGTAGGGTGACTGTGCTCCCCATTTACGATCACCCTACAGAAATGCTAAATGAGGGAGCAGCTGGTGTGGGCTCTCAAGATTTCTGCCTGACTCACTCCACCCTCTCCTGGCCCTGCCGTTTCTCTCTCCCTCCAGTGGCATTCTCCGTGGGGTCCTCATCAGCCTGCACTAATGACTTGCCTTCCCACGGACAAGGCTGCTCACATGCAAGTCAGCACCAGGGGCCACTTCCCCCAACACACACATGCGTGCGCACACACACACACACACACACACACACACACACACACCCCTTCAGGAAAGAAAAGGGGACACAAGCCAACCCACTCCCATTCTTTGCCAGGTGGGGCACTTCTCTTCAGAGGACACCTCCAACCACTTCATCCTTCCATCTTCTACTCTTTCCAGCCTTCCACTTACTGACAGGCAGGCAAGCAAGCAGGCCACGTGAAAGCCCGGAAGTGTGTGAAGAAGGAAATCAGTGACTGAGGTCAGCCTCGGTCCGACCTTCTGGGAGGCTCCTGGGAAGCTTGCGGGACTCTGGGGGCTGAAGCCCCAGACATTTTCCCATCCTGCCCTGCTTAGGGGTGCGTCCAATCCTTGCGCTCCAAATCTGCCTGGCTCAGAACTCAGATGTGTTCTTTCTTTCTTTCTTTCTTTCTTTCTTTCTTTCTTTCTTTCTTTCTTTCTTCTTTTCCTTCCTTCCTTCCTTCTTTCCTTCCTTCCCTCCTTTCTTCCTTCCTTTCTCCTTCCTTCTTCTTTCTTTCTTATTAAGATTATTTATTTATTTGAGAGAGAGAGAGAGAGAGGGCACGAGTGGGGTAAGGGAGAAGCAAGCTTCCCCCTGAGTGGGGAGCCCTGGGATCATGACCTGAGCCGAAGGCAGACGCTTAACTGACTGAGCCACCCACGCACCCCTCAGATGTGTTTTCTTAAAAAGATCAATCCATGGAATCCCAGGCAGCCTTTGACATTGCCATTTACATGGGTTTTTTAAAAGCTTCTGCTTTTCAGTGGAAAGCCAACATATTAACATGTTAACAGTTGTGCTTGACTCTGCTTTGGTGTGTGGGCTTTTCCTCCCTGCCTCTTCATAGTTTCCTGTACTTTTCAGAATTTCCCCAGATGGCATGTTTTACTTTCCTAGTAAAAATAAATAAACAAAAACAAAAGATTCATTACTGGGCCTGCTGAGCAACCTGTTCAAATCCTTATCGGCAATGGAGCAGGGTTTCCCAGGGAGCCAGAACAGGTCTCTGTTCCTGGCTCTGGGATGCTTCCCGGAGACACTCAGGGCAAAAAGGGCCGGGAGGCCTGAATGGGACAAAGTGCCCCAGATGGGCCCCGTCTGACCCCAACAGGGAATGGCTGCGGTCACAGTGGGCAGCAAGAGGCCAGCAGTTTCCTGGAAGTCACCTGCCCAGGGCATCAGCCCGAAACTGCCCTCTTACGAGGTCTAGAAATGAAGTGGACTCCACCCTGGTATTTCCCTCTGCCCGGCTCTGTCTCTCCAGGGACGATGGGCTGCAGCTGGGGTAACCCCCTCTCCTCCCTGAAGCTGCCTCACCTCCCTGTCCTAAGCCGCCACCCCGTACATGTCTCTGCTCCCGACCAGGTAAGCCTGCCTTGAGCCCGATGCGGCTAAAGCTGCCCAAGGCCCTGACCCAGGAGCTTTCAGCCTGGCCCACGCTTCTCCCAGGAGGGTCTGGACCCAGTAGGAAAGGAGACTTCCCAGGATGCTAGACACGAAAGGGTGTCAGCTCCAAGGAGGCAGGGTTGGCTCTTCCAGAATACTGACTGTAGGATGGGCACTGCGCTCAGCCCTACATGTGTGAAATCCTTATCTTCTTCAACACCCCAGTAATTCTTTGTTTTCTAGATGACAGACTCGAAGCTCGGGGAGAATCAGAGGCTGCCGTAATACCCACAAGTAGAAAGTGGCAGAGCCAGAGCCAGGTCCCCTGTGGTCACCCTCTTGCTCATGACAGCATCTTTCCACCATCGATCCCCAGCGCCGTGCCTGGCACACAGCAGGGACCCAGCAAATACTAGTAGACCGCATGAGGCAGGGATGGAGGTAGCCCACAGCTTCTAGACCCCAACCTTCCATCTTCCGGGGGGTCTGCCCCAAATGCTGGGCTCTCACAAAGAGTCATGCTCTGCTCATTCCAACAGAAACAGAGGAAAGGGGCTCATCACAAACACAGAGATCCTTCTTTGGATGCCCTGCAGGAGCCCCTCTCCTCTTATTGAGCAGAAGTAGATTGCCAGGGCTCCCCAATATCCCCAGTCTGATGAGAGCGGCGTGAGGGGGGCAGGCAACTTGCTGAGCTGGGGGAATAAGGAAGAGGGAGGCTCAGCGGGCAGCGAAGTGAAAGCAGGGGAGGGGGATGGCGGACAAGTCATTGTTTACTGGCAAACTGCGTCTGGCTTTACTGGGAACTTCTAGAGGGCAGGAGCTGGTCTGTTCACAATTCAATCCCAAGTACCCCGCAGGGCAGCAACCAGAAAACTGGGCATCTGCCTCTCGGGGGCTACAAGGGGGCTCTGGGGTGGGTGAGCTATGCTAACACCCACATTCTCCTGAGGATCCTTGTCCAGTAAATGGAGCCAGTGGAGGCTGATTTACAGCAATGCTAACAAAACGTCCACTCCGCCCGCCCCCCACCCCCCCGCCCGGCAAGGCCCTGTACCTAATTCTGTATTCATGACTTGTTATGCTTTTTCATGGAAAGGCTCCCCAAATTGTATAAGCTTCAGGCCCCTTGAAATCTGGATCTGGCCAGAACGCCCAAACCTGGAAACTCCCTCTGCCTGTAACGGGCCGCACCCTGCTCGGTGCGGGCTCGCGGTCTTCCCAGGGAAGAAAGGGAAGAACTAGGCCACAATGACAAGGGTAGGTGGGGGCCCTGAGGCCAAAGGAAACCTCAGTGACAATCCCTCTTCAGAATGAAAGGCCTGGAAGCTCTAAACTGTGCCCACGCAAGGAGCAGTACTCAGCATCTTAGGGGGTTAGGGTGCCCAAGGCCGCTGTGTTGGCCCCACAGGACTCGGAGAAGCCCAGGCCGGGCCCCTGCTACGAAGGCAGCCTGATGAGACCATGAACCATGGGTGACAGCTGGGGAACTGGGTGCCATCCCGGTTTCTAAGTCTCTTCACTTCCCCAACCCTCCTCAGGGCTTTGCATTAAGTGTTCCCTAAATTCCTTCCAATTCTAGAACTCCGATTTCTGTGATACACACAACAAGCATTTTTCACGCGTTGCTCATTTAATTCTCTCAGTTACCCTGTGGAACAAATATTCTTTGCTCCATTTTGCAGATCAAGAAATCCCCCCCGTCAGGATGAGGGGTAAAGGAACTCCCCGGAGGTGTGTGGGCGGTGGGCGGGCCGTGGGGCTCGCCTGTGCCACTGGGTCTGTTGCCCGGCCGAGCCTGTGCCTTTCCCCACGGCCACGGCCAACACCCTTGGTCCCCTCCCTCTCGCGCCACTGTCAACTCTGCCTTGAAATATGGGGCTTTCCCTCCACCTCTTGTACTTCTTGGCCTCAAGCCACCTGCCTCCCACTCTCTGTCCCCAGGGCTCGCTAGCTCCCTGGCAGATGTGAAATGAGGACCCCGTTCCCATCCAGCTGGATCAGAGTCTACTGAGCCTGACCCCTCCTGGGCCACTGCTTTGTTGGGGGACAATTAACGGCTGTGGCTGATTACCGCCCGGTTGGGCACAGAGCAGCATCAACCAGGTCTGGAGCCCCGGCTTAAAAGCCCAGATTAATCGCCCTGGGCTGGTTCTGTCACACACCGGGATATATTTTCTTCTTGGAATTTACAAGTAGTTCCATCTGAGAAATAAACAACCAGAGAAAAAAATTACATTGTCACAGTGCAGGTGTGATAGATGTAGGTAGCGAGCCGTCGTGGTCGCCGAGGAGGCGATCTGCCGACACAATCTGCCGAATGAGGCCTGGAGGAACCCCAGGTAGGGGGAATGGGATGCTGGTGGGATCTCGGCCCCGCGGCCAGAAGCCACAGAAGCATGGGATCGCTGCCATTTACATTTCATCACTCTAAATCCTAGAGCTCCCCCTCTTCTCCCCCGGGGCTGGCCTCCCCGAGCCAGGGTGACAGGGGGATGAGTAGGAGGCCTCCTCAGGCTGCCCCGAACCTGAGGCCTGGGGCCCAGACCATAGGCCCCAGCTGAGGAGCAGCCGGGAGGACACCGGCCTAACCTTGACAGCTCTGTCCCCACAAGATGTCCACTCCCTGTCTCGTCTCCACCACTGCTAGCTGAGGGGAGCTCAGCCTACCTGTGAAGAAAGCCGCCTCAGAGAAGGAAGGGCAGGCTGGCTGCGGGGTCTGAATACTAACAGCTAACATTTTCTGAGCACTTCCATAGCGCCTGGCTCTCGACGGAGGACTCGACAAGGATTAGCTCATGTGACAAGCTTATGAAATAGACACTGATATCATCCCCACGTTACAGGTGACAAACTGAGGTGGGAAGAGGCTAAGTGACTTGTCTAAGGTCCCTGGAATGTACTGAATGGTGGCCTCAAAAAATAAATAAATAAATAAAAATCCACTGAAACCCGTGAAGGCTAGCTTATTTGGAAAAAGGATCTTTACAGATGGAATTAAGTTAAGGATCTTGAGATGAGATCATCCTGGATTATGAAGACAGGCCCTAAATTTAATGACAAATGTCCTTTAAAGAGAGAAGAAGACAGAGGCAGAGGTCTGAGTGATGTGGCCACAGGAAGTGCCAGCTGCCGCCAGAAGCTGGGAACAGCAAGGAGCAGAGCCTTTTAAGGGAGCTTGCCAGCATCTGGATTTCGGATTTCTGGCCTCCGGAAGTGCGAGGATATACATTTCTGCTGTTGTAAGCCCCTAAATTTGTAGCAGTTTGTTATGGCAGCCCTAGGAAAGGAACGTAGTCCCACAGCTAAGAAACGGCAAAGCCAGGATTCAGATCTGGCAGGCCGACCCTAGACTCAGGTTCTGCCCACCAGGTGATGCTGCCGGGTCCCAAGGCCCGGGTGCCATTCCCGGATCCACTGCAATGGAGCTGTGTGACCCTGAGACAGCGGGGTGCCTCAGGGGCTGCCCCAGCAACAGCAAAAATGGAGTTCTGAGGAAAACAGGTAAAAAAGGAAAAGAAAAACTTAGCCAGCCACCTGTAGCCTACAATTTATGTGGGTTTCTGGTCACCCAATACGTTCCCCTCCTTCTGGACACAGCACCCCAATTTTACTTTGGAGGAACTGGTCCTCCTCGACTCTCCCCACCCAGGAGCTGACCCCCAGCCACCACCGTCAGGGCAGGCACGTATCCAGTCAGCACCTGCTCCCAAGCCTCAGTGTGTGAGGCAAGATCCGGGCCCATGACAACAGGCCTGCCAGTCTGTCCAAAGTGTGGGGGTAAGAGAAGCTCTGTCTTTCTGACGGGAGGGGAAAGGGGAACCTCAAGCTGCCCGAACCTTCTGAGTATGATGCCAAGTCAAGGGAAGCCATGCCAAGAAGCTGAGAAGAAGAGCCCAAGTCCTGGGAGACTGTGTGATCAAGCTGCACCTGAGACGAATCTTAGTTTCACGAGCTTGTAAGATCCCTTTTTTGTCCCAAGATTTGGGGTTTGTGTCATTTGTAAATGACTGCCGAACCTCAGGTTACCAGTCACACCCACTTCCAAGCGTCCCTCTGGCTGTGCAGCAGTGTGATTTCAGGACAAGAAAATCCACAGTTCGTGTGGGCAACGCACATGTGTGTGGGCTCGTGGGCACACGTGCACAAGCGTCCTTGCCACACAGGATCCTCCCAACATCTCTGACGAGAGATCCTGAAGGCTGTACTGCTCGGTGTCTCCCTTTGGAGGCCACTGGTCCACTGGGGTCCAGACCACGCCTCACCAATCCCTTTCTGGAGTCTTCCAGGTAGCACCCTGGGAGCCTCTAAGTCTAGCTCCTTTTATTTTTTTAAGTTTATTGAAGCTGGGTTTTTTTGTTTTGTTTTGTTTTGTTTTTTAAGTAAGCTCTACACCTAACATGGGCCTTGAACTCAAAACCCTGAGATCAAGAGTCACATGCTCTACTGACTGACCCAGCCAGGCGCCCCTGCGTCTGAAGATGGAGGTCCCCCACATCTCTTCTTCAGGGCAAGCACTCACATAGCTCCTTCAGGAGGTCCTCACATGACCCAGTTTTTAGCATCTTCACTCTTTCCATCAGAAGGTATTTACTGGTCACTAAATATGCACCAGGCACAGGTGAGAGCTAGGGACACGGAGTAAACAAGCGGCACAAAGCCCTTCCTCGTACAGGTCCCAGTCCAGAGGCCTGCGTGACTACGTACAGCACTCAGTGATCGACATAGCCGTTCAGCCCTTACGTACCACCAAGGGGCAACTAGTCCCAGTGCCCACTCTCCCTAGGGGCACTGTAGTGTCTCCCAACTTCTCTGTTCTCTTCCCTTCTTCTTCCCCCGAGTCCCTTTCCCACTTGGCGGTCAGGGTGGACTTCCAAAAACGGGAAGCCCCTGACCATGTACACCAGCCCTTCCTATGGCTCTCTATCTCCCTGAGCACACGTCTGCCCACACTACCCACACTGTCGCCTCCCTTGCTCTTGTCTCTGAGCCCCCGCCCAGGGGCTGCCTTGCTGTTGCTGGAATGCCCTGAGCACACGGCCCCTCACTCTCTGAGGCTTTGCACTGGTTAATTCCTCAGCCCGGCTCCTCTCTTGACCCAGCATCCATGGGCTCCTCCCTTCGTCTCCCCACGTCCCTGTTCCATGTCATCTCAAGAGGCTTCCTTGAGCACCTTATCCCAGACTCCCACCTCTCACTCTCTGTGCCCTCACCTCCCCGGTCCTCATCAGCCCTGCCACGGCCTTCTTATACACAAGCTCCCCCACACCCCCACCACTTGTCTGCTGCAGGACTGTGAGCTCCATGAAAACAGGTGGTTGCGCAGTGACAGCAAAGGGGGAGGCAGAGGCCAGCCTCCACCAGGCCTTGGAACGTCTGTAAAAAATCAGGCCACTAGGGGCGCTGGCCAGCTCAGTCAGAAGAGCAAGCGACTCTTGATCTCAGGGTTGTGAGTTCAAGCCCCACATTGGGTATAGAGATTATGAAAGAAAGAGAGAAAAAAAACGAAAGAAAGAGAGAAAGAAAGAAAAAGAGAGAGAGGTGGGAGGCTCTATTCCCAGAGGCATGAGAAGCCTGAAGGATTTTTTTTTTAAGATTTTATTTATTTACTTGACAGAGATCACAAGTAGGCGGTGGGGGGGGGGGTGGGGAGCAGGCTCCCTGCTGAGCAGAGAGCCTGATGCGGGGCTTGATTCCAGGACCCTGAGATCATGACCTGAGCTGAAGGCAGAGGCTTAACCCACTGAGCCATGCAGACACCCCAAGCCTGAAGGATTTTAAGTAATCAAAGTGATATGATCAGATTGTGTTCCCTAACTAACATCACCTGTCTGCAGCATGGAGCCTGAAGACAAGCAGCCAGAGCACCATCAGGAGGCTACTGCAATGGTCGAAGCAAGAGATGTGGGAGCTTGGTTTAAGACGGTAGAGGCAGGTGCGCTGGAGAGATGGGGATGAATCTAAGCAGGGTGCTGGTGATGGGCTGGACTGGTGGAAGATGACGAGAGAGGATGACGCAGTGGGTGCTCAGCAGAAAGCAAAGCAGGTCCATCACCATCCTGGATTTGGACACTTCTATTAATGTGGCCAAAGATTATAGATGCTTTTGGGGGGCTTTTTTGTTGTTGTTTTTGGAAGGCACATCAAACTTTCTGACTCACTGTGCCTGAGGATGAATGCTTTCTCATCACAATAACCCTACAAGGACAAGAAGTCTCGACAGCAAGTGGGCTGGATGGGTCCCGGGGCCCAAGGCGAGCTGCTGGATCACAGCCTTGAGACAGGGGCTGGGGCATCACACACTGGCTCAGGCAGAGAACTGCTGGGAGAACTTCATTTTGAGAATGAAAAGCAGTCCCGGGCAAGAGAGGCACTCTCCTTCCTCCAAGCGAGTGCATTTTTGAGACAAGAAAAAAGCAATAGGAGGAGAAATGCCACCACACTGTGCTACTTGGATCTCTGCTTCTAGAGGCTTCCATAACCATTCTGTAACCACTACCACTAGAGGCTACCACTAACCATAGTGTAACCACTACCCATGTTCCACTGGACTGCCAATGCTGTGCATGATTTCAGAGACCAGAGAAGGAATCCATTGAGGTGAAGCTAGGATATGGAAGATGTACGTGGAACTCGGGCCAAGTCTGAGCAAGGGTACCCTCCGTAGGGGGAAATGAAAGGCCATGGGGAGGCGTTTCTCTCAGGCCTTCCCCATCTTTTAACAACTGTGCTAGTGGTACCGTTATAAACCATTCCCGCGGGTTGCACACCAGTGTGGCTGTACTTAATGCCACAGAACTGAACACTTGAAAATGGTTTAAATGGTAAATTCTGTGTTATATATAACAAAGCAAATAATAAAAAGATATCTTATAGCCCACTGAAATAACCATGCTTAGAGACTTCCACCTTTTATATCTCTATTAGAAAGTTCTTCGAGGGGCGCCTGGGTGGCTCAGTCCATTGAGTGCCTGCCTTTAGCTTAGGTCATGATCCCAGAGTCCTGGGTTCCAGCCCCGCATTGGGCTCCCTGCTCGGTGGGAGGCCTGCCTCTCCCTCTCCTGCTCCCCCTCCTTGTGTTCTCTCTCTCGCTGTGTCTCTCTCTGTCAAATAAATAAAATCTTCAAACAAACAAAAAAAAAAGTTCTTTGGATAAACTGGCTAATATCAAACCAGCTATATTAAAAAATAATAATAATCAAGTCATCATGGAGCTTTTGGACCCCACTACAGATGCCTTCCTGAGTCAGAATCTTTCCAGAGTTGGACCTTCCTGCCTATCACACTGTTTGTCCCGCTGCCTCCTAAAGTGGCTGTGAGTTGTGTCTCCAGGAGATGAGAGGGTGTCCTCACCCTGTCCCACACTCACCTCCCATCCTTGCATACGGAGGCCCCCGCTGCCCCATGACTGTGCCCATGGGGGCAAGGGTTTGGATTCAAAAAGAGCCAAGTCATGCGGGACTTGGATGTCTGACCTTGGCCAATTAGCACCTTGCTCGGTGTAACCAACCAAGTCCCAGATTTGATTTAACTCGGCAAACATTTATAGAGCATCTCAGCACCAGCTGATTGCTGTCTGTTCTATAAGTGCAATGAAGCTCAGCCTTCTCTCCAGATTAGAGTTATTTGTATTTCAAGGCAAAAGGGTAGATTTTAAGTACCTATAAGAGGCAGTAATGGATGCTTTGGGGAGAGGGGGGCATGGGCTGGGGCCAGGAGAAAGGAGCTGAGAGATGGCCTGTGAGTCAGAGTGGCAGGACCCAGCTGCAGACAAGAAGGTAGATGAAGCCTGGGGATTTGTTTTTTCTAAACCTCGCCCCATCACCTTTTTAATCAAAAAGATAATGCATGCACATAGTAAAAAAAAAAAAATTTTTTTTGCAAAGAACACAAAATGGTATAACAATGAAAAAGAAGTCTCCTTTCCTCTCCCAGACCTCCAGTCCTCCAGTATCTTTCTTCAGAGGCATCCCACTGTTAACAGTTTCTTTTGTGTCTTTCCAGAAAATTTCAATCACGTATGAGTATATCTTTCTTTCTAAAACCAAATGGTAGTGCAGTATATTACCGTCGCTTTTTCACTTAGCAATACAAGTTGGCATCCATCCCATATCAGTGCACACAAGGCATCCATTCCTCGGAGCATGGAACCCCGCTGTTCGGGGGTGTTATAATCCACCCAACTGCTCCCCCACTGACGGACATTTAGGTTCTTGCCAGTGTCTATTACAGGCAATGTTGACACGCATACTCCTGTATGTACATTTCATGCCCACAAGTGCAAGGGTAGCAATAAAATTAATTCCTGGAAGTGGAATTGCGAAGTGTAGAGAGCTGGGACTGGGATTGTGGCTGAGAGGTCCTGTTGGAGCTCTGTCTCCAGGAGAGGAGATGGTGTGTAGCGTCTCAAACCACCATCCTTCTAGCCCACACAAGCCCCCCAGTTCCCTCACTGACGGGTGGCCAGGGAGCACAGGGAAGGAGCTCCCGTGTGGCCGAGGACCCTGTGGAAGCTAAGAGAGTACAGATCCCCTCTGGTCAGGGACTAAGAGGGTGTAAAGGGATCAAAGCTTAAATACTAGGGCATTTAGGGGTGCCTGGGTGGCTCAGTCATTAAGCGTCTGCCTTCGGCTCAGGTCATGATCCCAGGGTCCTGGGATCGAGCCCCGCATCGGGCTCCCTACTGGGCGGGGAGCCTGCTTCCCCTCTCCAGCTCCCTTGTGCTTATGCTCCCTCCCTCTCTCTATCTCTTTCTGTCATAAATAAAAAATAAAAAATCTTTTTAAAAAATGCTAAGACATTTAATACAATGCTCCATCAGCATAAGCTCTTATTGGTATTATTATCATTATTTTACTTTTATTATTATTATCCAGAGGGATCTCTCTCTGGTCAGTGGCCAGGAAAGCTCCTAGAGTCAGTCCTTTCAACAGTCCAGTTGATTCACAGGCTGCAAACTGGGACCTGCTCAGGATCGGGGGCTGGGTGAGAGTGGAGACAGGCCGTTCCCACTCTTCACTGTGTGGCATCTGCATTTCCCGGGCCTTTGCCAGTACCCAATAAGCACCAGACTTCAAGCCTTGCCACTGTCACCCACGCATCCCCTGACGCCCGCTGACGTCCGTGGCTGCACACAGTCAGCATTTCGCCTTGGCCCATGGCTCCTTTACGACCTGCTTTCTTTTTTAAGGGGTGGATGCAGCCTGAATGATGACACTGTGACATCATGAAACTAAATTTGTGTGTTATTGAGGGCAAGCATGAGTGGGGTCGTTACCCCAGAGCTTACATACCCGAAAAAGAATAAGCCTTGGGGCGTCTGGGTGGCTCAGACGGTTAAGTGTCTGCCTTAGGCTCAGGTCATGATCCCAGAGTCCTGGGATGGAGCAGTGCATCATCTCCCAGCTCAGCGGGAAGCCTGCTTCTCTCTCTCCCTCTCCCCCTGCTTGTGTTCCCTCTCAGGCTGTGTCTCTCTCTGTCAAATAAATAAATAAGAATTAGCCTTGACTTTGGGGCCAATCAATCAGATCTGGGTTCAAAGCCCAGCCCTGACACTTACGAGCTCTGTGGCCTTGGGAAGTTGTTTAACCTCCTTGAGCCTTAATTTCTTCACCTGTGAAATGGGCCCAGTGCTTGTTCCAAAAGGATTACTCTGAAGAGTAAGCAAGGTCATGGATTATTTATGAAATTTTTTTAATAGACTGGCCTTATTCCAAAAATGATTTCAGGCAGTTGAGATAATGTATGTGAAGTGTCTGGCACATACTAGCAGCTCAATAAGGCATCGGTTCCCTTCCCCTGAGCTTCTAGCAAAGTGGTTACATTTGGATCCAGCCCCCCCACACCCCCATCCATTTCAGGGTCCTGCCATCCCTTGAAATACTTCTGGAACTTCCTCATGAGAAAACTGGCTAAATTCTTGAGTCTCATCTTGGTTTTAACCTTAAAAAAGAAAAAGAACCCAAGAAAATAAACCACATTCTGCAAATTGCTCATTCCCTTTATTCACAACACACAGCTTCAAATTACTTTTGGCCTTTTCCAAAAAATCAAACCGACCCTCAAAGGTCAAGGATCTGCCACCACCGAGGCTATTAAGAGGAAAATGCTGTGAGATCTGAAGCAATTTCGACTCGTCCACTGTTTTTTAGCTAACATAGCAGAACGGGAATAAGAGCCAAGCCATCAGTCCCCCCAGTCCCCCAACTACTCTGAACTGGCCCATTCCTTGGGACACCTCTTTGGAGGAAAATGCAGCTCGCTGCTCTCCCTGATGCCACTCTGTGGCTCACGTGTCCCTGTCTCTGGGGCAAAAGCAGATGTTGCCACCTCTGAGAAGTGTGTGCTAGGGTGGCAGAGACACCGGGTGTGAGGATAAAGGCACTGAGAGGAAAGTGATGGCAAGAGTTGGAGGGGATCGAGTGGCCTCCTCTCCATCTTTGAGGGGATACTGACGAAGGAGCCAGGGATTCTGGGTTGGAGATGGGATGCTTCAGGGAACAGAGAACAGCCTCTCCCTTGTGCCCACACCCACTTTGTTATAATGGACCCACCAACTCTCCCAGCCGGAGCCCCTCTTGGCCCCTCCTGGGGCAAAAGCAGGGCAAACACTGCCTATGTTCTGAATTTCCTCAGCCTCGAGGTGTCTGGGTGGCTCAGCCGGTTAAGCGGCTGCCTTCGGCTCAGGTCATGATCCCAGGGTCCTGGCATCGAGCCCCACATTGGGCTCCCCGCTCGGCGGAGAGCCTGTTTCCCCCTCTCCCTCTGCCTGCTGCTCTGCCAGCTTGCGCTTGCTCTCTCTCTCTCTCTCTGTCAAATAAATAAATAATAATAAAAAAAAGGTGGGGCACCTGGGTGACTCAGTCAGTTTAGCATCTGCCTTCGGCTCAGGCCATGATCTCGGGGTCCTGGGATCGAGCCCTGCATCAGGCTCCCTGCTTGGTGGGGGGCCTGCTTCTCCCTCTCCCTCGGTCCCTCCCCCCACCCCTCGCCACTGGTGCTCTCTCCCTGCCTCCCCTTCTCTCAAACAAATAAAAAGTCTTTAAAAAAAAAAAAAATGGTGAATTTCCTCAGCCTCATCCCCAGAGTCTCAGGCCAGAAAATGCCCAAACACCCCCTGCATCCCCTCATGGCCGGCTCGTTGTGGCCTCGTTCCTTCCAAACCCACAATGTGGGAAAAGCCCCTGCCCCTGGCGAACCTGTAAGAAGGCTGTCAGCCGTCCAGCCAAGGGAAGAGCCACTTGACTCCAGAGCAGACAGGTCCCAGTGCAAATCCTTCAGACCGCACCAGTAGGCTCCGCTGTCTCCGCCTCCAAGCTACAGTTTTCTCATCTCAGGAAAGGAATAATACACACGTGGGTTGGGGGGGTGATCCAGAAGGGGGCCTATGTAGATTAAATGGGGTAATCGCTACAGATGGTGGCTGATGCCGGCAAGGCCCCCAGGCACAGGCCCCATACCTGGAACGTGAGTCTCCTCCACTCTCACAGGAAGCCTGTGACTGTGCCCTGAGCTGACAGGGACAAAAATGAGCTACTGAGGCCCCAGCGGGCCCGCTGAGCCCTGTGAAAGGAGGTGGGGCAGGGGAGCCTCCACAAGCAGGAACCCTAGAACAGGCTCCATGAGGACGAGACCTTTGGCCTTCCCCAGCTCGCCTCCTTGTAGGCTCATCCCAGAGATGAGGGGACCTGACTCCGGCTCTGGACAGAAGCCCATCTGCCCTGGTTTTTTAGTTTCACCCAGTGCTCAGCCCTGAGAAATCACCTCTGTATCTGTATCTTCCCTCTTAGATGCTTTGCTGCAAATCTACAGTCATTAAAGATAAACAAGTCCTTATCCTCTTGCTAATTGGTTCGGATCGATCGACCTTATAAGAGGGCCTAATGTGCAACTGGTAAAAGGCGGCCTGTATGCTGAGCAGCCCGTGCACCCAGCTGTCGCCCAAGTCACTGAACAAGGCACATTAACCCAAATTTCTTGGAACACAGTCCCCTGATAGGCTGCAGCAACGACGTCTTCCCCCATTGCGCTAAAACGTTTGCTGGGTCAACAGGCCTGCTTAAAGGCATCAGATCCTAGTAGGCGGGTGGTGATAATAGGAGTGTAGATCCCTCAGAGAGGTGGAGGGAGCACCCAGCCTGTGACAAAGAGTCCCTAGGCCCTGCCCTTTCTTGCTTCGGGCCACCCGGCAGGGAAAGGGGCTGTGTCCCAAGTGCTGGCACCCCGAAGCACAGGGAGACAGTTCCCGGCACGCTCAGGATCTGGCTTACATTGCCTTTTGATCTGCTTCCTCACTCAGCCTTTTCCCAGGAAAGCTCAGCTCTGTCTCTCTGAACCCATCTCTGAGGCTGGGTCATCGCTGCTTGCCAGGTGGGAGCTGATGCTCAGCCTTTTGTGGGGCCGGTGTCTCAAATGGTCTGGAAACTGGTGAAGACAAAAGCCACCAGGAGATGGCCTAGAAGCCTTGGCCAGGGTCGGGGTGGACAGTGGCTCTCTTGCTTGCCCTTGATCCCCGGTGCTGTCCTGTGGAGGGCCAGCTGCTGGCCAGGAGTGCCTTTCAGCCCCCCAAGGAGCAGCCAGGCACCCCTAACTTTCTGCTCTATTAATAAACCTCAGCTGAGTTCCTTCTGAACCCCGCCTCCTTGGGGTTGGATCCGCACCGCTTTGCCTTATCAGCCCTGCTTTTCACAAGCACTTAAATTCATGAGAAAAGGGAAAAAGTGAAATCAGATAGAAATGCAGGTCTGTTTGCTGTTTTCTCCAATGAAATGGTTCTGGGTAAACAGCAGCCGCCTTTGATGAAATCCCAGCAGGCTTAAACAATAAAGCTGGTTACAAACTCAATCTGGCAGAGATATCAGATCTGAAATTGTTTCAAAAAACATGTCAACATTTTCTAATGCTCCTAAAAAAACTTCCTGGGCTGCCCACTGTGAAGTCTGGGTCGGGGAGATAGGATGGGAATGACCTGGGTCTTGGCCTCTGCTCAGGTCCCATGAGACTTTCCAAGGCAGGAGCTCAGGAGCTCGGAAGCCAGCTGTTCCCACTGCTGGGGACCCTCTCATCTGTAGAAGCTTACATGGGCCACTTAACAGTCATTGCCCAAGCCCGGCAGGGCACCACTTTCCCTTCTCATACACCACCCCTCCCCCCTCCAGCCCCAAATCTGGCCTGTCTGCCTCCACCCTTAGACCGCAGCCAGCGGAAGCTTTTAAAAATGTAAATCAGATCCTGCCATTCCTTTGCTTAAAACCTCTAATGCCTTCACACTGCACTTAGAATAAAATCCAAACTCCTCCCCTGGCCTACAAAACCCTCCGGGATATGGCACTGCCTAGTTCCCCAGTCACGACACTCTAGCCTCCCAAGGCTTCTACCCAGCCCTAGAACATCAGTCTCTTTTCTGCCCCTGGGCCTCTGCACCCCCGAAATGGGCCTCAGCCTATAGTCACTGTTCAGCTCCCGGACTGCCCTGCTATTGTTGCTGCTCTCCCAAGCCAAATGCATTCTCACATTACAGTTCACTGTCGGCACTTAGTTCAGCCACTATCTGAAATCACCTTCTGTGTTCACTTACTAATTGTTTCCTCTTTCAGAATGTAAACTCTCTGCAGACCCAGTCCTGTACGTCTCCTTGGGTGAAGCTTCTGACTGGCATGTAGTAGGTGCTCAGATAATTAGCTGCTGCATGGATGAACAGCAAAGATGTGGTGACCTCTCTGGGTGACCTCCCTGGTGTGCTCCAGGCCTCCCGGGCAATACTCCGGAGGCCTGGAGCACACCCTCCATAGAAGTAACTTGCCAGCCTCTCTGTTCGGCCTCCCAGGGTGCCCCACTGCCGCCTTACCCCAGGCCCCTGCAGGCTTTGGGGCTTCCAGGCCTTGGAGGCCAAGTCTGGCCTAGGAAGTGGGATGCTTCCAACTTTCACCGCTCCCTTCCCGGGGCTGGATCCCTACGCCAACCTAAGGCCTTCCTGCAAAAGCGCGGGCACTGGTCTGCTCGGGCTCCGGGGTCTGGTGATGCCACCCGAGGGCACAGGGCCCCCACCCCCACCCGCCCCGGGACGCGATCGATTCCTGCCACTCCGGGCTCATTAGCGAGGAGTGCTGCCGGGGCTGGCGGAGGAGCCAGACGGCTGCGGAGGGGGTGGGGAGGCCTCCTTGGCTCCCTGGCCCGGATTAAATATTTACTATGTTTTGTTTGGCCTTTGGGGGAGGGGTGGGGAGGACTGTCTCATCGATCCCCAGGTGCAGGCGAGGCCGGCCCAGCGGGAGGCGAGGGCGGCGCCCAGGCCCCGAGCACCCCGCGCCCCACCCGGCAGCCTCGCCGCGGCGCGCCGGACCGAGCGCGCCCCCGCCCCGGCCCCGACCTCTCCCCGGGGCGAGGGTCCCTCCCTGCCGAGCCGACCCACCTCGCTGACAGATCTGGGTTACCGCGCGGGGAGCCGCCGCCCGCCCTGGAAACCATTCCCACCTCGCGGGCCCAAGGCCGGGCGGGGGGCTGCGAGCGACACCCCGCGCTCTGCGGACCCCGCCGCTTCCCGCCCGGCAGTGCTAGCCGCAGACTCCGGAAGCCGGCCTCGGCCGCACGCTACCCAGCGCCCGGGCCATGCCGAAGCGCACCACTAGTAACATCCCTGCTGGCGCACCGGCCTCCCCGAGCCGGCCTCACTCTCCCATCTTACAGATGTGAAACCGAGGCAGAGGAGGGTGGGCGTGGAGCCACAAAGCCTGGTGGCTTCCTCACCTGGCGCACCGCACGCTGGGCCCACCCGGCCTGGGCCTGGCGCGCTAGGGGGCAGAGAGCCTGAAAGCCAGCGGTGTCGCCTCACAGGGACCCGATGCGGGGGCTGGGGTGGGGTGGGGGACTCTGGGAGTGCTCTGAAACTGCCTGCGGGGGGGCAGCCAGGTGAGACTGCGGAGTCCCTTTACATGTGCACACGCACAGCTCCTAGTCCCCATTTACTATTCCACACGGGGGAGAGGCCCCACTGGGGATGGAGAACGGAGTCCCTGCCCCATAGAGCAGCCAGGTAGACACCGTGAGAGCTGCCATCCCCTTCCAGCCCCTCTGCTCCCGCGTGCGATATGCATGACCACCCTCCAACAATCCTGGTACATGCAGGTGCACTCCCCCTAAAGAGCTGCTTGCATCACACTCTACACACGGGGGTACACGTGTCCACACCGCCCTATCCATACATGTGTACATTTGCCCACATACACGCACACATCAACTAAGGAGGGGCGGCCCCACCACCACGTGTGTACCAATAGAAACATGCACACGTATGTACATACTAAGAACTGTCCCATTCCTGTACACGCGTGTGTATATGCTGGCACACACACATTTTATACCCAAAGAACACCCATCTCTACCTTTGTACGTGTTTGCACACCGATGCGCACAGAGCACCGGCTATCCCCTCATCCCATCCCTGCACACACTCACACACGAACGCACCGAAGTGTCCACCCCTCACTCCATCCCTATACACGCGTGACCCCCTACACACACACACACACGCGGGCGCCCCCCCCCACGCATGCGCACCCTCGACAGGCGGCTGGGCAAGAGCTGCAGCCTTCAGCCCTGCTCCTATTTAAAGAGAAGCATTGCTGGAAAAGGAACAAAAGCAAAGCCGGCTATAAATAGCCACCTCCCTCCCAGCTTTTCCTGCCCTCCGGCCTCAAGGCCTCGCCTCTCTTCTCCCAGCTCAGGCCCACAGCAGCCAGGGCAGGGCTGTTCCCCCGGGAGGGGGGTGGTGGCATTGGGGCCCCAGAGGCCACGTGGCCAAGCACTGACCACTGGAACAGGCCAGGGGCTCTCCTGGGTGGGTGCAGGGACTCTGGGGTCCCCATCTGCACCCAGTCCTGGGAGCATGTGCCCAGCTCAGAGGGAAGGAGGCCCCCTTGGGCCACGCCTGCTGCCTCGGCAGAACGGCAGAGGCCGGCAGATTCAGGGAAAGGAAGGTGAGTCCGTCAAGCCTCAGCCACGCCTGCCCCGGGCGCTGTCTTTCCAGCCAGGCCAGGCCTTCCCTGGGTTGGTTCCGGGTTTGGTCCTTGGGCCCAGAGCTGGGGATACTGGGTGCCAGCTCAGGAAGGCTCGGAGGGTGGCGGAGAACATATCAGGGCAGGAAGTGGAGTTGGGGGTGCAAGTCCCACTCGAAGTCCCAGTGCTGTCACTACTGATCCTGGAGCAAGGCTCTAACCACACCACCCAGCCTTGGCTTCAACCCCCTCTCCACGTGGTGTTGCCAAGGCTGCGTGAAAAACAGGTGTGCCCTGGCAGGCCCTTGGGCACTGTGGAGCAGAAGGCCATGGGGGAGGTTACAGACTGTTCTCTCTCTGTGTCTGAAAAGAACTGGATCAAGAGAACAATAATAATTTATACAATTTTGCATTTACCATTCGCTAGGCACTGGACTGACTTATTTGACCCCCTGCTCGCTAGTTTGTATTTCCATTCTACAGATTGAGCAACTGAGGTTCAGTGGCCTGCTCCAAGGTCACACAGGACGCTAAAGCTCAAAGCCAGCTTGCAAAGCTCAGTAGGGGCTGTCTGAGACCAAAAGCCACTTTCCTATGTACTCCAGGGGACTGGGGGACCCTGGTCCTCAGGCAAGCCCCTCCTCGGGAGCCAGAGGAGGGCTGGTTGGCCTGCTTCCCCCAGGCGAGCCTGGGCCTGGGACTGGATGGGCTGTGGAGAGGGAGGATGGTGTGGTCCTGGGTTCCAGAGACACAACCCCCCCCCGCCCCCCATCCTCCCCCCCCCCACCCCCCTCGCTGGGGACTCAGATTTGCTGCCACAGCCTGCCCACCGCTTCCCCCCTCTCCCCGCTGTCCTTAGCTCCCCAGAGGGGCCTTTCTCCACCAACCCCAGGGAAGGGGAAGGGAGGGTGGGGGAGAGCTCGGGCAGACCTACTTTCAAGGCTTTAATCCTTTTTGCTTAAAGGATTTTTTTTTGCTTGGGGAAGACTTGGTCTGATCAGAGGAGAGACGCAGGGAGCTGACAAGCTGCGGAGGATGGGGGGGTGGTGAGGAGAAAGAAATACATATTTATTACCCTCAATTATTAAAAAATAGATAGTACCAGATCTTAGGTCCTGGCAGACACTGCGGCGGCTTTTGCACAAGGACTGTTTTCTTTTCTTTCCCTTTCCTCTCTCTCTCTCTCTCTCTCTCTCTCTCTTTTTTTTTTTTTTTTTGTTAATTCTGTTGAGATTGTAATGTGGCTAGCGCATTAGGAAAACCGCCCTGGCCAGTTTCCAGGGGGTGGAGGAAGGCTGGGGTACTGGACAGGTGAGCAGGACCCTCCTGCCACAGGTACAGGGGAGAGCCCACACCTTATCTCCATGGAGGGCAGGGTGTGGGCAGGAGGGGTTTGGGCCCCATCTGGGGCTGCACAGGCTGTGCCCCTGGCAGGTCCTCAGCTCTTTCCCTCCATGGCTCTCTCAGGGTTCCTACTCTTTTCAGGGAAGTGGTCAGAGAGAAAAATCCATTCTGGATTCCTCCCTAGGGGCCTGACACAGCTCGCCCCAGAGCTTCTGACGGCTTCACCAAGGGTCAGCTCCCCAGATACACCCTTCTCCTCCTATGATTGTATCAGCCTGTTGGTAAAGGGGGCAAGTGGTCAGCCTAGTGCAAAGACACCAAGGACCTCTGAGGCCTGATACCCAAGAAGTTAACACCCCCCCCCCCACACACATCAGTCAAGTGGGCAAGGTGGGGCCTAGAACAAAGAAGAGCGGGATCTACCATGTGGAAACAGGCGGGGAGGCAAGGCCACTGAGGAGAGGACTATGGCATTCCTTTTGGTTCTCAGAGTCCCCGCAGAGCCTGGCACACAGTCGGCCTTGGCACAAGGCTCTTAAGTCATAGGCTTGTGTGAGGAACACAGCGCAGCAGCCACGACTCACTGAGGCCTTGCTACGTGCCCGGAAGACACTTTACATCAAGATTTCTCAGAAACCGGGCGCCTGGGTGGCTCAGTGCGTTAAGCCTCTGCCTTCGGCTCAGGTCATGATCTCAGGGTCCTGGGATCGAGTTCCGCATCGGGCTCTCTGCTCAACGGGAAGCCCGCTTCCCCTCTCTCTCAGCCTGCCTCTCTGCCTACTTGTGATCTCTCTCTCTGTCAAATAAATAAATAAAATCTTTAAAAAAAGAAAAAGATTTCTCAGAAACCTTACCAAAAAAAATTCTCAGAACCTCAAGAGGCGGGTGGCATCAGCCCCCTCTTTCAGATGACGAAACTGAGGCCCAGAGAATTAAAAGCATTTGCCCAAGGTTAGGCAGCTGGTAAGTGATGGAGCAGGGCCCTGGTTCCTGCCTGGACTCCACGGCCCTTGCTCTCATCCGCTCTGCTGCAGACACAGACAGAAAACCTGCAAAGACCAGAAATAAGTTTGAGAGGAATCAGGCAGGCCAAAGAAAACCACCTGAGAATGCTTCCCACTGTTCTTGCATCGCCTCTGGGGACATCTCCCGGACCCTGGGCAGAGAGAGAAGGGAGTTTAGGACTGAGTCAGTCCTCCCCAGACAGGGTGGCCCCCGCTGCCCATGGTGACCCGACCCACCCTTACCAGTCCCGAGACTCCTGCTTCTGGCCAGGGCTGGCCCATGTTGGCTAGCCCCTCACTCAGACTCAGCCCCTGTCACAAGGAGGCAACACTGTCACACAGGGTAGTCAGGCCTGGCCTGCGGGGAGGATGACGCAGGAAGTTCTCACTGTTATGCTAACACTGAGGGCAGCACCCGCGGAGCCCCTGGCACAGTCAAGCACCAAGAACTGTATCAGTCTTGTCTTGTTTAATATACACAATATACAAATATATATACACAAATATACACAAATATACCTTACAAGTCAGGTAGTTTCATGAGTGGCCCCATTTTAAAGATGGAAACACTTAACGTTCAGAGAAATGAGGTCATTCCCAGGAGACTAACCTGGGTCTGGTCAGATCCTGTGTGCTTAAGCAAGCCACTTGGAGGTGAAGGGCTTGTCCACGGACCCCTGGAATGAGCCTTCCCTACCAGCCTCCACTGAGCGAGGACAGTCACGAGCACTGCGTGTTCCACTGGGTGAGAGACACAGGAAGGGTCTGGGGATGGGGTCATGGACAGATAAGGCACAGCTAACCAATGTTACCGGCCAGCATGCAGCACGCATTGGACGTTCTAGAGAACATACTACCCAACCACTCCTAATGCTGTGTGATGTTGGGCAAGCCACGGCACTTCTCTGTGCTTCAGTTTTCTCAGATGAGCTACAAGGTCCCTTCTAGCTCCAAATAGGAAAGAGCCGGGGCGCCTTTATGCTTGTCTTGTCTGAAGATGTTTCCAGGGCACCTGGGTGGCTCAGTCGGTTAAGCCTCTGCCTTCGGCTCAGGTCATGATCCCAGGGTTCTGGGATCGAGTCCCGCATCCGGCTCCTTGCTCAGCAGAGAGCCTGCTTCTCCCTCTGTCTGCACTTTCCCTGGTTGTGCTTTCCCTCTCTCTCTGACAAAATATGACCTTAAAAAAGGAAAAAAAAAAAAAAAAGCGTCTGCTTTCAGCTCATGTCATGATCTCAGGGTCCTGGGATCAAGCCCCACATCCGGCTCCCTGCTTTGCCATCTCCCTCTGTGCTCTCTCTCACGCACTCTCTCTCTCTCAAATAAATAAAATCTTTAAAAAATAAAAAAAGAGCCTACAAAACTGTCAAAATCACACAAGTTCCCTGGTCCAAACCAAAAGCAAGGGGCGGGCTTACACCGTCCCGGGGATTTTCTGCTGCGACTTAACCCCAAGGAAAACGAATGCCTCTGTACACCTTTCCCTTTGGTTCGCCCACTGCCTGCTTCCCTGGAGACTGGGGCCATGTTCATGGCCACAATGCACGTGCACACGCACACAGACATGCACTCACGCACGTGGACCTGCCTCCTCTCCCAATCCCCAGGAGGCTTCAGGTCTGGCTGGCTGCTGTTTGGGGTAGTATCCAGACCACCCACCTAAGGGGTGTCACTGACATCCCATGATGGCCTCCACACAACTGACTTCCTGTG
The DNA here is from genome assembly GCF_922984935.1 of Meles meles. Lineage (NCBI taxonomy): Eukaryota > Metazoa > Chordata > Mammalia > Carnivora > Mustelidae > Meles > Meles meles. The sequence goes on from NC_060083.1 coordinate 25,354,542, forward strand.
AAGACCTTGACATCTCACACTTCTTTCCTTCTCCGGGTCAGAAGCCCACATCGCACGTGGGCACACGTGTTGGCTAACATGTCCAATAGCAAAAAGCTGGAAACGGCCTCTGTGCACAGCCTGAAGGGACGGGTAGTCATGCGATGGAACATTCTGCAGCCATTGAAATAGGTTGAGAATTACCAACCTAGAGGGGCTGGTTCAGTCAGTAGAGCATGCGACCCTTGATCTTGGGGTTGGGAGTTTGAGCCCCACATTGGGTGTAGAGATTACTTAAATACATGAAGAAGATGATGAAGAAGAAAAAGAAGACGAAGAAGAAGACGACGAAGAAGAAGATGACGAAGACGACAACGACGACGAAGAATAAGAAGAAGAAGAATTACACACCTAGAAATTACTCAACTTAGTGTCTGAGGTAAACTGTAGATTCAACGAGACAGGGTACATTTGCATTGCAGGAAGCAGCCCAGAAGGAGATATCAAATGCACCAAATGCCCTGGGAGGGCTTAGCTTTCCCACACTTCCCTCGTCGGGTTGTGGGATTATAGTGATTTTTTTCCTTTTGCCAATCCCATGTTTTCTGTCACATGTACGCATTATTTGGAAAGTTCAAAAATTTTACTCAGTGGCTGTTGAGTCAGCCACCCCTCCTGCTCCCTGGTACTTAGGGCTCTGAGAAAACTGGGTTCCCCTCAATCTGTTCTACACCCGGTCTGCTACCACCCCATATAGCCATCATGGCCCATGTACAGTTATCCCCTTGTTCTCCAACTTTTCCACCCTGCCCGGTCCTTCCAGGCCCTCCTCCACCCATAGAGCCTTTGAGCAGGGGCCTCCCCTCTGGCCATCTGCTCCGCTGGCTTGAAAACGCCTTCCTTACCACCCTACCCTGGGCTTCCCTGCTCCTGGTGTGTGGCTGCTCACTCCCACCAGGTGGTGCGCTTCCTGAATGAGGACGGATCTTCAGCCTATCACTCACGCCCCACAGTACCCAGTCCAGAGTGAGAGTTTAGGAAACAAATACAAGGGAGCACAGGGCCTCAGGCCTGGTCAGAGAAGTTGGTCTAATTGGGGAGAAAAGGCTGATGTATAAATGAAAAAGGCAAGACCATCCACAGAACTAAGTTCTGTGTTTCATGCTCAGAGTTAAAGGGAAGGGCTATGGGAAATGATCCGTGACCTTGCATTCAGGCTGCAGACTGGGCCACATTAACCGAGGAGAAGTATCTGACCCCAAAGGGAAGGGGCATCCCTAGACCCACCACTTTTTTTCCCCGCCATAATGTTGCTTTGGTTTGTACTTTGGCTCCTCCCTCTAGCCAAGGGGCTGATGAACTTGGGACTGACACCAAGCTCTAGTCCTCTCCAAAGGAACCTGTCACTACTTCATGGGCTGCACCTCAGAATGCCAACCCTGCCTACAGCTCCAGCCCCAGAAGCAGCCAGCTACTGTATCAGGTACTGTATCAAGAACACCCCTGCCCCAGGACCTTTGCACTTGCTATGCCCTCTGCCTGGAGAGCTCTTCCCAAACAGAAACAGCTCAGATAGCTGCAGAGAGCCCTCCCTTCCTTCGGCCTCTATTCAAATGTCACCTGATCAGAAAGGCTTCCCAATCTTTCTAAAATAACACATCTCTGGTCACCCTCTGTTCTTTAATTCACCCTCTAACAGTCTTTTCCTCTAAGCACCTATCCCTACCTGACAGAATACAGTTAGTCATTCATGGTCTATATCCCCCCACTAGAATGTAAGCTCCATTAGAACAGGGGACTTTGTTTTTACTCTTTGCTTCATCCTTAGGGCCAAGCCAGCAGTAGACAGGCATTCAACAGCTGTTAAATGGTTGTCACATGGGGGGCGCCTGGGTGGCTCAGTTGATTAAGCAACTGTTTTCTGCCCAGGATCGAGCCCCACATTCAGACTCCCTGCACAGTAGGGAGCCTACTTTTCCCTCTGACCCTCCCTCCTCATGCTCTCTGTCTCTCATCCTTTCTCGTTCTCTCTCAAATAAATAAATACAATCTAAAAAAAAAAAGTTTGCGGGCGCATGTGTGGCTCAGTGGGTTAAAGCCTCTGCCTTCGGCTCAGGTCATGATCCCGGGGTCCTGGGATCGAACCCCACATCTGGCTCTCTGCTCGGCGGGGAGCCTGCTTCCCCCTCTCTCTCTGCCTGCCTCTCTGCCTACTTGTGATCTCTGTCTGTCAAATAAATAAAATCTTAAAAAAAAAAAAAAAAGTTTGTCGGGGCACCTGGGTGGCTCAGGGGGTTAAAGCCTCTGCCTTCGGCTCAGGTCATGATCCTGGGATCAAGCCCTGCACTGGGCTCTCTGCTCAGCAGGGAGCCTGCTTCCCTTCCTCTCTCTCTGCCTGCCTCTCTGTCTACTTATAATCTCTGTCAAATAAATAAATAAAATCTTAAAAAAAAAAAAGTGTCACATGGAGACACATCTCCCATAATCTCCTATACTTCTCTCGACTGACAGAATAAAAGGCAGCCAGCTCATACACGGGTAGACAATTCACAGGTGACTGTGATCTGTAACACAGAAAAACATGGCGGGCTCAACTGAGGTCCTTCTTCTGGAAACTAAGTTCGGGATATAAAGAATGTGAGGCCATTTGCAGTGGAGGACGTGGAAGGCCATCTTGAAGAGCAAGCGGCCCTGGGCGACCGTACTGGGCCTGGTACAAGGTGACAAGTCATGGGTACAGACGGTGGGGCAGAAGCAGGGGCAGCTGGGTCGGGTGGAAGGACAGGCACCACAGACAGGCTGCTACTCTCTTTCCTGGAGGCTTCTGGAGCCCTGGTCACTCATCTTCCCGCAATAATCCCCCACCTCCAACGAGCTACCTCGAATCCCTGCAATCAGATTTGTCCACTGAAAGCAGAAATAGCAGCCCGCCAGGGGTGGTGGGCCAATTACAGGAAGATGAGAGCCATGCCTACCTCCAGCCGGCCCCCAGGCCAACCGCCCAGCCCACAGTTTGGTGGCACGATGTCCCCCTTGGCTGGTGCATTCTCCTGGGTGTGGTCCTGTGAACGGCCCTGGCCTCTCTCCCTCTGCTCAGAGATTTTGTTTCAGCCGCAGGCTTGGGGACTGGGCAGCAACCTGGGAGGCCTCCCTCCCTGGGAGGAGAGGAAGCAGTTCAAAGTAACAAGTCATTTTCACAGAGAAGACAAAACAGGCCGTCTCCTCACTCCAGGCACCCCCCGAGCTTGGCTGATCTCCCGTTCGGGCCAGTCTCAGTCAAACATTTCGGATCTCTGAAGCCCAGAGCATCCACAAAAGGTTTTTATTTGCCACGGAATCAATAGTGCAAATTTGGTTCCATAAAAATCTGCCAAGTACACCTTAAACTTTTCAGAGTACGAGTGTTATTTCTTCTCCCACCACAGCTCCTGTCCCACCAGATGTCCTCTGTGGTCCAGCTGGCCTCGTCGTTCTATGCCTCCTAGGTCCACAGAGGAGCAGAGCTGCGCTGGGCTGAGGCGGCAGCAGCCCCAGGCCCTGGATGAGTCCTGTAACCTCTCTAAGCTTCAGTGTCCTCATCTGGAACTTGGGGCCAGTAAGACCTGCCTTTTCTGCTTTTAATGAAGCACTGCACAGGAAAGCTGTAAGATTAAAAAAAAGAAGAAGAAGAAGTGTGTTCTCTTAGTTCCTGGTACTAAAGCCCCAACCCCAAAGGCAGCCAAGAATACTCCTGCCTCAGGGCCTTTGCACTTGCTGTTCCCTGGGCCTGGAGGGCTCTTCCCAAGTAGAAGCAGCTGGATAGCTGGATAGCTGGATAGCTACAGAGAACTCTCTTGTACTTTACTTAGCCTCTGTTCTTTTCCTCTTTCTTTTTTCTTTCCTTTTTTTTTTAAGCCTTAGGTTATTACGGTTTGATCTCATGATTATAAAACAATTTAATTTTTAAAAATGTGTGGGGAGGGGCAGAAGGAGAGGGAGAAAATCTTAAGCAGACACCATGCTGAGCACAGAGCCTGATGTGGGGCTCAATCCCCAGACCCTGAGATCATGACCTGAGTTGAAATCAAGAGCCTGACACTTAACTCACTGAGCCACCCAGGTGCCCCACAGAACACTTTCCAAAATAAAGTTTTGGTACTATGTTTTCCGGGTTCCAAAACCAGTGACTGTGGTCATGTACTGAACCAACATTTCTAATCAATTCATGAAGACATGACGTCAGTCACGGATCCAAGCTATCCGATGTCGCCGTTTGTGCAGGGTGCTATTTAAATCGGGGTCCGGTAGTTAACTGGATGGGCACACAGTAACTCAGAGAAGCTGGGTCAGGAAACTGGAAGAGAGAATGTCATTTGCACCCCCTGCCCCGGGGCTGAGGGGAGGGAGCTCTTTTGAACCTGGAGCTCCAGCAGGAGCCGTGGGGCAGATGCTGTGGAGGCCTGCCTATCCCTTGCTTTCACCATTTTAGCACACACCAGCCTGCCTTCCAACTGGCAGAACCTGCATCTCTTTGCCTGCGGGCTTTTTCTAGCAGTGGAGCTGGCAGTTGCTCACCCACAGAGCAGGCCAAAAGTGGGGGGGGGGGGAGCTAATCTCTGCACCAGGAACACCACTCAGCCAATGGTGGAAAGGAGCTGTGTATAAATACCCCCACTCCCTCCCTTCCATGAGATAACTCTGAGGTGCATGTTCTAAACTGTAACCCCAAGCTCGTTGCTGGGATTTTAAGTCCTGGTTGCCCACAGTATTCCTTTTCTCAACCACGGGCCCCTTATTGGCTTCTTCTCTTCTCTCTCTTCCCGGCTCACCTACTGGCGTTTTCTAGGACGCCTCCCAGATATACAACTTACACTCGAATCCTTATCTCAGGCTGCACTTCCAGAAGAATCTTTGGGGGATGGTGGAGGGGCGGGAGAACTCATGGTGACTCACCAATGGTTGAAGCCAACTGGAAGCAAGAGGGTGTGGGAGCTCAATGTTGATGTTGGACAGGCCAAGCTCCTGGGACGGAGAGCAGATCTGGAGGGGTGGGGGGCGGGGGTGGGAGGGGGAGACTAACATGTCTCATGAAACCTACCTTCCAGTGAAGAGGGCAGAGAATAAACAGGCAATTGCAATTAGATGGGTTGGTTACAATGACCAGAAAGCACCGACTATGATGGGCTGTCCAGCTGGGAAGTCTGGACCATCCCCGGAAGAAAAAGAAATCAGTGCAGGTGTTTTAAGCAAGGGAGGGGATGAGAGCAGGTGGCATTGTAGAATGTAACCACAGCGTGAAACCTGGATTGGGTGAAGGCAAGGGAGGTGGCTAGGAGCTAGCTGCTCCAGTGAGGTTGGGGGGGAGAAGGCAGCCTGGGCTGGCGTGCAGGTGACGGTGGTGGGGGGAATGGAGGTGTGAAGGCCATGGAGGGGGCAAGGACAGCACTTGGAGATGGACTAAGGGGGAGGGTGGGGTGAGGGAGCACACTGTGGGTCCAGGGCTGGAATTGAGGGGGCCTGGGAGGTTGATGGTGCCAGACACTAAGATGGGGGGAAATGGGCAAGGAGCCGGTGTGCCGCCGGCTCGGGCAGAGGGAGTACACTTTGAGACACACTGAGTCCAAGGGTCCTGTGGGGCTGGCAGCGGAGGCAGTGGGGACGGGGAGGGGGGCGGCGGGACGGATGGCCCCGGAACGGATGGCCCCGGACGTCAGAGGCAATGCCTCCACCGAGCAGGATGTGTGGGAGCTGGGGGCGTGCTGAAGCCCCCCAGAGGAGAGCGAGAAGGGAGACAGCGCCCAGGGCGATGCTTGGGGAGCTGCCCAAGTGGTGGAGTTGGCAGAGAAGGCTGAGAAGGAGCAGCCGGCTCTGTGGGCGAGCGAAGTCGGAGAAAGACCAGGGGAGCTGCCATCAGGAGATGCCACGGGAAAACCACGGCCAACAGTCAGATGCCACCAGAAGGTCAGATGAGACAGGAGGAAAACGTTTGGTAGGGTCAGCATCAGGCCAGAAAAGTGACAGTCGAGTGACAAGAGGACACAACCTGATGTCTGGGTTGAGGTGTGAGAGGGGACAGGAGGGCAAGGAGACTCCAAGCATAGACAGCTCCTCTCAGAGGATGGGACTATGTCCCTTTGTTAACACACCACACCCAGCACACCCAATGGCCTTCCTGTGGGCTCTGTCCTGCCAAAAGGGGCCACAGCAGACTCCCCAGTCTCCAAATTGGAGGGGCGTCAGTCAGGGTGTCCATGAGGTCAGAGCTGGATGCCCCTCTTCCCAGCTCTGACCAGGCCCACTTACGCTTCTTTGGGTTTTTTGTTTTGTTTGTTTTTAAAGGTTTTATTTATTTATTTGAGAGAGCGCGAGACTGATAGGCAACATGCGCAGGGGAGGGGTAGAAGGAGAGGGAGAAACAGACTCACATCAGGAGTCTGTAACTGAGCAGGAAGCCTGATGTGGGGCTCGATCCCAGGACCCTGGGATCATTTCCTGAACTGAAGGTAGTCACTTAACCAACTGAGATACCCAGGTGCCCTCATTTCTCTGTTTTTTATTCTGGGCTCTGACAGTGGATATCGTTGGAAAACACTGTTCTCCTTCCCAGAAACATGGGAAAAGCCATCACTCTGGTCCTATTATCGATGGAGAAACTGAGGCCCAAGGAGGAGGAGATGCACCCAGCATCCTAGAGACCCAGCCACAGAGCTGGAATCTAACGCAGCCATGGGACTCCAACTTTGGCATTCTTTCTACAACCCCACGGTCCCTAGAAAGAAAAGGGCCATGTCCAAGCCAAAGCCAGGGTCACACAGAGCTGCTTTAGAGGCAGAGCTTGGCGGCCAGTGAAAACAGAGACAGACAGGAGAGTAAACACGAAAGGGCGTGCTGCCTGCAGCCTGTGCCAAGGAGGCGGCCCGCAGTGCAGGAACGGAGCCGCTTCCCCACAGCCAGGGCCTGCCCGGCTGCCCCTGCACTGGCCACAGAGTCACCCACCAGGCCCTGCCTGCTCCCCAGGCCACCTGGCCTTAGCCGGCTAGCCCACCGCACTGCAGGCTCCTTCCTTCTCCTGGCCTGCTCAGGCAAGCCCATGAATAGAACATTAAAGGCAAAACCTTCTAAAAGAAAAAGCAGCTCCCTGGTAGGAGTCGCCCCACTAAATGTCAAATACAGAGCAAGGCTTTCTGCCTCATATGCTTCTCACTAATGGAGGCACCTTAGCTTCCATAGCCCCATCATCCAATCGCCCTATAAATAAATCATTGAAAGAAGAATGCCAATTTTCCCCCCAGGGCCTCATGAATCTTTCTATATAACCATATGTAAAGGCCTCCTTCACTGTGTTGGCGCAGGTGCCCAGAGAAGGATGGCAAACTCTGCTAGGGCAATTTTAGAGGCAGAAGCAAACTTTCACACCATCTCAGTGGGCTGTGAGTTGGGAGCCTAGCTTTTTTCCTGACTTGGGGAAGACTTCTGCTCAATTTCCTTTTTTTTTTTTTTTTAAGATTTTATTTATTTATTTGACAGAGAGAGAGCACAAGCAAGGGGAGAGGCAGAGGCAGAAGGAGAGGCAGAGGGAGAGGCAGGCTTCTGGCAGAGCAGGAAGTCCAGTGTGGGACTCGATCCCAGGACCCTGGAACCATTACCTGAGCCAAAGGCAGACACCCAACCAACTGAGCCACCCGGGTGCCCCAAATTCTGCTCAATTTCCTGCAGCCCCACCCTGACGACGCTGCCACAGCCCTCTGGAATCAGCCCAGGAAGCTGCCAAGAGACCCCTCTGCAGGGTCTGCTCTGGCCCATTCCCTAGAGCCCACCCCTGCCCACCGCTGCGGGCAGAGCCACACACCAACTCATCAAGCTTGGCTCCCAGCTTTGCTAGCTCGTGGTGCAGAGCGCACCGGCCCACTCATTCCTGGAGGCCCCCCACTGACGAGCTCACCAGCCCACTGACGCCATGCCGCAAGGAGCAGGAGGTGGGGCACACGCACTTGGGGTGCCCCACTCTACAACAAGGGGCTTCAGGCACGCACACTTCCAGGGCCTGTTGCATGCTTGCCAGGTGTGTTTCTACAAATGTGCGCGCGCGCGCACACACTCACACACACATGCACCGTATTGTGCCAACCCTCTTGCCATGCCAGCACGGAGGCTGTTTGCTGTTTTGGATCCCAGCTTTGCTGACTGATGAGACAATGATCACAGGCTCAGAAGCCCCGGCTTATCTGTGAGATCAGACCCCCGAGTCACCGTGGTGGGGGTACCTCCTTGCTCAGAGGTGGGAGTGTGCCTTTCTACCTCCCAAGACCACCTAGACTCTAGGCCTTAACTCTTTTTTCTTTCTTTTCCAAACCCTAGGGAAAACTGGCCTCTGGAATTCAACCATGGCCGGAAGGGGGCAGAATTCCCTTCTGGAGGACAGGTCTGAGCTCTGCCGTTACAGTCCTGCTAACAAACTAGGGCTGGGTCATGGGAGCACCACCCCAGGGGTAAGGGGGAGAACTCCAGAGGTGGGGGGCAGGTATGGGTGGAGGGACCCGCTTCATCCAGCTTCAGCCACCCCATATCCTGGGGCTGTTGCTCTCCACACAAGCACCTGCCAGTCTGGGGTGCAGCTTTGTGAAGAGCAGGATGTGTGGGAGCTGGGGGCTCCCCTAGCCCAGAAGAGCAACATAGGGGGAAGGACCAGCCCCCAAATAAACCACGTCCCAGTCTTTCTCAAGGGCCTGAAAGCTGGAGGATGGGCTGGCCCACTGTCCCATCTCTGCAGTGAAGAAACCAGAGCAGGAGGGGAGGAGGCAGGAAGTGAGGGTGTGTCTGCCCAGATGCAGAGGTGGGGTAGGGAAGAAGAGGACAGGTGAGACCCTGGGGTCCTAGAGCCGCAGGGTCCCAGACAGAGACGCTCCTGGAGGTGCAGCAGAAGGGGAGCGCACATGGGAGCGACCAGAGCCAGAGCGCTCTGTAACAAGATACAAATGATTCAGCACCCCGCAAAACAAATGTCATGTAAATTCAAGGCAGATGGGCATGTGAGACAGTGGAGTTTAGGGGTTAAGAGAGCAAGCAAGCGAAAGAGTGTGGCGGCAGACGGATCGGGGATTGCATTCTGACTCAACAGTGTGCCAGCCGTGTGACCCAGGGCAAGGGACTTCATTTGTCTGTGCCTCAGTTTCCGTTATCTGTAGAGCAGGGACAAGTACAGACTGACCTCAAAGGGTGACCGCAGAGATGACAGGACATAAGGTATGGAGTACACTTAGCTTGGCGCATCGGTAATTAATTATAAGCAGGTATTGGTAGTCCACGGACGGTGACTGGCACGAGTGGGTCCTTGCTGCCCCTGTCTCCAGCGAGCGTCCATACCACCTCCTGGTGGGCTCAACCAGGCATGCTCAGAGATGCGACATGGCTTGGCTTTGCCCTAGTGATGGACACCAAGTCAGGGTGCCTCCTCTACCCAGTTCAAGGCATCCAGGGAGGTCCCTGCTCTTGGACCCCCAACCTTGGAACTGATGTCTTGCTAGGTGTTGTCCCAGGCCTGGGAAGTCCCTTCACCCTGAAGTCCCTGCCCCACTCCTCTTTCGGACTCACCTCTAGCCAGGGTGGCCTGGCCAGCGCACCCCGAGAAAGAGCTGCTTCCGGCATTCTGCGCGGAGGTCCTGCCTTCTGCCGTCCCTGGAGGCTCTGTTCCCGTTTCGCCAGCTATTTTGCTTCCTTGGCCATCTGTTCCCTCCCTGTCATCTCCTCTCTGCTTTCACCTTAACCACTACTTTGCTGCAGATGGTACCAAACAGATCCGTTCTTGACATCCTTCACGATGCCTGCCCCCTCCTTCTCCTCTCCAGCAAGTGAACTTCTGCTCTGTCCTTTTTCAGGCTGTGACTCCAAAGCTTAGAGCTGGATTCACCCCCACAAGCCTCCCTCCTCAGTCCCATCTGCTTTCAACTCGGCCACAGGTCAGGGGACAGACACCTACCCTTTCCCCTGCCTTTTCCTCTTCCTAATGAGACTTCCCCCTTTTCAGACTTGGCCAAGAACCTTCTCCTGGTGTCAAGTCCACCGTCTGCTCCACTTACCTACCTGGTGTTCACAAATAGTGCCCTTGAACCCCGCAGAGGGCTTGGGATCGGTGGCCTGAGACAGAGACCAGAAACTCCGGGCTACCTTCCCGCAGTGCAGGAGCCCGTGTGCCCACGCTGGGAGTTTGGGCCCTGAACGGTTTCTCTGTAGAAGATGGGCCTGAGCAGTGCAGCGAGGACTTGGCCGCATATCGGCGTGATGGGAATCGAACCAAAACACATTTGCTATGTGGTCTGAGCTTACAAGGGAAACAGTGCACTGCTTGCCTTGCTTTTATTCTGGCCCCTGGTGAGAAAATGTATGTATGGGCTTTATTGGGCAACTCTGCTTCTCCTCTTCTCTTGGTGTGTCCTGGTGCTCCCCTAAAATTCCTCCTCTCGGCTTCTCTCTTCTGGCATAAGAACCAGGAGCTTTGAGGAAAGCAGCAGTCCAGAGGCTCCCAATGAAAGAAGCGGTGTTTGATGACACTGGTCCCACCAGGCTGCATTCTCTGGGTAGGGCACAGTTAGGCGGGGAAGACTGAAATTTTGTTTCTGCGCTAGGATTAGGGATAAAAAAAGCCTCACATCTCAACCCTCCTGAGCAGGGCTCTTGTACTTCCCCTTTATACACAGCCTCTGCAGCAGGAAGAAGAGTGTCTTGGCTGTCCATGGAATATTCCTCCCTTCTCCACTGGAGCTAAAGAGGACCATGAAACGGACCGCTCCAAGAGGAGGGGCCTGTTGTCACCTGGCCACCTGAAGACTCTCAGGTCACCTAGGGAATCTCTGGATTCAAATCCACCAAGCACTGACGACCCCACGGTCCCTTCCTCCCGCTGCCTCCCCTTCACACAAAGGAGACCCACTCCAGCCACCAGGCCAGTCCATCTGGCTATGGAAACCAAAAGAACAAAAATGCTTCTTACTGGATTGCAGGCCTTAATCTAGCTCTTGCTGAATTATTCAGGGATGGCATTAACTTATAAATGAGTGTGTTTGACTGATTTTGTGGTTGATGTACAGATAAATTCTAATGAAAGACAGCTACAAGATTTTAAATTATTAATTAGACTGCCACTTAACAAAGCCTATTTGGCACTCTATTTCCTTGCTTAACAAGACAAAAACTTTAAGGATAGGTTCAGTATTAACCCAGAGGCTGTTGATTTGCATTCTGTTTTTATAGCTCTAAAAATGAAAACCATAGATCCTGACCTTAAGCAGGCCACTTCTGGCGAAGCAAAATCCCCAACAGGCTGCCCTTTCTTCTTGGATGGTGCTGGGGGGCTCCAGGCCTGGCTTGCCCTGCCTGCCTCTCATCTCTGACCAGAGGCTTGCTTTTTATATCCCTGGTTCTGCCAGGGTAGGCCAGGAGACGGAAAAGAGGGCAGGCAGCTGCTGAAGCCTTCAGCTCCCAGCACCGTCAGCAGCAGGATCCACTGAGGGCTCAGGCTGTTCTGGTTCACAGAGGTGCGGCTGTGGCCGGTAGAGTCCTTTCATTAAGAGACACAAGGCAGCACTCCTCCCCTCCAATTCCTAAAACGTCCTGCCAGGGACGTTGTACTTGCTGTACTAGTCCTTGCTGTACTAGGACAACCAGAAATCAGAGCGATGACCCTCATGATCACAGCCTACACTCACTCTGCCCAGACCACTGAGCCTCCTCACTCCACAAAGCACTCCATTGTCAAGACCATGAGCCCAGCCCTTTGCAGAAAAGTTAGAGGGTTTTTCTCGTCCACCTTACCTCCAGGATCTCGGGATGGCTGCTCTTTTTTCAAATCCAAATCGAGACTATGAAACTCTCTCAGGTCCAGGAGTCCACTCACAGGACTCTGCCCCTGATGGGCAGGGAAATTGCAATGAACATCTGAACCCATCCCTGTAACATTTTTTTGCTCGGAGCTTTTGGGAACAATTTGGGAAACAGAAACTTCAATGGCCACCTCCCTTGGCATGAGCCTTGGACATACCTTTGGCTTTGAGCACACACCTAGAATCCACACAGAGTATTTGAGTGTCCTGTATATGTGTGTAAAAGAAACAAGTCCTACAGATCAGGACCAGGGGCCGAGACAGAAGACTGTCCAGCAAAGGAGCAAAAATAAAGTCCTTTGTCCACACAATGTCCCAGCAGCAGGCTGTAGGCCACTGGAGCTCGGCCGAGCCCAGCAAAGGGCTTTTCTGCTCTGTTTTCCTCTGGCCAATCCAAGTGGTGAACCCCCATGACTGCCAAGCCTCCAGTAGCCACCTCTTAAACAGGCTAAGTGAGTCTCCTCCACCAGGAGAGGCCCCCAGAATGCACTGGGCTCATCCCGGGTTGGGTCTCTGGCTAGTGAGGATGGGAGAGAAAGGCTCCTGGAGTCCCCCTGGGCACTTAAGTCATGTAAATAAAGTACCTGGGCTGTTCTCTGGCTCATTTTTAACTACAAACTGCCAAAAGACAAGAGACCAAAAGGGAAATGGGATGTCAATTCCCTTCTATTATCTCCATCTCAGACCCAGCAACCCAGCTATGGCAGCCTCTTAAAACTGCCTATAGGAAGCCTTAGGCACCAGGGCAAGTGTGCACACTCCAGGCCCAAGCTTCTCAGACCCGGGCCTCAGCTCAGTTTTGTAAAGATCACCCTCTGTGTGCAGGCACTGACCACCACGGCCAGCTGCTGAAAGGGCTTTAAGTCCCGTTCTGCAGGGCTTTTCCAGAACCGGGGTGTATCAGTGAAGAGGTTTCTCCAACCAGCCAGAGAGACTTTTCCCCACACCACAGGAAAAGGTAGGCAGCGTCCCCCACCCCCCTCCAGCCTCCCCGCCCTGCCCTGACCCACGTGGAAGACACAAGTCACACACAAGTTTGTGGTTATTGACACGACGGGGCAACCGAGGCTCCCCGGTAGGCCTGAGCCAGCCGGGACCACCACACAGCCTTTACTGCTTCTAGAGAAAGCGCGGTTTCTTCCCCAACCTGTCCCACCTGCTTGTGGGGTCTCTCTCCTGACCACCACATCTGCTCCTCTCCACCCATCTTGAGGCTTCGCTTTCCATTCTTCCGCCACCTCCCCCTGCCCGTTTTCTCCTTCCCCATCCTACTGTGAGGTCAGAATCCTGTGCTTACGACACCTCGGTCTGTTGCCATGGAAACAGGGGCGGATTAAGGCAGGAGCGCGGAGCGCAGGGATCAGGGCCCTTAGCTACCTGAGCTCTCGCCTTAGCCGGCTCCCACAGGGCCCGGGCAGCCAGACGCAGCCGCCGCGGCTTGCGGGCCACTCGGCCCGGCCCAGAAACGATAGGGTCCCGACGGAGCGCCGCAGCTCGCCCAGACCAGGGAGGGGAGGGAGGCAGACGCAGAGGCCGGGGCAGCTGGAGACCGGGTTTGCGGGCTCCCGGCGTGGTCACCTGCCCTCCCTGGGCCCCGGGGACAGCTCCCCGCGCGGCAGCCACGTGGGGGCGCGGCGGGACTTCCCCAGCACCCGCGCCAACTTTGCAGCGCTCTGCAATGAGCCGGGCTGCGGGGGAAAGGCGGGCCAGGGGGAGGGTGGTTGTGGTTAGGTGGTCGCGGGGCCAGCTCTCCTCAAGTTGAGCCTGGCACCTGCCGCGCACGGAGCGGGTACGGTCCCCGCCTTCCCATCTCGCTGCTCCAGGCATAAGGAAAGTTTGAAGAATAGGACGGCAGGCGCTAGCCACCTCCCCTGGGCTGCTGGGTGCCCAGAGCCCGTCCCTGAGGACCAAAGCAGGACTGCAGGGAAGGTGCCCACGTCCCGGCCCCGCCTGAGAAGCGAGGGCGCGCAGTGAGCGCCCGGGCGGCGCGGGGACTGACCGCTGGCCGCCCTGGAGCCCGGGCCGAACCCGGCCCCGCCAAAGCGGCAGAACTGGCAGCATGTGCCCACGCAGCGGAAGGAGCCTACGACTGCAAAACTTTATAATGGCAAAGCAAAGGTCCCAGAAGGCCGGCTCCCCTTCCATCATGGGTAGCTCACAATGGTCTCGAAATGACCTCGCCGAGCCAGATCCCTAGGCCTGGCCGCTTGATCCATGGCGCAAATCCCGTGTCTCGCAACCGGCCGCCGGCAGGGGCTGAGTTCCAGCAGCAAACCCTCCGCAGGTGCGTCCCAGCAAAGCCCGCCAGCCCGCCAGCCGCTGCTTCCCGGGCCAGGAGCTCGGGCGCCGGAGAGCGCTCGGGTGGCTCCCGGGCTCGAGGCTCGGCCGCGTGTGCACTCAACTCCAACTTGCCCCTTCCGCTCCAACTCACCTTTTCGAAGCATGTTGGCCGCGGGGCCGCCACTCGGAGGTCGGCCTAGGCGCGCTCCCTGCCGGAGTCAGGATTCAAATCCTTGGGCGCCGGCTACAGCTAATCCGAGCGCGTCGAGGCGGGGGCAAGCCGGGGATCCGCTTGTGCCCGGCAGCCCGGCCCCTCAGGGGCATGGTGAACCCGAGCCCAGCGCCGAGGGCACCGGCGCCCACTAGCAACCGCGGCTCTGCCTGGCAGCCCGGCGCGCTCGTTCAGCCCCGGGACAAGCGGCTTGCTCCGCGGAGCCGGCGGCCTGCTTCTGCAGCCCCGAGCTCTTTGCAGGCGGTTTTGAGAGGGGACGCCGCCCCCCGGCCGCCCGGCCGCCGGGTCGCGGCCCCCTCCTCTCCGCCCCCTCGGGCAGCCGCCGCCGCGGCTGCTGCAAAAGGGCGCTCGCACGCACCCCCGAGCTCCGGGGAAAGCGCCCGGCGCGCGTTTGCAGGACCCAGCGATCGGCCGAGCGGGGCGCCTCCCTTCCTCCCCCACCCCCCGGCTTTCCCCACCTTTTCTCCTCCCTCCCTCCCTCCCTCGCTCGCTAGCTCCCTCCCTCTCGCTCCGCTCCCCGCCCCCGCTCACGGAGCGCCTCCCATACAAAATTTATGAAAGTGCTCTCAGCTCGCGGTGCCGAGCTCCGTCCTATTCCCAGGGCAGCGGCGCTCAGCCGCGCGGCGCCGCCTCCCGAGGTGTTTTCGCTGCGCCCGCCCCTAGGGACGATCCTTGGCCCGCGTCTGTCCAAGTACCTGCCCCAGGCCCTGGGCGGCCGTCGGGCCACTCGAAAGCCCCTTCTCGGCCCCGCGGGCTTCCCGGAGCTCGCGCCCGCAGCCCAACCCCCGTCCGCTCGCCCTTCGCGGCTGGAGGTCACAGAGAGGAGAGGCTGGAAGCGTGCGCTCTGCCCACCGGCTGGGACGGGAGGACTGCCACCCAGAGACCCCGATCACAAGTCTGCACCCCTGCCCATATCCTCTCTAGGCGACTTCGCTTCCTTCTTGGAGGCTCGACGGCTCCTCCCCGCCCAGGACAGCTCCGGGAAACCCAGCCGCCTCGCAACCCGCGTCCCAGGATACTATTCTTTTGGGGGGTAGGTGTGGCGCGCCCCCAGACTGGTCTAGTCCACGCAGCAAGCATTCAGGGAGGCCCAGTTCCAAATTCTAGAGTGAGGGAGGGACCAGTGTGGGGCTCAGGTGGGCTATCCCCGCCTGGGGGGGGGGGGTGTCCCCGATCTCCTTCGGTCTACACCGACCGCGCCCAGGGCTTCCAGGAAAATGGAGGAGGCACCGCCTAGAAAGCAGGTCCCGCAGGGGGCCAGTTGGGCTAATAAGGTTCAGGCCAGGCGAGATCCTGGGTGGAGGCGGCACCCCCTACTGGCCTGGGATAAGAGGGGTCCTGGGAAAGGAAGAAGAGGGGGCTAAGTCACTCATTCAAACAGCATTTACTGAGGGTCAATTCGTGGGGCATTACTATTCCTAGAGATTCAGCCAGTGAAAAAGACAAGGTCCCTGCGTTCAATGGCACCAAGGCTCTGGGTTTCCACCAACTACATAGGCATGTAACCACAAGAGCTTAGGGCACAGTTGGGGAAGAAAGACCCACAAGGCATCTTAGAATGTGACAGGAGGAGAAAGAAAGTGTTGGGGGGCTCTGCTAGCTCTGTGAGGGGAGTGAAGGTGAAGGATGATCAAGGAAGCCTTCATCAAAGGGATGCCATTTAGGTTGGGGCTTGAGGGCTGAGTTATCAGTCTGAGAAGGAAAAAGGGCATTCCAGGCAGGAGAAAAGGTACACAGGCTTGAAGGTGAAAAAGTAACCTTGTTCTGATGATTAAGAAGATTGGTCCATCTTGGGATGGAACTGGAGTTGGGGTATTCTCTCTCTTAGCCTTGACCAGCTGCAGGGCTGGACTTGGCCCCACACCCTGCCAGGCATTAAAGCTTGTCTCAAGGCCCTGGGCTCTCCATGAGCGAACTGAGGCCCAGTGAGGTTGAACAACTTGCTCCATATCATAAAGCAGATCGGTGCCAAAGTGTAGGCCTTAATCGGGGTCTGCTAATCCTCCTTCCCGCCCCCTGAGCTGCCTCCCCATGACCCCCCTGCCCCACAAACTCCAGCATCTCAGACGAAGTTGGCTGGGGCTGGGCGTGAGTGTGAGAAGCACAGTTATTTCGGGCCTCAGGAGGGCTGGGTGCTGCTTTGGAGTCCAGCCAGGGGGTGGGGGTGACTAGAGGCGGGTGTTGTGGTATAATGTGGGAGTGCGCTGTGCCCGCCTTCTTGTCAGGCAGTAATTACTCAGCCTGCTGAGTAACTCAGGCAGGGAGACCCCCCACCAACAGATGGAGGTGTTCTTGGCCCAAGCTGAAAGACAGCCCCCAATGTCCTTCACTGCAGTTACCTTAGGAGACATGCTCGCATCTGCCCTTGATGTCTAGTTCCCCTAGACATCACCTGGTTTCCTAATGGGTGCTAGGGCAGCTCATTCAGGACAAGAGGCTATGGGGCGATGTAAGAGGGTGAGGGCCTTCAATCATCCACAGGCCCCATTCTGCCCAGAGAAAGGCTCCAAGGGATGTGGGATCTGCTAGGGAAATGCCACTACTCTCCTGGAGTCAATCTCCCCCACCCCCGTGGATCTCACAGCTGCAGCCAGAGTTAAAGTTGTCCTCGGGCTGGGCCTTAGTGTCCTGAAGGGGGAGGGGCTGAACTCAGGGGATCCCTGGAATTGAGATCTTGCACCTTGGGAGTCCAAAGAACCCAGGGGAGATGGGAAATTCATGCTGAGCTCTTATCAAGGCAAGAGGGGTATTCCTGGGACCCATATTGGCCACAGCCTGGTCCAAAGCTATGACTGTCCTAAGAGTATCAGTCAGTGGCCTGGGGGGCAGAGCACTGACCCCTTCTGGTCCTCCCCTTGGCTGCTCAGTCTCAGCCAGCCCATACATCCTTTCTCTCTGGGCAGCTACCCAGGCAGGTCTGTCCCTGGCTGCTTGTTTTTCACTTCTCCCTGTACCTTAATTAGGAGTTTCCAAGCAAGGAGGGCCTCCAGGGGAGCCCCAGGCCACAGAGCTACCTTAAAGAGCCAGCTGTGCTCACATCACCACCTCTGAGAGAGGAAGGTGGTGCCAGAGGGCTGGATAGGCAAACAGCCCTGGGGGACTATTGCTGTATGGGGCAAGACCTTGCTAAGGGCCAGTCCTGCAGGTACTCTGATCTTCCAAAGGTCAAGGCCATCTCACTGGCTGCTTATGCCTTCCCTTTGGGATCCCAGGAGCCCAGGCCTGATCAAGAGAAAGGCTATCTAGACCTGAGAGGCAGCCGAGGCAGGGAAAAGGGTAGATTGGTTTAGGCGACTGGATTCCTTGGACTGCTCCCCGCACCCCCAAGCCCTGCCCCAGGAAAGCACCCTCTGGCTGGGGCCTTCCCTTGGTAGCAGTTTTTCACATGGGAAACCTTCCAGCATTCTGCACTGTTGGTCCTAAAGGTAAGGGCACCCTGGCGCTCCAAAAACCCCAGGACTCAGCTTGGAGCTGGGCTGATGGGAGCTGAGTTCTGTCTTGTTTGGGCAGTGGGGTCCTCTGAGGTATGGAATTTGGCTCTACCTACAGGGCCTCCACTGCTTACCAGGAGGGGAGACTGAGAGGAGCAAAAGGGATACGGGGCGGTGGCGGGGGTGGTGTCCCATCACAAGACTTGGTCCACAGAATTTGGGCAGGGAGTCGGCAAAAGGGGAGCACTGGTCCGGGAGTTCCAGGTCTGGAAAACCGGGAGCGGAGGAGCAGTCTGGAACGTCGAGAGGGTGTAACTGCAATTGGTACTGGACTGCTAGGGGAGGCGGAGAGCCCGGCCCCTGCGGGCTTGGGGGCGGGGTGGGGACCGCGGTAGCCCCACCCCTACGGTCTCCTTCCTGGTCCCCGCCCAGCAAATCCCCGCCCCTCGCTTGCGACCGGCGGTCGATCGCAAGGTCTGAGTTCTCGGCATTCTTCTAGCGCTGCCTTTTTGGTCTCCATGTGGACAGGCCAGTGATGGCGGCGCTGGCGGAGTCCGGGACGGCGGAGCCGGGCAGCCGAAACGGCACTGGTAGAGGTGGGTGCTACTACGCTGCGGCCTCCGGACCTCGCATCGCGAGTCAGGGCTCCCAAGTCAGGGACAGCACCTTCCCCCGCTAACAGCGGCGGCCTTTCTCCGCCAGACCCGGAGGGCCCCGCCGTCACTTGCTCCGGCGGCTTTCGCTGGAGCGCCGAGGGACCAGTTTTCCTTTTGCAGCCTTAGGGCGCGATCCGGAGCAGCTCTTCCTAGGAGCTTGTAATCCTCAAGCCGGAAACGCTGCCCGCTCCCTTGCCTTGGCTGGTACGGGAGGAGTCACGGATAAAGCGGACCCGATGGGGAAGGAAAGAGCCAGGCGCGCTGCAGCGGCCATTCCACAAGTGGGCCCTCGGGGAATGCCTCCAGGAAAGAGGCACAGGGTTTCATTCACCCGGCACTTACTGAGTGCTTACTGACTGCGAGGCCTCTGCTGGGTGCTGGGACTACACAACAGCCTTGCCCTCAGGGCTCTCGTCTACCCGGGAATACTGATGTAAACATAAGATCACAGACACGTGATAAAGGAGGAGGCGCCTACTAGTCCCGAGGACAAACTGAGCTACTAAAACCAGCAGCTCCTACATCCCAACGACCACAGGGGACTTGCCCTGTCAGAGGAGCTTCTGTGAGGGGCCCAGGATTCTGGGCTGTTTGTTCCAAGGTCTTTGAAACAAATGAACAAAAACTATGGCCGTGGTAACATTCAAATATGGTCTCACGATCCCAGCCTGCCATGCTAATTCTCCACCGCACCATCATCAACTACCATCATCTGCCCACAGGCAGAGAGTGAAGGGTTCTGTCTGGGAGGATCCCTCCCATGGTAGTAAAGGGCCCTAGCAGAAGTCCTGGCACAAAGTGCAGGTGCAATAAATATTTGTTCAGTAAATTAATTTCTTGTTAACTTATCACATTCCCAAACTCTCCTGAAGAGATAATAGGGTTGAGCTAAGCTGAATTGTGGGGAATAGGAAGCAAATTAAGGGTTGCAGCTTTGCTAATGGGCTACAGTGTTTTCTCCTTTAATCAAGTTGTAATTTGTATACCTGCATTTGCCCCTGCTAGACTACTAGCCCCTAAAGGGTGGAGTCACTTCTCTATCCTTACCTGTTTGCCTGCAGTCCTAACTAGAGTGTGTTCTTTTATTTTTCCTGCGGTGGAACAGTGAGACTAAGGAAGCTGTTAAGTCAGTTAAATGTTTGGTTTTTATTTCCCTTTTAAACGAGGAGAGGGAAGAGTGTAGAGATTCACCACTGTAGACAGAGTCAGTGGGACTTGAGTAAAGAGGGCAGTCTTTTAAGTCAGTACTTAATAAGTTTGCTTATAGACAGCATATCTAGGACCTCAGAACTTCAAAGTGTTCTCAGGGACTTGGATGAGGGGTTGGGCACGGGGGAGGACGTTTTCCCAGACTGCTGGGCTCTTGGGTTTTCCTCAGAGTTGTTCTTTACCAAGGAGCCGTTGTTTGGACTCAGTTCAGTCCCCAAAGGTAAGGGATGGGGTTTACCTAACTCAGGGGCTCAAATCTTTGATTCCCAGTAATCTCTCAACATGGAGGCTAATTATGCAGATCTCTTTCAGGCTTAATGGGTTGTCTTTCCAGCTTCAGAATGGACTCAGTGAGGAAGAAAGCTGAGCCAAGCCCCTTGGCATCTGGGTTCTGGGCCTGAAACTTGGGTGATGTTAAGGACTTAACTGGTTCTCTTTTAGGCCAGGTGCCAACTCAGTCCTTTCATTTGTCCTAGGTCGAGCCCCTAGGGGCCGCTTGGCCAATCAGATCCCCCCTGAGATCCTGAACAACCCCCAGCTGCAGGCAGCCATTCAGGTCCTGCCTTCCAACTATAACTTTGAGATTCCCAAGACCATCTGGAGGATTCAGCAGGCCCAGGCCAAAAAGGGTGAGCCCCCAAGTTTTGAGATGGAGTATGGGTGAAGAGGTTGCCTGGCTCTGTCAGGGACAGTATTCCCATCCCAGGATTTTCCTAGACCTCTGCTCTCATGTCATCGCTCTGTCTTTCAGTGGCCTTGCAAATGCCTGAGGGCCTTCTCCTCTTTGCCTGCACCATTGTGGATATCTTGGAAAGGTGAGGCTTGGGGCACTGAAGAAGAAGCTAAGCCAAGACCTTCCCCATGCCCATTATATCTCTTCCTATTGACATTTTTTCCTTCTGGACCTTGGCCTTACCCTGCCCCCTTCCACAAGCATACATGCACAAGGGGAAAAAGTCAAAACTAAACTCCCAGCCTGCTGAGATCCCAGCCTGTCTGGCTTGTCTTGTCTGTATAAATCTCTTTTTCCTCTAAAATATTTAAGTGGGGGAGGGGGTGCAGCAGGGGAGTGGGGAGATGAGTTGTTTCCAGTATCTTCAAAGCTGGGCCTAGAGCAGGTGGTGGGCCTGAGGAGGAACTTAAGAATCCTCAGAGCTGACCTGGAATGAGTTGGGTTGTCAGCATCAGGTCTAGCCAAGGGGAACCTTTTTCTCCCACACACTTGGGGGAACAGGGCAAGGAGGGGCTTGGTGGGGGAGAAGTGTCTAGGAGACGGTATTCAGTTCCTCTCCCCTCTCTGTTTAAGTTTCTTCCTTACAATGAGCCATCCTGGGGCTGGGGGTGGGGAGTTCTCAGCCATCTGGAACCAGCACAGGAACAGGGAGGGAGAATGGGGAAAGGGGAGGTCATCTCGTGATGGGAACCTCCCACTTCCCTGCTGCTGCCCTCCCCCACTCCGCTTCTCATCCACTGCCACAGACTCACTTCCCAGCTCCCACCCTCTTGCCCCTTGGGGATGCTCTCTGGGGCTCAGGCCAATTTGCATACATTTTAATCTATAAAAAATTAAGTGCTCTGGCTGACTCAGACGCCTGGGCTGCATTTTAAGGAGTTGAATAATCTGCTTCTGTGCACAGACTGATTTGGGGAAGGGGGAGGAGGAGCGGCTGCTGACTGACAGCAGCTCAGCTTTCCCCAGCCCACCTCCAGGAGAGAGATGGGGAGACCCTAGTTGCCAAGCCAGGCCCTATGGCCCAGGGGTGCATCTCTCAAGGAAGAGCTGGTCCTCTAGCACCATGCCCCTGGTGAATTTGGGGAGTGCGGGGTCTTCCCCACCCACCCCTGTCCCCCAGTGATTCAGGCCTGGCAGCAGATCCTATGGCAATGTGTTGGCCAGAGCCCACTCTTTCTGACGCATGAGGTGTGTGGGTGGTGCCATGTGCTATGGGGGAGCCGTTCGTGGGTCCCCCCCACCCTGGGTGCAGAGGGCCCTAACTAAGGGTGGGGAGGTAGCAGGGGGTCTGGGTGACAGGGAGGCTGTGTGTATCCCTACACGCATACCCACGCACGCTGCAGCGTCAAAGCATGGGAGTGGGCGCCTCTGCATGTGTGTGCATGCTCCTTGCTCTGGGGGATGAGCCAGGGCGTCAGAGCCCCCGTATCCGACCCTGTGTCTGCCCAGCTGAGGGGTGGGGTCCTTCTTGAAGTCTGGGCTTGGATGAAGAAACCTGGGTGCTACAGAGACCATCCTCATACCGCTCCAGTTCCAGGAGCTGCTGCCAGGACCGGGGGATGTGGCAGCTGGGCCCCTCCTACTCTTTGTTGGCAGAAGTGGCAGCTGCCAGCCCCAGTGAGAGGGGCTGCCTCTCCCAGGGAGAGGAGCTGGGCCCTGAGATATCCTCACAGGGGTAGGTCTCTCTCCCACCTCACCCTGGTGTCACCGTCTCGTTGTCCCCCTCCACGTTCCCTCCCCTGCACAGGTTCACAGAGGCCGAAGTGATGGTGATGGGCGATGTGACCTATGGGGCTTGCTGTGTGGATGACTTTACGGCCAGGGCCCTGGGAGCTGACTTCCTGGTGCACTATGGCCACAGCTGCCTGGGTATGGTGGGCAGGGATCCTGGCAGGGAGGCAGGGAGGCAGGACTGCGTGCTAATTCCCCCATCACGGTGCCTTCTTGTCCTGCTTGCAGGCAGGAGGTCCCTCCCAGTTTCTGGGATGGCTTTGGCCTTCCTGCTCTGCAGGTGGATCTTTCCTTTGGGTTTGGTTGCCTTGGAAACAACGTTGCTGTCCCAGATGTGGGTGTTTGAAAGGCTGTTGGTGGTAGAGCCCCGGCCGAGGGGTGGAAAAGGAGCTTCTAAGGGAACCTATCACTGTGTCCCTCCCCTCCCCCCCCCCCCTCCTGCTCACTCCTTGTATCCCTAGGCTGAAGCCACTGGTCCTGGCTGCTCAGAGACCTTGGCCCAGGCAGGCCCCCTGCGCCTCTGGCCTTCCAAAACAGTCTCCTGAATTCTTTTCTCTTCCCAGTTCCCATGGACACCTCGGCCCGAGACTTCCGGGTACTGTATGTCTTTGTGGACATCCGGATAGATACTACCCACTTCCTGGATTCTATCCGCCTCACCTTTCCCCCAGCTACTTCCCTTGCCCTGGTCAGCACCATTCAGTTTGTGTCGACCTTGCAGGTAAGTGAACAGATAGGCATCCAGCCTCCGGGCTCTTCCTGGGGCCCATGTTAGGTGCTCCGGCTGGTCCTCTGGCCCTGGCTCTCCCTCCTCACCCACTTGCTTCCCTTCCCTCCTCATTCCTCCAGGCAGCTGCCCAGGAGCTGAGAGCTGAGTACCGTGTGAGTGTCCCACAGTGCAAGCCCCTGTCCCCTGGAGAGATCCTGGGCTGCACGGCTCCCCAGCTGCCCAGAGAGGTGGAGGCTGTTGTGTAAGTGAAAGATGAGGGGCCAGTTGGAGAGACATAAGAAATGCACTTAGAAGGGATCGGGAGGTTCATTGTGTAGGAAAGGAAGCTGAGTCTCAAGCTCTTTTTTAACTGTTTGCTCAAGGTCACCCTGCAAAAGGGGGACCGAATAGGGTTGCAGGTGGCCTGTCTCCCTCTCAGGTGCTCTGTCCACCATGTAAGAGGCTATGCCCAGGCTGGGGCAGGAATCAGAGGGCTTCATGGGGTGGGGAGTGGGGGTGAGGGTGGGCTAGAATTGGTGGGAATATAATTGGAGAAGATGGATGGGCACGCCCAGACTGCAGCCCCGTTAATTTAGCATCCGGACAGCTAACAAGCAGGAGCAGCATGTCTCCTGCCGCCTAATTATTTTAGGTAATGGAAATGCTTAATGTTGTGTGAATGCAGCCAGCCTCAGAGCCCATAGCTCCCCCGGCTGGGACTAGGGAGGGGAGCGCCATTCCTAGCTAATGGCAGGGAAAGCGGGAGGGGCACTCCCCTGACTCAGCCCCGCCTCTGGGGCTGTAGATGCTGGTCCCACAGGGCCTGCTGCTCCCACGCAGGACAGCCCTGCTCCCGAAGGGGCATTGCCCCTCTGCCTGTGCCCACATGATTCTGAGCCTGTAGGTGCCTACCACTGGGGGCTTCAAGGTGTTGTGTTGGAGGGAGAGACACCCTGAATGTGGGGCATTCATCACAAAGATCAGTGTGGTCTCCAAGAAGGAACTGCATTCGTGATTGTCCTCTATGCTCTGCCTTCTCTGTGGACTGGGAAGCTCCTTTTAGGGATAGGCTTGATAGAGCCTGGTGGTTAAGCCTAGAGACAAGTCCTAGATCTACTGCTTAATAGCTGTGTGACTGGGCAAATTCCTTAACATCCCTGAACAGCAGCTGTATCTATTGTAAAATGGGGATACCCTAGGTACCTCGGAGGACTGTTTGAGGGTCTGAGTGTGAAGTCCTACATGGCAAGTTCTTATTCCGGGCCTTGGTGCACAGAAGACACAAATCCAGTAAAGAGTAGTTGTTACAACTCAGTAAGAGGACCTGAGAGCCAGTTTGGGGAGAGAGAGCCATTGTAGACCCTGAAACTTCATTTACAACATCGATGACATGTTGAACCCTATTTGCCATGTCTGTGTTGAGCTAGGTAAGGAACTGTCCCGACATCTCCAAGGTAGGATCTCTAGAGCCCTGAGCAGCCTTCCCGTGGCCATGGCTGCCCTTTTACCCTTCCCCCAGAAGTCTGGGGTGAGGAGCAGTTCTCAGATTCTGCATTACATAACTAGAAGGGCCTTATTCTCATCCAGTTCAAACTCCTTATTTTGCACATGAGAAAACCAAGGCCTCAGGAGGCGGAATGTTGACTTAGGCCAGTGTGTCCCCCCCCCCCCCCCCCCAGCAGCAGCACATTCAGCCAGGAGCTCAGTCTGGACCTCCAAGCCAGCGCCCACCTTTTCTGCTGCCTCACCGTACCCCACATGTATCATCCCCTGTCTGTCTGCTGCAGATATCTTGGAGACGGCCGTTTCCATCTGGAGTCTGTCATGATTGCCAACCCTGGTGTCCCCGCTTACCGGTATGGGCTGAGCTGGGCTGACCAGCTAGGGAGAGGGTGGGATTTCCCTGCCACTGAAGCCCTCAACTGGCCGAAACATCCTCATTCCCTGGCCCCTTGAGAGCCAACAGCTCTAAGCACCCAAGGTACTTGGGTCCTGAATCCGGGCATCAGACCCAGAGCTGCTGCTGCGCAGTACCCACCCACCCCACACTGGGATTCATACCGAGATTCTAAACCCCCCTCCTACTTTTGCCTGCTCCAGCTGTGGGACTGAGCTTTCTAATGACGATCTCTGCTCTCTTCCTAATTACCTGCATGGAGCGTAAAGATTCAGGAGACCAAGGGACTGGATCAGGGAGCTGTGGGTACAACAGGTACCCTGAGTGGCTGTCACCATAACCTTTATAGCTTCTTTTCAGATATGACCCATACAGCAAAGTCCTATCCAGAGAACACTATGACCACCAGCGCATGCAAGCCAACCGCCAAGAAGCCATAGCCACAGCCCGCTCAGCTAAATCCTGGGGCCTTATCCTGGGCACTTTGGGCCGCCAGGGCAGCCCCAAAATTCTGGAGGTCAGAGGGCTTGGGATGGCCTCTGGAGGAGGGGACTGATTAGAAACTCAGCTGGGACAATTAGTAGACTTAAGGGATTTTGACTTGGTTGCTTGACCACGGTGACCTGAGCTTGGCCTCCGTCTTCCAGCAGCACCTGGAATCTCGGCTCCAAGCCTTAGGACTTCCCTTCCTGAGGCTGTTGCTCTCTGAGATCTTCCCCAGCAAGCTTAACCTACTTCCTGAAGTGGATGTGTAAGTTTCCTCACCTTACCTCTCTAGCGATGACTCTAAGGAAGCTTCCTTAGATCAGTGTCCTGCTCAGCACATATTGAAGGCTGGAGTGTGGGGATTGCTTCCATGAATGTTCATGGTTACAGAGCCCTCATTCAGCAGGGGCTGCTCTTGGCTAGGGGTCTCACCCATTTCAGTTTGGGGGCTCACAGGCAACTGTAACATCACAGTCATTCTTTTGAGGGGTGGTTGGCATCTGCAGTGTACTGGAACTAAACTAAATTTGATTCTGGAGATAAGATCACAGATAAGCTGCCCAGGCCCTGCCCTCAGAGAGCTCGCAGAGGGCTCTCTCAGGAAACGAGAAAATCAACAGCTATAGTGTTATTCTGAACGGTAGTACGTGACTGTCTTTACTCTAGAATTAATAGTAAGCATTCATTGGGTGTGTTGGGGACAAGTCATGTTTTTCAGCATGCTGCCCAGGGGAGGACCACCTTCCCCACCCCCACCCTTGGGTCTGACCTTCCCTTCCCTTCCCAGGTGGGTGCAGGTAGCATGTCCGCGCCTTTCCATTGATTGGGGCACAGCCTTCCCCAAGCCACTGCTGACACCCTATGAGGTAACCCTGCGTTTTGAAAATACCTGAGAGAGAGTGGGCTTTGCACCTGGTTCTGTCCAGGGAGGGATCTGCAGTGGGGTGGGCAGCACTTATTACAGCTGACTCATTTCTTAGCTGTGTGGCCTTGGGCAAGTCCCTTAACCTGTCAGAGCCTCACATTTCCTTTCTGTGGTATGGGGACAATAGGACCTCCACAGGCCATCGTGAAGATTGAATTAATTAATCCTGCCCAGAAAAAGTTGGCAGTTGTTGTCCGGGTGTCCTCCCCTAGGCAGTGGTGGCCCTGAGGGACATTTCCTGGCAGCAGCCCTACCCTATGGACTTCTACGCCGGCAGCTCCTTGGGGCCGTGGACAGTCAACCACGGACGGAACCGGCCCCCCCAGGCTCTGAGCCCGCTGGCATTGGAGAAGGTAGGCCTAGACTTGCAAGCTGGGAGGAGAGAGACCAAAGGCGCGGCCTCGCCTGGCCGCCTCCCTAGCGACGCGAGTCGAGGTCGCCGCCGTGAGGCCGCTACGGGAAATGCACGGGAGTAGGGTGGAGGACTTCGCAGAATGGAGACCCTGAGCAGAGTCTGCCATCCTCCGATGCAGGAGAAGTCCGCGCAGCCCTCTCCAGACGCGGCTTGCGACGGCTGTAGCTGCGGAGACGAAAAGGGAGCAACGAGCGCTCGTTGAGCCCTTCCTTGGTCTCAGGTATCCGCCCCTGCTTGGGCCACGCCTTACCACCTCCGGTTGTTATGGGAACACCCCGCTCGCGCAGAGGCCCGCCTTCGGGGTGGGGCCGGCATTTGGTCCCACCCCTCGCGTATTCGATTTCCGCTCGGGGAAAGGCTGTTTCCGGTCCCTGGCGCTTGCCTGGCAAAATGGCGGCGCGGCCACCGCTGAGGGTGTTAGCCCTGGCCGGCTTCCGGCAGAGCGAGCGGGGCTTCCGCGAGAAGACGGGAGCGCTGAGGAAGGCGCTGCGGGGCCGCGCCGAACTCGTGTGCCTCAGCGGCCCGCACCTGGTCGCGGATGCTGCGGGCCCCGAGGGCGCCGGGCCGGACTCCGGTGAGACGGGCCGTGTCCGGGAAATGCAGTCTGAGTCTTTTATCTGGCCTCGTTTCCGTAACTCCTTTCAGCATACCCCCACGCCACCTGCTCACCTCTTTCCTCTTCATTTCTTCCATCCCAGCCTCCCAGGCCTCCACCATGATCAGGCTTCCCTGCCTTGCCATGCCACTCTGCTCTCCACCTCATTACCCCCAGATTCTCATCTTCGGCCGCCTCTTCGCTAGTTGTCAGCCCCAACCCACCCTCCCTCCCGTTTTCATTTCTCATGCCCTAGATACTCGCTTGCCCTAACCCCATCCTTTCCCCATATCGCTGTAGAGCCCTGCCTTCCGGAGGAGCAGCCCCGAGGTTGGTGGTTTTCAGAACAGGAGGCAGACGTTTTCAACGCCCTGAGCCAGTCCACAGTATGCAGAGGTCTGGAGGAAGCCTTGGGAACCGTGGCACAGGCAGTGAAGAAACTGGGGCCTTTTGATGGGCTCCTTGGTTTCAGCCAGGGGGCCGCGCTGGCAGCCGTCGTGTGTGCCCTTGGCCAAGCTGGCGATCCCCGCTTCCCCTTGCCAAGATTTATCATCCTGGTATCTGGTTTCTGTCCCCGAGGCCTTGGACTCAAGGAACCCATCCTGGAGTGCCCCTTGTTACTGCCTTCACTACACGTTTTTGGGGACACTGACTGCGTCATCCCCTCTGAGGAAAGTATGCAGCTGGCCAGCCGATTCACCGGAGCCGTCACCCTCATCCACTCCGGTGGCCACTTCATTCCAGCAGCTGCGTCCCAGCGTCAGGCCTACCTCAAGTTCTTGGACCAGTTTGCAGCCTGAAAGATGAACAAATGGCTCTGCCCCTACTTTCCCCACCCCGACATGACCTCGGGGCAGCCTCTGTAATCCAGTCGGGAAATCCTTTCCCCCCCACCTCCCCTGGGAGCTCAGCTGCTGTCAGTGTTCCTCATCATCACCAATTAAGAGACAAGTATCAATTCTGAGACTCAGCTTATTCTAAGCCCAGCTATACACTCAAGAAAAAAGGGATCAGTCCAGTTTAAAAAAATAAAAAAAATTTAAAAAATTAAAAAAAAAAAAAGGATCAGAAGGCCTTAGCGGAGCTTGGCATCTGCTACTGAAACATGAAAAAGGCCAGTGGACCCCTGGATAAGTGGAGGGTGAAATGGGAACGTGGGGGCTGATGCCGCTGTGACTGCTGCGTAATAAAGTGCTGGTGGCAATTTTGAGCATCTTTTTTCCTCCTACACACAGGAAAGCCAGTTTGTGACAGAAGTCCGGATTCCTGGCATCCACACAGCTTCCAGGGCAGCCCCAGGAGGGAAGGAAGTGTTTCTAGTTACGAACCCCCCAGGACAAGCTCATGTGTACCCACATTTGGTAGAAATCTCAAGTCCCAAGCGGAAGGAAAGGAGGCCTTGGTGGCAGAGTTGGAAGAATTTTACATTTGAGAAGTTCTAGGAAGAGATCGCCGGGCAAGGTGCTACCTGGGCTCCACTGAGTTAGGCTTCCTCTGAACCCTGAGGGTTGTGTACTGGCCTTCTGTCAAACTCTGGCTTCTTGGGTGCTCTGCTTTCTCCTCCAGAACTGCTTTAGCCCCTCTGAGCTATAAGCTTGGAGGATGGGTTGGTACTAGACCTTGGGAAGAGGCCCAAGACCACACAGAAGAAACCCTTTTACAAACCTGCCCTCGCCTGCAGAGTTTCTGGGGTTGATGCTGCTTTGTAGTGGTCCAGCCAGGGCCCAAGTAGCCTCTCCAGTTTTAGAGATCATTTGTTTCCAGGCACTGTAAAGACTGCCCACTTTAGCTCCTTGCCCTGCTTCCAGTGGCCCACCCTGCTCTCTGATTTCAGCCCTGCCTCTGCAGGATCACGACTTCATTCCTTTTCTCGAAGATCCCAGGAGGCCCTGATCTAGCCCTCAAGCATGGTTGTTCCCAGGGAGTTTAGGAATTGAGTAGGAATTGGGTTAGGGGATATAGCACAAATATTCCCTCCCATTCTGAGACAGTCAGACTAATATCCCTTAAATTACCCCAAATTCTGAATTCTTCACTTAAAGACAGTGGTTGTCTAAGGAAAAAAAAGCTGGAGTTACACCGCCCTCCCCCAACAGACCCAGTTTACTGGAATTTAGGATCTTTACAACAGAAAGTGGGGATGGGAGGATAGGTCCCCCTTGCTACAGTCGGCCTCTGCTTGCTCTTGGTGTTTTAAAGGGATCCCTTTGACAAAAGGAGGGGACTCAGAAATGGGCTGAATTACTGCTACAGACCTGTTGAATTTGGCCCGTAGGATTTTAGAAAATACTGGATTTATAGTATTTAATATCTTGGGGATTTCACACACAGATCTCCGGTTTCTCTGGACATGAGTTCAGAGTGGAATGCAGTGAGTATGCAGTTCAGAGCTCACGTGCCCCCATGGCCACCATAGCCTGCCCCCTTCAGCGAGGTCCCAAGAGATGAAAACGATGACAGTTGCTACCACAGCCCTTGCTACTTGGAATTCCTGTGAGAATGTAAAGAGAGACAAGATAGAGCGGGGCATAAATTTTTTTTTTTTAAATATTTATTTGACAGAGAGAAATCACAACTAGGCAAGGAGGCAGGCAGAGAGAGAGGAGGAAGCAGGCTCCCCGTGGAGCAGAGAGCCCGATGCGGGGCTCGATCCCAGGACCCCGGGATCATGACCCGAGCCGAAGGCAGAGGCCTCAACCCACTGAGCCACCCAGGTGCCCCAGAGCGGGGCATAAATTTTAAGCCAGGGCTTAAAGTTAGAAGGATGAGGGTAGAGAAGAGCAGTATTAAGGGGGAGCAGAAGTGCTCAGTGCTCTGGGTGAGAATTCTCCCTCCCCCACCTCCTGCCTTAAGAATCAGAAAATGTCCAAGCTAGAAGGAAAGAGATCATGTGGTCCACTGCTTCCCAACAAGTGAGATGTCCTCTCCCATCACATCCTCCAGGAACAACAGAGAATCTTTGGGGTCACTGCCCCCCACCTCACACGCAGATTCTATGGACCACTTGCATCAGAATCATGTTAAAACTTGACCTACCGAGCCAATTGCTGGACCGAGGAATCTGCATTTCGGCAAACTCCCTGGACTGGACACTCCCATACAACACGATATTTGAAAACCATTGCCTTAGAGAGTAGAATATAAGTCTCTGGTAAACATCGCTATTTGGAAAACACACAACACACACATGGGATTCTCCTGCGCTCTGCTGGGGAGGGGAAGAAAGCTCTCCAATTAACCATTCATGCAACATTTGCAATTTGTATCTAAGGGAAATGAGGTCCAGAGGTTAGAAAGAGGAGTACCCTTGGTGGAGCGGTAACTACGCCCGATACTGTGAAAAGCAGAAACTTTAGAGTTGCCCAATTTAATCTCACAATTTCCTGAGGTAGCCACTATTAACTTAATATTACAACTGAGGAAAACAGGCGCAGAGGAGTTAAGTAACTTACCCAAAGTTGGATTCAGATCCAGAACTCACATTCCTAACCATTCCTAGTCATTGCTTTCTCTCCTGCAACCTCAGAAGTGCACAGAGGACACCCAGCACTCACGACAGTTGGGCTAGGTGTTCTGTCTCGGTCTCGTCTTCCTAATCCATAAAATAGGCTGGGGTTGGGCTGCACTCAGTGAGGTTCTAAGATACTAAAAAATTCTCTAAAGTCACTTTTCTGGTTTTCCCCCTCTGACCATCTTCTCCAGATGGGTTCAAACTGCAGACAGCTTGGTCCCTTCAGAATATTGCTCCCGGGGCGCCTGGGTGGCTCAGTGGATTAAGCCGCTGCCTTCGGCTCAGGTCATGATCTCAGGGTCCTGGGATCGAGCCCCACATCGGGCTCTCTGCTCCGCAGGGAGCCTGCTTCCTCCTCTCTCTCTGCCTGCCTCTCTGCCTACTTATGATCTCTCTCTCTCTCACTGTCAAATAAATAAAAATAAAATCTTAAAAAAAAAAAAAAAGAATATTGCTCCCATTTCTCTTCTCTGCCTCTCACTCCACCTTCGATACCTAAAGCTCTTGAGAGAGAGTAGTCCCTGAGCAAAGAAGCCCCCTCGATAGCCCGAGTCCAAGAGCTGCTCAGAAAGGTGGGCCCCCTTCCCGTGTTCATTCTGCCTAAGTGGCCAGAGCTGGGGTCTCCTCAATGCTACCAGCCCCTCACAAAGACATAACAGCCTAGTAGAATACTTAAGATTGAAATAGCATTCTGCAGTTTTCAAAGGTTTTTACTCACGTGATCCTATTTGATCCTTACAAGTTGGCCAGAGAGGAATGATTATTTTCCCATGTTACACAAGGCTCAGAAACCAGCCCCTTAAATGATAACCAGTTGGTGATAAGGCCAGGTTGGACCTCCTGCTTCTCAGTGCACTACTCCCATCAGCACACACTACGGTCTGCCCACAGATGTCCTCTGAATTCCAGAATCAAGAACATTTAATCTAAGACCTTGGGGTCCTTGAGCGGGAGGAAGGAAGCGTGTGGGAAAACCAGCACCAATTGCCTTAAAAGTAGTTTAACAAAGGAGGGGTTATGGAGAAGTAACAGAAAATTGGATTAATGAGAGGCAGGACTGGATTTCATTAACCATTTCCAGGACTGTGCCTAGGGAAGTCCTGCACCCGGTATCCACCAGTCAGCCCCTGCACTGGGTGATGTTGGTGGTGGTAGGTGACATAAGTGTATTTTTGAAAAGGTCGTTGCTCACACTTCACTGGACCAATAGGACTTCAGAACTTTAGAACTAATTTGAGACACTGATTGAAGTGAGGCTTTTGATACATTCAGACAATGCTTTACTGACCAGGTTAACTTTACAAGTACACTGGCTTCCTGAGGGTTGGGGACCTTTCTTATCACCCTACATGGATCAGAGGATGAAAAAGTGGGGAGAAGAGTGAGGGAAGGCTGCATCAGAAAATGGGTTCAAGGATTAGTCACGCTTTCTGCCTGCTCAGCAGAGGGTTTCCCGGAAGAATGCTGTTGTGGCATTTTAGGAAAACTTTGCTCCATCTACTCCCTTCAGTCTGCAGGAGGCCTTAAGGTCCCAGCCGCCTCCCTCCCAGCGAGGAGATAGAAAGAACACAAATCCCAGAACTACCCCTTCTTTCGTCATTCCCTGGCTGCAACCTCGGCCAAGAGGACAGGATGATCACTGAGGCGGACGGTCAGACATACTGCCCAGACCGTGCTTCCTTTCCTGCCTTGGTAGACACGCAGCAGTCAGACCGGAGAGTAGTCCGCCCCACCCAGCACCGCACCGCCCTCCGCCCCCATAGATACATGGGATCTTGACTCGCCGCCTCCGCTTCCTCCTGCTCCTGGTCTCCCCCATCCGGGGCTGGCAGTGCGCGGCGGGCGCAGTGCGTGGGCGTGCTGCGGGGCGACCATGGCTGTAGACTGTTACCTCCGGTTCCCACAGTAACAATCGAAAGCCACGGTTGCCCTGGAGACGCGGGGGCGGGGCGCGCGCTACTGACGGCACCGTGGTAGCTCCAGTCAGGCAGACGTCAGGACAGCTAGTTGGGGAGGGGGTAGGGGGGGTAGAGGGCGCGATGGGGACCGGGCTCGGGGGCTGTGCGATGTGCGTGTGAGCTGCCTCCCCTCGCACCCTCTGGAGACCCGGGACCGGACGGGCGGGTGGCAGCGCTGGATCAGCACCGCGGACAGCGGCGGCGCGGAGAGCGCGCGCGGGGCTGAGGGACCCTGGGGAACTGAGGGGCCGGGGGCGCGGCAGGTGGCCGGGTCCGCGGTCCTGGGGCGGGGCCAGGCGTCGGTGGCCGTGACTGGAGACTGTTACTGAGGGCGGCCCGGGCAGTAAGCAGTCTAGAGCCAAGGTGCCGGCGCTCTGCCCGGGCGGGCGGGGGTGCCTCCGTTGCCCGCAGCTGGGGGCGCTGCTGCTCTTCCTCCCCCGCGTCTCCCGCCTTTCTCGGCCCCAGCGCTTGCGGACAGGCACGCGGGCCTTGACGTCAAAGCCCTGTGACGTCAAATATGTCCCTGCGGAGAGGCGCTTCCGGTGGCGGGGAGGGGGGGCGCTCAGGGGGGGCGGGGCAGCCCGACCGAGGCCCCGCCCCCTCCTGGTCCTGAGAGGACAGCTCCTCGCGCAGAGGCGGGAAGTCGGGGGCGCAAAGGGACCAGCCCGACGGGATGGGACGGGGAGGGGGTGCCCGACTGGATGCGGGGTGGGGGTCCCGAGAGAGCCGAGGCTAGGTCGGCGGGCAGGTGGGCGTCTGTCCTTCGCCGGTAGCCCCGCTCAGTCGGCCGGGGGCAGCGAGGCTGAGTCACTGCGGTGCGGGGAGGGGGAGGAGGGGGCGCGTCTTCTGGGGCGTCAGCACCGTAGCCCCACTTTCTTGGGAGGATGGCGCAGGAGCCCCAGGAAATGTCGCAGGGACCCTGGGGTCCGTCCTCTGTTCGATGCTCCTCCGAAGTGGCTGCGTCTTCATCCGGATGTGGGCAAGTGCTGCACGGGGTTCTGGATACGCCTCCGGCCGGGCTCCACCAGCTGCGAGGGGATCCTCATCCCCCACCCAGTTCCCAATCCCACCCCTTAGGGGCCAGCCAACCTGCTGTCTGCCGGTCTCCTCATTGCCTTTCCGTCCGTGTCCGTGCATCGGTCCATCTGTAGACCGTCGGTCGGTCAGTCCCACTTACCTGTCGGGCCGCGTCGCGCCGGCTCCCGCTCGCCTCCCGCAGCCCGGCTGGCGCCGCTGCTTTTATAGGCGCGCGTAGTACTCGTGCGGCGGCTCATTCATGCGGCCGCGGCTCCTACACACTGACGCGCTGCCGACGTCAGCAGGGAATTTAGGAAACGGGAAGAGGGGCTATTTATAGTGGCGAGGCAGGGGGTGGGGGGGACTAAGGCGACCGGGAGCTGGGAGGGGGAGGAGGGCGCACGGAAGCAGGAGCAGGGAGGGGGAGCCCGGGTCCCTGTACCGGTCTACAAAGGGTTAACTTTCCGGAACTGCGGACTGGGGACCGGCGGGAGGACAGTGCCCGGAGGGCGGACGGGTCCTACACCCTTAAGCACCCTGGGACACCTGGGGGATGCAATCTCACATCCCGCCGGGCCTTCAGAGGTGCTCAACAGGCACCCCCCTCTCCCACTCCTCAGTTCCTGGACTCGACGGCTCTGTGACGTCACAAGATGACCTTCGGTGGCGTTACACCACGCATGGCCACTGCAGTGTCATCACCCTGGGGTGGGAGGTACAGGAAAGGAAGCTAGACCTGAGGAGGGGCCTAAAACAGCATCTAGAGCTGTGGCGTCGGGGAAATGGGGGAAGAAGAGTGGGGGAGCCCAGGGCTCGCAGAAGCTTTGTAGGAGTCTGGGCCTGGGAGGAATGGCGCATTGGGGGGTGGGGGGTGCATGTCCCGGAGGTCTAGGAAGCAGTCAGGAGCTGGAGACCACGGAAAAGTTGAGAAGAGTGGCTTGCACTCCCCGGATATGAGCAAGGGGTTCCTCTATGGAGGAGTTGGGGGGGGACAGGAGAGGAGGAAACCTCAGCAAATGGAGGAGGACAGGTTGGCAGTGCCAGGGTCAGAGCCTGGCACCAAGCAGACCACGTTCAGTACCCATTTGTGGGTGATGAGTGAGGGAGACCAAGGGCTCAGCGGCTTGACCGAGAAGGATCTCTGGAGGATGGAGTGGCAAGACCACTTCCCGGAGGAGTTAGAGTTTCTGGAGGTATGAATTGACAGGAAGGCCCTAAGCCATGTGGGGCAGAATTCCCCTGAACAAGAGCAGGGAAATGAATGATCCTGGTTCCATCAATTGAGGAGAGTTCTAAATGGAGGAGGGTGAATGTGTTCACAGAGAGAGGAGATGGATTGTGTGTGGGGGGGGGCGGCGGCGGGGGGGGGGGGGGTAGAGGTGAGGAGCAGGTGTTGAGGGAGAACAGTGCCAGGCTAGTAGGGTAGATAGAAACTAGGGAGGAAGGGAAAGATCAAAGATTGAAGAGTGAAGTCCACAGGAAGGCAGCAAGGCTGGCTGCAGGTCTGTGAGACCCTTCCATAGGGATGTAAGGACAGCCTGAGGATAGGGATGGGGCAATGAGTTAATTCAGGGACTGGGGACCCGGGGAGAGTGTTGAAAAAAAAAAAAGACAGTGGGTACAGTGGACAGTGTACAAAAGTGAAACTGGATTGAGGGGCTCCTTGTGGGGCTAGGATTTGGTCCCATCAAGAGGATAAAAGATTCCAGCAGAAACGCAGGGGGAGAAGTCCTGAACTTTTGGAGTCTATCCTCCAGGAGCCCCCCCCCCACACACACCTCTTTTTCTTTTGCCTCCAGCCTTTGTCCCTGTGGTTCTTTTCTCCCGGACTACTTTTCTGTGTGTGTGTGGGGGGGGGACGGACTCCTATTCATCCATCAAAACCCAGTTTTTTGTTTTTTTTTTTTTTTTTTTTTTTAAGATTTTTATTTATTTGACAGAGAGAAATCACAGAGAGGCAGGCAGAGAGAGAGGAAGGGAAGCAGGCTCTCCGCTGAGCAGAGAGCCCGATGTGGGACTCGATCCCAGGACCCCGAGATCATGACCCGAGCCGAAGGCAGCGGCCTAACCCACTGAGCCACCCAGGTGCCCCAAAACCCAGTTCTAAGAGCACTTCTTCCGAGGAGCCTTTCCACCTTTCTCCAGCACTCCATACACCTTTTTCTGCTTCAGCGCACAACGCATCCATCCCTCGGCCAAGATGTCGTGGTCCGTTTTCCCTAGAGGCTGGCAGCTCTGAACACACGGTTTTCATTCTTGGAAGCTCACTGCAACCCTAGTGAGGAGACCGTGGGTAGACGGAGGAGAGGACTGGGATAAAATGGATCCAGAACATGGAGTAGAAACGGTGAGGACAGGGTCAGGACACGGTGGGAGTCAGAAGGACCGGTGGGGACCAAGAGCCACCACAGGGCTCCGAGACCACGAAGATGTCAGCAGAGGAAAGAGAGCCTCTGGGGGGCGCCCGAGACCTTAGTGTCTGTCAGGGACTGCGAGTGGCCGCGCTGGCGGCCCGTCAATGAGTGACTCAGCTACTACCTCTGGCGGGGGAGTAGGGGTGGAGGACCGCGCGAGGGGCGGAGAGCTTGGCACCCACCCGCCCAGGAGCTCTGCGCGGTTGCTAAGCTCTCCAAGGCCTTAGAGAGACGCGATCTGCGCGAACCTCATCGGTTACTATGGTAACTCTGCGCCCCAGCCTCTCGCGCGCCACGGCTGAGGAAGGCGCAGCCAATCAGAAGCTGCAGGCGTTCTCGGGGACCCACTCCCACCCTCCGACGTGTGGGCAGGGGTCAGGAGGTGCCGGGAGGAGGTGCAGCGTGGGCCGCGGAGACCCGGCACTCACTACAGGCCCGATGCGGCGGCGGGGCCGCGCGGGGACACTTCCGGAGTAGCCGCACGAGTGCCCAAGCGCCAGTGCGGGGGTCCCCTCCCTCCCAGAAGGGGCGTCACCTGCAAGAACCAAGACTTCCTGTGGGGTGCAGAACCTTGCCGGGGGATCCCTGGGGTCACGTTCCGGGTTATCGGGTTGGAGACGAGGTCGAGCAAGCAGGTCCCTCAAAATGGCTCACACGGGGAATCTGGGGGCTGGGGTCGCTTCTGCGGGATCCCCAGGAGGCGCTGTCCAGCCACTCCCAGTCAAATATCCTGGGGTCCCTCCAGAGGCCTCTCAGCTTGGGGCAGGCAGATTGGGTAACAGCCCCGCCCAGGCTCATGCAGGGCCCTAAGTGACAGCCTCGGGATTATCCCAGAGAGCCAGGACTTGAACTTTGGAAGGGGGCAGACGTGTATTTGTGCCGACATGCGCGCCCGCAGGTGTCAGTACCTGGAGAGGGTCTGGGTGCAAACGGATTTATTCCGTGCATACCTAAACCCAGGTGGCTGAGTGAAGGTGGGCGTGTTGGGGGTGGGGTGGGTATAAACGGACAGTCCCATCCAGGAATGTCTAAGAAGTCGCTCCCCAAGATCTTGTCTACCTTCTTCTCTCTTACGACTTCCGTAACCTCCCTCCCCCCATCTAGTTGTCCCCAGAGTCCTCTCCTTGCGGGCAGGACTTCTCCAAACTGAGGTAATGTGAGAATCTAGAAACATGTACAAGGGAACGTTTAGCTCAAAACCCCAGAGCTTGTGGGCCTCGAAGTTCTGGGGCCTGGGTTCTAACGTGGCCACATCTGGGAGGGTGAACCTGTGGAACAGACCCCTCTCCCGGGTCCAGCTCCGCATCTGTGAGCCTTCAACCCAACCCAGGTGCGCGGGAGGGAGGTCGCGGCTGTGCCGCGCAAAGCCCTGCACAGCCGCGAGGTGGCGCCATAACTGCAGCAGCGCGTGCCGGCCTGGGCCGCTCCAGATAAGAGTGTGCGGAAAGCGCGGCGGGGCTGAGACGCGACCAGGACGCGGGGAGGACGGACCAGCAGGACAGACCGACCGGGGGCCCGGCGGGCGGAGGGCAGCGCAGCGCAGCCACGTCCCCCCCTGGATCCGCCGGCAGCCGGGGCCGGGGCTTCCGACATGCCCCCCAGGTAGGTCCTGCGGCTCGGGACCGGGAGGGACAGGGGACCCGGACAGCCCAGTCCTTAACGCGCTGGCCGCCTCGGGCGCATCCTCCGGCACGGGTGCCCCAATACGGCTGGCGTTCAGGACTCGGGGTGTCGCCCCTAGAGGATTCAGGACCGCCGGGCCGCTGCTCTGCGCCGGGTTCACGGCGGGGTCAGTGGCCCGGGGCCGACTCTGCCTGCACATGGGCTGGGGAGGCGAAGGGAAGGGAAGGGGAGCCGGCGGGCGGGGCTGGCAGGGGCGCTGCCCTGGCACAGCTCGGCGCCTGGCAGCGGGGCGGGTGGGGCGCCGGCTAGGAGCTGCCACCGCCACGGGGAGGGAAGCCGGGTCGGGTTGCGGCCGCAGGTAACGGGCCGCGAGGCCCTGCGGGCCAGGCGGAGAACTGGGTGGACGGGCGAGCGAGCGGGCAGGGGAGCTCAGGGCTCGGCTCAGGCTTCCAGGGCCGCCTGGCTGCCGAAGATTGGGGGCCGAGAGGAAAAGCTGGGAGTCGAGGGACTCGGGCTGGCGCGCTTCTCCGGGCCTGTCTGAAGTTGGGAAACTTTTCCCCAAGTTTGGGGCGGCGGAGTTCCCGTGGAGAAGGGGCTGAAGGGAGCTGGGGAGGGAGGCGCCGGGGCCCGCGAATGCAGAGCCGAGGCCGAGGCCGGGGCCGGGACGCGGGTGGGGCGCAGGCCGGGGTCAGGGCCGCAGCCGGCTGTGCGCCGTGCCCGCCCGGGGCGCTGCCCCCTCCCTCCCCTGGGAGCTGCGTGGCTCCCCCCTCCCCCCCACCTGCTTCCTGCCTCAGCCTCCTGCCCCGATATAACGCCCTCCCCGCGCCGGGGCCGGCCTTCGTGCTCTGCCCGCCACGGCAGCCTCTGCCTCCGCTCCCCGCGCCGCGGCCGCGCCCCGGCCCCAACGGAGGGCCTGACAGCCCCCGGGCAGGGCGGCGCCACGGCGGGCATCGCGCTCCCCTCCACTGGATCACTTCCCCCAGCTGGGGCAACTTCTCCCGAGGCGGGAGGCGCTTTTTAATCGGCTCCCTTATATCCCAATTGGGCAAACTTCTCGGCCCTGAATGACTTTTCCTGAAGCGGACATTTTCCTCAAATCCGGTAACTGTCTCCGAAGGGGTCACTTCCCCCAAACAGTTTTCTCCTCGGAAGTCCCCAGAACCCAGCCTGTGTGCCCGGTGGCATCCGGGGCTGGGCGTGCAGGCCGGCCCGGCCTCCTCTCCAAAGCCACTCTTCCTACGCCGTCTTCTGGTCCAGGCCACCGGTCCAGGCTCCCACACCAGGAGGCGGCCGGTCCTCTGCCAATGCCCAGGCCGCGGGGCTCGATGCCCCTGCCCGGCTGAGGGGAAGGGGAAGGGGAAGTTGGGGCGGGGAGCAGCGCCGGGCTGGATACAGGCTGCGAGGGCGCGCTGAGGCTCTGACCCCGCGGCTGTGTGTCCCCGCAGGAGAGTGTGCTGGGCAGACGATGCTGGACACGATGGAGGCGCCGGGCCACTCGAGGCAGCTGCTGCTGCAGCTCAACAACCAGCGCACCAAGGGCTTCTTGTGCGACGTGATCATCGTGGTGCAGAACGCCCTCTTCCGCGCGCACAAGAACGTGCTGGCGGCCAGCAGCGCCTACCTCAAGTCCCTGGTGGTGCATGACAACCTGCTCAACCTGGACCATGACATGGTGAGCCCAGCGGTGTTCCGCCTGGTGCTGGACTTCATCTACACCGGCCGCCTGGCTGATGGCGCGGAGGCGGCGGCTGCGGCGGCTGTGGCCCCGGGGGCCGAGCCGAGCCTGGGCGCCGTGCTGGCCGCCGCCAGCTACCTGCAGATCCCCGACCTCGTGGCGCTGTGCAAGAAGCGCCTCAAGCGCCACGGCAAGTACTGCCACCTGCGGGGCGGCGGCGGCGGCGGCGGCGGCTACGCACCCTACGGGAGGCCGGGCAGGGGCCTTCGGGCCGCCACGCCCGTCATCCAGGCCTGCTACTCGTCCCCGGCCGGGCCTCCGCCGCCACCCACCGGCGAGCCGTCTGCGGGCCCCGAGGCCGCAGTGAACACGCACTGCGCGGAGCTGTACGCCTCGGGCCCGGGCCCGGGCCCGGCCTCCGCCCTCTGCGCCCCGGAGCGCCGCTGCTCCCCGCTCTGCGGCCTGGACCTGTCCAAGAAGAGCCCGCCGGGCTCCGCGCCTTCCGAGCGGCCGGCGGCCGAGCGCGAACTGCCCCCGCGCCCAGACAGCCCTCCCAGCGCCGGCCCCGCAGCCTACAAGGAGCCCCCGCTCGCCCTGCCGCCGCTGCCGCCCCTGCCCTTCCAGAA
The DNA here is from genome assembly GCF_922984935.1 of Meles meles. Taxonomy (NCBI): domain Eukaryota; kingdom Metazoa; phylum Chordata; class Mammalia; order Carnivora; family Mustelidae; genus Meles; species Meles meles. Next base: position 25,394,499 of record NC_060083.1, read on the forward strand.
GCTGGAGGAAGCCGGCCCGCCTCCGGACCCGTTCCGCGGCGGTGGCGGCAGCCCGGGACCCGAGCCCCCGGGCCGCCCCGACGGGCCCAGCCTCCTCTACCGCTGGATGAAGCACGAGCCAGGCCTGGGCAGTTACGGCGACGAGCTGGGCCGGGAGCGCGGCTCGCCCAGCGAGCGCTGCGAGGAGCGAGGCGGGGACCCGGCTGCCTCGCCCGGGGTGCCCCCACTAGGCCTGGCGCCGCCTCGCTACCAGGGCAGCCTGGACGGGCCAGGCGCGGGCGGCGACGGCGACGACTACAAGAGCAGCAGCGAAGAGACGGGCAGCAGCGAGGATCCCAGCCCGCCCGGCGGCCACCTGGAGGGCTACCCGTGCCCGCACCTGGCGTACGGAGAGCCCGAGAGCTTCGGGGACAACCTGTACGTGTGCATCCCGTGCGGCAAGGGCTTCCCCAGCTCGGAGCAGCTGAATGCACACGTGGAAGCTCACGTGGAGGAGGAGGAGGCGCTCTACGGCAGGGCCGAGGCGGCTGAGGTAGCTGCGGGGGCCGCCGGCTTGGGGCCCCCTTTCGGAGGCAGTGGGGACAAGGTCGCTGGGGCTCCGGGCGGCCTGGGCGAGCTGCTGCGGCCGTACCGCTGCGCGTCGTGCGACAAGAGCTACAAGGACCCGGCCACGCTGCGACAGCACGAGAAGACGCACTGGCTGACCCGGCCCTATCCGTGCACCATCTGCGGGAAGAAGTTCACGCAGCGCGGGACCATGACGCGCCACATGCGCAGCCACCTGGGCCTCAAGCCCTTCGCGTGCGACGCGTGCGGCATGCGCTTCACGCGCCAGTACCGCCTTACTGAGCACATGCGCATCCACTCGGGCGAGAAGCCCTACGAGTGCCAGGTGTGTGGCGGCAAGTTCGCCCAGCAACGCAACCTCATCAGCCACATGAAGATGCACGCCGTGGGGGGCGCGGCGGGCGCGGCCGGGGCGCTGGCGGGTCTGGGGGGGCTACCCGGCGTCCCTGGCCCCGACGGCAAGGGCAAGCTCGACTTCCCCGAGGGCGTCTTTGCCGTGGCCCGTCTCACGGCTGAACAGCTGAGCCTGAAGCAGCAGGACAAGGCAGCCGCGGCCGAGCTGCTGGCGCAGACCACGCACTTCCTGCACGACCCCAAGGTGGCGCTCGAGAGCCTCTACCCGCTGGCCAAGTTCACCGCGGAGCTGGGCCTCAGCCCGGACAAGGCGGCCGAGGTGCTGAGCCAGGGAGCTCACCTGGCCGCCGGACCCGACGGCCGGACCATCGACCGTTTCTCCCCAACCTAGAGCGCCTCTTGCCGGCCCGCCTCGTCGTCGCCGTCGCGTGGCCCCCCCAGCCCGTGCTCCCCAGGGGACGGCGGCGGCAGCCGCGAGCAGGCACACCGCGCCGGGACAACTGTAGTAGCAGCGGCAGCATCGCCGCCTTGGCGGCGGTCCCACCTGGCCTCACCGCTTTGTGCCTTAGCCCGGGGGTGGGGGTGGGGGTAAAACCCCGGGACGGGGGTGGGATGGGGGAAGGGAGATTTATATTTTTGATATCAGCTTTGACCAAAGGAGACCCCCGGCCCTTCTCCGCCTCTTCCTGTGGTTCGTTGGCCCCCTCCCCCGCCCTGCTCCGTGCTGCTCTTGGAGGGAGGGGTGTCACTGTTGGGGCGCTCCCAGCCCTACCTCCGGCCCTTGCGACCACACCCATTCTCACTGTGAATCTCCCCGCTGGGGTCGGAGCGTCGGGCAGAGTTGGGGAGCGGGGAGGGGACTGAGCCGGCCGGAGGGGCCCCCCGCCCCCGCTCCCGCCCGCCCCGGGACTGATAATGTGAAGTTCCTCATTTTGCACAAGTGGCACTAGCCCCAGGGCCAACCCTTCCCTCCCTCTGGAGTCAGAGGGCTGAGACAGCCCGAGCCTACCGGTCTCCCACTCCCGCGGTGTCCTCCCCATCCCTCCCTTCCCTGGGGCCCCGGACCATATTTATTGCATGCGCCCCGGGTGGCCCCCCACCCCGAGCCCAGGCTGGGCTGGGCTGGAACCGTGGTCTCTTTAGCTCCCTCCTCCCCGTTTGTATATTTCCTACCTTGTACACAGGCTCTTTCAGAGCCGCTTCCATTTTCTATACTCGAACCAAACAGCAATAAAGCAGTAACCAAGGACCCTGGACCCCGATGCTCTCTTCTACCCTGCACAAGGACCTGGGTGGGTGGAGGGGCCAGACACTGCACCGTCATACAGGTGCAGTGAGACGCTTGGGCCTTTTTCCCTCCCCAGTCCCAGAGACAGACCGGCAAGAGGTCAGGCATGTTCATAACTAAAAATTTATTAAGGAAACAAAACCAGTGCTGCAAATGGGACAGAGAGGAGATGGGTCTCCCTCCCACCCAGTCATTGGCCTTCATCCGGTGGAAAGGATCTCAAAAGAGAGGCTGGGACCCTCTACCCCAAAGAGCCAGTCTTCTGAGGCCCTTGGGGGACTCACAACCCCAAAACATTGGTGGCTCTCCTGCACAGTACCCCCTCCTCCTGGTATAATCTTGGGCCTCAGGGAGGGTACAGCTGTGCTCCCATCCTCTGGGAAGGCTGTACACTCCAGACAGGGAGCTCTGGGGGATTCCTCCTCTGATCCCACCAAAATTGACTCCTGTCTCCTCCTCAAAGTCCTTTCTTCCTCCAAGTTCCTTTCATCCCTGTCCCGGGGTTGGGAGAACTCATTCCCAGTAGGAAGCCCTTCGAGTGAGGCTTTGGACATAGGTGCCAGCTAGAGAGGCAACAAAAACCTTAAAGGCCATAAGGCCCCTGTGTCAAGTTCTTCTAGGGCAAAGCTAGAAATGGTGTACGTGCTGGGCTCGGCAAATGCTCCTCTCAGGCACTGGCCCACCCTACCCTCACGGCTGGGCTGGAGAAGCCTGGAAGTTTCTCAGAGCACAGGGGCCTGAGAAAGGAGGTCAGGGCAGGAAAGTTTTGTTAGGTTCCTGGCACACACAAGGCAGAGGTACTGGAAGAGGAGGAAGATTCAGACCGGGAACCCCAATGACAAGGACCTGAAGTGAAGAATTTGAGGGGATCAGGGAGGTAAGAGGGATCAACTAGAAAGGCAAGGAGGCCAAGGCGATGATTCAGGAGGGAGAGAGGGAGGAGAGAGGAGTGGGGAACTGAGAAGAATCTGAGGAAATTTCATGAAATGGGAACTAGAGCAAAAGGAAGGCCAATTAGTGAGAGGAGCAGGCAAAGGCCTCCCAGGAAGCATGAGCCTGAGACCAGATGTCCCTTCTCTCTAGACCCATGACTATCCAAGGGGGAACAAGGGACAAAGCATTAATGGACCCAGAATGAGAAGGACAGGAAGAAGAGCAGCAGGATGGATGTGTGTTTGGGGTAGGGGGTAGAAAAGGTGGGGCCTAGGGCTGCTGTATGGGACATGGTGTCCAGAATCCAACTTTGGGTCCATTTGGGAATCCAGGCCTGAGACACACACCCTGGGCACTCTCTTCATGGCATGACCAAGGCCTCTTGGGACACATTTGGTACAGGGGTTCTGAAGATTAAGGGGACCTATCGTTTCACCTGCACCTGATGGAAACACAACCCCCTGCCCTATCTCCAGCTGAGAAAGCGGCTGAGTCCCTGGGCTGAGAAGACCTTCAGCAAGCCCTTGAACTAGACAGGGGGAGGGAGAAAGGCCAAGACCGTGGGCGGCCTATCTGGCTCACCCACCTGCTCTCACTGATGTCACTGCAGCCAGCCACCTCCCTGCTAAATCTTGGCAGCCCAGGAGGGTCCCAGCAGCTTCCGCCTGACCCTCAGGAGGGGCTCTGTGAGGAGCAGCTCCCCCACAGCACGGCCACGGCGTGGGTTCGAAGAGGATGGTTTATTGTCTGGGTGGATTGGTGGCTCAGGCACGTGGGCATTTTCGGTGCTACGCTGGGCGCCTGGTGGCCTCTCAGGAATGGTTCCATGGCGGGGGGCCCTGGTGCGGCCCCCTCAGCCCACCTGGGCCCACGCGAGGAAAGCCGGGATGTCCCGCACGGGCACGTTCCTTGTCAGTGCCTTCACACGCAGGTTGCGGTCATCTGTCAACAACACCACCTCCCGTAGCAGCCGGATTGGCTCCTCTGTAGGCACGAGAGAACAGAAGGACTTCACTGAGGGCACAGGCGGCCTCTCCTCTCTCTCGGGGGGGCATAGCCTGGGAGGGGTCAGGGTCAGCCCTTCTACAAGTCTTTCTCTCACGCAACCAACCAGGGTATCCCTCCCCTACGTGGTTGAGATGGGATAATGCTGGGCCAGGGCTGGCTCTCTGCTTCAGACCCCCGCCTCCAGCCTGGGACCGCGCTGCCTCTTGTCCAGAGGTCTGCCCAAGCCACGGGCCACCCCAGACCCTTCTCCCGGGAACCGAGGGGAGTAGAGGAAGCCCCTTTCCTTCTGCTCCTTTGGACAATACGGCTGGGCCTGGGCTCATAATTACTCTTCTCTTCTTGCACATCCTCTCCCTCCAAGGCTGGGAGGTCAATGCTTTAGATATTAAGAGGTAGAAAGCTCAAGGTGGAATCCAAAGTGAATCCAGGCTCCCAGATGTGAGAAGGGGGTTTAGTTCAAGGGAGCTCTGAGGAGAGGAGGGCAAGGGTCCCTAGCAGAGCTGTGCCAAGATGGCCCTGAAGGAGAGCCAGCTGATCTCCCCTGTTACATGAAAGTAATCGATGTAGAGGGTGAGAACCTCTAACAGTACAGAAGAGGACAAAGGAAGAGAAAACTCAAAGCCATCCCCTAGCGCTCTCCCTCCGTGTGTCTCTGTCTTGTCCCCCAGGGCTAGATCTGTGCAGACTTCTGGATTTTTTAAGTACACGTGCAAGCATACATACTTGTTACGCCGGCGTTTCCCCAGCAACATTGCAGTCATACTAGCCGTATCTACTTTAGTCAGATGTCATGTGTTTTAAAGCTCTTTCTGTATCAGCACAAGCAGCCTTTGTTCTTTTTGGATGACCTCTTAGCAAGATGTCTGCCATTACCTCTCTTCTCCTAATTCCCTAACCTTTTAACGTACTGGGGAGGATTTAAGCCAGGGCCAAGCACCCACCCAAATGACATCCCCACCCCTGGTCAGGCTGCTCAGTGGCAGGCCCACTCCTCAGCCACAGGCTGGGTATTTCCTGACGGAGGTCCGGCAGACAGTGAGGCACAGGAAATGTCCTGCGGGGCTTACTGACTGCAGGGGGCTGGCGGGGCTGGGCAATTGCAAATGTCCAGGTCTGGACCTGAGCAGTTTCAGGCTTGCCAGCTCCAGGCAGGGAGGCTGAGAACTGGCTGTCAGCCTGGGAGGAGTCTGGGGGAAGGAGGGGGGAGAGGCTCCTGAGGCTGACACTGGCGGGAGATGGGGATGGGTAGAAGGAGAATGGGTGGGAGGTGAGGTCTGCAGTGGGCAGACGGGGTAAGGAAGGCCACAGGAGCAGAGAGGATGCTCTCAGACGGCTCGGCTCCACAGCTGGGCCGGGCCCCTAGGGCATGGGTGGTGCCGTGCTGTGCTTTCTGGGGTTCCCAGCTGACTGTCCTGGGGCTCAGACCGAGAGAGTCCTAGGCCTTAGGATAGTCGACTAAGGCCCGGCATTGCTGGCAGGGGTCTGCAGGGGTTTCTGTGGATACTTTCAGACATTTTTAACAATAAACATCCTCTGTTTTGACACTGGTAACTTCACTTTGTTAGAAACCAGAGACTGTCATCTTGTCAGGCCCCATCCGCCATAATCCACATGATTTTAAAATTCAACATCGTTTACACATAAACATTTAGTGACGGTTTCTCTGTGAATCTGACAAGTTAATCTGCTAAGAATTCACACTGACAAATGGGGTTTGATTACACTAGCCGTTGCTGATGTAATTGTGATGGGGGCGGTCCCCAGGATGGCAATGGGTTCCTGCGGGCTGTTTGGGGTGAAGTGGGGGGTGGAGAGACTAGTAAAGCTGAAGCCAAAATGTATCTCTGCGGAGACAGGAACAGCTCTGAGGCTGGGTGGGGCCAAAGCAGGATCTGAACCGTACTTCCCAACAAGGCCTTCTGCAATGCCGCCCACCTCTCCCTCAGGAGGTGCCCCTCCAGGAAGCTGCCTGGGAGCAGAGCCCAAGCTCCGCCGTTTGGCTCAGCTCGGACTCCTTCCTACCCCACTTCACCACTCCAGGTCTGGCCCCGAGGCACAGAACGTGCAGGACCCCTCTGAAGAACAGCACCTGTGGGCTCATTCTCCGCCCCTGGGGCAGAGACTCAGGCGGGAGTGAGGAGCTGCCGTGACACTCGGGGCAGGAGCAAGAGGAGAGAAGACAATCTCCCGACCAGCCTGGAAGCCAGGGCTAGGAAACTGAGCAGGGAAGAGAGCTGGGCAACCACCACCAAAAGAAAATGACAAGACGGAGTCACCTATACATAGATAGAAACCAAGTGGTAAGAATGCCCAAGTCTGTAGCTGACACGGAATGGGGACGTCCTAGGAAGAAATATCAGACTCCCGGGAGCCGGGAGCAGAAAACCCGAGCCCTGCTGACTCTTGAGGGGCTGTGCAGGAAGGCATTCTGGATTGAGGAGGAGGTGCTGAAGCACCTGGAAGAGTCCCAGGGTGGGCCTCCGGCTCAAAGATGGGGCTGCCGGCTGCCAAAAAGGCCTTGAAAATTGGGCTGCGGGCTCAGTCCTCAAGCTGTCAAACGCCCCCAAAGTGCCACAGCACATGACACAAGGACAGGAAGAAAAGGCCCACTACTCACTGGGGAAGTACCTCCACTACCGGCCCGATAGAGGGTAAACATTCAGGGATGAACTGAGAGGGTAAGCATGGCCAAGAAAAGGGAGGTGAGCCCTAGGGACCAGTGGGGACTGTCCTCTCAGAGCTCCAGAGGGCTGGGTTCAGGAGATCGTGGCCAGAATAAGCTACACTGAATCATAAAGACATTCTTGCTGTCAGAAGTCTCACTGAGGACCCAAGAAAGGAAATGGATGCATGCCGAGTGGGAAAGCTCACTGCCTAGAGCCCGGCTTCCAGGGCTAGATCCACCCCTAGATGGCTCAGGGTCCACTTGGGAGTGGGGAAGCCGTGCAAGTGAGGTGGGATTTCTAGAAGGCTGGCCAGAGGCTTGCATCAAACTCCCCAGGCCAGAGCTGGTGAGGGATGGTAGGGCGAGGGGAGGGGGAAGGATGGATGATCCTGAGGCAGAGGCAAAGCTGTACCTTTGTTGGTGGGCATGAAGTCCTTAGCCTTGTCTTTGCAGTAGTGGAGGCAACAGGAGAGGATCAGGTCATCGTTGTTACCCTGGAGGAAGAAAGTGTGAGAAGTGCCACTGGGCAGGAGGGGGCGCCATTCGGAGAAGGCACAGATACACTTTTGCCTCTGGGGTCCCGGGGAGAATCACATCCCAGAGTCCCTCCCATACATGTTCTGGTCCTGCTTGGTGGGGTCCAAGAGTAATCTAAGGGACAGAGAACTGGCCCTCTTGGGCCTGGACGGTGGCGCCCCCCCTCAGCTGCCTGAGGTCCCTGAGCGCCCGGAGACCCTGTTCTGAGGCTCGCTATGGGCTCTCCCTTTCTGCCCCAGGTCTTACCAGCTGGCCAGTGATATCTTCACTGCGGAAGGCGATGGATTCGAGTTCATTGCCACGGCTGGTCAGGGCCCGTAGGCAGGAGTCTCGACTCTCAAATCGCCGCTCGAGGAACTCGATGGACTTCCGGGCCTTCTCCTGCACCACACGGGCATAGCCCCCAGCCCGGTGGTCTGTCTCCTGCCCCTTGGCGAGGCCGTCCAGTTCATTGATCACTGATGAGACACAGTCCCACAAGGTATCATCAGCCTCAGCCATTAGCACTTACGTCTGCCTTCATCCTAGGCTCACTTTCCCTCCCAGCCCCTTCCCAGACCACAGACTTCACCTTGCTCCATGGGAGTCTTCCAAGGACACTAGGGGAACTTGGGGGGCAGGAGTGTTCCAGACTTTCCATAGAGCTCTATCTTTCTGTTTCTTCCCCTGGGTCCCAACCTCCTCCAAGGAACCTACAGGATTTTCTATAGCTGCTGTATCCAGAGGAAGAAACCTGGCCCCTCTGCTATCATATTCCTCAGTTACAGGGTTAAGTTGAAAGGGTCTCTCAGGAGAAGCAAGGGTAACGGCTAAAGGACCAGAGGCACTCCCCTTCATCAGTCTGGAACCCCAGCCACAGCAGTTCACAGGGTCAAAGTTCTATGCACCAACCCCTGGCAGAGAGCAGGGAGGTCACCAAGTGGGAAGCAACAGTCACAGCCTTACTTGCAAGGACTCTGGTATCCTTCAAACCATGCCCTTGGCACATCTACTCCTCTGATACTGCACGTGTTTGTGTGTACGTGTGTGTGTGTGTGTGTGTGTCCGCCTGCCTGCCTATGTGTCTGGGACACGGCTTCATTTTCTGGTGAAGATTCTTTCCAAAATTCCAGCCAAAAGCCTGAGGTCAAGTGGGAAATATGCACTCCTTGGGGGCTCCGGGAGAGTTTGGGGTCTGAGGCCTCTCCTCAGTGCAATGATTCATGGCCCGGGGAGTCGGCATGAGCATGCTGTTCCATGGTGAGCCTGGCACTCACTGTCTGGGTATTCAGAGACACTTTCTGGAAAGGGCCCATGTGGGAATACACACACACACACACACACACACACACACACACACACAACCCATGCTTTCCGCAACCTGAGGCTGCTGCATGTCCACACAGTGTATGGTTGAGGCTGGGAAGTAATGGTAGATGGTGTACGGTACAGCAAACAGAACATCAAACACGAAAAACTGGTATTCCATCCCAAAATCTCCTTTCCTGCTTCCAAACTAAACAGGCTTCAAAGGGGAAGCTTGTTTGTGCTTCTGCACCAGGCGGGGCTTCTCGATGCTAGGGTCAGGCCTAAGGAGCAGGAGCAGGTTAAAGAGCACAAGAAATAAGCAGGGAAGGCGGTTGGCTTAACCCTTTGTGCTCTGGACCCAGAGTGGAAATGAACTGAGGGAGCCTCACTGAACAGGAGTCGCCTGTACAGCCCCTGAGAGTCGAGGGCCCTGCCCCGCTCCCCCCCCCACCCCCGGAAGAAAGTACAAAGAGGCAAGCAGACGGACAGGTGTACCTCTGTGGCAGAGCTGTTATTTCCCAGCATCCGCAGGGGGCATCTATTTATCTGATGTGTGTCCTTTCCCGGGGGTCTGCGCATGTATTTGCTCCCTCCACACCACATCTGGCTTTCCCTACTGAACCACAAGCTCCTAGAGGCCAAGGGCTTCCAGCTCTGCCTTTCCCTGGACCCCTGCAGGAATAAGGAGACTTGGCACACAGGAGGGGCACAATCAGTGCTGGGGATCAAGAACCTCTGCTAGCCTGGCATGGTGTCTGAGGCTCTTTCCAAGTCTTTGGGAGCTCCTCAGACGTCAGCAACCTCGCTCAGTTATACCATTTCCTGACCATGAGGAAAAGTGACCACTCACTCTCTTTCCCCTAAAAATCTCCCAGGGTAGGAAAGCACGGAGACATATTATCCTGCTCGCTACCCCACCCCAGGATGCAGTGAGGGAAGAGGGGAAGCTGGAACAAATTGATGGTCTTGCTGCTCTACTTCTGAAGAACAGAAAGTCTTCCCTTAGGTCTAAAGGCCCGGGTTTAAGAGGTTCTGGCCAGGCCACATGGGGAGGGGGAAGGAAGACAGGGAGGGTGGAGGCGGGACGAGGGCTGCTTCAGTGCCAACATTCTCAGGTGGTGCTAACGTGTTTCCCACAACCCCCCAGGGTTCTATAGCCTCTGCAGGGGCGGATGTTTCCTGCCCTTTGTTTCCACCCTCATCTGGCACTAAGACACTTGGGACTAGGAGGGGAGGCCCAATGGAACATCTTGGCATGGATGTCAGAGGTGGCTTGGCAGGCAGACTGCCAATCTGGCAGCTTTTCCAGAGGACAAGGATCCCGAACTTGCTCCAAGTGGCTGCTGAGAAGGGGACACTGAAAAGCCAATCACCTCCTAGACCCTCTCCCTCCACAGGATAGCCATCAGCCATATTCACTGTATCAATTATATTAGGAGCCCAGGGCCCAAAGCCCATCCTCAGGCTGACCCACCACAGAGCTCCAAGAACTAAGACAGTGCCTAGACAGTCCCTTGGAGACAGCCCAGCTGGGCTCTTCTGGCCTGAGGGTGGAAGCAAGCTAGCTGGGTCCTGAGATGCTGACCCTGCACCAGCATCAGTGACCAGACAGTGGTAAGGGCCCAAGTGGCAGGAATCCACAGGCATGAGCCAAGGGCTTGCTCTGGAGGGTTTCCGTCAGCCTGGCCTTAGGGTGACACTGGCCAGAAGAATGCTACCTCGAACCAACAGAATGATCATGAAAAGCTACAAGACAATCAGACCAAAGGCATCTAACCACTTCAAAATCCTCCCAGCTTCCCTGCCAGACCACCCAGCAGCACTGCCGTTATCTGCCAGGGCTGAGTGTTTACCAATAACGGGAACCAGCTTTGCTGTTTTACTGCAAGCTTTATAAGGATAAAAACAAGGGCTGGGCTCAGGCAGCCTCTGGTTGCCGGGACACAGGAGTCCATTTGCTCAAGCAGTTTAAGCCATGGATCAGCCATAATAATTCGAACTGCTTTGATTATTAAACAATTTTTCTTGCCCCACGCATACCCTACTTCCCTGCAAATCCTGTCACACACACAGAGTGGGGCTCTCTGGCTGCCCGGCCCCCGGGGCCGTGGGGCGTGTGTGCAGCACACGTGCGGGGGTGCTCTGGCCTGACTCACCGATGAGGGGCACCACCAGGATGTATTTCCTGCTCTCCAGCAGCCGTGCCAGACTGGCCAGGTGGTCAATGAAGCCGTTGGTGTCTGGTACAAGGAACAAGGGTCTGATCTCGAGCTCCATCTGCCTCATCTGACTCTGGTCCTCCAGGACAGCCTACAGGGACACAAAACGGTGAGTGAGCCAGAGTGAGTAGGCAAGTAGCTGGATGAGCCAAGGCCCTGACTTCACAGTGTGTCAGCATCCTGCCCCCTGAAACTCTTCCCCTCCACAGGGACAGCCAGCCCCTCAGGCCTGAGAGACCGGCGCAAGGGCTGGGCGAAGTACTGCAATAAAAATCCACAGGGACTAAATGGCCTGAGGGATGGGATGTGACTAAAACCCTGCCGAGGACAGGAGGACCCTGACGGTATTAAAAATAACAGGTTTCTGAAAGTAAGATCCTGGGCTAAAAGTCAATAAGGGACAGTCAGGTTCCTTGGACATGAAAATGGTTTTGTACACTTTATCTAGACAGCAGAGAAGACGGGTACGGCTCAGGGCAAACACATTATACAAGTATCATTTGTTATTTCACTTTATTTCATTGTGTAGTTAGGGAAAAAATAAAAAGGTCACAGTCAAAGGCTATACAAGAATAGTGATGCTGACAACGAATTATTACTACCCACAGCAGCAGGAGTCCGAACGGCGTGATGGATTTGGACCCAACTCACATGCTTGCAAACAGCAATACCCAGGCTGGTGAGACCCCCCCCCAACCTCCCCAAGCCCGCCCCCCTCCCCCCGGCGGAGCGTTTCCTAAACATGAGTCTTTGGTGTTCTACTCCTGCTCCTTGGCTGCAGTTCTGTACAATCTATACCATCATTTACTTGACGTTTTTCATTAAGTGGACTTTAAGCCAACTGACTTTCTTTTTGGCTTAGCCACTTCTTAAGCAATGATGACCACGGTATCAAGTTTACTAGTGCAAGCCATCCTTCCATAATAAAAAGCCAATGTGTCTCCTGGGCACCCCTGGAAAACCATGTCACATAGCACGAGGGAGTGCTCTGCACCCCACGCCTTGAAAAGCACATGGCCGCAGCCCCGTCTGTCTGATGGATGTTCCCCTCATTCAGGGCGGCTCCATGTGCACCTGTGAAAGCCCCACTTTCTCAAGTCTCACAGAGCCCTGAGTGCCAGGGGCCCTCTGAGATAGGCTCTGGGTAGGTATGTCCCTACAGCCCATGGTCACTGTTGCGCTGCTTCCTCTTACAGGGACCACGGCCAAGAAGCAGAATGATTTGCTGGCATCTGCCCCATGTGCTCCCTGTGTACAGAGCAGGAGGAGGGCACTGGCACGAACCCGGCAGGGACCAGTCCTGTCACTCCCACCCCCACCTCCGCCATGATCTTCCACCACACACGAATTCACAAGGACAGAGACACAGGCTCAGGGCAGGGGAGGAGATGTGCGTGCCAACTCAGACGGGTCCCACAGTGGCGGGCCTGGCCACTAACAGTCAGTGAGGGAGGCGCTCAGGTTTCACTGGCAACGACAGTAAAACTGAAAGGGCATGCCTCTGAATGCTGGGGGTGGCTTCTCTGTGACCTACTGGGGACCTCTTCCTATGACTAAGTCGTTGCTGCCACTGCCACCACAGCTGGTGGAAGGCACAGGCCACAGGCCATTGGCAGGCATGAGAAATGCGGCTGAGAGGCCCATTCTGCTGAAATCTTCCTCCTGCTCTCACCTCATCAGGGGAAAGTACCCCTGATGCTGGCCATCTTCCCAGGGGACTCAGGTCACAGGCCCTCCCCATGCGGCTGCCAACTACAGGGTGACATGCATTCTGCTAAACTCTGCTTGGGGCATTTTTTAAATTTTTTTTTAAGATTTTGTTTATTTGTTTGTCAGAGAGAAAGCACAAGTAGGCAGAGTGGCAGGCAGAGTCAGCGAGAGAAGCAGGATCTCTGCTGGACAAGGAGCCCGATGTGGGACTCGATCCCAGGACCCTGGGATCATGACCTGAGCTGAAGGCAGCAGCTTAACTGACTGAGCCATTTTAAAAAAAACATTTATCTCTTCTTAAGATGTAACTGACACATAACATCGTTCAGCAGCCCAGGCATTCCGTAAGGACAGGGATGCTAGCCTTTCTCCTCATGGGAGCAGCAGCATTCCTCCTGCTCATTCACTCAGGTCTTACTGTTCTCTATCCAGCTTTTCCACTCCCAGGAACATTTTTCTGGGTATCAAAGGCACCCAGAACAGACAGGGGGAACACAGGCTACAACAGGGCAGGGGCTCACAGTCCTAAGTGAGCACCAGGTCTCTGCCACCGTCCCACTGCAACTCTTCACATCTTCATTTTCCTGCTTCCAGAAATGATAGCCCAGCTCTGGTTTGACTTGAAAGAGGAACTGGCTACGCAAATGAGAATGAGCTTCTTGGACCCTGTACCATCCCACCTTGGGAGAGCTGGCCTTTAAGACAGGTGGCCAAGGGACCCTGGGGGCTGACAGCCTCCTGTGTGTTCTAAGGACGGGTGGAAGGAGCGCCTAGGAGCAGGCTACAAGGAAGCTCTAACCCTCTGAGTTCTCTGAGCTCTGGCTCAGGGCCAGAAAGGTGAACAAAGGCCACAGCCTCTTAGGGAGGTGGCAGCCTCGTTGGTTCCCCGGGGGTGGGGTGGGGTCAAGCTGTAGGAGGGTGGTTGGAGCTGTGCTGCCATCATCCGGTCCCAGGGACGCCCGCAGACAACTTCCCTTAACCTAACTCTTGCCTAGTGAGTCACCACACAACTGCTTCCTGTTCCCCACATGCCCTCCTGAGTCTCAGGAGGTGACACGAAGCTGCTCCCCCTTTTCCTGCGGTACCCGTGGGCCTGGGGGGGGTGTCATACCTGGGTCATGAGACTGGCCCAGTCCCTTTCAAAAGAATGGCAGACCAAGGAGGGATCCGGAGTCCACCGGCCCTCTTCTGTGGGTGTCTGTGTTTCCGGCCCTCTCTGAGTGGCGCTGTGTGTGTGTGTGTGTATGTGTGTGTGTGTGTGTGTGTGTGCACGCGCGCGCGCACGCGCACATTTAGCATTTGCCCTCCCAACTTTTCCAGATTTTACCCGTCAGATTCCTGGCAGCTGTGCACGGCGCCTGTGCCGGCCGTCACGTCCCATTCCGATCTCTGGGTCGCACGGTGAGAGAAGGACACAGGATGCGCAGGGAGTGAAAAAGTGATGTCGGTGGGGAGAGTGCCAAGTCCCCACTCACAGCCACGGGACGCTTGGGGAGACGGGGGAAGCAAGCTGCTGCGGAGTTCAGAGGCCGGTAGTGAGATTTATTTTTGTTTGTATGAGTAAAAAGCTGCAGAAGCCTCTGGTGGGGGTGGGGGGGGGCTTCAATGGAATGCTGTGATTCAGACAGACTGGCCCTGGCCTGGAATCAAGTGTGCTGACCCGGAAGGAGAGTTCCACAGGAACCCTCCTTGTTGCAGCTAAGACTGGGCCACAGTGGTCTTTGGAGAATGAACTGAGAACTCAAGGAAAGCATGGGGGTTTTGAATCAGATCAGTGGAAATAAGGACCAAGTTGTCATCAAGCGTGGAAGGAAAGAAGAACTCAGTTCTGTTTCGGGAAGGTGCTAAGTAACCAACTTTCTCTGAAGTATGAAAGCATCCTTGAGCAAGCCGGTGGGAAACTGGGAAAGAGATAATCCACAGTAACATCTAATGAGGAAGCTGACAGGCTCTTTCACAGGTTAGTTCCTTCTAGACAGTGGGGATGATTTAGGGATGCTGACCCACTAAAAATTGAGACACTGAGAATTGCAAATTAAAGGTGACACAGTTAGCTCACACAGTGCACGCCATGAACCAGAGCCACATCAAGAGAAGGATGTGTTGGGTCTTCCTCCTGCTTAGGGCTCCACAGGGAGTGGGGCTGCTTCCTCCTCTCTCCTGGGTGATGGAGTCATTTATCCCTGGGCCTCTCTGGCCAAAGCCATGTCTTCAGCAGAAATGAGAAATGCTGTCCCACAGCAAGCTTCCGTGTTCACTCTGTATGGGAAAGTGTCTAGGAAAATGCCTGATCCACGTATCAGTAACTTCACAGGTGTTGCTTTCCTTTCCTCCTGTCCAGCTCCCTGGGTCACCTTCTATAGATCTGGGGGCAGGGAGACTTCTGGGGAAACCACTTGGGAGCAGACTGGGAGATGCGGAGGGGTGACAGAGAGGACTACTGATTTCTATGATAAGACTCATGATACCTATTTTCTTTAATGACTTTGAAGGTTTTTAAAATGAAAAATGGAAAAATGGAAATGAAATAAAGAAAATAGGAAGGGTTGGTGAGATAACCACCAAAAGTGCAGACAGGCAGTTCTTTCTTGAGCCACAGAAACCAAAGGGAGCAGATGCTGCATTTGCTATAGAAAGCAGGCAGTGCCGTCTGCCGCCCTTGGGAATGGCGCGGTAGACCTCCGCATTTAGTAGGGTGGGCGCTCGTGGGAAAGTTTCTGCTTAGGGTCCCTCCCCTGGATGTTCAGTCAGTACCACAGAACTTTAAGTACACTTGCTTTCTCTTTAAAAGTTACAATGAGGATGACTTGCTTGCTACTTCTTGCCATTTTATGAGGACTGATTGTATTTTCAAACTAGACTGGAAGAAGAATGGCCTTCTTTTCTTGTAGTTTCTTTGATAATACCTAGCATAGGGTTTAATATATTATAGGAGCTCATTGAGCTCAATCACAGAATCTCTGAGTTGGAGGGCATTTTAAAGTTCATCTGATTGGAACGCCTGGGTGGCTCAGTTCGTTAAGTGTCTGCCTTTAGCTCTGGTCATGATCCCAGGGTCCTGGGATCGAGTCCCACATCAGGCTCCTTACTCAGCAGGGAGTCTGCTTCTCCCCTTGCTTGTGTTCTATGACAAATAAATAAAATCTTAAAAAAAAAAAAAAAGATAACCTGACAAAATTTTCTCTGCTCACTCTTATTGTGAGAATGCCCAAGAAGACTGCCCTCTCCCGATGGAGAGAGAATGGCAGGGCTAGCATGACACCTCTGAGCTCGCTCTAAGCAGTGCCAGCCTAAGGGTGTTCCAGCCAACAGCCTGACCATTCCGGAGGAGGGTGGGAGCTTGTGGGTGCTGCTGGGGCAAACTGGAGGCCCAGCACCACAGTCTGCGGAGAAGGTGGAATGCGCACTGGAGCCGCTCAAGCAGGGTGGGCGGCTGCCCAGCTCTGCAGGCTGATGTGCCTTCCTGCCCCGGCGTGAACGTGCCCCTGGCCTGGTAGTGCACCGGCTCCCACCCTGCCTCCGACAGCTAGGAGCCAGGGCTGAGTGTCTGCCTTCCGCTAGCTTCCATACAGGTGTGGGGGGCTCTGTGTGTGCCCCATTGTTCCACAGCACCACCCTCCCCCAGCTGGGTGGCAGTGTGAATGGGCTGCAGCTATATTTAGAGTGAAACTCCTGGGGCCACCACAAAGGAGTGACTGCATCTTCAGGAGGGTGGGTGGGCGGGAAGGGGACAGGGGAGCCAAGCTATTTTCAGAACACATGTCATTGCTGGCTACAGAGCAAGACTGTGGCCATAATGCAGAGGGAAACAATAGCTGTGGCCAGAGGAAGAGCCTGTTATGTTTCAGGTGGGATGTTTGCAACTGCTCAGGAAACCCGACCCCGCCCGACAGCAGCACAAATCACAGCAAAGCCTCGTGGAGGCAGAGAGGAGGCGGGGGATTCACAGGGCCAGGATGAGGTGCCAAGAAGCCACGCCTCATGCTTAGAAGCAGATTTTCAGTGACTTCTTTGCCCCAGGGGCCTGATTAGGACTGAGACACCTCTGACCAATTTCCCCAACAAACCATGTACCCTGCGCTCTAGTCTCTGGACAGCCCCCAAGAATGGCAACGGAGAATGAAAAGGACTCAGGAGAAAGCACTGAGGTGGGCAGAACCAACCTAATACGAATGGGTGTCTCAGGCAACAGGCAAAGCCTGGGCTGGGCCAGAGATTGCGGCCTCAAAGCCCCAGGTGGGCGGACTTGGCCCCTCAGTATTCAGGGACTTGCCTGGGTGCCGTGGCTCCAGCTGCACAGGCCCTAAGAGCTGCCCACACCCCTATTCTGACCTCCATTCGGCCCCACTCACCAGCCTCTGTGCAACGCCGGAAGCAGGCAGGGACAGGCTGCAGAGGGAGGCCAGGTCTCGCCTCCCCCACCCCACAGATGAGCTTGGGCCCAGGGGTCTAGGTGGGAGAAGGGAAATGGGGGTGTGGCCACAGCCCCAGATCTCAGTTGGACTTTATAGTCATCATGGGGGCCAGGAGGATTTTTTTCAACTCCATCTTCATATCCCCTTCCCCAAACATGTGTGGTTCCTGTTTTGCTGTATCTGTAAAAGGCGCCGGGAGCTGGGGACTTGCCTTACACCTCTCGGTTAACACCCCTGGAGACTGATGGAGTTCAGAGCAGTGTAATTTACAGCCCATCTCTCCAATCTTAATTCACCCGATGCTCCTCTCTTCCTTATTGTATTAGTGTGACCCAGGTACCTGCCAACAATAATGGCCTCTCTAGCTAGGAGCCTCTCCCCCACTCCCAGGACAATTTATACCTTTTCCTTGGGATTTTCCCCCCTTAAATTAAACAAAAAGAGGAAAAAGAAGAAGAGGTTAACATGGGTTTGGAGTGCTGCAGCCCCGTGGTTCTGGGCAGGGAGCCAATGGCCCGAGGGCACACACATGTGCACGCTCTCCCAGAAGGGCCTTCACCGGCCCTGTTTTACAGCCACCTCGGCACAGACTCCGGGGTTCACGCATATGGCCAGACAGATGTGTCTGGCTTACGTTCAAGGCTGGAAAATGAAGAATTATGGAAGTGAAGGGCCCCGGGCATTAAAGGGGGGGGGAGGAAGGGGGGAATTTTTCCTCTGCTGAGAAATCCTCCTGTGGCTGTGAGGCTGGAGGAAGAAGGCTGACAGGAGGCAGGGCCGCCAGCAGTGGTACATGTGGGGCCCGTTCTTAAAGGGGCCACAGCAACCTCAAGCCCCAGCTGGTCCACAGCAGGCCTTCGGTGCCCAGGCCCGAGCAGCTGGCTCCAAAGGAGGCGACAGGGACAACAAGCTTCCCAAGCAGGGGTGGCTCCAGGCACCGGACATCAAGTCTCATACAAGACCTCCCCTCGCATTTGCAAGGTATTGCTTGCTGCTGGAAAGGCCAGGCGGAGCACAGCACTCTCGACGAGGCCATGCCCCCATGGTACGCACTCCCGTGGCATCCCGTACTCCCCTACAGCAACCATGCACACTCACACCTCAAATTGCTGGCTTCTCCATTCACTGTACACTCTGTACTTTCTGGTGTTGAGAGCTCTTTGGTTCAACACTCCTGTGTCCCCTGACCACCAGCCTCGCAGATGCTCATCACCACTTAGGAAACTGAGCTGAAGACACAGTACTTGTTTCTAAGGAGTTCACAGTACCAGCAGTGGGGGTGGGGTACCGGCGGGGAACAAGTCCAGAAATAACTGTAATACGAGATGTGATATAAGTATCACAAATGAGGTATAAATCAGTGCCACAGGAACACTGAGCAAAGAGAGATGAATTCCTCCTGAGGGGTATCAGGGAAGGCTTCACTGGGGAGATGAAGTTTCATCTGAGGATTGAAGGAAGAATAGAGTTTCAACAGGTAACAGGAAATGTGGGGCAGAAAAAGGGAATCCTGATCTGAGGGAACAGTATGAACCAAGAGCCGAGAGTGGGAAAGGGTTGAGCACGTCAGGGGACAGTGAGAGGAGAGGACAGTTAAGTGTTGTTGTCCAGGTAGAAAGGCCTTAGTGTCTAGACAGGCGCTTCACACATACTTTCTGAGGTAGGTGCTTTTTGCCACTTTCATTTTATAGATGAGGAAACAGTTCTAGAGGAGTTAAATAATTTGCTCAAAGTCATACAGCTAGTAAGGCCCATGGGGATAGAAGAAGAGGCTGGAAAACGGCTGGGAACAGATGAAAAAAACTTCCAATGCCATAGGAAGGAATTAGACTTTACTAGCAAAGCAAAGGCCCTGCCAGTTTCTAAGCAGGGGAGTGGTTCTTCTGGGAAGAGCATGATGAGAGCACAGGAGGTGCACTGGAGGCGCTGAGGTGGACAGGGTTAGCAGGGTAGCACGTGACTCCAGGAGCTGCCATTCAGACTATCAAGTGAACAGCACTCCCCCCCACCCCCCGGGGTTGTGCAGTGCGTGGGCCTTGACTGCTACAATCCAAGTCTGTACGTGGACCAGAAGAGCAGTTGTGGCAATGGGAACAGACAAGTGAGAAGGGAATACATGAATAGATAGGGTTTGATAAGAAATCAAACATACAGGGTTAAAAGCCAGTAAGGATTTTAAGAGGATTCTCTAGTTGCTACTGTCTATTAAGTCACTGAACAAATATTTGCTGAGCGCCAACTCTGCTCTGCATGCTGAGACTAAGATGTAACAGGGAGGCAGGAGGGGACCAAGAAGAGAATGGTGGTGAGGAAGCCTAGGAGGGTGGTGTGGCCAACAGAGAGGGAGAGGATGAGGACTCACTTGTGCGTAACTGCGGGTGGAGGGCCCAGTGCTACAGGGAAGCTAACTACGATGGGGATGGAGACCTCAAAAAGGTATCTGGGGACTTCTGACAGAACAGTTTCCATAACTGCTGGGTTGAGGGTCAAGACATGGAGGTGCTGAGTATAGATAGAACCTTTGGGAGACTGAGGATGAGGAAGAAAAGAACCACAGGACAGGAAGAAAGACAGCATGAGGATGAAGTTGCTTTGTAGGCCACAACAGAGAGTTCCATACAGACCCCAGAAGGGCTGAGGAGGCAGCCCTGCCATGACGATGACCCGGCAGAGGTAGCACACACTTGATTCCAATTGTCAAGGGGGACATGAATGCCCCGAGAACAGTGGATCCTGACTGGTATTCATTCCGCTTCCCAGGACAGAGTTCTGACTGGTGTTCAGACACATATCAGACCACAGCGACCATTTAAGGAGTACACACTGTGTGCCATTCACTGTGTTAAGTACCTGCAGCACTGGCTCCTGCAGGCCGCAGAGCAATTCTAGGAGGTAGGCGCTGTTACCACTTTCATTTTACAGATGGGGAAACAGGCTCTGAGAAGTTAAACAATGTGCCCAAAGTCCCAAAGCCAGTTAAGTGGTGGAGCCTTAGATCAGGTCTGTCCGACCACAATGCACTACGGCTTGAGCCAAAGGCAGAGGCGGCTGAAGAGAGGATTGAAAATAAGACATTCCTCAAGAGTCCTAATGCTTCCCCATGCTCACGGCCTTTGAAGTCTTTAAAGGGAGGAGCATGACTGGCTCTTCCCTGTCTGCCCTGAACCCTAGTTAAGAGGAACTGAGCTTCTAGTGCAAAAGGACAGACCTGGGAGAGCCATAAAGAAAAACTTGCTGGAAGGGCAGGTGTGGGTCCACAGAGAGCTGATGGTGGAGGAACCCTATATGGAGATGAAGCAGTTTCTCTCTGGGCGGGTCCAGAGTGTCCTGTCTAGAGGGGCTCAGCCACTACACTGGGGATCCAGATAAGCAGACAGTGGCTCTGACACCCTCTTCCCGGTAAGAGGTGTCCGCTACAGAGCATCCATGACGTCTCCAGGAGCATCTGGATAAGGTTCAGGGGAACTCTGAAGCCCCTGAAATTGTGTGGAAGGCTGTGTATGTGTGGGTGTATATTCACAGATCATAACCCGGGAAGAAGCTTTCATCAGATTCTCTGAGAACAACTTGCTTCTGCCTTGGAGTCCATGAGAAGGGAGACTCTGGGCACCACAAGTGCTACCAGAATTTGGTGATGTAAAAAGAAAATGGGTAGAACCAGTAAAGGACACTGCAAGACAGTCTCTTCCTAAGAGGGTCCTGTTTATCCCTACTCGTGACTCACACCCCCCTCACGTCCTATATTGCCACCACCCTGATGGGAACCACCCTCCCCAGGCAGGCCCCACCTGGATCTTTTCTTGGCGGCGCTGCTGCTCGGCTATCTTCCTGGCCAGAGCCAGCTTCTTGGCCCGAAGTTCCCGGATGTCATCTTCACCCCCGCTGCCTTCCGCCTCTGAATCTTCCTCAAAGTCTTCAATCACCACATCCTCCTCCTTTGGGTGGTGGAGCACACCAGGGGAGAGAGGAGACTGTGAGCCCGTGGCACTTACCAGACCCACCCTCCTGTCCTTCCAGTACTCCCAATTCCATGCTTTTTTGGATGTTCCTTGCAAAGGGCCCCAAAGTGTACGCTTCTCTCAATTCAGGCAGATAGGGAACAGAAAGAAGCTGCCGCCTCCCCTTCCTCGACCAACTGCTCTGTTTTGCACTCCAGGCTCTTTCCTCCTGGAGAGTCACAGGTCCACACCAGAAGTCACTCACACACACAAGTACTTGATGCTTATACACACACTCACCAAGGAAGCTTTGCACCAAATTTCATTTTGAAATCACCAAAGGGGAAAACAACAGAGAAAGTTAAATCACTCGATTTAGATCTAATTCCTGCTAATGATCTGATAGGAATCAATTCTGGCCAAGAGCTGGGAGTTAGGCGTAGAAGTTCTCCTGCCCCCAGATGGCTTCAGGGAGCAGATGCTGTAGCTCAGCAGACCTTGCCCTGATTTCTTTTTAAGACCACAGCCTGCGGTGTGGGGGCTGCTGAGCCCCATTACAGGAATTCACATGACATGACCTTGCTCAGCTGCCCTCTCGGGGCCTGGGCAGGCTCAGAGACGGCTGGCTAGCTTCAGAAGCCTCCTGCCAGGCTGGTGGAGCCTCCCCCAGGGATGGCCCTCCCTGCTTGTAGTCTCACTCTCAGAAGCCCCCACACCCCGGGTGGTCCCAGACTCCATTCCTCCCTCTCTCACTTTTGACCTTGGTCAGCAGAGAACATGCAGCTGCCCAAGAGCATGTCCTCTGAGGGACAGGATTAGCCTGGGTAATGGAGTGATCAGTAGAAGATTCCTATGCTTCTACCTGGATGACAATGATGACACCGATTATCACAATAACGGCTACCATTTATTGAATGCTCACTACTGGCCAGATAACTGGGCTAAGTGTGTTTTTCACGTATCAACTCATTTAATACTCATGGTGGTTTTTAAAATAGACGCTACTATCATCACTACTTTATAAATGAAAACACTGAGGTTTAGAGAGTTAAACCAATTTGCTCAGGGATAAAAGTTAGTAAGTGGCAGAGCAGGGATTCAAATCCCAGTGAGTCTGACTCCAAAGCGCGTGCTCTTACGAAGAAGAATGGGCAAGAAGCACAGGGCTGGGATCTGGAATCTAGACAGCAAGGCCAGACCAGTCCTGAGTGGCTCAGCTTCGCCAGGCTTCCAGTAGGCCCAGCTGGGATGTGTCTGGTACACTCTGCTCTCTCCTCTAACTGTCCATCTCAAGATGATATTCTGATGGGTTCTTCTGGCTAAAAGTGGTTGGTAAAGTGTGTAGGGCCCCAAGGGGATGCTCTGTCTTGGGAGCAGACTCTAGGGGGATAGGAAGGCAGGTGTTTTGGCAGCAACCCTAAGGAATAAGGGCTCTCTTCTGCTCATGAAGAATGATGTCTGAAGAAACAGAATCACCACCCCCTTCTTCCTCCCCTGCCTAGCTTCAGTGACTCAGTCTTGCAGTTTCGGGAGAGACTGGGGTCTGGGCTAGAAGTGTCACTATCCCAGAAGTCTCAGGGGTCTGGGACACTGTCTATAGTGACTGTCCATGTCACAACCCATAGGCTATAGGGTCACAGGATTCATTGCCAGGAGGCCCAGCACATGAGAACGAGGAAGACTCCGTTTACACGTTACTTCCTTGTTCGTGGGGTTAACCTGAGCCGGAGTGAGTGGGGTGCTGACCAGCCTGTGGGGAACACTGCCTCTGCCTGCTCTGATCAGGGATACACAGGGTTATCATGGGGCTTGGGGTGCGCTTGACTGAGGTCAAAAGGGGGTCAGTGAGGCTTGTCTGAGGTTCACTCAGCTCTCACAGCAAACGAGGAAGTGCAGGGTTATGAAATTACACAGACCAGGGTAAGTAGGGTTTCCCAGGGGCCACTAACATAAAGGAACCCAGGAGGCTCGTGGGAAAAGGAAGAAGTGGGCAGCACGGCATGGGTCACAACCTCTGTCTGGTCAATAAGCCCAGGAGAAAGAGAGTGGCACAGCCAAACTTTGGGACCGAAGCGCTGGTCTGCTCCTCACGAGTGGCACAGACCCTCCTTGGCTTTTATATTGTGCCCTTATCTGTAGGCTTTACTAGCCTAATGGGATTCGGTAGTATAGACTCTGCTGGCCAGAGGACATGTGTCCCAGCAATTCTGGAGGGCTGGCCTTGCTTCCTTTCTACTGTCTGTCTCAGCCTGGAGGTGCGGGTGAATGAGCTGGCCATGGTGCCACCCCACCCATGCTTCCCCCTGTACAGTGCCCAAGGCTTGGGTGGCACTGGTCTGTCCTGCCTGGAGCCTGGACACCCCGATGGCTTTAGCAAGCCTGCTGCCTCCTCCCGTAATGACAGCTCATTCTTTCCCATTATTCCCTGCCCAGGTTTCATCTGGATTCTGGAATCATGGGCTCAGCTTCATCCCTGGAACCACCTCTGTCCTGGAAACTGAGCCCTGTGTCATCAGGGGTGGGGTGGGGCTCTCCAGCTATTCTAATGAAGCCAGTCCAAGACTCTGCTGCCCTGAAGACTTCGAACCAAAGGTGGCCTCTCTATCACTGCTTCAGATCACAGACGACAGCTTCCAGCTGACATCTGGCTTCCCTAGCCTGTTGCTGATTTCATCCCTGCACCCCACCCTGCTCCACCAGGCGCTTGAGACTGCTGTGGGCCAAATGACTATGTTGGCCTACGGCTGACCTGGCCTCTGGCTAGAATCACTTCCGTCCCTTCTTGAAGTCCCACGTTCCTTCCCACCTAAGTCTCCTCTGCCTTTAACGTTGTGAGGTAACAAAGGAGAGCCCACTGACAGGCAAAAGTGAGGCTTGTGCGTGCACACACGCCCAGACGGAGTCACTCAGACATACAGCAGGGCAGCCGACAGTGCTGACCCACGCAAGCATGGGCCAACACTGTCACACACTCACATTTGCTCCGAACCCATGGCCAGCAGGGAAGCTGGCAGCGGACTCCAACTTCAGCTGACACACAAACCCCACACATACAGACCCACGACGACAATCCCCCTCAGAAAGACACACACGCGCACGGGAGGGCAACTGTCGGTGGGGTCTGGCCGGGGTGGGTACACAGGCTCGTGCGCACGCGCACACACATATACACACGGTCTGGAGTGAAGCAAAGGCTACAGGAACAACCAAGGGCAAACAAACAAGAGGAGAATTCCTTAATCACATCAGGATGTGCAGGAGGGAGGGAGGGACTGAGGAGGGAGGGAGGGAGAGTAGGCTGGGGGAGGGGGTGATTTTCCACACGGGGCCAGCAATGTCAGCTCTTCCTGTACGTGTGCTGGAGGCTGGAGTTCAGGCCTGTGCTGCGCTGAGCTCCACACATCTATAAACTTGATCCTCAGCCTGAACCCTAACACCCCCCCCCACTCCCTTTCTTAAGCCTCCCGAGCTGCACATTATTAAACTCTTTCTTTCCCTCCCTTCTCCTCCAATGCAACATTAAAAAGAAGCATCTGGAACTCGTAGCAGAGGGAGATGGAGACACTGGGGTGGAACTGGCAGGAAGGGGCACCAGCAGAGTGCACTCTTGAGAAGCTGGCTGGTCACGTCCACATCCATACTGCTTGGAGTGGTTATAAATAACCGGGTAGGAGTGGTAGCCATGGGCAGAGCAGGATTGGGGGTGGGGAGGGGAGCCTTCCCCTCTGCCACAACGGGCTCTCCCCGCACAGTACCTCATCTTCCAGTTGTTTTCCCTCTTGGCTTCCCATTTCCTTTCCCATGGTGTCTGGGACGGGTGCCACTGACACATATTTTCCACCCTTGAATGCCAGCAGAGGCTCTTCTTGTCCACAAAGGGCTTCCAGAAAATACTTCAGCACTGTGACCCTTTTGCAGTCGGCTGCAATAACCTACAGGGCGAGAGGGAGAGAAGAGAAACAGCATTTTCTGAAAGGGAAGACGAAGATGACAGGCATTCTTCGCTAGCAGAGGGGCATACAGGGAGCGCGTCAAAGTTACTGGACAAGGCTGTTGAGCGGACAAGTGGGACTTTGAGTGTGTAGGAGCTTGTGAAGGAGGGGTGGGGGCGGGGGTTTGAGGGCTAAGATCCTCTAGAGGAAGAAAGTCATGGTCTCTCTTTAGGTCATCCCTGGGGGAGCAGACATCTCCATGACCAATGATAGGTACCCTCTGGGGCTTTTGCCTTTCTTCTGCTGAGGTCCTGATATAAAAAAAAGAATAAATTAAATTCATCTGAGTATAGTATTTAACTGACAGAAGGCAGGGTGGAGTACAGAGCACAGCTTTCACAGAACACAGCTTCCTGGTACCCTCACTGCACTCTCCATTCCCCTCCCAGCTCCCCTCTCTAGGCTCCTGAGAGGAGCACTTCCAGCCTGAGTGCAAAATGAATGAGGAGGGCTTTCTTGGCTGTTTCATTTCAGCTAGATCACTTTGGGCTTCCCCTGACAGGTTCTTGCCCCACCCAAGAGTTTCTCATGCTCAAGAGACTGGGGTCAGGCAGGAAGTTGTTATCAGGAGAAGGGAGACAGGCAAAGCAGGTAGGGGGGTGTTTCACCAAAGCTCTGCTCCTCCAGGGGTTTGTGCCATCCTGCTCCCATGTGGCCACATCAGCATGTAAGCCAGTGCTGTCAGAGAAGCTGGGGCTGATTGAGCCAAAATGAAATTCAGTATCTTGAGCAATCGTCGAAACTGTCTCAGATGACGTTTCCACAGTCACTCTGTCGTGAGTCCTTCTCCAGCTAGACCACACAGGTGCGTCCTTCCTTCAAACCCATCTGCACTGCGGGCACCCTCTCATGACCTGCTGTTCATCCCTGCCCTTGAGGTCCTTTCCTCCAAGGGAGAGGAAGAGCCCTGCTCGATCTGGAGCTTGGAAACTGCTGAAGACCACCACCCCTTCAGCAGCACTGACTCTAGCCCCTGTAGAGAGCCCCCCATTCCAGAACGCGAACATGACCTCTACGTCTGGATCACACAGTCAAGTACTAACTTGGAGACTGGCTCTGATTGTGGGCTCACTGTTTCACAGGTGTATCTGTCCCTTATCTGGACACCATGGGAGCATGAGGCAGGCACGGGCCAAGTCTTCTAGGACACTGTGGAAACGAGCACTACTGTGCCAGCTGGCCAGCCAGGGCCAACGGCAGCACACACCAGTCAACTGTGACTGCAACTCTGTGGCTCTAGCCTCTGCTGCCTCTCTGCGCCAAACCTGCTCTTCCCCTGCCTGGGAGTGGCCCCTGCGCACCCTCACCGATGGCTCTGGGGAACATTATAGGCCTGAATCTTGGGCTAAGGACCTTGACCACCTCCACCTGAGAAGCTGACCGAATAGGTGCTCGGCTACCCAGAGAAGGCTTAGGAAAGGACAGCCATCTTGAGTTTGGGGTGTCCAGTCCTGGGCTTGGGCCAGGGCAGGTAACCGTAAGTTCCATTGCGTGTGTTCAAACACGTCACGAGGAAGGCTAGAAATACAGAAGCAGGGGCTAAAACGCATTAAAGGACAGAGCTGCAATGAGTAATGGCCTGGCAGGCAGCACGCACAGCAGCCTCCCTGCATCCCCAGCCTCTCACTTGCAGAGGAAACTTCTGCATTTCCACAAGACTGCCAGTTTCCTCTCTGTGGTCTAATTTTAACCACCTTGTCGTTACAGTGTGTGTCAGCCACCTGACCCCACTATGACCTCTGACCTTATGCCCCAGCTACTGCTCGCACTATGGAGAATTATGTAATGGGTCCAGGACTTTCCTTTTCAGTGTGAGGCTATTACCACTGAATGGAGAGGAGGTGGGGGTAGAGGGGTGAGAAGGAGACAGAGAAAAAGCTTGCCATGGTCCTTGGCACCACCTGGATGGTGAGAAGTATGGAGGCACGCCTGCCCAACATGCGGCAGAAATTTGCCCAGAGCAAGAGTGTGTCCGTGGCTGTGTGTGCCCACTGATAGGCAATGAGGAGAGTTCCTGCTGTTCTAGCATGCGCTGGGTGGCATGCTCAAAGGTTCAGGAAGAGAGTGTGATTCCTGGCCAAGAGGGAGAAAGGACACATGTGTGGACGTGGGACTCCTGGAGGTGGGGATTTCCAGGGCACAGCGGGACCCAGGGATGCAGACATCCTGAGCCTGCCTGCAGAATATCCTTAGGGGATCAGCAGGGATTGTCATTCACATGGACACGAAAGCAAAAAGGAGTGCCCCCCACCTTTGATTGTCACCCTGGTTTCCTTGGGGATTTTGTCTGCTATGGCCATTAGTTTCTTCCCTAGAGCAAGGCCACTCCTGATTGATTCTCAAAGTGCTTTGATCCAGTGGGGTCTCTGAGCTGCACTGAGAGGTGTGGAGAGAATTCTATGCCTTTGGAGAGAGAAAAGCCACCTAGCCTTTTAGAACTGCGAACTCTCTCCCCTACAGTCCAACTAGTAGGGAGGACAGCCAAAGTTGTGCAGTCTCCTTAGGTTCCCAAAGGGCACTGTGAGTGAGAATGTGCTTCTAGTTATTTAGCAAATGGGGAAACTGAGGCAAGTCCAGGGCTTGCCTAAGGTCTTAGAGAAACCTCTGTCTGCAGCCCAATGGCCTATCTGCTAAAGCATTCTGCTTTAAGACAGGAGGAATGAGCCCAGCAGGGTGAGCACTACAATTCTCTTGGTCCCATGGTCTACTAGAGGCTTATGGCAATATTCTCCCAGACAAAGCCTCCAGCACCTGAGTGGGGAAGAAAGTGTAAATGTAGTTAATAAGAGACATCATGACAGAAGAAGCCCCTTAAACCCCTCACAAAGGGCCAACTCCACGATGACCTTTGGCTGGCCAAGGACGACTTCCTGGTAGGACAGGGGTTAAAGCTGGGCTCCCAGCTTGGAGAGGAAGGAATCCAGCTGAAGTCTATGACATAATTTCCACGATAGCTCTGTTCATGAGCACACTTTTCCATTCAGTATCAATGAAAAACACAGAATGTAAGTCATCTGTACATTGCAGCTCTGGGCAAACTCTAGATTCTCTAGAGGAGAAAGAGCTGGGCAGAAGAGGACTCCTTCCCGTGCTGTTTACAGGTGGGGCTGGCCTAGAGCTAGATGGAGGCATAAGGGCTGCTGGCCAGGGAATACCCTGGGAACCTGGGATCCAGCACCGTCTCAGTAGTAGTCCTGGCCTTTCTGGAGGGAGACTCACTGTGTAGGAGGTTACCAGAACTCCCAAGCTGATGAACAAAATGTCTCACACAAATCACTCTAGTCAGCACTGAGAAGAAAACTGAGGCTTTAGGTCAGGGAAGAGCTAAAAGAAAGGCACCCAGAGAAAGCCCCTTTCCCTTCCCCTGAAGCCCATCTGAGGCAGTGAGCCCCACCAGTGGGAACTGAAACCTCTAGCTTCAGGGCTCCAGTTATCACTGGATCAGATCCACACGCAAAGAACCAGACAGAAAGGAAAACTGAAAGTGAGATGTGGCAAGGCGATACAAGAGCCTGGCCTGTCCGAGGCTCAGTTCCTTAGAGATACAACGTGAGGAGGCATGGGGTATGTGGAGGTTGGAGCTACACAGAAGGTTAGGTCTTGTGGAAAGCAGAAAGAAACCTCTAGGTTAAAAGAGAAGAGGGAAGGCAGACTGAGCTACCTGTCTGGGGCACCTTGGGATGGGGTGGTAGATAAGCAAGGAATAGAGTTCTCTGGAAACTCTCTATAGCTACTTGGGAGGGGACAAGCCCAGCCTGGTCAGATATGCCTTGGAAGGAACAGAAAAAGCGATCTAAGCTGTCTTATGGAAGATGGGGGAGGGGGGAAGAGACAGAGAGTAAAGGAACTGAGCACAAGGGCGCCTGGGTGGCTCAGTGGGGTAAAGCCTCTGCTTTCAGCTCAGGTCATGATCCCAGGGTCCTGGGATCAAGGCCTGCATTGGGCTCTCTGATCAGCAGGGAGCCTGCTTCCTCCTCTCTCTCTGCCTGCCTCTCTGTCTACTTGGGATCTCCATCTGTCAAATAAATAAATAAAATCTTAAAAAAAAAAAAAAAAAAAGGAACTGAGCACCAGGTACCACAGACTGATGTACTCTGAGTTGTAAGACTTAGCACCTTATAGCTGCCATGGGGAAGGGAACACATTCTTCCTTCCTTTGCGCCCAGGTAGCAAAGGAATAGGAGGAGGTATCACAGAGCTGAACCAGGTCTCTGGATGCAAGCCCTAGGGAACTAGGGGCTCATGCCATCTTTACTGGGTTCCTGTTATCTCCAAACAGGCCTCCTGGAAGGCACAAGAGCACAGCGGTGGCGGGTTAGATTTTGCAAAACTTCTTTTTCTGAACTTCTGGTTTGGGAATCAGAATTTAAACCTATACTATCAGCCAGTTCTATTTTTTTCTGGTCTTAAAAAAGTCCTGCTTGCTACTGCTCCTCTGGTTAAAGAGAAAAATCACATGGGTTTTCCTCTACAAACTTAAGTTTACAGGTTGTTTTTCTTGTTTCTCTAAATGGAGCCAATTATTCTCACATTTGTTGAAACCTTCAATCAAACTTTATAGCTTGTTAATTTTACAGAATGTCCTTAGAGCAAATAAGATGCAGACAGGAAAGTGAAGTCTTGCTGAGATTATTAAGAAAGCTTAAAATAGCCTACAAATCCACCACCGAGGCTGGTGAATAGAGGCTGCTTGTTTGGCTTCTGAGGTCAATTAGCAATGGGTTAATTAATAAAATCTTAAAAAAGAGCAATGGGTTAATTATCATCTTTAATAAGCAAAGCCTACAGGATTGGCTACAAGAAGCTCAAGTCAGACTAAAAAGCGTTTTCAAAAACTGGGAACCTCCGGTTATTCACGACTCACCCTCACAGGAGACTGCAGGGTGGGAAGGACAATTCTGTAGTGGCCAAGGGTGGGTCAGCCTAAGAGGTCTGCCAATGAAAGTTCAGACACAGGGAATCCTCTGGAGCTGGGAGGACAGAGGAAGTGGTTTACTCACATTCCTAGAGGGAGGGGCTTCCAGGCAGGGAGCAAAATCCAGAGGCAGAAGGGAAGCTGGCCATAAGGATGTACAAGTAAGTACTCTGAAGACACAGGAAGTAGCTTACAATGGAGAGACAGACATTGGCAGCCTACCTGAGTCCGAAGAAATTGGTATTGAACTGTGAGAGTGGGTCCCAGGTCAGAGAAGAAAGAAAGGAGACTATGCAGGCACCAAAAGCATAACCTGGTAACCTCTGGGCGTGCCATCCCAAGGAAATCAATCAGCATTTCACTCCTTCCCTGTCCTTAGTGCAGCAGGGCCATATTTCTGCAAGGCAGCTAAATGAAGGCCCCTCCCTCAGTCACTTTGGATGCCAATGTCCAGACCCAGCACTCCTGAGCCCTGAGTCTGTGCTAGTTGAGATCTCGTCAGTGAATCACAAGATGAGATGTTAATGTCATCGATCAACCCACAGCAGCCATCCCAGCCCACATGGCTGGTCCCAACGGCTATGTTTTTTTCCTAGTGGAGGCAACGGGGGCCATTTTCCATCAGGTGGCAATGCACAGATGCCTGTTCAGAGAGGGATGGCAGCCTGCTCGCCTCACCCACATCCACTGTGTGTGTGCGCAGGCACCTGCACCCCTGCGTTGCCTGGACGTCTCACAGAGAGGGGTGGGTGGGAACTGGAAAATGGGCAGGTGGGAAGACTTGGGGGAGAGGGAAGAGGCTACCCTCATAGTTTTACTGTATACTCCAAAAGGTACAGGTACTTGGCTACTGAAAGGGAGATTATGTTCATCCTGGAGAGTTGAGAGAACAGCATTATGGAGCTGGCAGTAAGAAGGTAAGTACAACAGTAGGAACAATGGGTCCATTTTGGAAAGAGGCAAACTGAAGAAATAAAGGGGGTTGATAAAGAGTCTGGGCTTTGGGGGCGTGTAGGTAGCTCAGCTGGTTGTGTGTCTGACTCTTGGTCTCAGTCAGGGCTGTGATCTCTGGGTTGTGGGCCTGAGCCCCACGTTGGGCTCCCTGCTTAGAGCCCTGCTCATTGGGGAGACTGCTTGACATTCTCTCTCTCCCTCTGCCCCTCCCTACCATGCACATGTGTGCACTTTCTCTCAAATAAATAAATCTTAAAAAAAAAAATCTGGGCTTCATAGACTTAAGTCTTTTTTTTAATTCTTAAAAATATTTTATTTATTCAATTTGAGAGAGAGAGAGAGAGAAAGAGAGCATGCAAGCAAGGGGAGGGGCAGAGAGAGAGAGGGAGAGAGAGAATCCTCAAGCAGATTCCCCTGAGTACAGAGCCCCAGTGTGGGGCTTGATCGCACAACCTTGAGATTATGACTTGTGCAGAGATCAAGAATCAGATGCTTAACCAACTGGGCTACCCAGGTGCTCCTTGAATTCAAGCTTTTTTAAAAAAATTCTTTAACAAAAAGTATAGATTTAAAAAAAAATCTTTATTTTTAAAGATGTGCTTATTCATTTGAGAGAGAGTGTGTGCACATGCACACAAGTAGGAAGGGCAGGGAGAGAATCTCAAGCAGATTCCACACTGAGCACTGAACTCCCCCGCCCCCACACACAGGGCTCTATCTCACAACCCTGAGACCACCACCTGAGTGGAAACCAAGAGTAGGATCTTTAACCAACTGCACTACCCAAGTGCCCCGAGTTCAAGTCTTTTTTTTTTTTTTTTAAGATTTTATTTATTTGAGGCAGCTAGACAGAGAGAGAGAGAGAGAGAGAGAGAAGCAGGCTCCCCACTAAGCAGGGAACCCAATGCAGGGCTCTATCCCAGTACCCTGAGATCATGACCTGAGTTGAAGGAAGACGCTTAACCAACTGAGCACCCCCCAAACTCAAGCTTAACTACAACTTCCTGGCTGTGTATCCTTAGACAAGTTACTTGGCATCTCTGAGCCTCTGCTCAAGTTGTTCTAAGGTTTGAAAGCAATAATGCATATCAAATATTTAGCAAGGTGCCTGAGCCAATGATAAATGAAAGGCTATAATTTTCTTTTTCTTTCTGGCTGCCTCACTCTGCCCAGAGATGTGTGGAAGCCAGACTTAGAGGTACAGAAGGAAGCATGGGGGAGGCACTCACACCCCTGGAATGCTCACCTACCTGCTGAAGCTGTTGAAAATAACTTATTCAGAATTAAGGTACTGGATCCAGGCTTCGGGGTAGATCCCTTGGTGGAGGCAAGGCCCAGCCTCTCTCTAGTTGTGTCTCTTCCTATTCTAAAAAGATTCCTAGACCTAACCAGAGACACGAATTCTACGGGACTCTAGAGGCCTCAAGGCCCCAGACTTAAGACAAGTCTGCCACTAATTCACACAACAGAAGTAAAATCCTGTACTGAATATCATGATTGGCTTGCTCACCTGGTCCCTTCATTTTGGGGTTGTGTGGTGGCTTTGCCTTTGTTAATGATATCCTCCTTAAATGAGACCCAGCTGGATCCTTGCTCCAGGTTCCTCAATACAAAGGAAATGATGAGAAAATCCCCAAAGTGGCATTTTCTACTCACCTGAATTTCCTGAGCTTGGAATTCTGAACAAAGCCAGATAGGAGTCTGGATTCTCCTGCGCAAAGTACAGCTTGCTTTTCTTGTACGGTTCCCTCATGGAAAGAAACTATTTGCTTCTAGAGCCCTGAGCTCTGGCTGAATAAGCAAGGTATATTCTTGACATGAGCCCGCTGCAGAGAGCAAACTATAGGCAGCAGTAGCTTGGGCTGCAGTCCAATCCGCTTCCCCTGCAGAGTGCTCTGAAAGCAGCCACCCACATTGGCAGGAGTCAGGGGCGGATACTGGCACTGCCAACACAAGCCTTTCAGGTCTGGCTGGCTTCAGCTGGTCTGAAACCTGGAACACAGGCGCCGGGGCCCTCGCTTACTGAACCAGCAGGGGAGGCTACAAGCTCAGCCCCTGGGGATGAAAGTCCTCTTGTCTGTCTCAGCCTGCAAACATCCACATGCAGTCTGCTTCAACACTGCCAGTTAGTTCTGGGCCAGGAGCACTACATCTTGGGCTCCAGTCACTCTGAGCTACATTCTTATTTGCCTTCTAAACAGCCAGGATCAGGGGGCCACCCTTTAGGTGTGTGGTCAAGCTCCTTCACCAAATTTGTTCCCAGTTTGATTTTATGCATGTCAGGGAGAGTACCTTCTCTGTGACACCTGCAGCATTCAACACATTTAGTTGACAGTCAACTCAACAAATATTTACTAAGTGCCTACTGCGTGCATTAGGCACTATTCCAGACCCTGAGGATTCAGCAGAAAACAGGGTCCTGGCTGGCGCCAGTGGGCAGTGGGTCATATTCAGATCAGGTATATGGAAGATGCTCTGTATTAAGACAGAAATACATCACTCTGGCCTTGTTACCTACAGCACATGGTGTGGGGGGGTGCGAATCCTCATTCCTCTTCCCTCAAGGAGGAGGAAGACGCAGCCCATGGAGAAGAGCTCCCTCCCTGTAGTAGAGACCTGACACACTGCTCCTTTATCCCATTTAGGCACAGGTCCTCAGAAGTCAGGAAGGAGAATTAATTCCCTTGGGCTCAGCCTTGCTAAAAGGTGAAATCCCAACCTCTCTTAATGCTTTCTGTGACCTGTCCAAGCCCTTGACCACCCACCCACCCCACCCCACCCCACTGTATGTTATCACTCTCGCTTCTTGCTATTATTCCATAATCCTCAACTCCAGGCCCCAGGCAACCCTGTTTGAGATTCCCCAACCTGCCATTTGCTCCCTTTTGCACCTCAGAGACCTTACAGGTTATTCCCCCAACCTAGAGTGACTTTGCCTTTATGCAATCAATTCATTCCCTCACCTTCCTTTAAGTTTGGTGAAAAAGTCTTTCTTCTTAAGAAGTCTTACCTAGGGGCGCCTGGGTGGCTCAGTCGGTAAAGCATCTGCCTTCGGCTCAGGTCATGATCCCAGGGTCCTGGGATGGAGCCCCACATTGGGCTCCCTGCTCAGTGGGGAGCCTGCTTCTCCCTCTCCATCTGCCTCTCTCCCTTGCTCATGCTCTCTCAAAGTAAATAAAATCTTAAAAAAATAAAATGAAAAGAAAGAAAAGAAATAGAAATCTAATGTGCCAGCCCACTGCCCACATATTCTTCCTGGGGCTCTACCATGCGACAGGGACTATGCTAGACATCCTGGGCAGGTAAGACAGAGCAAGGCAGATGCATGGCAGTTCTTGACTTCACAGAACTTTAAGCCCAGGGAGGGATTCCAGAGTAATGTACACGAACTCTCCCAAGTCCATGGGTGTCCCTTCGGCACCTGTGGGCTAGGCTTACACTCCATTCACCTTCTCTGACCTCACCAGCAGCCCTCGGCATGTGTATTACTTCCATGCCACAAAGAGTTACCGGTCAGTCAGAGTCACACTAGAACTGTCTGGGTATCATCTCCTAGGGACCCAACCCTTTTTTGAGTATTTCAGGTGGGGAGGATGTAAGTCCCTCAGGAAGATTTTAAAACCATCATTACTTATTGTTTAAAAAATGTGTAAGTAATTTTATTATCACCTGCTTAACGGGTTTCTTTGTTTTCCCTGCTGCCTTCCACTCTTGGTCATGCTGTTGGAGAAGTCTGTTACTGTCTTGACTTTACAGGGATTCGTTTCTCACTAGGGAACCTGTTCCGTTTTGGACTTTTTTTTTTTTTTTTTTCATTTTGGACTTTTCTAATTGGTAGAAATGACTACCGCTTTTAAGCCCAAATCTGCCTCCAGTGCTTCTAATTCTGTTCTCTGCAACCACGTAAAAAAGCCCAAATTCTGCTTCTATCTGATCAGCCTCAAATTATTTGAAGCTATTTTATACCTTCCCTAGGCTAAACAGTCCCACTTCCTTCAACTGTCCTTCACTTAAAATGTCTCCTCAACATCCTGCTTATTCTTCCACTAAGACTTTCACTAAGACTGAGTAACGTCTCTTAGATGAGTGCCCATATGTGATCTGATAGCCAAGAATAGATGGGACATCTCTTTCTATCCCATTCTGATGAGGTATCCCATTCTGGATACCTCAGTTCTCTGAATGGAGGCCAGAACTGTGCTGGTTTTATTGTCCACCACCTTGTAATAAGGACACATTGTGAGCTTCCCCCCTCCACCCCAAAGATTTATTTATTTATATTAAAGAGAGAGAGAGTGCGCAAGCAGGAGAGGGGCAGAGGGAGATGGAGAATCTCAACCAGACTCCACACTGAGCATGGAGCCTGATGTGGGGCTTGATCTTACGACCCTGAGATTAAGACCTGAGCTGAGGGGTGCCTGGGTGGATCAGTTGGTTAAGCGACTGCCTTTAGCTTGGGTCATGGTCCTGGAGTCCCATGATTAAGTCCCATATCGGGGGCTCCCTGCTCGGTGGGGAGTCTGCTTTTCACTCTGACCTCTCCCCTTCATGCTCTCTCAAATAAATAAATAAAATCTTTAAAAAAAGACCCGAGTCGAAACCAAGAGTAGGACACTTAACCAACTAAGCCATCTTGGTGGCTTCACACTGTGAGCTTTTTAATCAACAAATCCCCAAATTGTTTCCACATAAATGGCTAGCATCTCCCTGCACTAAGTGCAAGTCCTCCGCTATTCCCTTTTTAAATTTTATTAATTTTTTAAAAAGATTTTATTTATTTGATAGATCACAAGCAGGGGAGCAGCAGGTAGATGTAGAGGGAGAAGCAGGCTCCCCACTGAGCAGAGTCCAACTTGGGGCTCGATCCCGGGACCCTGGAATCATGACCTTAGCCTAAAGCAGACACTTAACTGACTGAGCCACCCAGGAGCCCTTACCCCCCCTTTTTTGAAGATTTATTCATTTATTTGAGGGGTGAGGGGCAGAGGGAGAGAGAGAATCTTAAGCAGATCCCTGTCACCTGCTCCCAGAGTCTGATGCAGGGCTCAATCTCATGACCCTGAGATCATGATCTGAGCCAAAACCAAGAGTCAGATGCTCAACCAACTGAGCCACCCAGCCTCCCCACCACTATTATTCCTTAAAAAAAAAAATTTTTTTTTTATTTACTTGACAGTGAGAGAGAGCACAGAGAGAGAGGGAGAAGCAGGCTCCCCTCTGAGCAGGGAGCCTGACTCAGGGCTTGATCCCAGGACCCTGGGACCATGACCTGAGCCGGGGACAGATGCTTAACTGACTGAGCCAACCCAGGTGCCCCCACTATTCCCTTTTAAACAGTCCTTCACAGAGGCCTCCCCACGCTATAGAACAAACCTGTTTATTTATTATTGTGCTGCATGCTACTTGCTATGTGCAGCTGACTTTTTGGATAAGGCAGGATTTCACACTTATTCCTATTTGATTTCATCTTGTTATTTACTTCTTTCCTTGTAGCTTATCAAGTTCTATTTGGATCCTAAATTTGTCACCTGAGAATGCATTCCCTCTCAAATTCATGACATCCATAAATCTGTATCTGTTGATTTGCTTATGCTTCTCAGTATCTCTCTCCCATTCATCTGTCCTGTTTTCTCTCTTAAGATTCTTGAGGGTAGGCACTGTAATTTGTATAAACACACACACACACACACACACGTAAGTAAGCGTATCTTTAAAACACTACCTGACACGCACTGGCTCCGTGGACAACATGGAGGACACGACCGTGGAGGGGAGCCAGCCACACTGTACCATATGTGAATCAGGCTCCTTGTGTTGTGCAACACACACTCAGAGATGCTACTTTCTGCTTTGCGTGGTGCTTCCCGTGGAGGTTTGGGCTCAGTGAGGGACAGGTGCTCTCTTTCGATAGGCGGCACACAGTTTTGGGTTTGAAATAAGACACCACAACAAGCGAAGCTCTGGGCACGTTTTGCCTTGTCTTAACTGGAGGCTGCTGCCCCAGGGCAAGGCATAACACACCTCAAGCAAGAGGTAAGACTTATGTCCTTCAAAGCACTAATGTCATGCTCTGAGAAGAAATTGCCGTATCTCCAGACTCCCCATGGCATATTAAAAATATGGCACACAGAAATTTTCTGAGATTAGGGCTGAGGTAGAAAGGCCACATTAAGTCATATTTTCAGGTTCTGCATCTAGAGACCTGGATCCTATGTGTGGCCCGTGTTTCACAGCTGGAGATAAGACAAGCTTGGCTAACTAAAGCTAACTAACTAAAAAGTCCACCCACAGTTTGAGATAAGGTGTAGGTAAGGTAAATGTCTGGGACACAGAAGAAATTTCAAGAAATAAACAGTTCCCTTTTCTAAACCTCTAAACACTAAAAAGCATTTAAAACAAATTTATTTGAGAGAGAGCAAGAGAGCACTAGAGAGAGAGAGCAAGCATGAGTGGGGGTCAGAGGGAGAAGGAGAAGCAGCCTCCCCACTGAGCAGGAAGCCCGATGCAAGGCTCGATCCCAGGACACTGAGACTATGACCTGAGCCCAAGGCAGACACTCAACTGAGCCACCCAGGCACCCCAACACTAAAAAATATTAAAAACAACGACAACAACAAAAAACCACCTGCACCGGAATCACATACTGAGCTTGCTGAAAATGCAGAATCCTGGATTCCACTTTGGACTAAATACGTGAATGCTTCTAGGGCTAGGGGCTTGGGGCTTGGAATGTACGCTCCAAGCAAGTGTCCCAGGTACCTATGAACACTGACATTTGAGAATCCAGTGTTTTAAAGGCTGGAAGACTAGGTGAAGGTGGTCACCATTGTAGTCCATTCTTCATAAGGCAACTCTTCTTCAGCTAAGGTACAAAAAAATCCTATGTCACATTTTTCATGGCCCTTTTAGGGATCTGGCCATCCTCAGCACCCTATGAAGCGGTTACTATCACATTCAGCTAATGATAATAGGGAAGATGAAACAAATCTGATTAAATTCAATGAGCTCTGAAGCCAGATGCAAGGACTTCCTAGCCCAGTGCTCATGCCACCGAGCCACTTTCTGGAAGAGCTTTCTGGCACAGGGCTTTAGGCACAACAACAAAACCCGCTGTGTGCTTCACTCCCCCTTAACAGCTACAGCTACACTTAGTGGATGGCTGCTACATGCCGGGCACTGTGCCAAATACTTTACGTGCACCAATTCATCTAATCCCCACAGCCCTATGTAGTAGGTGCCGTCATTATCTCAGTTTTACAGATGAGGAAATCAAGGCACAGAGAAGTAACTTGTTCAAGGTTAGTAAATGTAAATGTTAGTAAACGTTAGTAACTTGTTCAAGGCTAGTAAATGCAGGAGCTGGAAATGTGCCTCTGCTCTTTTTTTTTAAATTAAGTTTTTAATTTTAATTCCGTTATAGTTAACCTACACTGTTATATTGGTTTTAGGTGTACAATACAATAATCCAACAATACTTTATATTATTCAGCGTTCATCATGGTAAGTGTACTCTTTAATCCCCATTCCTCCATCCATAGGCCTCTGCTATTAATCAGTGTTCCCCTGCCCACAGTTCTCAAGGCATCCAGAGCATTTACCTGTGCTTCAGGCAGAAACTCCCGCAAACCCCACAAGGAAAAAGGTCTGATTTAGTACAGAAATTCAAAGCGGGCAGTCTCCTGTGGCTCACTTCTTGGAAGACTGACCTCCTTTGGGGGTGTACTCTCCCCGCAGGCAGCTGACGTGCCACAACTCAGGGGAGAGCAGGGTCTAGGAGAGCATGCTTTCTTAACTCATGTGATCTTGAGCAAGTTACTGAACCTTGTTTGCAAAATACACATGATTCTGAAGGTTTCTTTCCATTCTTAAAGGTCTCTATGATTCTGAGCAGTCATCTTGGAAGGGAGGTGAGAAAAGACAAGTTCTGCCACTGACCTTGATGCTGGGGTTGAGCTCTGTCACAGGGGACAGTGCCAAGAGCCGGGCTTGGCCTTTGCAGAGGGCTAAAGATTCAGAATCTGAACTCAAGGGAGAGGCCAGAGACAATTCATGATGGAAAAAGGTGGTATCAGTTCTTCTCATATGATAAGCCACTCAGGAGGACTTGGAGGGTCTTATGGAATCATTAGCACAGAGCTCCCCTCTGGCCACAGAGCAGAGGAAGAAACAGCAGATCAGTTTATAAAGCTCCAGAGCGGAAAATTTCTGTTGGTGTCCAAACTAAGTTTTTGGCTTTCTGTAAAGTTTGGAAAGACTTATACTGATGTTTTAATCACCTGTTTAGTGTTCTGAAGGCTCTTGTCAGCGGCCTCACTGAGCTTGCTCCAGCAGGCAGTGGGGAGCTGTTGGCTCACACACCATGATCTTTTTGTCAGCCATTTCTTTCCCATAGTCATCTCCGACACCCTGTAGCTCTCTCCAGGCCACTTGGAGGGAATGAGCCAAACTGCGTGCCCGCCCCATAGGAGGCTCAGGGCAAGCTTTCTGGCTAACCTCTTGCCAGATTCAAAGACAAGAAGGGCCCCTTAAAAAACGCCAAGTGGTAAAGATGTGAGGAGTGGTCTCTGGAGATTAGAACACAAACTCAGGGCAGGGCACATTCTAGAAACAAAAACTCATGAGCGTGCAAGAAGCCCATTAGGGAGGTTCAGGATAACAGTATGTAGAACCAGTCAGCATTTTACTTCCTCTGCAGTTTTCACTGGTCACAGCTTCTCAGAGGCTGCAATATCCCATTTTACTGGGAAAGCTGTGGTGGAGATGAAGTGGTAACTGCTGGTTGCCAGGCATTGTTATTTCATTTGACTATCACAGTAATCCTTTGAGACAGAAAGAGGAAGAGGAAACTGAAGCGCGGAGGAAACAAACAGCTAATAAGTGGCAAAGTTGGGATGTGAACTCAGATTTGTCTAACTCCAAAGTCTGTGCTCATTATACTTCGTAGCCTCTTAGGAAGGCAATGGAACTTTTGGAGAAAGGGAAATTACTCCAAGTTCTTTTCATACCCCACCCCCACCCCCACTGAGCAGCAGCCCAAAGGCCCAACCCCAGGACAAAATACACAGTTCTGAGGAGTCTGCATTCAGGTGAACACAAACCAAATGGATGCCTGGCTAAGCTATGCGCTAGAACAAAGATTTGTGAAAAAGAAAAGTGAATTTTTTAAAAAAAGATTTTATTTTATTTATTTAAGAGAGAGA
This sequence comes from Meles meles, assembly GCF_922984935.1. Classification (NCBI taxonomy): domain Eukaryota; kingdom Metazoa; phylum Chordata; class Mammalia; order Carnivora; family Mustelidae; genus Meles; species Meles meles. Next base: position 25,434,481 of record NC_060083.1, read on the forward strand.
GTAAGCAAGAGAGAGAACACGAGCAGGGGGAACAGCAGAGGCAGAGGGAGAAGGAGGTTCCCCGCTAAGCAGAGAGCCCGATGTGGGACTCTTATCTCAGAATCCTGAGGTCATGAGCTGAAGGTAGACACTTAACCAAGTGAGCCACCTAGGCATCCCAAGATATTGAAATTTAAAATTTCTCAGAGTATCTGTCCTAAAAGGAGTTCTATCATTCAGATTAATTTCATTTCTCTGGACCCAGTATGGGCAAGATCTTAGCTGATCAGTTCATGAACTGAATGAATATGGGAAACTCGTCACTGGGGGATGCCAAGTTATATATGAGTGTCCCCAGAAAGTTCTCTGCAGGACACGGTCTCGAATTCTGGATGTACTGTAGAGAGGAAAGTTCACCAGGGAGCATGGGGACAAGAAAAAGGAAATCAAAGTTGCCTCTTTCCACCTGGCACCCAAAGGTTCCTCAAATCCATTAATCTGAGAAACTTCTACTGTGCAAGCAACAGGGTGTGCTGTTCATCTGTCAACTCTTGATCTTGTAGCATGATATGAAGGCAGAGAAGGGAAAGAACAATAGCTTAGTTCTCAGTAGAAAGATCAGGCTTGGGAGGAGATGCTGATTTCTGATTGAGTTCTCAGGGAGTATTTCCCTGTCACAGAATTTTGTCTTTCCTTGTCTCTTCTTTCCAGGGGAAGCTTCCTCAACTGTCTGCTCTCTTGGCTGAGAGTGAATTTCCCTTTGTCTAGCCAGACCACTCCACACATGCCATTGTTCTCTGCCCCGTTATGCCTGAATTCAGGCAGAGAAGCCAAAGACGTGGCTTTTAGTAGAGGAAGGGAAGGGGCCTCTCAGGGGAACTCTTCTTACTGAGGAAAAAGAGACTCTTAGAGTGGCAAATGGCACAGAATGCCCTTCCTCAGTGACCTCAGAGGAACCTACTTATAAAGGGTACAGTTAGGGGAGTGAAAAGGAAGGGAAAGAGAGGGAGACCGTGATCAGAGAGGTTTTAAGTCCCACTGGAATAACTGTGAGGACGAGGAAAAGGCCATCTTGTCATGAGGGCAAAATTAACCAGACCCATCTGATTATGACAGAGGGAAGGAGGGTGCTGGGATAATGAATGGGGGCAGAAGCTTACAGACCATGACATGCATGAGGGGATGTAGGAGAAAAGTGTTCCAAAGCTGATGACAAGGCAGACAGGAAACTTACATGTCCCTGCTGACAGGAAAGAAATAGTGAAATTCTGGGTCTCCTCTCATCTGCAGGATTTTTAACAGGCGTCTGAAGTTCACCCTCTTCCCAAGGATGTGCTGACAGCTGGGAATACTGCCCTTCAGGTCAGGCAGGGCAGGGGTCTAGACCTCTCCACAGTTCACAAAGAGATTCAGTAAGGACTCAAACCACGATCCAAAACACAAATGGGACTGCCATTTCCTGCTGGGTTTCCATGCCGTTAAAAAACGGGGGAGGGGGGAGAAATGCCAACTATGAAGTGCTCGGTCTTCTGTGGAAAATGGGAGTATGCAGTGCATCCTGCTCCAGGTTCTGACTTGTAAATCTAAGTGAGAACTAGTTGCTAGCTTCTAGAGGATTATACTATTAAAGTATAATCTCTACCACCCAACCTGCTAGCCATTCTGCTGGTTGTTCATGGACTTCTAGGGAGCTGATGACAAAGTTGTCTTGGAACTCTGTGGGAAGGGCAGCCTTGGGCTTTGGCAGCTCCTTCAGGACCTCAGTTCACTGTCCTGTGTTCTTAAACAGCTCTGATGGAACAAGCCATCTGTGAGGGTTATTTAGCTTGGAACTGGAAGAGGGTGAGGATGTGGAAAAAATAAACTGAGCAGCCAAAGGATGGGGCCAGAGAGAGAGAAAGGCAGGTGGCATGTTCGTGAGACTCTGTGCCAGGACTGAGAGTGGGGTGGGATTGCAGAAAGGAATGGTGCCGGAAGGGGGCCAGCATGGGAAGTGCTGGAACGCCCAGGGCAGCATGATTTTATTTCCAAGGTGTTTTGCTGTTCTCTGAAGGGCTCACAAACCCTCATTTGAGGGTTTCCATTATAGGAGAATCCTGCGATAATGCAACTGTTAAGCACACCTGCCCTGCCTTCAGAGTAACTCCTTGAATCCTGCCTAATTTCTCACGAGGCCTGAATCCTAGCTTAGGAGGATCGAGAAGGTTTTCTGCATCCAAAGTCACAAGATAATGGTGACAGCTGGAAGGGCAGAAAATGGAGCCAGGTGGGGTTCTGAGGGAATCTCTAATCTGAATTAGAGAAAAGAGCAACAGCAACCGCAAGGTGATCTGGAAGGGATATGGGAATCCGGTGTGGGACTGAATTGTGACTGTTTGCACCGAGTCTCCTTAACTGCCCCTCCACTCACCCTGAAGATCATAGAAGTTGAGGGAGGCTTCTATTTTTTAAAAATCTAGGCATTTTCACTTATGTTATCTCATTTAATCCTTAATGAGATATTATGAATGGATAATCTACTGTCACCCCCATTTTACAGAGAGTAAACTCAAGCCCAGGCAAAATAAGTAACCTATATGGAGATTACTTACAACCCAAACAGAATATAATGAAGACTATGACTTTCATGTAATTCAGGGAGATTTATTTTTCTACAGGTCATTCTGGCAAAACAACATGAGAATGAATGGTATCTCATCTGATCCATTTCAGATCACCAAGCCTATGGAGTATATCCTCACCGGATTTGCAAAAGAGTCCAAAAAGCTGCTGTTAGAATATATTTCTGATTCTTCATTAAATATTTCCAAGTCATTGGACTAAGAGCAGGCTTGGAGATAGCAAGCCAGGAACTATGAATGCTGCTTATGCTACTTCTAAAGCATGCATACAGAAAGACAGGCAGACAATCACAGACTACAGCTGACCCTTGAACCAGCACGGGTTTGAACTGCATGGGTCTGCTTAGATGCAGATTTTTTCTGAAAATACAGTACAGCGCTGTAAGCATATTTTCTCTTCTTTATGATTTCCTTAACATTTTTTTCTCTAGCTTACTTTATTTTAAAAACTACTGTATGTAATACATATAATACACAAAGCAGGTACGAATTGACTGTTTATGTTATTGGTAAGGCTTCCAGTCAACAGTGGCTATTAGCGGTTAAGTTTTGGGGGAGCCAAGGGACGCCTGGGTGGCTCAGTTGGTTAAGTGGCTGCCTTCAGCTCAGGTCATGATCCCAGCGTCCTGGGATCGAGTCCCACATTGGGTTCTTTGCTCGGCAGGGAACCTGCTTCTCTCTGTCTCTGCCTGCCACTCTGTCTGTCTGTGCTCGCTTCTCACTCTCTCTCTCTGACAAATAAATAAAATCTTAAATTAAAAAAAAAAACAAGTTTTGGGGGAGCCAAGCATTTATGCATATTTCCAACTGTGCAGGGGGGAACAGCACCCTCAAGCCCACATTATTCAGGGGTCAAATGTACTTTGATGTACAGTTTCAGTGCTTCATACTGGTAAGACAGACAAAATTTCTGTAGTAGCCTATCCTAGGGAAGCCCCCACACAGCCTGAACTTCTTTTAAATTAGACTAAAACCACTCTTGCTACTGATAAAGCAGAAAAGAAGTTCAATAAGAGCACCTTCCAGAAGGCACTGAAGATATATGGTGGCACATTGGCCTCCAGTGGCAGGGCAAACTAAAGTTGCTTAGTAATGTGTACTTTAAACACACGGCACGGGCGCCTGGGTGGCTCAGTGGGTTAAGCCGCTGCCTTCCGCTCAGGTCATGATCTCGGGGTCCAGGGATCGAGTCCCGCATCGGGCTCTCTGCTCGGCGGGGAGCCTGCTTCCCTCTCTCTCTCTGCCTGCCTCTCTGTCTACTTGTGATCTCTCTCTGTCAGATAAATAAATAAATAAAATCTTTAAAAAAATTAAAAAATAAACACACGGCACATGGCATAAACAAATAGTATAAAAGGCTGAATTTTAAAAACAAAATCTCATTCTGATTTCTAGACCCTCTGTTCCCCAGCCCCGTTGCCAGTTTCCGGTGTGTGCTTCGGAGATATTTATGCATACAAGGGCCATATGATTAACTGTGGGCGCTCCCTTTACCTTTTATAAATATATTTATATCAATGATGATACAATTTGCCATTTTTTTTTTAACTTAACAGCATATCTTAGAGATCACCAACATCATTTGTGAACCACATTTCATACCAAATGCTAAAGATCATCAACAATAAAGTTCTGGAACACATCCAGAAAACCTAATGAGTTTATTGCAACAGAGTTTCTCTGTGTTGGGAGGACTGAAAAACTTAGAAAAGGAACAAAACAAAGCAGATTGGAGAAAAATCCTGTTTGTTATACCAGTCCATCAGGCCTGGGAGTGGTCTGCAACAAGAGACCCCTCAACCAGACATGGTCTCAAATGACACAAAGGTTGGGCAAAAGAGGCTGCATTTACATATCACAAAAGAATACCAGAAGTGTATATATGTGCTCTGGTTTGCACGCTGCCCAGAATGATCACTCATTCTGAAGCCTGCACACAGGAAGACACGCAAACAGTCATAAACTACAGTTGACCCTTGAACAATACGGGTTTGAACTATACAGATCCATGTATACACAGATTTTTTTTCAATAAATATAGCCTGCAGTACTGTAAAATGTAAAATGCATTTTCTCTTATGATTTTCTATTTATTTGTTTATTTATTTGACAGAGAGAGAGAGAGAGATTGAGATCACAAGTAGGCAGAGAGGCAGGCAGAGAGAGTGGGGGGAAGTAGGCTCCACACTGAGCAGAGAGCCTGATGTGGGGCTCGATCCCAACACCCTGAGATCATGACCTGAGCTGAAGGCAGAGGCTTAACCCACTGAGCCACCCAGGTGCCCCCCCTTATTATTTTCTTAATAGTACTTTCTCTAGCTCACTTTTATCACAGTAATCAACATCAGGAGGGTCTTCAACAAATGTGAAGGCCAGAAACAAACACTAACATTTTTTACTGCAAAAATTAAAATGTATTAATTCCATCATTAAGTGTAACCCCGATATTAAGGCAAAGAGGCCCCTTGCAAATCTGAAGGCTCAGGCACTGCTTGCAAGTACTAGTGTCGCTGTTGGGGACAATATGCAGCTACCTCTGAGCAGAAAGTCAGATACCTGAAGTGTTTCAGGGCGATCTCACAGTCTGAGGTTCTACTGTATAAAGGTACCCTCTACTGGGGGCAGGGTATAATTTTGCTCCCTAGACTGTACTTCTAAAAACATTTTAAGGAATTCCACTGAATTCATTCAATAAATAATAAGCACCATGGGGTGCCTGGGTGGCTCAGTGGTTTAAAGCCTCTGCCTTCCGCTCAGATCATGATCCCAGGGTCCTGGGATGGAGCCCCGCATCGGGCTCTCTGCTCCGCGGGGAGCCCGCTTCCTCCTCTCTCTCTGCCTACCTCTCTGCCTAGTTGTGATTTCCCTCTGTCAAATTAAAAAAATAATAATATTATTATTTAAAAAATAATAAAAAAAATAAATAATAAGCACCTGCTATGTGTGGCAGGCCTTATTCAAGGGGTAAGGAATAGAACAGTGGATAAAACAATGTTCCCACTGTCACGGAGCTTCATGTTCTTGTGAGACTCAGAAACAAGCAAATAAGCACAGGACAAGTAGTGAGAAGTCCTATGAGAACAGTCAAATAGGGTAAGAGGGACAGAGAGTGACAGGGTGGGGCGGGTGCTGCTCTTTTACAGAAGATGAACAAGGGAAATGCTCCCGGGAAAAGTGCCAGTGTAGAAGACGTGAAGGGTAAGCCACAAAGCCGGAACAGCCTGAGAAGGGCCTGCCAGCCACACGGGTAAGGAAAGGAGAAGAGGCTCTTCTAGCCTGGCCACGTGAGAGGAGAAGCCTTGGAGAGTTGATGTGATGTGCACGCCCTCCACGCAGTTTCTGGATAGTTTCCATCACAGATGAGAGTTTTATGTTGAATTTTAAGTTGACCACAAATATTTAACTTCCCTGGGCCACAAATGCAGTATCTTCTCTGTGGTTTAGCTGGCACCAAGCACACATTTATGAATCTCTATATGTCTGCCTGTTATTTAAATTTCTTTGGAAGTGCCAAGGTCTTTAGTTGTGATTTACCCCCTCCCACTCCACAGAAGTGAGCCTGAACCCTAATCAGGCCTAATGCTTGGAGAAAGAGATATGTTTACAATTGAAGTGTAGGGTCTTCCTAGTTAAATTTCCTATTACCGCTTTCCTCTTCAAAAAATATCACTGGCAGTCAGTTCTGAGTTCTTGTATTTGAATTACAATGTAAAAATTTAAAAACTTCTGTGCTTTTTTTTTTTCACTATTAGAGCATAAAAAAATAAAACTTAGTAAATCTGTGTGCTTTTGCTACATTAAAAAGCAAAGAAAATAAACAAAAGAACCCAGGTATAACGAGCCCCAAACCTCTAGATGTGTGTTCTTATTTACATACCGATTCCTACAAATTATAATCAGCACTAGAGTTATAGAGAATATAGGAAATAGTTCCTGCTCCCCAGCTGCATCTTCATGAACTGGCTTGGGCAATGGTTCTGGCTCCACAAGAACACAAAATTCTGGGTTAGCCCTAATCCCAGGGCCAGTGTCTCTTACACAGCTGGCAAAGATCCACAAGGAACTTCTATCAAATAAAGGCACACAGGCAGATTGTCTGAAACTCCTGAGTTTCAAAACAACCATTCCTACCCCATTCTGAATTTCTGACATTGCCTTCATCTTTCTCAGCACAGCCTACTGAGCCATTGGGCCACTCATACTCGGGCTGTGTGGGGGCAGTGGGGGAGGGGGTAAGCCAAGCTGCAGAGCTGAAACGAACACAGAAAGATGTACAGGACATCTTCATGAATCCCTGGATTGCTTCTTCCGGAGTCTTCCAGGAGAGGAGTACAGCTACTCGTTATGAAGCGTTAAGACATACATATAAATCCATGCAAATATATTTTAAGAGCAATGCTCACCTTAATAAAATGAACATGGCTTTCAAAGTATTCAACTTGGAAGGCAAGAAACTCATTAAAAAAAACAAAAAAACAAAAAACTAGCACTGGCTTGTAATTAGAATGGCTTTAAGTACATGTTTCTAACTATGTTGTCCATCCTTCCAGTTTTCCACTGAAAAGCGTATATCAGACCCAGGCAACCACATACCAGAAACTATGAGGAATTTTCTGCAAGACAAACTGCAGATGGGACTGGAATGAGGAACACATAACTGATGTTCAATCCTCTGCCTGTTTGATAAGTACATAGATAAGACCTTAGCAGTTGTATCCCATAATGCCCTTATCGTGGAGCGACTAGGACAAGAACCAAGGTGGGTCATGCTTCGCTTAGAAGGGCACTACTGGATCCCACCAGGGTATTGGAAGAAACTTAGCAGTTGCTTGCTTATAATTGGTGTGGGTGGCCACATGAGGCAGAGGAAAGACAAAGCTGAGGTTGGCTTCTAAAAGAGGCAAATAACCCAAAACAAGAACCCTAAGTGGAGAAACCTGGTCTACCACAGAAAACAAGGGTTTAGCTCTTTGCTGTAACTATCTCTAGCTCTAGTTTCCTTTCTCCTCTAGCAGAGTTCGACATTAGCAAATGTTTTTCTTTGCCTATTATCTGCACCTGAAAATCTTTTATTTATTTATTTTAAAAAGATTTTATTTATTTATTTGAAAGAGAGTGAGAGCTAGAGAAAGAGAGTATGAGCACACATAGAGGGAGAGGGACAGAGAGGAGCAGACTCCCTGCTGAGGGACTCCAGGATCATGACCTGAGCTGAAGGCAGACACTTAACCAACTGAGCCACCCAGGCACCTCAGCACCTGAAAATCTCTTAAAGATTTATTTATTTATTTGAGAGAGAGAGAGAGAGAGAGAGAGACAGAGAGACAGAGAGAAAGAGAAAGACGGCACAAGTGGGAAAGGGGGAAAGGAAGAAGGAGAAAATCTGGAGTAGACTCCCTGGTAAGTGTGGAGCCCAGTGAGGGGCTCAATCTCATGATCCTGAGATCATGACCCAAGCCCAAATCAAGAGTTGGATGCTCAACTGACTGAGCCACCCAGGCACCCACCCCTGAACCTGAAAATTTTAACAGAGACCCTTCAAAGATCCCAATATGAACAAATAGACACTGCTTCAATAAGGATGAAAAAAAAATAACAAAACATATGAAAAGGTATTATATTTGGGGGTGCCTGGCTGGCTCCATTGGTGGAGCATGTGACTCTTAGATCTTAGGGTTGTGAGTTCAAGCCCCATGTTGGGTGTAGAGATTACTTAAAAAAAGAAAGTATTACAATTGAACAGAAGGATATAAATCTAAGGAATAAGTAGATATCTCTCTAGGAGAGTCACTGTGAAAATTTTGGAAACTTGAAATTAATATGAATTATAATTTAACAGTAATTGCACATGGACAGATAAACAGATCACTGGGACAGAACAGAAAGTCAGAAAAATATCCAAACATATACATACACCCAACTTATGATAAGACAACACTGCAGTTCAGTGGGGAAAATGTAACTTTCAGTAAATGGTGCTGGAGCAACTAGATATTGGGAAAAAAATTTACCTTGCCTCTCTCTACCTCATGCCTTAAACAAAAATTTGAGATGGATTACAGAACTAAATGTGAAAGGTAACATAACTTCTAGAAGAAAATACAGAATATCTTCATGGTCTTGGAGTAGGCAAACATTTCTTTCTTTCTTTTTCTTTTTTTTTTTTTGAAAGAGAGAATGCAGGGGCGCCTGGGTGGCTCGTCGTTAAGCGTCTGCCTTTGGCTCAGGTCATGATCCCAGGTTGGGCTTCCTGCTCAGCAGAAGCCTGTTTCTCCCTCTGCCACTCCCCCTGCTTGTGTTCCCTCTTGCTGTGTCTCTATCAAATAAATAAATGAAATCTTAAAAAAAAAAAGAAAAAAAGAAAGAAAGAAAGAAAAGAAGAAAGAGTGTGTCTCTCTCTTTCAAAAGGGGATGCTTAACCAACAGAGCCACCCAGGTGCCCCTTGAGTAGGCAAACATTGCTTAAATAGGATGCAAAAAGCACTATCCATAAAAGAAAAAAATTTGATTTCATTAAAATTAAGAACTTGTGTTCATCAAAAGATACCACTGACAATAAAAATGTGAGCCACAGACTGAGAGAAGGTATTTTCCATATATACATCCAAAATAGATCTTAATATTTAGAATACTAAAAAAATAATTCTACAAATCAGTAAGAAAAGACAAACCACTCAAGGGGAAAAAAATTCAGAAACAGGCACTCTATGGAAGAGTATACCCAAATGGCCGACAGCAGAAGAAAAGGTACTTAACAATATTATTCATCAGGAAAATGCAAATTAAAATTACAATGAGATATTACACACCCACCAGAATGGCTAGAATGATAACCAAAATAAAAATAAACTGTTATGAAAAAATGTTCCACATCACTTAGCATCAGGGAAATACAAATCAAAACCACAATGAAATACCACCTCACGCCAGTCAGAATGGCTAAAATTAACAAGATATGAAGCAATCAATGTTGGTAAAGGGGAAAGGGGGAACCCTCTTACACTGTTGGTGGGAATGCAAGCTGATACAGCCACTTAGGAAAACAGGATGGAGGTATCTCAAGAAGTTAAAAAACAGAGCTATTATTTACCCCAAAGATACAAGTAGAGTGACCTGAGGGGGTACTTGCACCCCAATGTTTATAGCAGCAATGTCTACAATAGCCAAGCAGTGGAAACAGCTCAACTGTCCATCAACAGAGGACTGGATAAAGAAGATGTGGTACATATACACTCAGCCATCAGAAAGGATGAAATCTTACCATTTACATCAACATGGATGGAACTGGAGGGTATTATGTTGAGAGAAATAAGTCAGTCAGAGAAAGACACTTATCAGATGGTTTCACTCATATGTGGAATATAAGAAACAGCACAGAGAATCAGAGGGGAAGGGAGGGAAAACTGAATGGGAAGTCGTCAGAGAGGGAGAAAAACCATGAGAGACTCTTAACTACAGAAAACAAACTGAGGGTTGCTGCAGGGGTGGGGGTGAGGAGAGGAGGTAAGTCGCTGATGGGCATTAAGGAAGGCACATGATGTGATGAGCACTGGGTTTTAAGGCAACCGAGGGACTGCTGAACACTACATCTGAAACTAATGATGTATTATATGTTGGCTAATTAATTTAAATAACCAAACCAAACCAAACCAAACCAAGTGTTGCCAAGAATGCCAAAACTCTCATACACTTCATACACTGTAGATGGTCATGCAGATTGGTATAACCATGATGGAAATCTGTTTAGCAGTAGCTATTGAAGTAACATACACTTACCTTATGACCTAACAATTCCATTCCTAGGTTATATCAAAGAGAAATAAATTAGAGCCTAACTCCACCAAAAGACCATAAAAATGTTCACGGAGCTTTAGTCATAATAGCCAAGACTGGTAAATTAAACAAATTTTCACCAATAGTAGAATAAACAAATTGTGGTACATTCATACAAGGAAGTAACACACAGCAATCACGAAGAATGAACTACTTACATGCAGCAACAAGGATGAATCTCTTATAGGCTGTGTGGAACAAAACAAGCCAGACACAAAGGGTATGTACTATATGAGTCCGTTTATATACAGTTCAAACATAGGCAAAATGAACTGATAGTGAGTGAGGTGAAAATAATAGTTACCTGTGTGAGGGAGACTATAAATAAGAGGGGGTATAAAGGAACCTACTGAGATGTCAGATATATTCTAACTCCTCCCTCTCCCCAAAGATTTCTTTATTTGAGAGGGAGAGAGAGAGAATTAGTGGGAGGGACAGAAGGAGAGGGAGAGAGAGAATCTCAAGCCAACTCCATGCTGAGTGTGGAGCCTGATGCAGGGCTTGATCCCACGACCCTGAGATCATGACCTGAGCCAAAACCAAGAGTCAGACGCTTACTAACTGTGCCACCCAGGTGCCCCACAGAAATATTCTGTATCTTGATCTGGGTGGCAGTTAGCATGAATACAAGCCTATACAAAACTGTACTGAGCTTAATCTTAAGAGTAGTATACATTACTTTGTGAAAGTTAAAGCTCAATTAAAAAAAGTAAAAAAACCACATATTAAATTGTATTTCAAATCAAATCAGGCAATTAAATAAGAAAATGATCAGGAAAAACTATAGGTAAGGCAGTCAGGAGCAATTCTGTACAACAGAAAACCAAGAACAGTGCAACAGAACGCTCGCTTGAGCCTCTTCTACAACACAGAATTAAAAATGGAGATGAAAATCAAGTATTGTGGAGACAGATCCCTAATCTTTATTTTCTAATATTTAAAAAAAGATTTATTTATTTATTTTAGAGACAGAGAGTGAGTGAGAGAGCACATGTGTGGGAGGGGCCAGGGGGAGAGAGAGAATCTCAAGCAGACTCTGCACTGAGTGTGGAGCATGATGCGGGCTCGGTCTCAGGACCCATGAGATCATGACCTGAGCCGAAACCACAGAGCTAATGCTCAAACAACTGAGCCACACAGGTGCCCCAGATCCCTCATCTTTAAAAGTTACTCAGAGAGATCAAGATAGATAGGAGAAGAGCAATGATTTCAAAAAATGAGAAAGGATTAAAAGAGAGAAAAGGAAATCCTCCTGAAAGATTTAAAGCTGAACATTCTGAAGGCATGTTAAGAAATTTAGTACGAGACCAACACCTTCATTAGTGATGGCAAAAAAGTGTTTTGTTTTTGTTTTAAGGAATCAGAGGCTTCATTTGTGTTTAGTGGGAAAGTGTGCTGTGATCAATTAGTAATGCCTTTCTTTGGCACAGAACGAAAGGATACCTATCAGACATTTGCCAGACACATCTTGGTTTGTCTTTAATTTCCAAGGATAATGAGAAAAAAAATTAAAAATGCACACACACACACAAATCCGACTGGCCTCAGACTTTTCTGCCCGAACACTAGTTAGCCATGCATGGAGAAGAGCAAAAGAAAAAATTTTTTCAGATAAACTAAGACTTAAAAAGATAACAAACATTTATGGGCACCTGGGTGGCTCAGGTGGTGATCCCGGGGTCCTGGGATCGAGCCCAGCATCGGCTCTCTGCTCAGCAGGGAGCCTGCTCCCCCACCCACTCTGCCTACCTCTCTGCCTGCTTGTGATCTCTGTCTGTCAAATAAATAAATAAAATTTTAAAAAAAGATAATAAACATTTTTCTTTCAGAAAAAAATATTACCTTAAATATGTATCCTAGTAAAACAAGATATTAGTAAAACTTCAAGAGCGTTGTTTAAAAAGAAATCAAGAATATCTTCAACAAATAGCATTAAATGGCATTTTTTAAAAAGGGAAGTGAGGGGTGCCTTGGTGGCTCAGTCGGTTAAGTGGCTGCCTTTAGCTCGACCCCAGCATCCTGAGATCGAGCCCCGCATCAGGCTCCCTGCTCGGCAGAGAGCCTACTTCTTCCTCTCCCTCTGCCTACCTGTGCTCTCTGTCAAATAAATAAATAAAATCTTAAAACAAAAGGGGGGGGGAGTGAGATTCTGCCCCAGATCAGCATCTTGGCCAAGTGCTTAGTCACCCCAGCATAGCCACTGTGCACACCACAGGTTCACTAATGGGGGCAAGGAAAAAAGGGCTGCCCATTATCCATATCAGTGGAATTTGATGGAAAGAGACTGGTGCGGACTCTGAAGTGAAGTTAATTGTTACTATGTCAAAAGGTTTTTTTTTTTTTTTTAAAGATTTTATTTGACAGAGAGATCACAAGTAGGCAGAGAGGCAGACAGAGAGAGAGGGGGGAAAGCAGGCTCCCTGCTGAGCAGAGAGCCCGATGCGGGGCTCAATCCCAGGACCCTGAGATCATGACCCGAACCAAAAGCTGAGGCTTAACCCATTGAGCCACCCAGGTGCTCCTGTCAAAAGGTTTTTAAGGAAGCATTTTCCTGATTGATGAAAAATAACTTGGTTATATTCATCTAATCCTAGAAGGTTAAGCAGTGTATTAATGTATTGAATAATAAAAACAACAAAAAAGTAAAACAAAAAGGGAGGTGGGGAAACTGTTAATACGTGAAAAGGACCTTGATATCATATCAACCGAAAACAAAGTATGGAGGTTACCTCTCAGATCTTAATTCTTTTTTTTTTTTTTTTTTGGTCAGAGAGAGAAAGCACAGGCAGAGGGAGAGGCAGGCTCCCTGCCGAGCAAGGAGCCCATTGCGGGACTTGATCCCAGGACGCTGGGATCATGACCTGAGACGAAGGCAGCCGCTCAGCTGACTGAGCCACCCAGGTGTCCCTCAGATCTTAATTCTAATGGCACCATTGTGAAATGGCATTTTAAAAAATTTTAATTCCGTTATAGTTAACATAGTGTTATATTAATATCAGGTGTACAATATAGTGATTCAACAATTCTATATATTTCTCAGTGCTCATTGTGGTAAGGGTATTTTTTTTTTAAAGATTGTATCTATTCATTTGTCAGAGACAGAGAGAGCACAGGCAGGGAGAGAAGCAGGCAGAGGGGGAAGCAGGTTCCCCAATGAGCAGGGAGCCCGATGTGGGAGTCGATCCCAGGACCCTGGGATCCTGGCCGGAGCCGAAGGCAGATGTTTAAACGACTGAGCCACCCAGGTGCCCCGTGATAAGTGTATTTTTAATCTCCATCACCTATTTTACTGATCCCCTCACCCACTTTCCTTCTGGTAACTGCCATTTTGTTCTCTATAGTTTATAGTCCGTTGCTGGGTTTTTTTTTTTTTTTTTTTTTTTTATTTGTCTCATTTTCTTTGCTTGTTTTGTTTTTTAAATTCCACCTCTGAGTGAAATCATACGGTATTTGTCTTTCTCAGACTTATGTCACTTACCCTCTAGATCCATCCATGTTGCTGCAAATGGCAAAATTTCATTCTTTTTTATTCCATTGTGTGTATGTGTGCATGTGCATACACACACACAACCTTTTCTTTATCTATCCATTCATCTATCAATGGACACTGGGTTGCTTCCATAATTTGATTATTGTAAATAATACTGCCATAAACATGGGGTGCATATATCTTTTCAAGTTAGTGTTTTCATATTCTTTGGGTCAATACCAAGAAGTAGAATTACTGGATCCTGTGGCAGTTCTATTTTTAATTTTTTGAGGGAACTCCACACTATTTTCCACAGTGGCTGTACCAGTTTGCATTCCCTCTAACAGTGCATGAGGGTTCCTTTTTTTTCCACATCTTTGCCAACACTTGCTGTTTCTTGTGTTTTTGGAAGGCAGCTATGCTCACCACTATACCACCAACGCAGACTTTCTTGTGTTTTTGATTCTAGCCTGTAAAATGGCATTTTGGGGATAATCTGGAGAAATCAAAAATGGAGTATATGATATTTACAAATTATTCACTTTGATATATATAATAATGTTATAGAGGTTATGTTAGGGAAAAAAGCTTTACAAGTTAGTGATGTCTACTGAAGTATTTTCATTATGATGGATGGGGTTGGATTTAAAGCCTCCAGGGATAAAAATCTGGGCGGGGGAAAAGGAGAATGATTAAAAAAAAAAAAAAGGGCAAAATGTTGACCCCTGCTCAAGCAATTCACTATACTATTCTCCACTTTTCTTGTATGTTTGAAAATGTCAACAATAAAAACCAAAACCCAAGAGCAAAAGTAGATACAGTGTTTTAAAAAACAAATGGCAAAAAGCCGAAAGAGTAAAAGATAGTTCATTCTATCTTAGCAATGTTAACAGGATTCTAAAAATAGTACCAGTGTTAAAAATTATTCTTTAAAGAGATGATACACAATGTACTCATGGTATAAAAACATTTAATGATAAAAGGGATGAGAGGGTAAAGTGGTTAATCTGAACACGACAGCACAGGCTTGAATTATAAATATGTGACCTTAGGTAAAGTGCTTAATCTGAGTGTCAGTTTCTCTATCTGTAAAATGGGGATATAGCAGTGCTTACCCCAGGTAAGACCACTGTGAAGATTAAATACTGACACAATGCAAGCCTAAATAAATAGCTGCTATTATCTAAAAATCTCACTAACACCCATAAAAACTAGGAAATGGAGGAATGGTGAGAGAAGGGGGATACAGGAAGTCCTACATTTATGCATGGGGAGGTGTGACAGACTGCACATTGTTTCCCATTATCTGTTCTCCTACTCTTCCTCTGTAACAGAACTCTTGATTTTTAGCTATGCATATGACTGCCTAGAATAAAAGTATTTCCCGGTCTACTCTGCAGCTAGGTTTAGCCATGTGACTCAGTTCTGGCCAACAGAATTAGAAGTGTGTATGAACTCTTGGGATAGGTACTTAAAGGGAGAGGCATCTTTAATTTTTTTTTTTAGAATTGCATTCTTTTTTTCTTTTTTAAGATTTTATTTATTTATTTGACACAGAAAGAGAGAAAGAGAGAGTGCGTGTGCAAAAGCACAGAGAGTGGTACATGTGGGGAGGGCAGCTGCGAGAAGCAGGTTCCCCACTGAGCAAGAACCCATGTGGGGCTCCCTGAGCTGAAGGCAGACGCTTAAGCTTAACTGAGCCACCCAGGCAGCCCTGCCTGCCTTCTTTTAACTGTTTCTACTTCCCACAGGCTTGCATGCAGATGAAAAGGCATCATATTCCATTAGCCATCAGACTTTATGGGTCTTTGGAAACGAAAACAATGTACAGCAGAGCAACAAAATGGAAAGAGCCTTGGTCCATGACACCATGAAGTGCTAAACCAGAAAACTTCTGGGCTTCTTTCACTTGAGACAAAAATCTACTTCTATCTTGTTTAAGTTACTGTTACTGTATTTTGGAATTTTCTGTTTCTTGCAGCTGAATATAATCCTACCTAAAATGAGAGACTGTTATATCTTGTTTAATTCTTCCTGATACATAGAGAAAAATAATTTAAAGTATCTTTTGGACAATTAATATAGAGGTGGTGGTTGCACAACACTGTAAATGTTCTAAGTGTCAGGGAATTATTTATTTAAATGGCTAATTTTAGATGTTACATGAATTTCATCTCAATAATTTTTTTTAAAAGATTTTATTTATTTATTTGACAGAGAGACACAGCAAGAGAGGGAACACAAGCAGGGGGAGTGGGAGAGGGAGAAGCAGACTTCCCGCGGAGCAGTGAGCCTGATACGGGGCTCGATTTCAGGACCCTGGGATCATGACCTGAGCTGAAGGCAGCCACCCAACTACTGAGCCACCCAGGCACCCCTCATCTCAATAATTTTTGAATGCAATGTTATAAATACAGTTTAGAAGAGACAATGAGATTTAGGAAAAAAGTGGGGTGAGGGGGAACATAGAAAAAAAAATCTATTAGGCAAAGATAAATACCAAAATAAAAC
Source organism: Meles meles (assembly GCF_922984935.1). Taxonomy (NCBI): domain Eukaryota; kingdom Metazoa; phylum Chordata; class Mammalia; order Carnivora; family Mustelidae; genus Meles; species Meles meles. The sequence goes on from NC_060083.1 coordinate 25,450,894, forward strand.
AAAAAAAACCAAAGTAGGATACAAGGCAAGAATGAACTGAAATGAAAATATAGAAACAAAACCCTTTGAAATACAAGGAGAAACTGACAAAAGCCCAATTGTAGCAGTAGACTAATACCACTAATACCACCATTCATTCTTTAACACATCAAGCAGGTAAAAATAATATAATTAGAATACTCTAAGTAATGATAATTCAATAGTTATATATTGAATTTTGTATGTCAAAATCTATAAAAGTTCAAAGAAAAAAAGTATTATGTATTCAGTCACAAAAATTTAAAAAAGATATTCTGAAGTAGAAATTAATAACAAAAGTTTAAGAAATCCAACTAAAAAACTAAAAAAAACCCCACAAAATTCTCCCAAATTACTTTAGAATCAAAGAGAAAATGAAGGGGCACCTGGGTGGCTCAGCTGTTAAGCATCTGCCTCCAGCTCAGGTCATGACCCCGGTGTTCTGAGATCTAGCACCGCGTTAGGCTCCCTGCTCACTGGGAAGCCCGAGTCTCCTTCTCCCACTCCCCTGCTTGTGTTCCCTCTCTTTCTTCGTCTCTCCGTCAAATAAATAAATAAAATCTTTTTAAAAAATTTTTTTAAAAATTAAAAAAAATAAAATCTTTTTAAAAATCTTTAAAAAATCTTTTCTCAAGAGAGAAAATCAAAATGATAATCAAAGCTTATTTAGAAAATGATCATTAGACTAGTACACATTGAAAGGGATTAAACTAGGACACCTGGGCGGCTCAGTTGGTTAAGCAACTGCCTTCAGCTCAGGTCATGATCCTGGAGTCCCGGGATCCAGTCCCACATAGGGCTCCCTGCTCACCATGGAGTCCGCTTCTCCCTCTGACCCTCTCCCCTCTCATACTCTCTCACTCACTCTCTCTCAAATAAATAAATAAAATCTCAAAAATAAATAAATAAAGGGATTAGAATGTGGCCAAAGTACTAGTAATGGCATATTCAAAGCTATAGATCTTTTAAGTAAAATAATAAAAAACATAAAAGTAGAAGATTCAACAAAAGTAGAATAAACCTTACCTGAGACAAGTAAAAGAAAATAAAGATAAAAATAAAAAGTATACGGGGGTGGGAGGTTGGGGGAACCAGGTGGTGGGTAATAGGGAGGGCACGTATTGCATGGAGCACTGGGGTGATGTGCAAAAACAATGAATACTGTTATGCTGAAAAAAATAAATAAATTAGAAGTAAAAATTAAAAAAATAATAGAAAGTATAAAATTATAAGAGCTAGTTTTTGAAAACTAAGAAATGCACATTGCTAACAAAGAAAAAAAATTAGAGAACATAAATTCGCAATGGAAAGTGGATATAACAATATAGTCTTAATTTTTTGTTAGTAAGGAGACTATAAAAAATGTGATGTTAGAGAAATGGATGATTTTCTGGATAAGGTTAAGTTAACAAAATCGATACAAAAGTGATGGAAATGTTCCATAATCACAATTGTGGTGGTGTTTACACTAGTGTATATTTTTGTCAAACTCATCCAACTGAACATTTAAAACTACTGAATTACTCATTCTATGTGTTTGTTATATCTCAATAATTCTGCCTAAAAATTTGACACAAGAGCTAAAAAACTGGAAAAGACTAATAAGCAAAGAACAGTAAAAGGAGTGAGGTGTCCAAGTTTTTCTTTCCAAAACTACTACAGGCTGAGTTCCTTCAAATCATCCATGTGGGGGCGCCTGGGTGGCTCAATGGGTTAAAGCCTCTGCCTTCCGCTCAGGTCATGATCCCAGAGTCCTGGGATCGAACCCGGAATCGGAATCCGGCTCTCTGCTCAGCAGGGAGCCTGCTTCCTCCTCTCTCTCTGCCTGCCCCTCTGCCTACTTCTGATCTCTGTCAAGTAAATAAATGAAATCTTAAAAAAAAAAAAAATCCATGTGTTCAGTCAATAATACTTATTAGTGGTGTGGGAAGGGGTCTATTCTCCAGGAACTGTTCTAAGCACTAGAGATTAATACAGTAAATAAAAATAAAGTTAGTACATTTTGGTGGGAGACAATAAATAAGCAAAGCAAAAACAAAAGCAAAAACCTATTGTCAGGTGATGGTTAAGTGCTAAGAAATAAAGCCCAGTAGGGGACAGAGTGTGGCTGGGGTAGAGTATTCCTTTCTATAGTTCATGGGAAAAGAACTTTCTGATAAGGCTGACTCCTTAACAGAGATCTGAAGGACACAAAAAGTAAACTATGCAATGAATGCAGTAGAAGTGCAGAGGGCCCAGAGTATGACTTGTCTGGCATGACTCAAGAATGAGTAGGCTGGTTTGGCCAGTGAGGAGTAAGCAATAAGGATTGAGTGGTAGGGATGAGGTCAGAAAGGAAGAAGGCCCCAGTCAGGGCTTGATATTTCTTTCTGAGTGAGAGGAACCCTCTGGAGGAGCCTGGATCAGTAGTGTTAAATAATCCAACTTACAACTTAAAAGATCATTCTGATTGCTGTTTTGTGACTGTATGGAAGGGACAAAGGTCAGAGTAAGACTACTGTAACAGATTAAGCAAGAGAAAGGAACATTTTAATTTTAGACCACGGTCGTGTTACTGTAAAGGGATTCTGCATGGTATTTTTAAAGATTTATTTACTTGAGAGAGACAGACAGACAGAATGAGTGGAAGGGGCAGAGGGAGAGGGAAAGAGGGAGAGAGAGAGAGAATCTCAAGCAGACTCCTCTTGAGCACGGAGTTTGATGTGGGGCTCGATCCCACGACCCTGAGATCATGACCTGAGCTGAAACCAAGGGTCAGACACTCAATCGACTACACCACCCAGGTGCCCCGGAGTCTATGTGAATTTCAAAGACAGAGTGATAGGACTGCTGAAGGGTCGGAAGGTAGAATCTGAGAGAAAGAGTCAAGAATGGCTCTCAAAGTAATGTGCACTTTCCAAGTCACAGAAAAAGCAAAGCTGCTTCCCATTCTTTTTACAAAGTCAGCGCAACCTAATATTCAAATATCTGAAGAATAAACAGCAAAGATAGAAAGGAGAGGCCAGGCCCACTATGGAAGTGGATGTAAATATCCTAAGTAAAATAACAGCAAATCAAATTTAGCAGACCATTAAAATACAACTCACTGAGTCCAAACAGAGTTTATCCCAGTAAGAACTGGACAAGTTTAGAAAATATATTTAACATATCACACAAAGAAAGAAGTGATTATTAATAACATTTTATATTTTATTTATTTATTTTTAAATATTTTATTTATTTGACAAAGAGAGAGCACAAGTAGGCAGAGCAGCAGGCAGAGGGAGAGGAGAAGCAGGCTCTCCCTTGCGAAGGGAGCTTGATGTGGGGCTCAATCCCAGGACCTGGGATCATGACTTGAACCAAAGGCAGATGGCTAACTGAGCCACCCAGGTGCCCCATTTTAAAGGCATTTTAATGAAAATGCATCTGTCAAAACTTCAGCATACTTTTCTTTCCTTTTTTTTCTGTATGTAGAGACTCAGTAAAAAATAGAAAAACACAAGGTGCCTGAATTGCTCAGTCAGTTAAGTGTATGACTTGGGCTCAGGCCATGATCTCAGGGTTCTGGGACTGAGGAGGTGGCAGCATAGGGGGTGGGCTTCCCACTCAGCAGGGAGTCTGCTATCTCTCTGCCCCTCCCCTTGCTCAGCCCTCTGCCCCTCTCCCTGCTGTGCCCACTCTCTCTCAAAACACATCTTAAAAATAAAAGAAAAACACTTCCTTAATATGCTAATTATCTTTTAAAATAACAGAAGCATTATGCAAATATTCAAAATACTGAAATATTCCTATTAAAATTTTGAAAATTCTTACTATCACAGCATTATTATTTAAATGCATCTAGTTTCAGGTAAGGCAATGAGGCAGAAATCAGAATAAGATATGACTACTGAAAAAAAGATTAACATTGTCATTAAAGTAAATATAATTAGAAAATCCAAAGTGATCAGCTAAAAAAAAAAACAACAATAAGAGAGCAGATGTGATAGCTGGATATAAATAAGTTAGCTTTTCCCAAGTACTATTTAGAAGATGTAAAGGGGAGGGGCGCCTGGGTGGCTCAGTGGTTTAAGCCGCTGCCTTCGGCTCAGGTCATGATCCCAGGCTCCTGGGATCGAGCCCCACATCAGGCTCTCTGCTCCATGGGGAGCCTGCTTCCTCCTCTCTCTCTGCCTGCCTCTCTGCCTGCTTGTGATTTCTCTCTGTCAAATAAATAAAATATTAAAAAAAAAAATTCTGAAGTTTGCATAAAGTATATGTAGGTGGGAAAAACCAAGGGAATATTGAACCAAATATAAAAAAAGGGTGTGTGTAAAGCCACATCACTAGTATTAAAACATATCACAAAGCTACAGTAACTCAAACAGTAAAGTTGTGTTTCAAGAATATACAAACATAAAACAGTTGAGAAACAAAATAGTATGCATGTCTATCTATCTACACATATTCTAGTAGAGCATATATATAGCTAGTATATGATGAAGCTTATCTTTTATTTAAATAAGGACAGAATAAATTATCTGATAAATGACAGTAAGACCATTTGTACACTACTTTGAAAATTTAAGTTAGATCTCTACCTCACATCATTCAGCACAATAAATTCCAGATAAAAGTTTTTTTTGTTTTTTGTTTTTTTTTAAAGATTTTTTATTTATTTATTTGACAGAGAGAGAGAGATCACAAGTAGGCAGAGAGGCAGGCAGAGAGAGAGGAGGAAGCAGGCTTCCTGCAGAGCAGAGAGCCCGATGTGGGGCTCGATCCCAGGACCCTGAGATCATGACCTGAGCCGAAGGCAGCGGCTTAATCCACTGAGCCACCCAGGCGCCCCCAGATAAAAGTTTTTTTAAGATTTTATTTATTTATTTGACAGAGAGAGACAGGAAGAGAGGGAACACAAAAAGGGGGAGTGTGAGAGGGAAAAGCAGGCCTCCCGCTGAGCAAGGAGCCTGATGTAGGGCTCGAACCCAGGACCCTGGGGTCATGACCTGAGCCGAAGGCAGATGCTTAACCACTGAACCACCCAGGTGCCCCTTCAGATAAAAGTTTTAATAATAATAATTTTTCAAAAGGTAAAATAATAAGAACAATAAATCATCTAATTGGAGGCTAGGAAGACTTCTGTAAGCATAAAAACAAATTTCATAAAGGGAAAATGGAAAGTTGACTATATAAAATTGTAAATCATTTGCATTTGAGAAAATTCCATAGATAATGGAAGGTAAGTGACAAGCTATATAAAAATATTTTCAATATAGGGCACCTGAGAGGCTCAGTTGGTTAAGCAACTGCCTTTGGCTCAGGTCATGATCCCGGGATCCTGGGTTCAAGTCCCACATCGAGTCCCTGCAGAGCAGGGGGAGCCGGCTTCTCCTTCTCCCACTCCCCCTGCTTGTGTTCCCTCTCTCTCTGTCAAACAAATAAATAAAATCTTTGGTGGCTCAGTGGATTAAGCCGCTGCCTTCGGCTCAGGTCATGATCCCAGGGTCTGGGATCGAGCCCCGCATCGGGCTCTCTGCTCCGCAGGGAGCCTGCTTCCTCCTCTCTCTCTGCCTGCCTCTGCCTACTTGTGATCTCTCTCTCTGTCAAATAAATAAAATAATAAAATCTTTAAAAAAAAAAAGTATTTTCAATATAAATGATTGAAAAAAAGTTACAACCCTTGCTAAAAAAGCCTTAAAAAAACAGTAAGTGAAAAATATTCCAATAAATGGGCAAAGAACATGACAAGATAACTCCCTAACAAAGATATACAAATGTCAATGTTCAAAAGTACCTGAGGATTCCTCTTTTAAACATTTTCAAAATCAGCTTATTAGTTAGAGTGGTAATTTTCATTATGTCAAAGACCCATTTTGGATCACATTTCCTGCAGGTAACAATTATAATACTCAAGGCAAAATTATTAAAACAAATACCTATGGCCCTAGAGAGTGAACCAAAACAGGCAAGATTTGAAAGGGGTACTGATACTCAGAAGAAGGAGCTGGGAGAGTTAACTTTACCTCCTCCTCCCCACTTACAGGTTTAGGGAAGGCATCAAATACAGGACGGCTCAAAATCTGTGGGAAAATCCATAGTCTTTAATAGTGTAAAGAGTTAGAGGGCAAAGTTTGGGACAATCATAGCTGCTAAAAGTAAGTGAGGAAATCCTATAAAGGATGGAGTCAGAGAGGAGGTCTCATATTCTGCATACACATAATGCTTAAATTTCTGGCTGACTTTTCAATGGTGCATGCACAGATTAAATGTAATATAAATTAATGTAAGCCAAGAAACCAGACAAACTGGATGGATGTTTGACTTACAGTTTGAGTCCAACCAATTGAACTGCCAGCTAAGATAAAGCCATCAGCCTTCTCTGGAGGAATAAAACAGAATCCATGGGACATTTACAGCTCCAGGATGAAATCTAAAATTACTCAATATACAAAGAAACAGGAAAATGTGACCTATTCTCAAGAGAAAATATAGTAAATAGAGACCAACTTCGAAACGACACGAATGTTAGAATTAACAGCAAGACTGGCAAAGAAGTTATCATAATTGTGCTCAATGAAATAAAGGAAAATGACTGAAATAAATGAAAAGACAGGAAATCTCTGCAGAGAAACAGAAAATATGAAAAAGAACCAAATGTAAAGTCTAGAAATGAAAACTACCACCAATATCTGAAGTAAGAAAGTCACTGGATGGACTTAAAAGAAAATGGAGATGACAAAGACGTGAGTAAATTCAGTCAGAACAATGGAAATAAGCCAATCTGAAGAACAGAGAGAAAAAAATTAATTAAGCCTTTGAGATTTGGGAGACAATAGAAAAAGGCCTAACATATGTGAAACTGAATCCCAGAAGCAAAAGAGAGAGCTTGGAAAAGAAAATAAAATTTATTTATTTATTTTATTTAGTTACAATGTCTAAGTTTCCCCAGTTTAGTGAAAGACAATTTATAGATTCAAGAATATAGCAAACCTCAAGCAGGATAAATACAAGGAAAATTATTCTTAGACATTTAATAGTCAAACTACTGAAAATGTTGAAAGCAGCCACAGGATACAGAGAACAATTTAAAAAAAAGGTCAGATCTTTTATTTTATTTTATTTTTAAAAAGATTTTATTTATTTGACAGAGAGAGACACAGTGAGAGAGAGAACACAGCAGGGGAGTGGGAGAGGAGAAGCAGGATTCCCACTGAGTAGAGAGCTCAACAAGGGACTTGATCCCAGGACCCTGGGACCCAAAGCAAATGCTTAATCAACTGAGCCACCCAGATGCCCAAGAAAACAATTTTTCTACCCTCTAAGTTAAAACAGATACAAAGATCTGGGGTGCCTGGCTGACTCAGCAGAACTTGGGACTACTGATATTGGGGTCATGAATCTGGGCCCCACATTGGGGGTAGTTTACTTAAAAAATAATAATAAATAAAATATAAATCGGTTTAAAGCAAAAATCATAACATTTTACAAATGGTGCTGGGAAAACTGGATAACCACATGCTAAAGAATTTAGCTAGATCCCTAACACCAAATACAAAAATTAACTCAGAATGGATCAAAGAGCTAAACTTGTGAACCAAAACTAAAACTCTTAGAATAAAAACATAGGGGAAAATCTTCATGACATTGAGGGCACCTGGGTGGCTCAGTGGGTTAAAGCATCTGCCTTTGGCTGGGGTCGTGATCCCAGGGTCCTGGGATTGAGCTCCGCACTAGGTTCTCTGCTCAGGGAGCCTGCTTCCCCCTGTCTCCCTCTGCCTGCCTCTCTCCTACTTGTGATCTCTGTCTGTCAAATAAATAAATAAAAGCTTTAAGAAAAAAAAAATCTTCATGACATTGGATTTGACAGCGTTTTATTGCATATGACACCAAGAGCACATGCAACAAAAGAAAAAAATAGATAAAATGGCAAAGTTTGTTACGTATATTTTACTGTATACCAAGAACCTTATCACCATGGGCTTTAGTGTTATTCAAAAATTTTTCTAATATTAAATTAGTAGGAATAAAGTTTGCATGTCTTTGAAGCAAAAACAACAAAACAACCCCATAACATTGTCTTCTGGGGTTTATAATATATGTAGTATGTTACATATATATGTATGTTATGGTATATACTATCTAGCAACCATAAAAATAAAATACAGAGCTACTAGAACTGTATGGTTACAAGGTTTTTATGTGTTATGGGAAGTGGTACAATAGTAACTCTAATTAGACTGAAAAGTTAAGAATGTTTGCTATAATCTACAGAGCCAAAACTAAAAAAAATGTAAACAGATATAACTAAAGGCTAATGAGTAAGTTAAAATGGAATTCTTTTTTTTTTTTTTTTAAGATTGTATTTATTTGAGAGAGAGAGAGAGAGCACATGCCCGGACAAGCAGGGGGAGGGCCAGATGGAGCAGACTCCCCGCTGAGGAAAGGAGTCCGATGTGGAACTTGATCCCAGGACTCTGGGATCTGGGATGCTTAACCAACTGAGCCACCCAGGTGTCCCTAAAATGGAATCCAAAAAAATTCAAATAATCTAAAAGAAGTCAGGAAAGGAGGTACAAAAGGTACGAAAAGGAGGAACAACGTCAGAAAGGGCAAACAAAACAAATAACAAAACTGTAAGTCTAAACTCAACCACAAGAATAATTACATCAAATATTAATAAACTAAATTACCCTAATTAAAAAGAAGAGATTGTTGGTATGGATTAAAAACTAAGACCAATTAGGGGCGCCTGGGTGGCTCAGTGGGTTAAAGCCTCTGCCATCGGCTCAGGTCATGAGCCGGGGGTCCTGGGATGGAGCCCCGCATCAGGCTCTCTGCTCAGCAGGGAGCCTGCTTCCTCCTCTCTCTCTCTCTGCCTGCCTCTCTGCCTACTTGTGATCTCTGTCTGTCAAATAAATAAATAAAATATTAAAAAAAAACACAAAAAACAAAATCAACAAGAACAACAAAACTAAGACCAATTATACGTTGTCCATAAAAGACACATTTCATTTCATTTTTTAAAATATTTTATTTATTTATTTGACAGAGAGAGACATAACGAGAGAGGGAACACAAGCAGGGGGAGTGGGAGAGGGACAAGCTTGCTTCCTGCCTGGCAGGGAGCCCAGTGTGCGGCCTGATCCCAGGACTCTGGGATCATGACCTGAGCCAAAAATAGACTGAGCCACTCAGGTGCCCCAAAAGACACATTTTATATGTAAAGACACCGACTGGTTAAAAGCACATGGATGGGAAAAGATATACCATGCAAATAATAAACATAAGAAGGCTGGAGTGGCTATATTAATATCAGAAAAAATAGATTTCAAAGTAAAGTATGACCAAAGATAAGTGATAGAGGATAAGAGATAATAAGGACATTTCATAATGATAAAACAGTCAATTCATCAGGAAGATAAAACTATCATAATTGTGTATGTGCTAATAATAGAGAACCAAAATATAGGAAGCAGATTAACAGAATTGAAGAAAAAAAAAATCTACGATCATACTTGGAGATGTTAATACTCCTCTTTCAGAAACTAACAGAGCACCCAGATAAAATATTATTAAAGACAGAGAGGATCCAGGAAGGGGTGCCTGGGTGGCTCAGTCAGGGGTCTGCCTTTGGCTCAGGGCATGATCTCGGGGTCCTGGGATTGAGTCCCACATTGGGCTCCCTGCTCAGTGGGGAGTCTGCTTCTCCCTCTGCCCCTCCCCCCGCTCACGTGCATGCACGCTCTCTCTCTCAAATAAATAAATAAAATCTAAAAAAAAAAGACACAGAGGATCGGTACACATCAATCACCTTGATCTAATTGATATTTATAAATCACTACACGTAGTAACTATGGAATACATTCTTATCATGTACATACAGTATGTTCTTCAAGACAGAAATGTACTGCTCCATAAACCAAGCCTCAATAGATTTACAAGGGCTGAATAATGATCTATGATCACAATGGAATTAAATTAGGAATCGAGGGGCGCCTGGGTGGCTCGGTGGGTTAAAGCCTCTGCCTTCGGCTCTGGTCATGATCCCAGGGTCCTGGGATCGAGTCCCGTATCGGGCTCTCTGCTCAGAAGAGAGCCTGCTTCCCTTCCTCTCTCTCTGCCTGTCTCTCTGTGATTTCTCTCTGCCAAATAAATAAAATCTTAAAAAAAAATAAAATAAAATAAATAAATAAATTAGGAATTGGTAACAATGAGATACCTAGGAAACCCCCAAATATTTGGAAATGAAATCACATACTTCTAAATAACCTACACATCACTATAGATCCTACAGATATAAAAATAACAGCAAGGAATTGTTATGAACAATTTTATACCAACAAGTTTGACAACTTAGATGAAATGGGCAAATTCCCTGAAACCTACAACTTACCCAAAATGATACAAGATAAAACAGAAAATATGATCATATTTCATGTACATTAAATATCATATACATTAAATAAATAGAATTCATTATCAAAAACTTCCCATAGGAACTCTAGGCCAAGGAGGTTTTACCAGTAAATTCTATCAAACATTTAAGGAAGAATTAACACCAATATTACATAAACTCTTTCAGAAAATGGAGGAATAGGAAGTTATACTTCTAAGTCATTTAATGAGGTGAGCATAGCTCTAATGCCAAAACCTGACAAGATATGAGAACAGCATAATTATAAGTATCTCTCATGAACACTGACACAAAGTTCCTTACCAAAATATTGGCAAGAGTAAGGTTTATTCAAGTAAGGGAAGGTTGCTTAAACATTTAAAACTCTATCAGTTGGGGGTACGCCTGGGTGGCTCAGTGGGTTAAAGCCTCTGCCTTCGGCTCAGGTCATGATCCCAGGGTCCTGGGATTAAGCCCTGCATCAGGTTCTCTGCTCAGCGGGGAGCCTGCTTCCCCCTCTCTCTCTGCCTGCTTCTGACTTTGGCTTATGTCATGATCCTGGAACCGAGTCCCGTATCTGGCTCCTTGCTCAGCAGGGAGCCTGCTTCTCCCTCTGCCTGATGCTCCCCCCGGCCTGTGATCTAGCAAATAAATAAATAAAATCTTTTAAAGAAATAAGGTTGACTGCTTCTATGAAAAATAAATAAAAATCCATCAGTGGCTCTTAAAACTTATTAATGGGAAAACAATCAACCCAACTAAATGGGCAAAAGATCTGAAAAGACACCTCACTGAACTAGACATACAGATGGCAAATAAGCACATGAAAAGATGTTCAGTATCATGAGCCATTAAGGAACTGCAAATTGAAACAAACACAAGATACCGCTACATGGCTATCAGAATGGTTAAAATCCGAAACTCAGACAATACCAAATGCTAGAAAGGATGTGGAGCAATAGGAACTTTCATTCATTGCAGGTAGGGTGCAAAATGGTATAGCTACTCTGGAGGCAGTCTAGCAGTTTCTTACAAAGCTAAACATGGTTTTATCATATGATCTAGCAATTGCCAGATTTTGGTAAAATTAGGTATTTACCCAAAGGAAGTGAAAACATATTCACACAAAATTCCACACACAAAAAGAGGAGCTATATTTATAATTTGAAGTGGCTTCATCCATAACTTCCAAAACCTAGTTGCAATCAAGATGTCCTTCAACAGGTGAATGGATAAACAAACTGTGGTACATCCATACAATGGAATATTATTCAGGAATAAAAAGAAATGACCTGGGGTGCCTGGGTGGCTTAGATGGTTAAGTGTCTGCCTTTGGCTCAGGTCATGATCTCAGGATCATGGCTTTTCAAAAGAAGAAGCCATAAACAAACACTGAACTCTAGTTAATGACACATATCATGCTGAAGGATTTAGGGAAAATATATTGATGACATAAATAAAAAAGAGACTGATGAAAAGGGCACCAGGTTGGCTTGGTCAGTAGAGCATGCAACTCTTATCTCAGGATTGTGAGTTTGAGTCCCATGTTGGATGTAGAGATTACTTTAAAATTTTGAAAAAAAACAAAAACAAAAAAAAACCCACAACAAATTGATGATGGATGTACAGGGAGATGTACAGATACATGATAAAGCAAGTATAATAAAAGGAGAATGACAGAATCTAAATGCGAGGATAAGTGAGTTCACTGTAAAATTCATCCAATTTGCAGTATAAAAAAAGGTTGGAAATCAGTTATATCACTAAAAAATAAAAAGACTATGTACCTTTGGATGCAGTAGACAGAGTTGTTTGAATTAAAGAAAATCTCTTTATTCCTGTTGCCTTCCCTAAAGTTGCCTCACTAGCTATTAAGGAAAACTTGTAAGTGTCAGAATACTGGTTTTGCCACCTAAAACAAGTCTTCAGCTGCTTCTGTCATAACATTGGTTCTTATATAAACCCCCAAATTTGAAAGGCCAGAAATGTTCAAAACACAGAGGCAGTTTCAATACCTGGAGGCAGGACAGGGAACTGAGAGACAAATTTGGCTCTAGCACTGGGTAGAGAGGAGGCAATGGCTAAGCTAAGCTAGAAGTGGCTGGTCACTTAGAGTCTCTGCAGCTCCAACAGTTAGTTCTGGATGTCAGCCCCACATACTAGCTAAAAACCTCAAGAAACTAGAAGATCTCACCAGTGGGATCAGCCAGAGCAGCTGAAACACGTCCCTGTAAACAAGAAATGTTTATCTGGGCAGATAACCTGGCAGATAGCCACGTCCTGATCTTAGGCAACTTGAAACCCCACAACGGGAGGCTGAACACAGAGGGGTCCCTTGCCATTGCCACATGGGTAGGGAGGCAGAAATGGAAGGTGGTCCTGGCTCCTACTACAAGAGAGGCAGCGGGAAGCCACTCTGCAAATGCCAGTTTCTTTTCTACTGAGCCATGGCCAGATTCCCTTAAACAAAGAGGGTGGGGACAGAGAAGTCAAGTCAACCAACACTAAACAATGCCACCGCATAAAGCTGGCTGTTACACCACAGCCCTGAAGGTATGAGGAGCTCTGGAGTATTTGGCTGCTGCCACAGGAACCACACTGGCTGAGGGCTTCCCCAGGCCTGGGTGGGAGTCTCATCACTGACTCCGGCCACACACACAGGCTCAGTCGCCACCTTGGTCAGTGGCAAACAGCTGCTGAGAGGGGAGAGGCAGACCCAGGGGTACTGTGATCTGCACAGCACAACCTGCCACTTTCAGACAAGATTCATTAAGAGCCATATGGCTGAAACCCCACAAAGGTACCAGGTGAAAGGGAAAGAGGCAGCTGGAAGAAAGGAATGGAAGTATGTTGATGGGATAGAGATTCCTTTTACTGGCAATGGTCTCTGCAAACAATTTTACTACTAGTTCTGAAAACCCCACTCCCTAACAGAGAGATTAAATCTTGGCCTTGGTTATTCCTCCCATCTATATGCTTCTGCCCACACTCCTCTTGGGAAGGGAGAAGACAGGGAAGTGGAACCCACAGTTTGCCTAAAGGGAAGTTCAGCTCTCGTTCAGCAGACTATGGCTGAGTTCTCTTCCAGAGAAGAGAATGGAGATAGTTTAACAAAGGTTTTTTGCTCTGAAATAGTAGCAAAGCTAAATCCTGCAGAATAATAAGGGTGTGGATCTGGGATGGAATTTAAAGAGGGTAGGACTGCGTGTGTGTGTGTGTGTGTGTGTGTGTGTGTGTGTGTGTGTTTCGTTCATCTGGTTTTTCTGGGGAGCGGGGGGAGGGTACCAATCCATTCTTTTGACTTCATTCGCACTTATAGCTGCTTTATAATCATTTCCTGAAAACACAGTAGGAAGAGAGTGGTATTTGCTCACCCCACCCTCCATCTAACACTGGCCCAGCAATCCAACTATGTGCTTTAAACTGAGACAAGGCCAGCTTTTTGCCTTTGGCAGCACTGAAGGCCAGACATTACCAGCACTCCTGTGAGCAGCTCAAGGCTCCACCCAAATAAGACTGCACACACTGAAATCCAAGAGGAATATCATTCCAGTATAATAATCCAGGAGGGAGAAGAGAGCTTAGGAGGCTGGGTGGGACAGTTGGGACACTTCTAAGTTCTGATACCAGAACACCCAAGTGGTTAGTACAGGCATTTTGGTAGACTGGTGATAGGTCAATTCCAATGTGGGAAAACCCAAATTCTGTAATAAATAACTTATCTCTGTATAAGAAGAGGAGTGAGAACAAGGGTGGGGTGTAGACTATAGGGCAATAAGGTAGAGGAATCATTTTTAGAGAACTGGGTAGCTGCTGAGCTAGTCTAATTCTGAATACACAGGGATGTTCCAGCCTCTTTTAAGGAGAAGCTGACGCAGAGTGATTATGGGCAGGCCAGGATATACAAGCTCCATTTTTGGTCTAAGAATTGACTGGAGGACTCCTCTGCAGGAGAGTCATAACAGAGTGCTTATACAAAACACCACAAACCTACTGTTCCTGACTGTCCAAGGCCAAAGGCATCTTCTTCCTAGAAAATTGTGTCTGACAGCCTTTTGGTTTTAAGACTCCCAATTTTATTTACTGAGTTTTCTTGTTTACTCCAAGATTTGCAGAACTCCCTAGGGAGTCTTTAGAGAGATGATAGGGAACAGGGTGTCAGGGAGACTGTTACAAAGAATACTAAGGACCTACCACTTTCGTATCTTATCATTATTTCTTACCTGGCAGGAAAAAGAAATGGAGAGGGTAAGGAGTTTCCTAGTATGACAACCTAAATGTTCACTGTTTGAAAATGGAATTGGATGTACGACAATGCCTAAAGGCATTTTTGTTGTTCCCATAAGACAAAGTGATGAATAAAGTATAGGTGCTTTAATATAATCATCATCTTCATTTAGAGAGGGAATTTCTTTTAAAATATGTACCCCATTTAGGGTACTATCATCTCTGCTATTATGGAAACAGGAGAAGGCAGAAGTTCCATTTCGGCCAGAGGCAGAGTTTGTTTTTCTGCTAATTTTTTGAAAGCAATAGGTTCTCTTTGGTTCCAGAGGAAGGCAGGCATTTCCAAAAGGAAAATAGAAAAGGAGACAGCGATCACCTGGAGGAACCTAAACTATCCTGTGTGCAGCTCTCTCTAACCATACTTTCCATATGGTGCAGTTATCGGGAGACCAGTGATGGTTCAGGTGCTACGAAATCTCTGTAGATATTACTGTAGTTCAATGTTTTAGAAAGAAAACAAAACTACAGTAATCAAAACAGTGTGGTATTGTTATAGACATACAGACTAGTAGAACAAATAGAGAACCCAGAAATAAACTTTCACTTACGTGATCAACTGATTTTTGACAAAGGTTCCAAGACCATTCAATGGGGAAAGGAGAGCTGTCAACAAATGGTGATGTAAAGCTGGATATTCCTATGCAAAAAAATGAAGTTGGACCCCTACCTTAATACCATATTAAAAATGAACTCAAAATGGATCGAAGACCTAAATGTAACAGCTAAAACCAATATATTCTTTTTTTTTTTAAAGATTTTATTTATTTGAAAGAGAGAGAGATCACAAGTAGGCAGCGAGGCAGGCAGAGAGAGAGGGAGGAAGCAGGCTCCCTGCTGAGCAGAGAGCCTGATGCAGGGCTTGATCCCAGGACCCTGAGATCATGACCTGAGCCGAAGGCAGAGGCTTTAACCCACTGAGCCACCCAGGTGCCCCAAACCAGAATATTCTTTTTTTTTTTTTTTAAGATTTTATTTATTTATTTGACAGACAGAAATCATAAGCAGGCAGAGGCAGATGGTGGGGGGGGGGGGGGTTTGGGGAAGCAGGCTCCCTGCTGAACAGAGAGCCGGATGCGGGCCTCGATCCTAGGACCCTGAGATCATGACCTGAGCCGAAAGCAGAGGCTTTAACCCACTGAGCCACCCAGGCACCCCCAAACCAGAATATTCTTAAAACAAAGTACAGGGGGAAATTTTCATGACCCTGGATTTGGCAATGATTTCTTGGATCTGACACCAAAAGCATAGCCAACAAAATAAAAAATAAAATAAATGAAATGGACTTCCCCTCTTCAGGTAAGGGAAACAAAAGCAAAAATAAATTACTGGAATTACACCAAAATAAAAAGCTTTTGCATAGTGAAGAAAACCATCAGCAAAATGAAAAGGCAACCTACTAAATGGCAAAAGATATCTTCAAATGAAAAATCCCAAAAGGGGTTAATATCCCAAACATTTAAAGGATGTACACAACACCAAAAAAAAAATCCCACCCAAATAACCTGATTAAAAGATAAACAGAGGACCTGAACAGACATTTTCCAAAGAAGACATACAGATAGCAAACAGACAAATGAAAAGATGCTCAACATCACTCATCATCAGGAAAATGCAGATCAAAAACACAATGAGGTTATCACGCTACACCTGGCAGAATGGCAAGTATCAAAAACCTAAGAAATAAGTGTTGGAGAGGATGTGGAGAAAAAAACTCTTATGCACTGCTAGTAGGAATGTAAATTGGTGCAGCCACTGTGGAAAACAGTGTGGCGGTTCCTCAAAAAATTAAAAACAGAAATATCATATGATCCAGTAATTCTACTACTGGGCATTTACCCAAAGAAAACAAAAGACTAATTTGAAAAGATATATGCACCCCTATGTTTATTTCAGCATTATTTCCAACAGCCAAGGTATGGAAGTAATGTAAGTATCCACTGACGAATGGATAAAGAAGATATGCTACACATACACAATGGAATATTACTCAGCCATTAAAAAGAATGGGATCTATGAGTCAACATGGATGGATTGAGGATATTATGCCAAGTGAAATAAGCCAAGACAAAGACAAATACCATATGATTTCACTTATACGTGGAATCTAAAAAACAAAGCAAACAAAAAAATAAATTAAAAAAGCAGAAACAGACTCATAAATACAAAGAATAAATTCGTGGTTGCCAGGGAGAAGGGGCTGGAGGATGGGCAAAAACAGGGTGAAAGGGAATGGACGGTACAGGCTTCTTTCCAGTTATGGAATAAATAAGTCACGAGAATGAAAGGTACAATATGAGGAATGTAGTCAATGATACTATAGTAGTGTTGTATGGTGACAGAGGATAGCTAAACTTGTAATGAGTGCAGCATATAGAGCTGCTGAATCACTATGTTGTACCCCTGAAACTGATGTAACATTATGTGTCAACTATACTTCACTAAAAAATAAAAGAAAAAGATTTTAATTAAAAACATCTGCATATCAAAGGACACTCTCAACAGAGTGAAAAGACAACCCACTGAATGGGAGAAAATATTTGCAAACCATGTGTCTGCTAAGGGAGTGATGCTCAAAATATATAAAGAACTCCTACAACTAAATAACAAAACAACAAATAACTTGATTCAAAAATAGGCAAATGACTAGAAAAGACTTTCCTCCAAACAGGCAAATGGCATAAGCACGTAAAAAGATATTCAACATCATTAGTTATTAGGGAAAGGCAAACCCAAACACAATGAGATATCATTTCACACCCATTAGGATGCCTCTTAGGAAGAAAACCAGAAAATACTGTTTTGGGGAAGACACAGAGAAATTAGAAGCCCTGTGCATTACTAGTGGAAATGTAAAATGATGCAGCTGCTATGGAAAATAGTTTGGTGGTACACTAAATTTTACATTTAAAAATGGTTAAAATGTGGGGCGCCTGGGTGGCTTAGTTGTTAAGCATCTGCCTTTGGCTCAGGTCATGATCCCAGGGTCCTGGGATCTAGCCCTGCATCAGGCCCCCTGCTCACCGGGAAGCCTGCTTCTTCCTCTCTCACTCCCCCTGCTTGTGTTCCCTCTCTCCCTGTCTCTGTCAAATAAATAAATAAAATATTTTTTAAAAATTTAAAAAAATGGTTAAAATGTTAAATTGCATGTTATGTATATTGTACCACAGTTTAAAAAATGCTTTAAGACACCTCCTCAGATTGCACCGGCCACATTTCAAGGGCTCAATAGCTACACGTGACTGGTGGTTACCATACTGGACAATGCAGAGTAGAGTATTTCCATCACTGCGGAAAGGCCTGTGGGACAGTGCTGCTCTAGAACTACATTAAAGACTTTGCTGATCTTATTTACAGTAGCACTGCCCTATGTGCTGCCTCTAGCTGCTTTATCCCTCCTTCCATACAATCACCTAATAGTCTCTCTAACCACTGTGAACTACCTTAATATTATCAATTTGAAAGTTTACAATATTACTTCACAAGTGCCATTTCCTTTAATATTCAAAACAATTGAGAGGCTGGTGGTAGTATTCCTTTTTCTTAGGTGTAAAAACTAAGGTCCATACTCTTTGTGTTTTGTTTTGTTTTGTTTTTAAGATTTTATTTATTTATTTGACAGACAGAAATCACAAGTAGGCAGAGAGGCAGGCAGAGAGTCAGGCAGAGAGAGAGGAAGGAAAGCAGGCTCCCTGCCGAGCAGAGAGCACGATTCGGGGCTCGATCCCAATTCCAGGACTCTGAGACCATGACCTGAGCCAAAGGCAGAGGCTTTAACCCGCTGACCCATCCAGGCGCCCCTTTGTGTGTGTGTGGTTTTTTTTTTTTCCCATTTTATTTATTTTTTCAGTGTAACAGTATTCATTCTTTTTGCACAACACCCAGTGCTCCATGCAAAACGTGCCCTCCCCATTACCCACCACCTGTTCCCCCAACCTCCCACCCCTGACCCTTCAAAACCCTCAGGTTGCCCCAACCTCCCACCCCTGACCCTTCAAAACCCTCAGGTTGTTTTTCAGAGTCCATAGTCTCTTATGGTTCACCTCCCCTCCCCAATGTCCATAGCCCGCTCCCCCGTGTGTGTTTTTTTTTTTAAAGATTTAAAAAATTTATTTGATGGAGAGAGAGACAGCAAGAGAGGAAACACAAGCAGGGGGAGTGGGAGAGGGGAGAAACAGGCTTCCCCATTAAGCAGGGAGCCTGACGCAGGGCTTGATCCCAGGACTCCGGGATCATAACCTGAGCTGAAGGCAGACGCTTAATGACTGAGCTACTCAGGTGCCCCATAAGGTCCATAGTTTTATAAATGGGGTTGGGATGCAAACTCTTGGTTTTGAATTGTGTTCCTTTTTTTTTTTTTTTTTAAGATTTTATTTATTTGACAAAGACAGACAGTGAGAGAGGGAACAAAGCAGGACCAGTGGGAAAGGGAGAACAGGCTTCCCCACTAAGCAGGGAGCCTAACTCGGAGCTTGATCCCAGGATCCCGGGATCATGACCTGAGCCAAATGTAGACGCTTAACTGAACTGTGTTCTTTCCACCTCTATATCACACTGCCTCTCCAAGAGATCTGTCATTTTCATCACATAGACATCACCAAAAAGCGTCCACTCAGCTGCATATGATAATATCAGAGAGGCTGTACATAGGTGGTCTTCACTCCTTAGGGGTGTCCAATCTCAAACATGTATCCCCAAAGTTATTTTTAAACAACCAACCAAGTCAGACTGTAATGGTGTCCTCATATCCATCCTTTCCCTTTTGTTACTATGGATCTTAGTCTGAACTAGATTGTCTTTAGTATAATCTTAGACATTACACTACGAACTGGCCTCTTGCTTGTACTTTTCCTCCCCTCCTAAATGTTGCCACCAGATTAGTCCTTTGTATCTCCAATTCTGTTATGCTATTCCCTTCCCCAACATTTTATTCTTATATAAAAACATTTTTTAAGTATAAAGTATTTTTTAATACTTTTAAAACTGATTTCCAATAAATCCTCACTAAGGTAAGGTTTTCCTTTTAGTGCAGCACACTCATATTTGTATTCCCTTAACACAATGAATGGTATAAAGCATGTAGCTGTCACTCACATAATATGTACAGAAAGAATAAATGGCAGGCAGGCAGAATAAAAACATTTAAGAAAATAAATGAAAAACAAGATATATCTCCCATGAAAAAAGTAAGTAAGGTCAAGAATATGTTCTTTTTGGGGATGGGAGAGTAAGTTTAAGAACACACAGCTATTTTAAGAAGGAAATGATAGTTCTACATTAGAAATTTATTAATGGGGGCACCTGGGTGGCTCAGTCTTTGGGAGTTTGCCTTTGACTTGGGTCATGATCCCGGGGTCCTGGGATTGAGTCCCGCATCTGGCTCCTTACTTGGTGGGAAGACTGCTTCTCCCTCTCCCATTCCCCCTGCTTCTATTTCCTCTCTCGCTGACTCTCTACCTGTCAAATAAATATTTAAAAAAAAAAATTTATTAATGTATAACCCCATTTTTTAGTTTAGGTTTTTCTTAATTTGAGAGAGAGAGCAAGTGGGCAGGGAGCAGAGAGAGAGGGGCAAGCAGACTCTGTGTTGAGCGTGGAGCCCAATGTGAGGCTCGATCCCACGACCCCCTGAGATCATGACCTGAGCCGAAATTAAGAGTCAAACATTCAACTGACCAATTCACCCAGGCACCCTCACTCCCCATATTAATAGGTCAAAAAAGGAAGACCACATGATCATCACCAGATGAAGAAAAAATATTTAATAAAATTTACCCCCACTCAGAGAGTCTGCTTTTCCCTTTCCCTCTGCCCCATTCATGCTCTCTCTCCCTATCTCTCAAATAAATAAAATCTTAAATTTTTAAATTTAATTTTTAAAAGATTTTATTTATCCATTAGAGAGAGAGAGAGAGAAAGAGAGAGCATGAGAGGGGAGAAGGTCAGAGGGAGAAGCAGACTCCCCGTGGAGGTGGGAGCCTGATGTGGGACTTGATCCTGAGACTCTGGGATCATGACCTGAGCCAAAGGCAGTCACTTAACCAACTGAGCCACCCAGGTGCCCAAATCTTATTTTTTTTTTTTTAAGGGAATAGCCTTAACCTGATAGAAGATTATCAGAATCTATAGCAAAGAGCAGATTTAATGACACAACTTTAGAAGCATTGCTATTAAAGTCAGAAACAGAGTAAAGGGGCACCTGGGTGGCTCAGTGGGTTAAAGCCTCTGCCTTCGGCTCCGGTCATGATCCCAGGGTCCTGGGATCAAGCCCTGCCAACGGGCTCTCTGCTCAGCAGGGAGCCTGCTTCCTCCTCTCTCTCTGCCTGTCTGCCTCTCTGCCTGCTTGTGATCTCTGTCTGTAAAATAAATAAATAAAATTTAAAAAAAAAATAAAAGAAACAGAAAAGTTTTCTCTTATTATGGAACTATGATCAGAACAATTAATAGTAGAATTGGTAGAAGATCAACAGAAAAACAGCACTCACAGTCATACCATTAATAGTCAACTGGAAAATATAAGCTGTTCAACTATTTTTTTGTTTTTGTTTTAAATTTAGGGGCGCCTGGATGGCTCAGTCCTTACTGTCTGCCTTTAGCTCAGGTCAAGATCCCAGAGTCCTGGGATTAAGTCCCACATCTGGCTCCCTGCTCAATGGGTAGCCTGCTTCTCCCTTCCCACTCCCCCTGCTTGTCTTCCTTCTCTCGTTGTGTCTCTGTCAAATAAATAAATAAAATCTCAAAATTTTTTTTATTTATTTGAGAGAGCAAGTACATGAGTGTGGTACCGGGACGGGTCTGGAGAGCAAGAATCTCAAGCAGGCTTTGCACTCAGCACAGAGCTGGACATGGGGGTTGATCCCATGACTCTGAGATCATGACCTGAGCCAAAATCAGGTTGAATCCTCCACTGACTGAGCCATCCAGGTGCCCCAGCTGTGTAAGTGTTTTTATGGAAAAGATTATAAAATACCCTAAAACGGCATAAAAGAAGACCTGAATTAAATTAGTATATCATGTTCATGGATGGAAAGACTTAACACTGTAAATAAATACGGCAATAAATAAATAAATATGGCAATTCTCCCCAAATTCATCTTTGAATGCAGTGCAATTACAAATAAAATCCCTACAGTGGTTCTAGTGGGTTTGGAAAAGCTGATCTCACCCAGAAAAAGGACTAGAAGAGTCTAGATATTTCTATAAAACAAGAAAAAGGTCGAGATTTGCCCTCCTAGTTTTAAAGATTTATAAACCATAATGGTGGTACTGACTGGACCAATGGATTAATGAAATAGAACAGAGAACCATGAAACTGACCCACATAGAGGGAAACCTGATTTATAAAAATAAATTCCAGACAGATTAAAGATGTAAATGTATAAAGTAAAATAAAACTTTAAGAAGAAAAAAATATAGGTATATATTCCTTGTGACCTCAGGGTAGGTAAGGCTCTCTTCCCACCCCTTCTCCCCCTGCCCCGTAGAATAGCAATTCTTCTTGTTGACAGTTTAACCTAACAACAAAGTGGTTTTAAAAAAAAGATCAAATGACAAATCTTATACAGAGATGAAAGTAACCCTTTACCCTAACAAATTATAAGCCTTGGCCAATTATTAGGGCAATTGATTTTTCTACATAATAAAACCTAAAGCACATTCGCTATTAAATGTATTCCAGTGTACTTACTTAAAATTTTTAAATTTTAAAATTTTAAGACTATTATAAGTAAATCTGACTACCACCCACCCAGCTTCAACACATGACCAGTATTATATGCATATCTAGGAAGAATTCTTTTTTTTAAGATTTTATTTATTTGACAGAGAGCAACAGCGAGAGAGGAAACACAAGCAAGAGGAGTGGGAGAAGGAGAAGCAGGCTTCCCACCAAGCAGGGAGTTCAACGTAGGACTCGATCTCAGAACCCCGGGATCATGACCTGAGCCAAAGGCAGATGCCTAACAACTGAGCCACCCAGGCACCCTAGGAGGAATTTCTTAAATAAGATATAAGGCATAAAGGAACTAATCAATAAATGTCAGAAAAAGAATTTCTATTCAAATGCAAACACTATAAGTGAATTTAGAAGATAAATTACAGATTGGAAGATTTGCAATGCACATAGCTGACAAAGGATTCATATCCAAACCTGCAAATAAATAAGAAGCAATCAGAAGAAATAAGGACAGAAAATGGGCAGAGAATATGGACATGGAATTCAAAGAGGAAATTCAAATGGCTAATAATAAATGAAGAAATGTTTAACCCCTTTACTAAGAAAAATGAAAAATAAAACAAGATAGGATTTAAAACCCATCAAATTGGCAAAAATAAAAAGTTTAGAAACATCTGATATAGGTGAGAATGTAGAAAAGTAGGAACTCATATATTTTTATAGGTAGTGTAAACTGGTATGATCACCTTGAAAAGCCATTTGGCAATAGCTAGCAGAGGTGATGGTGAACATACTTTACAATGCAGCAATTCTGCTCCTAGATATATTTTCTTAGGAAAAAAATCCTGTATTAGTACAAAGAAAGCACAGTATTGTTGGTAGTGGTAAAAAAAATGTGCATCTGTAAGATAGAGATCAATAAATTGTGGTATATTCATATAATGGACTATTATACATCAATTAAAATTAAAGAAGCAGAACTACACAAATCAACATGGATAAATCTAGAAGTTGTCATATATAGTAAGAAAAGCAAAGTAGATGACAATCACAATATGTCATGTGCATAAAATCTAAACCTGCAAAATAATATTGTTTATGGATATATTTTGCCAGTATATATATATTTTTATATAAATATATATATAATATACATATAGAATAGGTAACTACTATGAATTCACTGTATCTGTGTATCTATATATAGATACACAGATATATATAAAGATACACAGATACAATGAATTATCAATTCATTATTATTATTAATTCATTATTATTGATTCATATATACAATGAATATATATAAAGATACACAGATACAATGAATTCAGGATAGTAGTTACCTATTATATATGTATATGTATGTAATTATATATATACAATACATACATATATATGTATATTATATATCTATCATATATATAGGTATCTATCTATATATCTATATATAAAGATACACAGATACAATGAATTCAGGATAGTAGTTACCTTTAGGGAAGGAGAAAGAGAAATGGAATTCAAGAGAGATACAGAAGGAGTTTCAACCATATCTATAATATATTATTTCTTTTATTCATTTTGTTTTTATTTTTGAAAGATTTTATTTATTCATTCATTTGAGAAAGAGAGCAGGGGGAGAAGCAGAGGGAGAGGGACAAGCAGACTCCATGCCGGGGCTCAATCTCATTCAGGTCAGGATCATGACCTGAGTTGAAAACAAGAGTGGGATGCTCAACTGGGCCACCCAGGAGCCCCTGTATTATTTCTTTTGAAAATAAGTGGAATGTACCCAGGTGTTTATTAACTATTCTATTTTTCTTTATGTAAGGATTTCTTAAAAAAACAAAAAAATCCCTCAAACAAGTGGGCAGAGATCAGGATCAGTTACCAAGATAGTTCTGTGTTGCAAAAGGGTGGAGATCAGCCTCTGCTTGTGACACCATTCACCGTTCTACTTTAAGGGTGGTAAAACTACAGCTCCAAGTGGAAGGTGCTAGAACAGGTTATATGACGGATTCTATCCATTTCCACACTCAGTCAAATTGTGCCACTTTATTTCCTTCTTGGTATTTGACAGAAGCTAGATTTATTTAGCTTATTTTTGGGTTTTAAAAAAAATATTTATTTATTTATTTGAGAGAGTCAGCACACGAGCTGGGGAAGGGGCAGAAGGAGAGGGAGACAGAATCCTAAGCAGACTCCCCGCTGAACATGGAGTGGGACTCAGGGCTTCATCTCATGACCCTGAGGATCATGACCCAGTTGAAATCAAGAATCAAACACTCAACCAACTGAGCCACCCAGGAGCCCCTATTTAGTTTATTTCTTTACTTGATTACTCTCCATCTCCCTTTAACTAGAGCGTAAGTTCCATGAGGTAGGAGATAGTATCTGCCTCATTTACCACAGAATTCCTAGTACATGAATAGTGCCTGGAAAACAGCGAGTGGTCAATAAATATCTAATGATAAGTGAATATTAGGAGTCAAGCCTACCAGAGTAAATTAAGGGAAGATGTCTAACTCTTACAGAGAAGCCCATGCTACTTCCTGCTGTAAATTCAAGTACCCATCTCTGTGAGGCATCCATGTGGAAGAAACCAGCCACAGTTACAGCTAGAACACTGAAGCAGGGGGAGTGGAGTGAAGAAAAAATACAAAATTATATTTGGAAACAAAATTTCTATTAACAAGATATAGAAACTTCAAATCTCTGGATTATCTACAGATACCTATTACTCAGTACAATCATCTCATATGAATTCCAACATGAGTTCAGGGATGTGAACTTTCTAAAAACCTAAATAAAGCATATCACTTAATCCCCTTTTCCAGGTTCAGGTTTAGGAAAAGAAAGAAGAAGAAAGAGAACAGGGAATGGAAAAACAAGAAGGCACATCAAATGTATTGCTTTTCACACAGTTTCTGCGTCATCCTGAGGAGGAGAATGCACGCCTATAGTAGGTATCTGGAGAGGCTCCTCCTTTGGGCTGCGGTGAAGGCTACCATTCACCTTTACGTAATTACGGCACTTCCTGAAGAGGCCCTTATAGAGTAACAGTGGTTCAAATGGGCTCCGGGATTAGACTTCTTGGGCTTGAATTCTGACTCTGCCATTTACTACCTGTGTAACCTTGGGCAAGTCAATTAATGGTACCTCAGTTTCTTAAACACAAAATGGAGGCTAATAATGGTACCTACTGAACAGGCTTGTGAGGATTAATGTTTTCATACATGTAGAGTTCTTAGAATAATACCTAAGACACAGCAAGCCCTCAATAAATGCTTAATTCTTTGGAAAAAACCTGCTTATCCTGGAGACTTGGATGACTAAATCATGAGCTAATGAAACAGAGACAACACAAAACACTGGGGAAGCAGCAGACCAAAACTCAAAATGCCTGTTGGGGCAGAGACTGCCAGTTACCTCCTAATACCCAGTTTCCTTGTCTTCAGTAAAAGAACTTTGATTTTTAGCCAGGCACATTTCTGTCTGACTAGGTGACTATATTTCCTAGCTTCTCTGCACCTAGGGTAGCCATATGCTGAGATATCAGTAGAAGTTTTATGTAAAACCTCAAAGAAATCTTTTTGAAAGTCTGAGGGGGATCTTTTCCATCCTCCTCCTCCATGATGCTGCACACTGATGCCCTAGAGGGCAAGCTAGGATGGGGCTACATTCTGGGATATTTGAATAGTGAGCCAGAAGAGGCCCCGGCATCTGCCAACTTGGGAAGCCCTCACACTAGCATTGGACTATTTCTTGACTGTGATGTGAGACAATAAAGCTTTATGTGTGCAGGACTTTGTAGCTGGGGTTCACATTCACTTGAACTTAATGATGTATCTGGGTTCTGACCTATTATTATTACACAATTGCAGGTACACTAGTCTTTAAATCTTTCTTACTTATAAAATGTGAATAATACTTCATAGAGTTGTGGGAATCAAGTGAAATAATTATAAAAGCAGTATGTAAAATGATGGTGTAACTATTATCAATGGAAACAAGAGACAGAAAGAAAACGCAGGTGTGATAATGGTAAGTGGGAAACACAAAGATACAGACTTAGAGAAGGATTAGAAAAAGTCCAGGAATAGACATTGTACTTACAGGACTATGAAAAGTTCTTACAGGAGAGCTGATCACTCAAGAGAGATAAGAGATAAAACCCTGTATCCTAAATCCTATAAAATACATTACTAAATTACCTCCATAGGAATCTCATTATGTCCCATTCTTTGGAGTCTACTATCTCTGATCCTGATTCATGCCTAATTAGATGAATTTTGCCCTTCAAATTCCAGTGTCTCCCTTTCTATGTTCTTCCTCTGTCATTACCCCAATCTTAATAATCAAGCCACACTTCTTGAGTTCACCGCAAAGCAGAACTGTCTAACAAAACTTCTAGCAATGACAGAAATTTTCTATACCTATTCTTAACAATATGGTAGAATTACTCACATGTCGTTATTAACCACTTGAAATGTGGCTAGTGTGACTGAGAACTGAATTTTGAATTTTATTTAATTTTAAGTGACTTAAATTTAAATAGACTCACTTAGCTATTGGCTGCTGCTTCTGGACAGTGTAGCCTATAGAGTGAGCTCTAGGAAAGAGGAGGAAATTGTCATTTCCTCATTCCTATTTAATCCCATTTCTTCACAATACCTAAGTCAAAATACTTTCTCTTAGCCTATTCTTGATTGCCTTGGAGAGTACCCATTTCCCTACTAGGGATTTGGGTAATTATTGTCTTCTTTTCAAAGGAATAAGCAGATTTGTCCAACACACACACACACACACACACACACACACACACACACACACAATTCTGAGCAATTCTGAGATAAACATCCTTCGGGCAAAGCTTCATGGAACACACCAAAATGACTGGATTCAGTGAATCCACCAAAGAGTGCACAAAAGATGATAACTTTACTGAAAAGGATAGACTATTTTTTGGCTTTTTGGTCTAAAGACATCAGAAGTTTGGGCACCTGGTGGCTCAGTCAGTTAAGCATCTGCCTTCGGCTAGATCAAGCCCCACATCAGGCTCCCTGCTCAGGAGGGAGCCTGTTTCTCCCTCCCCCTGCTCATGCTTTCTCTCTCTTACTCTCAAATAAAACCTTAAAAAAAAAAAAAAGACATCATCAACTATCCTTCTTGATAAGTCCTTATATATCCAATATAAGACTACTATGTTCTTCTAATTAAATAAAACAGGTTGAGGAACAGACAAGTTCTGCTCCTAGGAGATCAAACTAAAAGAAATGGCCTGAAGCAATGTTACTGACCAAGAAAGGCTTGGTATAGTAAATAAAGCTGTCAAAATAAGCAATCGGTCCAGGGGCCTGGGTAGCTCAGTGGGTTAAGCATCTGCTTGGCTTAGGTCATGATCTCAGGGTCCTGGGACTGAGCCCCAAGCTGGGCATGCTGCTCTGCTTGGAGGGGAGCCTGCTTCTTCCACTCCCTCTCCTCTGCCTACCTGGGGCACCCTGCCCCCCAACTCGTGCTCTTTCACATAAATAAAATCTTAAAAACAAAAAGCAATCTGTCAAGTTGAGGATTTAGTATCTTCATGATGGGGGATGGGAGGTTGGTTAAAATAATATTGCAGGTAATTTAACTTGTCTTTAAGGACTGACCTCTCAACAATGCTAACTCAGTCTCATGGAGTAAAACTCAATAATTTACTGGCCCACTCCATTTGCCTGGACAACTCTAGGCATTTCTAAGATTGACATATTTCAGCTCAGGACTGGGAAAATTCTCTTAGGTGTCTACTATTAGTCTGACAGGGAAGAAAGAAAAGAAGCTCCAGAAAAAGGTCCCAGAGGTGGTGATAATACAGACAAATGTTTTTCTAGCTTCAAAAACACCTACTAGAACAAATACCCTGACCCTGATGACCCCTCCAGGCTGCTACTCAGGTGCTCATGTTTTAGATGTGAGCAAAAGTGTAATTCCTTCAAAAACTCCTTGATGTGAATCCAAGAAATGATGTGACAGTACTTGCTGCAGATTTCCCTGGGAGGCATACCACTCTGACCTTTTTCAAATGCAAATTGGCTTACTCATTATAGCTGTCATGTTTCTTGGGGGAAGAAAAGGCAACACTATGCTCTGATCTGGAGAGTATGGCTGACCCTGACAAAGTGAGAAGGAGGGACAAAGGACACCTGGAGAATGACCCTGTGAGAAAGCTCCATGGGACTGGCTGGGACAGAACTCGATGCGAAATGGAAATCTCTGCCTCTGCAGATTCTCACTTGAGTTGGACCACTTTGATTTTTGGCAGCCCCTTCCCCTCCTATGTTGGCTCAGATATTCACTGATCTTAGTACAGAATCCAAAAGTCCCCCGGACCTCTAAGTCAGCTCTTCCTTGTCTTTAGGGCAGCAGTGTCTATAAACCATGGCATCCAGCTATACCCCACTGGTTCTTACTTACACAGAAAATACTTATCACGCCCTCAGGAAATCTGCAGCATCAGACTAGACACTTGGGGTGGCTATGGGACAGCAGTTTCAAGGAGCTGACAATTTAAAGTTCAGTGTGTAGTCTTAAAGGCAGATGTAGGCAGAAAGGGGTGAGAGATGCTCTCAGAAGAACTGTGTCCACACTCAGAAAAATGCCCCCAATCTTTCTAGGAGTTGTTACACTACAACATGAAAATATAGTTATTTAGTAGGGGGTGGAGGGGGAAAAAAAAAACCCTGGAATTTCAGAAATGAGAGAAAAAAAGTATGGAGTAAAGGCAGGTAGTATTTAGGATTAATGAAAATGACAGAGTGGAAGCATTAGACTCTCAAACATGAAGGCCAGGGAAAGGAGGCCTGGAAATTGAAACATGCCTAGATTAAGGAGCCTATCCCCAACTACAGGAAGTTTATCCCTAACATCTAAATAGTCATGTTTTAAAATCAACAAGTTTGCTGGTTTTCAGCTGCCACTGACCGGAACCCCCAGTGGCTCTGGCCCACAGTGTAGACAGACTGTGCCCAGCCGGACTAGATGAACACATGTAGCCGGAAGTCAGCCAGCCAGCCTGACCCCTCCCAGCTTTGAGAGGAGTTTGAGCAAAATGCTATCCAGCAGCAGGACAGCAGTAGTAGTAGCAGGCAAGACCGTTTAACCCTAGCAGCACAGGGCTATACCAAGGACCCCGAATCTCAATCAGCAGATTCAGAGAGCTGGTGGTCTAGGACCCCAGGGAACTCCAAGAATGAGAACAGAAACCCACCAGCAAGTTCACCAGGATTTGGTCCTCCACTGCAGTTGCACATTCACGTTCACAGTCGCATATTTTAAAAATTTGATATAATTATCTCCTAGAAATTACTGTATGTAGCCTCTTGGGATCTAAAGCAATTAAGTGAAGATAAATTTCTTTCATGGAGCAAACTGTCAAAGGATGAAGCAATTTCATTCCCCATTTGAAGTGGAAGCTTTGGGTCATGCATGGTTTATTTGAAACAATGCCATCACCTAAAGCTGCTGATCTTATCTCTAACTCCGTTCTCCATTTCAAACTGCTGGAGATATGTAGCGTGGCACTGCCTGAAGTTATGACATCTGGCTCACGGCCAGCAACAGAACAAGCCAGCTCCTCTT
Organism: Meles meles; assembly: GCF_922984935.1. Classification (NCBI taxonomy): domain Eukaryota; kingdom Metazoa; phylum Chordata; class Mammalia; order Carnivora; family Mustelidae; genus Meles; species Meles meles. Next base: position 25,480,848 of record NC_060083.1, read on the forward strand.
CTAGGTTTTAAGCGTAAAAGGACAAAAATCATGTTAAAAGAAGAGAACTATATAGGTGAAGTGTGTTAAACCCTGAAGAGAGGAGATGTTCCCAAGGCGTCAGTTGTGACTAAAGAGGCACCCTAGTGAAGGGGAAGTGGTATAAGAGCAGGCAGGAACGCCCCCCAAAGGGGGGAAGAGTGAAATACATGCCGAGAGGAACCAGATTTTTCTCTTCCGGGAGACACCAAACCAAACCAGAGGTAGGGCCTATTTCATGAAGCAGCCTGATAGATGGAAAGCGTACTAGGCTGAGAATGAGATGCTCTGGGTTCTAATACCAGTACTTATAAGACTGTGCATGAGACTGGGGGGAAAGTTCTCCTTAACTCTTCTTCTTTTGGAATTGCAGCTGGTAGTTATTTTACTTACCATTTTTAAAAAAATATTTTATTTATTTGACACAGAGAGAAAGAGATCACAAGTAGGCAGCGAGGCAGGCAGAGGGAGAGGGGGAAGCAGGCTCCCTGCTGAGCAGAGAGCCCAACGCAGGGCTCAATCCCAGGACCCCGAGATCATGACCTGAACCAAAGGTCATGCGCCCCAACTGGTATTTATTTTAAAAATTTTCTTCATGGGGTGCCTGGGTGGCTCAGTGGGTTAAAGCCTCTGCCTTCGACTCAGGTCATTATCCCAGGATCCTGGGATCGAGCCCCACATCGGGCTCTCTACTCAGTGGGGAGCCTGCTTCCCCCTCTCTCTGCCTGCCTCTCTGCCTACTTGTGATTTCTCTGTCAAATAAATAAAATCTTTAAAAAAAATTAAAAAAAATTTTTCTTCATAACCATGTTTTATTTATTTTACAACATACCAGTCAATGTGCTATCTAGGTAATAGTATTCAAAGATTTTTTTTTTTTAAGATTTTATTTATTTGACAGACAGAGATCATACTCTGCCATCCACAAGTAGGCAGAGAGGCAGGCAGAGAGAGAGGATGGGGAAGCAGGCTCCCCGCTGAGCAGAGAGCCCGATGCGGGGCTCGATCCTAGGACCCTGGAATCATGACCCGAGCTGAAGGCAGAGGCTTTAACCTGCTGAGCCACCCAGGTGCCCCAAAGTTGTTTTTTTTTTAAGCCACTAAAACATTCTTCAGGTGAAATCCATGCATATCAGACCATGTCTCAACACTGCTTTCAACAGGAACCTTGAAGAACTAGAATTGGCTTTCAAATGTTAGTGCACTGGAATCACCAGAAGAGCTTGTTAAAAATGACTACTGGGCTCACACCCTTAGAGTTTCTGATTTATGGGTCTGGAAAAGGGCCTAAAACATTACATACCTAACATGTTCTCAGGTGAATGTCAAGCTGCTGGTCCTAGTACCTCAATTTGAGAACCAGCGGTATAGAGGAATCTGGCCCGGAGAATAACTGAGAATTGGAGCGTCTCATTCAGTAGCCAATAGCCACATGTGGATATTTCTATTTAATTAACATTTCTATAAATCCTTAAAAATCTTTAAAAATTTGTTTCTCAGCTGCACTAGTCACATTTCAATAATTACATGTGTCTAGTGGTTACCATATAGGATAGTGTAGAAACAGATCATTTCCATTATCACAGGAAGTTTTATATGATAGTACTGTCAAGAATCTATTTGATTTTGGGGCATGTGGCTGGCTCAGTTGATGGAGCATGCAGTTCTTAATCTCAGGGTTGTGGATTCAAGCCCCACTTTGGGCATAGAGATTACTTACAAAAAATAACCTTAAAAAAATCTATTTGATTTTGCTGTTGAATATTTAGCCTAGAGAAAAGAAAACTTAAGGACAATTTCATATACGCTAAGATGTGTCAGGTATTAAAAACACAGATTCTGGGTGCCTGGGTGGCTCCGTGGGTTAAAGCCTCTGCCTCGGCTCAGGTCATGATCCCAAGGTCCTAGGATCGAGCCCTGCGTCGGGCTCTCTGCTCAGTGGAGAGCCTGCTTCCTCCTCTCTCTCTCTGCCTGCCTCTCTGCCTACTTGTGATCTCTGTCTGTCAAATAAATAAATAAAAATCTTAAAAAAAAACCACAAAGACTCTAAGAGAATCTCTCTAAAACCAGTAAATGGAAATCACAGAAAGGCAGACTATGTTCAGTTTGGGAAAGAACTTTTTTTTCCATTTTTCAGATTTTATTTATTTGTCAGAGAGAGAGAGCACAAGCGCACAAGCAGGGGAGAGGCAGGCAGAGGCTGAGGGAGAAGCAGGCTCCCTGCTGAGCAGGAAGCCCAATGCGGGGCTCAGTCCCAGGACCCTGGGATCACGACCCGAACCGAAGGCAGAAGCTTAACCTACTGAGCCACTTAGGCATCCTGGGAAAGAACTTTTTTAACTGTGGCTATCTCATGATATATTAAACGGTGGGAAGTACCTGAAGCAGAGGTGATGAGGACAGAAAAGATTACTTCTTTTTTTTTTTTTTTTTAAAGATTTTATTTATTTATTTGACAGCGAGAGAGAGATCACACGTAGGCAGAGAGGCAGGCAAAGAGGCAGGCAGAGAGAGAGAGAGGGAAGCAGGCTCCCTGCCGAGCAGAGAGCCCGATGTGGGACTCGATCGCAGGACCCTGAGATCATGACCTGAGCCGAAGGCAGCGGCTTAACCCACTGAGCCACCCAGGCGCCCCGAAAAGATTACTTCTTAATTAGAAGACTGATCATGATGTTTTCTAATTTCACGACTCTTTTGTAATTAATTCGATCCAATTTGATAATTACTATCATGCAAACCATCCCTTTTTGAATCTGGGATAGTTTTCTAAAGCAACTATTTCAGATAGAAAGAACTTCCTTTTTAAGGGTATTTTGGTTGATAAACTTTCCCAGTTCATATTGTTTAAAAATGACTTTGTAATACCAAAGTACAGCTAACAAAAGAAAAAAATATAGTAGGTTTCATCAGAATTTTTTTTTTAATATTTTATTTATTTGACAGAGAGAAATCACAACTAGGCAGAGAGGCAGGCAGAGAGAGAGGAGGAAGCAGGCTCCCTGAGGAGCAGAGAGCCCGATGCGGGGCTCGATCCCAGGACCCTGAGATCATGACCTGAGCTGAAGGCAGAGCTTTAACCCACTGAGCCACCCAGGTGCCCCAGGTTTCATCAGAATTAAAAACTTCGGGGCACTGGGGTGGCTCAGCTGGTTAAACATCTCACTTTGGCTTGGGTCATAATCTCAGGGTCCTGGGATCGATGCCCTCATGGGGCTCCCAACTCTGGGGAGTCTGCTTCTCCCTCTGCCCCTGCTCATTCTCTTTCTCTTTCAAATAAATAAATAGAATCTTTTAAAAAAAATTAAAATTTTAATAAAGTGAAAAAACAATCAGCCCTCACAGAAAGGGAAAAAATATGTGCAAATCATGTAGCTGATAGTGGACTTTATCCAGAATATATAAAGAACTTCTACAACTCAACAATAAAAGGCAGTAATTTTAAAAATGGGCAAACTTTCTGAATACACTTTCCCCACTTTTATAATACCTTTACAAAATCCTTTCACATGTCTGAACATGTAAATTCTTCTATCCTTTTTGAGGTCGATAAGGCAGTTATAGGTTTCCTAGTTTTACTGAAAAAGACACAGAAACCCAGAGGGGAGGGGGAAAAAAAAAAGAAAAAGAGAAGCCCAGAGAGTCTATATGAATTGTCCAAGTCTACAAAACCAGCCTACAGCAGTCAGGATCAGAGCTCACAATTGACACTTTCTTTTATTCCACTTTACCCTCCTTTGCCTCAAAGGGAATAAGTTAATGCTCAGGTATCCCAAGGCCAATCCAATGAGAAAGTAGAAATTATATTTTTAAAATGTATATAATGAATAAGCACATAACAAAGACACTCAACATCATTAGTCATTAAGGAAATGCACTTCAAAACCACAAAGGGATATCACTTTGCACCCACTAAGATGGCTATTATCAAAAAACTAGAAAATAACAAGTGTTGGTGAAGATGCGGAAACACTGGAGTTCTTGTGCATCGCTTGTGGGAATGTAAATGGTGCAGCCATGTGGAAAGCAGTATGGCAATTCCTCAAAAAACTAAACACAGAAATACTATATGATCCAGCATTGCTGCTTCTGTGCACACATCCAAAAGATGTAAAAGGACAGACTTGAACAGATGTCTGTACACTGCCCATGTTCATAGCAGCATTATTCACAATTGCCAAAAGGTGGAAGCGACCCAACTGTCTATCCTATGGTTGAATAGATAAACAGACAAAATGTGGTGTATGTAGATAATGGAGTATTATTCAGCCTTAAAAAGGAAGGCAATTTTTGACATGTGCCACAACAGGGTGAACCTTGAAGATGTTATGCTAAGTATCGGAGAAAGACAACTATCATATGATCTCCCTGATATGAGGACATGGAGAAGCAACATGGGGGGGTAGGGGGATAGGAGAAGAATAAATGAAACAAGATGGGATTGGGAGGGAGACAAACCATAAATGACTCTTAATCTCACAAAACAAACTGGGGGTTGCTGGGGGGAGGTGGGATTGGGAGAGGGGGAGCGGGCTATGGACATTGGGGAGGGGAGGCGAACCATAAGAGACTATGGACTCTGAAAAACAACCTGAGGGTTTTGAAGGGTCAGGGGTGGGAGGTTGGGGCAACCTGAGGGTTTTGAAGGGTCAGGGGTGGGAGGTTGGGGGAACAGGTGGTGGGTAATGGGGAGGGCACGTTTTGCATGGAGCACTGGGTGTTGTGCAAAAAGAATGAATACTGTTACGCTGAAAAAATAAATAAAATGGAAAAAAAAAAAAGATGTTATGCTAAGTAAAATAAGCCAGTCACAAAAAGACCGATATTGAATGATTTCACTTTTATGAGGTTTGTTGTCAAATTCAGAGAAACAAAGTGAAATGATGGTTGCCAGAGGCTGCAAGAGGGAGGAAATGGGGACTTAGTGTTTAATGGGTACAGTTTCAGTTGGGGGGAAATGAAAAAGTCCTGGAGATAGATGGTGGTGATGGTTGCAAAACAAAGTGAATGTATTTATTGCCACAGAACTGCACACTTAAAAATGGAAAATTCTGGGCGCCTGGGTGGCTCAGTGGGTTAAGCCTCTGCCTTTGGCTTAGGTCATGGTCTCAGGGTCCTGGGATTGAGCCCCACATTGGGCTCTCTGCTCAGCAGGGAGCCTGCATCCACACCCCTCACCCCCACATGCTGCTCTGCCTACTTGTGATCTCTCTGTCAAATAAATAAATAAAATCTTTAAAAAAAGGGGGCAGGGGGAGGAAAACCTCCCTTCCTAGCTCCTCACCCTCTTTGAAACATAGCCATTTCCACCTTCTGATACACTGACAACATAAGGAAGAACAGATTAAAGCTATCGGTGAACCAACAGCTGCCCTCTGACCCTGGCACGTTTTGGAGCAAAAGACAACCCATGCAGGCCTGTAGTTACTCTTTGACTTCATGGTCTGATTTTAGAACTGTCTTTGACTCCTTGCATGAGATTCTGAGTTAAAGGAAGGAACACCAAAGCCTCTCTTTAGTCATCTGCTTATAGGTTGCCCCCCCACCAAGGAAACAGAGTTGACTCTTAGTCTAGAAGGCTAAAACTTACCTTATATCAAAATGTAAGCCAGTGGCAAAACACTAATTCCAACATTTAAGTTCCATGTCCACAGGACTTCAGTGTTCTCACAGGGAGGATCCCGCTCATGTTTTGTAATCCTGAAAGGCAGAACTGCCTGCTCTTTAATGTTCAGTTAAACCTGAGGGCTAGAGGGAATGCAGACTGAATTCTGGGAAGGTGTTCTTGGGGGTCCAACTGCATCCATACTCCTGAGCATCAAGGGCCTAGTATCAGTGTACTGGACAGGTGATGTTATGTTTTCTATTGTGTTCATTGTGATCCCCCAAAAGAACACAGCTATGTCCCCACCTAGTCAGGAGTAGCTAATCTCCCAGCAGGTTTTGTTCCCTTGACTCCTGGATGCTATGGAAGGGATGAGCCCCAGGTCTGATATTCTTTTTTGTTTTTTTAAAGATTTTATTTATTTATTTGACAGAGGGAGATCACAAGTAGGCAGAGCAGCTGGCAGAAAGAGAGGGGGAAGCAGATTCCCTGCTGAGCAGAGAGCCCGATGTGGGACTCAATCCCAGGACCCCGAGACCATGACCTGAGCCGAAGGCAGAGGCTCAACCCACTGAGCCACCCAGGCGCCCCGGTCTGATATTCTTTATATGCTGTTTCCAGAGTTACACAGAGGGCAGATCACTGTAGATCTCTGCCTATACGAAATGTTAACTTGAAAGTAATAAGACAGGTTTAAAAAAAAACAACCACAAATGAATATCAGAGTAATTAGGGTACGTGGTAGTTACACCTCATACCAAGGGGATGAAATACTCTTCCCCCAGCTTGCAAGCCCAGATTTCACTTGAATGTAGAGGAGGGTTTTTTTTTTTTTTTTTTTAATATCCATAACCCAGCTGTGACACTTCCTTCCACCTCTACCTGTACATCTGTTTCCTACAGAGTGCTGCTGCCACAAGTGAGATGCGTGAGGCTTCTGTAGATGCTAGGGAACAAGATGGAACAAAAATGCTTCACACCTGGCTCCCAAATTACAGGAACGCTGGACTGGGGCCAATATAAGCTGGCACAGCACCAGCTGAAATGGACATCAATTAAGGAACCTGTCATCTTTCAAGACTGCAGGGTCTTTTTTCACTCTGCGATCCACACTGCTCTACAAACCAGCCGCGGCACCACTGGTAGAGTTTTCCAGATGGGATCATTTCCCTTAGATTCCACACTTGCAGATTTACTGCAGAACTTGTTTTTAACCCCTCCCTTTGTTGTTAAAGCCTGGACTATTATTCCATGTTACAATTTTATCTTTAATTAAATTTATTTGTCCTGGGTAAAGTGAGAAATTTGTACCTACATGAGCAGAAACAGTTTAAAGCCTGCCTAAAAGATGTTTTATTTATAAAAAGGCATTCAAATAACTGAGATTAGTGAAGGGTCAGAAATTCTTCTCTGTATACATCATTCCTACTGGGGTCAAAAGCCAGAAAGCCTTGACCAGACTACATTATCCTGGAGAAGTGGACAGACTTCTGGGACTAAAGCAGGCCTTCTCTGACCATCACATGCAGTGTTAGTGATCCATGTCACGTGCACAAAGAAACTCTGCTAGCATCTAGTCAGTGGCAAATATTATTTAAGAAAAATACCTTAAGAATGTCCGCAATTAAAAAGGACAAGAGTCCGGGAACAAGCCCAGCTGATCAGGAGGATCACAGAAGTGCAGTTCACCATCTTTGCCAACATGCTGGGCGTATTGCTCTTCCTGCTTGCTGCTCTCTGATCATTACGTGGCTGTCAACGATCCCAAGAAATAGGAACGAAACTGGCCTTTCTCTGCCCCAGGGTTCTAGGACAGAATCTGAGGCACAATGGGAGGGTGGGAGGAGGCTCCACACTTCATCCTCCACCCCCACCCATCACAAATGCAAAGCAACTACACCTGGATCTTTCCAAATAACTTTATTTCCTCAAAGTCTTCCTTAACCCGATGGAACAAGAAGCTGCCACTGAGTAGGACCCAGTATAGGGACTTTCTTATCTACTTCCTCTCCCCAGCATAAAAATATAGGTATATTCTCTTAAAAAGTGACAAGATTCCACATAATACCTTTCCTTGTCTTTTGTCCAATGGGGCAGGATCTATTTTCTGCAGTGCACCTAAATGAGCTGCCTTCTGGAAAAAATTCCATGCCACATGAAAGAGTCCCATGATAAATAAATACCTCATCCACATTTAATGCATGTTCTGAGAACTGAATTCCACTGCCTCAGGGGGCTGCCTGTTGCTGCCAATTTGCTTCTCATGGCAAAACCCTGCGTGGCAGAGGCCTGACTAGGCTCTGCCGATGCTTGTTTGGAAAAGAGTCCAGCTAGAGATGAAAGAAGCTCTTCAAAGTGGGTGACTCCTTGGAGGCTATCACTTTAGGGCTTGGGAATGATTACTTATCAAAAACGCCTTCAGACTGGAATATATTCTGGGCAAGAAGCTGGCTTGCCCCATTGGATGTTCCACTGGAGTTTGCAGAGCTGGAGAGGCTTCAGTGGATACGGAGTGATGGCAGAAACTGAAGAACCCAGTTGAAGGTAAGAGCCCCAAATCCACATTGTAGGTGGGGACAGGAGAGAGAGAAGGAATTTAAAAAAGCCTCAGACATCTGTCTGCACAATTCAATCTTGGCCCGCCCTTCTCCCCCTTCTTTTCTTTTAAATAAACAGCTTCAAAAGGGGTGGTCCTCACATTTTTCTGCTGACTAAGGTCTTGATTTCCTTACTTTCCTCTACCAAGAGAGCCTGAAACCTCTAGCTCTCAGCATTTAATCAGTCAAAACCTAGTCTCTGAAGTAAAAGGACAAGCTAGATCAAGAGAAAATATGTGACACATATAGAGCTGACAAAGGACTTGTGTCCAGAATATACAAAGACTTCTCAAAACTTAGGAAACAAAGAATTTAAAAATAAGGCAGAAGATCTGAAGACACTTTACTAAAGATACACAAATGGCAAACACATGAAGAGAAGCTCAACATCATTAGCCATTAGAGAAATGCAAATTAAAACTGCAATGAGGTACCTGTTAGAATGACTTTAAAACACCACCACCACCAAAATGTGGAAACAAGTGCTGGCAAGGATGTGGACAAACTGTAATTCTCATACAGCGCTGGTGGGAATGCAAAATGGTTATAGCCACTTGGGAGACGTTTGGCAGTTTCTAACAAAATTAAAAATACAGTTATCAAATGACCCATACAGTCATACCTACATATTTACCCAAGAGAAATGAAAACTTAAGTTCACATAAAAACCTATACATGATTGTTTGTAGTAGTTCTATCCATAATCCCCCAAACTGCAAACAACGCAAATGTTCAACCGGTGAACGGATAAGCAAATCGTGGTCTTTCCTACAATGGAACACTACTGTGAGATAAAAAAAAAACATGGATTACTGATACAGGCAAACATCGATGACTCTCAAATGCATTACGCTATAATGAAGCCTCAAAAAGCTAACTGCTGTGTGGTTTGATTTATACAACATTCTGGAAAAGGCAATGTCATCCTTATGACAGAAAAAAGATCAGAGGTGACTAGGGGTAGAGAGAAGGGGTTGGCTGCATGAGGGAGTTTTTTTTGAAGATGGAAATGCTCTGTATCTTAATTGTGGTGATGGTTATATGACTGTATGTTTGGCAGAACTGTATAACAAAGAGCGGATTTTAATGTGTGTTAAAAACAAATCTGGGGGGTGCCTGGGTGGCTCAGTGGGTTAAAGCCTCTGCCTTCGGCTCAGGTCGTGATCTCGGGATCCTGAGATCGAGCCCCGCATCGGGCTCTCTGCTAAGCGGGGAACCTGCTTCCTCCTCTCTCTGCCTGCCTCGCTGCCTACTTGTGATCTCTGTCTGTCAAATAAATAAATAAAAATCTTTAAATAAAAAAAATTAAAACAAAACAAAAAACAACAAAAAAAACCCCAAATCTGGGTCTCTCAGGAAGGCAACAAACTAAAGACAACATCGCTGCACTCTGTGTTTGGGGCTATCTGGGAACGCATACGGCTAGAATGTGACAGGGCTGACACAGAGCCTGTTTTCACCCCAAAATTAGAGACAACATTAAAACAGACCCAGATTTCTGTTGGAGTAAGAGGAACTTTATACTTTGTCCCCCAAACTTTTCATTGTTGCAGAGAAAATGCAATCTTCTTTATGCAGATAAAAAGATACCAAGCCTCGGCCCAGTTTTCCTTCTCCCCCTTCATTTCCTGTTTCATTTGGGCAGAAATCTCTGTTTCTACAGTGGGCAAAGTATATGCAAGTTTAAAAATCAGGAGGGAAAATCCAAGACTAAGGCTAACTGGAGACCTCTTAGTCTAAATGGGTTAACGTGCAGAGAACCTACCAAAAGTACATCCTGAAACATTTTTTAAAAATAATGAACACCTGCCAAACTCTAATTAAAAGGATTTTCCAAGAATCTGCCATGCTGTCAGTGAGTGAGGTCAAAAAACAAAGTATACTTGTAACAATAAAATTTCTTTTAATGTCATCATTATCTAATAGTGAAATGATGGGGATGGGCACCTCCAAAGGGGCAATATTTTGAAAGAAAAATTATACCTCTTATAATGTGGTCACAGGTCCATAGGGAGCGAGAAGGTCAAGTGGCTAAAGATGTGTGTTCCATCAGTACCTGGTGCGCTGTGAAAGCAGTCAGCTTAGAAAAGAGAGCATATTCCCACTCTCATTTTAGTAGCTTATCTTCACACCTCTGCTTCACAGCTCACTCCTTTTAGTACTTTTTGGGTGCCTCAAGCTAGAGGAAGGAAATGGTACTTGGAAACTCTAACTAAACCAGAAACTCTGAGCTCCCACCTTCGTAGAGCCCAAGCATGTACGGATCCGCACATATACAAATGCGGGGAAAGAGCGTTTTCATTTAAATGGAGGAAGCTGCCATGTCTACCTCTATAAGCAAAAATATTAATCATCCACCGTCTGGTTTTAATCCACACGCTCCTGATCCTGCATCTGAATGTATTGTTATCAGGGGAAGGAGCATTTCTGCTCAATCTTTTTCACCAGCCAAAAACCTGAAAATGTGAAAACCACATTGGTGAAGTGCCTTCTTGGGGACCCAGAAAACTCTGAGCTGCTGCTTTTTTATTGTTTTCTTTCTTTTAAAATGATGAATAAATGTGAATTTCAGAGGGTGGGGAGGGGGGAGAAACAGCTCAAGTTACAGGTCCCTCATATCTTGGAGTGACACTATCCTCAGGGAAATTAGCACTTTCTCTTCTCTATTTCCCAAAGGGGATCCAGCCACACAATCTGATCGATATCAGCCCATCAGAGAGACAAGCTTGGGCATCCAGGTGCATCCCTTATGAGCATTTACAAATGAAATGGCAAGTCCAAACAGCAAGCCTTTGCCTCTGCTCTCTGTTCTTCTGGTTTGTGCTTCGCTAGCAGTAGAAGCAGGGACTGATACACCATCTGAATGAGTCCAAGCATGCTTCTCCCACTGTCTGTGCTGGAGACCCTTCCCTCTCCTCAGGTTCACCCTAAAAAGGGTCTCCAAGCCAGTATGCGGGCTTGAGTGCCTTCAAAGCTATTAGTCACCGCTCTTGCATCCTCACTCCAAACTGCGAACCGGGCCACCCGTGACACAAAAACTCTGGCAAGATTAGAGGATAGCAAGAGCAGAAGAAACCACAATACGCCTGAGACTCCCAGGAGAACAATGACTAGTGCTGGTGGGGAACAGACTGACAGACAGAGCAGACAGACTCTAACCAGGCCTTGCTCTGTTTTCGATGCAACACAAATGTTTTCCATTAGAAGTTCCCTGCCCCACAAACACTCATACATGCGGCTATGAAATCCACATACTTAACTTCTGCTTTTCTGGCACTCAGACCCAACTACCTCTCCTGCTCCTCTGGAACACAGCAAAGTTGAGAGAAAAGAGATTCTAGTACCCCGAGCATAAAGGTAAGGGGAAGAGAATCAGAATCAGATGCATGCTTACTAAGTCCTATCTAACATGAGTATGACTGAGAAAGCTAAAGGGAGGAAGGAAGAAAACAAGGATGTTTCTTTTGCCAAGAGAGAAACAAGTACTATAAAGCTCTGGCTCTCACTGGTTGGCTCCTATGCTTTCAGCTTAAAGTTTGGCTTTACTTTCTAGTAAAGTCTGCAGCTGATCTTCATCAGGAGGTGTCAGTCGCCATTAAAAGCAAAATAGGCAAAAACCTCAGCAAACTCATTACAAAGCCTGCAAAATTCCAGTACTAAGAAAGCAGAATACAGGCTGATCAGTAACCCATGTTTCAAACACTCTGAACCAGCCGAGTATCACAGCTGTGAGAAGAAGCTGAACCAGAAATCTTTACAGCGTCAGCAACCATCCTCCCACTGTCTGTGGGACCCGGCCCAGGCTCATTTCTAATCACAGAGGTAGGGACATGTGGCTGTGTGGTTAATTAATGTCTTCCCTTTAAAAAAAAAAAAAAGGAAGAAGAAGAAGAAAACTACAAGTAAGTAAGAATTCAAAAGAACAACTGGGGGAAAAAAAGAATGAACATTGAAAAGAAGGGAAAAAGTGAATTTTTAAAATAGCATGTAAGAAATAAAAGGAAATCCCCTAATTCAGGCAGCTCTGGAGTTCCCTAATTGCACAAGAGCAAAGGACACCCCCCAATGTGGATGCCTTATGAAGCAATTGCTCAACCTACAGGCATTGTGCAATTCCAGCCCTCCAAAGCTTCTTGTTGCACATGTGCAAACCACGTTTTCCACTGCACTGTAGAATAGGAACAGTTTCTCATTTTTCTCTTCTTCACTTTAGGGGGCCTATGTGCATGAGGGGAAAAAAAAATCTACTGCTAGATAAGCATTCACTACAAATGAGGTTTTACATTATTTCATCTGGTTATTTCTGAGTTTACTTGTAGTTAAGAAACATTTGGATTTACTCTTAGGCAGCTAAAGGTTCATTTTTCCTGTCACTGACAATAACGATATCACAAAAAATTGTCCACAAAAACATCGAACCTTCAAAAGCCTTTGTTCCAAATGGTTGCTACTCTGAAATATTTGGAGTACTTAAAAGTAGCAGTCCCTGCTTTGCAGCCAAAATTCCAGTGGAAGCCTGGGTAAATCACAGTGTCTTATTAATCACAAACCTTTCCTTTTCGAGAAATCTAGTTAAAGAATCAACAAGAACAGTAATAAGTGTATACAAAGATGAGGAAAGCATGACAAGAAAACCCAAAGGTCATGCAGGAAAAGACAGGCAGATCTGACTTCATAATAATTTTAAGTTGTACCCAGTAAAAAATATAAAGATTATAATACTAGCTAGAAACCAGGAGACAATATTTGCAACATATAAAATAAAAATACCTAGTTTACAAATTCTTACATATCAATAATATATAACAATATAAAAAAAATCAGGGCCGGGGCGCCTGGGTGGCTCAGTGGATCGGGCCTCTGCCTCCGCCTCCCCCTCAGGTCATGATCTCAGGATCCTGGGATCAAGCCCCGAGTCGGGTTCTCTGCTTGGCAGGGAGCCTGCTTCCTCCTCTCTCTCTCTCTGCCTGCCTCTCTGCCTACTTGTGATCTATCTCTCTCTGTCAAATAAATAAATAAAATATTAAAAAAAATAAGCAGGGCCATAAATATGCAAGTCAGAATCAGAGAAACATAAACAGACAGTAAATATACATAAAGACCCTTTATTCCACTAGTAAGCAAATTGCAGTTAAAATGAGATGCATTTTTGGGGGGCGCCTGGGTGGCTCAGTGGCTTAAAGCCTCTGCCTTTGGCTCAGGTCATGATCCCAGGATCCTGGGATCGAGCCCCGCAGCGGGCTCTCTGCTCAGCAGGGGAACTGCTTCCTCCTCTCTCTCTTCCTACCTGCTTGTGATCTCTGTCTGTCAAATGAATAAATAAAATCTTAAAAAAAAAAAAATAAGATGCATTTTTAACACTGAAAATTAGCACAAATTAAAAATATTAGCATAACACAGTATTTGTAAAGTATGAAGAAACAGACACTTGTATACTGTTATGGGAATGTAAACTGCAATAATCATCTTGGAGGGCAATTTCACAGTATTTGTAAAACAGTAAAATTTGTGTATTTTTTGATAAAGGAATTCCACTTGTAGGAATCTATTCTAAAAGAAGAGTCTTATAAATATACAAGGATTTAAGTACAAGGAAGTTCATTTTAGTACTGTATGTAGTAACAAAAATTGGACAGAACTAAATAGCACCTAAAAGACAGACAGTGGGAATGTATACTGGTGTAGCCAATATGGAAACACTATGGAGGTTCCTTCAAAAATTAAAAATAGAACTACCATAAAAATTCAGCAATTCCACTCCTGGGTGTTTATCTGAAGAAAATGAAAACACCAATTTAAAGAGAGATAAGCACCCCTCTATGTTCACTGCAGCATTATTTACAACAGCTAAAATATAGAAGCAACCAGTGTCCATCAACAGATAGATGGATAGGGGCGCCTGGGTGGCTCAGAGGGTCAAGCCTCTGCCTTCAGCTCAGGTCACAGTCTCAGGGTGAGGGATCAAGCCCCATATCGGGCTCTCTGCTCAGCAGGGAGCCTGCTTCCCCCTCTCTCTCTGCCTGCCTCTCTGCCTGTGATCTCTCTCTCCATCAAATAAATAAATAAATAAAATCTAAAATAAATAAATAAACAAACAAGCAAATAAATAAATAAAATCTTGAAAAAAAAAAGATAGATGGATAAAGAAGATGTGATAGATGTATACAATGCATTATCATCCAGCCATGTATGGTGAAATCTTGCCATAGCGAAATGAGTCAGAGAAAGACAAATTACTGAATGATTTTACTTATATGTGTAATCTAAAAAAAAAATAAAACAAATGAACAACAAAACAAAAACAAACTCACAGATATAGGAAACAAACTGTTGGTTACCAGAGTGATGAGGGGTTCAGGGGAAGGTGGGTGAAACAGGTAAAGGGGATTAAGAAGTACAAACTTCCAGTGATTAAATAAATAAGTTACAGTGATTGAAAAGTACAGCATAGGGAATAGAGTCAATAATATTGTAATAACTTTGTATGGTGACAGGTGAACTACACTTATCACGGGGATTTCATAATGCATAAAAATACCAAATCACTATGATGTACACCTGAAACTAAGAGGACACTGTGTGTCAATTATACCTCAATAAAAAAAGATGGGTAAATTACATCTGTAACTATGATTCATACATACTGATTCAGAAACCGTTGCAACATATATATACTAAGCTAAAATAAGAGTAATGTATATACAACATGCATTTTTATTAGAAAGGTTAATATTCTTTTTTTTTCCTTTTACCTTATTTGACAGACAGAGATCACAAGTAGGCAGAGAGGCAGGCAGAGGGAGAGAGGAGGAAGCAGGCTCCCCGCTTAGCAGAGAGCCCGATGCGGGGCTCGATCCCAGGACCCTGCGATCATGACCTGAGCCCAAGGCAGAGGCTTTAACCCACTGAGCCACCCAGGCACCCCAGAAAGGTTAATATTCTGTAAATGTATGTCTGCAAGAATGGTTATCAGACTGTAATTAGCAGTTTTGCCTATTTTGCTTTTCAAGGTCAGCTGTAGACTTTATTAGAAAGTAGACACAAACTTGGAAGGAGGGGCTGGTACTCACACTCTACAGTTCGATGCGATTTTAGTATTTTTTTTTTTTTTAAGACTTTATTTATTTATTTGACAGACGGAGATCACAGAGAAGCAGGCAGAGAGAGAGGAGGAAGCAGGCTCCCTGCAGAGCAGAGAGCCCGCTGCGGGGCTCGATCCCAGGATCCTGGGATCATGACCTGAGCCAAAGGCAGAGGCTTTAACCCACTGAGTCACCCAGGCGCCCCAATTTTAGTACTTATTTTTTTAAGATTTTATTTATTTATTTGACAGAGAGAGATCACAAGTAGATGGAGAAGCAGGCAGAGAGAGAGGACAAAGCAGACTCCCCGCCGAGCAGAGAGCCCGATGCAGGGATCGATCCCAGGACCCTGAGATCATGACCTGAGCCGAAGGCAGAGGCTTAACCCACTGAGTTACCCAGGTGCCCCCCGATTTTAGTATTTCTGATAGCATGGATTACTTCTGTAATTTAAAAGTAAAGACAGCCTACCTTCTGTTTCTTAGCATGATGGATCAGGCAGTACTGGACTAGTCCTTTGACCATACACAGTTGAAAGATATCTGAGGAAACTGTCTATCGGCAGTGGATAAGAGGCAGTGTGAGACTGTGATCCCTAAACACCAAACTCCTTGAGAGAGAGTTCAGATTTGTGGTTACCAGCGGTGGACATAGGGAGAGAGCAAACTAGGGGAAGGTGGTCAAAAGGTGCCAACTTCCTGTTGTAAGACAAGTACTAGGGATGTAATATACAACACGGTATGACTACAGTTAGCACTGCTGTATGATACATCACAAGGAGAAATTTTCTTTGCTTTTTATTGCATCTGTATGAGATGATGGATGCTAACTAAACTCATTGTGGCAATCATTTTAAAATATATGTAAGTCAAACCATCATTTTGTATACCATGTACGTACACCAAACATATACAATGATGTATGTCAATTATTTCTCAATACAACTGGGGAAAAACACTAGAAATATTTTTTTATGATTAGTTTGTTCCCCTTTCATGAGAGAAAAAGAGACTGTGCTATCTGAGAGAAGAGAAATTCATAAAATGAACCCATGATCCCTCAGTCCTCTGCTTGGGGATAATTTTCCAACCATGACACTGAAAGCTGGGTCCCGGGGAAATTCTGGTGGTCCTGCTGAGCTGAAGAGGCAGAGGCAGAATTTGAGGTAGCTAAAGGGGATGGAATCAGCAAGCAGGGAAATGGACAGGAAGAAGTTTACAGAGGGCAGAGTACATCTTCAGTGGCTAAGGGAGTAAAGGCTGGACTGTACATATGTAGCCAAGATCACCAGAGGCTGACAGCGGAACAGAAAGAGATACTAAAGATCCAGCAGTGGTGCAGGAAAAGCACTGCCTTGGGATGGGGGAGTTGGGAGTTCCAACACTGCCTGAGTGAAGATTTTAACACCTTGTTAACACCCCGTGGCAACCACCTGAGACTCCAGAGGAGCCACACCCTAGAGGAGAGCTAAACTAAATCTGCATTCATACATCCTAAAACGCACCCTGAAACAAAGTCTGCAGGGGAGACAGAGTTTGGAGGTTGACATATTACTGGGGCTTGGGAAATATCCGAGGTTCCTAGGTAACTGCCCTAATAATATGTAAAAAACAAGTTCAACATGATCAAGAAGTTCAAGATGATCAAGCAGAAATTTAAGTGCCGATTTAAAAAAACAAACAAAAAGGTATTCTCCAGGGGAAGGTAACAAGATCTCTAGCAAATTATCCAGTGTCCACCGACCATAAACAAAAATCATGAGACACAAAGAAAGAGGAAAATGCAATCTACATTCAACAGAAATCAAATGTGAGATGGCCCACATGTTGGGACTGGCAGGCAAAGACTTTAAAGTCGGCTATTATAAATATGTCCAAAATATTAGGAAGAAAGATGTTCAAAGAATTAAAGGGAAATATAGCCTTAATGAGAATATCAGCAGAGAAAAGTAAATTATAAAAAACAATCAAGTAGAAATTCCTTTTTTTACAAGATTTTATTTTAGAGAGATTATTTTATAGATTTTATTTTATTTATTTATTTGACAGAGAGAGATCACAAGTAGGCAGAGAGGCAGGCAGAGAGAGAGGGGGAAAGCAGGCTCCAAGCTGAGCAGAGAGCCCGATGCGGGGCTCGATCCCAGGACCCTGAGATCATGACCTGAGCTGAAGGCAGAGGCTTAACCCACTGAGCCACCCAGGTGCCCCTAGAGAGATTATTTTAAAGATATTATTTATTTTAGAGAGAGAGATCGAGAGAGTGTGTGTAGGAAGGGCCAGAGTGGGAAGGGAGAGGGAGAGAATCTCAAGCAGACTCTGCTGAGCATGGGCTCAATCCCACAACGCTGAGATCACAATTGGAGCCGAAACCAAGAGTCCAGGGCTCAACTGACTAAGCCACCCAGGTGCACCACAACCCTCCCCTACCCTGCCCCCGCCAAGTAGAAATTCTTAAACTGAAAAGCAAAAGAGTGAAATAAAAAAATTCACTGGATAAACATTATATTGAAAATGGCAAAAAAAAAAAAAAAAGAGCCCATGAATATAAAGACAGATTAATAGAAAGTAAGTGATCCGGAGGCACCTGGGTGGCTCAGTCGGTTGAGCATCTGACTCTTGGTTTCAACGTAGATCGTGATCTCATGGGTCCTGGGATGGAGCCCCTGCATGAGTTCCATACTGGGACAGTGGGTGGGGGGGTTGGGGGGGATGCACACACAGGGAGTCTGCTTAGGATTCTCTCCCTCTCCTTCTGCCCCTCACCCCACTCACGCGTTCTCTTTCTCCCCTTCTCTCTAAAATAAATAAATCTTAAAAAAAAAAGAAACTAAGTAATCTGAAGACTAGAGAGAAAAACACACTAAAGATAAACAGAGCCTCACATATGTGTGGGATTATTTAAAAATGTCTAACATATACATAACTGAAATTCCAGAAAGAGAAAAGAGGCTAAGCAGGGTAGAAAAAAAGAGAATAATCTCTGAAAGATACTCCAAATTTGATGAAAACACCAATCCAAAAGAGTCAGTGAACATCAAGCAGAATTAATGTAAGAAGAAATACACTTACGCACATCCCAATCACTTCTGAAAACCACAGATAAAAAGATAATATTCAAAGCAGACTCCCCCCTAAAGATACATTATACAGAGAGGCATATGAATGCTGATTTCTCCTGAGAAAACAGTGGGTATCAGATAATAAGAGAAACACATTTGAAGATGCTGAAAGAAAAAAAAAACCAAAACTTCAATCCAGAATTCTATATCCAGTTTTTTAAAAAATTCTTTAAAATCAAAGATAAAAGGGGGTGTGGAGAAAAAGACATTTTTAGATAAACAAAAGCTACAGGAATTTGTCACCTGCCACCCACTGTGTCCTTTAGGCTCAAGAGAAATGATTATCATCTGGAAACTTAACTCTAAAGAAAAGCATGAAAAGCACCAGTAAATAAGTAGATAAATGTAAAAGTTTGTATTTTCTTTTTGTTTGTAATTTACTTAAAAGATAACAAAGTAGAAATAATAATGGTATATGGTAGGTTTATACCAAATGAAAAGTCAAAGAGAAGATGAATGCACTGGGTGCCTGGGTGGCTCAGTTGGTTAAGCAACTGCCTTTGGCTCAGGTCATAATCCTGGAGTACCAGGATTGAGTCCCGCATCAGGCTCCCAGCTCCACGGGGAGTCTGCTTCTCCTCTCTCATGCTCTCTCTTTCAAATAAAAAAATAAAATCTTAAAAAAAAAAAAAAAAGAAGATAAATGCACTGAACAAGAGGGAATGGGTGAACGGAATTATACTATTTTGCAATGATTACATTTGTAAACCATGAAGCAGGAAGCACAGGTGTGAAGTGTAAAAAGTTACAATACTGACCTTAATATATATTCTGAAAAGGTAAGGATGCAAATCATTAGCCCTAGAACAACTAAAAAAATTTTAAGGGTATAATTAAAAAGGCAAAAGCAAAGATTTCTTAAAACAAAATGCACAAAGAAAATTTTAAAAACCCAAATTTCATCAGATTAAAAACATTTGCTTTTCAAGTTTCTGTCTTAAAAAATTTTTTTTTGAAGATTTTTATTTATTTATTTAACAGACACAGATCACAAGTAGGCAGAGAGGCAGGCAGAGAGAGAGGGGGAAGCAGGCTCCCAGCTGAGCAGAGAGCCCGATGCGGGGCTCGATCCCAGGACCCTGAGCCGAAGGCAGAGGCTTAACCCACTGAGCCACCCAGGTGCCCCCTTAAAAAATTTTTTTAAAAGCTAGCCATACAGGTGAGAAAATACTCACAGGACACGTGTCTGACAAGGATTTGTGTCCAGAATATATAAAGAACTTTCACAACTCTGTAAGAAAACATCAGTATCCCAAATTTTGAAAACAGGCTGCGGATTTGGACATTTCACAAATGAGGACCTATAAATTGCTAATAAACACACGAAAAAAATCCTCATCATTAATTACACAAATGCCATTAAAACTAAAATGTGACCACTTCACACTTTACTAGAATGGCTAACATGCTAAAGACTGGAAATACCAAATGCTGGGCAAGGACGGGAAACAACTAGAATTCTCAAGCATTGCTAGTGGGACTATAACATGGTGCAATCACTTTGGAAAAGAGTTTCTTTAAAGTTAGCAATATAATTACCATATAACTGAGCAATCCTACTTCCAGCTATTTACCCCCAGAGAAATGAAAACATATGTCCACAAAAAGACTTGTACATTAATGTTCACAGCATCTTTATTCACAGCAGCCAAAGAATAAAAATCCAAATGTCCAAACTTAAAGTGAATGGATAAACTGACAAATACTACTCATCAGGGAAAGGAATGAACCACTAGAAAAGAGCAACATGAATCAATCTCACAGATACTATGCTGAGTGAAAGAACACACTGTAGGATTCCACTTGTAGGAAATTCTAAATAGGTAATACTAATCTATAGTAAGAATAATCAGGGGCACTTCGGTGGCTCAGTTGCTTCAGCATCTGTCTTTGGCTCAGGTCATGATCCTGGGGATGAGCCCCACCTTGGCCTCCCTGCTCAGCAGGGAGTCTGCTTCCTCCTCTCTCTCTCTGCATAAACCACCACCCACCTGCCCTGCCGATGCTCTCTCTAGAATAAAAAAGATTTTATTTATTTATTTGTCAGAGAGACAGAGAGCACAAGCAGGGGAACAGCAGGCAGAGGGAGAAGCAGGCTCCTTGCCTGATGCAGGACTCAATGCGGGACCTTGGGATCATGACCTGAGCCAAACGCAGACAATTAATCGACTGAGCCAATCAGACGTCCCTAAATAAATAAAATCTTAAAAAAAAAAATTAGATTAGTGGCTGCTCAGGATGGGTAGTGAGACTAGGGAGATTAACTGCAAAGAGGCACTCAGAAACATTTTGGGGGAAGGTTAACATTCTCTGTCTTGATTGGGGTGGTCATTACTCAGGTATATATATATAGGTATATATACACCATCAATACATTCAAATGTAAGATTTTATTATATGTAAATTATATGCCAACAAGTTGATTAATAAAAGTATTAACTTTAATAAAGATGATTTTCAGATATCTAAAATTATAAAGTAAAAACATAATATTCTTTTACATATATGAGAATTACATTAAAGAAAATAAAGAGTGGGACAGGAAGTACAGAGGCAGACATTTGTGTCAACAGTTAAATCCTCAATCTAGGTAACATACTTCATCCTCTCACCCATTTCAACTTTATTTTATTTATTTATTTGTGAGACGGAGAGAAAAAGAGAGAGAGAGAGGACAAGAGGGGAGACGGTCAGAGGGAGAAGCAGACTCCCTGCTGAGTGGGGAGCCTGATGTGGTGGCTGATCCCGGGATTCCAGGATCATGACCTCAGCCAAATGCTTAACTGACTGAGCCACCTCAACTTTTTTTTTTTTTTTAATTATGGCTCATATTTATTTAGTCTTGAACCAAAGATGGTTTGCATGTATATCTGTGGATAGGCAGGCAAACTTCCATTCATCACTCACCTTCAGGTTTTTATGTATCACTTACCCCCATCAACCAACTCCAAGAGTGCTTGTTTATCTCTAAGTGATTCTGCCTGCAAAGTCTGGAGCCCAAGGCATTGTCCTGGTTTTTTTGGTTCTTATACGTTGCACTGCCACTACTCGTAAGATTTTTTTGCTCTTGGACACACCTCTAAAATGATGTAGATCACCCTGTGCATAAATTCATCCTCTTAGAGCACTCTCTAGGGTTTCCCAAAAATAAATTAAGTTCTCTCTCCAAAGACTCATATTCTGGACACTCAGGTGTCTTTGGGTGTCAGGGCATTCAGTCTAAGATGTGAAGAACATCCAACCCAGAGAGAAAGAAGCAGATAAATTCAATCTGAGCATCCATTCCCCTCACATGAACTTTTATTTCTTTGTTCATTCTCAAGAACTATTATGTGAGATCAGATAATGTCCCCAAACCAGGTGAAGAATTCCCAAGCTCGGGACACCTGGGTGGCTCGTCAGTTGAGTGTCTGCCTTCCACTCCCTGGGATCAAATCCAGCATGGCGGTGGGGGGGGGGGGTCCCCCTGCTCCTCTCTCTGCCTTCTCTGCCTGCCCTCCTCCACTGCTTGTGCTCTCTCACTGATAAAATAAAAAAAATAAAATCTTAAAAAAAAAAAAAAAAAAAGAATTCCCAAGCTCCTGGTGGAAAGTCAAGCTCCCAGTGAAAATAAAAGAATGATCAAAGTTAAGAAGCGAACTGGAGGTATACTAGGAAATAATAGTTCAACCATTCTACTACTGTATTTATATCCAATTAAGAGTACATGCTCTCGGGGCGCCTGGGTGGCTCAGTGGATTAGGCCGCTGCCTTCGGCTCGGGTCATGATCTCAGGGTCCTGGGATCGGGCCCCGCATCGGGCTCTCTGCTCTGCAGGGAGCCTGCTTCCTCCTCTCTCTCTGCCTGCCTCTCTGCCTACTTGTGATCTCTCTCTGTCAAATAAATAAATAAAAATCTTTAAAAAAAAAAAAAAAAAGAGTACATGCTCGCAACTTGGATTGCTTGGATTTGGTTCATTTTTACCTGTGTTCATCCTGGGCAAGTTCTTTCATAAAGTTCAAATTCCCATGGGGCTTCTGTGACATTTAAATGAGATAATGTAAAGCATTAAAACAGTACCTAGCACATGATAAACACTCATTAAAAGTCAGATGTTTTGTTCATGGCCCTCTTGGGAAAAGAGATCCAGACATGTGACTCTTCATATATACTCCGGAAAAATATATTTATAGCATTCTGAGTAAAACTTTTTGAAGAACTCAGAAACCTGTCTGGCAACCATGAGGGCAAAGTATATGAACTCTTAGGTAATATGCCCTACATTCCAAAGTTAAAGACAAAATGAGGAAGACTATTTATGCCAGAAATCTTTACTATTTTTACCTGGACCAAAATCTTTACCAGATGATTACAACCCTGGCAGCCACCAAAAACCAGCTGTTCTCAAACCATCAGCATCACCATCACCTGGGAACTGGTTAGAAATGCAATTTTTTTCTGTCTCTTCCTCCCAAATAATCATAAACCACTGGAGGCTGGGCCCAGGAACTGGGTGGTTTAACAAGGCCTCCAGGTGATTCTGATGAATGCTAAAGTATGAGAATTATTATCCAAGAACAAAAAGAACACCTAGTCATTGACTATCCATAGCATAAGCATAAAGATAATGGAGTTCAATAGGGCCCACTTGGGAAATTAAGTTTATAAATCAGGCAATGACTGATAAATCTGAAAGTACTGGAGTAAACAGAAGTAGTAAATAGTAATTCTGTAAATTTATCAATAATTAGTAAAGAGGAAAGAGAGAGCACAGAGAAGGTGAGGGAGAGCCACAATGAGGTAGGCAGAGAGATACAAACAATACAAATGGTTAGTGCCAAAGGGCCACTGGTGAAATGAATCATCAAACAAAGCAGCCCATCAAGGTATTTACTGCACTTCAAGTGAGAAGGGGAACATTTTTTTATAACACTTGCTAGATAGAAACCAGAGACCTTCTCAAAACACTACATAACTTTTACTAAGTTTATATTCTTATCAAGAACTTCTTCCACTAAAGAGGCAAAATAGAAAAGGAAATAGATACAGTTCATAGTTCATTTCTAAATTTCTGGCTGGACATGGTTTTTCTTAAGATATCTAGGGACTGATACGGAAGAATGAAGAGGAGAAACAGACTCAAAGGGTGAAAACAAACAAAAGATCTTATCTAGCGCAGTGACAAAGGAACATCCATGTTCTTACTACCTAAAGCATAGAATGTTGCATCCCTCCCAAGTTTCCGAAAGTTCTCATCTCATTTCATATAAAAATAAAACACTTCTAATACAAAGGCAACTAAAGAAAGTACAAAAGTGGGGCACCTGAGTGGCTCACTGGGTTTAGGCCTCTGCCTTCGGCCAGGTCGTGATCTCAGGGTCCTGGGGTCAAGCCCCTTATCAAGCTCTCTGCTTGGTGGGGAGCCTGCTTCCTCCTCTCTCTCTCTGCCTGTCTCTCTGCCTACTTGTGATCTCTCTCTCTCTGTCAAATGAATAAATAAAATCTTAAAAAAAAAAAAGAAGAAAAAGAAAGTTCAAAAGATATTCATAAACAGCCATCACAGGGGCACCTGGGTGGTTCAATGAGTTAAGCATCTGACTCCTGATTTTGGCTCAGGTCATGATCTCATGGTTCTTGGAACAAATCCTGCATCAGGCTCCATGCTCAGTGGGGAGTCTGCTTGAAATTCTTTCTCCCTTTCCCTCTGCCCCTCCCCCTACTCATGCACTCATTCTCTCTCAAAATTAAAAAAACAGCCATCATAAATTAAGAAAAAAAATGGGTGAGCATTCTAATAGTAAAATGGGCAAAGAACACAGGCAGTTTATAAGAAATGATAATGCCAATAAGTACAGAAGTTTTAGTAATCAAATCAACCCTACTGGTAATCAAAAATGAAAATCAAAACAATGAAGTATTGCTTTTTGCCCATCTCTGGAAAAGTTAGGAAAAATTAAACCATTCCGTATCGGTAAGGATGCTAGAAAACACATACTCTTATACTCTGTAGTTTAAATGGCTTATATGCTTTATTAGGAGGGCAATTTGGCACTACCTATCGAAAGTCTTAAAAACAGGGGCACCTGGGTGGCTCAGTGGGTTAAAGCCTCTGCCTTTGGCTCAGGTCGTGAAGCCGGGGTCATGGGACTGAGCCCCACATCGGGCTCTCTGCTCAGTGGGGAGCCTGCTTCCCTCTCTCTCTGCCTGCCTCTCTGCCTACTTGTGATCTCTGTCTGTCAAATAAATAAAGAAAATCTTAAAAAAAAAAAACCAACTCTTAATAATATACATATACTCTTTGACCTAGTAATTGCAATTCAAAAATCAACTAACAAAAGATATATGTAAAGATTTCTGCCCGATTTATTTCATTTAAATAAATGAAAAGTCAGTAACTTCCTAAAATGCCTAATAGTTGAGGACTCTGCAAATATTATGGTATGTCCACACAAATGAATATAATGCAGCCACTAAAATTCATGTTAGGTGAACATGGAAATATATGCAGCTTATATTTACTGCCAAGTGAACAAAGTAGATTACAAAACAGTATATATGATTTGATTCTATTTCTATCAAAAAGCAAAAAAAAAGGGGCACCTGGGTGGCTCAGTGGGTTAAGCCTCTGCCTTCGGTTCAGGTCATGATCTCAGGGTCCTGGGATCGAGTCCCACATTGGGCTCTCTGCATGGCAGGGAGCCTGCTTCCTCCTCTCTCTCTCTGCTTGCCTCTCTGCTTACTTGTGATTTCTCTCTTTCAAATAAATAAATAAAATCTTAAAAAAAAAAAAGGCAAAAAAAATTCACACATGTCTATCTATCCATCTACCCAACCAGGAAAGAAGGATCACAGAAACTTTTTTCTCCTTACTGATAAATCTTGATTTTCCTAGTATTTCTAAAATGAGCATCTATTTTATAATACAAAGAAAGGTTTTTTTGTTTGTTTTTGTTTTTGTTTTTAGGATTTTATTTATCCACTTGACAGAGAAAGAGTGAGGGAGCACAAGTAGGGGAAGTAGCAGAGGGAGAGGGAGGAGCAGGCTCCCCATCAAGCAAGGAGCCCCAACACGGGGCTGGATCCTAGCACCCTGGGATCATGACCTAAGCTAACTGAAGGCAGAAGGCAGACCCTTAAGCAACTGAGCCATTCAGGCACCCCAGAAAGGTTATTTTTGTAAAATACAAACAAACAAACAAAAAAGCTCCTTAAAAAGCACAGACCTGGGCACCTGGGTGGCTCAGTTGGTTGGGCGGCTGCCTTCGGCTCAGGTCATGATCCTGGACTGCCAGGATCAAGTCCCGCGTCAGACTCCCTGGCTCATCCGGGAGTCTGCTTCTCTCACTGACCTCTCTCTTCCCATGCTCTCTCTCACTCTCAAATAAATAAATAAAATCTTAAAAAAAAAAAAAAAAAAGCACAGACCTCTGAATTAAATAATTCTACTTCCAATATCCCAAATGAAGTGACCAAACTGGATACACAGAATATACTCCTATGCCCTGGGATCTGCCCACTGTCTACTGTGTTCACTGCCATGGTTGTGGTATGAGAATAGTACCTGAAGGGCAGCCGTCAATAGCTCTTAAACAGGAAAATGCCATCCATCCGCCATAAATCATAAAGAATTACTACCAGATGGACAGAGGAGAGATGGAAGCAGATCACTAAGAGCCAATTAACAGCTTGCACTCCTAAGAAATCCACTTACATTTTATTTTTTTAAAAAGTCAACTTAAAAAAAATCTTATTTGGTTACAATGTTAGTATGGAGATAAGGAACTGATTTTTGTATACTGACTTTATATGAAGCAACTCTGTTAAACTGACTTATCCTATTAATTTATCCTTGTTTTTTTTAAGATTTTCCAAAGTATGTATCACATTATTTGCCAACAAAGACACATTAGGCTTGATTTTTCCCCCTTCCAAATCTTTTTTTCAATTACTTTTATTAACATATAATGTATTACCAAAACATCTTTTTTAAAATAAGAGTTTAGGGGCGCCTGAGTCACTCAGCAGATTAAAGCCTCTGCCTTCGGCTCAGGTCATGATACCAGGGTCCTGGGATCGAGCCCCACATCGGGCTCTCTGCTCTGCGGGGAGCCTGCTTCCTCCTCTCTCTCTGCCTGCCTCTCTGCCTACTTGTGATCTCTGTCTGTCAAATAAATAAATAAAATCTTAAAAAATAAATAAATAAAATAAAGTAAGAGTTTAGGGGCACCTGGATGGCTCAGTGAGTTAAAGCCTCTGCCTTCAGCTCAGGTCATGATTCCAGGGTCCTGGGATTAAGCCCCACATCGGGCTCTCTGCTCAGCAGGGATCCTGCTTCCACCTCTCTCTCTGCCTGCCTCTTTGCCTACTTGTGATCTCTGCCTGTCAAATAAATGAATAAAATATTAAAAAAAATAAAATAAAGTAAGAGTTTATTTGAGAGAGAGAGAGAGCGCATGTGTGAGCACAAGCCAGAGGAGGGGCAGAGGAAGAGGAACAAGCAGACTCCCCACTGAGCAGGAAGCCCAATGCTGAACTCGATCACAGAACCATGGAATCATGACTTGAGATGAGGGCAGATGCCTAACCAAATGAGCCACCCAGGTGCCCCCCAATCATATTTTTAATACTTTATTTCTTTTTCTTATCTTACTGTACTGGCTAGGACCTCCTACATAAACTGAATAGAACTGGTAATTACCATCCCTGTGTTGTTCTATTTCTTGACCTGCTTGGTCAAGTTCCTCATTTTGTGCCAAGTCTTTTTGTTTAATGCATTTCCATATGTACATTTTGTAATTTAAAAGGTTAAAAAAAAGAAAAAGTGGGGCGCCTGGGTGGCTCAGTGGATTAAGCCGCTGCCTTCGGCTCGGGTCATGATCTCAGGGTCCTGGGATGGAGCCCTGCATCGGGCCCTCTGCTCCGTGGGGAGCCTGCTTCCTCCTCTCTCTCTGCCTACTTGTGATTTCTCTCTGTCAAATAAATAAATAAAATCTTAAAAAAAAAAAAAAAGAAAGAAAAAGCACCAAGAGAAGTAGACAATGAAAAGTCTGCAAAATTCTCCAGTTTGGAAGGGTGTATTAGTCACCTATTGGTGCTGTAACAAAATTACTACAAATTTAATGGCTTAAAACGATACAATTTATTACTTTACACTTCTAAAGGTCAGAAATTCTAAAATCAAGGTGTTCACAGGGTGTTGTCAGTTTTGTCAGTTAACAAGGTGTTGACAGTGTTTTCGGACCCTTGGTGTTCTTGGGAGTTCTTGGTGCTTCCTTGTCTTTTTTTTTTTTTCAAGATTTTATTAATTTATTTGACAGAGTAGGCAGAGAGGCAGGCAGAGAGAGAGGAGGAAGCAGACTCCCCGCCAAGAAGACAGCCCGATGCAGAGCCCCATCCCAGGACCCTGGGATCACGACCTGAGCTGAAGGCAGAGGCCCTAACCCACTGAGCCACCTTGTCTTTTTTAGCATCTAGAGGCCACCTGCATTCTTTGACTCATGGTCCCTCCCCTTAAGGCCAGCAGCATACTATCTCCAAATCTCTCTCACTGGGACCTTTAGTTCCATCATCACATCTTTTTCTGACTCTTGACATTCCTGCCTTCTTATAAGGACCCTTGTGATTACATTAATCACACGTGGGCAATGTAGGATCATCTTCCCATCTCAAGATCCTTACTTAATCACATCTGCAAAGGCACCTTTGCCTTGTAAGGTAACATTCAACAGGTCTCAGGAATTAAGATGTGGACCATCTTCAATGGGCCATTATTCTGTCTACTGTGAAGTGTGAGGATGTAGGGTAGATGCAGAACACCACTTGGAAGCTTTTTCACAGCTACAAATCAGTAACACTCACAATCAGCATTTCAGGGGTAAACTACCATACTAAATAGGCCAGGGGTGCCTATGTGGCAGAGCTGGTTAAGTGTCCGACTCTTGGTTTCAGCTCAGGTCATGATCTCAGGGTTGTAAGACAGAGCGCTGTTTCAGGTTCTGAGCTCAGTGCAGAGTCTGCTGGGGATTCTCTCTCCCTCTTCCTTGGGCCCTCCTCTTGCTATCTCTTTCTCCCAAAACAAATAAATAAATCTTTAAATAAATAGAGTGTCCAGAGAGTAGAATTTCCTCTAGACATGGACACAGCTCCAGTGAGGAGGTCGGAAATTGCCGTATCATTTATGTGAAATAGAGATCAGACACAGGAAACCAGCTCTGGTGTAGCAGCTCCACTATATACAGAGTAGCAAATGTAGAAAATCAATTCATTTAATAAGATTGCATACCACCTGGTCTCCTCCCCACTCCCTTCAGGGTTGTGACTTGGTAAGACTTATAAAACTTATAACAACCAGCTATAGACTTGACAAGATTTTAAACAGTATTTGTAGACAAAGGAGAAATCCCATGAGAATCTACATAACCTATTTTGAAGCAGATTATCAGACCTGAGGAAACCTTTCTTTGTTCAAAGAAATGTAACTGGCCAGAATCAGATTATAGAAATCCAAGTTGGGGCTTATGAAAAGGGTCTGCAACATTAAAAGGGGAGAACACAGCACACAAAAAGATAGAGAAACAAAGCATATTTGCAGGGAGTGTGGGGAATGTCAAATGAAGAAGATATTCTTAAAACTGAATTTTTAAAATCAGACTCTGTGAAGTATGATAAAAGAAAAATGACAAAGATAGAATAAACAGACTTGAATAAAAGGTGGGCAAAAATATAAAGATTCCAGGATAAAACAGGGAAGTAATATAAGTAAACATATAATACATTAGCAGACTTAAAAACTGAATTAGAAGGAGTAAAAAGCAGAATCAGCATTCTAAAAATCTCAATCAATTCCAGAGAATATAAACTTGCGAAGCTCTCCGACTATGCAGAGGCAAAGCAAAAAGAGATGAAAATGACGACAGAAAAAGAGATGTAGAAGACAGTGAAGAAAAGAACAAACAGAACATTAGCAATCAAGGACATGAAAACTTTTCTGGTCCAAACATAGAAGTGGATCTGCTTATTAAAAAGAGCTCATTAGGTATCCATAAAAAATTAAAGTACAAAGCCCAACATCTAAACAAATCCTCGTACAATTTGAAATTCAAGATTATAAAAGGTTGTAAGTTACCCCCTTTGGACCAAAGAAAGAGTTTGACTTCAAAGGAAGAAAAGTCAGACTTTTCTCCAATTTTTCCTAACCATTAATGCAATGGGATAATACTTATAGTTTTTTTTTTTTAAGATTTTATTTATTTATTTGACAGACAGAGATCAAAAGTAGGCAGAGAGGCAGGCAGAGAGAGAGGAGGAAACAGGCTCCCTGCAGAGCAGAGAGCCCGATGTGGGGCTCGATCCCAGGACCCTGGGATCATGACCTGAGCCGAAGGCAGAGGCTTTAACCCACTGAGCCACCCAGGCGCCCAATACTTATAGTTTTAAAGGGGAAAAAAAGCTGACTTAAGCTAAGCTGCCATTCATATGCAAGGGCAAAATAAAAACTATTCCAAAATGCAAGTGTTCAAAAGTAGTCATGAAGAATGTCCTTAACGGATCACTCAATAAAAAGAGCAAAGTAAGGAAAAGAATGCACACCACACTATCATTTTGATCATTTAGGTATATACATGTATAAATATGTTTTAGTCAGTATATAAGTAGTCTAAAAAGGTAAATATCAAATTGTTAGCAGCAGTTACTCCTGGCGGGTAGTTTTTGACTGTATGTATTTTTGTGAATTATTTGATTCTTTTGCGTAAGTATGTATATTACTACTGAATAGCAGATGAGTGAAAGGACATAATAAAAATGGGAAAGCCGGGACACCTGGGTGGCTTAGTCGGTTAAGCAACTGCCTTTGCTTCAGGCCATGGTTTCAGAGTGTCCTGGGATTGAGTTCTGCAACGGGCTCCTTGCTCAGCAGGGAGGCTGCTTCTCTCTCTGCCTGTGGCTGCCCCGCTTGGGCACTCTCTCTGACAAATAAAAATCTTGAAAAAAAAAAGGGGGGGGGGGGAGCCATAGAGTAAAAGACCTGGTGGTGAACACTGAAAACACTTAATATAAAAATAATTCTAAATAACTATTGTAAATTTAGAAACAACATGGAATTGTGTGAAAAAGAAAATACATATTTGTAAGCAGCCCCAATTTCCATATCTTAAATATATGATTCAATAGTTCTGGCTTTTTTTCTATTCTTGATGTTGATACTTTGAGAATAGAGGACCAAGTATGTTTTTAAGAAATTAGTCACTGGTAGCACTTGAATATTTTCTAGACCACCAAACAAAAGGCAATATATTGCCCAAAACTACATGCATGTATATACACACACATACACATACACATGTATGTATGCACGTGTATAAGTATATATATGTATATATAATACATATATCTCGGGGCACCTAGGTGGCTCAGTGGGTTAAAGCCTCTGCCTTCGGCTCAGGTCATGAACCCAGGGTCCTGGGATCAAGCCCCGCATCAGGCTCTCTGCTCAGCAGGGAGCCTGCTTCCCCTCCTCTCTCTCTGCCTGCCTCTCTGTCTACTTGTGATCTCTGTCAAATAAATTTTAAAAATCTTTAAAAATATATGTATAGTATATATAAATATATAAAAGACATAAAACAAGAACAAAGCATACACTCGACAGTCTAATTTTATGAAAAGAAAAGAATAAGTATACACATTTAAGCATGGGGAAGACTGGAAGGACTTAAACTATGCTATTAACACTGATTAATTTTAGGTGGTAGTTTGCAGGTGATTTTTATTTTTTGTGCTTTTCTATATTTTCCATTTAAAACATTTTGGGGTAATTATGTATACAACAAACAACAATCCAAAAATGTCATTTAACAAATAAATAAGCAGACAAGCCAGGAGTTCCAAAACTTGGACAATTTAAGCCCCATCTTTAACCTCAAAAACATATTTAAGAATGACGAAGTTTCCTAGGACCGTACATCCAGAAAGAAAGCAAAAATGACTGTAAGAATGAATGGGATGTGATATGAGACTCAAAGCACCGACTTATAATGTGACTCATAATAATTTATTCCCCCAATCAACCCAAAGAATGGCCCCAGCATTAGCTTACTGAAAAGTTCTTCACTTAGTTCTTGGTCAGACAATATGGGGAGGAAGACAAATAAAACTACTATGGGGATGCTAGAATAAGCACTGCTTACACCTCTGCATGCATAAATGCATTAGTACCATTAAATACTAGAGCTTCAGGAAATTTCTTTAGAGCCTAAGGAAAGACTATATATAGATCCTTGGTTAGTATCGCCAGTCACATACATAGATTTCGAAGAAGACAATTAAGTTTTTTTTGTTTTTTTTTTTTAACACTGACTAAAGCACAACATGAACTGAACATCTTTCTCCTAAAACAGTTTCCTTTTCATCATTTCTCCTATCTGCGGATAGGGTTGTTTGGGTTTCAATGAGAAAATGCATGTAAAGAGTCTGGCGCAGTGCCTGGAAGGCGATTAGTGCCTGCAAGAGCTTAACTTCATTATTATTACAGTTCGATTACTTTTTCAATCACTTATGCACATAATGTGGCAGAAAGACATAGAATTTTATTTGTTTTGCTTCCTTTCAGGATGGCTATATATTACTGTTTTTAACCACAAGTTATTAGAGAAAATTTCATACATACACAAAAGTAGAACACTATAATGAAATCAATCCACCCATTATTCAGCTGTAATAATGATCAATATTTGGTCTTTTTTTCATTCATGATTCTATCCATAAATTATTTTGAATGAAATCCTAGACATCAAATCATTAGAACAGGAGGATTTAAAAAAAAATTTTTTTTTTAGTTTTTCTTAAGTAAACCTCACTGGGCTCGAACTTATGAACTTGAGATCAAGAGCTTCATGCTTGGGTGCCTGGATGGCTCAGTTGGTTAAGCGTCCAACTCTTGATTTTGGCTCAGGTCATGATCTCAGGGTCACGAGTTCGATCCCTGTGCTGATCCCTCAGGCTCCATGTTCAGCGGGGAGCCTGCTTGAGATTCTCTTTCTCCCTCTCCCTCTGCCACTCCCCGCTTCCCTCTCTGGAAGGAAGGAAAGAAAGAATGAATCCATGCTATACAGACTGAACCAGCCAGGAGTCCCAGAACATGAGGTTTTAAAGTACTACAGAAAAGGAAGGGTTCTAAGCCTACACTTCCTTACTAGCTACATGACCTTGGGTAAGTAAATTACTTACCCTTCTGAATTTTGATGTCCAGCAGTCACACAATGAACCTAAGGTCACTTTCTTTGCCCTGGCTGGCTCTGTTTCAACATCTGTGATGTCTGTCTCAGAATGTAACCAGCTCCACTCTGCTTTTATCCTCATCTGATTTTTCTTCTGGATGATCCAATAGCAACCTGTTTTCTTACCTCTTGCTCATCCCACACCCAGGTTGGTTGGTTTGTTTGTTTTTAAATTTTATTTATTTATTTGACAGAGAGAGATCACAAGCAGACAGAGAGGCAGGCAGAGAGAGAGAGAGAAGCAGGCTCGCCGCTGAGCAGAGAGACCGATGTGGGACCCGATCCCAGGACCCTGAGATCATGACCCGAGCCGAAGGCAGTGGCTCAACCCACCGAGCCACCCAGGCGCCCCTTACCTTTTTTTTAAGCTAAATACTAGTCCTGCAAGATGTTAAATAAAAAAAGATCACAGGTGAATCAAGTTTGGGAAAGACTGAGAAGTCTATTCTCACAGTACATTATGTTAAAGCTCCAATAAGTCTTACAGTATTGGGTTCTGTTTAATGTTGGGTTTGTTTTTTTTTTTAAGCCAATAAATTTTTATTTAAGGAGTTTTTACATGTGATTCCTCCCACTGCCAGTCCCTGCTCATCACCATAGTTCCTCCAAAGTTAGAATCAATCTTCAAAACAGCCCTTTTAAAAAGAACTTGATTGATCCACAGTCATCACTGTCACTCCAGAATTCTTTCAGCTGGGTTTCTTGCATCTCCATTTGAATATGGACATACTTTAAGAACTCCCCACCTGTAATCTTTGGGATCCAATGTCTTTACTTCAGGGCCCTATTTAGGGCCTGAGTGTGGATCTGCCTGGTTCTCAATTTCAAATGCCCTCTAAATGTGAATGAGTTCAAATCCTGTTTAATGTTGTTTTTAAAAATTATTGTTTTTAGAGAGAGAGAGAGAAAGAAAGAGAGAGAGACAGCATAAGTGGGGGGAGGGGCAGAAGGAGAGGGGAAGAGTGAGAAGCAGACTCCCCACTGAGCAGGGAGTTCGAGGACTTGGAGCTCAATCTCACAACCCTGAGATCATGACCTGAGCCGAAATCAAGAGTTGGATGCCTAGCTGACTGAGCCACCCAGGCATCCCTGCTTAATATTACTTTACCATAACTTGTATGATCATGAAAGTCTTTTTCTTTCATCTAACAATTAAGAACCTATAAAACTAGAGCTCCACAGAACATGCTTAGGAAATACAATGATACATTAATGCCAAATCAATGCTCCTTAAGCAATGCCTTTTTTGGAATACTACCAGCTCAACAAAATTTCAAGAGTTCCTCCTTAATTACAGGTTAAGTTAATTTGAACTTATGTTGCTTCTCACGTTTGTACATGCCACCAACTGCTTCCCAAACTAGGATGTTTGCCTTGCAAGTCTAGATCTCTCTTGTTCTGTGTGTAAAATAGTGTAATACATACATGCTCAGTAAATACCTGTTGAATGCGCATCAAGGTGGGACCAAACATGGGACCAATCTGGACAACACTGAAATTGCACATGTTGCTGCTACTGACAAGTCCTTGATATATGTTACATTTCTTGGTACTGAACACTTAAGAGCTGGAGAAAATATTGATCTCTTTCAGATTTCGAGAAGGCTGAAGTCCCTAAAGATTCCCTCCATAGCTGACCTAAAGATTCTAGGTCAGCTCTGCAGATGACCCACACGAGTTTATCAACATTTTTTCACTTTTCTCTTGAACCTCAGTCACCTCTTTCAAAAACCACCACCACCTTCACAACAGAACAAACAACACAAAGGTACTAATACCTACTTGGCAGGCTTATTGGGAGAACTTAATGAGATACTATATAGAAGTACCTAATCCTGGGACCAGTACATGCTAGATATAGAATGTTATTTTCCTCTACAATGGAGAATAAAGTAGAATAAAAAGAAAAGGAAAGAAACATGTTATACAGAGTAGCTAGGGAAGACCGTTCTAACAAGATGATGATATTTAGAAGGGAGTGAGAGAGCTACACAGCTCTCTGGGGACACAGTGTTCTAAGTTAAGAGGAAAGCAAGTGCAAAGACCCTTAGACATGAGTGCTTGGCTTGTGTGAAGAATAGCAAGGACGCCAATGTGACTAGAGCATATCAGGTAGGAGGAGAGCAGTAGGAGCTGACATCAGAGTTAAGGGCGAGTAGAGGTGGTGTCATATCACTGAGAGCGCTACAGGATGTTGTTAAAACTCTGGCTTTTGGGGTGCCTGGGTTCAGTTAGTTGAGCAACTGCCTTCGGCTCAGGTCACGATCCTGGAGTCCCAGGATCGAGTCCTGCAATGGGCTCCCTACTCAACAGGGAGTCTGCTTCTCCCTCCGACTCTCCCCCTTCTCATGCCTTCTCTCTCTCAAATAAATAAAAATCTTAACAAAACAAAACAAAACACCAAAACTCTGGCTTTTGCTCCAAGTGAGAGAAGCAGCTATCAGAAAGTTTTGAACAAAGAAGTGACATGATCTTATCGATGTTTTAAAAAGATCATTCCACTTGTGCTGAAAAAAGACTGGGGAGTAGGAGGAAGGAGGAACTAGAGAAACCAGTCAGAAGGCATTGCAATGAGCTGATCTAGGGTGGGGTGGTAAGAAAGAGTTTATCTGCATTTATTTTGAAGGTAAAGAAGACATGAACAGCTGATAAGTTAGATATGGAGGTGTGAGAAAAAGAGAGTAGCCAAGAATAACCCCAAGAATTTTGATATAAGCTACCCAAAGTCAAAGCTGTTATTTACCAAGATGGGAAGACAGACAGACCAGGTTTATGGGAGAGTATAGATCTGGAGACGTTATGTCTCAGATGTTA
Organism: Meles meles; assembly: GCF_922984935.1. Classification (NCBI taxonomy): domain Eukaryota; kingdom Metazoa; phylum Chordata; class Mammalia; order Carnivora; family Mustelidae; genus Meles; species Meles meles. Next base: position 25,516,331 of record NC_060083.1, read on the forward strand.
TTTCATAGTCCTTGAGGCAGAGACCTACCTTAGTCTCGAGCTGCCACGAGCTGCAACTGCCCTGGGGCAGCCTGTGAACCACTACTACAGGCTGAGAGCATGGGCTGCTGGCTCTGTGTTCTTCTCTGGCCACATCATACACTCGTCATATGCTGCATTGTACCATATGCTGTATCACATACACCTATCATACTGACACTACCACTGGGAACACTGATGAAGAGTTAGGGGTCAGCAAGTCTGAAGCTGGTTAGGCCTCCTTCCTTGTTCTGCACCAAAAGGCAGCTAAGCCAGTAGCTGATTCCCAGAAGTACCCTCCAGAGTCAAACTCACCTTGTGATCACAGAAGAAGAGTACTAAGATCTCCTGGCCCAAGCCATGCTTACCCAGTTTCTCTTCTAACTGACCTTCTCCCACAACATATAAACATGGTGTTAGTTATCCTCAGCCTCACATACTACAATTCCCCATTATTATCCCCTTCTGACACTAGAAGAGCAGGATTTCACTCCCAACTTTTCATTGGAAAAGCATAAAATGAGTATTCCTCTTAGGAGAGAGAGAGTCTGACATTCCTAAAATATTAGTCATTAAACACATCCAAAGAGGAAGAGGTTTTTTATATGTCAATAGGTTTAACCAAGGGGAATATGCAAAAATTATGCTACAAGGATCATGTCACTGTTTACAGCAGTACAAAAATTGAGAATAGTCCCTTGGCTCAATGAAGCAAAGACTAGTTAAAGAAATCTTGGCATACAGAAGAATACAAAGTGATAATCAAAAATGATTCCACATAGGGTGCTCAGTTGGTTAAGCATCCGACTCTTGATTGTGGTTCAGGTCAAGACCTTGGAGTCCACAGATCGAGCTCCATGTTGGGCTCCACGCTTGACACAGAATCTCCTTGAGATTCTATCTTCCTCTCCCTCTGCCCCACCCACTTGTTCTCCTCTATCTCTCCCTCTAAAATAAATAAACAAATAATAAATAAATATCTTTTTAAAAAGTGATTCCATATAAGAATACACAAAAAAAAAAGATTAGGTGAAAAAAATCAGATTATAGTCTGTATAACAATTCTTAGTTTTATATTAAAAAAAAGTGTATGGGCGCCTGGATGGCTCAGTGGTTTAAGCCTCTGCCTTCAGCTCAGGTCATGATCTCAGGGTCCTGGGATCGAGCCCCGAATCGGGCTTTCTGCTCGGCAGGGAGCCTGCCTCCCCCACTCTCTCTCTGCCTGCCTCTCTGCCTACTTGTGATCTCTGTCCATCAAATAAATAAATAAATAAATCTTAAAAAAAAAAGTGTGTATGCTAGTAGTTAAATATGATTATGATTAGCAAAAATCACAGTGATGTTACCACTAGGTAAAAGGACTGTGGATAAATTTTTCTTTCTTTTTTTTTACTTGTCTATAATGAACATATAACTCATTGCTACTAAGAACAAGTTTAAACATTTTAAATCTTCAATATAGCACTATTTTTTATTCAATATAATCTCTTTAATATTTGCAGTTTATGGCTGGGATTTAGTTTTTACTATTTGGTATTTTTTTAAAAACATCTACCTGGGGTGCCTGGATGTCTCAGTTGGTTAGACAGTTGGCTCTTGATTTCGGTTCTGGTCATGATCTCAGAGTCCTGGGATCAAGCCCTGTACTGGGCTCTGTGCTCAGTGGTAGTCCGCTTGAGGATTCTCTCTCCCTCTCCCTCTGTCTCTGCCCCTTCCCCACCACTAGCACATGCTCTCTCTCTCCCCCTAAAACATATAAATAAATCTTTTTTTTTTTTTTTTGACACAGAGAAATCACACCAGGCAGAGAGGCAGGCAGAGAGAGAGAGAGGAGGAAGCGGGCTCCCTGTGGAGCAGAGAGCCCGATGCGGGGCTCGATCCCAGGACCCTGGGATCATGACCTGAGCTGAAGGCAGAGGCCTTAACCCACTGAGCCACCCAGGCGCCCCCATATAAATAAACCTTTAAAAAAAAAAAAAAGCCATGCACCTATGTCTCTCTATATATACTTCATGTAGGCCAAAAGGCTTCCACTCAAGAAGCCATTTGTGGCCTCTTCCCCAAAGGCCTCCCCAGGGGATATGATGTTAACAACTCTGCAGAGAGGTCAGACACAGGGTTCCCCAGCTCAACACAGGAGATTTTGTTTCCAGGGTGTGTGGGTGCCCCTTCCCCACCCAAGCAACTGCTACATGGGAAGACGAAGCGGAGCAGCCTGCTCTACCCTCCACACCTGGCCAAAGACCCAACTGTTAAGCAGAGACTAAGAGGTCCACAGTCCCCACCGGGACAACAGGCAACGAGCTTTGTTTTCTATAAACAGACCAGAAAAAAGTTCAGGTTAAAACACAGTCCTTAGAGGAAGAAAAATAGAAACCAGGCAGCGGGGAATGCTTCATATTCCTAAAAGCTTTTTTTGTAAGTTAACACATGGTGTCTGCTTCTCTCTAGTCACCTATTTATCACTCCCCTCCTTAGAGAAGGGAAAAAGCCCTGGCTGTTTTCCTAGCGCAGAGTTTTGTGGCTGGGGGGAAGGAGGAGAGGGGGGAGGAAGGAGGGTGCTTTAAGCATGATGCAAACCATTTGGAGCTGAGTGAGAGCACTGCCAACACAAGCTGCACTATTTAAACAAGTGAGGAAATGATCGTATATACAACATGCCAGCGAGCACACACACACACACCAAAGGAAGTCGAGAGGGCTTTTTTTTTTTTTCAGGACACAGAGCTGGATGTCAGCGGCTAAAAGGTCGATATTTTCCCTTAACACCCTTCTCAATGACTTAATCATGTTCCGTTTGCACAGAAAACTTCCCAAGAATAAAAAAGTCTGGAGAATTAAGAGGAGGGGTGAATGGGGAGGGATGTTTGGCCTGGGGCTGACCTTATCCGAGGTTTTCTCCACGTAGCAGGGGTCCTGAGGGGCAGCTAGCAAGGGGACAAAGCCGGAGAGAAGCCGATCCTCTTCCAGGATAAGAAGGGTGAGGTCATCGTCCGGGTCCTTGTACAGTGGCACCTCAGACTGATTCACCGCAGTCAGTATGTTACAGAAATCAGCCAGCATCGACCACACATCCATAGCAACCCTGTGAGAAATAAGGGCAGAAAGAACAGCTCTAAAGATGGACCAGTTAAAGTATTTTAAGCACTTGTGAGAAGGGAGGTACTGGTGGCAAATGTTGCCTATGGCTGGCAACTTCCAGAAACTCTTACCCAAAAAGCTAGGGTACAAAATTGCATCCATGGCAGCAATCTGGTGGGCTAGTGTCCATCTAGGCAAAGTTGAAATTGATTAGGGGGAGTTTTTAAAATCCTAACCAGAGAGGAAAAGGAATTTAGAGAATCAGTTGCCTAATGCAGGTCCTGTCACCTTTCCAGACAGTGTGCCTGAGACACTTACTCAAACATTCTAGACACCCAGTGCCTGAGGCAGCTCCCAGAATTCCCCCACTTCTGTCCAGCCAAGTATATGCCACAAGATAGCAACAGAGCGCCAATCTCCCCTCCTCCCACGCAGCCAGAGGGGCCAGTCACACCATGAAGAGAGTCACGTGGGATTTTTTTCCCCCTTATGATGCTTTAGAAATCTTCTCCTACATATAAGCAGGAAAACAAACAAATACAAATAGGTGAATGGGATTAAGAGTGCATCTGTTCTGATGAGTACCAAGTAGGGTACAGAACTGTTGAAACACTATACTGTACACCTGAAACTAATATAATACTGTATGTTAATTGTACTGGAATTAAACATCCCCTCCTACCCCACCCACCCACCCAATAAAAAAACCTCATTCTTGACCTGCCAAGATCATCCCAGGACACTAAAGCTTCCCATGCATCTCAGCAGATGAATCAGTCCCAGTGCTGTCTTGGCCAGCCCACTCCCTCTCCTTTCTCTCATTTGTAGAAGGTTAGATACAGGGTGACCAACCACTCTGCCTTCCTTGGGACTGTCCCAGTTTTTGTACCTACTGATGCTAAGTTGTACTTCAAAAGGAGTGAGTTGCGCAGGAGAATTACCAATAAATAAATAAATACATAAATAAAGCTTTACAATAGGGTCAAGAGGTGGAGTGGCAAGAGGTAAAGAGAGCTACGAATGAGCTACATCCTGGAATCTTCCCAGAGGAGTTACTGCGTATGAGCCAAATCTGCTAGGGAGGGGCCTCAGCCTTAAGCAATTTGTTTCTCCTGCAGTCTAGGAGCCTTTGGGAGATGGCAGAAAAAAAGGCATTCAAGGGACATGCCACTGAAGGTGATGCTGGGAGAGAAAGTGGAGTAGGGGTGTGGGGACTCCCTGACTGACTCCAGGTGGAAGGAGCCTGCACTGGTTTATTTACTGTAATCACTACACTAGGAAAAGGCAATGAAATGAAACATCTTGTTTTCAAGAGTGTCCTGGGAACCAGGCGGAACACAGCCCCATTAATCACACAACAGCACATAATCAACACACGTGTACTGCAGAAGTAACTTGCTTCACAGGCTTTGCCCAGGAAAAAGAACATGTTTGGGAAGAATCACCGGAGGGATGAGAGTTTTCTAAAGCCTTCTCCCTGCACAGACACCAACAACCAGACTCATTCACAAAGCTCCATCTTTTGGCTCAGCTGAGTTTGGCTGTCAGAAATGTTTAAATATGGAAAAAAATAAACAGTTGCAACACGTTTCTGTGCAGAGATCTGCCTGAGCCCCTTTGTGATGTAATGGGAAACGCGGCATTCAGGCTACCAGCTGTAGAATAAACAGAACTTCGAGGGTTAAAAGGAACTGAACTTTCCACGACCCCATCTGCAGAGAAGAAAATAATAAGAGGAATGATGCACTGCCCCACAGCTCTGATAGTTTATCCTCCGGTCCCGGCTGCAGAGACAAGCACCGGATGTGATAGGGCTGCTCAGGGCCGCCTCCGAGGTTAGCGCTGCCCATGGGAGACGCACAGGGAGGCTCTTCCAGCTCCCCACTTCCTCCCCCAGTGCCCTGCTGGCCACTTGAGCCCACTGCCTGAGTCCAATCCCACAGCGCTGGTGAGCTCTGGCCAACAGACACTGCTCGGCTGCAGAGCAGCAATTTGGAAAATAAACAGGAAAGACGACAGTGAGAAGGAAGAAGGTGAAAAGTCTCCCAGCTGAATTCTTGGCTTAGAGGCCTTGGTTGGTGCTGTGCAGGTCAAGGACCTGATCACTTCAGGACATAGTGGGGGGTAGGGAGGTGTGGGCAGCAGTATCCCCAGTCAGGGAGAGGCAGCAGAAAATTACCCACGGCTGCCACAGTGGGAGGCCCCACATCCCTCTCTCATCCTCCCACCCCTACCATCTTGGATCCAAGACGAAGAAATATGTGGTATCATGTGGTTCTCATTACCATGCTCCCCTGTCCCCTAAGGCTCAGATAAACCAAAACTGACTCCTCCCAGAGACTGCTGGCCACCACTAGGGACCCCTGCCCACAGCTGCCTTTTGCCCATTACCACCCACCTTGTGCCAAAATCTTAAGACTCACTGCAAAAATGAAGCGGATGAGAGTTCCTACCTCAGGGTTGGTTTGTAAGATAGCAGCTAGTGCCAAAAGACATAGGAAGTGTCCCGAGTTCCCAGATGAGGAATATAAAGGGGCCTGAGGGCCATGCTAGACTAACCAGAACCAAGGGAATACACAAAATGCTTCAGTGAAAGGTCACTTCTACCCTGATCCATTCAGACTGGTCTTGTGATTGAACTCTGATTCCAAGTAGCTACTTTCTTCTGGTGTCTTAGTGCGACTGCCGAAGATCACTTCATCAATTACCTCCTCTCCCAGTGAGCACCATGGACACAAACACACTAATTAGGCACCCAGGCACCGTACCGTGACTCTCCACAGAGGGAAGGGAAGAGGAGTGTCAGGAAACTAGTACTAAAAGGAAGAGGTACTTCAACTAGGTGAGGGGCACCTGGGTGGCTCAGTCGGTTAAGCATCCGACTCTTGGATTTTGGCTCAGGTCATGATCTCAGGGTCATGAGATCAAGCCCCACATCAGCTCTGCATTCAGCGGGCAGTCTGCTGGAGATTCTCTTCCTCTGCCCCCCGCCACCCTCGCATGCTCTTTCAAATAAATACATTTACTTAAAACACACACACACACAAAACCAAAAAACCTAGGTGAGATGCCTAACCTCAAAAGCTAACTATGAGGTAATTCCTGGTACCTGGGCATCATCACCTCAGCTTACCCCCAACCAGGCCTCTGGGCTGAGAGGTCAGCTCTGTGGGTGAACACAGGGTTTCCTATCTGCATGAAAGGGGGGAAAAGCTTAGCTTTTTCCTGCTCTAGCTCCTTATCCCAGATAGGAGTGCCTCCCAAACTTCAACCCTCAGCAGCCCTTGGGTTCTGAGGGTTCGAAGTTGGCCTGGGCCAAGGAGCCCAAAGTCAAATTCTGGCGGCTACAAGTTTTTTTCCAATCTTCTAGAAACACTTGGAAAATGACTCTCCAAAAGGTTTTTCAGACAATCTCATACAACCTTTGGTTCTAAACAGTGCTAGGAGCCTGGGCGAGTGCCTTTGGCTTATTCTGGTCCCAAGTCATATTTTGGGGAAGATCTCAGAACCCACAAAATCCACTACAGTTAGGATGCATTCTTTACCAAGCAGACACAAAGCAGCCAGAGAATATGAAACTGCGTCCAGCAAGTCCGTTTACGGCTCTCAGAATGGTGGCAAGGGAACCTCTCAAGCAGCTGTAATGTGATTAGTGAGCAAGGATCAGCAGTTGCTGGGTGACCCAGTGGCCCAACCCCACAGAAACACCACACACCAGGAAAGTAGACCCCTGGCTGGAATCTGAACACCAGATCCTAGCTTGGGACAGACCAGCAGTGGCTAGTTAGAGGTATGTACTCAGGACCAAGGCTTACTCACTTCCCTACAGACATGCATTCACTCACTCCACCAGGAAGGAAAAAAATAAGAGTTAATTTACTTTTTATTGCCTCAGAATTCCAAGGTTTAATGTAGCTGTCAGTTTGAGTGCAGTGCAGCTGCTGGCCGATACAATGCAGCCCAGGCCAGCCCAGGTGACTGGGGAAACACATTTCACAGAAATGAACCAACACACACTCTTGGCTGGTTGTTTGGGGGATATTGACTTGGGGAATCAGATTAACCCTTCAGGCTGGGTTATTTCTGCATATACCCCTGGAAAAGAAGCTTCAGTCCAAGGAACTGAGAAGCCCTGGTGTCAGGTAGACTAACAGGCTTCTGTGTTCCTGCACTCTGGAGTTTTCTCACACAAGGTGTTATCCCACAAAATGCTCCACAAGGTTAAGTAAGGTGTGAGACAGGTGAGGCAAGTTATACCACAACAGATCTCCTTTCTAGAACTCAGAACGAAAGGCAGATCTACCAGCTTTATAGGGAAGAAATCAGGTAGGAACTTTTCTAAAGGCTCCATCCGGGGTGGGGCCCAGGGAGGTAGAGAGTTCGGAGAGTGGAGTGCTAAGGTCCAACCAGGTCTCAGGCCATCCTTCTGGCAAGTCTAAGGAGGACTGAGCCCTCACACACCCCTTCATATTTTTACCGGGGGAACAGGCTGACTGGTGATTAATATCAAGTACAATGACCCCATGTTACAAGCCTGCAGGGGCCTGTGGAGGTGGCCATTTCCTGTGTAATACCAGCTTGTTTAAACACTAACATTCAAACTCCACAGCTGCAGAACAAACCCGGAAAGAGGTGAGTGAGAAGAAGCCCTGCATTGTGTTTCAGAGCTATGGAAGATCAGAGTTGTAGTACAGATGGGAAACAAGTTGGGTCTTTCGGTTCCTGGAATGAGGAGTTCTGGAAATATAGCCAAGGTGGCACAGAAACTAGACATGAGGAAGCTGGAAAAGAGAAAGCCCGTGGACTATACACACAAAGGGGAAAGACAGAAGGCCACAACAAGAGAAACACTCTTAAGATATGCAGTATGCTCTTTTAAAAACTTGTCTGCCTAAGGACCATTATACCCCAGCCTACAACTCCCAACATGGGGTTCCATGGCCAACATAAGACCACTGCAGCCCTGAGGACTTCACACTCAACTGCAGGTGGTGAGCGTCTAATAGGCAGAAAGGACCTGAATGAACCCCTTAGGAAGCCCCTTTGTTAAGCTGAGATGTCACGCCAACTCTGTTTTCAGTGGGCTGAGGATTTGGTCTGGTGACAATGCCAAGTACTTCAACGGGCTCTGGAACAGGGTAGAGATGAGGATGGTAGGAATCTCTGCAGCTCTCTCAGAGATTAAGGAACTGTAGTGTATTTTCCAGATGATGCCATGATATAAAGAGGAGACACGGGTGTCAGAGATCACTGTTTTAGGAGTTAAGACATGGGCAGCAAGATATCATCCTCCAAGAATAACAGCTGTTTATTAGGTAAATATAAGAACCTAAGAGTTGATAAAAGATAATCCATTCTGCCTTTCTGATTTATACAAACAAGTCAACTGGGGCCCTTGGGAAAGTGTCCAACTTAAATTAATTCTACCCAATAGGGCAAATCGAATTCTGAAGCCCAGTCACCCTGCACTACTCCAGGAACATAAACTTCTGCATGTTCTAAGTAGCGCAGCTGGAACCCCTTTGGCCAACAACAGGTCACGGTAACCTCATTCCAGGATGTCTCAAGTACCTCTACTGTGCCTCCCTCAGCCTCCATCTAGGTCAGTGCCTTACGTGACTGCAGTTTTCCCAAGCCACGCTCAACATGTATGGCCTCTGTTGCATCACTATGGTGTGTTAAACCCATCAACACTGTGTGTTTGGGAAAGAGCAGCCCCCAGGGGACCTCAACATCTCCACGGCATGAGTGGAGCCCTCGGCGGCCTCCCTGGTGCGGATTCTCACGGTTCCTGCCTCTCTAAACTTTTAGCTGTAACCACTCCAACACGTCTTCTTAGTTTAGCACACTGGACCCAAATAACCTCAGCCCAGAGCTGGAAAGTACGCTCCCTGGGGTCAGCTGCTGTACCCTGCTGGGGTCAGACTGGAGCCTTAGGCCAACACCCCTTCCTCTCACAAGTCCTGTGAGAGGAGTTGGGAGGGGACAGAGGCTCCTGCCGTGGGAGAGATCACGTGTGTCTCACACTCAGCACTTGGAGGAAGAGGAACCCCCTGGTGCCAGGCTGTAGTGCTGACGCCCCAACACGGAGCCAGGGAGACTGGGTGGGGAGCCAGGGTAGCAAAGGGGCTTCCCACAGTCACCACCACTTCCTTCAGGGAAGTGCTGATGGACTATTACTTAGTGACCTCCTAAAATGCCCTTTTGGGAAGATGTATTAAGCGTCCTTGAAGGGGTGCCGATTAGACTTGGGATTAGTTCTTATTTTCAGAGCTGCCCCGTGAGAGTGAACTAGCTGTTTTTTAACTCAAGAATTTCTATCTCATCTACAGGGTCAACACATGTAGGCTCCCTGAGGAAATCAGCTTACTGCATACTCCCTACATATCCCTAAGTCTCCCTATGTGACAGCACTCAGAGAGCTCCCTACAAGCCTTTTCCAGCATGTTCTGTAGACTATACAAGACAAACCATGGAAAAGTAGCAAGTCCAGGAATTTCTGGAGTTTTTTTTTTAATTCTTCTTCTTCTTCTTTTTTTTTAACAGTACTCCAATCCAACAGTGTGATAAATGCATCCGAGCTACAATTAGGAAGATATATAGCATCAGAATGCGAAGGTCTGGGCAGCCTGGTGAAACGCGGGCTCTCCAGAGCCCCAGCTATGTTTCCCATTATGTAACCCTGGTCATGGGCAGACAGCCAGACTCCAAATGAAAAAGAGACTCTGGCTTGGCACTGGTTCTATTTTCCTATCCTCATTCGGGGTCAGCGCAGTGTCATACAGCTGCAGAGAAAGCTCTGGGGATTAAACCTGGGAAAGCCTCCAAGACCAGGACCTGGGTTCAAGTACCAGCTGAAAGCAATAAACCAACTGCCACAGCTGGGCTAGGTTTGGATGTTCTCAAAGTCCCCTGACTCTTTCACTTACTGAGAACTAGAGATCAAGATGAGGGAAGATTTGGCTTCACCAGAGACTATGAAATGAGGTAGGCTGTCCCACTGCCCTAGCTTGCCAAAGGTCCTAGGACGTGAGGGGTCATTATGCTTAGGCTCGTGAAAGCCTGTTGCTCTGCTCCTCTCCATCACCTGACATTCACAGCTTACTTCATGCTCACATGGTTAAGTGGGGAGCAGCTACCTCTCCCTCCTAACAAGAGACCTAGTGTATAAACTGTGTTCCCCACACCTCCTCCCCCAAACCCCACAAGTAGATGGTCCCTCCAAACACTGTGGTCTGTTTTAAACAGACCAAAGCACTCTACACTGTCTTTCACAGCAGCCCAAGGCAACTTTCCACACCCTGCTGTAATCCCCTGTACCAAAATCTCCGGGGATATAAAGCCATCCTATTACAAGTACAAATGGGAAAGTCCATCTACTTACTTGCTGACTACAACACACATACCTATGAGTGCCCCTGTGTGGAAGGCACGAGAGCCCTGAAATCCTGCCCTTATCACTGTGCGGTGTTGGTGATGTCCTGTCGTCATCGTCCTATGTGTGCCACACGTGCCTAAGTGGCTACTGCCTAGGAAATGTATATTGGACTAGAAAGAGAAATATGGGCAAAAAAGGAGAGAACCAAGGAGACTAATGCTGAGCTCTGGAATTCCCCTAAGAAACCTTTGGAATGATTTTCTAACTGTACAAAGAAAGAAGGTAACGAAATGAAAGGGAGGGAATGAAGGGGGATAGATGAATAAGGGTCCAAGTGTGTCAGGGAGACAATTTGGGAATGAGGGTTTCTGGAGGAGAAGCAAATTGAGAGGGAAGCTATCTGATCACCTTACGTTAGGATCAATGATGGATCCATCTTTGCAGAGAACAAATGCTGGCAAAAACCAGTGAAAACCTCCAAAGGAGAGATGTTAAGTAGAAGCCATTTCCTTCCTATTCTCTTGAGAGCATTCCTAAACCCTCCAAAATGGAGATCAGCACAAGGACCTTGGGAGTGTCACAGGGATTACTATTCTGAAATCCACAGAACTCTCTGGAGTGTGTTATTCCCAGTGGCCTTAAAAGAAAAGTCTCCAGAGTATGAAAGATCAATGAGCATAAGAGGCCACTTTGAAATCCACAGAACCACTACACCCTGCTAATCTCTCAACCATAGTTCTTTACTCAGCAGCTGTATGAGAAAGTGGAAGTGAGGGAGGTTAATTCTCATTCCACTTTTCCAGCACTTGGATCTGACATCTGTGAGGTGGGACTACCCTCACAGTGGTGGTCAGGCCAGGTTTGCTCTGTCCAACAGAGGCCCCAGCCCTCAAACCAACATGTCTTGTGGTCAGTCCCCAAGACAGCAAAGCTCCTCCTTTATGCTTAAACCTGCATTCCAGAAACGACCAGCTGCTGATCCCGACTTCAGAGAAAGTGCAAAAGGAGACTTCATTCTCTACCACGCCGGCTGCTCTAGCCTAGACTGGATTCATCAGTGGTGCCCACAGCTATACAGGAACTTGTTTACTAGGCAATCAGATTCAATATACTGCAAAGAAGAGTCTGAAAAGAAAAAGCAAATTTGTTCATGTGTCCCAACCCCTTCTGCCTGTCTGTAGCCTTGGAGGGGAAGCCTAGCTGGGGATGGCTGTAGCTTGGACCACGTGCCCAGCTGCAGATTGAGCCCTTGCCCAAAGATGGGCAGCAGCTTGCATATGCCGGCAACGGGCCATTTGCTACAGCATCCAAAGAGAAAACAGACTCAGCACCTCAAGCAAATGAGGCCCAGCACTTCCTGTGTGAGCTTTCCATTTCCTCAGCCAAACAAAAGCCAAAGGGAGTGGGAGAGGGAGGAGGGATGAAGGGAGACAGGTCACAGAAGAGAGTTAACAGGACTGATGGCCAGGATATGGATAAACAGGGGTTGGGTGGACTATATCTAAGGGACCTGTGGTTGCGAAGTGAGGTGACCCAGGGAAAACCCAAGCTCCAAGGACAGATGGTCTGCCTCCCCACCCCTTGAGAGGAAGGGAGGAACACACTGTGACCCCTGTGCAGGCTCAGAAGCAGTGGCTTCGAATACTTGGAGAGCTGAGACCTTCCTTGTCAGTTTCTTTCCAAAACTGCAAATTGCCTAGTCGGCATTATAGATTAACAGCCTGAAATGTCTGAGGCTGTACAGGTTAACTCTTTAGAGAACACTGCCGGGAAACGGCTGCCTCTAGCCAGCAGATGACTCCATTTCTTTGTGTGACCCCAGCCGCCTAGCAGACGGCTCAACCCTGGCTCCTAAGGCTTCAGCCTGGGGTGCATTTGGGAACCTAGGAGGGTTTACGGGAGGGTGCTGTGAACATCAGCCACACAGTTACTGAGCTAGGGCTGGGAGGGAAGGGGGAGAGAAAGCGCTGGAGAGTCCAGGGGAGTTCTTGGCATGAGGAACAAGGAAGAAGTTTGAGGAAGAAAAGGGTAGAAAGAAGCACACAGTCCACACAGAAAGGTCAAGAAACTACTAGCTGGAAATCTCTCCTGCAGCCTTCCCTCTGTAGGTCACCCATAAGTGGAGAGACTCACATGGGCAGCCCCCAGCCCAGAGAAGTACCATCGCGCAGCAGCCTAGGTCTCCACACTCTGTCCTCCAGTATGTGCCCCCTCCCAGAGCAGAGCAATGAAGAAGAATGATGAAATGCTGGGCATGGATACTCGCACGCGCGCTCTCTCTCACACACACACACACTCACACACACACCCCCAGCACAGAGCCTAAAGGAGCTGAGTACACTGAACCTGCCAGACACTGCAAAACAGAGCACAGGGTGGGGGTGGGGGGGCACGAGAGAAAGAGAAAGGAAAAGGAGAAAGCGAGAGACAGAGCCAGGAAGAAAGAGAAGGTGGAGGGAGGGAGAGAGATGGACCATCAACAGAGCTGACCAGAGATGGGCAGCACCAATGTGCACACACATCAAGAAACGATTGTGCAAATATGAACACACAGTAATACTAACACAAGAAAAGAACGGGACACACAGAGACCAGGAGTCAGCCAACTTTCTGCAAAGGGCTAGACCATAAACATGTTAGGCTTTGCAGACCATAACGTCTCTACTGTAACGACTCAGCTCCACTGCTGTAGTGCAAAAGCAGCCACAGACAAAGTGTAAACAAATAAGCATGGCTGTGCTCCAATACTCCAATATGACTTCATGGATGCTGAAATTTGACTGTCCTAATAATTTTCACAAGTCATGAAATACTATTCTTTGGATTTTTTTCTCAGCTGTTTAAAAATGTGAACCATTCTTAGCTCCTGGGCCACAGTTCACTGACCCCTAATACACGAGAGGCAGATAAATAGAGGCAGGCAGGCAGGTATACGCCAAGACAGGCAGAGACAGGCTACAGGTGACGCCGGCAGGGAGACCCAGACGAGGCAGGCAGAGGCAGGTAGATTCAGGGAGACCCACATCCACAAAAATTCCCCTTCCAACACACAGATATTGACTGACACACAGAGACACAGTCACAGACAAACATGGACATGGACACAGGCAGTCTTAGACACAGATACTCAGGAACATATACACACAGTCCCATACATGGAGACATGGACAGGACCAAAGCACACATGGACTGACATGCACCCAGAATCAGAGAGAGACATAGACAGACACACTGGAACAGACTCTTCATGGAGACACATGAATCCCTCAAAGAAACGCCTACACCCAAGGCTAGAAAGAGACACAGACACAGCACACAGAAATATGTGGACACATATACATGGACAGACATGTACGGGTACACCAGAAGACCCTTAGATACATACAGACCTTCACACTCAGACACAGATAGACACCCGGACATACACAGACAACCAGAGACAAAGAGGCACACGCAGAGATGGAACCCACAGACAGGTACGGATGTAAGGAACAGCTATGCTATGGGCTTGGGTGGCGCAGGCAGTTGAGCGTCTGACTCCTTGTTTTGACTCAGGGTCCTGGGATCGAGCTCCGAGTTGGGTTCCCCACTCAGAAGGGAGTCTGCTTGTCTCCTCCCTCTCTGCCCCTTCTCCCTCTCACACTCTCTCTATCAAATAAATAAATCTAAAAAAAAAAAAAAAAATAGCCAGACATGGTTACACAACTATGTAAATATATGCCACCGAATCGTATACTGAAAAATGGTTAAGATGACAAATTTTGTTACATATATATTTTACCACAATTTACTAAAAGAAAAAAGTCACACAAACATACAAACAGATCTACGTAAACACACCCAGGCAGACACACATATTCCCCAGACCAACACACCCCACACCTCAAATGCTGTGACAGATAGCACATGGACACACAGAGACAGGGAGATGGGAAACGAAAGGAATGGAAGATAGAAGTGTGCACATTCACACCATTACAACGTGTGAGAGGAAGGCCTGAGCAGAGTGTATAAGGCAGCACAAGAAGCAGCAGGACAAGCCTGAAGGACGTGTGGAGAGAAACTAAAAGGGAGAGTAAAAGACAAGGCCTCGCCTTTACATGGACACATGCCCACACTTGACACACACCCATACAGGCAGCCACAGAGACCGTAGACATGAACAGCGTGACGTGAGAACGAGAGCAAGAACAAAGATCAAAACAAAGCAAGCTAGAGAGAAGAGCTAGACTAGACTTCTCTAGAGTCTAGACTTCTCTAGACTGAGAAGAGGAGGAACAGATAGGACAACAGGGGAAAACAGCCTCAGGTATCACGGGACAAGGAAGGTGTTCAAGGAAGTGAAAAAGCAAAGCTCAAGTGAGGAAGGAAGAGAGGAACAAGCAGGCGGTGGGTGGAAAGAAACAGGACCAGGAGGGTAGCCGTGGGAGCACAAGTGGGCCAAGGCCAGCAGGGCCAAAGGAATAAGCAGGCCGACTCACTGTGAGGGAAGGTCCAGGGACGTGGGTGGAGGATTCCAGGTGTCTGGGTAGCCGAGCATCCAGTCTGACCAGACTTTCACACTGGGGAGCAGTTCCTTCAGGTCCGGGACGAAGGAAGACACCTTGATGTCATCTTGGTCATCCTCATCCTCAGGAGAGGACAACTGAGCTGCAGAGGCAAAGGGTGAGAACTGGGCCTAGGTCTGCTGTGGCCCACCAGTGAGGCCTGGGGCGCTGGGACGGCAGCAAGCTCTTAGGGAAGGGAGACCAAGTCCACAGGAAAGCTGGGCCCAGAAGCGGAGGACAAGTGCCAGCAGCACCTAAGAGGATTCTGAAAAGCAGGACAAAGAGAGAACCAGTACACTGAGTCTGCCCCTGCAGACAGCTGTTTCTGCTCCACCTGTGGCCTGCTGAAGTCGCCACTCCGGCCTCTAGCCCCCACCCCACCACCCCCATTTAGCTTTCCTTCAGCACAGCACTGAGATGGCACCAGATTTCCTGCCAAAACTGTGTAACCTGAGTCTGACCATGAGAAAATATCTGAGAAACTCAGACTGGGGGATATCTGAAAAATAAGTGGCCTGTACGCTTCAAAAATATCAAGGTCAGGAAAGACATAGAAAGACTTCAGAAAACCATTCAATGCCAGACTGCAGGAAAACTTAAGGGACACAGCATCTAAATTGCAATATGTGAACCTGGGGTGGGTCCTGGACCAGGTCCTAGACCAGAAAATGATTTTTTTTCAGGACAACTGGTACAAACTCAATAAAGTCTGCAGACTTAACAACAGTATTGTATCAGTGTTGGCTTCCTGATTTTGATAACTGCACTGTCATGTAAGGGAACGTCCTTGTTATTCGGAAATGCTCAGTCAACCATTTGGGGGTAAAGGGCTACCACATCTACAACTTACAATCAAATAGTTCAGAACAAAAATAATAAGCATCCGTGTGTGTATATAAAAAGAGAAAGAACTTAAAGCAATTATGGTAAAATGTTAACAAATGGGGACTCTGGGTGAAGGGTATGTAAAAGTTCTTTGTATAATTCTTGCAACTTTTCTAAAAATCATTTGAAATTGCTTCAAAATAAAGTTACCTCGACCCTCCCTCCCAAAAAAGGCAGCTCCAGAGTCTGGAGGCATTCACAAAATTGAAGTGGCAGGGGGACAGGAGAGGGGCCTCAATACTCACCAAAACTGATCCAGGAGCTGAGAGAAAGAGGCAATCTTCAGCCCTACCTTACATGGCTCAGCAGGCAGGCTTAGATTTCTAAGGGCAACCTTCATGCATATGGGGACACTGATCAACTCAAGGGTTAAAAACAGCCTGTGCTCTGGTTCAGTGAGTCGTCCAAGGTGGCTGGTCCACAGTGGTTACAACACCCACCAGTACCAGACAAAGAGGGACACAGAGATAGAGCAGGGAAACCAAAACATCAATAATGAACAAAAACGGAAATGCTCTTTGCTGGTTTTCTAATGTTGCAGGAACCCGCAGCAGCTCGTAGGTACAGTGAAAATCTTAACTACTAGAGAACAGGGGGAGGGGATAGTTCCCCAAGGACAGAGGGCTACAGAGGTAAAGGGAAAGCAAAAGGAGGTGGGGCTCGTTAGGTGGGCAGAAGGAAAAGGGGTTACTTGAGCAAGAGTATCAAGTAGAGGGAGGAGATGCTGAGAAGGCAGGGTGGCCTCCTGAGCTGGTCTGCACAGGGCCCCGGCAGGAGAAAGGCCATCAGTCAGGGGGGTCCCTCCTCTGCTTACCTTTGGCAGACTCCTTGAGCAAGTAGGTGCAGCGCCGCACCAGGAGAGAAAACATGGCCAAGCCCAACGCTGCGGCTTGCTCCTGGATCACAGAGCGACACTCCTCGGAGAAGCAGTCTGAGGAGAGACAAATGAAACTCCATCAGTGCCCGGGGGGGGGGGGGGGGGGGGGGTCAAGGGCTACTCTTCTCCAGCTTACTAGGTGCACTTCCTTAGTCTTGTCACTGAGCTCCCTTTCCTCATCTAAGACTGGTGGTAGTAGTATTTCCTCTCTCAAAGCACCGCCATAGGCTAAGTAAAATAGTGCACATGAAGCATTTACCACAATGGCTGGTCTATGGGTAAGCACTTGATAACATTATGACAGGAATCTCCTGTGTAAATTCAGCATTGCTTCCCCAGGACCAGGTACCCCAAGGTGGACAGTTTGGGCTAGAGCTACAGACTTTCTGTATTTAGTTGGCTACTAATAATGGGAAGCTATAGTAACAAGTCATATTTAATTCACTCAGTTTCTCTCACATAGCACTAGGAGTACATATATTAATTAAGATCACAAAAAATACAAATTTATCTTCTTGAATCACTAACCTTTGGTTCCATCCTTACCTTCCGTCACTCCTCCACTTACAAATAACCTGTTTTCGCTGAATGAGTTAATTTTACATGGGAAAATGGGCATATGATAAGCACTTAACCAGTGGTACTTTTTATTTCACAAATTCTTTCCCCCAGGGCTGAGAAAGAAATCTGGCTCCCAATACCAGCACCCTCTCCCCCTCACTTTCTCAGCCTGGCTGACTTCCTTCTGGCTGCGGGTCAGCGAAAGGAGCCACCTTGGTGGTGGCCAGGAGCTACAATATACACTCTCAAAACGCTATCTGTACCTACTCCTTGTCAGTGGCCCGCCCTGATGGCCACTTAATCCAGACTTGAGAGGAATCAGTGACAAACAGAAGGCAGCCATCCAACTGCAGCCTCAGAGGAGGAGACACCCAATACGCACAGGAGATGGAATGAGGCGCCCGCTCACTTGCTCTGGCATCCGCTAATCTGTTCATTCTCTCTGTAACACAGGAGAATGCTCAGAATCCCCAAGTGTTAAAAGGAATATTAGCCACCACATGTTTGATCTCTGTGCCTGCCTGCACATTAACCTCAATAGCCAGAGGAAAGCCTTCTTGCCTCCCTCCTCATTGACACTAGTCTTGTCAATGGGGCCTAACTGAAGTCTTTACTCCAGGAGATGCTACACAACCACAGTTATTCCTAACCGCCTTGGCCACAGGAGCAAACATGATTGGAGTATACAGAGCCAGGCCCAAACCACTTTAGAGAGCCCTGGGAGTGAGAAGGAACAGGCTGCTGCTCAGAAGGTCGCATCATATGAATAGCATCAGTGTAGCAAAGTATTCGTCTGTTGTGGCTTTCCTGCCACCCTTCCAGATGCCCACTGGTCCCAAATGTCACCCTCTAACTTTCCAACTCAACTGTAGCAGGCAGTAAGAACGTGGTAACAATCCATGTGATTAGAATAGGTCACCACTCTCATTCTTCTTCTGGTAAGGCCCCCTAAACCTCCGCTAGAGAAACCAGGATACTGGCAACCAAGAATCAAGAAGGGAAAGGGTAGAAAGCAGGCAAGGGGAAGATGTATATGCCATCCTAAGAAAAATGGCAGCTTCTCCCTTCTATCTCTTACTTTGGGCACGATCACTGTCTGTACTGCCCCAGCTCAGCCCAGGCCCCTGCCAAACACTGCCAGCAGGCTGCCTCTAATTAGCAACAAGGCCAGCCCAGAATGGGGGCGTAAGTCCAGAACAGAGGAAGCTAGAGTAGTATAACAGAGGCCACATCCTGGGAGTTGACATTAGTGACCCCTTAACAACTGGGCACCTTAGGCATAAGTTACCTGCACATAGAAGGCCCCGAAGAGGCACAGAAGGGGGTGTCTTAGCTCGAAGAGACTGGAATTTTGAGAAGCCCAAGACTACAATAAGATACTCTCATTAACCTGGATAAGGATAAGAGGGGACAAAGGAAGATTACTTTCACCAAGCCCATTTCTATTTTTATGACAAATGGCAATCACAGGCTAGGCTATTCCTCAGAGGGAAATGTTGTGACTAGGGCTCAAGCGGGAGAATGAACTGCTTAAAAACAATGATACTTGGGGCCTCTGGGGAGTCAAAGTTGACCTTCTTTCTTTCTGAGATTTTATTTGGGCGTCTGAGTGGCTCAATCGGGTAAGCATCTGTCTTTCAGCTCATGTCTGCCTCAGGCACCAAGTTGGGTTCCCTGCTCAGTGGGGAGCCTGCTTCTCCCCACTGAAGCTCCCCCTGCTTGTGCTAAGAAATAAATAAAATCTTTTTTTAAAAATTAAAATTTTAGGGGCACCTGGGTAGCTCAGTGGGTTAAGCATCTGCCTTTGGCTAAAGTCATGATCCCAGGGTCCTGGGATCGAGTCCTGCATCTGGCTTCTTGCTCAGCAGGGAACCTGCTTCACCATCTGCCTACCTCTCTCTCTCTCTCTGACAAATAAGTAAATAAAATATTTTTAAAAATAAATAAAAAATTAAGATTTTATTATTTGAGAGAAAGAGAGAGAGAGAGAGAGAGACAAAGAGAGGGAGGGCAGGGAAGGGCAGAGGGAAAGGGAGTCCCAAGTAGACTCCACACTGAGCATGGACCCTGACACAGGGTTTGATCCCACGACCCTGAGATCATGACCTGAGCCCAAACCAAGAGTCAGATGCTTAACCAACCTCACTATCCAGCCCCCCTGCAGGGTGGCTTCTTTTTTAAGCCTCCTGCAATAAGGTCTAGGGATCAGGAAGGGTAGAAACAACAGCCTCTTTGCTGTAAGTGTGGAAGAGCTCAACTACCTCTCAGAGCAGCAGCTGAAAAGGCAGCTTCATGATGCTCTAGTGTTAGCCACGGAGCCTCAAATCTTCATTCACCTCTTCCCGCCTCTCCATAAAGGGCCTGAGAGTACTCCCCTGAAATGGTCTGCGGGAGGGACAAACCACTAAGCTATTCTGCTCTGATCAAGCAGGCGGTGGTGATATCACTGCAATATGGGGTCAGAATGCCTGGGTCTCAGTGAGCCTTCTGACCACATCACAGAGAATACTTTCTGGAAGGGCTCCCCCCGCAATGGTTCGGTGGTACACAAACATGTACTGAGCACCTACAGTATTCTTCACCCTGTGCTGGGTATTATGGAGAACACAGCTACAAATAAAACAGAGTCCCTGCAACCTCAGGACCTTACAATTGGGTGAAAAAAAACCTGCTATTTACCCAAGTAACCATCGCAACTCAGACCCAGAGCCTCCAGTGAGAACTATATTAAGTGCTATGGCATCTTCAGAGATACTCTTCGCCTTGAGCAGGCTTCTGTAGGCTAGCAGCCATAAGATGCCACTCCTTGGGAGGTATCCATTCTCATACAAGTGAGGAGGAAAACAGCATCCAGATTCCCAGAGTCCACCCACTTTGGAGGTAGAGCTAGGAAACTGGCCCTAGTCTGACAAATGCCCATATATATCCCTAGAGTTGGGCTGGGTCAGACCAACAAATGATGTGGGGTGGGGAAGGAAAAAGCATTGTTTGCCTTGGTATTTGCCTGGGTTCCTCTGGCTTTGTGTCAGGTAGCGGGAGCCTGACATGAGCTGAGGAACTCATTAACACTGTGAAATAGCCTTTCCCCTTCTTTCCAAAAGCAGGCTCGCTCAAGGGTTTAGGTGGACAGTTTTGGCTAAGCAAGTCAGACGGAAATATTTCTTACCAAGAAAGTCACCTGAGGTCTGAACTTGATTCTGCCCTTTCCCACATGTTCTCAGATGGGCAGATGACCAGAGCTCCCACTATTCCTGTGCCCAAATACCTGCACAGGCAGAAATAGTCTTCTCACTCCCATGTAACAGGGAGACTCTCTCATTTTTCTGAGAACATATTCATGGAAAACATAAACCAACTGTCGTCAAAGTTGTATGAAATCAGGAAATGGAGCGGCCGGGAGAAGGCTGCCATGTGGCCGGATGTTATGTATTTCTAATTAGTGCTATACATCTTTCAACAGCAAGTGTCCTTCTGCTGGGAAACACAACACACTGCCCTTGTTATTGTAACTGTCAGAGAAGTGCTTAAACAGATAATCTCCAGGAAAAGTGATAAACACGTCCCCTCTCCCACCCGTGTGTGTGCAACGGTGCTGCCAAAGCAAAGCTGTGCTTGACGGCTCCAGGATGGCAAAGCATCCTCCTGCAGGAAATGGGAATGAGGCAGAAGGAAGGGGAGAGGGAAGGGGAGGGGAGGAGGGCCCACCTGCCTGGACCCTCTGTGCCCAGCCAAGGGACAGCAGTTCAGAACTATCGCTTCTGATCAGCTCCTGTGTCAGGGAGAGCACTGGAGGCAACCAGTACCATTAAGTATATGTGCTGCCGAAGTGAGCACACCAGTACCCGTAAGGATGAGGTGTGGCTGGTCACAGAAAAATCTGGCAGCAAGGAAATAAGCAGAGCTTCCCTGATGCACACAGCCAGCTTCCTGGCAAGGGGATGACAAGAGTGCCGAAGGGGAGACACAGGACAGATGACACAGAAGTCTGGTACCCTGACGGGAGCAGAGGGATTCAGAAGCCACTGGGGTCCACTAGCCATTCCAGGAGAGAGAACCAACTATTTGCTCAGCTGCTTCACTAATAGCTGGAGAAAAATGCAGGCAAGACCACTTTATTCACTGACTCCCTCCCCACTGGCTCCTCCCAAAGACAGGAAATGAATGGTCAGTCACCTCCAAACTAACACCACCTGGAGGCGATTTGTTGGCTCTTATCTTTCAGACATAGGGCTGCTTTTCTCATGAGTCAGTCACCAGTCAGACACAGGGCTGGCACAGTTCCTGAGCAGCCCACCAAAACCTCCTTGTCTGCAGGAAGTGGGCAGTGAGAGCATCTTTTGACGGCTGCTGTTTGGGCTACAGAGTTCCCTGTGGCAGTTGCTGACTGAAGGAGGGGTGGAAGAGGCAGTCATTGTATAGAAACCAGATAAAAGCCCAGAGCAAAAGCAGAGCTCTCCAGGCCATCAGGGCATCGTTTTATTCCCTGAGAAGTAAAATGAATGAGTGAGGGAAACCAGGCACCAATAGACCAAGCAAATTATTCATGCATAATGGTAGAACACAAGTTGATCCAAGGCTGGCCATGAACAACACATTCCCAAATGGTATAGTCGCAACAAAACCAAGGAACACGGAAGGTAGTGTTTCCTCCCCAAGGGCCCCTACTGTCATGCCTGCTATTCCTTTTTGTAGGATTGTAAAACTGACTTTTTTTGGTGGGCAGATGTGAGGGCAAAGAAAATCCCAACCTAACAAAATGACCTCTCCTGGGATATCTGGGTGGCTCAGTTGGTTAAGTGGCTGCCTTTGGCTCAGGTCATGATCCCAACATCCTGGGATCAAGTCCCACATCTGGCTCCTTGCTCAGTGGGGAGCCTGCTTCTCCCTCTCCCTCTTCCTGCCTGGGTTCTCTCTCTCTCTCTGACAAATAAATAAATAAATAACTTTTTAAAAAAATGACATCTTCCATTAGTTACAAAGTTATTTATTCAGCCAAGTGGTGGAGGATATGAAGGAAAATAAGATCCATCCATAAGAAGATGATAATCTAATGAGGAAGACAGGAAGAATACACAGACTCAAATAACTATAATTCAGGGAAGATGGAAGTAAGATGCCTTCTTTCACCAGAGGGAAAGAAAATCATCTCCAGCTATGGGATAGCCGAGAAGGTTGCATGGAAGAAAGCATTTCTGAGCAAGGCTGCAAAAAATGAACAAAGCTGGAACGGGCAGGACGAAGGAGAGACTGCGTGTTGCTAAGGAGGCACGAAGATCAGGGCATACCAGGTACCCTCCCACATGGCAAGCGAGGGACTCAAGAGTTGCCACCGTTCAGAGACCACAAAGCACCAGGCCTGTGAGGCCACAGCAAGGAATGCAGACCTAAGTTGGCACGGGGTGAGGAGGGCACCTGCTCAAGGTTTCCAAATGAACCACAGGTGAGTGTTTTATGATGATTAATCTAGCTAAACCATTTAGAATGGATTAGGGTAGCTGGAATAATATAAAAGGAATGGAGACTTGTTGGGAAGCCAAGAAGGCATGAACTTGTTTGAACTGAGAGAAATTATGTGTAGTGTACTTTGTAAACTATAACGCCAAGTAAATGTAACATCTTTCTTATAGGAGCTAGAAGAGGGAACAGACAGGAGTGTATGGATGTGAGAAATGCTGCCAAAGGAAAATCAAGAACGATGGAAATGATGTGTGGGAGGGAAGGGACTCAATGGAAGGGGCCAAAGACGCTTACTAATAATCTCGGCAGGTTCCAGAGGATCCTGAGACCTCAAAAAGGATAACACCTACCAAAGGAGGTCCAGGAAAGGGGCAGAAGTTTGGGATTGCAGAACACCTGGAGAGAGGGAGGTATGCATCAAGGAGTCCCCAGGCTCCCACCCACTTGGCTCTGAGCCAGTCCTGTTTTCCAGAACAAAGACACTTCAGGGGGTCAGAAATACTTGAGGAAGACCTTGCAGAAGGAGGCCTGGGGAAGTCTGAACTGGCTCTCCCTGTGGAAGCCATTAGATATTCAGCACTTCATTTGTTTCCAATTCTTGTATGAGTGCAGCTCCAGGCTGTGGGGTGAGAGGCTCCTCTCTGACGTAATCAGGAAGCAGCTGCAAAATTAAGGAATCCCTCATGACATCATAAAAAGGGTCGATGGTTTACTGGGGAAAGTATAAAAATTAATTACATATTCCCACATGAATCCCTTCCTCTAAATCTGTACACACTCCTTCCCACCCCCACACATTCTCTCATCAACAACATCCCAAAGCCACCTCACTGATCAGGGTACAAAAGGGCAAACAAAACCCAGGAAGACAAAGTTCTTTGGTGTACCCACTGTTTGCCCCATACATTTGGAACTTAACAAGTGATAGCTTGTCCTGGAATTTTTATACATATAGCATGCTTCCCCAACAAAATTATAAGCCCCCTGAGGACAAGAGCTATGTCAAGACTTCACATCCTTGAAAATTAGCACCATGACGGGGTTCAGGACATGTGTGCTGTTCACAATAGTAGGTACACTATGCCTCTCATTTGTGAATCCTTATCATAAACAACATGATTCCACTGTGGCCTGAAATAATAAGTAAGATACACTGAGACCTGTGTTAGGCATAAAGACTGTGTGTACGTGTGTAAAATCTCAAAACTTCACATAAGATTTGCACAAGAGGTATTATTTTCCCTCTCTGACAGTTGAGGAAACAGAGCCAGAGAAGTTAAATGACTTGCCCAAGGTTACAACGCCATTAAGTGTCAGCACTGGGATTTGAATTCAAGTCTGTCTGCTCTTGTACATACACTGTTTCCATACTTGATTGTCACATGCCTGTGATTCAAGCTGCAAGCCCCAAATCTTCCTCTCTCTTTTCTGTGAATATGAAAACTTTAGAATCTCCGTAGTTCTGCACAAAAAGCTCTAAGGTAACAACTATGTGGAATCTAAAATAAAAACAATATACCGTTTTAGGGTGCTTGGGTGGCTCGGTCGGTTAAAAGTCTGCCTTTGGCTCAGGTCATAATCCCAGGATCCTGGGATGGAGCCCAATGTCGGGCTCCCTGCTTATCTGGGAGTCTGCTTCTCCTTCACCCTCTGCCCCTCCTGCGCACCCCCCCAACTTATGAGCACACACTCTCTCTCTCAAGAAATAAAATAAATAATAATAAAAACACCATACCACTTATAATAACACCAAAGAAAACAAAATACTTACATATGAAGTATTAGCTATTTTATTTTTTTATTTTTTTTTTAAAGATTTTTATTTATTTATTTGACAGAGAGAGAGATCACAAGTAGGCAGAGAAGCAGGCAGAGAGAGAGAGAGGAGGAAGCAGGCTCCCTGCCCAGCAGAGAGCCCGATGCGGGACTCGATCCCAGGACCCTGAGATCATGACCTGAGCCGAAGGCAGAGGCTTAACCCACTGAGCCACCCAGGCGCCCGAAGTATTAGCTATTTTAAATATTAAATCTAACAAAATATGTACAGCATCTCTATGTTGAAAATTACAAAATACTGATGAAGGAAATCAAAGAAGACCTAAATAACTGGAGAGATTTACCCTGCTTGTACGCTGGAAGACACAACATTGCAGAGATGTCAATTCTCAACCACACAGATCTATACGTTCAATGCAAATACCATTAAAATCTCAGCCAAGTTTCTTGTAGATACAGACAAGCTTATTCTAAAATTTACATGGAAAGGCAAAGGGCCTAGGATGGTTAAAACCACTCTGAAAAAGAACGAAGTAGGAGTAATCGTTCTTCCCCGTATTAATTAAGTCAAAGAAAGGAGAGCCTTTTCAACGAATGGTGCTAGAACAATTAGACATCCACAGGCCAAAAAGTGAAGCCTGACCTAAGTCTCACATCTTATGCAAAAATTAAGTGACAATGGATCAAAGACTTAGATATAAAAACATAGGACCATAAAATTTTTAGAAAAAAAAAAAAAAAATGAAGAAAATCCTCAGGACCTAGGACCAAGAGAATATTTGGACTTACTGCCAAAAGCACAATCTACAAAAAGTTAAATTGAGATACAGAACCTCATAAAAATTGAACACTTTTGTTCTGCAAAAAACGGTAAGAGGATGAAAAGGCAAATTACAGACTGGTACAATATATCTATAAACTACAAAAGACAGGCATCTAGATGATATAAAAAACTCTCAAAACTCAACGGTGAGAAAACAATGTAATTAGAAAATGGACAAAAGATACAAGCAAACATTTCACCAAAAAAGGGTATACAGATGAAATGTAAGCACATGAAAAGATGTCCAATATTGTTAGTCACCAGGAAAGTAACACCTAAAAGTACAACAAGGTATCACTACACATCTACCAGAATGGCTAAAATACCGAATAGTAATGATACCAGCAAGCTGGTGAGGATGCAGAGGAACGGGATTACACAACCTGAGCTGACTGGAAGGTAAAAATGGCACAACTATCTGGAAAATAGTTTGGCGGTATCTTCTAAACCTAAAAATGTACTTATGATATGATTCAGCAATTATCTTGGGCATTTATCACATGAAATGAAAACTTATGTTTGCACAAAAGTCTGTACACAAATGTTCATGGCAGCTTTATTCATAACAGCCTAAACTGGAAACAACCCAAATGTCCTTCAATGGATGAACAGTTAGACAGTGAATATCCAGAGCACAGAATACTACTCAGCCATAAAAAGAAAAGTGATATGTACAATAACCTCAATAAACCATCAGGGAATTAAGTGGAGCCAAAAAGCCAATTTTAAGAGGTTACATACTATACGATCCCATTTATAGAATATTCTTGAAACAAAGTGATTATAGAGACAGAGCACAGGGGTTAAGATTTGGGGAGAGATGGGGACACGGTATTTCTAAAGAGGTAGCCATAGGAAGCTCTGCAGTGATGGGACAATTCTGCACCTTGACCGTGTGCAGTTATAGGAAGCTACCTGTGTGATAAAATTGCACAGAACTATATATACATATGTGCAACTGGCAAATATATACCTGTATGAATGTGTGACTGGTGAAATGAGTAAGGTCTGTGGACTGTACCAATGTCCATTTCATGGGATCGATATTGTGCTAAAGTCAAAGATGCTAACATTAGGGAAGGAGGGATGAAGGGGACACAGGACTTCTCTCTACATTTTTTTTTTTTTACAAAGTCCTGTGAATCTATAATTATTTCAAAATATAAAATTTAAAACCACTAAGCAGATCCCCCAAAAGATCTAAGATTCCAGAAACATTTTTCTTTTACAAAGAACAGGGCTTCTTAGACATTTGGGGGACATTTTCCCAATCAGCAGATTACTCTGCACAGACGCTGCATGCAGCCCCTCATTTGCATCTTGTGCTGCCGGGCCTGAGCTACTGGGGGCTACTGTGGCTCTTTACCTGGACTGAGCAAGAAACTGCCAGGGGCAACCAAAAGGAAAATAAGAAAAAAGACGGAAAAGTTCACTGAAGACAGAACTTCTATCTACAGACTAAGGAGTAAAGCAAGAGAACTTCATCATCGGATCAGTAAAATCCGTGTCAAGAAGCACGGACTGGAGGTGATGAGGAAGTGAAGAAAGATGACAAGAACAACAAATTGCAGAAGCTAAGTGAGCTGTTTAAACATGTTCTTGCTGCTCAAAAAAATAAGGAAAAGTATAAATCTCAAATCGGTGGTATGTGTAATTCACCAT
The DNA here is from genome assembly GCF_922984935.1 of Meles meles. Classification (NCBI taxonomy): domain Eukaryota; kingdom Metazoa; phylum Chordata; class Mammalia; order Carnivora; family Mustelidae; genus Meles; species Meles meles. The sequence goes on from NC_060083.1 coordinate 25,543,396, forward strand.
CAAGGACAGTCGGGGGGAAAATGTTACTTAAAACATGTTGCTTAGTGCTGTTTTCTTCGTAAGCGAAACTGCTTATGCATTTTCAGCGTGCAATGCTTTGGACCATTAATTAGATGGATATTAAGTTTTCTTTTAATTGGCAGTATTAGCCTCAATACCATGTGAAACTATATTTGTCAATAAATCTGTAGACCAAACTGGAAAAAAAAAAAAAAACCTTCATCAAAAAAAACACATACACACATATACTTGTCTCCAAAAGACAAAAATGAAAAGAGAACCCACAGAGAAAATTTTCTTCCTGGGAGAAAATATTTGCAAAATACCTATCTGACAAAGGACTCATATCTAAGAACTCTTTCAACTTAATAGAACAGAAAAATGAGCAAAGAAGATATATGGATGGCAAATATGTGTGTGCTCAACATGCACTTCTTATAAAATGCTCAACACTATCAAACCTTAGGGAAATCAAAACCACAATAAAACTCCATACCCACTAGGATGGCTGTACCCAAAAAGAGAACAAGTGTTGCTGAGCACATGGAGTATAGGGAACTCTCACACACTGCTTTGGGAATATAAAATGATACAGCCACTTTGAAAAGGAAGTGGGAAGTTTCTTAAAACCAAAGTTAAAACACTCATTTACCAAGTGACCTGGCTATACCACTCCTAGGAATTTGCGTAAAAGCAGTGAAAGCATATGTCCACAAAAAGATTTACACTTGAATGTTTGCAGCAGTTTTATTCCAAAACAGTGTGACCCTGAAAATACCCAAACGTCCATCAACAAGAGAATGGATAAACAAATTGTGGTATATCCATACAATGGAAGACTACTCAGCAACAAAAAGGAACAAACAACTGAATCATTCAACAGCAAGTATAAATCATTACTGTGAAATAAAGAAGACAGGCCAAAAGACAGAGAGAGACAGAGAGAAAGGAAATACTGTCAAATTCTAGAAAATACAAACTCTTTTATAGTGACAGAAAGCAGATCTGTGGTTGCCTGGGGATTGGGAGGTAAGGTTAGGGAAGAATGGATTACCAAGAGGCACAAGTAAACTTTTCTGAGTGAAGGGTATGTTCACTATCTTGACTGTGATGATGGTTTCGCAAATGTATACATATGTCAAATTCAACAAACTGTACAGTCTACATATGTATAGTATGATGTACATCAATCAGATCTCAATAAAACTGTTAAAAGATTTTTTTTTAAATAACAAAATGCCATTAAGAGGCCATTAGGCGGACTCATCATTTAAGATTTTAAGAAATCATAACTTAGAAGCTGATTTGATAAAGCTGGACATCTACTGAGTGCGTAATACACAATTTGACACTCGGGAAAACCTTGCAAACTGGCACCGATATTTGCAGTTTACAGACAAGGAAACTAAGCCTCAGAGAGGGTAAGTTAACTTTCTTCATCAAGGTCACACAGCTGATAAATGGCTGGGCAAAGATTTCAAACATGTGATGTGGTTGATTCTAAAGCTTATTATACCATTACAACACAACTGCTACCTTCTGAAAGTGACAAAATGATTTCCACAAGTGCTAGGCCTTCTCCAAACGACAGCCTGGCTTACCCTCCTCCTTTATATGAAGCTCTATGGCCAAGAAGTGTCCTGGGGACTCTATCAAAACATCTTGGCAAGACAGACAACAAACCATTTCTACTCTCTATAAGGAGTAGAAATTTAGGAGTGCTTTCATTTTTTTCCAGAGAATACCCATTTTAGAAATGGTACACTATAGATTTCCTGGAAAAGGCAGGCAGGCAGGTAGGCAGGCAAGGAGGGAGGGCGGGGGGGGGGGGGGGCGGGCAGAGAAAGAGATAGAGGTAGTGGGGAGTGGAAAGAAAGAGAGAGAAAGGAGGAGGAGGAAGAGATAGAGGTAGTGGGGAGTGGAAAGAAAGAGAGAGAAAGGAGGAGGAGGAAGGAGCAGGCAACCAGTCAAAACACACTCTGGCCATTTCCACTTTAGTTGTGTCTCTGGATTGATATTTTTGTCACTCCGAATTTCCTGCCTGATCCAGGGTTATTCAAATACAAGTCCCCTTTTGGGCAAGAAGAGCTGCTGCAAGCGGAATGGCATGCTGGCACCAGCTAAGTCCCTCAAGGATGGGGCCTGGGAGAAGAGTGTCTGCCATTCTAGCATCTCATCTGGAAGATTTACAAGTAAATCTTGAAGGACAGAGTTTCTGCGTCTACACTGCTTACCAGAGGTTTTGTAAGGCTTGCTTCTCTCACAATATTTGGGGGGAACAAAGCAGAAGTGAAAAAGATTAGCAGCTTCTTAATTACATTAGGCAGGTAAGTGTCCCTGTGGAATTCTATTAAGAGAACTGGGGTATCTTGAGTCAGAAATTATGTAGGGTTCTGGAGGAAAAGAGAAGTGAAGTAGGCTTCCTAAAAAAGTCATACCCATGAGCCAATCTAGAAGGAAACTTTTGCTGTAGCAGTGAGAAGAAATTAATAATGCCACAACCCTTCTGACGGAGTAGACAGGTTTGGCAGCTGATTTAGAAAAACAGCTTGAAACCCATTTTTGTTGGTATGAAGCTTCCAGAGCACTTGGGGACTAATGTAAAAGTTAATGAGAGATAATGTCTGCAGACAACCTAATTCAGAGAAAGCTCCTTTGATATGGCAGGCAGAAGGTGGGGAAATGCTCAGCTTCCATTTTAACAGATTAACTCAATTTCTTTTTGTTTTATGGCTTCCTGAAGCATTTTTAAAAGAGTATGAGAGGGGCACCTGGGTGGCACAGTGGGTTAAGCCTCTGCCTTCAGCTCAGGTCATGATCTCAGGGTCCTGGGATCGAACCCCACATCAGGCTCCCTGCTTAGCAGGGAGCCTGCTTCCCCCTCTTTCTCTGTGCCTCCCTCTCTGCCTACTTGTGATCTCTGCCTGTCAAATAAATAAATAAAATCTTTAAAAAAAAAGAGCATGACAGAGTTTGCAAACAATGCCAAAATAAGACAATTCTGAGACAGGTAGGGCACAGAGGTACTCAGAAAAGGAAGGATCTCTTGGACTCCTTCTGAGAAGCTTCCAGAACCCAAAGATTTGAGCCATCAAACAAATCTTGAGGACTCAATATTAAAAAATGAGGCCAATGAGAAAACATAATTCTTGGGTGGATGCCTTGTGAATATCCAAATCTGCACATTCATCATACTCTACTCTAGCAGTTCACTCTAAAAAGTTCCTTAAAGGGTGCCTAGGTGGCTCAGTGGGTTAAAGTCTCTGCCTTCGGCTCAGGTCATGACCCAGGGTTCTGGGATTGAGCCCCACATCAGGCTCTCTGCTCAGCGGGGAGCCTGTTTCCTCCTCTCTCTCTCTGCTTGCCTCTCTGCCTACTTGTGATCTCTGTCTGTCAAATAAATAAATAAAATCTTTAAAAATAAAAATAAAAATAAAAAGTTCCTCAAAGCTTTATAATTCAAGATCAATGCCCAAAATAGATTGAGTAAGCAATGACTTCGTCCAACCTCCTCCTCTGTGGATCATACAGTTTTAAAGCAGAAAAGGGGTCAGCAGAATAATAGCTAAATAAAGCAGTTATGCCAAGGAAAGGTAGAGCTTGATGAAGGTGACTAGAAACCCAATGAGGCATCAGCTAGTCCTCTGACTTAGAAGCTCTAGAAATGACATCCCGTTTAGTAACAGCCATTCCAAATTAGTAATCAGTTGGCTAACCGGTTAATTTGTCAACAATATAAACTGACACCTATAAACATTATTTTAAACTAAATTTAATTATTTTGTTTATATTTATTCTTTTATACCTCATCCCACAAAAGACTTGTGAAAACTTAGGGCAAAATCACCTATAATTACGTAATGTTAAAGTAGATGTAGAAAATCAGGGGAAAGAAAAAGTAAAATACAAATATGTCAATCTGGTGCCATGAATAAACTTAAAATTTACCTCTGACTTTCCTGGCAGCCAAAGCAAAAATGGAAATACCAACAGTTGTCATTATTGGGAAAGAATAAATACATCTAAGTAATAACAAGAATTAGAATAAATATTTAGAATAAATATATCTAAATTATATTTAGATAGAATTAGAACTAGAATTAGAATAAATAATTAGAATAAATATATCTAAATAATAAATAAATAACTATAAATATACAGTTGTCATTATTGGGAAAGAATAAATTTATCAGTTACTCAGGAAAAACCAATCTTTTCTCAGCATTGAGTTCTCAAATCATTTTTTTAACACGGACTCTTTGCAAGGGATACTGTGTGAAAAAAATGAAAAATACTCTTGAAAGGTCTTTACAGCATTCAGCTTTATACTACATACTGTTAAAAGATACCCAAGAAAAATTATCCTAAAGCTATTTGTATGGTGAGACAAAACATGTAAGTATCACAATCTAACAATGTTTTTCCAAAAACACAGATATAGGAGTATTTTATACACTTACAGGTTAGGTATACAGTGCTTTAAGAAAATCTTTTTTTTTTTTTTAAGATTTTATTCATTTATTTTACAGGCAGAGATCACAAGTAGGCAGAGAGGCAGGCGGGGCCGGGCGGGGCGGGGGGGGGGGAGAGCAGTCTTCCTGCCGAGCAGAGAGCCCGATGTGGGGCTCGATCCCAGGACCCTGAGATCATGACCTGACGACCTGAGCCGAAGGCAGAGGCTTTAACCCACTGAGCCACTCAGGTGCCCCTAAGAAAATCTTTAAAACTAAGTTAAAGTAATAACTAAGTTAGGAGATGATGATTCTTATTTCAAAAGGATCCGTAAGGGTTTGTTTAAGCAACAGACGCCTGATGTTCAATGCATTTGTTTGCTCAACATTTAGTCTGTGACAGAAAGACTGTGAGAGTAAGAGAAACCCGAGTGCAAGTGCTACATGCAGTTGATGACTAAAGACTGAAGTATTCTAAAATCTTAAAGAAAAACCCTAGATGAGTGAGAAAGTAACATATGCTATCATATGCTCTAAGAGAGTCTTGTTTTAAAGGACCAAGTGACAATTCAAAATATATACGCTATTAAAAATAAGTGTATATATAACATAAATAAAAGCATAATTTATAATACAGATATATAATTATCTGTATTATAGGAGTATGTATATATATGTATATATTATATATGTATATACATATATACTTATGTGTATATATGTATATAACATAGATGTATAGATACTAATGGGAAATTGTCTTATCTGTAAAATTTAATTTCTGTACATTATGGGGATATTCCTAAAATAACGTTCAACAACAAGCTATGAAGTAAAGAGATTTAAAAGCCAAATTTAATATTTGAACACTGGTACAGAGAACAAAGCTCTATAATTCTGGGATTAGCATTCCCTGTCAAACAGTTTTTTGTTTTTTTTTTTTTTGGGAGAGGGGGAAGCAGTCTCCCTGCTGAGCAGAGAGCCCGATGTGGGGCTCGATCCCAAGACCCTGAGATCATGACCCGAGCTGAAGGCAGAGGCTTTAACCCACTGAGCCACCCAGGTGCCCCCTGTCAAACAGTTTTTAAGCACCAATTCAACTTCGTTTTCTTGTGAGATTTCCTATGTTTGGAGGACAGAATTGACCTGCTAGTTGAAAAGACCTAACAGATTTATTTATAGAGTACCACCTTACTTCTTAAAAAGGGCCTACTAAAGATTAGAGGAGAAATAAGTGAAATAGAGAATAGAAAAACAAATGAAAGGATTGACCAAACTAAGAGTTGTTTTACTAAAAAGATAAACAAAATGGAAAAACCATTAGCAGCCTAACCCAAGAAAAAATATAAAGGACCCAAATCAAAAATATCATAAGTGAAAAAGAGGCATGACATTGATACCACAGAAATTCAAAGGATTTTAAGAGATTATCTGCTAACAAACTGGACATCCTAGAAGAAATGGAAAAATTCTTAGAAACATACAGCTTACCAAGACCAAATCAGAAAGAGATAGAAAATCTGAATAGACTAATTACTAGCAAGGACACTGAATCAGTAATCAAAATCTCCCAGCAAAGATAAGTCCAGGAGCACATCACTTCACTGGTGAATTTTACCAAATGTTTTACAGAAATTATCACCAATCCTTGGAACAGTTTCAAAAAAAAAAAAAAACCCAAAAAACAAAAAACAAAGAGAAGGGAACACTTCCAAACCCATTTTACGATGCCTGCCTTATCCTGACACCAAAACCAGAAAAGAAAACTACAGGCCAATATCTCTAATGAATACAAATGCAAAAATTCTCAATAAAATACTAGTGAACCTAATTCAACAGCATACTAAGAGGATTATTCACCACGGTCAAGTGGGATTTATTCTTGGAATGCAAGGATGGTTCAATATAGGCAACTCAATCAATGTGATACATCACATTATTCGAATGAAAGAAAATAACCATATGATTATCTCAATAGATGCAGAAAAGGCACCCCAAAAATTCAATATTTAACCATGATAAAATTCTTAATAAATTAGGCATAGAATTCTGCAACATACTTCAACATAATAAAGGCCCTATAATGACAAGCCTACCACTCAAGGCTAAAAGGATGAAAGCTTTTCCTCTCAGATAAAAAACAAGACAACGGGGGGGGGGGGGGTGCGCCTCGGTGGCTCAGTGGGTTAAAGCCTCTGCCTTCAGCTCAGGTCATGATCCCAGGGTCCTGGGATTGAGCCCCACATTGGGCTCTCTGCTCAGCGGGGAGCCTGCTTCCTCCCCTCTCTCTGCCTGCCTCTCTGCCTACTTGTGATCTCTGTGTGTCAAATAAATAAATAAAATCTTTAAAATAAATAAATAAATAAATAAATAAATAAATAAATAGAACAAGACAATGGTGCCCCCTCACCCCCTTCTACTCAACTTAGTACTAAAAATCCTACCTAGAACAATTATGCAAGAAAAAGAAATTAAAAGTATCAGAATTGGAAAGGAAGAAGTAAAAATGTCGCTCTTTGGATTAAAGTAAAAGTGTCTCAAAATGGATTAAAGACTCCAAAAAATGGATTAAAGACTTAAATGTAAGCCCTGATACCATGAAACTCCTGGAAGAAAACACAGGAAAGGGGCACCTGGGTGGCTCAGTTGGTTAAAGCCTCTGCCTTTGGCTCAGGTCATGATCTCAGGGTCCTGGGATTGAGCCCCGCATCAGGCTCTCTGCTCTGCGGGGAGCCTGCTTCCTCCTCTCTCTCTGCCTATTGTGATTTCTCTCTGTCAAATAAATAAAATATTTAAAAACACACACACACACACACACACACACACAGGAAAAAAGCTCCTTGATGTGGGGCTTGGTAATAATTTTTTGGATATGACACCTAAAGCATAGCAACAAAAGCAAAAATAAACAATTACATAAAATTAAAAAGCTTCTGCATTGCCAAAGAAATCATTCACAAAGTGAAAAGACAACCAATGAAATGAAAAATAAAATTTGCAGACCATATATCTGATAAGGGATTAATACCCAAAACATAGAAAAAATTCATACAGAAATAAATGAATAAAACTTAAAAAATAAAATTAAAAACTCATACCTCCCAACAGCCAGAAAAAGAAAAAAAATATTAATGGACAAAGGCCCTAAATAGGTATTTCTCCAAAGAAGATACATGAAAGGTCAATAGGCACATGAAAAGATGCTCTACATCACTAGTCAGTAGGCAAATGCAAATTAAAACTACAATGAGGGGCGCCTGGGTGGTTCAGTTGCTAATCCTCTACTTTTGGAGCAGGGCATGATCCCAGGATCCTAGGATCGAGCCCCACATCGGGCTCCAGCCCCATATCGGGCTCCCTGCTTGCAGGGAAGCCTGCTTCTCCCTCTCCCACTCCCCCTGCTTGTGTTCCTTCCCTTGCTGTATCTCTCTCTGTCAAATAAATAAATAAAATCTTAAAAAAAAACAAACCCACAATGAGGTATCACCTCATGCCTGTCAGAATGGCCAATATCAAAAAGACCAGATGTAACAAATGCTGATGTGGATGTGGAAAAAAGGGAACCTTTATGCACTATTGGGTGGGATTATAAATTGGTGCAAACACTGTGGAAATCAGACTGGAAGATCCTTAAAAAATTTAAAGTAGAAGGGCACCTGGGTGGCTCAGTGGGTTAAAGCCTCTGCCTTCAGCTCAGGTCATGATCCAGGGTCCTGGGATTGAGCCCCACACCGTGCTCTCTGCTTGGCAGAGAGGGAGCTCCACCCTCTGCCTGCCTCTCTGCCTATTTGTGATCTCTGTCTGTCAAATAAACAAATAAAATCTTTAAAAAAAAAATTTGAAGTAGAACTACCATATGATCCAGCAATTCCACTTCTGGAAATATTGTATATCCATGGGTAATGAAAATACCAACTCAAAAAGATACCTGGACAGCGCCTGGGTGGCTCAGTTGGTTAAGCGACTGCCTTCAGCTCAGGTCATGAGTCCTGGAGTCCTGGGATCGAGTCCCACATCAGGCTCCCTGCTTGGCAGGGAGTCTGCTTCTCCCGCTGACCTCTCTCATGTTCTCTCTCTCAAATAAATAAATCTTTAAAAATTGAAAGAAAAAAAAAAAAAAAGATACCTGGATCCCCATGTTCGTAGCAGCATTATTTACAATAGTCAAAACATGGAACAACTGGGGCGCCTGGGTGGCTCAGTGGATTAAGCCGCTGCCTTCGGCTCAGGTCATGATCTCAGGGTCCTGGGATCGAGCCCCGCATCAGGCTCTCTGCTCCGCAGGGAGCCTGCTTCCTCCTCTCTCTCTGCCTGCCTCTCTGCCTACTTGTGATCTCTCTCTCTGTCAAATAAATAAATAAAATCTTTAATAAAAAAACAAAAAACAAAAAACAAAAAAAACATGGAAACAACCTAAGTGTCCATCAATGGATGAAAAAAGAAGTTGCAGTGTTTATGTGTATAAAATGGAATATTATTCAGCATAAGAAACTGGAAATAGGAAATCCTACCATTTGCAACATGGAGGGACCCAGAAAGACATTACGATAAATGGATCAGAGAAAGACAAATACTGTACAATTTCACTTATATGTGGAATCTTAAAAAAAAAAAAATACAAAAACAAAAAACAACAAACTCACAGAAAAAAAGATGAGACTTGCGGTTACCAGAAGAGATAAGGCTCTGGGGAGCAGGCCAGGGAGATAGAGATGGTAGTCAAAAGGTGAAAACTTTCAGTTTTAAGATAAATAAGTACTAGGGATGTTACATACAACCTGATGACTATAACTAACACTGCTGTATGATTTATAGGAAAGTTGTTAAGAGAATAAATCTTAACATTCTCATCACAAGGATACATTTATTTTTCTTTTATTCTTTTTTTCTTATGAGAAGAGATGGATGTTTGCTGAACCTATCGTGGTGATTTTTTCACAATGCCTGTAAATCAGACCATCACGCTGCACTGTATGCTTTAAACTAATGCAATGATGTTTATCGATTATTTCTCAGTAAAACTAGAAAAAAAAAATTACAAAGGGAGGGACACATCAAAAGACCGCGAATGAAAGGAGCCAAGAAGAAATGAAACGGCAAACCTGCTTCTGTGGCCCTAAATGGCCAATTCTCCTACCCTTACTCTCCAAAGCCCACTTCTCTCCTCCCTATTATTTAAGTCCTTTCTTCAAGTTCTTTCTCCCTCCAAGCCTCCTCCATCTTCTCTCTGGTTTTTTGTTACCACTCCTCCTCCCTCTCCCTGCAACACCTTGCTCAGCCTTGCTGTGCTCACAGTCCTGTGCGCACAAGGTAAGAGACAGCATCCTTCACGGGTTCTGTCCCAAATATCAACCTGCCTTCTCAGACCCACAAGTCCCAAAGATTAGGAACTAAATGGGAAATTCCACTAGAGGGAAATTCTGGAACTAAGAATCAAACTATGCAAACAAGAGTCTCCTTCAGAGCCCAGCTGAGATTCTGAAGACTGAAAACCAGCAGAAGGAGAGCACAGAGCAATTCATCTTCAACCAGCTGTCACTTGGGTGTTCTGAAGGTTAGGGCTAACTTGTAGGTATAGAAACCACTGCACCAGTCAGAGCCATGGAACCCACCCCCAAACATTCCCATCTGTCCTCAGAGTGTGCAGGTTATTCCTGACCTGCCCTGATCTTCCAGGAGAAGATTTCCACCCAGAGCACAGGCCCTCAATAAGCATATTTCTAGTCTTTCCCTGTCACCCCTCCTACCACCAGCGTCTCCCCTGCCATCTCTGTTTCCTCTCACATTGTCACCATATTCTCTCTTCACTCCACTCATTCCTCCTTTAGGCCAAGTCAGGAATCTAGAGAAATGCAATTCAGTTGGTTCTCAGGGTCAGAGGACATGCAGTCTGTCTCTGAATTAGCTTCCAATAAAGGGATCCTGGAGCCAGTTATGCATTCTGGTGTTTCTTATAAAGCTTTCCAAAAGAATAAAGGCAAGATGCAACCATCCTCCTTCTACCCCCTCCCCAAAAAGAAACCTGTACTGTGCTGTCTGATAAAATACTTCTATCTGCAACATATACTGGGCGCATGGCTCAGAGCTGTCCCAGCACAGGGTGCACAAAATCCATCAAGCATCCCTCACTAGGCTGGAAATCCCACTAAGGCAGGATCTACAGTATGGACTCCAGTAACTCCCAAGCACTTATCACAGGGATTAGCTAATCATCAGAGATAATTTGTTCTAGGTATTATGCCAATAAGTCCCGCATTAATCCATTTTCTTGTTCACACAGTCAGCCTTTACTAAGTGGCTACTATATGCAAGGCCCTGTGTTAGGCATTTAGCTTTCAGAGATGACTCAAACGTGAACTGGACCCCCAAAGAGCTGAATTCTAATAGGATTCACACATGTAGTTAACTGTAAATCAAAAGAGGAAAGTGAAAAATATCTTAAGACATAAAGATAATGTATGAAATGATATGAATGAGGAAATTCACCGCTACATAATTTGGACAGAAAAGCCTGCAAACCACCTAAATATCCATGAATAGAGAATTAAATTATTATTTTATTAAAGATTTTATTTATTTATTTGACAGAGAGCTCACAAGTAGGCAGAGAGGCAGGCAGAGAGAGGGGGAAGCAGGCTCCCTGCTGAGCAGAGACACCCCCCCCAACGTGGGGCTTGATCCCAGGACCCTGAGATCATGACCCAAGCCAAAGGCAGAGGCTAATCCCACTGATCCACCCAGGTGCCCCCGAGAATTTCTTAAATTATAGAACATACATACAATGGAAGAGAGAACCACTGAAAAGGGTGAGATAAATCTTTCAGTAAAGATGTATTACACAAAAATTAAATAATAATTAATTTGCCAGGGAGAGGAGAAAGTAGAACAGCAAGAAATATGCAGAAGAAAGCAGAGGAAAAGAAAATGGCTCTCCTGGTTCCAATCCCTTCTTGTAGGCCTAGCTATATCCTTGTCCTCAAGTTCCTTGCAATACATTTCTCATTTAAGCTATTAAAAATGGTTCTTGTTATTTTCTTCTTCTCTTTTTTTTTCAAGATTTTATTTATTTATTTGACAGAGATCACAAGTAGGCAGAGAGGCAGGAGGGGGAGAGGGGAAGCAGGCTCCCTGCTGCAGGGAGCCTGATGGCGATGGCAGGGCTCGATCCCAGGATGGCTGGGCTCGATCCAAGGACCCTGGGATCATGACCTGAGCCAAAGGCAGAAGCTTTAACCCATGAGCCACCCAGGTGCCCCGGTTCTTGTTATTTTCAAACAATCCCAGCATACAGGGTAAAGAAAAAAAGAATAAAGAGGGGGGTTGGCATTTGTCAAAATTCATCAAACTGAAATTAAAATCTGTGCATCTTTTTTTTAAGATTTTATTTATTTGTCAGAGGGAGACACAGCGAGAGAGGGAACACAAGCAGGGGGAGTGAGAGAGAGAGAAACAGGCTTCCTGCCAAGCAGGGAGCCCGAAGGTAGAGATGCTTAACAACTGGGCCACCCAGGCGCCCCTGTGCATTATTTTTCTATGTGAATACCTCAACTTAAAAATAGAAACAGTGAGGCAGAGAGAGGCCAAGTATATGGAGGATGCAATATATCTGTATTATATCTGTTACCGATAAGAGAAATATTATAACATGGGAGGAACTGTTCTGGTGGGGCAGGAGGTGGTTTGGTGCACTGCCCAGGATTGAAACACTCATTCTCCCAACTACCAGGAGTGTTGGCAGCAGATCTCAGCTGATCCCTCTCCCCAGCTTGCTCTCAGCTGAAGAAAAGCAGTTCCCCAATGTTACCGCCCCTTCCCAGGGGTAACTCCTTTCTATTTGCTGGTTGATGGAAGAAGTATAAAAGGATAGAAAGATCTAGCCTCTTTGGTCCAACTGGGACTACTCTGAAGAACTCCACAGAGGACTGGCTAAAGCCTCTGTTAGAGCTGCAGTGCAATTCAACTTCTCCCTGTGCCCTACCCTGCTTCTTCCATGCACCCTCAAGGTACTGACCTCGAGAACATTCCCCAACCAGTTTCCAGGGATGCAAATCTCATCTCAAGAGTTTGCTTCCTGGGAAACCTGACTTGCAACACATGAAAAGCAGGATGCATAAATTTTTAATAAGACTAGGAATTCAGGTGATAATGCCCAAGAGGGTAGAAATGTGAGCTAAAGCTCAGGAAGAAGATCTGGGCAGGAAAGAGATTTGGGAACAATCCACTGAGAGGTGACAGGTAAACCCTGAGATTTTACAATATACCAATAGGGAAAAGACTGGAGAGATGAAGGCCAAGATGGTATCTTTCGTCAGTACTGATATTTAGGACGTTGGCTGAGAAAGGGAAGACCCAAGAAACAGGTGAAGAGGAAGGGGAGAACAGAATAAAGAGTTATGATCACTGAAAACATTTCTGGAAAGTCTGCAGTCAACGAAGGCTAATGCTACCCAAAAACCTAAGGAGAATGAGACAAGGAATGGATGCTTAACAAACCCTTGGTTTTGTTTTTTAAAGATTTTATTGAGGGGCACCTGGGTGGCTCAGTGGGTTAAAGCCTCTGCCTTCAGCTCAGGTCATGATCCCAGAGTCCTGGGATCGATCACCGCATCGGGCTCTCTGCTCAGCGGGGAGCCTGCTTCCTCCTCTCTCTCTCTACCTGCCTCTCTGCTTACTTGTGATCTCTGTCTGTCAAATAAATAAATAAAATCTTTTAAAAAAAGATTTTATTTATTTGATAGAGCGCAACTAGGCAGGGTGCAGGCAGAGAGAAAGAAGTAGGCTCCCCTCTAAGCAGAGAGCCCCAGGAGGGGCTGGATCCCAGGACTGTGGGATCACGACCTGAGCGGAAGGCAGACGCCTAACCCAATAAGTCTCCCAGGTGCCCCTTAACAAACACTTGTTAACTTAACTGAGCCCGCAGGATTCTCAGGTTTTTGGTTGGTTGTCTTGGGCAACTTCTGTCCTATGGCAGCAGGCACAGAATCTGTCCGAATGACCTGCAGCAGACCAGTGTTAGGCTGGCAAGCAAAGGAAAGTTGAAATGGTACATAAACCTTAGCCATAAACTCTCTATTGGCTAAGTGAGCCAAGTGAGTTTAGCTGCTAGAGCAATTTGAAAGAAACCCCCTTCTGAAAGGCTTCTATCAAGAACATTCCCAGGGATCTCCTGAATAAACAGCCAGGATCCTTGAGAAGGATAACTGTCCTTATGGACCAAATTCAAACCTCAGTCAAACCCACAGATGTTTAAATACACAGAACTGATTCTAACTTTTTTTGGGGGGGGGGGACTGGCCTATGGGTGTAAAAAGGGAGGAGTGACAACATCATCACTTACAGACATTAGCAACATCATCACTGCTTTGAATACAAATAAACACACTCCTCCTAGCCATGGCATTCTAAAGTAAATAACATACGACACAAACAGGTGTTATTTGACCTCCAGTCCTTGGCTCAAGTAATAAAAAGAAAGATTTACCTTCTATGAACAGAAGGAATTTACCTCCTGCTTCAGTGCACAACAAAGCCATGCAACATTCATCAGTAACTCACTGACTTTCTCTGTTTTTCTCTGGGTGCAGCTGGGGGATCCCCACATCTATGTCTCTTGCCTGGACTCCTCCTGCCCAACCTACAGTCAAAGGCCATGGCACAAAGCATCGTGGACTCCCCAGGAGCCAGTGTGGCTGTATTTCCCGCAGAGATCTATAAACCTGTCGGAGTCCCAAGTCAGCACCAATTTCAAATCTGATCAGCATCTCTGAAAGTCACAGTTACATACAGCTGAATAAAATATTTTTTCATAAATTTAACGCCAGCATGTCTGTGTTTGGAAACTTTGAAAATACATGTTGTATGGTTTACTGCACTGGAAAAGGTGCCAACAGACTTTCAAAGGAAGGGAAGTGTATAACTGTTTCCTTTCAAATGCATTTTCCAATGGGATCCATTCAGGGAAAAGGCTGGAACTAACTAAAACATTATTAAAAACTGTTATGGAAAGAGACAGGGAGATGGAAAAAGATAGACTCAAAAAAGTGAAATACATAACCAAGAGTGAGACAAACATACAAGGAAAAAGAAAGGGGATCTGGGCCGGGAGACAGGTTGGACAGGGAAATAGGGTGAGATAGAGTTTTGTCTGGCAGTTGCTGTTCGTGGTCTCAGACTGTTGCAGATCAATCGATCAGGGCTGCAGTGCTGCTGGCCCAGTGGCACAAGACAAACCACAGAGTTGGCTTTCAGTGCCGCACTTGCGAACTGCTGACCTTCAGTTTTCAAACCAAAAATATTCTTTGGGAAACAGTAATACCAGGTTCAGCCCAGCCAGCCAAGCAAAAACAAGGACTACTAACCTGAAGTAACACCCTATTTAGTTACATCAGGCACCAACCCTTCACAGGCATCAACAGGGAAGTCTGCAAACCTGAGGCCACACCCCACCAAAAACTCACTCCAGGTTCTGACTCAACCAACTAGGCAGTGATAATCAGAAATGCTAGAACAAGTGACACGGTGTTTCAAAGTTGGCTTCACCAGGCCCTACTCAAGCAGGAAGGCCAGTCTTCACTCACAGAGCCAGAGATATGGCAATTCTCTCTGAGGTCACATGTGCATGACTCCAGTGGAATCTGCATGCAATGCTCAGGGCAGGGTTTGGCATGGGCTTGCAAATCATTACATTTCTGGACAAAGTATTAACAGTTTGTAGTGAGTGAGTGATTTTGTTTGTTTGGTTTTTTTTGCTGTATTCATCTAAGCTAGGGCGATGGTAAAGTTTATCTCCCAAACTGGGCTATTTGTGAGACCGAAAAGGTGTGCTATTAATAACTCATAAACAGGGTCTATCTCTGGGCAAACCAGGACTTACCATCACCCTAGCCTAAGCCACAGGAGCTTTATTCCTCCCTGGGTCGGTATTCTAAAATTTTTGC
This sequence comes from Meles meles, assembly GCF_922984935.1. Taxonomy (NCBI): domain Eukaryota; kingdom Metazoa; phylum Chordata; class Mammalia; order Carnivora; family Mustelidae; genus Meles; species Meles meles. The sequence continues at coordinate 25,558,784 of NC_060083.1, forward strand.
TCACAAAAATCTTTAGAAAAAGCCAGGGCTGCTCCTGATTAGTGCCAAAGCACTTTCTTTTCGAGCTCCTCCAATGGAGAGGTAAACAAATCAATTAAGAACTGCAAAAACTAACAAGAAAGATTGAGCTGACAATCAGGATTCTGGAGAAGCTAAAAATTCCAGGCAGCAGCTTCGGGGGAAAAGGGAAATGTGCCACAGATGGAGCTGTTGAGGCTGATCCACCAGACCTCTCAGTGCTGGGTCCTGGTGTCTCAGCCAGCTTCAAACAGCCGAGTGGAGGGCGGGCAGACCCTGGTGCAAGTTTGCTGAGTTCCAGGCCATCATTCTTGAGGGTGTAATAACCATGGGCTGTAGCACACATGTTGAGGGATGAGGGAAAAAAATAAACAGAGAGACAAAAGAATGAGGATGCACTGCCAATTTCAATTGTGCAGCTTTTATTTTTAAATGCTTATCAAGCTGAGAGAGAGCAGAGTTCTTGGAAAACAAGGTTTCCTTTTTTCCAATGCCAGCGTAAAACACCCTCAAGGACGGGCACTGCACAGACTGTAACAACAAGGAACGTGGCTCTGCATCTCCCAGCAGCCAGGCCGCCATGGGTCCCACGCCGCTCTGATTTCGGCTCAGCTGAGAACTCAAAATAAAAGGCCCACTGCCTCTGGTAAAAAATGCTCTTTTTAAATTTTTTATTAATCTCTAAACTGGCTGTGTTAGAGTTACAGCCCATTACCTACCAACTCTCTTCACTAATAAAATAAATTTGTAAAAGGTCTAATTACTACTTTTACTGAACTACACTGCCTGGGGATCAAGTACAGGAAGCCAAGGGCTCAACTAGTTGTCAGCTAGGGGATGATGGGGAGGGGATGAGGGGAGGATCTGGAGTCACCAGCAGAGGAGAACATGAGGTCCACGGACAAGCCGCAGAGCCCATGTCCAAAAAGAAACAAAAGGGCACTAACCCTGTTCCGAACAGCACCGGGAGGATACATGCCATCATGGGATTTGGGGAGGCCTGTCACGAGTTACACAGGCCTATGCTGCCCACGCCCCAGCTCAGTACAAAAAGAGAACTGCAGTCCAACACAGATGGACCCTGGCTGGACTCTCAGCGGAAAGCCTGGAGAGCCTGACCAGTAAGGAAACAAACAACCATCCTTCCCACCTATCCCACTCTACCCTTCCATCCCAGTCCAGACTCCAAGGAGGAAAAACAAACAAACAACAACAACAACAACAAATGCAGGTAACTAATTGCACAAGAGCTGTACCATGAAGGCAAGGCAAACGACAACAACTTCTGGGCTGTGCCCTGCACCTCATCCCGGAACCCTGATTACAAAGCTGGAGACGTTACTCACAGGCGGAGCCAGGCAGCCCCTCATCCAGGCTGGTGCTGAGAAGTCTGACTGGAAGCCAGCAGTCAACTCTGACATCCTCATTTATAATAAGAGGTGTGTATTAAGCAGACTAGTCCAACTTCAGACAAAAAGTAAGGACAAAATGTGACCTTCATTCTTAATTGTCCACGAAGAACCCTCCTAGGCAAATCCCATGCATCTCTTGGACTTTGACAAATCGTATTTCTCCTCCAGAGAACACTAAAAAAAAAAAAAAAAGAATCAACCACTGCCAAAGAATCTCTTTTTAAAAGAATCCTGATAAGAAAACCTGCTCTGGCAGGTGAGTTAAACCTGTAGCAGACAACCCTTTGGGGGATGACCAGAATGGAACATGGTCTTTCACTGAGGCGGAGGGGTCTGCAGTCACTCTCTGTGTGCCACATGTCTCACCCTAAAGAACTGAGGAATGCTCTCAACAGGAAAAACACAGCAGCAAATGCTGTGATACCAAAGCCACAACTCCATAGGCCCCTGGAGCCTCTCAAACTAAGCTGCCAGCTAGGGAGCTAACACTAGCTCTGGATAAAACGCAGCTCTGGTAGAGTAATTAATTTTTTTCTTAACTGGGATTACATTAATTTTCAAGGACTAATGGAGTCCAGCTGTAATGGGAAGAGCGGCTGCCGATGCACAAAGGCACTTGTACGTACAACATTATAAACACACACACACACACACACACACAGACCTATAAAAAGGATCCACTATAACAGGATATTTTTAGTTTCTACAATGCTGCACTAAAAATACAGCCCCGGCTGATACATCATGGCAGAACTATTCCCTCTCTGTCCCTTCAGGAACAGTTTAAAACATTTATTTTTGTTTCCTTTTGTGATGGTCAGAGTAGAGAGAAAATAGCAGCTCATTGATAAGAGGAAACGAGAGAGACATGAAAAATTGAAAACTACCTAAAAACTCATGGAGAGGTTTATTTTATTAGTTCTTAATAAATATCTTGCAGATTTCCTCAGGAAATACACCAGATCACATGTAAAATAGTTTGATACTGATGTCAACTGCATCAACATATGAAGTCTATTAGGGTGAAGCCGCAGCAGGGTGATCAGCGTGCTGAAAAACTCCACAGTACTTGGGGGGGGGGGAATCTCACGGCCTTCCAAATTCTTCGAGAGGTAAAAAAGTCAGCCAAGACGCAGAGAGAGAGAAAGAGAGAAAAAAAAAGATCCCACATCCTGCTTTCAGCTGCCAGCAATGTGAAGTGCCCAGAGATTAATTCTACGTCTGGCCTGGAAATGTGACTTTAAAGCATGAGGGAGGGGAGTTGGGGGGGGGCGTAGAGAGGAGGAAAGAGGAAAGAGAAGGGCAGACTAACTGAGGCTGGCGGCAGGCCACCAATCCCCTCCCAAGCCATGTTTCAATGTAGACAGAAGTAAACCCCAATAGACAGCAGCGCCTCAGCCTGCCAGGCCCTTCCACCAGCTGCAGCGCATCTCGCTCTCTCCACTCAGCCCCAAGTGCAGATGTTCCCTACAGCATCACTTCCGTTAGACTTTCTTTTAAAGAAATAGCACACATATGTGGAGGCATTTCTACCACTTCCTAACAGGACTCTCTTTGCCTTTAAGGGCCTCAAAGTAAGGGCAGAACTCTGACAGCAGGTACCACAGTGGCTGAATGAGCTGTTCCAGTCTCCCTTTTGAAGGAACATCAGCGGCTAAAGAGCATTAATCAATTAAGAGGAATTTCTTTATAAATTTGGCTTCCTAATGTCTTCAGAGGGAGAACCCCCATAGTTTGGGGCTAGAAAAAAGGGGGAAAATCTTGGTTTCTCAAAGCAGTCTCCTGTAGCACTACCATCTCAGAGAGTTCTCTGATGGCTTTATCATCATGGAGCTTGCATAAGGCAGTTTACAAGAATGTAAATATAATTTCTCATATGCCTGAACTCATTCTATGTAAACTCACATAAGTATAACTTAAATATAATTTCTTATGTGTCTAAACTCATTTTTACAATCCCAGACCCTTAGTTAGTTAACCAATCAACCATTATTGATTAAGTACCTAATTTTGAAATCTACCTTGAACACTGTTAGAGATTTGATAAAACAATATACAATCTTTAATCCTCATGGAGTACATACTCTAGTTGAGAGATCTATGCACTTTTTTTAAAAGATTTTATTATTTTGGGCGCCTGGGTGGCTCAGTGGGTTAAGCCGTTGCCTTCGGCTCAGGTCATGATCTCAGGGTCCTGGGATCGAGTCCCGCATCGGGCTCTCCGCTTGGCGGGGAGCCTGCTTCCCTCTCTCTCTCTCTCTCTGCCCGCCTCTCTGTCTACTTGTGATCTCTCTCTGTCAAATGAATAAATAAAATCTTAAAAAAAAAAAAAAGATTTTATTATTTTATTTATTTGACAGAGAGAGAGATCACAAGTAGGCAGAGAGGCAGGCAGAGAGAGAGGGGAGGAAGCAGGCTCCCTGCGGAGCAGAGAGCGTGATGCAGGCGCCCCAAGAGAGATCTATGCATTTTATGAAGACAAAATAATTGTATTTTCTAGAATAGCTGAATATTTCCTACTTGACCTATCAAGTTGTTGGTTCCTCTGCAGTGAAAGAAGAGAGTTCAAAGAACTAGCAATGTCAAAAGAAAGGACAGTTGGGGGCGCCTGGGTGGCTCAGTGGGTTAAGCCGCTGCCTTCGGCTCAGGTCATGATCTCAGGGTCCTGGGATTGAGTCCCACATCAGGCTCTCTGCTCTCTGCTCGGCAGGGAGCCTGCTTCCCTCTCTCTTTCTCTCTGCCTGCCTCTCTGCCTACTTGTGATCTCTCTCTCTCGCTGTCAAATAAATAAATAAATAAAATCATTAAAAAAAAAAAAAAGAAAGAAAGAAAGGACAGTTGGTAAACCCTCAAAACCAAATTGCTTTTTTTGAAATTCAAACTTCAAAAGAGAAAACCACTTTCCCTTAAGGGAACATGAGAAATACTGACAAATCTATGGCAAACATACTATAGCAAAAAGGTTTAATTTTTTTTTTTTCAAATTTTTACTTAAATTCTAATTAGTTAGCAGAGAATGCAATATTGGTTTCAGGAGTAGAATTCAGTCGTTCATCATTTACATCCAAAACCCAATGCTCATCATAACCAGTGACCACCTTAATACCCATCACCCATCCAGCCCATCCCCCTCCATCTAGCCCCTCCCATATCCCTCCATCAACCCTGTTTGTTCTCCATCATTACGAGTCTCATACGGTTTGTTCCCGTCTCTCTTTTATTCCCCCTCCTGTCTGTTCATTAGTTTTGTTTCTTAAATTGCACATATGAGTGAAATCATATGGTGTATCTTTCTCTGATTAACTTATTTTGCTTAGCATAATATACTTGAGCTCCAACCACATTGCTGCAAAGGGCAAGATTTCATTCTTTTTGATGGCCGAGTAATATCCCCCCACCCCCCGTGTATGTGTGTATATAGACCACATAAGAAGGCCTAACTCATTTACTACTTCTTAAATGTCTTCTATGCACAAGGGACTAGAAGTAGAAACAGACTGAGAAGTGGTTAAGTAATCTGTATGTTACAGCAAATAACACAATCAGAATTAGAACCTAGTTTTATCTAACTTCAAATATTTTTTGTCATTACAATTTCTAAAAATATATTTCTTACAAAGATATTGTAATTACAGAAAACTTGGAAAAACAAAAAAGAAAAAACAAAAGAAAAATTTAAATTCCACCACCTTACAGAATCACAATTAAGTTTTGAAGTACATCCATCAGTCTTTTTAAATAAATGTATGTATAATGTTACACAAATGTGATTAATTACGAAGTTCATAACCGCAATACCACATGACTTTCAGAGAAAAGAGAGATCACATTTTTAGCAGATGACCACACCCCCAAGATCAATCCCCCAGGAAATAGAAATGTCACAACCTGACTCCATACAGCGCAACATACATCTGTTTTACGCCTATACCTCTCTCTGAGTTCCTTAAAATTGAAGAAATTTCAAAAATATCTCATAATCCTCTACTCTTCTGTATATCCCTAAGCCTAGGACAGTCAGGTACACTGACTCGCTCAGCAGAAATGCTACTCTCAATACACCTTCCATAGAACCATGCACTGGTGGATCAAAGGCCCCTACTGGCACGGCCTTACTCCCTTGGTAATCAGCTCAAAAGATGGTTTACTCCAGGTATTTTATACTCCAAAAGAAAGATGTCCTTCGAAGATGTTACTTCCTCAGTAATAATAGTCTATAAGTGCAGAGATGATTCATTAGTTAGTGAAAAGTAGGAGAGCCACAAAAAGCAACCGTAGTCTTTCCTCCCTGAAATGGCAGGACAAAATGACTATTCACTGACTTACCCATGCCAACTTTCCAAGCTTAAACTATTCCCAGCTGGCAAGTTTCTACCCAAGATGAGGTGAGGTGAAGTACAAGGTCTGACCCTGACAATGGAGTTCATGACAACTCCAACCCTACCTCTCTCAAAGTAATATATACACCAGGCTGATCTGCTAGTTAGGAACTTTTATATCTGATGCAAAAGATCTACTCTCACAGGGGTGCCTGAGTGGCTCAATAAGTTAAGCCTCTGATTCTTGATTTCAGGGTCACGGGTTCGAACCCCCACTCTCACAGTGTTGCTGTCACATTATTAAGCATACAGGGTTCCTCACATTTCTTTCCAACTGAATGAAATTACCTAACAAATACTGCTAGAATTCCCTCCAGCTGATGGAAATGAAAATATATTTGCAGAGCTAGTTAAAAACTTCTCCAGTGGAGTTCCTCAAAAAGTTGAAAATAGAACTACCCTACAGACCCAGCAATCAGACTACTGGGTATTTAACCTGAAGACATGTAGTGATCCGAAGGGACACATGCACCCTAATGTTTATAGCAGCAATGTCCACAATAGCCAAACTATGGAAAGAACCTAGATGTCCATCAACAGATGAATGGATAAAGAAGATGTGGTATATATATATACAATGGAATACCATGCAGCCATCAAAAGAAATGAAATCTTACCATTTAACAACGTGGATGGAACCAGAGGGTATTATGCTGAGCGAAATAAGTCAATTAGAGGAAGACAACTCTGATATGAGGAATTTGAGAGGCAGGGCGGGGGTTGTGGGGAGTAGGGAAGGAAAAAAATGAAACAAGATGGGATCAGGAGGGAGACAAACCATAAGAGACTCTTATTCTCAGGAAACAAATGGAGGGTTGCTGTGGGATGGAGGGATAGGGATAGGGCGGTTGGGTGATGGACACTGGGGAGGGAATGTGCTATGGTGAGTGCTGTGAAATAAATGTGTAAGCCTGATGATTCACATACCTGTACCCCTGGGGCAAATAATACATTATATGTTAATAAAAATAATTAAAAAAAAGAAAAACCTTCCCCAGTGGAAAGACCTTATAAAGCTTAAGAGCTTTATAAGTGGAATAAATTATAAATGATAAAGAATGACATTTCTAACTAAATGAAAATTTAAGGGGCGCCTGGGTGGCTCGGTGGGTTAAGGCCTCTGCCTTCGGCTCAGGTCGTGATCTCAGCATCCTGGGATAGAGCCCCACGTCGGCTGGCTCTCTGCTCAGCAGGGAGCCTGCTTCCCTTCCTCTCTCTGCCTGCTTGTGATCTGTCTCTCAAATAAATAAATAAAATCTTTTTAAAAAATAAATGAAAATTTAAAACTTTTGTACAGTAAAAAAACAATAAACACATTTTAAAACAAACACAAATAAGAAAATTGCCAGTGAACATAGAAGGGACTTGCTATATTTACCATCTGTAAAGCTTATATAAATTGATACAAAGATACTAGGTTGGAATGGGAAAATGAGCAGAGAATAAGGCTACACAGAACTATAAACAGTTTTTAAGAAAAGGGAAGAAAATGTCCATTCTCACCAATAACCAAAGAAATGCATTTATTTATTTATTTGAGAGAGAGAGAGAGAGAGAGAGAGAGAGAGAACGCGCGCGCGACCAGGGAGGAGTAGGACAAAGGAAGAGGGAGAGAGAGAATCCTTTTTTTTTTTAATTGTGTTGTTAGTCACCATAAAATACATCATTAGTGTTTGATGCAGTGTTCCAAGATTCATTATTTATGTACTACGCCCAGTGCTCATGTAATACGTGTCCTCCTTAATACCCACCACCAGGCTCACCCATCCCCCACCCCCAAAAAAAACCTTGAGTTTGTTTCTCAGAGTCCACAGATTCTCACAATTGAGAAGAGAGAGAATCTTAAGCAGGTTCCACGCCTAGCTCAGAACCCGATTCAGGGCTCAATCTCACAACCCCGAGATCATGACTTGAGCTGAAATCAAGAGTTAGAAGCTACACAAAATGAGCTACCCAGGCACCCCGAAAGATGTGCAATTTAAAACAAGGTAAGTTGGGGGCGCCTGGGTGGCTCAGTGGGTTAAGCCGCTGCCTTCAGCTCAGGTCATGATCTCGGGGTCCTGGGATCGAGTCCCACATCGGGCTCTCTGCTCAGCGGAGAGCCTGCTTCCCTTCCTCTCTCTCTGCCTGCCTCTCTTGTGATTTCTCTCTGTCAAATAAATAAATCTTTAAAAAAATAAAATAAAATAAAACAAGGTAAGTTGGAAACAGTTTAGCAGTTTCTTACAAAACTAAACATTGCCTTACCAAACGATCTAGTAATCTCATTCCTTGGGATTTACCCAAATGAGTAAAAATGTATGTCCACATAAAAACCTCCATACAGATGTTTATAGCAGCTTTATTCACAATTGCCAAAACTCAGAAGTAACCAAGATGTCCTTCAACAGGTTAAATGATAAATAAACTGTGGTATATTCAGACAACAGCACATCATTCACCACTAAAAAGAAATGAGCTATCAAGCCATGAAAAGATGGCAGAGGAACCTTAAATGTTTATCAGTAAATGAAAGAAGCCAATCTGAAAAGGCTACATACTTTATGATTCCAACTATATGACATTCTGGAAAAGGCAAAACTATGGAGACAGTACAAAAATCAGTCATTACCAGAAGTTAGGGAGAGGGAAAGATGAACAGATAGATCACAGAGGAGTTTAAGGGCAGTTAAATTCTTCTATACTATACTATAATGGTGGATACATCTAATTATACATTTGTCCATACCCACAGAATGTACAAGACCAATAGTAACGGTTAACGTAAACTATGGACTGTAGGTTACAATGACATTCCCATAGAGGTTCATCAACTATAACAAATGTACCACTCTGGTTCCCAATGTTGACATGCGGGAGATCGTGCATGTTTGGGGGCAGGCGATATATGGGAACTCTGCTCTTTCTAATCAATTTTGCTGTGAACCTAAAACTTCTCTAAAAAAGAAAGTCGATTAAAAAAAAAAAAGATGGGTTTTCTTCTATCATTTATTCAACAAATATACTAATGTCTACATTGTGCCAAGGACTATAAAACATTAAAACCATTTGAATGCCAGCAAGAGGTGGTAGCTGGGCATTCTCAAACACTGCCGTTAAGAGTGTAGGCTGGCACAACTTCTTAAGAAAGTAATCCAGCATCATGTATCAAAAATTAGAAGACTTCAAACCCTTTAACCCAACAACCGAGCTTCTAAATAATATGAAACGCTGACAAAGGTTTTATGTACAAAGATGTTAATTACAGCATAATTCACAATACTAGAAAAATGGGAAAAAATGTCTGAAAATAGGGTAAAGATTAAGTGAATGTTAACATATTCATATGAGAACGTTATTTAGCTATTAAACACAATTATAAAGAATTTTATAACTGAATATCTCTAAGTGAAAACAGTAGAGTCAAACATTTTATATTCAGTGTTTTTTCAACTGTGTTAAAAAAGAACTTGAGGGGCACCTGGGTGGCTCAGTGGGTTAAGCCTCTGCCTTCGGCTCAGGTCATGATCCCAAGGTCCTGGGATCGAGCCCCGCATCGGGCTCTCTGCTCAGCAGGGAGCCTGCTTCCTCCTCTCTCTGCCTGCCTCTCTGCCTACTTGTGATCTCTGTCAAATAAATAAATAAATAATCTTAAAAAAAAAAAAAAGAACTTGAATTCACACATACACATAGGAATGAATGTCATTGCTGGGAAGTTGGTTTACAGGTGGTTTCCAGCTTTTTTTCCTATTTGTTTTGGTACTCTCAAGAAAACCCAAAGTGTTAGATCTTTTAAAAATATTATTTAGTTTAAGTAAATAGGACAGAATTACTCCAGTAAAGTGAGAGTAAAAATACGGTAAATGAGTAAGGAAGGAGAAATAAAACTATTATGTTCAGGAAGAAAGAACAGAGAATAAATGATGGAAGATTTAGGGGATGAAAAGGAAGGGACTTACGCAGTTCTCAAAGAAATTTTTTTTTGCAGAGTCCCAAAGACATTGACTCCAGGATTAGCAGTATATACCAAAACACATTTAATGTATTGTAATATCAGGATATAAAATTTGTATTTGGAAATTATATTTTCTGAAATGTCACCATACCAAAAAAAGGGAAAGATCGTGAAATTATGAGCGATGACCCCAGATAACAGATGCCCCTGGCCTTATCATTCAATCTGCATTGCCCCAGCCTGACTTGTTGAACAGTTATTGAGAACTTACAGCACACTAGACACTATTCTAGAGGCTCATAAAACATCAGTGAATAAAACAGGTCAAGGATCCCTAACTGCAGGAAGTTTACATTCTAACAGAGGAGCAGTAGGAGAAAATGAGTAATCAACATATGCACAAAAAATAAGTTGCTGGGGCACCTGGGTGGCTCAATTGGTTAAGCGATTGCCTTTGGCTCAGGTCAGGATCTCAGCGTCCTGGGATGGAGTCCTGCATCAGGCTCCCTGCTCATCAGGCTCCCTGCTTGGCGGGGGGCCTGCTTCTCCCTCTCCCTCTGCCCTTCCCACTGCTTGTGCTCTCCTGCTCTGTCAATCTGCCAAACAAATAAAAATCTTTAAAAAAAATAAATTACTTAGTATTTAGAATACAAGTTGTCAAAAAAAAGAAAACTGAGCACGATAGAGGCAATCAAGGAATTCAGGATGGGAGTGCAGCAGTGTTAATAGGATGATCAGGGCAGGCGTCATGGCAGTATTATTTCAGTAGACTTATAAGAGATGAGGTATTTGCCATGCAAAGAGCTTGAAGCAGAGCATTCCAAGCAGAGAAAACCGCTAATGCAAAGGTTCAACGGTGGGAGAATCCCTGCTCATCAGAGAACCTGCAAGAAGGCCAGTATGGCTGAAGCACACTAAGCAAGCCAGGGGGAGAACAGTAGCAGCAAATGAGGTCAGAGAGAGGTGACGTGGGAGGGTGGGGAGGAGGGGGAGTTCTCTTGTAAAGACTATGGCTTTTACTCTGACTGAAATGGGAAGCCAGTGGAGGATTCTAAACAGAGTGACATGATCTGATGTTTTTAAAAGAATCGCTGCTGTATAGAGAGCTGTGTGTGTGTGTGTGTGTGTGTGTGTGTGTGTGTGTGTGTGTGTGTGTGTGTGTGTTCAGAGGGAGAGATGGGAGGATCAAGAGAGACCACTTAGGAGTTTCAAGTCTTTCTGGGTTGTCTTTGTCTTAGAGTTTAAAAAGAAGTATATGGGGTATGAAGGCCATGTTTGCAAGGATGATTTTCTCTTCCAATGTGGAATCTTGAAGAATGTGTCAACAGCCTGCAATTGTGTCCTTAGCAGGCATCTCAAAATAATGATTACCAAACATTTCTCTCTGCTCATTGCCCTGACATGAGTTCTGGGCATCACCCTATCTCAGGGGAGAGGTGAAAAGAGGTTATGTAGAACAAGCAGTGATAACAGGATGATGTCACAGGTGTGCCTCAATGAAGCCCCCAGTGAGTTCAGCTCATAACCACTCTACAGTGATTTACTCTACCCTGCCAACGCCAGCTGGAAAAGGGATGAAGCAAGCCGACACAGCCATAAGCCTGGGGCAGGCATTGTAAGATCCTTCTCCCTCCAGTCCCCTGCCAGCCCCTCCCCTCTTCAACTGCTGATCCTTGCTTCAGAAGCCAAAGTGTGAACAGCACGTGTCTGGATTTCAGAACCTGCCCAGCAGTTGGAAATTCCCTACAGCGTGTCAACTGCTGCATCTGCTGTTGGCACTCGGGGCAAGGAATCACACGGGCATTTTCTGAAATAAGCTTCAAGATGGGAGTCCTATATCTGAAAAGAGGCCTAAAGAAGCCAGAAAACAGCAATTACAGTAAAATAAATTTCTAAATATGTGACAATCTGCCTTCTAAAAAGGAAACGGACACACACAAGCAAACCAAACAGCTCTAAGAACAGCAGAAGTCAAGAACAAAAGCACAGAGTACCCTGACTAATGGAAAGGATTTTATGGGCCAACAGGGTTCACCAGATAAGTAATGTTATGTGTGGCTGAAACTAGAGAGCACTCTCTTTTCCAGATCTCTAGCTCAGACCCTCTTGGTAATAACTGGTTTCTGCCATTTCAGCTGGAGGTCTCCCTCTCCCTTCCCTTTACCTTTCTTCCCCACCCAGTGAGCCTTCTAAGTAGTCTATACCTTGAACACTTGTTGGAAAAATTTTAAAATGTGAGCCCACTAACACCACGTGCCGTAGAACTCGACTGCAGGAGATGGAAAAAGAGCCACTCTTTGAAAAGCAGCCTACACATGCTCTCACCATCCTGGATACAGGTGCCCCAGTCACATTACTCACGCAGAGCTACACAAACGCTCATGCCTGGTGGTAAAAAGAAAAAAGGAGTCACAGCATTTCCTCTAATAACATGTCAGGCAGACTAGGACCTTGATCTCCTCTCCCAAGGAAACAACTAATTATCCTGGAAAAAGTATTTTAAAAATCTTTTCAGAAAGCATATATGAGGTAGGAAATTAAAAAGGAATCTTCTGGTCAGAGATTGAGTAAAGATGGGAAACTAGACATTTAAAGTGGGATACAGCCAGACTTTACCCTAAGAACGTGCCACCTGATGAACTGGTGCTTTGGTTTCCAAGACTTCATGGGTACAGCTAACCTAAGAGGGTGCCCAAGATCTCTGTCATTAAGCTGGCATCCCACAGAGCTACATCCAAGGTATGAGGGTGAATCAGAAATAAAGACAGCAATAAAGCCCCTTGAAAAGACAGCTGGAAAAGTGACTATGTCAAATCCTGGGGCTGACTCGAAGAGAAAAAATACTGCACTGAAAATATGGACCATGCACAAGCCCTCACAGGAGTGAGCAGCCTGAATTCACATTACCTGAGTGGTCTGTAAAACCTCAAGCAGATATCTGAATTTAGAATGATTATTTTAGATTGCACATCACCAGGCTGTGGACAGAACAACACCCAAGTCCTTTTCCCATATTCATCCCAGATTTCCAAGAATTCCCACTAATGAGATTTCACAGAAAATAAGATTACAGAAAAAAAATTTAATTGCACAGGAAACAAGGCACAGCAGAAATAAGAGATTAGCAGAAACTCACCTAAAAGGACCCCTTCTATAGAGAGTCTCTAAAATAATCATGTTTAATATATTTTAAAGAAATAAAAGACAGGCACCTGGGTAGCTCAGTGGGTTAAAGCCTCTGCCTTCGGCTAAGGTCATGATCCCAGGGTCCTGGGATTGAGCCCCGCATCAGGCTCTCTGCTCAGCAGGAAGCCTGCTTCCCTTCCTCTCTCTCTGCCTGCCTCTCTGCCTACTTGTGATCTCTGTCTGTCACATAAATAAATAAATAAAATCTTTTAAAAAATACTAATAATAAAAAAATAAATAAAATCTTAAAAAAAAAGAAAAGACAACCTCACAAATGTGTTCAGGGCACAAGAAGCTATATTAAAAAAAAAAGCAAATTTGAAAAAATATATCTGGTAATAAAAATATGTAATTGAGGGGCACCTGGGTGGATCAGTGGGTTAAAGCCTCTGCCTTCGGCTCAGGTCATGATCCCAGGATCCTGGGATTGAGCCCCACACCGGGCTCTCTGCTCAGTGGGGAGCCTGCTTTCCTTCCTCTCTCTCTCTGCCTGCCTCTCTGCCTACTTGTGATCTCTGGCAAATAAATAAAATCTTTTTAAAAAAGTATGTAATTGAAGTAAAAAAACTCATTGGGGGCATATTTATCACATTAGATAAAGCTAGGGAAAGACTCAGTGAACTGAAAGAGTCATCTGCAATACAGCACACACAAACAAAGTCCTAAAAATGAAAGACAGATTTAAGAAACATTAAAGACAGAGTAAGGTTTAAACTTTGACTAAGCAGAGTCACAGAAGAAGAGAAAGCATGGCAGATATAATATTTTAAAAAGAAGCTAACAGTTTTCCCAAACTGCTGAAACCAACTCACAGATAGATGAAGCCCAACAAATCCCTAGCAAGAAAAATAAATAATAAACCCAAGCTTAAACCAATCATTAAAAGTGTACAACATTAGGAAAACATCCAAAGAGAAGAGATTACTTTTAAAAGAGAAACAATTTGACTGATGCTTGGCTTTTAATCAGCAATGGTGAAAGCTCAGAGACAATGAATTATCTGAAATGGGGGCTTAAGGAAAAATAACTGTTAACCTAGAGTTCTATTATCAGTGAACATAGGTCTTTCAGGGATAAGGAAAATAAAGACTTTTCAGACAAATACAAACTGAAAAAAAATATGTCATCAAAAGAACTTCACTAGGGACGTCTGGGTGGCTCTGTCAGTTGGGATGTCTGACTCAGGTAATGATCTTGGGGTCATGGAATTGAGCCCTGCTTTGCACCCAGCGTGGACTCTGCTTGTCTCTCTCCCTCTGCCCCTCCCTGCCCTCCACCTAATGGGCAAATGTGGGGGCTCGCTCTCTTTCAAATAAATAAACTTCACTAAATACATTCTAAAGAATATACTTCAGGCGAAAGGAAAATGATCCCAAGGTGGAGGGTCTGAAATGCAAAAAAGGAATGAAAAGATAGTAGTAGATATATGGGTGGGTCTAAACAAACATTTACCAACAAAATAAACAACAACAATTTGTCCTGGAGGGTTTGAAAGGAAAAAAAGAATGAAAATACATGACAATGGTAGCATATAAACTAGACATAGTGAGAAGAGAATGGTGGGCACTTAAGTATTCCATAGTCCCTGTATTACCTGGGAGGAGAGTGAAAATACTGAATTAACTAGACTTTTGGCAAGGTAAGTACACATGCTTTTAGTTCCTGGGGTAACCACTAATAAAAGAAAGGAGACTAATAGGAAATAAATCTGAAAGAAAGTAAGAAAGAAGAAAAAAGGAAACAGAACAGATAATGGGAAAGCACTGGGAGAAAATATCTACAAAACATACAGCCTGGGTGGCTCAGTTGGTTAAGCACCTGCCTCAGCTCAGGTCACGATTCCGGAGTTTGGGGATGGAGTTCTGCGTCAAGATCCCTACTCAGCAGGGGCGCCTGGGTGGCTCAGTGGGTTAAGCCGCTGCCTTCGGCTCAGATCATGATCTCAGGGTCCTGGGATCGAGTCCCACATCGGGCCGAGCCTGCTTCCCTCTCACTCTCTCTGCCTGCCTCTCTGCCTACTTGTGATCTCTCTCTGTCAAATAAATAAATAAAATCTTAAAAAAAAAAAAAAAATCCCTACTCAGCAGAGTGTGTTTCTCCCTCTGCTCCTCACCTCTCTCTCTCAAATAAATACAGCCTTTAAAAAAAAAAAAACAAAAACCAACACATATATCTGACAAGGGGCTTATATCCAGATTGTAGAAGCCTGCTTCTCCCACTCCCGCTCCCCCTGCTTGTGTTCCCTCTCTCGCTATGTCTCTGTCAAATAAATAAATAAAAACCTTTTAAAATTTTTCATAATAAAGGCAAACAACTTGATTTTTCAAATGGGCAAAAGATTTACACACACACAGCAAAGAAGATATACAAATGGCAAATAAGCATATGAGAAGTCACTCCTCATCCTCAGTCACTGAGGGGAAACACAGAATGAAATTAAAACCAAAAGGAAATGGTACCGCATACACACCAAAATTGCTAAAGTAAAAAAGACCGGCAGTACCAGATGTTGGCAAGGATGCGAAGGAACTAGAACTCTTGCGCCCTGCTGTGAGGAATGTAAAATGATTCAACTACTTCAGAAAACAGCTGAGCAGTTTCTTATGAAGTTAGATATATACTTACTGTATGACCCAGGACATCTACTTCTGGGTATTTGCCCAAGAGATTAAAATATATGTTCGCAAAAGACTTTCATGCAGAGGTTCATGGCAATTTTATTCATAAGAACCCAAAAGTAGACACAACCGAAATATTCGTCAACAGGTAAACTAGACAAACAAAACTTAGTATATCCTTACAGTAGGATACTATTCAGTAATACAAAGGAATGAAATACTGATCCACATAAACACATGAGTAAATCTCAGACACATTAAGCTGAGCAAAAGAAACCAGAAACAAGAGTACACACTGTATGATTCATTTATACGAAACTCTAGAAAAGACATATCCAATGTATGGTGATAGAAGTCAGATCAGTGGTTTACCCGAGACCAGGGGTAGGAATGGAGATCAACTGGAATGGGCACAAAGAAAACTTTGTGGATGATGGAATATTCTGTACCTTGATTGTGATGATTAGTTATCCGGGTATATAAACTGGTATATAAATTGGTCAAACTCACTGAAATGCACTCTTAAAATGGGTTCATTTTATTGTGCATAAATTTACCTTGATAAAACTGATTTTTAAAAAATACTATAGTATGTATAAATCCAAACACTCCAATAATTACAATAATTACAACACTACAATAATTGCCTGGGTGGCTCAGTGGGTTAAGCCACTGCCTTCGGCTCAGGTCATGATCTCAGGGTCCTGGGATCAAGTCCTGCATCGGGCTCTCTGCTTGGCAGGGAGCCTGCTTCTCTCTCTCTCTCTCTGCCTGCCTCTCTGCCTACTTGTGATCTCTCTATGTCAAATAAATTAAAAAATCTTAAAAAAAAATTACAACTGTCAATGGATTCAATATTCATAACAGCCCCAAAGAGAAAACAACTCCACTGTCTCAAATATCCTTAAAATAAGAATAGGTAAACTGTGATATATGAATAAAATGTAGTACTGTAGCAATGAAAATGAATAAACTACAACCAAGCACATCAATATGGACAGAACTCACAAACATTACATGGAACAAAGTAAGCCAGAGAGAAAAGAATGTAAATAATATGATTAAGCATGATTCCATTTATAGGCAAGCAAAACCAAACTATGTTTTGTTTAAGAGTACATGCTTATAGCAACGCTATAAAGAACAGTAAGGGAATGAACTGCACAGGTCAGGATGACAAGTACCTGTAAGGGTGAGGGAGAACTACCAGGGGCACAAAACACAACAGGGAGCTTCTGAAGTGCTAACAACATTCTATTTCTTAACCCAGAGAGGGGTTCCATGTATATTTACTTTTTCATCTTTTCAAATGTTTTGTACTCTCATCCTCATTTCTGCATGAATGATGTATCTACCTTCCCCCAGGCCAAAAATAAGAACCACAGTATCCTCTAAGAATGGCATGAGAAAAGCCTCTTTCTTAAAAGCAAAAGCAACAAAGATAATAGAAAAGATCATGAAAATAAGAAAAAAATGTTCCTAAAAAGTCCTTTGAGAAAGAAAGGGAGAGAGAGAGAAAAGGAGACTACATTTCCCAAAGTAAGACAAAGACGAATATTTCTTTTCCCAACTGGTCATGAACAATGTTTTCTGCTGTGAGAGGGAGAGTCCCCTTTAACCATGAGGATGGTCGGGGCGCCTGGGTGGCTCAGTAGGTTAAAGCCTCTGCCTTCGGCTCAGGTCATGATCCCAGGGTCCTGGGATCGAGCCCCGCATCGGGCTCTCTGCTCCGCAGGGAGCCTGCTTCCTCCTCTCTCTCTGCCTGCCTCTCTGCCTAGTTGTGATTTCTCTCTGTCAAATAAATAAAATGTTTAAAAAAAAAAAAAAAACAAACCATGAGGATGGTAAGCGTGGAACACCAACAACTTTGATTCCCTCAAACCACAGCCTTCTGCCAGCTTACTACCTTGGCCCCACCAGAGGTGCAAGCGGCCTGGGAGAATTCTGACTCCCCCTTAACTCCCTCATCTCTATCACTGTTCCTCTTCAGTCCCAAATCAGACTCAAGGATCACTTTTTACATCAAAAACCAGCAGCCACTCAGTTTTGGGGGGAAGGGAGAGCAAGATGCTTGCATAATTAACTGTCTCAATTAAGTCCAGAGAAGTTTTTGTGTCTTCTGATACAGAAGGCTGGACACTTAAGATGTGGGTGTAATCTGCTAGCTGTGCAACCTTGCTTAATTATTAAACCTTTCTGGTATGTTCCTGGTCATCTATAAAACAGGACACAAAATATCTGTCCCACCCGTCTCTGACAGCTGACAGGAGAAGTCAAATGAAAACACATGCAGCAACTATAAAAATGTCATCAGGCATCATCCCAGTGTTGTTTTGCTGTAGTTATTATCGGCCACTATCTCTGAAAGCTATAGTTCTTCCTCAGACCACCGTTTGGTTGGGTAGGATACAAAGTACAACTTATGCCCTCTCAGCCCATCCCCAGAACACACCCGCTTCCCCTGTGTATTCAACACACAGTACATATCTGGCCTGAGCCCCTGGTAAGCTACACATGGTGAATTTTTTCTCCTCAGGAAAAGCTTCCTGAGAACTCTGGAAAGGCAGCTGAGAGCCCTGCTGCCAACATTCCTGCCAATAATGCCTTCCTTTCAGAGTAAGTCCTTCCTGGAGCAAAAGAAAACCAAACTGGGAAGCTATAAAATGGCAAGAGAGAGGAGATACCCGGCCCATAGAACTCCTGGGCAATGATGAGACACTGCTCTTCATTCAGCACTCCAAACCAAGGCACCAAGGACACCAAACCACACAGCCACCTTGGGGCAAACACAGAAACCATTCCTTCAACTGACACGGTAAGAGGCTTCATTTTATTGATATGACTGAATTTTCTCATTTCGTTAGCTTCTCAGTTTACCATTTCTCCTGCCCCAACCTAAAGTAACAGATACATTCTAAAAGCAAGGACCCTGGAAATCAGAGTCAGGAAAGATAGGGAGGTCCCCCTGACACACTCGCTTCTTTAGCTTTTTCTTCTTTTCCAGGGACTTCTGAGGGAAGAAGTCTGTGCTAAGCAACCTGCTGATAGTTATATCTCCCCCAGAGGGATAGAGGGCATAGCTGAAGGATGCGTCCTCCTCTGGCCTGCCTTCTAAAGCCTAGACTCTTCTGACCTTTGAATCCATTTCTCACAAAACCTTTTGTCCAAGCTGGCTCTTTCTTTGCTAATTTACTCTAAACTGAGCCATTCTGAAAATGAAGGTCAGGAAGTACTGATTATCTGGAGAAATCTACCCGGCGTGGATCCTTTAGGAGAAAAGCCCAAGGGCTTCTGCCACTAGATATAGAGAAGGAGGAACGAGAGGGACAGTTTATACAGCTCAACTCAAGCCTAACCCCTTATGAAAGGTGGATTTCCTGTACAACTGTTCTGACAAGCAGAGGATTAGGCACGCCATACATTCTGCTTTGGTAAGAGACTCAGACAGAAGTGAAATGCCACAGAGAAGCAGACTGCTATACTCAAGGTCTGTGAGATGGTTGTAGCTGGAAAACAAAGAACTCTGGTTGTGAATCAGACTTCTCAACCAGAGTCAACCAGCATACACAACAGCAGTGTGAAGGTGTGAGGTCTCCATCTCAAGCATCCCAGCATCTGGGTTAACCACTACCAGTCCCATGTAGACAGCTGTGATCCTCTAATCCCTCTGGAGACACATGTGTGGCACTCCCTCTGCCTCCTGCAATTCAGGGTTACTAATGAACCCTAAGAGCAAGAGTAACTGATAACGGAAGGAATGCCAGTACAGCCCGACCTCAATCCCAGCCCCGAAATGTTCCCTAAAAGCAAAGGAACACAAACGGCACACAAGACAAGTGTCTCTTGGGTGCCCTCTTGCTGCCACCAGGGCTTTTCTTGCAAGGCTAAAATGGAGGCCTAGCCTATGAACTGGTAGAGGAGGAAAAGGAGGAGGAAAAAGAGGGGGCCAGGGCACAGAAAAGGGAAGTTATTCCAGTGGTGGCCAATGAATAACATCCAATGATTTATAGGAAGTATAATCCAATAATACAGTAAAATAAAACAGTGTGTGCCTGAGATGGTTTTGATTCCAGGAATTATAAAACATATTTTTTTAAAAAGAGAGAGAGCAAGAGGGAGAGAGAAAAGGGGGTGGGGAGGCCAGATTGGAGCAAATTGGGCACAGATGGGAGATGCAATGGGTTTCAGTGATGCCCTACCACAAATGTTGCTTCAATTATTCCTCTTCAAGAAACTAGAGTCTATTTCCTTAAATTACAGAATTTTCAAAAAATTAAAATTCTTGGGAGTGTTTGTGGTTTAGATCAACAGTTCACCCTCCAACATCATGTCAGCCAATCAGATGGCCACTGAAGTGTTAAATGCTTAGGCACGTGGAGAAGGCCCCATTTCTCCCTTCCGGCTCAGGAATGCTGCAGAGAGATTACAATTGTGACATCACTCTGGGAACCACCTATCTCACCACCACCCATCAGTCGCCGAAGGACAATTTTGGACATGGGCCAGGTAAGGAACACACTGTTCAATGAGGGCTGGCTTGCCTGGAACTGTGGCCTTCTTCATCCATGCATTCAATACAGACTTATTGCTAAGAACCCCTCCAAATATCTCTCAATTTTATCTGTCCCCAACCACTTCAGGGCAGGATTCTAGGATCTGCAGTTGCACTGAAGTAGAATTTTTGCAAAAGGGCCCATGAGAGGAGGAAATAGATAGAAGTCTCTCCCATAAACAGTCCTCAGTTCATAGATTTTGAGATCACTGCAGAGATCTGAAAATTTAGTTGGTTAAATGATACAGAACTCCATTTATTTCCCCCTGTGTGAAGGGGGGCAAATGTGACCTCTCATCCTCTGTCTTCCTGAGCTCCAGGGAAAACTATAACCTGGGAAAAGGGAAAAGATGCCTTTTACTCACCACCAGCTGAGGTTTTTTCCTCCATTTTTACTTGTGAGCTGTAGCTTTTAAACAGTTCTACATCTCTCTTTACCACAAGGAAAGCACATTTAAAAATCACGCTAAAGTGTTAGTATCATTTCTATCCTGAACGACTGGTATTTTGAAAAGAGGACAGTTATACAAGGGTGGCACTGAACACAAACAAAAAATGAATCAGAGTCATCGACAAACAACATACTTTTTAGTAAGGACGTCCCTGTTGCTCTTCAAATCATACTCCTTAGGTACCACGTCTACAAGGAAGGCCCAGGCACAGACTGAAAGGATCCCAACTGCCTTGGGGGCCACAGATCACCCCTGCTTCAGGCTGGAATGTTCCTTCTCCACAGAGTCCAGGAACTGACATATGCAAACACCCACCCAGAAGGACATGTCCAAGAAAGAATGGAAAGAAAAATGATGGTCCAGATGTTCTGTAACTTGTAGTGACGGCCAAATCGCCAAGACCCCAAGCACCTGGGAGGGCCAGGCAGCATCAGGCCCTCGCTTCCCAGTTTCAGCCAGCCAGGGTTCTGTGGCTGGGTGGCGACTCTGACAGCAAGCGGACTGGCCTGGAGAGAAGTCTTCAGAAGGGCACCAGCTGACAGGACTTGGGGGCTGAACACTCAGGGCTGATTTATCACTTCCTTACTCATAAAAATGTGATTCAAACTGCTGCTGATTAGTGAAGGATTTAAATCTTTACCCTCTCCCCAACCCCCTTCTCTCTCCACCCCCGGCACAGATGCTGCTACTCAGCCACAACACCCCCTTCTTGCCACTGTCCGTGCAAGCACAGCACAGGGGCCCAGAGAAGATGACTCATGTGCTGGGAAATGGAAAAGTGCATCTTCCCACCAACCAGCCCCGCTGAGTGCTCTGCTCACCCCTCTCCCAATGGCAGCCCACACAGTGGGGTCTGGACGGCCGCCTCAACTGCACACCGGGTACTTGGCAGCACGTCCACAGAGCTCTCTGTCCTACTTGAGTGTTATATCCTGTGGCCCAGGCTGTTTTTCCCTGAAATACCCTTGGAGCTTCTGACCACCTCAGCTCAGACACCCCTTGGCCCCAGCTGCCTCCCAGAGGTGAGCGTCAGGACAAGGCCAGAAACGAGCAATCTCAAGCCCAGGCTCTGACACGTCCTTCTTGGCGAGTGGGTCTTCATTATAACCAACCATGATGGAGAAGACTTCTGGAAAAAGAACCTTGGCCTCAAATGGGAGAACCACCTATTTTCTTCTTTCTCTGTTCTTGCCACCTCACCTTCCTTTCACCCATATTTTCTTGACCATTACTTAACAGCAGCTACAAGAAAAGGACTCACTGGTGGCCTAGGAAAAGGCCCACCTTTCCATGGAGCCGAAGCTGCTGACAACAGATGCTTCACAGGCAAGAGCCACAGGTCCTCTACATTCACACCTTCTGCGACCAGAGGTCACTTGAGGCTGGAATGATACCTCGGCAGAGGCTGCAGCTCTGTGACAGGCAACTCACTGAACTCCGTGTTGCTGTTAGAGGTAGGCAGGAAAATAAACAGGAGGGCAGCGCAGGAGGCCCATCTCCTGAGTCGGGTGAGCTTCCCACCTGGTAGGAAAACCAGCAGAGTAACGGTGAAGGGATCAATCTCCCTCCCCTTAGGACTTCACGGCCCTCCATGACAGCACTTCACAAACTTTATTTCCTCCTTCCTGAAAAGCACCACTGCCTCTCAAGATGGCATGTTTCCTCAGAGGTGTTCTCAGGAATAATTAGCCAAGCTCAAAAAGGCACCTAAGCCTCCACATCTCAACTTCTATTGGGAATTCTCAGTGCTGTAGGAGGCAGCACAGAGAAGAAAATCAGATATGACTGAAAAACCCAGGTGGACGAGCAGAGGACCTTGCAGAGAAAGTCCCAGGAGGAGCCAAGTTTTCTTGTCTTCTTTTTTTTTTTTTTTTTTTAAGATTTTATTTATTTGAGAGAGAGAGAACACACAGAGGCAGAGGGAAAAGCAGACTCCCCACTGAGCAGGGAGCCCGATGTGGGGCTCTGAGCCGA
Source organism: Meles meles (assembly GCF_922984935.1). Classification (NCBI taxonomy): domain Eukaryota; kingdom Metazoa; phylum Chordata; class Mammalia; order Carnivora; family Mustelidae; genus Meles; species Meles meles. The sequence continues at coordinate 25,581,309 of NC_060083.1, forward strand.
AGGCAGACACCTAACCATCTGGGCCACTGAAGCGCCCCAGGAGCCAAGTTTTCAAGGGAAAGGCATATACACTCATCAGGGGAGAAACCCACCACCCCCAACACCAGCAAGCTGAGGCATAACCCCCAAGTACAAATGAGAAGGGAAGTAAGTCAACTTCAGAGTGAGAAAGCACTAGGAAAAGATGCAACAAGAGAACTAGCGACACTGTCCAGAAAGACAAGGTCTGTTTTACAACAGAACCTGCACAGGACAATTTCCACTTCCTGGCATTTCAGATAATAACCTTCCAGCCCTAAGACCAAACACACTCTGTCAATGCTCTGAAATGATTCTTTGGCAACATGGACCAAATAAACATGCAAACCAATGTCCCCCATATTTCCATCAAGTCAAACCACATCATCCTTACCTAAATGGGGTGGAGGGGGAGGGAAGGGATCCTGGTAACATCCTGCAACAGTGACCTGGTCATCAGAACATTTGAAAATCTTGCCAATCAGCCCCTCCCTCCCTACCCCCCATGTCAAAAAACCTCAGTGTTCAGAAAAGCATTTCAGAATATACACCAGTATAATGGCCAAATTCTAGGCCTGGTGATTTTTGTGCTTCCAGCTTGAGTCACCAAAGCTCATCAATTCACTGTTCGTACTCCCTGGCAGGCTCCCACAAGGGATAGCCCATAGGGAACTAGACTTTTCCATAGTGAACAAACAGGGTACATGAGTCCAGAAACAGCTATTCCCAATCCCTGCCAAGCGTATGGTCTCTGCAATGAAACATTTCAGCAATGCCTCTCCCCTGGGAGAGGCTCTGGGTCTGTAGCCTCCAAGAGGCCTTGCTGCTGCCTTTAGCATGGCCAGATGTGCAACAGCATCTCTGGGTTTGCAAATTAAGCTCTATACCCATGATTCCCTCCTTTCATCCCACCCAAGCACTAGAGAGTCATACAGATTTCAGAGAGTAAATTAAAAATCTGAAAGGCAATGATAGGGAAGTGTGTGTGTGCATATCAGGGGGAATGTGTGGTAGCATACGAAAGAAGCTAGATTCAGACTTATCTGTGTAGCTAAAGACGCTAGTCATTCCTTACCTTTCAGCTGAGAGTTGTGTACAGCAAACATGTTGATGGTCATAAGCTGCAGCATCCGGGTACTTCCAATAGGAGGGGGGCTGTGCTGCAGCAGCACCTGGAACTCCTTGAGGACCTTCTCAGCCACCGCAGGGAATGTCTCCATCCTGCAAATAGAGCCAGCTCATTCAGGGAGGCTTGTGCCCAAGAGCAGTTAGGATGCACACACATGTATGCACGCAAACTCTCACCGCCCCCCGCCGTGTCTCTCTAAAAGCAGACCACTAATGTCTAGGATGTTTTCTTTCACAAACCTTCCTGGTATTCTAAGGTTGTGACCACGTTTAAGAGAAACAACTGATCAGGGATCAGAGATGGAAACAACTCAACCTCTGGATACGTTGCTATGAGTTATGAGGCTTTGGTATGCTGTTTCCTAACCTCTGGCAACCACTGGATTCAAGCTGAAATCAAAGTTTCTCTCTGAAACACTCATTTTTTGTGAACAGTGAACAAATTTCCTTAAAGCTCTACAACTTAGATATCCCCCAAACTCTCTGGTATGAAAACTGTGTTCCATAAAAAGAGGTTCCATGAGGAGTGCCTGGGTGGCTCAGTGGGTTAAGCTGCTGCCTTCAGCTCAGGTCATTGTCAGGGTCCTGGGATCAGCCCCGCATTGGGCTCTCTGCTCAGCAGGGAGTCTGCTTCCCTCTCTCTCTGCCTGCCTCTCTGCCTACTTGTGATCTCTGTCTGTTAAATAAATAAATAAAATCTTTAAAAAAAAAAAAAAAAAGAGGTTCATGAATCTAGAGAGTCTTCACTCAGACTTTGCTTCAGGAAACCAGACATAGTTCTGCTGCTGTCTTTTGGTTACTATCGCACTAATTGCTCCACCTAGGGATCCCACACTTCCCCTCCAAGAAACCCTAGACCAAGCGCCCCAACCCCCCAAATGATCTGTTTCAGTCTTTCCTGTGTTGCTGTCCTCCTCCCTCTCACAAGCCTCTGCTCATCAGGGTCTGTATGTTTTCAGGCCAGTGGAAATCTAACGCCCTGGCCAACTGCCACTCCCAATACAGGAAAAGCCTATAATGTAGGGAGGTAGAAATCCAGCCAGTGACCTAGGGCTCCTAAAGAGAGGTCATTCAAACCACTGCTTGCCAAATGTGGCCACTGAATCCCAAACAGTGGTGCATGCCTGGAGCTCCTTTGGCTACATGAACAAACCACAGCTCTAGTCCTCAGAAAATAAAAAGCAAATTCAAACTTGGTGCTAGAGAGAGAAACCAGGCACATGGGCCTTAGAGCCACACCGAACAATTCGTGGTTAGCAAAGTATCTTTTATCCATCCTCTACCCCCCTCCCCACAAACAAACAAACTCCTTGTGGTACACTCGGAGGTGGCGGGGTGGGTGGGTGAGGAATACCTCCAGGCTGGATTAATAAATAGCTTCTAGAAAGCCACAAGGAAGGGAATCCTTCTCAAAAGATACAAAACAGTTTCAAGTCCTAGAGAAAGGTGCTTCTGGTTTCACCTGAACCTTCGCCCTTTTACCAATGAGAAGTACCGTCCTCATATTAGGAAAAAAACTCCAGAGCTTTCTGGCATCTTAGCAATCTTCATTCCTTGCCCCTGGATGGCAACTCCTATTACCGACCTTCTAGCACCCAGGAGTCATGCCACAGCTATGGGTCAATTACAGTTTATACTCCAACTCCCTCCTCTGCTGAGCTGTCCTCATTTTCATTGGCATAAAACATGCCATGTATTTGCTTTTTTCCCCAGCGTGCCATTTCAAGTGCCCCCCCCTTCCAAAAAACAAGGGGGAAAAAAAGAACCTTATTTTTCCTTCCAAAAGTTTCAGAACCATTAAAACTCTTGGTAGGTTTGGAATGGCAGAGAGTGATATGTTTGGGGCTGGAATGGATCCATTTTTCCCCATGGGCTATAACAAAGGTTTCATTTTAAATCTTGACACTGTGCAGCACTCTTTCTGGTTGGAGGTGGGGAGGGGGGCTAGCACTTCTCATTACGAGAATAGCAGTGTTCACTCTGCTTGAAAAGCAGCCACAATGGGCAAGTTTCAGAGCCATGTGTCTCCGTGTTGAAAGGCAGCAGAGAGCCAACACAGAACGACATGACAGAGGTGTCATGTGGGACAGTCCTGCTTCGAAGCTGTGTCTGAGGAAGCCTCTTCCCTGGGATGGAATTGAAACAGATCCATTAACTCCCTAGGTCAGACTGAAGTCTCAAATGAAGACCAGGTCAAATATTCACACCTATTTTTTTTTTTTAATTTGAGTTAAAAAAAAAAAAAAAGATCCTCCCTTTGCCTTTCAACTAGTTCAACATGACTATAACAAAAGAAAAAATCAAATACTTAAGGATTTAGGTTAGAATAACTTCAATTCCGAGATACGAGGGAAGATGAATCCACTCAGACTAAAGTAGCTTTGTTAGGCAATAAATGAGGGATGTGGAGATGAAAGATCCTTCCTCAAGGCTCAATAATGGGGTTTCTGCTTCCCAGTTTTGTTACTAAAATGCTGATTTGGGCCTCAAACTACCTGCAAGTATTTTTACGTCCTTCTCTTTGCTCCACCCAATATTACAGGATAAAAATTATACTGAAAGGGAGATAAATAAAATGCACAGCTTATGTTTAGAGTTTTATAAAATTATAAAAAAAAAACCACAACACAGCAATAGCAGTAGCAGCAGAGGAGAGAAAGCATAAAAAGATGGTAATTTATAAAAGCAAAAAATTGGAAACAGCCTAAAATGCCTAACAATAGCAGATTAAGACGGCACATCCATATAATTGAATTCTATTTCTTTTTAATTTTTATTTAAATTAACTTAACATATAGCATATTATTAGTTTCAGAGGTAGAATTTAGTGATTCATCAGTCAGATCACAACATAAAACACCCAGTGCTCGAATTCTATTTTTTAAAAGTTGTATTAGATTTTTAATCATGTGGGGAAGTTCAATATATATTGAATGAAAACACTTTTAAAATAGTTTAATATCCCTTGTTATGCATATTTGTAAAAAAAATTAATGTGTGATATGTATAGATAAAAAAGATAAAAATATACACCAAGTATTAAGGGTGGAGAATTATCTCTGGACAGTGAGAAGATGGGTAATTTTTTATTTCTTCTTTATTGGGTTTTCTTAATATTTTACAATGAGCATTGTATGCAGTAAATAGATTTTTCCCTACAACAAATACGTCTGGCTTTTGTATATAAAACATTTATAATTTTAAAAATAAATCAAGACATAAACATTGCATTTTTCACAATTCAAAGACCAAGATAAATACATCAGTCTTTGAATTCCAAGAGACCTTGAAGCTGTGCAAACAGCGTGACTAAGCAAGCAAGTAAAAACTAAAGCGGTAATTTTAACCAAGGCAATAATGGGAAGCAAAATTATGCTATTTGTCACAAATCAAAAGTCTCTAGGCTGCTGACTTCCCAACTTCTCTCAGTGGAGTCCAGGCACAGGTCTGATCGGCCTCTCACCAGGAAAAGTCTGTTAGGAGCCATACGGGATCCCTGCCTGAATCCTCTTCCTGAGACTGAGACCTGAGAGGATTCGGGCCCTATCCTTAAAAACTGCAGAAAATACAATCATTTTCAGGATAAGCGTTTTGCAGACTTAAGTGACTGCTTTCTGAAGTGATCTCTAGAGACACCTTGTCTCATTTGAATGGCAGTTTCAAGAAATCGGTCTTTCAGACAACGCTGGGACCTACACGGGGAGTGACTCAGACAGTGACTAACGGGACAGCACCCAACCTCTCAGATGCTGAGGAACACAGCTGGGCTAGATGACATTCTCTGCAGAAAAGAATCAGGCTTCCTAACTTTTTTCAACTTCTTAATTTTTAGGAAAACTGAACAAGACAGGAGCAATCCAGTAGCAAAACAAAAACAAACAAAACTAAACCATGTGACAGGCTAGAGATGAGAGAAAAAAAAACATGGTGCTACACAACATAAAGACTAGAATGGACCTTGGACATCATCTATTTAAACTGCTGATAAGGAAACTGAGGCTTTGACTTCTTCCTTCTCAAGGTCTTGTAATTAGTCAGTGGTGAAAACAAAACTTTTCAGCACCTGATTCCATCTAATGCTCTGAACCTCTTTTTTTCCCTGCACACAGAGGAGGGAGACTTGTGTTGCACACAGTAGGCATTCAAGCAGATACAGATGCGATTTGGAACACCTGGCACAGAGAAGACACAGGCCCAGAGAGCAAAGCAACCCGGGCTTTTCTCAAAAGGCAGGCGGGACAGTGGATGTGTCTTCAGCTGCTCCCCATTACAATCTCCTCACTCTTAATTCGTTTTCAACGCCTCCCACATTTCACATCTTCTTGGTAATTGGGCAACAGTCCATGTTGTTGTGTGTGGCTTGGGCTCACTCTTTTTCTAGTCTTACAGACTACTATGCTTTTTCCCCCCCCCCAATAGAAGTTACTGCTGTTTCTGCCTTCCAGAATAAACATGGGGCTCAATTCTTTTACTTCCAGGAGAACACAAGAAGAATACTCATCAAGGGGCTGGAGTGCCTAGAATTTACATATATTTTCCTCATGTGAACACAACTGTAACTCATTTCGTATGAAGGTGAAAGTAGACTAGCCTTATTTATTTGCCAACAGAATACGTTGTATGCAGGAATGGAAGACGTCCTGAAAAATAATCTGGACCACAGCAAACCACCTCTGACAAATGAGATAATCTATTCTTTTTCAAAGACTTCCAGAGAAGAAAATTCCCAAACATCTTCCCTCTGTGAAATTTTCTTACACCTAACCCAAATCTCTTCAGCAGCAACATAAGCCTATTTTTCTCTTACTGTCATCCCATAGAAATCAAAACTATCTGGTTATGACTCTTTTGTATTTAAACACAGGGTACCCCACAGCTATCTCTAAATAGATTTTTTTTTTTACCTTAACTTTCTGTGTGTGCTTTTTTTTTAAGACTTTATTTTTAAGCAATCTCTACACCCAGCGTGGGGCTAGAACCCACAACCCTGAGATGAAGAGTCACACGCTCCACCAACTAAGCCAGCCAGGTGCCTCTAACTTTCATTTTGTTGAGATTAAATTTTTCTCTCAGAAATAATTTTCTAGGGGCGCCTGGGTGGCTCAGTGGGTTAAGCCTCTGCCTTCAATTCGGGTCACGATCCCTGGGTTCTGGGATCAAGCCCCACATTGGGCTCTCTGCTTGGCAGGAAGCCTGCTTCCCCCCCCCCCCCACTGCCTCTCTGCCTACTTGTGATCTCTGTCTGTTAAATAAATAAATAAAATCCTTAAAAAACAAAAAAAAAGAAAGAATTTTCTGGCTTTTTAATCATTACTGTGGTTCTTTTGCAAAGTTCCTCCAAAATATTTGTAACTATGAGGATTTTTTTTATTTTAAGATTTTATTTATTTATTTGACAGAGAGAGATCACAAGTAGATAGAGAGGCAGGCAGAGGGAGAGAGAGAGGGAAGCAGGCTCCCTGCTGAGCAGAGAGCCCAATGCGGGACTTGATCCCAGCACCCTGAGATCATGACCTGAGCCAAAGGCAACGGCTTAACCCACTGAGCCACCCAGGCGCCCCACTATGAGGATTTTTTAAAGGAAACAAAATTAAGATTCGACCTAACAAAAATATATCTTAAATATTCCTACATTCTAGACCAAGATTTAGAACTTTAGCTCTCTACATTTCTAAGAGAACAGTGGTCCCAGCCAGGAGCAATTCCATCCCCCAGGGAATATTTGGCATTGCCTAGTGACATCTGTAATGATTATGACTGGTGAGGAGAGGCAGAGATAGCACTGGCACGTAGTGGGGAGAATCCTGTGATGCTGTTAAACCTACAACGCACAGGACAGCCTCCAACAATAAAGAATTGTAAGGCTCAAAATATCAACAGTACAAAGGTTGAGAAATACTGACTCAGAACACCACAGTACATGAAAATTTAAAGAACACAGGAAAGGGGGAAAAAGTAGAGAAATACAGAGTGGAAAGGTAGTAAGAAAGATTTTTAAAATGAGAAAAAAGATAATAAAGAGAAGAGGAGCCATCGTTCCTATTTTAAGTGCAGCCTACTAGTATTTCCTGCTGTGATGTGTTATTTTACAAAATGACCTTGATAATAACATTTTGCCCACCTTGTAGCTACAGCTTTACATGACTCACCAGTGATTGCCCTGGGTCTACTGTAACTTACTACAATACTAGATCTTTCTCTCTAGTCTTTCACAATCTGTCCATTTCTTATAATGACTTATTTATTCATACAGCAAACATTTACTGAGGACCTACTATACGCTAGGCATTGGGGATACAACAGTGTTGAGCGAAAATTCTTGCCAGGATAGAGCCTATGGGGAGAGGGGATGGGGGAGGAGAGGAACTACTGACACACCTGATTTCCTTTTCCCAAGTGAATTACTTTACACTTAATTCTCCCAATAGAGATGCATCTGTTGGCACCACTCCAAGTTTCCCATGTGATTTCAAAATCAAGACTACCCTTGTGCCGGCCATCACTGTCACTCTTGCCCAGGCTGATGACAAATGAGTATGTAACAAGCACACTTTCTAGTTCACCATGATTTTTTTTTAACAGTGTTTCTTGAAGCAGGACAAAGCCTTTCTGCTTCTCCGACTAAGGAAAACTTCTAGAGCATTACAGAGAAACTCAGAAGGCTACAGCGGAAAGTCAAGGAAACACTGACAACGATGGGGGATCTATAACCAAAAGATAACTCAAACGGTAGTTCATAATAAAACATCCAACTCAGAAAATATGAAGACGCAGATGAAGACCCATGAAAAATCACGCTGCCGCTTACTCATCTCCTAGACTATGGAGGCACTCAGCACACCTCTAGCCCGGTGTAGTCATCAGGCTTTAGAATCACTAGTTTTATACAGTGAAGAAAATCTCTGATCCACGAAAGGAATACTCAAGACACGATCTCTTTCCAGTGATTTAATGGATGAAGTAACAGAGTTTTGCACACACCATCCTCCCTGAGATTTTTACGTAAATCCATGGCAGATGGGGAAACCAAAGAGAAGTCTTAGCATTTACAGAGATCAGCAATATGGTGCAGGAACCTGAGCAGAGAAGAAAGGGGTATGGTTCAGAAGGACAAGAAAATGTGAGAGGAAAGAAAATGTTACTCTTCTCCTTAAAGGGAAAATTAGTGGACAGCATTCTCCCCAAGGAGGACCCCTGGTAGCTGTACCCAGGGATCAAGTATCACTTCCTTAAGGAGCTCACTAGAGGCTGAGCTGTAAGGCAGAGGAAAGAGAAATCAGTGGGATTAGAGGTGGGGGGCTGGATGTTTAATAGTGGGCTTTAATGACGATAGAGAAAGAAGAGACAGATGGATGCAGAATAATATTTCCCAAACTTCATGAGCAGAGTGAGTGAAGAGAAGGTGGAGGCCTCTAAGAATTCACACCCTGTGCCCTCAGTTACAAACACAGTCTAGTTGCTAACAATATTAAATTCCAAAACGACTTGTAATGTAGGAAAATAAAATAAACATCCTGCACACTTACCCAATCCGGGTAAACAGCTTCCCATGGGCATGGAGAAAACTGAGGATGAACCTTTTGTTCAGCTGCATGGGAAAAATAGAGAGGAGAAAACAATTAAACTTTCCCCAGTTTCCTGTTACTGAACAGAGTCCCTAGTGACACAATAACCTGGCCAGGGTCTAAGGGGTGGGCACTAGGGATGGGAACCAAATGAACATGCCCAAAGTCTCACAGACCCAGGGCACATGCCCAACAGCTGCTCATCAGCTGAGCCAACATGACAGCAGGCTCAGTGAGTGGATAGCACCCTCTGCTGGCAGTGGTGCCTGTGTGCAGGGAATACAGTGTTGATCACCCGCGCTCTCAGATCTAGGAGTCATTCTGCCCCACAAAGATGGAAATGAAACAATGACAAGGATGGGAAAATACTCTGATTCTGTAAGTCCCTAATCTTATTTATAAGCTATTTTTCTCCCTACCCAAGAAAGTGGAACTCTGTAACCATGGATAGGGTAACTCAACACTAACCCATCAAATTGTACTTCTCCAGCTTTTAAAACAAAAATTAAAGTTCTATGTCTAAAGCTGAAAATTCCAGTGTCTATAGGGGCCAGGTATAAAATAGGTTACTGGGGACAGTAGTGCTCAACGGCTGTTCCACTCCAGTTCTGTTCTTTGTAGGCCCAGGATCATCATCTCTTTCCTTTCATTTTTCCCCCTTTTAAAGAAAAGTTAAAAGCTAGGTTTTTATGTGAAAACCTCTGGCTTTTTTTAATGTTGGCTACTAATGGGAAAAGTTAAGACTGTAGGCAAGCCAAAAACACACATTTGCCAGTCACATCTGGCCCACAAGCTACCAAATTTACAATTTTCAGTTCAAGGTTCTACAAAATCTTCTTCTATCAACACCGAGGGGAAAGATGACTGATCAAACCAAGGGTTGGGGGGTGGCGGGAATTCAACTCAAAGAAAGTGGAGATAATCTAAAGACCAAACCTTGTTGTCATCTTGCCCGGTCTCCTAGAATCAAAATGCTCAGGGCCCAGTGGTCAAACAGAAAGAAGGGTAAGAATCTTCATCTCAGGAGGGTGCTCAGAGCAAGGAATAGTCCAGCACCTCTGGATCCTTTGCCCAGTAAGAAAAACTCTGCTGGTTTAGGCTCTTGCAAAAGAGAACACCGATCAAATCACATCAGTTCCATCCATTTCATATGGAAGCTAAGTGTGGGTAAAGGAGTGTACTCACACCTCACCATAACTTCAATAACGAACTCTGCATACAAACTTTAGTTTTTATTTTTGCTTAAACAAATTATATTTAATCAGCAATACTAGATCAAGCATTGATTTATATACCTAAAAAGCTCAAGATACTTCATTGATGGTAACCTGTCTCTACAGCGAGGTAAGTCAGGGCCAGGAACGCTGGGTTCCATGAAAAGAAGGGAAACTGCTGGAAAACAAAGGCACTGCTGTGAAATAAACTGCCAGTGACCATATCACTGTTAGTGGCAAAACCTGGGCTAGAATGCAAGTCTCCAGATCGACTAGTAGAGGAAGGTGGTGAAAAACATGGACTTTCCTATCAAACCTCTGCAATTTACCTGCCATGGAATCTCAGGCAACTGACCTAACCTCCCTAGGTTTTCTTTCTACACAATGGAGATAACAGTGCCTATATGTTAATGGATTGGTGCATGGCATAAGGCAAGTAAAAACATGCTTACATGTTGTAAACACTCAGCTGTTAACTGAACATTCTCTCCCAATGAATGACAAAGCAAGTGGTAAAATGTTAACAACTGAAGAATCTGAGTAGAGGATATACAGAATTCCTTGGATGATTACTACAACTTTTCTACAGATATAAAATCATTTCAAAATAAAAAGGTAAAAATGTAAAAAATAACAAAAATTTTTTTAAAAGGTAAAAATGTGTATTTTTCTCTCTATTCCTATTTTAGCTTCTCTTTATTAATTCTCTTAATTCTCTCTATTCCTATTTTAGCTTAATTATCCCTTTCCCACAGCTATCAATCATGAACTAGTTAACTCACCCATAACCAGGAGGAATGCTGGTTAAGTTTATATAACAGGTAGGCACAGAATAATACTAACTCACCTCATTCAAGCCAATTAACATTGCCCAAGCCCTAAGGCAGCTCAGAAATTTAAGCAACTTAAACCAGCAAATGGCAGAGTTAGACCCTGAACTCAGGTCTTGTGGTTCCAAAAAAGTGTTTTTTCCTTTGTATCACAGGAAGATAACTGAGAGATTATTCATAAAGGAAGGGATAATGAGAAAATAAGAATAAAAAGCACTTCAGTTTTACTTTTAAGTTTTCCCATGAGGTAGGAAACGCATACTGTTATGACCTACAATACCTCCTAGATTAAAATTAAGAGCACCAAGAAGCTTTTTTAATACTGTGGTTCTAGGGGCGCCTGGGTGGCTCAGTGGTTTAAGCCTCTGCCTTCGGCTCAGGTCATGATCTCAGGTTCCTGGGATAGAGCCCCGCACCGGGCTCTCTGCTCAGTGGGGGGCCTGTTTCTCCCTCTTTCTCTGCCTGCCTCTCTGCCTACTTGTGACCTCTCTTGTGACCTCTTTCCCTGTCAAATAAAAAAAAAAAAAAAAATACTGTGGTTCTATCCAGGTATCTGGGTGGCTCAGCTGGCTGGGTGTCAGACTCTCGATTTCAGCTCAGATCATGCATGATCTCAGGGTCATGAGATCGAGTCCTGCATCAGGCTCTGTGCTCAGCGTGGAGTCAGCTGGAGATTCTTTCCCTCTTCCTCTGTCCCCTCACACCCTGCCACCCCACTCAAGCTCTCTCTCTCTCTAAATATATAAATAAATAAAATCTTTTTTTAAAAATTACTGTGGTAGGGGTGCCTGGGTGGCTCAGTGGTTTAAAGCCTCTGCCTTCGGCTCAGGTCATGATCCCAGGGTCCTGGGATCCAGCCCCACATCAGGCTCTCTGCTCAGCAGGGAGCCTGCTTCCTCCTCCCTCTCTCTGCCTCCTCTCTGCCTACTTGTGATCTCTGTCAAATAAATAAATTTTTTTAAAAATCTTAAAAAAAAATACTGTGGTTCTACCTATACTTCCTTCCTATACACTCTTCCCTTAGGATGGTAGATGAAGCTCATGAAACTACCTCCGTTAATACTTGCCATTATCATACTTCAACTGAATTTAGCAAAAAGTAGATTTCAATGCATTGTTTTTCAACTAGTGAGAGTGAAGGGAATCTTAGGGAACTTTTTCAAACCGTACACACATTCTCCCTGACCTTGGTTAATAAGAACCACTGTTTTATTTTTAGTATGAAAGTCTCTGTCACCCTAAATATAGTTTCTCTTTATCGTCAATACTCAAGTCAGAAAAAAGCTAAAAATGTAGATGCATTATAGAGAGAGGTAAGGCATGTTATATTGAGGAAACAGATTTGTTACACATTGATCAAATGGGCCTAAGCAACACTGCCTGTAATACTCCAGCCTAATTTTTGGAAAACAAAACTTTGGATACCAGGCCCACAGTAGGAAAGTCTTAGTCTGAACCTCCTCCCTCTCCAACACATCACCTTGTACTGGCTTCCGTTTTGGTGACGTTTTGGTTCTTAACAATACACTCAGATGGGCTCTCTGCTCAGCGGGGAGCCTGCTTCCCCCTCTCCTTGTGCCTGCCTCTCTGCCTACTTGTGATCTCTCTCTTGCTGTCAAATAAATAAATAAAATGTTTAAAAAAACACAGAAAACAATACACTCAGATGGTCTCACTCAAGTACAGAAGGAAATGTTACTCTTTGAATGTGAGACTATCTGCCTCCAGATCTTCCTCACATATTTACACACTGTTCACCAAAAACATTTAAAAATGCTTCTTGGGTCTACCCTGACAGGCAACATTAGAATTATTAAGGGGCTCTTGTCTCTTCAGTTCAAGTCCAAAACCAATTCACTATGGACTCCTGAGTCTTTTATAAACCATCTAAAAGCAATGACCCAAAGAGATATTAATGGCACTGGCCGGGTGGGTAGGTCTCTGGACCCTCACAATAAAGTCTGTCCTGCCATTAACTTCAGAACTATGAGTGAAATCGTTTGGGCTATTCCTTAGCTATAAAAGAGAATTTCCACCATTGACACCACCTACCTCAGAGCTGAAAGAATAAAATGAAATAATACAAATTAGAACATTTTGAGGAATAAAGGTTTTATGGAAGCCCTAGTAACTGTCACTTAGAACTGCCTAAATGCTTTGTGAACTATGGAGCAAGGAAGGAGAGAGAAGCTGTTCAGAGGCAGCAATACAATACAGGGGGTAAGAATTCTCAAAATATACCCAATTTCAATTCCTAAATAGTTGCTCTTCCTTTCGAACAGCTGTGTAGAAAACTGAATTTCTGAGAAGTGAATCATTTTAAAGACAGTAAGAGTACTCAGTATTAAAAGAAATTTCAGGGGTGCCTGGGTGGCTCAGTGGATTAAGCCTCTGCCTTCAGCTCAGGTAAGGATCTCAGGGTCCTGGGATCGAGCCCATACCGGGCTCTACTCTACTTCCCCCTCTCTCTCTGCCTGCCTCTTTGCCTGCTTGTGATCTCTCTCTGTCAAATAAATAAATAAAATCTTTAAAATAAATAAATAAAAGAAATTTCAGTGTGGATTTTCCAGTATTGTGGACAGCATAAATTATCATTCTCTTAATTTATCCATCTGCAGCACCTCTATAGATATGCCAAGTATTTAAAACAAAACAACAAAAAAAAACCTATGTATTTTTTTTTAAGATTTTACTTATTTATTAGAGAGATGGAGAGAGACAACAAGTAGGCAGAGGGAGAGGGACAAGCAGGTTCTTTGCTGAGCAGGGAGCCTGATGCGAGGCTCGATCCCAGGACGCTGGGATCATGACCTGAGCCAAAGGCAGATGTTTAACCAACTAAGCCTTCCAGATGCCCCAAGAACCTCGTAATGTTTTAAAAGGGAGGCTCTAGGGGCGCTTGGGTGGCTCAGTGGGTTAAAGCCTCTGCCTTTGGCTCAGGTCATGATCCCAGGGTCCTGGGATCGAGCCCCGCATCGGGCTCTCTGCTCCGCAGGGAGCCTGCTTCCTCCTCTCTCTCTGCCTGCCTCTCTGCCTAGTTGTGATTTCTCTCTGTCAAATAAATAAAATATAAAAAAAAAAAAAGGGAGGCTCTATCCTCTTTTTTTTTTTAAAGATTTTATTTATTTATTTGACCAGAGAGAAATCACAAGAGAGGCAGGCAGAGAGAGAGGAAGGGAAGCAGGCTCTCCGTGGAGCAGAGAGCCCGATGTGGGACTCGATCCCAGGACCCTGAGATCATGACCTGAGCCAAAGGCAGCGGCTTAACCCACCGAGCCACCCAGGCGCCCCAGAGGCTCTATCCTCTTATATAGGAGCCAACATAAGTGGAACCCCAAATTCCAATGGTACCTGTTAGCAAATGTTCAGGACTTTCAGAGCATGCAATTAAAGACCATTTGCCATCTCCCTAAAGCACTGAGCTCACAGGGTGCAGGCAAATGTGAGCACAGAGGTGATGCTGTCCACTTTCATCCCTGTGCTCCTCCCATCCCAGGCACAATCAAGAACAAACCGACAAGACAGGGTCCCCACTGCTAAAGAACTTGTAGTCCAAGGGCGCCTGGGTGGCTCAGTGGGTTAAGCCTATGCCTTCGGCTCAGGTCATGATCTTGGGGTCCTGGGATCGAGTCCTGCATCGGGCTCTCTGCTTGGCGGGGAGCCTGTTTCCTCCTCTCTCTCTCTCTGCCTGCCTCTCTGCCTACTTGTGATTTTTCTCTGTCAAATAAATAAATAAAAATAAAAAAAGAACTTGTAGTCCAAGAACAAAAGACAAATAATATCCCAACTTGCCAACTCCCCATTTATGCTCCAAATCCTAAGAGAAGGCCTGTTGGCTATGAAGGTGTCAGGGGACACTCTATTTCCCTTATTGTTACTATCCCTCGACAACGGAAGTCTTTGAAGAATGCAAGATCTAAGGAGATTATAAAGAAAGTGAAGAAAGGAGGCCTGGCACAAAAATGTGGAAACCTATCAGTAAGTTAGTAATGGAACAATCATCTGGTAAAGGTAAAAATTATTCACGGTTGGAGGCACCCGGGTGGCTCAGTCTGTTAGTCTGCCTTTGGCTCAAGTCCTGATCTTGGGGTCCTGGGATCCAGCCCCGCGTCAGGCTCTAGCCACAGCAAGGAGTCAGTTTCTCCCTCTCTCTCTGCCTCTCCCCACCCATGCTTGTGTGTGATTGCGTGTGTGCTCTTTCTCTGTCTCAAATAAATAAATAAAATTATTCATTAGACTTTCAATATTCCTCCTTCCAGGATACACATAAAGAAAGAAGTACAGGGGCGCCTGGGTGGCTCGGTGGGTTGACGCCTCTGCCTTCAGCTCAGGTCATGGTCTTAGGGTCCTGGGATCGAGCCCCGCTCTCTGCTCAGCGGGAAACCTGCTTCCTCCTCTCTCTCTCTGCCTGCCTCTCTGTCTACTTTCGATCTCTGTCTGTCAAATAAATAAATAAAATCTTAAAAAAAAAAAAAGAATAAAGTACAGGCAAGCCAAGTAGTATGACTCAAATGCCTCACAGGAAGACAGAGCAAATCAAAATCAATCCTTCCATTTCTGACTTGAACCAAACCAAGGTTGAGGTAGACTAGGGATAATGATTACTTCTCACCTTTAGTTTCTCCACTCCTGAACTGTTCTGGGCAAAATGACAGCTCAATCAAGGCCTCAGGGGCTCAATAAACTTTCTTTTTCATTAAAAAATAATAATAATAAAAAGGAAAAGAAGGAACCCTGAGTTTGTGACTATCTTGCATTTATTGCTTGTTGTTTAC
Source organism: Meles meles (assembly GCF_922984935.1). NCBI lineage: Eukaryota > Metazoa > Chordata > Mammalia > Carnivora > Mustelidae > Meles > Meles meles. The sequence continues at coordinate 25,596,839 of NC_060083.1, forward strand.
TGGGCAAAGGGATGAGTACAGAATGATATGAACAGAGACTACTAGTCTTAGAATTAAAGACCTGGGTTCAAATTCTGGTTGTGCCATTTACTTTATCACTACCCGAAGTCACATTGACTTTCTAAAGCTATTTCTTCAACTATAAAATGAGAAGGGTGAGTGAGATCAATATTGGTAACTCTATAACCCTGAGTGTGTATGCATCACAATAAGACCTTCTGTAAAAAAATGGGTTCCCCGGTCCTACAGGACCAGTATCTTCAGGGAGGGGGAAGGTGACCACAAATGAGCATTTTCAAAAGGTCTCCAGGTAATTCTGAAAGGCAGCCAGATTTAGGAACCACTGGGCTAGCTCAGGGGTCAGCAAACAACAGCCCAAGGGTCAACAGGTAGCATGCCACCTGTTTCTATATGGCCCAGGAGATAAGAATGTTTGTTTTTATTAATATTTTATTTATTTATTTGAGAGAGACAGAGATAGTGAGAGAGAGCACAAGTGGGAAGGAGGGGGAGAAGCAGACTCCGCTGAGCAGGGAGCCCAATGCAGGACTTGATCCCAGGACCCTGAGATCATGACCCAAGCTGAAGGCCAAACACTTAACCCACTGAGCCACACAGGCACCCCTGCTTTTTTACATTGTTTTAATGGCTGAAAAAAACTCAAAAGAGTATTTCATGACACAGAAAAATTGTATGGAATGTAAATTCCAGCATCCACAAATAAAATTCTATTGAAACACAGCCACCCTCACTTCTTTACATCTTGTTTGTGGCTACCCCTACAAAGGCAAGGTGAGTGTGTGTCCCAGAAACCTAAAATATTTACTATCTGGCCCTTTACACAAAAAGTTTGCTGATCTCTTGGCTAGATTTATAACACTAGGGTCTGAAAAATTTTTCTACCTGCACAACACTTGAGGGCTACCACACACATCTACTGGAAACAGCAATGACTCTCACATGCTGACAGGTAAAGAAGGGTAGGGGTGCCTGGGTGGCTCAGTGGGTTAAGCCTCTGCCTTCGGCTCAGGTCATGATCTCAGGGTCCTGGGATCATGCCCCACATCGGGCTCTCTGCTCAGCAGGGAGCCTGCTTCCCCCTCTCTCTCTGCCCGCCTCTCTGCCTACTTGTGATGTCTGTCAAATAAATAAAATCTTAAAAAAAAAAAAAAAGAAGGGTAATGAAGAGGAGGGGAATCACCCATCTACAGCATTTCTTCCAATTCTAAAAAGCCTACAAAAGTGTGATTCTAACTAAATCTAACTTTTCTTGTCAGCTTTTGAGTAAGAGCCATCCTGTTCTATGATAGCACCAAAAAACAAAACAAAACAAAAAAACCCCCCAGCAAATGCTGAAAGAGTGCTGTTCTCAAAGCTTTTGAACTCAAAAGCCCCAAAGGCTACAAAGAAATATAAACGGGGCTCTCCAGGTTTCCACCTTCAATGCCATTATGGGGATAAGTGACCAAGTGGAAACAGAACATACCCAAAACCAATAAAATTTTTACTTAGGCCAGAGGGCCCCTGGACACTTCCCAAAACATCCGTAATCGAGGGAAAGTGCCAGATTAAGGTTTATGAATCCCTATGCTGTGGTCTGACAATCTGTAACAACCAGCTCAAAAGTGCCACCAGCCTGACATCTCAAGGTATACAGAGAAAGAGAGAAAGTTCAGCCAAAGGGCAGCACTGTTGCTCTGACTGGGCTACTTTCTGAATGACTCTTCCTTCTGACTCATCTCTCACAGCGCCTGGGAACTCTCATGCCCATCCACCTGAAAAGTAGGTGAGCTGGGACACCCTGTGTCTGCACTACACAAAGCGAGAGAGAAGAGGAAATGGCTGAAGCTCCCACTTGGTGATCAGGTGGGTAAGCAGAAAAAAAGTTCTCCAAAAGCACATACACAAGCTCAAACCCATCCTATAAATGAGTGGGTCGACGGAGTGTGAGGGTGCTGAAGTCTTCTGTTTACTCAGCAAAAACTAACTGTCCACCTTCTACATACAGGACACTGAGTGAACCAAGAACAAAGGCAGAGATGATCCTTGCTCTATGGGTGACATCATAATAAAGTACCGTAATTAGAGACATACAGGACGCTCTATATTTCCACAGCAGGGGCATTCGAGGATCTCAGAGAAAGAGATCCTTGAGTTGAAACCTGAAGGCTGAGTAAATAGTTGGGTTTGGATCAGACAGAGGGTACTGCCTATGTGTCACAAGTAAATGAATAGATGAATAGCATGTGCGGTGGTCCCAAGAGTGGTATGTGGTAGACTGGCATAACCAGGTGAGTGATTCTCCAAGAGGGAGGCTGGAGAAACAGGCTGAGTCAAGTTGTACTCTTTAGTTAAAAAGTATGATCTTGGGGTGCCTGGGTGGCTCAGTGGTTTAAGCCGCTGCCCTTGCCTCAGGTCATGATCTCAGGGTCCTGGGATCGAGTCCCACATCGGGCTCTCTGCTTGGCAGGGAGCCTGCTTCCTCCTCTCTCTCTGCCTGCCTCTCTGCCTACTTGTGATCTCTCTCTGTCAAATAAATAAATAAAATCTTTAAAAAAAAAAAGTATGATCTTAATCAAACTACTGAGAAATGCTGAACAGGGAAGTGACATGAGCAAACCTCCATTTTTGAAAGGACATTCTAGCTACTGTTTAGAAATTAAAGAGTTGTTTTGGGGGAGGGGGAGTTGGTCAGGGTCAAATGTGTGGAGGCCAGGAGACCAATTAAGAAGCTACTGTATGGGGCTGCTGGGTGGCTCAGTGGGTTAAGCCTCTCCCTTTGGCTCAGGTCATGATCGCAGGGTCCTGGATCATGCCCCGCATCGGGCTCTCTGCTCGGCAGGAAGCCTGCTTCCCCCTCTCTTTCTGCCTGACTCTCTGCCTACTTGTGATCTCTCTATGTGTGTTAAATAAATAGATAAAATCTTAAAAAAAAAAAAAAGAGGAAGAAGAAGAAGAAGCTACTGTAATCACCCAATGGCAATGAAAACAGAGAAGAGAGGGAAGATACAGTCATTCTACACTCAGACAATCATGATCCCTCTCCCTAATTCCCAGAGGTTCTAGTTCTAAATAACTCCATCTACAGAGACCAGCAGTGACCCAGAACCAAGTATGAGTCTTTAGAAAAAGTCCCAAACCAAATGAAACAGGGATTTCATTTTTAGAGATACTTTGGATATTCTTATTTCCTTTCAGTAATTTTAAATGGCCTACCTAGCATGGTGGTTGGTACTTAGTACATACTCGATAACTGACTGAAGAACATATAAAACACATAGATTTGATAGTGATTAAACAGAATATCCAGGTGCTATACACAAAACCCTTAAGAAAAACAGTGCAGTATTAATAGTAATCTGTAGGAAGTAACATACTCATCACTATTTATGAGACTTTAAATCTATTTCTTTTTGGAGGATAATTTGACAAAACCCAGGCAAAGGTATTCAAAGAAAAATAGAGTTCTATCAGGAATTAAGCACTCTGATCCTGAGTAATAGCAGTTCCCACTGCTACATTCTGGCCCAAGAGACTGGACAAAAAGAGACCACAGTTAACACCAAAACAAAAGATAAAATCCAGGGCGCCAGGCTGGCTCAATTGGTGGAGCATATAACTCTCGATCTTAGGGATAAGTATAGAAATTACTTAAAAGTAAAATGTTTAGGGGCGCCTGGGTGGCTCAGTGGGTTAAAGCCTCTGCCTTCCGCTCAGGTCATGATCCCAGGGTCCTGGGATTGAGCCCACATTGGGCTCTCTGCTCAGCGGGGAGACTGCTTCCCCCTCTCTGTCTCTGCCTGCCTCTCTGCCTATTTGGGATCTCTGTCTGTCAAATAAATAAATAAACTCTTTAAAAATAAATAAATAAATATATAAAAACCTTAAAAAAAAAAAAAAGCCAAAGTCTTTACGGTAACCTACAAAAGGCCTATCCAATACTCACTCTCTACCCCTGTAGCCTCCTGTCCCTTGAATGTGCCAAGCATCCTCCCAGTTTTATGTTCCAGTCCAAGGGCTCCTAACCTTTACAGCACAATGGAATGGTGTACAAATCTTTTGAAAATACAGATGCCTGGCCTCCATCCCCAAACACTGATTTAAGCTGCAGGGTGTGACACCTGGGGGTGAGACCTGAGCACTGGGATTTTTAAAAGCTCACCAGGTTTCTGGACACAAGTTTGAGAACCACTGCTCCAGTTTACCCTGTTTTGATAGCATTTATCACCAATTTTTACACAAACACATATACACACACCATGACAGCAAGGACTTTGTTATATTTTGTTCACAACAGTAGGCTCATAGGAGGTAACCAATAAATACTTGGTGAGCAAATGGCCTTTCTAGTCTGGCCTTCGGCTGCTCCTCCTTTCTCCACCCTTGCTGATATGGCCTATACTTCAGTAACAAAGAATTACTCATGGTGCCTGAAATTCACCATGTTCCTTCTGCTGCCATGCCTTTCTAAATCTAATAAAGTCTTATTTTTCCTTGCTTTCCCAACCCTCTCTACCCCCAGGCTGAGCCTGATACTGTATCCTGCGGGCTTAGAGAATACTTCATATACCTTTCTGATATTGTGTATCATAGTGCGTCTTACATACATACACATCTGTCTTTAGACCAGCTCTGTCCCTAGAACTTTACCCATGGTGACAGAAATGTTCCTTATCTTCACAGACCAATACAGCAGCCACCAGCCACATGTGGGTAATAAGTATTTGAAAGGTGGCCAGTGTGACTGAGAAACTAAATTTTTAATTGTATTTCATTTTAATTAATGTAAATAGCCAATATGGTTACCACACCAGTCACCACAGCTCTAGACTGTGATGTACTTTAGTTAATGTTTCATTTCTATAACCCAGGACACAGGAATCATCAACAGTGATAGAGTGGTAGATGGAGGGATGGATGGATGGAAGAAAGTTGGCTCTGAAGATTATAATATCCATACGTTTACAATTTCTGGCTTGACATACAGTAAGAGCAAAGGACACACTCTGAAGCACAAACAAGGCTCAGCCAATGAGAGCAAAGAACTGGAGAACTTATCCAGTATTCTACTCTTCTACCCAACTTACAATCTACACAGTGCAGGGGAGTGTGACCTAACACCTTATTGAGTTGTACCTTTCAGAAGCTTGGGGACAGCCCCCCACTGAGGATGGGTTGAATTTACCAAGCTGGCTCTGTGCTTTAGGAGTTAGAAGTAACCCAGGCTACTCAAACACAATTCAGGTAATAAGAATTCAGGTTTTTCCACCTGAACAAAACAAGTATGACACACCCAAGCACCTTAATAATAAAAGTCCAAACTTCTGGAGAAACCTGTGCGTAAGGCACTATTCAAAGCACCTTGTCTGTTAACTCATTTAACCTTACAACAATCCTGTGAGTTCAGTAATACTATAATTTCTATACTACAGATGAGAAAATGAAGCAACAGAGAGGTTAAGTGACTTGTCCAAGGTTAACCCAGGCAGCCTGGCTCCAGAGTCTGAGCTCTTAATCTTTCACATTTAAAGAAGGGAATCTTTTTGGCAGAACCAAGACAGCCACTGAGGATGTTAATAAAGGCCCAAAGCTAAAGCAACCCCAAGCAAAAACCGACCAATAGGGGCGCCTGGGTGGCTCAGTGGGTTAAAGCCTCTGCCTTCCGCTCAGGTCATGATCTCAGGGTCCTGGGATCCAGCCCTGCATCGGGCTCTCTGCTCAGCGGGGAGCCTGCCTCCCTTCCTCTCTCTCTGCCTGCCTCTCTGCCTACTTGTGATCTCTGTCAAATAAAATCTTTAAAAAAAAAACAAAAACGGCCAATGGTTCCAGTTATCATTCACTGAGAGACCACTACTTCAAACGAACTGAGAAGTCTCACAGATTAAGAGAAGTAGATACTTCCAGTTCATATCATATCTTGCAAATCAGTGGAAGTACTTAACAAATGTACCCTAGGATAATGCCAATAGGAAGATAGAAAAGTGAGTAAAACCTTGCTTTCCATAAGTGAAATAGCAGTAATAGAACCAGTAAAATAAACACTAACATTTTTTTCTAAATCCACAAACTGCCTGGTTAATAGAGAAATAGTTCTTCAAGAGTCAAAGAGTATATGTACATTCACATACCATCATCAAGGACTGTGTATAATCCAGAAAAAATACCTGAAAACATACCCTCCTGCCTACCCACCTACCACAATACAGGAAAACCCCTGAATCTCTCAGGAAAGGGAGGAGCAAGAACTAATCTAAGAACCCAAAGGAGAACAAAGCTTCAGTTTAAGAAAGATGTGGTCACAAAGAAGGTTTCACAAACCACTACGCTGTGGGTACCAAAAAGCAAATAATCAGCATACAGAGAGCTCTGGCAACCTCATGCAAACTTCAGATTTAAGCAGGGCACCAAATAAGGGAAGGATTCTGGTGCATCAACTCCTAGGAAAAGTGTTTCAAGTTAAAAATGGTTATTCAGGTTTGGATGCAAACTTCTGTATCTGTTCTTTTTCAACAGAGACACCTCTACCTCACTGGCAGCTGGCAGCAAAAAGAGAAGAAAACCGTGAGAATATAAATGGGTTACACACAGACAACATGACCTGGTACAGCGTGGCGTTTACCTGGACACCAAAGACAAAACTATAAACACGCCAGCGCAGAACTTCAGGGATTCCACATCCCAGCTGACGCCAAGTGTCTCCAGAAGCTGGTGGGCCATGATGTCACACAACCCCCAGCCCCTCACAGCCAGACAGAGCCAGATAGTTCAATATTAAGGCCAAAAACCACAGCACTTTTGGTGAGAGACTCAGTTTCGCTGTGACTGAAGGCAAGGCCTGCTTCCATCTAGTTTTTTGTCAATCATGTCTTTTCTGTACTTGTTCCCAGACCCAAAATATCTAGTTCAAAAGACAGGGCAAACAGCTTTAAATCTCTCATCTTTGATCCAATTCTCCTTTCTTCTCTCAACAATGAGAAATCAATCTTGGGCATACCAAAGAGTATTAGCAAGGGAAAACATGAACATTAACTTCTTCCTAATTTATTTACAATGCTCTATCCCTGTCACTAACTATTAAACTTATAGGGAAAATTGGACTTCAGAGTTTAAAAGGAAGAACAAAAGTAATATGAGTCAAAACCCAATTAAACTCTGCTGGTTCCACACGAATGCTTATAGTTTGTGACAAGTTATCAAACTGTATGGCTCTGATATGTACACTTTTCTGTACATATATTATTTTTTTAATAAGAGGGTTTTTTTTTAATTACCACAATCTTTTCTGCCATTCCACAGAAAGCCTTTATTCCATAGCCAACAATCCTTTGGGACTCCATCTAAATGCAGAAAGCTACATTAATGTCAAATGCCAGATCTGTTGATGGGTAGACTATAGACCTATTTTACAGATGTAGAAACAAGGAAAGAGGCTAAGAAATGTGTCCATGCTCTGAAAAACAACCTGAAGGTTTTGAAGGGGCGGGAGTGGGAGGTTGGGGGAACCAGGTGGTGCGTAATAGGGAGGGCACGTATTGCATGGAGCATTGGGTGTTGTGCAAAAACAATGAATACTGTTACGCTGAAAAAATAAATTAATTAATTTAAAAAAAAAAGAAAAAAGAAATGTGTCCATGGAAATTGAAAAAAAAAAAAATTTAGGAATGCATTCCAGAAGATATAAGTCCTAGTCTCCATTAGCCATAAGGGACAGCTTATTGGAAACACCAAGGGCATCTATTAGTGCCTTATTCAACCTCTTGATATGTGCCACGTTGAAGTATTTTAAAAAGCCATACTGTTTTACAGATCTATCCAGAAGTCTAAAGGAAAATCTGCCAAAAAAAATTCCTCACTGAGAATATCAACTGACTATACACAGTTTGCTTTACAAATTAGGACCCAGTATCTCAGAGATCTGTGGCATAAGTCAGCTCAGAATCTTATTAGACAGAGTAAAGTTTTAGCATCCTCACCAAGAAACATTCCAGAAAAACATATATCCACTGAGGGTATCATCCCAGCTCCTCCTTCCCAAGTGCTTCAGTAGCTGCAGTCCTACTGCGTGTGCAGGGCAAGAAGAGGACTTATTGCCAATGGTTACAACACAAAGCATAACTTAATCCTAAGCCAAACTGCCCTTGGCTCAGAAAGCTTCCCAGAATGATGGAAGGCATGACTTTAGGATGACTCAACTTTTGCTAATGCATAAAATAAAGCAGAGAAGAACTATCTGAAGGATCTACGTCTAAGCCTGGGCCAAATCAAAAGCCCAAAGTATCTACTTTGTGATGAATCTTCAGCTCCAGCTGACTGATTAAACAGCATCGATCTGGACATCTGTACCATGGCCTAAGATAGTCTAATTACAGACTCTTGGCTAGGAATCCTAGGAGCAACCACTTGTAGTTTCTAACCACACTGTATTTTTATCTATGATACTCCTTCTGCCAGAAAAGCTAGCTACTCCCATCTACCTAAAGTACATCTTTCATCCTTCAAAAGTAAGGACAGACCACCTTTCTAGGTAGTTTTCCCTGTTCATCATGAATTAATTCTTTCTCCTCTGTATTATCCCTATACATATAGTGTACATATTTCTACTATCGCATCTGTAACACCCTACTGCAAGTACTTACTTACATATCTGCTTTTCCCACTAGACTCTACCTTTGAGAGAAAAGATCAGTATCATTCACCTTTTTGTGTGCAGTGCCTAGAACAATGATTAACACATAAACGTACTCACTATATTTACAGAAAGGACCTCAATGGGGACAGGGAAAACCTTGATCCCCTCAGAGAGGACCAGCTGACCGAAGAGGTTTTACAACTGAATAAGCAGGAGAAAAAGAGTAAAATGTCCATTAAAAACTGTTATTTCAGGCGCACCTGGGTGACTTGGTGGGTTAAAGCCTCTGCCTTCAGCTCAGTTCATGATCCCAGGGTCCTGGAATCGAGCCTGCATCGGGATCTCTGTTCAGTGGGGAGCCTGCTTCCCCCTTCCTCTCTCTGCCCAGCTCTCTGCCTACTTGTGATTTCTGTCAAATAAATAAATAAAATCTTAAAAAAAAAAAAAACCAAACTGTTATTTCAGGCAGCGTACGAAGGTATATACTATACTGCAGCATAAAATAAATTGAAAACAAGAAAGAGGAACAAAAGGAAAGAATCAGAGGTCGCTAGTAGTAAGGTCATGACACAAACTACATGTCAGAAAGTCCTTCACATTTAATAAAGGAAGTTACAAGTTTGACACTAAACTCTGGGACAATTAAGACAGAAATACTCCTTTTTTTTTTTTTTTAAGATCTTATTCATTTATTTGACAGAGAGAGATCACAAGTAGGCAGCGAGGCAGGCAGAGAGGGGGGGAGCAGGCTCCCCACTGAGCAGAGAGCCCGATGCAGGGCTTGATCCCAGGACCCTGGGATCATGACCTGAGCTGAAGGCAGAGGCTTTAACCCACTGAGCCACCCAGGTGCCCCAAGACAGAAATATTCTTAAAAACAAATTCATAAATGTGCATAAAGTTAAATTAAACAAGAAAACCCACATGGAACGACTATCTCTGATACTAAAAGCAGAAATTTCTCCCATGGGTTTCCAGAAAGAAGACAGCACGTGATACAAAATAGCAATAATTCCCTAGACCTCTTTATTATTATTTGTCTGACTACAGGCCAATGACCTTACATCAAAGTACAATTTGGTCAAAGCAATACTACTGGGGACCAATACGTTACCCATGTATACAGTTCTCTGGGGGTTCTAGGCATAAATGACACGGAAAGAACAACAGTAGGAGATGCCTAGTGATTTCCATAAAAGATGCTCAATAAAATTCTTGATCAGTGGACAGATGGAAGACAGACAACTGGAAAAACCACTGAAGCTCTCAAAAATAAAAATGTGTGGTAAATACATATTATAAAGACTCAAGCATCAGAAAGAGTCTCCATAGTATTTTAAAGTTCTTCTGGTCTAATGTCTATACTGTAACACTTGGAAAAATAAAACTGAGCAGTAACTCCAATATTAAATATTTATGAGTAAACTGAAAGGCTTCCAAGAGTGGGGGAAAACCTGGAGTTTCCCCTGAAGCCTAACAAATAGTCTGCCGACGGGGAAAAGATCACCAGCCAAGAAAACAACTTTTTCATATTCTCTATTTAAGCCCAAACATTACATCCAAGACAGTGAAAACAGAGTAGACAGATGAAATTCTGGAACCTTTACGAGTAGAGAGGGATTACAGAATGATAGGACTGCAGATACATCTCCCCAAGAGTATGGTCAGAAATAAAAAACGATATAGGAAATTGGTGAGAAAGGCAACAGGGGGAAAACGAAAAGGTCAGTGGAATCTCTTGCCCCACACAACAGGCAGTATGTTACTATAGAAAGTGAGCTGCTCGCACAGTAACATCAAATCACCACTCTATTCCTTCCTAAAGCAGCTGCAGAGTGACAAGGATCCCGCGTAAGGGTCTCATTCTTGTTTGGGAGGCTCTTCACAGACTAGGAGCTGGACCCTACGGGACGATTTATAGTACACCCTCACATACATTCCAGTTGGCTAGAACTCAGCAGCTGATTGCTCCCTTGTCTAACTTGGTAAGAAGCCAAAGGAGGACTTTTCTGAGTCAACTCTCCCAGGCTGGAAAATTCTCCAACCCCAGAGTTCTGGCTTAAGTCTGGATATCAGGTTATTCACAGGATGCCAAAACTACATCCTTATATCAGCTTTGAACAAGTCTCTCAAGTATACCATACAGATTCCCACAGATCTCAGATCATCTGGACATTAAGGTCAAAGATGGCCACTCTTCTTCTCACATAGAGAGGAATATGCTTTACAAAGCACATGCAACATCAAAACAAAGTTTTCATAAATTAAACATCAATCTCAACAATTCTTTAAGGGGAACATGTAACATACTCATTAAATGGCCTCCTTAAAACCTTTTTATTCTACCCAACTGAGCACCCTCCATTTTCTATGAGTTACTCACATTCTCTCTCACTATGGTCAAACCTTACGCCACGAAGAGCCAAATCCCAAATCTGTACCTCTGACTGAGAAGAAATGAGAGGAGAAACCTTAACAAGGTGTTTTTGATTCTCATCAAGCTCCTGTATCGGTGATTCTCAACCAGAACAGTAGCCCTCCTTCCAGGGAGTGCTTGGAAATGTGTGGGGGCCACTACTGGTATCCAGCGGGCATGCTAAACATCTTGCAGTGACAGTCCCACAACATGAGGAACTGTGCCCGCGAGAAGGCAGTAACAGCCTTATTAACAATGTCCTAAGTGAAGGACCGCCACTGTAGTAACTGCCTTCACCCTTCCCATTCTAGAGCAGAGGTGGGCAAACTCTTTCTGTAAAGGGTCGGACAGTAAATTGCTTAGGCCTTGCAGGCCACATACATCTCTGTCATATGTTCTTCCTTTTAAACAAGTCCTTATGTAAGTATGTTACAAACCACTCCTAGCTTGCAGGCCTTTGGCAGTCTTTTATCTACCGCTATTCTAACCATTACCTCTGTTCACAGAGAGATGCTGATTAAAATAAAATGTGATGAAGTGTGCAATAAACAACTTTAATAATGTTTTTATGTTTTAATTTTAATGAATGTAATAAGAGCTTCAGAATTTAGCCTCAGAACCTAAAAACTGGGGTATTGCTTACTTCTAATTAATTAAATAATTCTCTCCTGTCCTCGTCCTCTCCCCCTCCCCTGGGCATTTTCACTTCAGGTTTTCACCCAAATGTTCCTTTTCAAACACATTTCTCGAAGAGTACCGGTACTGCCTTTCCCCCTCTTCTCAGGACGTGTTACTTCCTAGTCACTATGTGTGCCACTCAGAAAGTCTCTCTAAAATTACTACTGTTAACATTTTCTAAAATGTCTAAACCAAACCAAAGCCTGGAAATTCTGACTGGTATCTGGGTCCTGACTTTCCGGATGGTAACTAAAGGTCACGTGGGGTGGAAAGTGGCCTGTGGGTAACACAGAATACACACATGCACGCGAACAGGATATGTTGGTAATCCGGTTTCCTGAGACCTGGTGAGTTGTGAGAGTTCTCATCAGCACTGTTGGGGAAGATGAAAAACCTTAAGCTCGGAAATACTGGATTTTAACACAGTGTCCATTCTTAGAATTAGAATTTCAGGCTAGAGCAGAAGGCGCAGGTACACCTCTTTCCCCCCACATTTTACTTGTCTGAAAAGGTGAACACCACATACACACAAAATAAACGAAGTTAGTATCTGACAAGGTCTCTTTACGTGTGCAAGCTGGTGCTTGCAGCATGGCTTATGTCACGTCTCAAGCCCAGAAAGATGAAGAGTGTGGTTTTGGTGTTTAACCAGCCTCAACTGCACCCTGGCACTCTGTTTCTTCCCCCAGAGAACTTTGCTCTGCTAGAGGAAAGAAACCAACCTCACATCTTGAAACGAAACGGCTAGGATAAAAATAAAGCCCTGAAGTGGTTTGGTGACCGAGGTCATATGGGGCGTTAAGGGTTTGTAGGTAGGGCCCAAGTACTTTGAGAAACTTCCACTCACTGCCAACCACAAAGAGACAAAGAAAGACATCAGCCCGAGAGTCCAGCAACAATCCGGGCAAGCAGCCCCAGTCCTTGCCTGTTAAGGGCTCTTTCATACAGAACACATTATCAATATCTGAAAAACCCAGTCCTGGTTCTACCTTGGAAGCCATCTCACCGAGTTCCGTTTCTTAAGGCCTAAGAAAAAGAGAGCCAACCTGTAGCCTCTTCCTACAGAAAGAGGCTTTACGAACTCCTGTCATCCTAGGTTGCCAAGTCTCAGGTCACAGAATACTTTCAAACAGCTTCCAGGGTGGAGGAGTATGACATATGGCACATCCTATAAACTACTTCACAAAAGTAAAGGGCTATATAAATGACATGATGTTCATGTAATTCACACAGCAACCCTGCCACACTGTATGGTACCCAGCCTACAGATAGGTTATCTTTACAAGGCCAAGAAATTAAGCTAACTTTCTCTGCTATGATAATGATGGGGCAATGAAATAATCGAGTTACCACAGACACAAACATTTACCGATTAGCACATAGACTCAACTCTTCGCTATAAGTCAAATCAATGCTTACGCCATCCAGAGAAAATCAGACCAAGAGTTTTGAGCTGTACCTAATGGCACTAACTCTGAAAAGTGCCAATCTAAAGGTTTACAATACTGCACTGGGACCTAAAACTCACTCCAAGATTCACCTTGCCTAAGAAAGCAGGCCTTCTAAAGCCGTGCTCTGAGCTCTCGTTGTGCTCCCGGGGCAGTGGGGGTGAGGGGAGGGTGGAGGTATTAGATGTGTACCACCCACACATCACAGCTTTCTTTCCAGCACGGCGGTGGCAGTGGTGGCGGCAGCGGCAAGCAGCGGCAGCTCAGGTGCACAAACGAAGCAAGGGGCACCAAAAAACAAGACAACTGGTCTAAAGAAAATGCCACCTGCAAAACACACTTGAAAAATAAAAAAGCCTACAAACAAATCTAACAAGTTGAGTATGTGAAAGCTCTGTGCTACAGGCTGCCTGACCTGGGTTTCTCGCAGTGAAGCCGTGCTCCTTTGTTGGCCAATGTTTACTTTGCTGGACTCTTGATTAAATGCAAGAAAAAATATACTTGTGTACTACCCAGCCTCACAGAGCCATGCTTTCAGTCAGAAAGAAAAATCATCATTCTCAACTTTTAATAGCACTCTCTAAGGAAAAAAAAAACACACACCATGGAAACATGGGACACATGAAATTTAGGCAGGGGCAGCAAGCAAAGTTTCAGACAGAAACTATGATTTCCAAGCCTAGAGAAATAAGGTTCTCACGCTGCCAGAGATTTCAGGTAACAACTAAAAAGCCTAGGGTTAGAGAAAACTACAAAAGATAAGAAAAGTTTTTTTTTCTTTTTTTTAAATGTTTTCTTACTATTTTTATTTGCATTTTTTTTAAGACTTTGAGAGAGACTGAGTAAGCACACAAGCAGGGGAAGAGGCAGAGGGAGAGGCAGAAGCAGGCTCCCCACTGAGCAGGAAGCCCAAGGCAGGACTCAATCCCAGAACTCTGGGATCATGACCTGAGCCAAAGGCGGGTGCTTAACTGACTGAGCCACCCAGGTGCCCAAGAAAAACTTCCTTTTTTATTTAAAAAACATTTTATTTATTTATTCATGAGAGACACACAGGGGCAGGCAGGAACAAAGGCAGAGGGAGAAGCTGGCTCCCCATGGAACAGGGAGCCAATACAAGACTCGACTCTAGGACCCCAGGATCATGACCTGAGCCGAAGGCAAATGCCTAACCAACTGAGCCACCCAGGTGTGCAAAGAGTTTATTCCCAGTCAACTGGTTTGGTGGGTGGCATTCAGACTTTTCTAGGTCACAGCCTGACGCTTTTCAGTTCACACACTTAGGCAGAGTAACTTCTCATTTTTCACCAAGTTCGGCTGCAAGAGGATGTTGAGGAAAGAAGCTGTCCCAGAGCTGTGTGTGTAGGCCTCCATTCCCAGAGGTACTAATTTCATCAGGAAACAGAAGCGATACCTTCAGATTCCTTAGGCTCACTATTAGACTACGAACAAAGAGGGAAACGGCCTGGTAGCAGGACATACTGCTAACTAGTTTCTGGATCAGCACCAATAACAATACCACATGAAGCCAAGCAAAACACTTATGCCCCCCGCCACCCAAGAAAAAAAAGAAAAAGAAAAACCAAAACAACACTTATGGTCCAATGATTAAGACATTTCCAAACCGTGACCAAAATGAAGACTGATTGGAGGGACTTGCCAATACTAAACAATCTCTGAGAAACAACTTAAAAGCCTAGAATGCAATAACCCATTTTGGCAGCACTTTGAAAGCACTGATCACAAAATCAAATGCCTACAGAGACAAGGTAGGCGATGAAAGTGAGCAGTATGCAAGTACAGGAGGGGGGAGGAGGGGTAAACTGGAGAACACAAGCCTGATTAAAAGGGGGTGGCTGCTACTTGGTTCTGGCAAACTGTTGCCAGATCTTGATTTGTTTTCGTAAATTAGCTGGCAACTGATTAAACCTTAAAAACAAAACAAGCAAAAATCTACTATTTGGGGCACCTGAACCATCTGATTAGTCTTAGCATCACTAAAAGTGAGACAATCAGACATCTGCTAATGCAGGGCAAAATGAGGCACACAGCACCACCTATGAAGTACTCTTGCCAAAAAGGCTGAACCCGAATCTAAAAACGTTTCCAGAGCTAACTCTCATTTACAGGAATATGAGGGACAGAAGGAAAGGTTATATGATACCACAAGGCAAACTAAGACAAATCCAGAATATGGAAATTCTACAGGAAAACTAACCAGCTTAAAAACCTTATGACATGAAGAATGTTTTTAAATGGGAAGGCAGAACTGTTCTTGACTAAAAGAAACTTAGAAGATAATACAATCCAATATAATGTGTAGGTCTTCATTTGAACAGACCAACTCTAAGACCTCATTTGCAAAATAATGTGGGAAGTGAAGTTATGGATCAGATACCAAATGATGCCATGGACAGACATGGCAATGGCACTGTGGTATTTTTAAAAAGTCCATTATTATTTAAAATGTCTTACATTTTAAACATGTGAAACAAAACAGGTCTGCATTTAAAGAGTGGGCTCCCAGTATGTACATTTATCAAGCCTCATTGTTCACTTTGGTTAGAAACAGTAAAAAAGGCAAAAAACTTAACACCTTAAGAGATTATAACAAAAACGTAAGTATGTAAATAACAACTACTGCCACCAATACATGAGACATTACAATATGCCACTCATCGTTCTTCACGTGCGTTACTTCATTAAGTCTATCAGTATCGCCATCGGACAGATGAAGAAACTGAAGTGCATGCTTGAAGCCTCCCTGCTAACCGATAAAACTAAAACTTGAACTTAGAACTTCCCAAAGCCCAAGCTGTTAAACTCTGCACTATCCTCCCTCTGATATAGCAAATGCTGGACAAAATTAATAAAATGTGGGGCGCCTGGGTGGCTCAGTGGGTTAAAGCCTCTACCTTTAGCTCAGGTCATGATCCCAGGGTCTTGGGATTCAGCCCCGCATCGTGCTCTCTGCTCAGCGGGGAGCCTGCTTCCCCCTCTCTTTCTCTGCCTGCCTCTCTGCCTACTTGTAATCTCTCTCTATCAAATAAATGAATAAAATCTTTAAAAAATATAAAATAAGGGCACCTGGGGGGCTCAGTGGGTTAAGCCGCTGCCTTCAGCTCAGGTCATGATCTCAGGGTCTTGGGATAGAGTCCCGCATTGGGCTGTCTGCTCAGCAGGGAACCTGCTTTCCTCTTTCTCTCTCTCTGCCTGCCTCTCTGCCTACTTGTGATCTCTCTGTGTCAAATAAATAAATAAAATCTTTAAAATAAAATTAAATCTATCAAGCTGCCAGACTCTAAGAGAGATACAACACACCTGTAGGCAAGCACTCATGGTAAGATCTCCCAAATCCAACAGTAAAATGAGGGGGGAAAGAAACAAAAATGCGTAACTGTGTATGACACTAAGTGTAAAAGATGAGAGAGAACCATACACAAACACATACACACACACTATCTTTTACCTATTCAAAAATATTTCTTTAGGGGCGCCTGGGTGGCTCAGTGGGTTAAAGCCTCTGCCTTTCGCTCAGGTCATGATCCCAGGGTCCTGGGATCGAGCCCCGCATCGGGCTCTCTGCTTGGCAGGGAGCCTGCTTCCTCCTCTCTCTCTCTCTGCCTGCCTCTCTCCCTACTTGTGATCTCTGTCAAATAAATAAATAAAATCTTTAAAAAATAATAATAAAAATAAAAAATAAAAAAAAATATTTCTTTAAATAAAATATTTAAAAAGGCAATCACTCCTCTGCTAGAACTTTCAATCTCTATTCCTACCAACCTAGAAGTCAACCCCAAAACTGCTGCCTAGAAACTTTTCCAACTAGAACCCAGTTTTTTTTTTTTTTTTTAAGATTATTTATTTATTTATTTATTTGACAGAGAGAGATCACAAGTAGACAGAGAGGCAGGCAGAGAGAGAGAGAGAGGGAAGCAGGCTCGCCGCTGAGCAGAGAGCCCGATGCGGGACTCGATCCCAGGACCCCGAGATCACGACCTGAGCGGAAGGCAACGGCTTAACCCACTGAGCCACCCAGGTGCCCCTAGAACCCAGTTTTTTGTTTTTTGTTTTTTTTTTTTTTACCTACTGTGTCCCAGGCTTCTTTATTTAAGAAAGTGATGTGGGGAGAACCCAGTTTTTTAAACAAAGTCATGAAGGTTCCACGCTCAGGGGGCCTCAAATTAATCCATCATGCCCCAATTTATCACTAGTTCTAGATGCTTCCCCACAAAATAGACCCTTTCAGACTAATCTTTCAAAACAATAATCAGTCCTATTAGATGTCTAATCTTTCTTGAAGTTCTTCCTTGTTCATGTGGCTTAAGACGTTTCTCTTTACACAGGAGAGGGAAGACATTAATTACAGCGTCATTCTGTGTACTTGGATAAACGGCAAGATATGGTACCTATGTTGACTTCAGAAATTAGAGTACAGGGGCGCCTGGGTGGCTCAGTGGGTTAAAGCCTCTGCCTTCGGCTCAGGTCATGATCCCAGGGTCCTGGGATGGAGCCCCACATCGGGCTCTCTGCTCAGCAGGGAGCCTGCTTCCCCCTCTCTCTCTGCCTGCCTCTCTGCCTGCTTGTGATCTCTATCGGATAAATAAATAAAATTAAAAAAAAAAAAAGAAAGAAAGAAATTAGAGTACTACTTTTCCAGTCAAGTTCTGAGCTGATAATTAGGCATGGATTTTTTTTCTTCTGATTTCCCAGGTTAATGGGCATTAGATGAGATCGGGCGCGTTCAGGGTGGTATGGCCGTAGACGGTTAATGGGCATTAGAGATTTCCAATACTAAGTGCTATGACCTATGTAAACACGCATGAAAAACATTCCCTAAGATGTTAATGGTAGTTATTGATAGATGGTAAAAACACATTGTTTATCTGCATTTTCATACTTTTTAAGGATGTGTTGGCTTTGTAAATTTTTTTAAAAGACTTATTTATGAGGCACCTGGGTGGCTCAGTGGGTTAAGCCTCTGAGCTCAGGTCATGATCTCAGGGTCCTGGGATCGAGCCCCGCAACAGGCTCTCTGCTCAGCAAGGAGCCTGCTTCCCCCTCTCTCTGCCTGCCTTTCTGCCTACATGTGATCTCTGTGTCAAATAAATAAATAAATTCTAAAAAAAAAAAAAAAAAAAAAAGATTTATTTATTTTTGTGGGGTCAGGGAGCAGAGGGAGAGGGAGAGAGAATCCCGACCAGACCCTATGCGGAGCACAGAGCCCCACACGGGGCTCGATCTCACAACCCTAAGATGAGGACCTGGGCTGAAACCAAGAGTTGGAACCTTAACCCTACCTAGGCACCACGGCTTTGTAAATTTTTAAAGGCAATATAAGTATCAAAATGAAAAGAAAAGAAGATTTGCCCTACTTAATTGAACCCACTGGCAATTTCTTCCAACAACCAAGAAAAACACTAGTATCTTCTGTGAGTTTGGAATGCCTAAAGCACTGTCTAAAAGAATAGCCCTCAAATTTTAATCAACAAATTGTGGGGCAAAACATTCAGTCAATTTCCACCCTACCTAATTTAATGAATGCAATAGTACTGCTTTTGTTGAATTAACAATGCAGACACGAGAAGTAAACAATAAGAAATTCTAGAAACAACTGCTTCCGGAATCCCAAAGTACATTATTTGGGTCCAGCCCACTGACCACTACCCATACATACCACAGCACCAAACTAGAAAGTGTTCCTGCGGAAGGCTCAGTCTCTCTCCCACGCCAACTTTCTCATATGACCCCCCAAATTATCATAGATTTAGACACCCTGCAACCCCTCTGCTGTGTCACACCTCCCCTGCCTTTCGCCCATGCTGTTCCTTCTACTTGGAACACTCTCTTCTCACTTGGCCTAGTTAACTTCCAGGAAGCCTTCCAAAGTCATTCTCCTTTTCCTCACTACAACCCATACTTCCACTGGGACTAAACCAAGTGTTCTTCTCTGTGCTTCCATGGTCCTCAATGCATATCTCCCTCACACCACTTACCACAATATATAATACCACATTATTTGTGGATTTTGTATTTGTGAATTCAGCTACTTGCTAAAACTCATGAATAACACCAAAATCAGGGGCGCGCCTGGGTGGCTCAGTCGTTAAGCGTCTGCCTTCGGCTCAGGTCATGATCCCAGGGTCCTGGGATCAAGCCCTACACTGGGATCCCTCCTTGGCGGGAAGCCTGCTTTCCCCTCTCCTGCTCCTCTCTCACTGTGTCTCTGTCAAATAAATAAATAAAATCTTTAAAAAAAAAAATCAAAAATCACCAAAATCAATACCCATGGTGCTTTTGCAGTCATTCATGGACGTACCCAAAATGGCAGAAAATTCAAGTCGCCTGATACACATGTTCCCAGCTGGGATTCAGCAAGAAGACTCTCTGGCTTCTTGTCCAAGTTCTCGTACTTTAAGCAAGCGCCCTTTTCATGGTCTATTTAGAGCCATGTTTTTTATGCTTTTTGTTGGTGATTTCACTGTTTAAAATGGCCTCCAAGGCTGTGATGTGCCTTACAAAGAAAATGTGTGTCTATTGAGGCACAAGTTATCGTGATGTCAGTCATGAGTTCAATGTTAATGAATCAATAATATATATTAAATAAACAGAAACCTACATAAAACAAGGTTATGGGGCACCTCAGTGGCTCAATTGGTTGAGCATCTAATTCTTGATTTTGGCTCAGGTCATGATTTCAGGGTTGTGAGATCAAGCCTCACTTTGAGCTCCACGATGAGCATAGAACCTGCTTAGGATTTTCTGTGCCTCAGCCCTTGCCTCTTCTCCCCTCTCTCTCTCTAAAAACCAAACAAACAAACGAAAAAGGTATGTACTGATTACTTGATGAAATTCTTATAACCAGGGGTTCACAGAAATCTAGCCTGTATTTCCCTTAGAAGCAATGGTTCAGGGGCACCTGGGTGGCTCAGTTCTGTTAAACATCTGCCTTCAGCTAAGTCATGATCCCAAGGTTCTGGGATCGAGCCCTGACCTTGGGGTCCTTGCTCGGCAGGAAGCCTGCTTCTCCCTCTGCCTCTGCCTGCTGCTCTGCCTACTTGTGCCCTCTCTCTCTCCCTGTTAAATAAATAAATAATCTTAAAAAAAAAAGGAAGAAGCAGTGGTTCAGTATTCACTAATTCAGTGTCTGTGGTGACTTTCTAGGATATAACTACCACAAAAGACAATAACCAACTGTATACCCAAACATTCTGTTTTTGCCGCCATTACTTACACCAGATCAGAGTCTGGCAAACCAGGCCTACAGGCCAGAGGCAGGCTGCCTGCCGCCGGTCTTTATAAATGAAGTTTTACTGGAACCCAGCCGTACTCATTCATTTATGCACTGTCCACGTCTATTTTAGCACCCCAAAAGCTGGGCAAGTAGCCGTAACAGAGACCATATGGCCTGAAAAGTCTCAGATATTGACTATCTGGCCTTTTTCAGAAAAAGCTTCCTGACCCATGTACTAGACTCTAAGCTCTTTGAGGTAATAATAATGTCCTATTCATCTTTACAACCCTAGCACAAAGCTGGCACAAAAGGACAGAACAGACTTTAGTCTGGTTAAGCATGGAACCCAGAAGCAGCCCTCTACTCTAAAAACTGAAGATAAGGGCACCTGGGGGGCTCAGTGGGTTAAAGCCTCTGCCTTTTGCTCAGGTCATGATCCCAGAGTCCTCAGATGGAATCCCGAGTCAGGCTCTCTGCTTGTCAGGGAGCCTGCTTCCTCCTCTCTCTCTCTCTGCCTGCCTCTCTGCCTACTTGTGATCTTTGTCTGTCAAATAAATAAATAAAATATTAAAAAAAAAAAAAAAACTCAAGATAAACTGCAGTAAATTCTGGATATAAACAAGTCTTGAAAAAAAAAATACGATCCAAAGAAATAAAATAGGGGTGCCTGGGTGGCTCAGTGGGTTGAGCCTCTGCCTTTGGCTCATGATCTCAGGGTCCTGGGATCAAGCCCGCATGGGGCTCTCTGCTCAAGTGGGGAGCCTGCCTACTTACCCCCCACCCCCACCTGCTGCTCTGCCTACTTTGATCTCTCTCTGTCAAATAAAGAAGTAAAATATTAAAAAAAAAAAAAGAAAGAAAGAAAAAGAAAAAGAAATAAAATAAATATTGGTATGGTTTAAAAACTACTGGGTGGGTGCAATAAGAGAGATTCAAATAAGGAAAGGCTGAACAATAGGTTATTAGGACCTACTGAGGTATGGTCCAGTCTGAACCACAAAACACACTGAGAAGGGTGAGGGAGAAGAAAGATTTGTCAAGAGGTTGGCCAAATACACAATGACATTTCATTACCTAAAGACATTTTCCACACATAGCACCAAACAATAACCACAGTCAGTTTGTAAGAATGCTGGGAAATGGTAAATGAAATCATGCCAACACATAAGAACTCACTAAGGTTTCAGAGACAAACATCTATCAATGGCTCCTATTCTCATTTGTTCATTCCTCCCCAGTAGACAGATTCGAGTTACATTCTTTCAAGATATTAACAGAGCAGTTTCATCAGAGACCCTGGCCTCTCAGTGTGAAAACTATTTCTGATGCTATAATCTCCTTAATTAACTCACCACCTGCAAAAACTCATTTACTAAGCAGCAACCCTTTTCTGATCTCCAATGGGAGCTGCGGTATAGCAGAAGGCACATCCACTAAATAATGTTTGCAACCCTGGTGACACTGAATTTGAGTAGCCTAGCTGGCAGGGGTAGAGTTTAAATATGAGTCTCAATTAGTTTAAAAGGATGCCACTTACAGTTGAGGTTGGCAGTCCCTCCCCAGTTAGCGTGCTCAACCCAAACCACATCTCAAGGCTGAAAACCAACAACCCACAAGCTAACCTCCTGTAGCCATTCAGAGAGAGATCCAAAGTCTGTGCCTGGTAGAGAGAAAACAAACTAGTTGGGACTGTACTATCATTAATAACAACCACCTCAAGCCAAACCTTCTGCTTCTTATTCATGGATGTGAATTTTAGTAGTTTGTGCTAGAAATTCTCTAGGAATTGCTAAGGAAGCAATTCCTAGTAAGGCTAATCACCCAAAAAAGACAACTAAAATGAACAAGCATGCACAGAAAATACATAAATTACACAGATAAGGTAAACAAATGACCTATACCTGTATAATGAAATATCACTCAGTCACACTAAGAACATACCAAAAAAAGATATTCTTAGGTGGAAATACAGTCAGTTCTGCTATAATCCTTGTTTTGAAAATATCCATTTGTTCCACTGTGATAAATACATTGGGGAACAATTTGAGCATAGCACAAATTTTGCATCTCCTTATGAGTGATTTTGTTCATGAGAAACACTGAGTGAGCACAGAAAATTGCACTCAGCTGAACCGAACTACAGAGAAATAGAAAATATACACACTCTCCAGATACCTACCAGCTACCACAGTTCACCACATGAACTTGTTCTAGGCCACACCAATCCACATCTGGTCTTACATCCAATTTCAAATAACTCTCCTTCCACCACTTCACAATAACACTAAAGCTGCAATCCTTCTGAAGTCCGCTTCTAGAGTTCTTTTCCAAAATAGTATTTATACATTTCTTAAATATTCTTAAATGTATAAATATGTATATGTATATATACATGTATATATATATATACATGTATATATATGTATATATATACACACACATATGTATAATACTATTTCTTAAATATTCTTAAAATGTATACATGCATACATTTTATACATGTATAAAATTGCATAACTGTCTTATTAGGTTCATATCTTTTTTTTTTTTTTTTTTAATAAGTCACTGAGGATGTTTTTCAGTGTCGTGCCCCTAACCACATCTTGTCCATGAGCTCTGTGGCTTTTTTTCTGTGCGATTTTACACAGCACAGTGATTTTTAGGACTGTGTGTGTTATAACATTATAATAGGACTGTATGTCCAATTCGTAAGTCAAAAAAGCAAACTACAGGGGCACCTGGGGCAATGATGATAAGGCTGAAAATATAAAAACAGCTTCACAAATAGTTTAAAAAAGAAATGACCATTTTACTCTGTATATGTCTCTAATTATTTGAAATTTCTACCAAAAGTACATCCATATATTATTAATATGATTGAAAATAAAATAATTAGTAAAAATTAACAGATCTAATGCCAGCCCATGTGCTGAAAATGCCTTCTCTGAGATGCAAACAAGAATAAAAACACAGGGGCGCGTGGGTGGCTCAGTGGGTTAAAGCCTCTGCCTTCAGCTCAGGTCATGATCCCAGGGTCCTGGGATCCAGTCCCACATCGGGCTCTCTGCTCAGCGGGGAGCCTGCTTCCCCCTCTCTCTCTGCCTGCCTCTCTGCCTAGTCGTGATTTCTGTCTGTCAAATAAATAAAGAAAAATCTTAAAAAAAAAAAAAAAAAAAGAATAAAAACACAGACTTAGGGATGCCTGAGTGGCTCAGTTGGTTAGGCGTCTGCCTTAGGCTCAGGTCATGATCCCAGAGTCCTGGGATCCAGCCCTGCATTGTGCTCCCTGCTCAGCGAGGACCATACTTCTCCCTCTGCCCCTCTGCTTCCCTACCCAACTTGTGCTCACTCACTCTCTCTCTCCCTAATAAACAAAATCTTTAAAGAAGAAAAAAAGAATAGGGCACCTGGGTGGCTCAGTGGGTTAAAGCCTCTGCCTTCGGCTCAGGTCATGATCCCAGGGTCCTGGGATCGAGTCCCACATCGGGCTCTCTGCTCAGCAGGGAGCCTGCTTCCCTTCCTTTCTCTCTCTCTGCCTGCCTCTCTGACTACTTGTGATCTCTCTCTGTCAAATAAATAAATAAAATCTTTAAAAAAAAAAAAAAGAAGAAGAAGAAGAAAAAAAGAATAAAAACACAGACTCAGGGCACCTGGGTGGCTCAGTGGTTTGAGCCTCTGCCTTGGGCTCGGGTCATGATCTCAGGGTCCTGGGATCGAGTCCTGCATTGGGCTCTCTGCTCGGCAGGGAGCCTGTTCCTCCTCTCTCTCTCTCTGCCTACTTGTGATCTCTCTCTTCAAATAAATAAATAAAATCTTAAAAAAAAAAAACCAAAAAACACACACAGACTCATAAACACATTCCTTAAAAATCAATGAAATACCTAATGGAAGAGAGAGATCTATGGGATATTAGTTATAACCTTAACTCTTAGGAAGAATACTCCCCAACCTTGAGTTAAAGGTCAAAGAAAGCCACAAAAAGCTTTCTCAAATTGTTGTTACTTGCATTTTATTTATTTACTTAAAAGATTTATTTATTTGAGAGAAAAAGATGGGAGAGCACAGAGGGAAGAGCAGAGGGAAAGAAGCAGACTCCCTGCTGATCATGAAGACTGGTATGGGCCCTAAGATCATGACCTGAGCCAAAATCAAGAGTCCACGCTCAACGGACTGAGACACCCAGGCACCCTTGTTGCTTTCATTTTAGAGACAGACAGTGGAGCTAACACAATAGAACAATTTCTCTCTTACTCAAATAGGCTTCCCATTTGGGGCTGTAATATCCAAACTAGAAGAGGACAGCAGCAAGACAGTCTACCAGAGCTGCAACTCCTCTGAAGCAGCCCATGCAAACCGTGGAACATGGCAAACTGGAAGTTTCATTTATAAGTAACGACTACTTTACAAGTCATGCAGAAAACAGCTAAAGACTAAGAAGGCTAAAGGAAAAGAAGTGGAAATTTTATTTTTTTTAAAGATTTTATTTATTTTAGAGAGAAGGTCAGGAGAAGAGCACAGGGAGAGGGACAAGCAGACTCTGTGGTGAGCACAGAGCCTGATGCAGGGCTTGATCCCATAACCCCAAGATCATGACCTGATCCGGAACCAAGAGTTGGGCAATCAACCGAATGAGCCACCTAGGCACCCCAGAGAAATGGAAATTTTAAATTAAACCCCAAAGAAGTATTCCTAACCCACCAACCTTTGATTCATTCTTGGTTGCAGACAATCATGTCTCCAACTTCAAAAAGAAAACATCAAAAAGGTCCTCCCTCATCTTCCTCCCACAACACTCACAAACTGTCCTGACCCCTATTACCTGTTCCTCCTTTACCTCAAATATAAGAAAGAGGGATCTCTCCCCCTCATTCAGGCTAATTCCTGCACTTGTGCTCCAGATTTCTCTCCCTTCCAATCCTCTGCAAGGAACTCTCCCTGCCATCCATCTCTTTTCTCTCTTAGATTGTCAACTTACTTATCGTTTTTTTCCCTCGAGTGACTGAAACAACTCTCATGACTTCAATTCCATCTGTTAACAGGCTGCCTTCAAATACCTTCATCTCTAGCCCAGGATGCGCTCCCCAGCTTCAGATATGATAGCCTTTAAATCTCTCTTCAATGTCCTATAGAAATTTCAAAATGTCTAAAACTAAACTCATTTTCTCCTCAAACCAATTCTACCTCTATTCCCTATCTCAAGGAATACACCAGCCTTCACCCAGTTTCCAACCCAGAAATACCGAGGTAGATGTTACTTTTGACTTCCTCTTGTCCTTCAGCTCCCCCTGTCCAATCAAGTCCTTTGGATTCTACCTCATTAATATGCCTCATATTTGTTCCCTTCTCCTCATCTCCCGACCCATTTCCTGGTTCAGGTCCTCTCCACATCGTACTCAGATTACTGCAGCACCCCTCCTTCTCTTGTTATTTCTAGTCTTACCCTTCTACAAATTTTTCACAAAACAGCCTGTGAAATGTGTTATCTGACAGGTTACTTCCTTATTTAAAGCATTCAATAGTTTCCTACTACCTTCAGGATAAAGGTCAAATTATTTACTACATAACCCTTCAAGATGTGGTCCCATCTCACCCCACCATCCACTCCACTGAGAATTTTACTCTCAAGGCACAGTGCAGTTTTCCTACTATGCTCTCTCTCCGACTAGCTTCACAGAATCCCAACAAAATCCTTAAGTATCATACTGGTGACTCCAAACACAAAGCAGCAAAAAATTCTCCTCTTATACTAAGTAGATCTTCCTTCAGAAAAACGAGTTTTACTAAATTCCGTAGTGCCACATAGTGGTGAGACAGAGAAGCACATAATAAAGATGAAGTGTTATGTAGCTGGAGAGAGGATGGCAGAAAGCCTGACGTGATTTACCTTCCCTGGGATTCATGGGAAATGTCTGTGCAGTGCCTCCCAGTTGCATGTATTGGGGCATCCACTTTTACTTAGTCTTGCTCATTATATCACTCTCAGGAACTTACATCACTTGGGCTCAGGCTTCCCAGCCCATTCTCCTGCTCAGAATCCTTCCCAGATTCAGTGCCCTGGGAGGACCGGGGATGTGATGGATGGATCCAGATCTCTAAGCGAGTGGTGTCATCTCCAACATGCCGGAAAGTGGACTTTTTTCCTTTCCGCCACTGGTCAGGGCTCAGTTCCAATTCCTCGTGTTGCTTTTTTTCCATTTGTTCTGCCTGTACGATAAATAAACACATAAGCTCAGACTCTCCTGGGATTCAGCTAATAAAAAGAGGCACTCACCTCATCTGAGTTTGTTGCCCAGGGGCTATAAAAAGTAAAGACTTTGCTATAGTCCCTAATAGCAAAGAATTATCTGCTTTGTCTCACAGACATTATTAATTCCATAATCTAGATGCATACCCAAAGGCCCTGGAGAACTCTCCTGAAGATGAGTTTGGTTCTGCATAGGGGCTGACTAACTCCATCAGCATAGCCCAATGGGACCCCCTGAGGACATTATAAGGCATTCCCCTGAGGACAGAGAAGCACTAAGAGAAACATGTTCTTTTAGGAAGGAATGAGTCTGCCTGCATCCCCACTCACCTTTCGTTTGGTCTCCTCAAACAAGCTCATGAGACTCTCCTTGGCAGTCAGGATAGGGTTGCTGGCAGCTAAACTGCGCATATAGTAATAGACAGCATCAAGCTTCCTCCTCTGCAAAAAGAGGCCAGAAACATCAAGTCAACCAATCCTTTTCCTGACTCCAGCCTGAGT
This sequence comes from Meles meles, assembly GCF_922984935.1. Lineage (NCBI taxonomy): Eukaryota > Metazoa > Chordata > Mammalia > Carnivora > Mustelidae > Meles > Meles meles. The sequence continues at coordinate 25,623,989 of NC_060083.1, forward strand.
CAGCTGACCTAGAAAACGTTACTATCTCTCCCAGGCTGTAAGGAATTCCAATAAGAACATCAGAATGCTATCCATGGGAGGAACCACGGCGATTATGTCAGGGATCTCTCCTGGCACAGGACTCTGTCTTACATGCAGAGGTACTCCAAGAGCCAAGCACTCACAGGAGGGAAAAAGAATAAAGACCCTCATCAAATATAAAATCCAATTACATTTGGTTTTTAGAGAAAGAAAATGTTCAACTCACTAGTTGTTAGCTAAAAACATTTTAACAACAATGGCAACATCACTGACTTAAGCATAGTGAGACAAGTGACTATCACTTCATAGATTTTACCTCTAAACCTAAGAACATTGCCCCATAGGCATTATTAGTCCCATTTTAAAGATGAGGAAATGGGTGCCCAGGCAGATTGTTGTCCAACAACATAACATTTCCAAGAAGGCCTCCAAACCAAATCCTGAGTATGCCGGTATATGAACCTATGTCTGTCTGGCTCCTGAGTTCAGGTTTGTACTATACCATACTGACTCTGCAGAGAAAGGGAAATATACAACTATTATCCAATGAATTCAGCAAATAAATACTTCAAGTCTGTTTTACAACCAATTAATAAGGAAAAGAAGTAAAAGAAAAGGAGGAGTTCAGAAAGGAGGGAAAAAACACTGAAACAAAGGGGGAAAGAATGTCAAAAAGACATTTTCTCCAACTTCATATACATTTTTCCCTTTTTTTCTGTCTCAAAATACATTTAGAACACTAACTTCTTTCTCACCCCAGTAACTCATTCTTCAAAACTTGCATCTTAAAAAAAAACAACAACAAAAAACCTCACGGGGTGCCTGGGTGGCTCAGTGGGTTAAAGCCTCTGCTTTCAGCTAAGGTCAAGATCTCAGGGTCCTGGGATCGAGCCCCACATCGGGTTCTCCGCTCAGCAGGGAGCCTGCTTCCCCCCCACTCTCTGCCTGCCTCTCTGCCTACCTGTGATCTCTGTCTGTCAAATAAGTAAATGAAATCTTTTAAAAATAAATAAATAAAAACTAAAAAAAAACACCTCACATCTTCTATTCAACTAGCATGGTTAAACGTACACATTCTAAGGTCAACTGCCAGAGTTCAAATTAGGTCCTGCCATTTATTGGGTAGATATTTATTAGAAGATATTTACACAGCTACGGCTCCTAAAATGAGTAAGATTCATACTTACTGTATGACTGATATACTGTTACGTCAGTTAAATGGGGGCTATTTTTTTGTTTCTTATTTTTTAAGGTTTTATTTTTAAGTAATCTCTACTACACCCAATGTGCGGCTCAAACTCACAATCCCGAGATTAACAGTCACATGCTCTACTAACTGGGCCAGACAGGCAACCCTAATGGGGACTATTTTTAATATTATCCCAATCTGTACTGATCGCAGCCTATACCACTCACTTGATTTTAGTTTGTGTTTTGTCCATTCTATAATGATTTTTTCATATTCTAACATTTCTGAAATTAAAACAGAACTTACAATCAATATCTACCATTATGTCTATTTATAATTCACATATTTGATTTTAGTGGTCCAGAAAATAATGGCACATCTAATCAATTACATCACATTTCATGAAGTCTAATTTGTATCACTGTCTACACATCTCACTTATGTTCTCAACACATTTTTCAGAACAGAAACCATACCACATATTCATCAATCACAGCACCTAGCAAAGCACCATGCACAGTTTCTCACTCAATTCTTGAAATTCACTGAATGACTAGAGGAGACAGAAAATAGAGACAGTGATGTTAAAAGACAACTAGGGGGCGCCTGGGTGGCTCAGTGGGTTAAGCCTCTGCCTTTGGCTCAGGTCATGATCTCAGGGTCCTGGGATGGAGGCCTACATCCGGCTCTCTGCTCAGCAGGGAGCCTGCTTCTTCCTCTCTCTCTGCCTGCCTTTCCGCCTACTTGTGATCTCTGTCTGTCAAATAAATAAATAAAATCTTTAAAAAAAAAAAAAAAGACAACTAGGATAAAAGGAAAACAGAGAAAGAGGGACAGAGGAAAAGAGCTTGAAAGGACCACTAATTTAGGTCAGAGGTCTGTGAAAGAAAAATATACCAGTTTAATCAGAATGGCAAAAAGCCACTGAAGGAATCAATGAAGTTGTAAGACATTATGATCAATGCTCAAAAATCAGTTATATTTCTATATATTAGTAATAAACAATCTTTAAAAGAAATTAAGAAAATAATTCTATTTACAATAGCCTCAAAAAGAATAACATACTTAGGAATAAGTTTAACCAAGGAAGTGTAAAACTTATACACTGAAAATTATAAAGCATGTCTGAAAGAAATTAAAGAAGACCTAAATAAATCAAAAACATCTGTGTAAATACTCCCCACAGCAACTACACAGTCAATGTAATTCTTATGAAAATCCCAATGACTCTTTTTGCAGAAATGAAAAAGCTGATCTTCAAATCCATACGGAATTACAAGAAACCCCAAACAGCCAAACTCATCTTGAAAAAGAAGAACAAAGGTGGAAAACTCATATATCCTGATTTCAAAATTTACCACAAAGCTATAGTAATTAAAACAATGTGGTGCTGGGATAAGGATAGACATACAGATCCATGCAAGAGAACTGAGAGTCCAGAAAAAAACCCAGGCACCAACTGATTTTCAACGAGGATCCCAAGACTATTCAATGGGGAAAGAACAACCTCTTCAACAAATGGCACTAGAAGAACTGGATATCCACATGCAAAAGAATGAAGTTGGACCCCTATTTTACACCACAGATAAAAATAAATGAAAAATGAATCAAAGATCTAAATATAAAAACTATAAAAACTCTTAGAAGAGGGGCACCTGGGTAGCTAAGTCACTTAAATGTCCAATTCTTGGTTTCTGCTCAGGTCATGATCTCATGGGTCATAAGATCGAGCCCTGCATCAGGCTCAGCGCTCATCCGGGAGTTGGCTTGAAGATTTGCTCCCTCTTGAGGCACCTGAGTGGCTCAGTCGATTAGGCGGCTGTCTTCAGCTCACATCATGATCCCAGGGTCCTGGGATCGAGCCCTGCATCGGGCTCTCTGCTTTGCGGAGAATCTGCTTCTCCCTCTCCCTCTGCCTGCCACACTGCCTACTTGTGCTCTCTATCTCTCTCTCACATAAATAAATAAAATCCTTAAAAAAAAAAAAAAAAAAGATTCTCTCCCTTGGCCCCTCCCCCAACACATCCATGCATGCACCCTCTCTCTAATAAATAAATAATTTTTTAAAGATTTTATTTATTTATTTGTCAGAGAGAGACAATGTGAGCACAAGCAGGGGGAGCTGCTGCAGGCAGAGGGAGAAGAGGCAGAAGCAAGGAGCCCGATGTGGGACGCGATCCCAAGACCATGGAACTCAAACCAAAGGCATATGCTTAACCAATGAACCATCCAGGTGTCCTGAAAGCAGGATCTTTTTTTTTTTTTTTTAAAGATTTTATTTTATTTATTTGACAGAGAGAGATCACAAGTAGGCAGAGAGGCAGGCAGAGAGAGTGAGAGGGAAGCAGGCTCCCTGCTGAGCAGAGAGCCCGATGCAGGACTCGATCCCAGGACCCTGAGATCATGACCTGAGCCGAAGGCAGCGGCTTAAACCACTGAGCCACCCAGGCGCCCCCTGAAAGCAGGATCTTAAAGAGATTTTTGTACACTCACATTCAAGACAGCATTATTCACAATGGCACTGAGAGACAAACTGATAAACAAAATACGGTATATACGGGGCGCCTGGGTGGCTCAGTGGGTTGAGCCTCTGCCTTCGGCTCTGGTCCTGCTCTCAGGGTCCTGGGATCAAGGCCCGAATCTCTCTGCTCATCAGGGAGCCTGCTTCCTGCTCCCCTCACACACCTGCCTCTCTGCCTACTCATGATCTCTGTCAAATAAATAAATAAAATCTTTTAAAAAAAAATGGTATATACACACAACTGAGTGCTATTCAGCCTTAAAGAGAAAATTCTGACACAAGCTGTAACATGGATGGACCTTGAGGATATAATGCTAAGTGAAATAAGCCAGTCACAAAAAGACAAATACTGTATGATTCCACTTATATTAAGTACCTAAAGTAGACAAATTCAGAGACAGAAAGTAGAAGGGTAGTTGTCAGTGGCTGAAGGGAGGGGAAAATGGGGAGTTGCTTAATTAATGGGTATAAAGTTTTAGTTTTGCAAGATGAAGAGAGTTCTGGAGATTAATTGCACAACAATGTGAATGTAAAATGGGTAAGATGGTAAATTTCATCTTATGTATATTTTACAATTAATTTTTTTTTTTTACTTTTTTTAAGAAAAAAATGGGCAAAGGATTTAAATAGACATTTCTCCAGATGGCCTATAAGTGCAGCTCAACATCATTAGTTGTTAGGGAAATGCAAATCAAAACCACCATGAGATACTACTTCAAAGTCAATAGATTTATAGATAACAACAAAATGATTCTAAAGTTTATATGGAAAGGTGAAAGATCCAGAATAGCCTACACAATACTGACAAAGAAGAACATGGTCGGAAGACCGAACTACCCAACTTCATGACTTACCATAAAGCTACTGTAAACAAGAAAATGTGGTACTGGCCAAAGAGACAAACAGATCAGTGGAATGGAATAGAGAGCCCAGAAATAGACCCACACAAATACAGCTAGCTGATCTTTGACAAAGGAGGAAAGGCAATTCAATGGAGAAAGGATAATCTCTTCAACAAATGGTGTTGAAACAACTGGACATTCACATGCAAAACAAGGAGTCAATGCCACAGACCTCACATCTTTCACAACAATTAACTCAAAATCGATCACATACCTAAATGCAAAATATAAAACTATACAACTCCTAGAAGATAACACAGGAGAAAATCTAGATAACCGTGGGTTTGGTGAGGAATTCTTAGATATTACACTAAAAGCAAAATTCACAAAAGAAAAAGTTGGTAAGTTGGATTTCATTAAAAACTTCTGTTCCGTGCTAAATAAATGAAAAGATAAGCCACATACAGGGGCACCTAGGTGGCTCAGTGGGTTAAAGCCTCTGCCTTCAGCTCAGGTCATGATCCCAGGATCCTGGGATGGAGCCCTGCATCGGGCTCTCTGCTTAGCAGGGAGCCTGCTTCTTCCTCCTCTCTCTCTCTCTTTCTCTCTCTGCCTGCTTCTCTGCCTAACTGTGATCTTTGTCTGTCAAATAAATAAATAAAATCTTTATAAAAAAAAAAAAAGATAAGCCACATACAGAGAAAATATTCACAAAATACATATCTAATAAAGGACTGGTATTCAAAATATACTCTTAAAACTCAATAATAAAAAAACAAACAACACAATTTAAAAATGGACAAAAGATCAAAACAGACACCTCACCAAAGAAGATAAACAAATGGCAAATAAGCATATGAAAGGATATTCCAGGTCATACCTCATTAGGGAATGTAAGTTAAAATGAGATAAGACTATACATCTATTACAAAATAACCAAAATCCAGACTATTGACAACATTAAATGCTGATGAGGATGCAGAGCAACAGGAACTCTCATCCACAGCCTGCGGGAATGCAAAATGGCACAGCCACTTCTGAAGATAGTTTGGCAATTTCTTTCCTTTTTTTTTTTAATAAAGATTTTATTTTTTTATTTGACAGAAAGAGATCAGAAGTAGGTATAGAGGCAGGCAGAGAGAGAGAGGGAGAAGCAGGCTCCCTGCCGAACCAACGCAGGGCTCAGTCCTAGGACCCTGAGATCATGACCTGAGCGGAAGGCAGAGGCTTAACCCACTGAGCCGCCCAGGCGCCCCTGGACATTTCTTTCAAAACTACATACATTTTTTTTTTTAGGTTTTTATTTATTTATTTGACAGACAGAGATTACAAGTAGGCAGAGAGGCAGGCAGAGAGAGAAGAGGAAGCAGGCTCCCCGCTGAGCAGAGAGCCCAATGCAGGGCTCGATCCCAGGATCCTGGGATCATGACCTGAGCCGAAGGCAGAGGCTTTAACCCACTGAGCCACCCAGGCGCCCCAAAACTACATACACTCTTACCATACAATCTGGCAATCACACTCCTTGGCATTTATCTAAATGAGATGAAAACTTATGTCCATACAAAAACCTGCCTGCAAATGTTTACAGCATTTGTATTCATAACTGCCAAAACTTGTAAACAACCCAGATGTCCTTCAATAGGAAAACAGATAAACAAACTGCAGTACATCCATACAATAAAAAGAAAAGAGCTGTCAAGTCACAAAAATAACCCTAAATGCATATTACTAAGTGAAACAAGTGAATTTGAAAAGGCTATATACTGGGGCGCCTGGATGGCTCAGTGGGTTAAAGCCTCTGCCTTTGGCTCAGGTCATGATCCCAGGGTCCTGGGATTGAGCCCCGCATCCTGCTCTCTGCTCAGTAGGGAGCCTGCTTTCCCCTCTCTCTCTGCCTGCCTCTCTGCTTACTTATGATCTGTCTGTCAAATAAATAAATAAAATCTTTAAAAAAAAAAAAAGGCTATATACTGTATGGTTCCAACCATATGACATTCAGGAAAAGGCAAAACTAAAGACAGCAAAAATTAAGATTGCTAGAGGTTCAGAGGAGTGAGGAGGGATGAACAGGTTGAGCACAGGGTATTTTTAGGACAGTAAAACTACTTTGTATGATACTATAATGATGAATACATGTCATTACAGATTTGTTCAAATCCATAGACTGTACAATAAAAGTGAACCCTAATGTAAAGTAGGAACTTTAATTAGTGATAAAGTATTGATACTAGCTCATCAATAATAAACAATGTATGGGGCGCTTGGGTGACTCAGTCATTAAGTGTCTGCCTTCGGCTCCAGTCATGATCTCAGGGTCCTGGGATCAAGTCCTGCATCAGGCTCCCTACTTGGTGGAAAGCCTGCTTCTCCTTTTTCCCACTCCCCCAACTTGTGTTCCCTCTCTTGCTGTGTCTTTCTCTGTCAAATAAATAAAGTCTTTTTAAAAAAATGTATTACACTAATGCAAGATGTTAATGACAGAGAAAATTGACATGGAGAAGAGTTGAGGAAGTATATGGGAAATCTCTGTACTTTCTGCTTAATTTTTCTGCAAACCTAAAACTCACAAAGGAAGCAAGCAAGAAAGGAAGGAAGGAAAGAGAGAGAGAGGGAAGGAGGGAGGATGGGAGGGAAAAAGAAAACATTAAAGGAAAAACAATGTCCCCAAGTGGGGAGGAAAATCCCATAGTGCAGTATCACTTTATACTTACTAGGATGGTCATACTCAAAGAAATGAAAATGTTGGTGAGAACATGGAGGAACTGGAACCCTTGTACATTGCTGCTGGGATTGTAAAATGGTGCAACTTCTATGAAAAAGTTCGGTGATCCCTTAAAAAGTTAAACTTAGTGGGCACCTGTTGGCTCTGTTAGTTAAGCATCCGACTCTTGATTTCAGCTCAGGTCATGATCCCAGGGTCGTGAGATCGAGCCCCATATTGGGCTCCATGCTCAAGAGGGAGTCTGCTTCTCTCCCTCTCTCTCTTTGCTTCTGCTCATCCCCCTAAAGCTAAACATGGAATTACCAAGCAACTCAGCAATTCCACTCATAGATATAGACTCAGAAGAACTGAAGACAGATATTCAAATACCTGTACTTCACAAAGCACTATTCACAATAGCTGAAAGGTGAAAACAACCAAAATGTCCAACAACTAATGAATAAAGTACTGTATATCCACACAGCAGAATATGATTTAGCCATAAAAATGAAGTACTGAGACATACTACAACATAAATGAACCTCAAAAACTTTATGCTAAATGCAAGAAGACAAACATAAAAGCTCACATACTGGATGATTCCATTTATATGAAACATTCAATAGGTATATCCTGAGACAGAAAGTAGACTAGTGGTTGCCAGAGGCTGGGAGGTAGAAGGAATGGAGAGTAAAAGGTATGGGGTTTCCTTCTGGGGTGCTGAAAAAGTTTCGGAATTAGATAACTAGAGTTGATGGTTGCACAATACTGTTAGTTTACTAAAGAGAATAAAGAGCAAATGAAAAGGGGCACCTGGGGGTCTCAGTCGGTTAAGTGTCTGCCTTTGGCTCAGGTCATGATCTTAGGGTCCTGGGATTCCAGTACCACATCGGGCTCCTTGCTCACTGGGGAGTATGCCTCTCTCTCTACTCCTTCCCACTATTGGTGATCTCTCTCTCCCTCTTTCTCTCTCAAATAAATAAATAAAATCTAAAAAAAGAAGGCGTGAATGAAGATATTCTACAGATGTAGAAGGAATTGTGTCAGTCAACCACAGTGCTAAATCAACAATTTCAATCCATCATGAAGTGTTATGAATTTCTTTAAATCTTTTATTGACTAAAATCTGGGCAATGAAATTTTATAGCACTATGAAAACTCTCCCTGCTAAATGAGCAGATTAGCTGTTTGTTTGTTTGTTTTTTAAGATTTTATTTATTTTTTTGACAGAGATCACAAATAGGCAGAGAGGCAGGCAGAGAGAGAGGGGGAAGCAGGCTCCCTGCTGAGCAGAGAGCCTGATGCAGGGCTCGATCCCAGGACCCTGGGATCATGACCTGAGCTGAAGGCAAAGGCTTTAACCCACGGAGCCACCCAGGTGCCCCAGATTAGCTGCTTTATACGTCAATCTTTGATATCTACCATTGACCTTCCCCCCTTCAATTCGGCTTATGAGGAAGCTCCCAAGGTTCTCTGTTAGAGGCATATTTAGCAGAGTTTGATAAGATCTAGGAAGATACAATTTGGCACTAAGTGCTTCTGCTAAGAAGGCTCCTTAAGTGAAAACTTAAGGGGATAATCTGGGGCAAAGAAGTAAGGATCTCACTAGTTAGGGTCAGTTAGGACTTTAAGGAAAAGAGGTTAAGGGAGCCTTATTTTCCTTCTGGAAATGAGTAACCTTATTCAACAGGATAGGGAAGGGAAGCAAGACAAGATTCAGAGCAGAAGCCTTGGTCAAAAACAAAGAGTGGTGTTTGGCTGGAGCATGAGTGTTCTTAGGAACTTCGGTGCAATGAAACGGGATGAAGCACAGGTTCAACCAGAGTAAGGAATCACTGACAACTCACTTCTGAAAGTAACAGGAATATGAGGATGGCAGGAAAGGGTATTTTTTAAGTTTAGTTGTTCAGAGAATTCGAGCTCCAGGAGCTAACACTATCAAAGTCCATTCTTTCTAAGTCACTGCCTGCAAAATACTTCCCCTGTCCATAGGATTGCTTACCGTATACACTGCCAGCAGAGCCAACTGGTTATAGGGGCGCCCATTCTTGGGAGCAATATGCTGGGCCTTTAGGTACCAACTGGAATAGAAAAACAGTAAAAAATGCTAGCTCCACATCAACGCTTTCCCATTTCATTACCTCACAGCCCTAACTGCTTAAGACATAAGCTGGAGTGTTAGATGTAATGCTGGAGTGGTAAAGCCTGATTACAAAGCCCAATAGGGACACCTGTAAGACCTTCCACATGAAAGGCTGCTCTGTGGCCCATTGCTCTTAATAGGGCTTAGCTTAACGCCACAAGGAAAGAGAAGCAATGAATAAGAGGCAAAAGTACCTGCGTGCTTTCCCGTAGTTTGCTGTGTCATTGGCTTGTTCCCGATACCTAGCAATATCTCCTTGGCAAATCATACATCGCTGGGCACTGATCAAGGCATATTTTACCTTCAGGAAAAATGATCAGTTAGTAGTGTACCCAAGAAACTCTAACGTCAACCCCAAAGTACAAGGATAGGATCAAAGTGACAGAACAGCATTAATAAGGCACTAGTCATCGGGGCGCCTGGGTGGCTCAGTGCGTTAAGCCTCTGCCTTCAGCTCAGGTCATGATCTCAGGGTCCTGGGATTGAGCGCCGCATCAGGCTCTCTGCTCCGCGGGGAGCCTGCTTCCCCCTCTCTCTCTGTCTGCCTCTCTGCCTACTTGTTATCTCTGTCTATCGAATAAATAAAATCTTAAAAAAAAAAAAATAAGGCACTAGTCATCCTCAACAAAGTAAAAAGTTTTCGGTCTAAACTTGCCTAGCGAAAAATAGCCAACAATGTGACACAAATTTATTGAGAAAGAAGGCAGAAAAGAGGCGGTCATTCTTATTTTAAGCCCAGGTAAACAGAAAAAAAAAACATTCTGAAACCTGGAAACCAGGAAACCTAACTCTCTATGTAAGTGTGATCTTCTGTGCATCTTTGGAACTGTTTTGGAGACTCAAGTTTCTTCATCTGAATATAAAAATACATACTCCAGGGGCACCTGGGTGGCTCAGTGGGTTAAAGCCTCTGCCTTCGGCTTAGGTCATGATCCCAAGGTCCTGGGATCAAGCCCCACGTCTGGCTCTCTGCTCTGCGGGGAGCCTGCTTCCTCCTCTCTCTCTGCCTGCCTCTCTGCCTAGTTGTGATTTCTGTCAAATAAATAAAAAAAAAAAAAAACAAACAAAAACAAAACATATTCCATAGGGTAAGTGAAGAGAGTAAGTGTTAAATACTTCACAAATTATAAAGTGATAGACAAATACTAAAACAACTGTTGATTCTGTTATTTTCCTGTCTCACTACAGTCTCTCCTCAAACTATAAGTATCACTGCACTGTGTTACTTCACTACATTCACTCTGCAAAACAGTAACAATTACCTAAAACGGTAACATAGTTACCCTTTACCAAACACCTACAATACTGCCAGTCCCTGAGTAGTTCTCTCTCCCTCTCTATACTTCTGTTTTCTCAATAATGGGCTTGGCATCTGTCCCTCCATGAGAAAACAAGAGAGTAGACCCTTAACAATCCCAAGACATGCATCCAAAAAAAAACCTACAGAACATCACCTCATAACATGCAATTCCACTCCACATAAGAAATTAACACATCACTGAATAAAGAACAAAGCTTCAGGGAGAAGCAGATACTGTCCCTGAGGAAGGCTCATCCACTAGCTAAATAGCCACTGCACATCAACCTCCTATTACATAACAAACGTGTGCCTCAGCAAAGTTCTATACCACCTACAAGCCATATACCTTCAGAGTCCCGACTATTCCACACATTCTCTGAATGAACACCAAGAACACTTTGCAGTTAGCTGATAAAGGAACCAAGAAAACAGATTATGTTTCCATCCTACAGCACTCTGCTATCTCAATGAGGGGGAGTGGGGGAGCCAAATTCCACCAAAGGCTCTCCACTATCCTTTGGATGAGTCCCAGATGATCTAGCTTCTGGTCACCTCTGCAGCACAACTTCCCCCCTCTTTCTCTGCACCTCAGTTAGACTAGACTTTTATCAGTCTCGCTAACACACCACGCTCTTTCCGGCTTCAGGACCTGCACATATACTACTTCCTCTCCATAGAATATTCTAGCATCTTCCCATACACCTTCACCTGGCTAACAGCTCAGGTCTTCAGCCTCAGCTTAACCGTGACTTCCTCAGTCTTCCATGATTCTCTAAACCCCTTTACCTTATACCCCCATCATGACATCCTCTGCAGAAGTCACTGCATCTGCAATTACTAATCCACCATCCGTACTCACCCCTAAGCAAACTCTAAACTCCAAGAGCTGGGATCATGGCTTTCTTGTTCCACAGTGAATCATGTGTCCTAGAAAGACACATGGCACGTAGGAGGGTCTTAATAAATACCTATAGACTAGTAACAGAGTTTGTGCACAGCAACCATCAGGAGTAGAAAGACAAGAGGAAGTCTCTGCTTCATAAATCACATGACTTTCTCTTATGAATCTTTAACCTCTCCCTTTCCCCTGACCCTTTCCTCTCAATGTATAAATATGCTTAAGCCTCTTCCAGCTTAAACACAAACTCTTCTTGACACTATGTACTCTTTTAACTATCTTCCCTCCTTGCCTTCACAGCCAAGATTCTTAAAAGAATAGTCTATATTACTCCCTTCATTGTATCTACTGTCCCACATTTCATTCTCTGCAATCTGTCTTCTATTCTCTCCAACTGAAATTAATTGTGATAAGCTCATCCAATCCAATGGACACTTTCAGTAATCTCAGCATTCAAAGATGCTACGGCACTTGACAATTCTACCCACCACTACCTTGAAATTTCATTCCCCCACCCCCAATCTCTGGCTGACAGATAGGGCCTGGCCAGTATCCCAGTATCCAAACTTCTGCTTCAACTATCACTTATATACACTGATGTCTGCTGAATCTATAGAACCAGCTTAGCTCTTTCCCCTGAGCTTCAAAAAGACCAGGATATTCATCCATTCATTTTCAAGTTCATACATTTACACACAGCCAAAACTGAACTAACCTCTTCCTCCCAGCCACTCTCTTAGGCTACAAACTGGGAGATGATCTAGACTCCTTATGCCTCCTATCTCACCATTCACACAAATCAGCCAGCAATTCAATTCTATTTCCCTTATATCTTCTCAATTTGTCTCTCTTCCACCTCCACTACCTCTACCTTAGTTCAGGCCCGCAACCTGACTCTCCTACCTCCACTCTTGTCCAAATTCATCCATTTGCCAGGGACTGGTTCTAAGAAGAAATCTATGCTATCCATTTAGTGAAAATCAAGCCATGGCTCCTCACTGCTTTCAGAATAAAGTCCAAACTCTTTAGTATGGCATCAAAAGTTCTAACTTTGGCATATAAACTCTTCAGTATGGCATACAAAAGATCTAACCCTTTCTACTTCATTAGCTTTACCTCCTACAACAGGCCTACTCCACATTACAAAAACCAGCATACTGAACTTCTTACACTTTACAACAAGGCCCGATTCTCTCTTGCTGTGCCCTGTACTACCCCTTCTACTCCTCATCAGGTTTCAAGACTCAACAGTCTCTCAGAAGTTTCCCTTGACTCCACCAGTCTGAATCAGGGTCACTTCGCTCTATGCCCCTTCTACGCTGTATATATAAATTACCATAGTACTTAATACATGATAATTGCTGGTTTAATTGGTCTATACCCCCACTGGACTATGTCTTTCATTCTGTATCAATACCTAGCGTAGTACATAGCACATAACACTAGACAAATGCTTACTAAATGGATGATTAAAGATAAAGAAGGGGGCTTACTGTCTTGCGTAATGGCTTGCTGCGAATGGCAAGACCATCCATGTAGTCCTCCAGTTTGAACTTGTAAGTAACCTGCAGCTTCTGAAGCAAACTATCAAAGAAGTCACTACCCTATAAAGACAAAAAATAAAAAACAGCTGAATCAGACTATTCTGATCCAATTTACCCACCAGAAACTAGGGCAAATAACCTGTTCACAGTTTGGCTAATGTTCAGCCATCCCATGTAAAGAGAGGCATACACAGTATTTAGTGGTCACCAACTAAACACAGGACAAATTCATAGCATAAGCCCCTCCATGGTTTTAAAAATATGCGTGTGTGCACGTGCATGCACACACACTCACACACACCATACACACTTTCTCTCCCCCCGGCCACCCACCCCTAAACAAGACATTCAGAAAATTTCCAAGCTCAGAACTAACTCCAAATGCCAATAAGTTAAGGTCGCAAGGAAGCAACAGGGCAGGTTAGGCCCAAATCCAAGAAAAGAGCATCAAGTTTTTTGTCAGTGTTCTGCTATACATCATCATTATTTCAGGTGATAAAGACCCATCACAGCTACAGAATGCTAAAGCCTTTATCCTGAGGACAAAAAATGATGGTTTACCTCATCCAAGAGCTCCAAAAGTCTGTTCCGAATCTGCTCAGGGTTCTCAACATTCGGATCCTTGAGAAGCTGCCTGAACTTCTCAATCACCTGATAGAAAGCATTCTTCCACAGGATCTGATCCACATTCTGATTATCAGAGAACTCGATATCTACTAGGATACAGCGCTCATACAGCTGCAGCAGTTCAGCTCTGGAATAAAATACATGCAACTTCTAACTCCAAATACACCACAAGAAAGGCTTCTTGCAAATTAAACACCTTCTTTGGCAGGAAATCCAAAATGTCACCAGGTATAGTACTCATGTGACTTTTCATTCTGCACAGTAGAAATGCCATTCTAAAGATGGTTATGTCTAGGAAAGTAGTTTTTCCCCATATGTCTCTACCTAAATTTCACAGCTAAAATAAGATCTTCACCACAAGTTATATGTTGTTCACTTCTTGGCATTCTGGAAAGTCGTTCTTTTTTCATTTCCAGATTCCATGTTCTCTTAAAAAATTTTTTCTTAAAGAAAGAGTGGGAAGCATAATCATTTCTAAGACTAGAAATAAAATTTTCTGTTCTTTTTCCAAGCCCCTTCCTTACAAAAATCAATGTGAAAGGGATTTAATACCCACTACCTTCCCAAAGACGTTTCTACGTTCCTCAGCCACAGGAGCCTACACACCTCCAGCTTATCCCCACTGGGACACAGTGTACCTGAGCTGAGCCATCTTCTCCAGGCCCTCAGGACTGATCCGGTCCCTGGAGAGCAGGTTGCTGAGCTGCAGTTCCTGGTTGTCAGCCACCCGGAGAAGCCTATGTAGCTCCTGCTGCTGCATGTTCCTCATGTGCTGTTCCATCTCCTCGGGACTCATGGTGCTGGCAGGGAGAGGGCCACAGACATACTGTCCTGAAGCAGTTGGGTAGCCTGGGTAGTAAGGCCCAGGGTACACACCATTCGTAGGGCCCACGGAGTACTGCAGAGGGCTGTAGCCGGTATAAGGATACTGAGAGGCAGGGCCTGGTGTCCGGGGGTAATAATAGGGGTTGTCAGAGTTTTGAAACTTATAGTAAGATGCTTGGGCCTGGCGGGAATCACCCCAAGAGGTAGGGCTGACTTCATCATCAGTGTCTAAGAAATGTAGCTGGGGTGTCTGGCTCTTTAGAGCAGGTTTCTGATCAGGATTGTTTGGGTCCCATAATCGTCGAGTGGTGCCTCCTCGGCCCCAACTCCGAGATCCCTTACTACCAGATCCAAACAAAAGCCGAGGTCCCAAAGGTGCAGATTCTGGAGAACCGGCTGAACTGACAGATAGGGTGGTATGGGCAGGCAGAATCAGAATGCCACGTCCACGGCCTCGAAGTTCTTGTTTCAGGTTTTTGGATTCCTGCTTCTCAGAGCCTTTGCCCCCACTGCTTAAGCCTTTGTCAGGCTTTATCCTATCCACATCCTCCCTGGTTGATCTCACCACGGCAGAATCTTTGTTCATGGTTTCTGCATCAAAGGTAACACGGAGAGTGCCTCGATTTTCTTTCCCGTTGCTTTTCTGCTCTCCCTCCCCACGGCCAGACCAGCTTCTTTCTAAATGTTTCTTCCTCTCTGAGCTCCTCCTGGGCCCATCAGGCTCATCAATTCTGTCCTCATCTAAAGAATCAGTTGAAGACATAGATACTTGCTTCTTCAGTCGTGGCCTCTCCTTGGCCCGATCCTGTCGGCGGCGACGACATCCAGTATCGGTCAGGCCAGCCCCCTCAGCACTGTTGTTGCTGCCCGCAGAGCTGGTACTACAAGTGCGGTAGCGGTTCCTTCGTTTATCTGAGCGGGAGTAGCGTTTTGCAGAACCTGGCTTCCCCTGTGCCAGGTCATCAGTCACTTTCTTTAATCCCTCCCCCTTCTCAATCCTCTTTCCTTTTTCTCCCTTTGCAGCCCTTACTCTGTCACCATTTAGGCTCTTCTCTGCCTCATCTTTGTCTGGTTTATTCACAACCTCCTCTTTCACTTTTCCCCTATACTCATCTTCTTCTACTCTCAGTTGCTCCACCTGGTTGAGGATTTCTTCCTCACCCACCCTGTTAGTTGTGTCTTTGGAAAGAGCCTGCAAACGCCTTCCAGGCTGGTAGATCTGCATGTCAGGTTTCTTTGTTCTTTTGATAATTCTTAGACTTCGATCCTCTTGTCCAGAAGTCCTAGGAAAAGACTCCTGTGTCCCAATAGTTTCGGGGTCTACAGGACCATTTTGATGTTGGTTATCCAGTTCCCTGCAGACATCTTTAATGAGCTGGGTACCATTTCCAACAGCAGAGGAATCTCTGTCATTAACAATTTCATCCTTAAATTCATCACTCCCGGAAGGTTCCTTGATTTTAGGTTTGTTCCTCAGTCGGGAAAGACCAGGCTTATAGATTTCTAGATCTGGGCGCCGGTTATCTCTGCGTTGCCTGGGCTCCTTCATGTTTTCTATGATGTTAGAGAAAGTGTTGGGAAGGAATAGGTAGAAGAAAAGAATAAAAGGGGAGGGAAGGAAAAAAAAAAAAAAAAACCTGTCATTCTGCTTAAGTAACAGAAAAGCCAAGCAAGAATAAGACATCGAAATGCTAATATTGGTGAACATGGGAGGAAATTTTTGAAGAAGCAGAAATTCTAGTAGGTTTACAGTATTTGTTTACCAACTGGCAAGGCTAAGGACTTCATTATGTTATCACTATCTACACTTGGATTAGGCAAATAGGAAAAAAAAAAAAAAAAAAACATACTCTCTTGTGTTACCCAAGTCATATCCAGGTATCCAAGACCCCAAATACCTTATCATTGCCAGAATAAAAGATGACTAACAATTTGGGCATCAGACTGTTCTCTGCTATGGAGTCCTTGGATCCATTTTAGTCTTTTCTTCTAGTGCTTCTTTTTTCCAAGGGTGGCTAAGCCCGTTTTAACATAGTAGTAGTTGGGGGTAAAGGAGAAAAAGAGGGGTATGCACAACAATCCAGAGTTCTGGACATATCTGGGGGAAAAAATGTGCAACTCCAGTCTCTGAACTTGGCCAGGACAATCCTCTTCTTTCAGGATACCAACTGCCCAAACACATACCTCTTGTTGAAGCAAACAGGAAGTAGTTCCTTTCACATTCTTCAACTCCACTCATGCTCACCAACTCTCTAACAGCAACCAACAGTCATTCCAAGGAAATACTGCTCAGACTATCATCATTGGAATACTGCGACTAACTGCTACTATGATGTGGAATATGAGAAGGAAAAAGTTCCATAAAGGAGCTTTCTCAGGAGGATGATGGAAGTATTGTGACATGCTCCCAAAATACCAAGGACTGCAGTATTTAAAAATAAGGGTACAGGACTTTCAAAACTACTCTCCCAGGCTCCCTAAACTTACTGAATGACAAATAAGCAAGTATCTATTTTTTGTATTTGTTACCTTTGACTATTAAGGGAAGAGACTACTACAAATAGCCATGAAACTTGTCAATAGGAAACTGACAGGAATTAGTGAGATTATAGAGTACTCAAAACAGAATGCTTGGGGCACCTGGGTGGCTCAGTGGGTTAAGTCTCTGCCTTCGGCTCAGGTCATGGTCTCAGGGTCCTGGGATCGAGCCCCGCATTGGGCTCTCTACTCGGCGGAGAGCCTGCTTCCCCCTCTCTCTCTGCCTGCTTCTCTGCCTACTTCTGATCTGTCAAATAAATAAAATCTTTAAAAAAAAAAAAAAAAACAGAATGCTTTAGGAGCACTTGGGTGGCTCAGTGGGTTAAAGCCTCTGCCTTCGGCTCAGGTCATGATCCCAGGGTCCTGGGATCGAGCCCGCATCGGGCTCTCTTCTCCACAAAGAGCCTTCTTCCTCCTCTCTCTGCCTGCCTCTCTGCCTACTTGTGATCTCTGTCTGTCAAATAAATTTAAAAAAATTAAAAAAAAAAACCAGAATGCTTTATAAAATCCTAGTATTGTTCTATAAACAACAATACAAACAAGCCCATTACAGAAATAAATATTATCCTCCAGCATTTAACTCATTGGTGTAACAAAACAGAAAGCAAAAACACAAAAACCCCTGAAGTTTAAGATACTGCTTCAGTGTTATCAAAAGCTTAAAAGACTATTTCATCAAGTATGAATAAAAGTAAAGCAGCTTACCTCCAGAATAACTGACCCCCAGAAGCCTTTGTAACTTAGGTGAGAGGTGGGGAGGAGGAAGAGAAAAGCTACTACTATTCAGAGCAGAGGGAGAAAACACCCTGAATAATCCCATTCAAATGACCAAAGAAAGTCAATTTCACAGACTTTGGCCACAAGCCTGCAGAAGCACAACTACCATTCTATACAACTCCACCACCCCACAAAGGAGAGATGATATACTAGAATCTTCCTTGGAGCTTTCCTGGCGTGGATGGAGACTTTAATTTGCAAGATGAACAGTCTCTCTGATAAAAACTGCTCCCACACATGCGAAGGGCAAACCAGAGTAGAGTGAGCTCTCTACCGGAGGTCCTGGATCCCTCCCGTGGCGCAGCCTTCAGAACCCTGCCTTGGGGGAAAAAGTTCGGCAAGAAGTCTCAAGCTGTTCAATCTTTCTCCTCGACTTCCCCAGTTCCTTCTCCCCAACTCTAAAGAGATAACAAGGTAGGCACGAGGAGGATTCCTCTGGGAACGACACATCCCAGGGCCTCCCCCAGTCCCCAGCACCCACTCCTCGTCTCTTCTCCTGACGACTGGGAATCCACAAACTGGTCTCAGAAGGTTGGGGCAATGGGGAACAGTCACCTTCGCGGTGAGAAAGGGGGCGGAGGCAGGAACTCGGGTCGGGCTCTCCCGGAGGGCGCCGGGGCTGGCAGAGCTCGATCCTACACTGGCCCTCGGACTGCTGGGGCGGCCAGGGGACCGCCCTCGACCCCCGCCCCCACTGCTGGGGAAGGGGCGGGGGCTCAAGAGCGCCGCGGACTGAGCTGGGAGGAGGCAGAGGAGGAGAGGGAGGCGGGGCGGGCAGGCCCAACCCAGGAGCTGGGCGGCGCGACTCACCTCTGCTCCCGGCCTGCGGAGCCAGAGCGGCCAGGATCCCTCGCAGCTCCGACGCGGAGATCCGGACACGCTCCAACCCTTCCGCCATCTTCGCAGCTGCTGCTACAGCTGCAGCCACTCCACCACCGCCGCGCGCAGCCAGGAAACCACGACGGACGGGCGGCGCGCGCGCTTACCCACCTCCCACCCGTGTCCCCGCCCCCTCCCGCCTTCCTCCCCTAACGACGGTGGCCGCACTGGGAGGAAAAGCTCTGAACGCACGTTCCGCGGCTCCAGAGAGCTGGGGAGGCGGGCACTGCGCGTGCGCAGAGGTGTGGTCGGGAAGGTGAGCTGAGTCTGGAGTTGGGAACGCCGCGCCTGTGAGGTGAGAAGAGACCGGGTGGAGCCGGGCCAGGCGTCGCGGGCGTTCGCGGCGGTGGCTGCTGTTGCTGCTGTGGTGGCCATCGAGGACACTGGTGCTGGTCTGGGGCTCGGGCTGACGGAGACACCCCACAATCCGGCCGCCTCCAGTCATCTTAGGCCAGGGTCTGCCTTCACAGGCCCGGACTAGCGTCCCAGGCTGTTACTTGAGGACCTTAAAGGTCTTGTACGAGCACCCCACCCTTTTTTTAGATGAGGAAACTGAATCCTAGAGAAGCGTAGCAAATTGCCCAGGGTGACACAGTGGGTAAGTATCAGAGTATATCAGTCTTTTTCTTTATGGCGGACTACATCCCCAAGACCCCTGATTCCCCACTCCCCGACCTTTCTTTAAAAAAAAAAAAAAAAAAAAAAATATATATATATATATATATATATATATATATATATATGGTTGGCTCTTGCTGAAGGAAGGTTGTGTGGAAGTAAATCAGGAGGTATTGTAAGTCGGTTTGGGAAGTTCTGTATCCTTGTGGATTCTTGGAAAAATTACTTGGCTTCCTTGGATCTGTGGTGGTGGTTTTGTTTTTTCCATCTTTAAAATGTAACCGCATCAGAAGACTCCTATTTTAACTTCTTGTTCCTGAGCCCATGTTCAGAACTGTGGGGAAACTCCCTCCCCCAAGACTGCTTCTCTCCACCTGTTCCTCTTTACTGATTCCATACAGTCTATTGGACTTGTACACCATAGAATAGTTACCAGTAAGTTTCCTTTGAGTGAATCTAAAAGATTTGATCAGTCTCTGACAGAACTCATTCAGTCCCTATTATGTGACACAGGTTTCACCACCAGAAGGCTAAGCAGATGGAGAAAGTCAATAGATATGTGAAAAGATTCAGTGTTTCGAAAGGAGATTAATTTGAGTGGTCAGAGCAAGTGGCAATATTTAAAACATATGAACAAAATATGGAGAAACATTAAAAACTATAATCCTTTTTTTTTTTTTTTTTTGAGAGAGAGAGATAGAGCAAGAGCAGGGGAGGGGCAGAGAGAGAAGCAGACTCCCCCCTGAGCAGGGAGCCAGATAAGTGACTGGATGGCAGGACCTTGGGATCATGACCTGAGCCAAATGCAGATGGTAAACCAGCTGATCCACCCAGGCACCCCAAAACGAACATTGTTTTAACATTGAAATTAAGACACTGGATAATTTTTTTTTTCAAAAGATGGGAAAATAATCTGAACAAAATTCTTAGGAAAAACATGATTACCAAATTAATGCAACAGTCTCTGTACTGCCGATGAGATATGTCAAAAGTTTAACCAGTTCAAGAGAATTTACCAGAACTCAGAGGGGAAAATATAAAACTATGAGAGACAAGAACAGAAGACATGGAGAAAAAAAAAAAAAAAAAGAATAGAAGACATGGAGAATGGATCCAGAAAATTAGTAATAAAATACAAGTTCCAGAAGGTGATAAGGGAACTGACTGAGGAGAAACAGGAATCAAAGAAATAATAGAAGAAAATTTACTAAGTTGATGGGAAAATTTAAATTTAAGACTTAAATTTAACCTTCAGATTTATAGGTTCATGAAATAACAAGGTAAAAATAAATGAACAATCATATTTAGGCCTGTATTACAGTGAAAGCTTCTGAGTTTAAAGAATTAAATGTGGGGCGCCGGGGTGCCTCAGTTGGTTTGGCAGCTGCGTTGTGCTCAGGTCATTATCCTGGAGTCCTGGGATCAAGTCCCACGTCTGGCTTCCAGCTCCAGGGGCAGTCTGGTTCTCCATCTGACCTTCTCCCCTCTCATGCTTTCTCTCACTGTCTCTCTCTCAAATAAATAAATAAAATCTTTAAAAAAAAAAAAAAAGAATTAAAATGTGTTTGACATGAAACAGTCAAGATATATAATTTTTGGGGCACCTGGGTGGCTCAGTGGGTTAAGCCGCTGCCTTCGGCTCAGGTCATGATCTCAGGGTCCTGGGATCGAGTCCCACGTCGGGCTCTCTGCTCAGCGGGGAGCCTGCTTCTCCCTCTCTCTCTGCCTGCCTCTCTTGTGATTTCTCTCTGTCAAATAAATAAATAAAATCTTTAAAAAAAAAAAAAGATATATAATTTTTAAAAATGTTTTAAAGCCAGTCGCAGAACAATACATAGAGTATGGTTCCATTTGAGTACAGCAAAAAAACCATTTATTGTATATGTAAGTTTCTATATAAATACATCCCAAAAAGGTATGCAAGAAGACATACTAAACTTTTTTAAATGGTTATCTTTGTAGAAGAGAATAGATTTAAGGGTTAGAGAGTGAAGGTTCTTTATTTTTCTGTAATGTTTCAAATTTTTACAGTAGGAATTTGGTCACATATGGGTAATCCAAAAAATAACAAGTTTGGATAGTGGAGAAGGGAGGAATTCAAATTTTTAAGGTTTTGTTTATTCATTGGAGAAAGTGAGAACACAAGAGGAAATTGGGGCGGGGGAGGGTAAAGCAGACTCTCCATTGAGCCGGGAGCCAGATGCAGGGCTCCATCCCAGGACACTGGGATCATGACCCAAGCCCAAGGCAGATGCTCAACCAGCTGGCCACCCAGGTGACCTGGGAGGAATTCAGTTTCTAAAAACAAAAATTGTACAGGTCATGTTTGCTGAGCACAGAGTAGTAAAATTTGAAATGAATAATCACAAATTAAGCAAAACGTAGCTACTTGGAAATTTTTTTTTAAGCAAGTGTTTTTTTGTTGTTGTTTTTGTTATTGTTGTTGTTTTTATTTGACAGAGAGAGAGCGATCACAAGTAGGCACAGAGCTGGGCGGGGTCGGGGGGTGGGGGAGAAGCAGACTCCCCGCTGAGCAGAGAGCCCGATGGGCTCCATCCCAGGACCCTGAGATCATGACCTGGGCCAAAGGCAGAGGTTTAACCCACTGAGCCACCCAGGTGCCCCAACTTGGAAATTTTTTAAACAAAAAAATTTTTTAAGATTTTATTTATTGATTTGAGGGAACACGAGAGGGGAGAGGATCAGAGGGAGAAAAGGACTTCCTGCTAAGCAAGGAGCCCTATCCGTACTCCATCCCAAGACTCCAGGATCATGGCTTGAGCTGAAGGCAGTCGCTCAACCAACTGAGCCACCCAGGTGCCTAAACATAAATAACTCATAGGTCAAAAAGTAAACAAAGCTAAGACTGTGGATTCTTTAAATATTAAAACTGAGGCACATGGGTGGCTCAGTCAGTTGGGCATCTGCCTTTGGGTTGGGCCATGATCCCAGAATCCTGGGATCAAGCCCCATATGAGGCTTCCTGCTCAGTGGGGAGTCTGCTTCTCTCTCTGACCCTCCCCCCTCTCATGGTATCTCTCTCTCTCTCTCAAATAAATAAAATCTTTAAAAAAATAATAAAATTAATGAAAATACTGCATAGCAAAACCTATGGTATATTGGTATATCTCTTTTTTTTTTTTTTTTTTTTTTTTGACAGAGAAAGAGACAGCGAGAGAGGGAACACAAGCATGGGGAGTGGGAGAGGGAGAAGCAGGCCCCCCGTCAAGCAGAGAGCCCGATGCAGGACTCAATCCCCACACCCTGGGATCATGACCCAAGCCAAAGGCAGATGCTCAACCAACCTGAGCCACCCAGGCGCCCATCCTATGGGTATATCATTAAAGATGTACTCAGAGGAAAATTAATAGCCTGCATGCTTTTATTATTAATTGTAAAAGAAAGCGATCCAGTAATAGCACTTCTGGGTATTTACCCCCAAAATACAAAAACAGTAATTCAAAAGGGGTGCATGTACCTCTGTGTTTATTGCACCAATAATAAATTAAATAGCTTTAATAGCCAAATTATGGGAGCAGCCCAAGTGTCCATCAACAGATGAATGGATACAGAAGATGTGATAGATATATACAATAGAATATTATTCTGTGGGCGCCTGGGTGGCTCAGTGGGTTAAGCCGCTGCCTTCGGCTCGGGTCATGATCTCAGGGTCCTGGGATCGAGTCCCGCATCGGGCTCTCTGCTCGGCAGGGAGCCTGCTTCCCTCTCTCTCTCTCTGCCTGCCTCTCTGCCTACTTGTGATCTCTCTCTCTCTCTCTCTGTCAAATAAATAAATAAAATCTTTAAAAAAAAAAAAAGGAATATTATTCTGTAAAAAAGAATGAAATTTTGCCATTTGCAATAACATGAATGGAGCTAGAGAGTATAAGCCTAAATGAAATAAGTCTGTTTGAAAAGACAAATAACATGATTTCACTCATATGGGATTTAAGAAACAAACAAAGGAAAAAGACAAACCAAGAAAAAGACTCTTAACTATAGAGACTGATGGTTACCAGAGGGGAATTTGGAGGGGAATGAGTGAAATAGGTGAAGGGGATTAAAGAGTACATTTACCCTGATGAGCACTGAGCAATGTGTAGAATTGTTGAATCACTACATTGTATGCTTGAAACTAATAGATCACTGTTAACTATACTGGAATTATAATTTTAAAACAATTAAAAAATAAAATTTTAAAATTAAAAAAAAACTTAAAAGTTTTTAAAGAATGAAAATTAATAATGGGACATCTGGGTGGCTCTGTCGGTTAAACATCCAACTCTTACGGGTGCCTGGGTGGCTCAGTGGGTGGGGCCTCTGCCTTTGGCTCAGTTCATGATCTCGCGTTCTGAGATCGAGCCCCATATCAGGCTCTCTGCTTGGCAGGGAACCTGCTTCCCCCACCGCCCTGCCTGCCTCTCTGCCTACTTGTGATCTCTCTCTCTCTTTCTGTCAAATAAATAAATAAAATCGTTAAAAAAAAATCCAACTCTTGGTTTGGGCTAGGGTCATGATCTCACTATGGTGGGATTGAGCCCCACATCAGGCTCTCTGCTGTCAGTCAGTGCAGGGTCTGCTTCAGATTCTTTCTGCCTCTCCCTCTGCCGCTTCCCCGACTGCACACTCTCTCTATAAAATGAATACGTAAAATCTTTTTTAAAAAATGAAAGGGGCGCCTGGGTGGCTCAGTGGGTTAAAGCCTCTGCCTTCGGCTCAGGTCATGATCCCGGGGTCCTGGGATCAAGCCCCGCATCCGGCTCTCTGCTCAGCAGGGAGCCTTCTTCCTCCTCTCTCTCTCTCTGCCTGCCTCTCTCCCTACTTGTGATCTCTGTCAAATAAATAAATAAAATCTTTAAAAAAAAATGAAAGTTAATAAGAATTATTAAACAAGAGAAAATAGAATAAAGATAAAATAAAAAATTAATAAAAGAAAAAGAATAGCACTTGATAAAGAGCTCATTTTTTCAGAAATATAGTAGACGTTAAAAATTGACACATTTCTGGCAAAGAAAAAAAGGACATCCTCTTAGATGTCTCATAAGTAATTCAAACTTATTTCATGAAATCTCTGATTTTCCCTTGAAATACTTGTTTCTTCACTAGTCGTATCTCAATTAATTATGCCATCATCTAAGTTTAAAACCCAGGAGTTACCCTTAACCTCCACCTCCCTCACTCCCCACATTTAATCCAATATCAGAATATGTGCTTTCTGGGGCGCCTGGGTGGCTCAGTGGATTAAGCCGCTGCCTTCGGCTCAGGTCATGATCTCAGGGTCCTGGGATCGAGCCCCGCATCGGGCTCTCTGCTCCGCGGGGAGCCTGCTTCCTCCTCTCTCTCTGCCTGCCTCTCTACCTACTTGTGATCTCTCTCTCTGTCAAATAAATAAATAAAAAATCTTAAAAAAAAAAAAAAAGAATATGTGCTTTCTATCTCTGTAGTGGCCAGCTATGGTATTATCTCAACATTCTCATCTTTTCTCTTAAAAGCTGCCCCCCACCCTGTCCCATTATCACTCAGAAGTACCTTTTCTTTTTCTTTCATTTTTTTTCTTCTTCTCACTTTTGTTTGCTATTTTTCCCTCAGGTACAGAGATTTGAGGCAGTCATATGATTTCATCAACAAGTCCTTTCTCGTTTTATCTTTTATTCTTTCAGTTATTCATGTTCCTTCCCTCCCTTCTTAGGTAGCCATTCTAATTGTGTTTAATATATGTCATTGGATATACATGTATCTTTGAATAATATATTGTATCATTTTATGTATGTGTTTTAAATGTATGTAATTGATACTGTGTTATAGAAATCATTGTTTCTTTTTCATGTTTCTGTAAATACTTGTGACTGTTGCATAGTATTGTCAAATGACCTCACACCACTGGTCCTGGGCCAAGATGTGCCAATCAGAATCCTTATCCAGAATTTTTGAACTGAAACTAAGAAAAAAAAAATCCCTTTCCAGTGTGGAAGCCATAAAATGTAAAACAGGAGCTGTCAGCAGCCAAATGTCCTGCCATGTGGAACCGGCTGGTCTGCAATGAAAAAGAATGAAGCCAACATGCAAAAAACAGCAGAGGTGAGAAACAATGAGAAAGTCCTGGAAAAATATCAAGTCTCTGGTTCCAGTTGTTCCTGAGATTTCATATTCCTGCCCTTCCCGTGGTTCAACTCTTCTTGGATTCCATGAACCAGTAAATCTTACTACCTCCATCTTGTGCCTAAGCCAGTTCATATTGGGATTCTAATGACTTGCAACCAAGAGGCCTAATTATAATCTCCAAAATGTATCTCGTGTGTGTGTGTGTGTGTGTGATTTTTTTCTTAGTTGTGGTAAAGTCCATATAACATGAAATATACCATTGTAACCATTTTTTAAGTATGCAGTTGAGTAGTGTTAAGTGCACTGACTGGTTGTACAAGCAATCTCCAGAACTCCTTTTATCTTGGAAAACTGAAACTTTACAACTTCCCATCCTCCCTGCCCCCAGCTTCTGGCAACCACCATTTTAGTTTCTGTCTATGAATCTGACTACTCTGGGTACCTCACATAAGTGTAATCATACAATAGTTGTTTCTTTGTGACTGGCTTATTTCACTTAGCCTAATATCCCCAAGATTCATCCATGTGATCTGTCAGAATTTCCTTCCTTTTTAAGCTGAATGACATTCCGTTGTATGTATATACCACATTTTGTTTACCCATTCATCTGTTGATAGATACTTGGGTTGCTCCCACCTTTTGGCTATTATGAATAATGCTGCTATTAACATAGGTGTACAAATACATCTTTGAAACACTTTTTGAATTCTTTTGGGTATATACCCAGAAGTGGGAATTGTTGGATCATGAGGAATTCTATGTTTAATTATTTAAGGAACTACCATACTGTTCATAGCTGCTATACCATTTTACCTTTCCACCAACAGCACACAAAAAGTCCAGTGTCTCCACATCCTGGCCAACACTTGCTTAATAGTAGTCATCCTAATAGGTGTAAGGTGATATCTCATTGTAGTTTTCATTTGAATTTCCCTAGTGATTAGTGATGTTGAGCATCTTTTCATGTGCTTGTGTCCATTTGTATATCTTCTTCAGAGAAACATCCATTCAAGTCCTTTGCCCATTTTTAAATGAGATTTGTTTTTCCAGAAAGTATATTGATTATTTTTTTCTACCCTCACTTTCACCATTCAAACACCTGTGCATTTTCATGTAGACAATACTTCTTAAATGGACTCCCTGATTCCAATGTTATTTTTTTCCTTTTCATTAGAACAATGTAGCCACAGTGATTTTCTGAAAATGCAAATTCTAACATGTCACTTACCTGCTCAGAATTGTTCAATGGTATTCCATTGCTCTTCAGAAAAAAAATCCATGACTCATGGTCCCTTATGATGTAGATCCTGCCAATTTCGCTCTTTCTCACTGATCACTATTTTGGCCTTCTTTTAGTTTCTGGAATATGCCATGTTCCTTTCCTCTGTAAAGCCTTCATGAATATTCCCTCCTGCTGAAACACTTTTCCATCTACTCTGCCGATTCACCTTATGGGTCATAAATTTCACTTCTCCATAGAGGGCTTTCCTTAACCTCCTTCCTTGATCTAAAGACCCTCCCATTACAGTATCCTAACATACTTCCCTGATACCACCTATCAATATTTGTAAATATATATTTATTTTCAGATTATTTATAGCATATCTCTCCACTAGATTATAAGCTTTAAAAGCAGGGACAACTCTATTTTTCTAACACTATATCCCAGGATCAAATAATATCTGACACATAGAGGTGTTCAATGTTTGTTGACTGAATTAAAAAAAAATACCAAAGATAGGAAGAAAGCTTAGAAATATTAATGTGTTCAACTTTATACTAATACATTTGATATTTTAAATTAGATGATTTCCCCAAAAAGTTAAATATAAATTACCAAAATTCAGAAGGAAGTAGCAAATCCAGATAAACCAATTAGCTGTGAAGTCATTGAAAAAGTTACCAGAGGTATACTTATAAAGACAAATCATCTTTACATATTTTATTTTATTTATTTATTTGGCAGAGACACAGAAGAGAGGGAATATAAGAAGGGGGAGTGGGAGAGGGAGCTTCCCGCCAAGCAGGGAGCCCAATGCGGGGTTCGATCCCAGGACCCTGGCATCATGACCCAAGCCAAAGACAGACGCTTGGCAACTGAGGCACCCAAATTCCCCCAACAAATCATCTTTATTTGCAGATAGTGTGATTGTTTGGAGAGTGAACTATAAAACTATTAGATCTAACAAGGTAATCTACTTAAGTATCACATGCTAAATATACAAAAACTATTACTTTTCATATATATCATCAGTAAGCAACTTAAATAGTTAAAATTACCTTATCTTGGGGCGCCTGGGTGACTCAGTCCATTGGATGGCTGCCTTCAGTTCAGGTCATGGTCCCAGAATCTTGGGATCCAGCCTTGCATCGGAGTCCTGCATCAGGCTCCTTGCTCAGCAGGTAAACTGCTTCTCCCTCAGCCCCTCCCCCTGCTTGTGTGTGCTCTATCTCTCTGACAAATAAATAAATAAAATCTTTAAAAATATACCTTATCACAAAAGCAACAAAAATACTTTGTACTTAGGCATAAACTTAATCAGATGTCCACAGGACTTACATAATGAATCCTTGAGAAACCTAAAACAAAAAGACTTTACTAAATTGAAAGACACCCATGTTCATGAATGGGAAGGCTCAGTATTTTTTTTTTTAAAGATTTTTTTTTTATTTTATTTATTTGACAGAGAGAGAGATTTCAAGTAGGCACAGAGGCAGGCAGAGAGAGTGAGAGGGAAGCAGGCTCCCTGCCGAGCAGAGAGCCCGATGCGGGACTCGATCCCAGGACCCTGAGATCATGACCTGAGCCGAAGGCAGCGGCTTAAACCACTGAGCCACCCAGGCGCCCGGCTCAGTATTTTTAAATATCAATTATGCACCAGTTCATTTGTATATCTTAAACTGGCAACCTTAATAAAAGATTTTGAAAGAACTGATGTGTGAGAAAATCCAATACATTTTGGAGTAATCAATGGTAGAATGTACTAAATACAGTGAACAACTGGAGAAGGAACTGGCAGTCTGATCAGTGGAACAAAATACAAAGTCCAGAAAGGTCCCAAGCGTTAAAAGAAATTTGATTTTTTTTTAAGATTTTTTTATTTTATTTATTTGACAGAGATCACAAGTAGGCAGAGAGGTAGGTAGAGAGAGGGGGGAGCAGGCTTCCCGTTGAGCCTAGAGCCCGATGTGGGGCTCTATCCCAGGACCATGAGATCATGACCTGGGCCGAAGGCAGAGGACTTAACCCACTGAGCCATGCAGGTGTCCCAAGAAATTTAATTTTTTTAAAGAGTTTATTTATTATTTGACAGAGATCTCAAGCAGGCAGAGAGGCAGACAGAGAGTGAGAGGGAAACAGGCTCCCCGCTGAGCAGAGAGCCCAATGCAGGGCTCCATCCCAGGACCCTGAGATCATGACCTGAGCTGAAGGCAGAGGCATTAACCCACTGAGCCATCCAGTTGCCCAGAAATTTAATTTTTGATAAACATGGCATTTCAGAAAAAAATAGATGATCTGTTCGGAAGTGGTATGTTAAAGATACAAAAGAATGTGGCCATGATATGGCAGGGTGAAGGGAAAAGGGCATTCCTTTAGAAACTGCTGTTTGGAGTGTAAATTGATAAAATCTACAACTCCTCTGGAATTCAGTTTGGCAGTGGGTATCAAATAGTCTTAATGTGCATACTTTTTGATGCAAAATACCCTTTGACAGAATCTTCCCACAAAGATCTTGCAACATAGCTGTTCATTACATTATTATAGACAAAAAATTATAGAAAAAAGAATCTAAATATTCAAAAAGTTATGTAAAACTTTTAAAAACTGTGGTATTTTTGTAAAATGAAGTAGCCCTTTAGCGGCGTCTAGGTGGCTTAGTTGGTTAAGCCACTGCCTTTGGCTCAGGTCATGATCCTGGAGTCCGGGAATCGAATCCCGCATCAGGCTCCCTGCTTGGCGGGGAGTCTGCTTCTCCCTCTGACCCTCCCCCTTCTCATGCTCTCTCTCTCAGTCTCTCTCTCTCTCAAATAAATAAATAAAAATCTAAAAAAAAAAAAAGTAGTCATTTAAAATGTTGTGTAGGGGCGCCTGGGTGGCTCAGTGGGTTAAGCCTCTGCCTTTGGCTCAGGTCATGGTCTCAGGGTCCTGGAATCGAGCCCTGCATTGGGCTCTCTGCTCAGCGGGGAGCCTGTCTCTCTCTCTCCATCTCTTTCTCTCTCTGCCTGCCTCTCTGCGTACTTGTGATCTCTGCCTGTCAAAAAATAAATAAAATATTTTTTAAAAAGATTTTATTTATTTATTTGACGGAGACACAGTGAGAGAGGGAACACAAACTGGGAGAGTGGGGGAGGGAGAAGCAGGCTTCCTGCCAAACAGGAAATCCAATGCAGAACTGGATTCCAGGACTCCAGGATCATGACCTGAGCCAAAGGCAACTGCTCAACGACTGAGCCACCCAGGTGCTCCAAATAAGTTTTTTAAATAAAAAAAAAATTTAATATTTTATTTATTTGACAGACAGAAATCACAAGCAGGCAGAGAGGCAGGCAGAGAGGCAGGCAGAGAGAGAGGAGGAAGAAGGCTCCCTGCCGAGCAGAGAGCCTGATGCAGGGCTTGTTCCCAAGACCCCGGGATCATGACCTGAGCCGAAGGCAGAGGCTTTAACCCACTGAGCCACCCAGGCGCCCCTTAAAAATTTTTAATAGATTTTGAACCCGGTTCATTCAAGCTTTACAAAAATGATGAAAAAGTAGAGACCAGTAACAGTCTTGGATGGTAAGGGATGGTATGAGTGAGGGGTAAGCTTTAAGCCTTTCCTATAAAGCTTCACCAGGGGGAAAAAAACCTTTTTTTTTTTAAAAAAAGATTTTATTTATTTATTTGACAGACAGAGATCACAAGTAGGCAGAGAGGCAGGCAGAGAGAGAGAGAGGAAGAAGCAGGGTCTCCGCTGAGCAGAGAGCCCAATGCGGGGCTCGATCCCAGGACTCTGGGATCATGACCCCAGCCAAAGGTAGAGGCTTTAACCCACTGAGCCACCCAGGTGCGCCTCCCCCGCCCCCTTTTTAAAAAATATTTTTTTAGCGCAATTTAAGATTCACAGGAAGAGGGGCACCTGGGTGGCTCAGTGGGTTAAAGTCCCACATTGGGCTCTCTGCTCAGCGGGGAGCCTGCTTCCTCCTCTCTCTCTCTCTCTGCCTGTCTCTCTGCCTACTTGTGATCTCTGTCAAATAAATAAATAAAATCTTTAAAATAAAATAAAAAGATTCACAGCAAGATTGATGGGTAGTAGAAGAGACTTCCCATATATCTCACACCCCCCACACAAAGGCAGAGCCTCCCCCATTATGAGAATGGGATTGTTACAATTGAACCTGCATCATTAGCAAAGTCCATGTTTTACATTATGTTCACTCTTGTACATTCTGTGGGTCTGTTAGCCATTTTCTTTTTTCTTTTTTTTTTTTTTAAATATTTTATTTATTTGACAGAGAGAGATCACAAGCTGGCAGAGAGGCAGGCAGAGAGAGAGGAGGAAGCAGGCTCCCTGCGGAGCAGAGAGCCCGATGTGGGGCTCGATCCCAGGACCCTGGGATCATGACCTGAGCCGAAGGCAGAGGCTTTAACCCACTGAGCCACCCAGGCGCCCCTATTAGCCATTTTCAAAATCTTTTCATTAAACATATTGTTTTGGGCTTTGCTTTGACCCCTTTTTTTTATTCCTGGGTTTCAGAACCATGTGTGCTCAGTACTGCATCTCCTTTGCTGATGTTGAAAAAGCTCATGTCAACATTCAAGATTTTATTCACCTCACACCAGTGCTAACAAGTTTCATTTTCAATCAAGTAACAGGGCGCAATCTTTTCTTCAAATGTGAACTCTTCCAGAAAACTGGATCTTTTAAGGTAATAATTTGATAATATGTATCTTTTCAAATCCCTTTCCCATGCACATTTATTTGATCCTCCTGACCACCCAGTGAGGTAGGTAAACTATTTTTATAGCTGAGGAAAGGGTTGTAGTTTTCCTTCGGTAAAGTACTGGTTACTTAGCATTATGGTGTTGATAACCCACTTTTTTAAAAAAAGATTTTATTTATTTATTTGTCAGAGAAAGAGAGACAGAGAGAGAAAGATCACAAGTAGGCAGAGAGGTAGGCAGAGGCAGAGGGAGAAGCAGGCTCCCTGCCGAGCAAGGGGCCCGATATGGGACTCGATCCCAGGACGCTAGGATCATGACCTGAGCCGAAGACAGCCACTTAACCAACTGAGCCACCCAGGAGTCCCTTGATAACCCACTTTTACATAATCTCAAAATTTCTTATAATTGGGGTGATGATGTAATTTACTATCCAAACTAGGACATGGTTGAGAATGAAAGGGGCACCTTGTGATTAAACTCAGACAATAGACATTAACCTTAATTATTGCAAGGCAATACGGGCAAGAGTGATCACCCTGTATACAACCAAGTTGTGTCAACTTGCTATTCATTGATACCTTATTCTGAATGTAAAAGATCTAAATCTAGCTAACCCCTTATTCTAGGAAATATGTCAGAGCCTTTCCTTTGCATAAAGATAGACTTCTGGGGGCGCCTGGCTTGCTGTCAGAAAAGCATGCAACTCTTGATTTTGAGGTTTGAGCCCCACATTGGGTGTAGAGATTACTTACATAGATACTTTGAAAGGTAAAAGACTTCTGTGTTGATTCAGTGCAGTTAATTTCTGTTAGTTGAGTTTTAAGATCCTTTCAGGTATAAATCTAAATGTTGCATTTATCACTATGCCTGATAGTGGTAGTTTTAGGACTACATTTCCTCACCCATTAATGAGAACTTTTTTTAAAAAAAGATTTAAAAAAAAATTTTTTTTTAAGATTTTATTTATTTGACAGAGAGAAATCACAAGAGAGGCAGGCAGAGAGAGAGGAAGGGAAGCAGGCTCTCCGCTGAGCAGAGAGCCCGATGCGGGACTCGATCCCAGGATCCTGAGATCATGACCTGAGCCGAAGGCAGCGGCTCAACCCACTAAGCCACCCAGGTGCCCCTTAAAAAAATTTTTTTAAAGATTATTTATTTATTTATTTATTTGACAGAGAGAAACCACAAGTAGACAGAGAGGCAGGCAGAGAGAGAGAGAGAGGGAAGCAGGCTCGCCGCTGAGCAGAGAGCCCGATGCGGGACTCGATCCCAGGACCCTGAGATCATGACCCGAGCCGAAGGCAGCGGCTAAACCCACTGAGCCACCCAGGCGCCCCTAAAAAAGATTTTATTTATTTATTTGTCAGAGGGAGAGAAAGAGAGAGGGAGCACAGGTGCAGGCAGAGGAAGAAGCAGCTAGGCTCCCCACTGAGCAAGAAGCCTGATGCAGGGCTAGATTCCAGGACCCTGGGATCATGACTTAGCTGAAGGCAGACGCTTAACTGACTGAGCCACCCAGGTGTCCCTAATGAGAACTTTTATATTAAACTCTCCATTCTCTTTGGCCCTTTGCTTCCACCATGGTTTATTTTTCAATGATCACATATCACATACTTACTTTAACTAACTATACGAGGCATACACACACACACACACACACACACACACACAGTCTTGTACTATTAGTTACACTTGCAAGACAGGCCAGTCAACAAACAGGTTAATGACAAGTAACTTGAGAGGTACAAATAAAATACCATGGAATGAAATGCCGTTGGGAGATCAAGGAAGTTGAACCAATGATGTTTGATCCACATTTTATAGGATGAGTACTTTTAGCCAGATCAGGAAGTGAAGGAAAATAACTATATGTAGGGGTACCAGCATGCTGAAACGTACAGGGGTGTGAGCTAACCTGTAGGAGGGAAACTGGAAGTAATTTAGGATGGCTACAACGGTGACAGAAGCAGTAAGTATGTTTTAGAAAGACTGCAACTTGTAAGGAGTTAGTATTTACAAAATAGGTAGTCAGTAAAAAGAGAACATTTTTAAAAGGTCACTTTCATAATCTAGTGGAAATATTAGAGAATGATCCCTGGACAGGACTAGTTGAGGTTTGATAACATGCAAGTTGAGAAGTGAGGCTTCACCAAGGTAGTGGCAAAAACACAGGAGATATTTCAGAGGTACAATCAATAAGATTTTTTGATAGAATGGATGTGCGATGTTAGAAGAGAAAATCTAGGGAAGTTCCTTGGTGTTTTGAAAAGAAACCTTGAAATCAAATACGTGGTTTCACCATCCCTTTTCCAGATTCGTGGTGCCCTTAATGCAGTCAAAGGCTTGACTCCTGCCACCTTGGAAGAGAAGCCCAAAGCCGTGGTTACTCACAGCAGTGGAAACCATGGCCAGGCTCTCGCCTATGCTGCTAAATTGGAAGGTACTTGACTAACTTCTCAGGGTACTGTGTAGGATCATCTGAGAAGAGTGGAAAAGTATTCTTTTTTTTTTTTTTAAAGATTTTATTTATTTATTTGACAGAGAGATCACAAGTAGGCAGAGAGGCAGGCAGAGAGAGAGGGAAGCAGGCTCCCTGCTGAGCAGAGAGCCCGATGCGGGACTCGATCCCAGGACCCTGGGATCATGACCTGAGCCGAAGGCAGCGGCTTAACCCACTGAGCCACCCAGGCGCCCTGGAAAAGTATTCTTATTCAGTGAGATTGGTGACTACTGTGGGAAGGTTATTTCCAGGTTCCTATCTCATTATAAGCAAATTAAACATAAGTTTCTATTCTAAATTCTCCTGATTTGACTAACTAAACATGTTTCTTCCTCCCAGGGATTCCTGCTTATATCGTGGTGCCCGAAACAGCTCCCAATTGTAAAAAATTGGCAATACAAGCCTACGGAGCCTCCATAGTGTACAGTGAACAGAGTGAGGAGGTAAGGAAGAGAGCAGTTCAGTGTCAGCTTACCAACTTTCACCATCAAATGAAACTTCTTTCTAGCCTACGGTTTCTTCCGGGTTTCCTCTTCACCTTTCACTGTTAGCATGCTCCACCCATTCTCTGCCTATACTCACTCTGATGAGATCATAAATCTCATGGTTTTAACATATCACCTATACTCTGGGGTGCCTGCATGGCTCTGCAGTTGGGCGACCAACTCTTGGTTTAGGCTCAGGTCATGGTCTCAGGGTCTTGGGATTGAGCCCTGTGTGGGGCTCTGTACTTGGAGGGAGTCTGCTTCTCTCTCTCTCCCTCTGCTCTCGCGATCTCTCAAAAAAAAAAAAAAAAAAAAAAAAAAGCCTTTTAAAAATTACCTGGAAAAAAAAAGTCTGTATGCTAACTCCAGTCCTGACCTTTGCCCTTAACCCAGACTTGTATCTCCAATGATTCCCTGATGATATTCCCACTTGGAATGTCTTTTTTTTTTAAGATTTTATTTATTTATTTGACAGAGATCACAAGGAGGCAGAGGCAGGCAGAGAGGGAGAGGAAGAGAAGCAGGCTCCCCACCAAGCAGAGAACCCAATGCGGGGCTCGAGCTCAGGAATCTGGGATCATGACCTGAGCCGAAGGCAGCGACTTTAACCCACTGAGCCACCCAGGCGCCCCTGTTCTCCAACTACTTCTAACAGGCTTTACCATCAATGCCCTGATTCAACTGAACATGTTTTCAGCTAGGTACAGTAGCCTAAGTGGTCTCCCTCCTCCCACCCTTGCACTATCCATTTAATATGTTAAAACTTGTCTCATTAGCTGAAAACCCTCCAATGGTTTCCCATCTTATACACAGTGGTAACCAAAATTAAAATCACTTAAGGCCTGGATGAACTGGCCTATTTCAGTCTTTCCCACTATTACTGTCCCACCAAACATTTCACACCAATCATACTAACTTAGCCTTTTCTCAGAAGAGCCAAGCACTACTACTTTGTGGTCTTTGCATTTGCTATTATTCTCCCTCTAGAATATTCTGGAGATCTACAGCACTTGTTCAAACCTATTAAAATGTCACATTACTGAAGACCCTTCCTAAGCACCCCCTATAAAACAGACTATTCTCCATAGCATTTAGACATATTTACTTATATGCCACCCCTCTGCATATTCGAACGTAACTCCACCGAGCAGAGACTAGTTTGTTCAGTTATATCCCCAGTCCCCAGTAAGTCTGAAAAAAGTAGGATGGCCAATAAAGTGTCAAGTGACTAAAT
Organism: Meles meles; assembly: GCF_922984935.1. Lineage (NCBI taxonomy): Eukaryota > Metazoa > Chordata > Mammalia > Carnivora > Mustelidae > Meles > Meles meles. Next base: position 25,659,656 of record NC_060083.1, read on the forward strand.
CAAACTTGTTGGGAACTTTTATTTTATTTTTAAAGATTTTATTTGACAGAGAGAGAAGGATCACAAGCAGGCAGAGAGGCAGGCAGAAAGAGGGGGAAGCAGGCTCTCTGCTGAGTAGAAAGCCTGATGCAGGGCTCGATCCCAGGACCCTGGGATCATGACCCAAGCCGAAGGCAGAGGCTTTAACCCACTGAGCCACCCAGGCACCCTTGTTGGGAACCTTTAAATACAAACAAAATACAGTAATTTAATGTACTTTCAGTCCAGAGAAAATGTTACCAGAAGAATTATGGAAGAAACAGAAGGCATCATGGTACATCCCAACCAGGAGCCTGCAGTGATAGCTGGGCAAGGGACAATTGCCATGGAAGTACTAAACCAGGTAAGAGCTGTTAATTCTTGTTTAGTCACCTGTAAAGCTCATGTTTGGCTGTATAATTATTTTATACACATATAAAACTGGTTATTAATAGACCTATTTATACCTTATATTCTTTTCACTAAAGGTACCCTTGGTAGATGCATTGGTGGTACCTGTAGGAGGAGGAGGAATGGTTGCTGGAATAGCGATTACAGTTAAGGTAAGAAAATAGCTTCTGGAGGACTCCCTGCTTCAGGCTTAGTGAATTTTTTTTTTTAAATTTTTAAAAGATTTTATTTATTCATCTGACACAGAGATCACAAGCAGGCAGAGAGAGAGAGGAGGAAGTAGACGCCCTGCCAAGGAGAGCCCGATGCGGGGCTCGATCCCAGGACCCTGGGATCATGACCTGAGCCGAAGGCAGAGGCTTTAACTCTGAGCCACCCAGGCGCCCCGAGAATTTTGCTCAACATTCCCCCAAATTGCTGTTCTTTCCCACCAACCCTTGGCACTTGAAATGGAAGGCTCTTCTCTGCCTCACTACCCTGTTTTTAATCGGTAACAACTTCACAAGGCAAAAGCAGTCATGAGTGGCATCCTCACAGTCCTTTCCCTGAATCCCATTTCAAGAACCCACTATCCAAGTCAAGGGCTTCTCTTTTTCCTAGTTACCAGGAGAACTAGATGTGACTTAAGCAACTAAAGGCTATTAGGCATACAATTTAAAATGTCTGAAGGTCTATTTTTATTACATCAATCAAGGGAAAGGCTCTTGAACAGAAATGAGTTACTTGTACTGCCTACTTTACTACAGGTATGCAGGCAAAATGCTGTGGCTAGTATTAAGATGTCTAATATTCCTCTTCCTAGGCTCTGAGACCTAGTGTAAAGGTGTATGCTGCTGAACCCTTGAATGCAGATGACTGCTACCAGTCCAAGCTGAAAGGGGAACTGACTCCCAATCCCTATCCTCCAGAAACCATAGCAGATGGTGTCAAATCCAGCATTGGCTTAAACACCTGGCCTATTATAAGGGACCTTGTCGATGATGTCTTCACAGTCACAGAGGATGAAATTAAGGTGAGGCTCTGACAAGAAAGGAAAATACGAAAGAATGGAGCAACTTCTTAGGCAATAGAGTCTTCTCCTGTTTTGAGTAGCAACTTACTCCCTGGGGACTTGACTAGGTGACTTCATGACATGGGAGAGTGCCCCAGATGCTCAACAGTAGAAGCAGAGTTAGGATGGGAAAAAATCCCTGTCCTTCATTGGTGAACATATATATATATGGTCAAGAAGGAAAATTTAGACTGGGCATATAACCCCATCTGACCTTTAATTGTAAAGGTCAACCAACTAGGCTCTTTCCCCTTTTCCCATTTCACTAATTCTTACTCCCTTCCATACCAACAGTACGCAACCCAGCTGGTGTGGGAGAGGATGAAACTGCTTATTGAACCTACAGCTGGTGTTGCAGTGGCCGCTGTCCTGTCTCAGCATTTTCAAACAGTTTCCCCAGAAGTAAAGAACATTTGTATTGTGCTGAGTGGTGGAAATGTAGACCTAACCTCCCTAACTTGGGTGAAACAGGCTGAAAGGCCAGCTCCTTATCAATCTGTTTCTGTTTAGTTTATGCAAAAGAGATGGGATTCAGTATCTCTAGTCACTTGGAAATTTTGTTTCTTGGTTACTTTAACTTCCTATATTCCTCTTTTAAACAACTTTCATGTTCCTAATGAAGAGTGGATGTTTCAGTAACAGTTGTTTTTTTTTTTTTTTTTAAACTAAGTAGCAAGAGTAAAATATCCATGGTTTACGGAGATACCTTGTCAAGGCCAAGAAAAGCCTTTTGCAAAAAGCAGTAGACCTCTAGGCTAAAGTAGAAAACACAAACTTTGCCTAATTACAGCCTGTAGGTTCTCATTCCTAGAGTGTTACTAGTAACAATGAGACAGAATCCCAATGAATCCATTACTCCATGTCCATTTCAGGCACTGCTAAAGAAATCTCCTTTTTCATCCACGGTTCTGGTTCTGGTACATATGGATCATAAGTCCACTTGGGGAAAACTCGTTTATAGAGGTTCATCAGTACTGTGTCCTGAGATTTTAGCTTCCCGTCAAAACTGCACTTCATGTGGCCATGAGTACCTAGAAAGGAAACAGCCAAGTTGGTCACATTAAAATAGAAAATTCTAAAGCGGTAGTCTTCTAACCCAATAGTCATTTAGTAGCACTGGGAAAACCTGGGCAAGCCACCAAATCCCACATTTTCTTACCCAAAGGTTCTTTGATGTGTCCCCTGCGGCCCCATTTTGTTCTCAGTTCCACTGGTTTAAACCATAACACATCCTCTTAGAATGAAACACACAGAAGACCAAGATGAAACACATACCCACAACATGTAAACTCAACCCTCACTCCAAAAAGGCAATCTGATCCTATCCTTCACACCTACCTCTGTTGAAGAACATGTAACGCACTACTGCCATCTTAGTAAAAATTTTGAAAGGATGACCGCTCAAAACAACTCTCTTGATGACCACTCTGTCCGGATCCACTGACAACAGATAGCCTGTGGCAATGAGGCTGTGCATTCCTAATGAGCAAAAGCAGACAGCGGCAGTCTACAAGCCAAAGCCTTCATTTATTGCTCCAGTCCATTGAAAGACCTCAACAAATCTTACAGAAACCTTACACTAGAGTTATATTATGCTGCCCTCCTGGGTCCACGCAAAGATCATTAAATGAAATTCCCCCCAAGCCTGTCCCTAGAACCTATCCTAAATATAACAGTCTGAGCAGCATCTACCAATTAGCTATGCTTTGTAAGCAAAGTAAAACCCTGTTTGTCATCCTTGCTTCAGACCACTGTGAGGGTGTGATTGGGATATTTCAAAAACTATCATTACCTTATTCATACCAAATGGCTCTTAATTCTAAATACAGAAAATAGTTTTAAACCTACAAAGGACCTACAGACCTGTTCACCTCAGTGAACTTAACTTACCATTGCTACTCTGTTTGAAAAGCAGCACAGATGCAGGGGGAAACGTGATTGGGCCATATACCGTCACCACCAAGGCCGCGTCGGCAGTCAGGAATCTCTGAAATTTATGTTTATCCGCTACCATAATCGGGGTTAAAAAAGAAAAACCCAACACATTTTGAGAAACCATAGGTAATCCAGAAACCTGTGAAAAGCTGTATCACTGCAACTCTTAAACCTAAGGCAACTTATGTTTCTTTACCCGGCTAGTTCTCACAATATTTTCCTACCTCAATACAACTGAAAGATACAATTCCGTTGTTCAGAGTGATTTTTCAACTGGATGCAGAATCTTGGAGCTTGGACTATATACTTGGGGTTTTAAAAAGTTCTCCAGTTGATTGATATTTATCACCCCTACCTCATCTGAAAAACAATGCTTTACAGAGAATATCTCCACTAAATCAACAGCTCTTAATTGGGCAAGGATTGGCTAATATTTTCTATAAAGGGCCAGATAATAGTAAATATTTCAGGCCTGTGGCCATACAGTTTCTGTTCCAACTACTGTTCAACAGTGCCACTACAGCAGAAAAACAGCCACAGACAATACTTAAGGAAAAAAAGGGTAAAAAAAAAAACACAAAAACAACCCCAAAACCCACAACTATGTTCTAACAAAATTTTATTTAACAAAAACAAGAGGTGGGGCAGATTTGGCCTAAGGGCCGTACTTTGCTAATCTCTGATTCTGAGACCTACCTAAGTTTCTGCTTTTATCTTCACTGAAACCCTTTGCCCTTCTTAGTACTGAAGTTTTAGGGAAATAAAATATTTTAAGGGAAAGACAGGTCTATCCCTCATTTAGTTAGTATGGCCAGGAAAAACAAAAATTATCCAGAGCTCCCATTAATATTGCCTTCATCATCTTCCTCCAGCCATTGCTGAGAGCGGAATGTGTGTAGGTGATGTTCAGAAGCCTCCAAGTTAGTGCAAAGTATATTCCCACTCCTCATGCGTAGAAGTATAATCATTTTACTGTAAGTGCCCCTGGTCACCACTCTTCAACATCTAGTCTCATCCTCTCAGATGCCAGCCACATGCCTCTTTTACCCAACTGTGGGCCACCCTCAGCCTTCACCCACACTGCCACAGACCATCAGATGCCAAGAGTTCTACACTGTGACACACCATTTTATAGAGCCACGGACGCCATTTAAAACCACTTTGCAACAGATACTCATGGCAGAGAAGCCTCAGCACCACACAGAGGTTGCATCACTGGGATGCTTCAGACAGGTTCAGACATTGTGAATTAAAACATCATTGGCTCCTAGACCAGAGTACTGAAAATATCCTTAACCCAGAAACCTAGAGTTTGAAACTGCATTCTGCATGCCCCCACTACAAATTGCAGTCCCCCAGAAGACATTAAGATGGACAAGAACCCAGAAGCTTCCCCACTGCCTTACCTGCAGTGTGCTGAGAGAATAAAGGTGAGGCTCGGAAGCGCCTGAACCCACAGTGGAATATCAGCTCCTCTTTGGCTTTCACGGGTTCAGTGTAGCCAGAGTGCCGGCTCACCACCATATTCAGTACTGACATCTGGGAACCGCAGAAGAATAACAGACCTTCATATCTGAAATAGAGCAACCTTGGGCGGCTGGGTGGCTCAGGTGGTTAAGCAACTGCCTTTGGCTCAGGTCATGATCCCGGAATCCCGGGATCTAGTCCCGCATCGAGCTCCCAGCTCCATGGACAGTCTGCTTCTCCCTCAGACCTTCTCCCCTCTCATGCTCTCTCCCACTCTATTTCAAATAAATAAAATCTTTAAAATAGAGCAGCCTTAATTGAAAGAAGGTGAACCAAACTAGCAGGTTCAGATTCCCTTTAATACTTATTTATGGAAAAGTACAGCTGACAAAACGTGGTTCACCTTTTACATTTACCAGCAGCTGGTTTTTAGAGCCTTTCACATATCCTTCCATATGAGCTAACCTTCCGGTGTCCAACTACAAAAGCTCAACATCTGCCACAAAATCAGATCAGTTACTCACTCACTACATGCCTCAAACCCATACTCATTCAAGACCCTTCCCTCAACTCTCAGACTGACCAAGGGCCAAGAGCTCTCATCCACGCCAACACACATGGCTACTGGCCTGCAAGATAAAAGAGATCTACGCCGTGGCATCACCCCCACCCCTGTTAAGGCTGCCAACCCTTGGTTAAAATCTGATCTGATGAGCATACTTAGAGAAGTCTCAGAACACAGAAACTGCATCACTGAGATGCTTCAGACAGGTTCAGACGTGTTGGGTAACACCATCATTGACTTCTCTATCATATTCTCTTGATTTCTAATCCTAAAGCAGCTTTTTCACATCCCAATGAGCAAAATGTCAGTCACATAAAATTTTACACTGTCATACAATACAAAGCTGGTTGGAAAGTTTCATAACTCTCCATTTCCCACAAGACACTAACTCACCTTCTGTTCATGAGGTAGTAAAGAAAATGCGATCAAGGGTGCTCCTCGCTTAAAGTACTCATACACTGAGACAGGGACTTTAGAGACATGAAGCGTGACATACCAGCCAACCTGCCAGAAGAAAGCAGAAAATAATCATGCAGTTACCCTTAAAGTCTCAATAATGATAAAGCATTTCTCCAATTATGTTAAAAGTCATTTAGTCTACTCTTTTTTTTTTTTTTAAATATTTTATTTATTTGACAGACAGAGATCACAAGCAGGCAGAGAGAGAGGAAGGGAAGCAGGCTCCCCACTGAACAGAGAGCCCAATGTGGGGCTCAATCCCAGGACCCTGGGATCATGTCATTTAGTCTACTCTTTTTTTTTTAATTTATTTATTTGACAGAGAGAGATCACAAGTAGGCAGAGAGGCAGACAGAGAGAGGAGGAAGCAGGCTCCCTGCGGAGCAGAGAGCCCGATGCGGGGCTCGATCCCAGGACCCTGAGATCATGACCTGAGCCGAAGGCAGCGGCTTAATCCACTGAGCCACCCAGGCGCCCCTCATTTAGTCTACTCTTAAAGCCTACCCTCACCCTTCAAAATTGCCTTTCACAGATGCCTCAACTACCCAGATTAAACTTTTTCACAGTTACCATCTGAAACCAATTTAGTTCTCAATATTACTCTTACCAGTGACTCAGTGGCTCCTTTAATTCAACTATGGGCAGCACAAATCTAAGGTAGTCACGCCAAGAGGAGTAAAAGATAGGGCACCCCAGCAAACAAAAGCACATTATAGGGATGGGCAAAGCAAGGCAGATACCTCGGCTCCTTCAACTTCTTTTCCCTCAATTTCTTTAAAAATGCGTTTCCTCGTATTAGTGAAATTCTGAAACTGAAAGATCCGAGCATAATCTTGAGGAAGGTTTTCCTTAGGATCCCATGGAGATGTCCGGAAGCTCTTGAGGCCTCTGTATTTCTGAAATCTAGATATAGGAGATTTTAAATAGCCAAATTTATACGGTACTACTTACTTTTTCACTCAAGTCACTTCTAAAATAGCTAAGGTTCTAGCTTTAAAAAAAAAAACAACAACAACAAAAACTTTGGGCACTCTGGGTGGCTCAGTGGGTTAAAGCCTCTGCCTTTGGCTCAAGTCATGATCCCAGGGTCCTGGGATAGAGCCCCGCACGGGGCTCTCTGCTCAGCAGGAAGCCTGGTTCCTTCTCTGCCTGTCTCTCTGCCTACCTGTGATCTCTGTCTGTCAAATAAATAAAAATCTTAAAAAAAACAAAAAACCTTTACCATTATTTCTCAAGATAACCTAATAACCTAACACCACATTTCATTTTTTAAAAAAGATTTAATTTATTTATTTGACAGAGGGAGACACAGCCAGAGAGGGAACACAAGCAGGGGGAGTGGGAGAGGGAGAAGTAGGCTTCCTGCTGGGCAGGCAACCCAATGCAGGGCTCAATCCCAGGACCCTGAGATCATGACCTCAGCCAAGGGCAGACTCTTAACCACTGAGCCATCTAGTTGCCCCTAAAATCACATTTCAAAAGAGCTTCTTAACAAGGGTGTCTGGGTGGCACAGTCAGTCAAGTGTCCAACTCTTGGTTTTGGTTTGGGTCAGAATCACAGGGTCCTGGCATCGAGCCCCGTATCAGGATCTTTTTTTTTTTTTAAGATTTTTATTAAAGTTTAGCATGGAGTTGGCCGGGATTCTCTCTTTCCCTCTGGCCCTCCTATCCATACGATCTCTCTCTCAAATAAATAAATAAAATCTTTAAAGAGGGGGGCCTGGGTGGCTCAGTGGGTTGAAGTCTCTGCCTTCGGCTCAGGTCCTGATCCCAGGGTCTTGGGATCAGGCCCCGCATCGGGCTCTCTGCTTAGCGGGAAGCCTGCTTCCTCCTCTCTCTCTGTCTGCCTCTCTGCCTACTTGTGATCTCTTATGTCAAATAAATAAATAAAATCTTTAAAAAATTTAAAAAATAAAATCTTTAAATAAAGAGAACAAAACAAAAAAATAGCTTCTAACAAATATATCAGAACCAAGCCCCAGTTCCTCACTGACAAAGTCATTTCAGTGGCTCCTTCAGGGAGCAGCTCTTTAATCTGGCAAACAAGATCCTTGATAAAAGTCTTACCTCCCTAATACCCATTATAAACTCTCTGGGTTTAGTCACTCCCCTCCAGAACAGACTGATCAATGCTTTTATGCCTGCCCAAACTCCCCCACATCTGCAGATATTTTATACTTTTAGTCTTAGCTCCTACAGGGAAGCATTTGCTGATTCACCTTAGCATTTCTCTTTCATTAAAGTACTGTAACATTGTTAGTCTGTACCACACAGTCTAGAAATTGATTATATATTACTGTTTCCTGTATGTTCATTTTACTCTCGCCCTTCAGGAGCAGGGACAATGTGTTTTTCTTCTTTTGCATCACAATGACATAGTTTTCTGAGCCACATAAATTTCAAATAAAAACATACTGATTTTCGACTTCTTGACTAACCGAATTCTTGCAGCCACATCCCGGGGAGTATCTACTTCATCTGGAAACATCTCTTGCAGTCTCTCTTGTTTATATTTCTCCAACATTTTTTCCTCAGCCTCATCATCCACATTCTCATCATACAGATCATCATGCACAGACTCTCCCACAGTCATAGTTTCATATTCCTCCTCCTCTTCCTTTTCACTGCCCTCATCCTGTAAAATAAAGATTACAGTTTCATACCTCTCTACCTTACAGGCACTGAACTAGAAATAAAATAATTTTGGGGAACCTGGGTGGCTCCGTCAGTTAAGTGTCTACCTTCAGCTCAGGTCGTGATCCTGGAGGCCCCACATGGAGCTCCCCCTTGGGCTCCCTGCTCAGCGGAAGTCTGCTTCTCCCTCTGCCCCTCACCCCACTCATGCTCTAATAATTATATAAAATCCTTTTTTTAAAAAATATCTTTTTTTTTTTTAAAGATTTTATTTATTTATTTGACAGAGAGAGATCACAAGTAGATAGAGAGGCAGGTAGAGAGAGAGAGAGAGAGGGAAGCAGGCTCCCCGCCGAGCAGAGAGCCCGATGCGGGACTCGATCCCAGGACCCCGAGATCATGACCTGAGCCGAAGGCAGCGGCCCAACCCACTGAGCCACCCAGGCGCCCTTTAAAAAATATCTTATTTATTTATTTGACAGACAGATCACAAGCAGTCAGAGAGGCAGAGAGAGAGAGAGAGAGAGGGCAGAGCAGAGAGCCTGATGCGGGGCTCGACCCCAGGACCCCGAGATCATGACCTGAGCCGAAGACAGAGGTCAACCCACTGAGCCACCCAGGCGCCACCTTTTCTTTTTTAAAAAAAGATTTTAGGGGGCGCCTGGGTGGCTCAGTGGGTTAAGCCTCTGCTTTCCGCTCAGATCATGATCCCACGGTCCTGGGATCGAGCCCTGCATCGGGCTCTCTGCTCGGCAGGGAGCCTGCCTCCCTTCCTCTCTCTTTCTGCCTGCCTCTCTGCCTACCTGTGATCTCTGTCAAATAAATAACTAAAATCTTTAAAATAAATAAATAAAAAAAATAAAAAAGATTTTAGTTATTTATTTGACAGATAGAGATCACAAGGAGGCAGAGAGGCAGGCGGAGGGGGAAGCAGGGTCCCTGTTGAGTGGAGAGCCCGATGCGGGACTCAATCCCAGGACCCTGAGATCATGACCTGAGCCGAAGGCAGGGGCTTAACTCACCGAGCCATCCAGGCACCCCAAATATGTAAAATCTAAAAAAAAAAAAAAGAACGAAAGAAGTAAAATAATTTTTACTAGACATCCAGTCCAAACCAACATCAATTCTAACAGAAATTAAAAAATAAATTCTTGGGGCGCCTGGGTGGCTCAGTGGGTTAAAGCCTCTGCCTTCGGCTCAGGCCATGATCTCAGGGTCCTGGGATCCAGCCCCGCATCTGGCTCTCTGCTCAGCGGGGAGCCTGTTTCTCCCCCTCTCTCTGCCTGCCTCTCTGCCTACTTGTGATCTCTCTCTGTGTGTGAAATAAATTTTTAAAAATCTTAAATAAATAAATTCTCATTTCTGGCAGTTACAAGTCATTCCTAGGAAACTGATCACACACACACACCTCCCAAGGTGAGGGCTGCACTTTGCCTTGCATATGGGACTCTACACAGAAGTGGCCCAAGGATCCATTTCTTTACCTGAGATTCCTCTTCAATAAAATCCTCGTGTTCCATATCATCACATTCATCTTCCCCACCACTTTCACCATCCTCATCCAAAATCCATTCAGCTTGGTAACTGGATGTCCCTTTGGGAACTTTCTTTACCAACCTGGGTCTTTTCTTCAAGAAGTCTGTAAAAGCCCAAATGAGTTAAGCTAAATTATACACCTCCTTTCTGCTACTAGGGTATTCTCACCTAAGCAAGATACTAGATACTGCTACCAACACCAGAAATTCCAACAGACTCTATAAATAGAACAGACTACTTCCAAATTTAATTTGGCTGACTCAGAACTAGCAATACTTAAAAAAAAAAAAAAAGAAAAAAGAAAAAAGAGAACTAGCAATACTACACAGCTAAATAACTGCAACAAATTAAAGTTGTTTATCTGTTTGCTAAGAAACAATAATACAAGGGTTGCCTGGGTGGCTCAGTCGTTAAGCATCTGCCTTCAGCTCAGGTCATAGTCCTGGGGTCCTGGGATTGAGCCCCATATCGGGCTCTGCTTGGCAGGAAGCCTTCTTCTCCCTCTCCCCTTCCCCCTGCCTGCGTTCCCTCTGTCGCTGTCTCTTTCTCTCTGTCAAATACATGAATAAAATCTTAAGAAAAGAAAAGCAGTAATACAAGTAATTTTGAAAAACAGAGCAACGCTGTGTCCAATGTGTGCTTGGTGCAAACATACAGCCTTTAGAGCTAAAAAGAGAAAAACTGACCTCCAAATAAATCCTCATCCCACTCTACCCAAACTGTGAGCATCTAGAGAAAATCCACAATTCCAGGCAAGATGAATTACAAACAAGTCTGCCAATACCAACCATTCCCCTCACTCAGCTCCTCCTCTGTGGGCCAGGTCTGCTCCCCCTCCATTGGATCTGGGATAACCTCTGTTTGCAAAGACTCTTGTTTATCAGGGTCTGCCTTCATTAGGACCTTAAGGTCTTCCTCCATATCAGCTACAGCATCTGGAGTGCAAATCTAAAAATGAAAATAGTTGACTCCAATCAGACGTTACCCAAAAACCTACCAAATCTAACATAGTAACCAGAAAGATCCAAAAATAACACAGTTCTCAAGTAAAAGAATGGAACAGACTGAAATGGAAAGCCAAAATTTGTTTCAAACATTCAATTTCCTAGCATTTTAGGTCTATTCTGCTTGCTTTTGAGGCCTTTCACAATCTGGTCTCACGCCTATCTATTTATTACATACCTTACCCCCTTTCAAGCTGCTTCTTCAGAGTTCAAAGAAACCCTCTGATCTGTCACTGTGCCTAGATTCATGTTGTTTCTATCTTCTTCGATACTGTTTCATCTCTGTTCAACTCACAAATCCCATTTATCCCTCTCAACACCTGGCTCAAGTCTGGTTTCTTCTATGAAGCTTGCTAGTCTAATTTCTCAACTTCCACAGCAGGTCTATAGCTTAACTACACTTTTTCAATCTTTATTTCACAGTTGTTTGCCTTTCTTCTCTATCTAATTAAGCAGTCCAAGGAGAAAGACCACATCTTGTATGTCTTGTATAAACTCAAAGCCGAATGCTGTGCAAGGCACCTATAAGTGCTGGATAAATACGTGAAATGTCAACATGTTCATAGCTGACAACTGCCTTACTTCATATAGCAGTCACCTCCAGAGACTAGTATAGTTGTCTAGGAGTACAGAGTACTTCTCTGACATTAGTTCACAGCCTACACCAGGTTACACATGAATCAACGATACAAAATCTTTAAGAACATCAGTCTTACCTCCATTGCCATGCTTGGGTCCTTTTGGGATTTGATCACTCTAGGATTTAAAGGGAAAGGGTCCATAGGGGCATCTATCTGTTTCATCTGGAAATCACCCTGTCCAATGACATGCAACAAGCTATTTACATTCAGAGCCTGCCCACGAACATAGCCTGAGATTTTCAAAGTGCCCACCAAGTTATTTTCTTCACTCGGCACAAAGTCAGCAGCATGAGCAAACAGGTATGCCCGTCGATCTCGAAAGGCAAGATGCCGTTGCTTTTGGTTAGCCAACTGCCGGAGCAGCATATCTGCCTCCTGTTGAGTGTCTAACAGGAGAAGTTTGTCATCAGGAAAACGCTTCTCTACTGTTTTACTTAGCTTCCTTCTGGCATCTATTTGTTTCCTTGGTGGGAGGCCAGAAATACCCTGGACAGCTAGTGCTGTGAAGAAGAGAGAAAGGGCTTTGTTACCTGTGGTTTTACTACATGTAAATGCCCCCTGTAATTCACAAACAGTTCAGTTGTGAGCCCAGAGATCACTGAGAAACACAACACTCAACTACCCTAAAAAGTTTTTATAGTGAAACAAAAGGCAGTCCAGAAACAAAAAGGGACCTTGATAGGTAATTTCTAAGGGATTGACCAAATTTAGGCCATCCATGTACAACCCACCATCAGCCAAATACAACCCACCAGCTATACTATTATATCGTATTGGACATAATGCCTGGCAAATTATAGGTACATAAGAAATGCCATTTCACTTCCCTCTTTTGCCTCTAATACTCCCAACTCACTTACTATAAGTGGGAAGGCCCTGAGCAAAGAGGCAGGAAAGGCAGTAATCCCCAGTGCTGTCCCAGCCTTCTAGTGGATCAAGGAGGAAAAGGATGGTATCCGCGACTTTGGCCATGTCTAAAACAGTGTGCAGATCTCCTAGACATATAAAACAAAGTTGGTGGGAAGCAGTATTTGACACCAGCACATTATACTATTAAGAATATTACCACTACTCAAAACAAAACAAGAGAAAATACAGTTGTATGCTCTAACCTGGCCTTGCAGATGTGAAAAACCACCGATGTTTCAAGCGGGGGCATAACAGCATAAAGCTATGGGTGCTTCCCCATTCATTCAAGTGTACTGTTCCGGTGTCCTTATCCTGAAGCAACCGAAAGGCCTCTGGCAGGGAAATCCTGTCATGCAGGGGCACCACCAGTACCTGATGAGGAGGGCCATCCTTGCAGCCCAGCTGTCTCTTCTCTGCCAGAACCTAACAGAACCAATCGATGTATTGCTTTTCCCACAGTATGGATGCCCCTTCCTCACCCCCCACTCCCAGCCCACCGCATTTTCCTTGTAAAAAAGCACGTATGCCTGGAGGGTGGGCCGGAATTCCGACCAAGGCAAAGAATGCCTTAGCGTGCGCCTAGATCTGCACGCCTGACACGTGATATCCCTAGCCTCCTCCTAGGGTCACATCTTTTAGTTCGAGGCATTATCCGCCTAGAACACTTGTGAAGCCACACCACTCCCCGATCCTTGCTCCTCTCACCGCCTCCTTCTTCTGCTTTCGGAGTTGGCTCGCGCGATGCCTCTGGTCTACTCTGCTGAGCTCTTTTCTCACCTTCTTGCTTAGGGTTTTCAGTGCTAGACGACCTAGAATAAGATCAGTAAGGGATCTTGTGCAAGGTACCAGATGGTCAAGAAAGAGGACCCTCTCCGCCAGCTTTAGGGCCTCTGCGCGGGGTCCAGGCCGCACGTAGGAGCTCAGTCTGGACATAAAGCAAAGCAGTTAATAGACTAAACAGCCCTTCTTCCTCCAACCCTATCTTCTCACCCTTGCCGTCCCGCTGCGCGGATCCCCGACCCCGATGGCGTCCACCTTTATGAGCTTTATTCTGCTGCTTTAGCGGCCCAGAACGGTGAGCCGCCATGCCGCCACTCACGTGTACCCAGTTCGCACCAGTTCCGGGCCGGACCAAGCGCTTCCGGTTCCCCCTCTGGGCAGCTCTCACCGTGGCGGGGCGGGGCTCACCATTTCCTCTCGCGAGAGTTTTCCCAACCAGGCTCAGAGCGTGAGACGCTCGCGTTTGTGCAAAACCGCGGAGTAAACTTTTCCCTGACCGCGGTTTGCGGCTGGGGACCTTGAAAAATCGCATGTACATTCGAGGTTGGGGCTCTAGGTCCTGGAGGGATTTTTTGTTACATGTATTTTCGTTTTTTGCGCTATCAAGTTGTATCACTTAGGAAGCTGTTGAAGTTTCACCATTCGTGCGAAAAAGGGCTAAGACCCTCCTCTCACCTAGATTTTTGCACGTAGCTCCTCAGTTTGAAGCAGCAGGGGTTACAATTTTGAGCCACCCTTTCTTTCTCTTGGGGGACTCAAGGCTACAAGGCAAATCGCGTGGCAGGCACTTCTCTCACCTTCACGGGCTCCGTACAAGTTCCCGCTGATCTCAGTTACTCCAATCTGCGTCCCCACCCTTCACACAGCTTCAGGAAGGACGGGACAGACAGGGAGAGCTGGCCTTGACACTCGAGCCCTCCGGGGGGATTTAGAGGAAAAAGGGAGCTCTGGCCTTTCAGCCAGGAGAAAAAGGCTGGCTTCCCCGTAGCCATACGCGAGACGCGAGGGACCCCGGTCCTCCCTGTCGGGAAGACGAGAGAGTAGAAATCCAGGAGCGTCTAGCTGGGTTGAGGCCAGCTCCGATGTGAGCAACTTTCCCCGCAGCCGTGGGGTCCGGGACGCGCCAACCACTCAACGAAGGGCTGCGCGGAACTGGCTGCCAGCGCTCACAATGCGAGTTCGCACCTTCGGGGCGGGCGCCAGCGCGTTGCCATGACAGCGGCACGCGAGGCGCGCGCCCGGGGGCCCGCCACCCCCAGGCGCGCGCGGCCTCCCCCCCGCCCCGACCCCCCCCACTCTTGGTTGCAGAGCGCACCCCCCGCCCCCGGCTGTGGGAAGGGGCCGGGCCAGCCGCCTGACGTCTGTGCGGGGCTCGGAAGATGGCTGCGGAGCCCAGCACCGGGCAGTGGCTGCGGCGGCGGCGGCGGCGGCGGGCGGGGAGCGCGGCGGGCGGGGGCTCCGCCTAGCGCGTGGGGTGCTGAGCGGAGAGGCGCGGAGGCGACGAGGGCGCGCGGGGGGTTTGGGGGGGCAGCTTGGCGTCGCCTCCCCGCCACCCGCCGCACCATGGGCAGCGCGGAGGACGCAGTCAAAGAGAAACTGCTGTGGAACGTGAAAAAGGAGGTAAAGTCGGGGCAATGACCCCGTGGGGCTCGCGTCCCTGCCCGCGGGACCGGGACTGGGGGGCCTCGAGAGGGTTCTCGCTTCCCCCTCCCGGGCGCGAGCGCTCACCGCCCGGTGCCCGGCGGGGGCGGGGTCCTGGACTGGCTGCGGCTCCCGCCTTTCTCCCGGATCTGGGGACAGCACCCCTCGGTCCGAGGGGCCAGGGCGGCGCTCCGGCGCATGTTTGCTCCGCGATCCCGCAGTTCCCCGCCCTGTGACGGCAACAGCCCTGGGAGACCAAGGTCGGGGGAGGGGCGGCGGCGATTTCTTGGAGAGGTGGTGCTGACCATTCATTGCCGGTGCCGCCTAGGGAGGGGGCGGGGCCCCTTGGGGGCCCCGGAGAACGCTAAACCGGTGGTTTGGGGGCTTAGCTCCGGTTTGTCCAAACCCAATTCAGGGATCCCTCTGGGAAGTGAGTCGCGGCTTCGGGAGGGTTCATCGCACACCTCACTGCTTCTCACTCCACGCCCACCTCCCTACCCAGAGACCACGGGGGAGGCGGGTTGACAATGGTTTTTATGGCTCAGATTTTATCCCCGCTTGAGGACCCCCCACCCCGACACCAAATGTCAAGAAGAAGGGAGTCCTCTCCTCTACTAATGTCCTTTACGTTGGCCCTGCCCTAAAGCCCATTTCAATTTCATTGTGTGTGTTGGGGGGGGGGGTACCCATGTGAATGACTCACCGAGTATGAGAGCTGGAGAGCTCAAACCTGCAGCGTGAATTAGAATGGATTAGGCCTCTGGAACCATGAACTCCCCACCTACCTTTGTGGCTGTCTTCTACCAGATGTGCAGTCTCCATGAGGGCAGGAAATCCGTCCTTTTTGTCCTGTTCTGTATCCAGGACCTGGCACACAGTAGGCCTTCAATGAGTATTTGGTAAATATCTTGGAGACTGCAAGATGGTGGGCATTCATAACCTTGGAATACTCTGAACCTTGCTCTGTGTGATTGAGTAAATTACCTAACCTCTCTGAGTTTTAATTTGTTCATGTCTGAAAGAAGGATATGTACTTCATATCTAAAAGTTTACCATATTGGCTCCTTTACCCTTTCCTAGAGTTTCAGGATTAGAGAAGACTCTGGGTTCTCAAACTTCTGGAAGGCTCTGGATGGTTCTCCTGCATTAAGTATGGCCTGTCTACTGTGCCCTAACATTTATTTGTTCCCTTCTCTCTTGTTTGAAGAGGAATAGTTGAAGCCATCACCTTTTCCAGCTCTGTGTGAGAAGCTCCCTCATGACTTTCCTGTGAAGTGGCCAAGAAAGTATTTTAGGCCAGGAGTATTATCAGATCAGCATTTAAACCCCAGCGCTGGTCTCCCCAAGGAAAAGGGAAATCCCAATTCTCAGGTTATCCTGAGGAAACAAGCAATCTAGTGACAGAGACTCATATGAACAATATAAACAAGAACAAAAAAGTAACCTTACCTAAACTATGGACATATGTGCTAGGATTGTTGGTGTGATCCAAATTTAGAGTTGATCAGTGATGTAGGAAAGATTTCTGAGAAGACCGTGATTCTTTTTTCAATACTTAGAAGGCTCTTTATACTACTCCAAGAATGATCCCTAAACAAATGTGAGAAATATCCAAAATATGTCACAGCTATGTGTATTACCTGACAAAGTTTAACCTTCTCTCAATTCTTAGTTCCTTTCTGCCTTCAGCACCTGATTGAGAGAGAAACATATCCTTTCCTCTTCTGTGAGTAGAAACAGTGCAGAAAATTTTAGGCAAGGCTGGTCTCTCAACACAAAACCTCTGGTGTAATTCTAGAGTAATCTGTAGGTCCTTCAAAGCCCCAAATCTGCCCTCCCTGCCTGTTTCAGATGCCTACAGGTGTTTGAGCTGTGACTTTATGCTCTGTTTAATACAAACACTCCTTGGGAAGAAATCTAGGAAACTTTCAGCAGTTTAGATTGCAGGATCAATCTGATTTCCCTCTACATCACTGCTAATCATTAGCAGTTTCCAGTAGAGAGAAGCCTCCAGGTCCTTCCTCCCTCCTCCCCAGGCTTTAGAAGCTTTACCATTCTCCAAACTGTACAGTCCTAGGTGAGGGCCTTGGGAATGAAGGCAGCATCGAACACTGCATGCCTTGTCCAAAGAATGGCAAAGGCACACACTGCCCAGAGCTTACTTGATCTGTAAGATTTTATACTGGGATTGAGGTAATCCATCCCTCTAATCTCCTGTATTAGTAGCTGTCTCTTGGCAGGTTCCCCCAGGACGTCCAAAGGGCTTGACTTAAGTGTTGGGAGCAACTAAAACCTCATACATTGCTGATGGGAGTGTAAATTTGTATAACTACTTTGGAGAGCTGTTTAGGAAAATCTAGCAAAGTGGAATATAGGTATCAAATGCCTTGTCCAGGACTATAAATCCAAAGAAATGAGCACCTATGTTCAATAACGGACATATCTGTAATGTTCATGGTAGCGCTGTTCATGACAGCCACAAATTTAAAACTACCCACATGTCAGTCAATTGCAGTGTGTTAATAAATAGAGAATGAATGATCCACAGCTACATACAACATGAACACATCTTACAGTCATACCAGAGAGCAGAAGAAACCTAGTCACAAAACACTACATACTGATTTCATCTATAAGAAGCATTAAAAAACCACAAAAGGGCTCTATGATGTAAGAAGTCAGGATAAGCAGATATCCTTGAGAGGAGAGTAGTGACTGGAAGGAAGTATGACATTGGTGGGTGCTTGGGGGTGCTGGTCACATGTTCTGTTTCTGCATCTGTATATTGGTTTGACAGGTGTGTTCAGCTTGTGAAAATTCATCAAGCTGTATAATCATGATACATACTTTTTTCTGTAGTTTTACTATCCGTCAATAAAAAGGCTGTATGTGTATATGTTTTTTTTTTTTTTAAAGTGCATTCTTAAAGAAAGATGTGACTGCTCATCTTAGAAGGTAACTGGAAGCTTTTATATCTGGGTAGGAACCCAAAACATCAGGGTTTTATTGAGACAGAAAGAAGGCTGGGCTTGCAAGCATGTGGAGAGTGTCTCTGAGGCCTGGATGAACCTTCCCCTAACCTTGGAGCAGAGAGAGTAAATGAGGGGCAGGTTGCTTATCTACACCCTGTAGTGAGCTAGCTTGTCCCGAAAGGATGGTGTGTCTGCCCAGAAGCCCTTCTCCAGTGAAGTACGGATGAGCAAACAGCATCCTGTCCTCCACAGTGGGACACTGCCTCCTGAACTGCACATCTGCACTGATTGCTTGGTGGACTTCTGCCCTCTCTTCCTGGTTGCCTTTCCAGGAAGACACTTTGCTTCCACACCTCTTCCATCCCTACTTATTCTCCACCCTGCAAGTATCCGAACCCAAGCCAGGAGAGCAGGGCCGAGCTATTGACTTGCCCACAGGTCTGGGATTGGAAAAATAAATAAGGTGCTGCCCATTTGTCCACAGGTGAAGCAAATCATGGAGGAGGCTGTCACCAGGAAGTTTGTGCATGAGGACAGCAGCCATATCATTGCACTGTGTGGTGAGTGACTGGGGGCCGATGGGAAGTAGATTGAGAACTGCGGACACTGTTCCAGGCCAAGGAAAGAACAGTCCTCAGGTTTAGTAGTTTTCAGGTAGGGCTGCAAATTAGAATCGAAGTCTGAAGCATTTGAGATCTCCTTGGGCCTGGACCCTGATCTACTGAATCAGGATCTCTAGGGCCCAAGGATCTACATATATCTAGTTCCTTTGATTTTTTTGTGTGCATCAGAGTCACCCAAAGAGCTTGTTAAAACACAGATTCCTGAGTCCCAACCCTGGAACTTCTGATTCTGGTAGAGCTGGGCTGGGCCTGAGAATCTGCATTTCTGACAGAGGGTTCTGATGCTGTTGGTCCACGGACCACACCTGGAAAACCACTGACCTAGGAAATTCTGGTTTGGGAACCACTGCTCTGGTTTGTTTGTTTGTTTTTAAGATCTTATTTATTTATTTGGCAGAGAGATCACAATTAGGCAGAGAGAGGGTGGGGGAAGCAGGCTCCCCGCTGAGCAGAGAGCCCGATGCGGGGCTCGATCCTAGGACCCCGGGACCATGACCTGAGCGGAAGGCAGAGGCTTTTAACCTATTGAGCCACCCAGGCACCCTGCACATCTACATTCTAATTAACCCCACCTATGTTGCTCTGGCATCCCACCTCTCCAAGCACTGGATTGGATGCAAAACAACATGAGCTACAATAGGAGGGAAAGCCAAAAGCCCTCCTGCCCTACAAAGAGAAAAGTCCATGATGAAGCATCCCTTGCTGTGAAGACTCCTGCCTTTGCGGGGCAAGCCTTTCTACATACACTAGAGTTTTCTTGGATATCCAGGAATTCAAGCTTCCTTTCAGCTCCCTTTCTGAGGGGACAGCTTGCCATCTCCGTGTTGTTTTCGTTGGCCTCTGAGATTGGTGTTTGGGATTTGTGGAAGGGAGGTTGTGTATTTCTGAGAGGAAGGAATGGAAGGAGCAAGTAAGGGAAGGGACACTGTTTGACAGTACTGTGGTGAGGCAGATAGAACTGCCCACCATCAGTCTCACAACAAATCTGAGGGTCTGCCAGAAGCCAGATCCTGTTCTCCAGATGGGGAAACAACAGTAACGAGGTCGACAGAGCCTCTGCCCCCAAGGGCTTACATTTTGTGGGGAGAGAGAAAACCAAATGCACACATAAATATGTCCTGTAATAAAGGTATGAAGAAAAATAAAGCAGAGAAGTGAGGGAGAGCAGCTGGGGAGAGATGGCCTGTGAGCAGAGCCTGAGTGATAGACTGAGGAATCACATGAATCCCGGTGCTCTGCTTACTTATGTCATCTTGGACAAGTTTCTTAACTTCTGTCACCCTTAGTTGACTCCTCTAAAAACAGGATGATGATTCCCATCTCAAGGAATTTTTATGGGGGTTGAGACGATGTATGTGAGCGTTTCTAGTGTGGTAAGAGCTCAGGAAATGGCTCTTTCCTTCTCTTTTGGATGTTGAGGCTGAAACTGGGTTTGGAGGATTTGAGTTCCCACCATCTTCCCTTTGGGTAAGTTTCCCAGTTCTTTGGGATGACATTATGACTTCCAGGTTTACGAGGAGCAATCTAATCTCACTTTTTCTCAGACAGAACCTATGTTAGGGGAGAAGCATGGTAGTCTTGCAGTAAGTGGCTTCGAAGAATATTCGAACTCTACTGCTTTCCACCTGTGTTGTGTGCCCCTGACATCAGCCACTTTCTATCATTTTCACCAGAAGGGCTCTGCTGGTGGCCATTTATGCATGACTTAATTCCTTATCCAGACCGCATACAACAAATACAGACAACAGAATAAAATAGCGCAAACAGCTTGTGCATGGGCGCCACACGTGGGTGGCCCAGGGGGACTAGGGGAAGGAGAGGCAGGGAGAAGAGTTGTGGGTTTCCCACATTCAGGCCAATTAGGATGAGCAGCAACTGTCAGCTCTCCTCTGATCAGTCCAGGGCCCCCAGGAAGCAGTGGAGCTTTCACTTTTGTCTCCTGCCTGGAAGCCCAGAGTTCTTTCTAACAGGCAGAGATAGTCCCCTCAAAAGGAATGCTTCTACTTTCAGCCAGGTTTAGATGCTGAAACAGAACAGGGGTCTCTGAAATAGACCCAAGTCTCCAAGGTTCTACTGGATCTCAGGAGGTGCCTTAGGTCTGCCAGTGCGAACTTAAATGTCCAAAATCAGACAAGAATGGTCCACATAGGGCGCCTGGGTGGCTCAGCGGGTTAAAGCCTCTGCCTTCGGCTCAGGTCATGATCCCAGAGTCCTGGGATCGAGCGCCACATCGGGCTCTCTGCTCGGTGGGGAGCCTGCTTCCCCCGCTCTTCTCTGCCTGCCTCTCTGCCTACTTGTGACCTCTGTCTGTCAAATAAATAAATGCAATCTTAAAAAAAAAAAGAATTGTCCGCACAAGAAGCTATCTAGGTGTGAGACTGCAGGCAGTGCTGTTGGGGACTGGGTAAACTGAATATTGCTTGCCCCCATTTAGCTCCTGCAAGAATGCCAGCCCAGGTTGCCATGGCCTTTGCTTTATTAAGAGAAGCTAGAAGTCTGGGTTTTTATATGAAATTTCCTAATTTTTAAAGATTGATAACTGATTCCCATTGTGTATTTGTTTCAAGTAGGCATCATGCCGAGCATGGAGCACAACACAGGGCTTGAACTCATGATCAAGAGGTGGACGCTTAAAGGACTGAGTCACACAGACACCCCATAGTTCCCATATTTTTTTTTTAAAGATTTTATTTATTTATTTAACAGAGAGAGACACAGTGAGAGAGAGAGAGAGAACACAAGCAGGGGGAGTGGGAGAGGGAGAAGCAGGCTTCCCACCAAGCAGGGATCCCAATGCAGGGCTGGATCCTAGGACCCTGGGATCATGACCTGAGCCGAAGGCAGATGCTTAATGACTGAACCACCCAGGCGCCCCCATAATTCCCATATTTTAAATACGTGTGGGCCAAACAAAAGGCATCTCCAGGTCTCTGCCAGTTTGCTGCCCCTGCCTCCGGCTCAGTGCTGTCACTGAGGGGGAATGTTAGCAGGAGGTGTTGCCAACAGTATAAAGCTAAGTCAATCCCAAATAAAGAGGAATCCTTGGGCTTTGTCCAAATTGGTATTCAGTGGTGAGATAAATCCCAGTTTGAGCTCAAAATAAGGTTAAAGTAGTGATGATCAAACTTTTTTCCTGTCTGCAAACCATTTACACCCATCGTGCAACAGAATCATAACCAGGGATTCTTGGGAGAAGATAGAGGAAAGAATTGGTATGTATTGATGGAAAACTCCACCCCTCTGACTTTTTTTTTTTTTTTTTAAGATTTTATTTATTTATTTGACAGAGAGAGACCCAGCCAGAGAGGGAACGAACACAAGCAGGGGGAGTGGGAGAGGGACAAGCAGGCTTCTGCTGAGCAGGGAGCCTGATGTGGAGCTCAGTCCCAGGACTCTGGGGATCAGGACCCGAGCCCAAGGCAGACACTTAACAACTGAGCCACCCAAGCGCCCCCTCTGGCTTTTTAGTATATGTGCTGCCGAAGCGAGCGCCCCCTCTGGCTTTTTGAAGACTTGATATGCCAGTCTCCTTCACCACTGGATAAATGCTCAGAAATGCATTTCTAGTCTGAAGTAGATCCAGTCTTACACTGGCTCCTGCTGTTGTCCCAACCACATCCAGAATTCAGCTTTGTTCTGGGAGGAATCGGAGTGTGGAGAAGATACTAAGAGATCCGAGCAGAGCAAAGGCTATGAAGGTTGCGTTAACCATGGAGTGGCCCCATTCCCTAGAGCCTTGGAGAGCACTGGGGCCCTGGGCCCCTCTGCTCTGCCTGGGCCCCTCTGTTCTTGGCAGAGGAGAGCAGGGCCTGGGCAAGATGAGCTGCCCTCAGCTTCCTTAGAGTAGAGATGTTTGAACTGGAAACAGAATCTTCCCGGAAAGCCTTGGAAATGGAACTGAAGAATCCCGGAGTTGAGCCCTGACCCTGGGCAGACCTAGGGGAGTTGTGCCATCTGCCCTGTTCCTATTACAGGAGGACGAGAAGTGTGGTTGTTCCTAAACCTGTTTGTCCAGAGGCTGGTCAGGCCCTGTAGGTAGAAACCTTGTGAGGAAGCTTTGCTGGCAAGCTATGGCTAGCAGTGGGGAGGGCTGCTCCCTCCTGCAGGCAGAGGCTTGGGGAATAAACCCAAAGCTACCACGGTAGGAAAGGGTTCTCTGATACCACTTTTTTTTTTATCTTAAAAAGGCTTGTCAAGTTTGCATTTCATTTCATAATCTGGTCCTTGAAACGTTTAATATAAAGACATACTATTGAATCAAATTAATGCACCTTGATTTCTTTTTTTTCTTTTTTTAAAGATTTCATTTATTTATTTGACAGAGAAAGAGAGATCACAAGTAGGCAGAGAGGCAGGCGGAGGGAGAGGGGGAAGCAGGCTCCCTGCTGAGCAGAGACCCTGATGTGGGGCTCGATCCGAGGACCCTGAGATCATGACTTGAACCAAAGGCAGAGGCCTAATCCATTAAGCCACCCAGGTCCTCCTGCACCTTGATTTCTCTGTGGTTTCTTAAGTCCCCAGGTGTAAGCTGTTGTCTCCTGCCTCTGCCTCCCCCCAAGGGCAAGGGGCTTTCAACCTCTTTTAAGTTTTATTTATTTGATAAGTACCCCATGTAGGGCTCAAATGCACAACCCCAAGATCAAGAGTCTTCTCCTCTTGAGCCAGCCAAGTGCCCCAGGTGCTTTTAGCTTTTGCTTTGGGGCACCTCAAGGTTAGGGTTAAACACCAAACTGTCCCAGATTTCGCTTTTGAGCTCTGCATTTGTAATAATAATATACATGCTTAAAGAGGACATGTTTACAGTCCCCGTCAGGGATCTGAGGGAATTCAGGCATCAACACTTGAGCACGGGAGAAGCCACCCTTTTTCTGAACCTGCCCTTCCTTGGCTCCCGGCTGGGTGTGGCTGCCTCCACAGTGTTTCTGTGTGTTCTGTTCTGATTGGCCACTGAGTTTGGATTTTAACCTTTGCTGGGTAGAACAGGTTTCTGCTGGCCTGGCACAGCAGGTTCTGAGACTCTAAATGTCTCCTCTGCACAGAAGGCATTTGGGGTGGGGGGGTTCCCTGGTGGCTCAGTCTTTGGGCATCTGCCTTCAGCTCAGATCGTGATCCCAGGGTCCTCGGATCAAGCCTTCACATTGGGACTCCCTGCTCAGCAGAGAGCCCCCTTCTCTCCCTCTGCTGCTCCCCCAGCTTATGCACAGGCTCACAGGCTCTCTCCCTCTGTCAAATAAATAAATATGTAAAATGCTTAAAAAAAAAAAAAAAAAAGAAGGCATTGGGGGCAGGGCCTAGGTAGGCCCAGCTCAGCCTTGCTCCTCTGTGACCAGGGTCCCAGCTCTCCCTGCACAGATCTTAGTGTGAGGATTGTTGCTTCAGGCTGAAGATGAGCCTAATCGGAGACGGGTGGAATCTGTGGAGCCCAAGCGGCACCAGGGTTTTATTAACAACCCGCTCCCCGTTGCTAAGCAGCTTTCATTAGCCTGGAAGGTCGGCTGGCCGTGGTGAACTCCTCTGGGGAATGGCGACGCTAATGAGCTGGGAGAGAAGCAGGTGCTGCGGCGGGATTGCCTCTCACCTGCGACGCCGCACCCAGAGCTATTTCAGCACACGCTGAGATTCAGACTCCAGG
This sequence comes from Meles meles, assembly GCF_922984935.1. NCBI lineage: Eukaryota > Metazoa > Chordata > Mammalia > Carnivora > Mustelidae > Meles > Meles meles. The sequence continues at coordinate 25,683,934 of NC_060083.1, forward strand.
CCGTTTTTAGTCTGTGAAAGGGATTCCTTCTCTCTTCTTCCCACCCAGACTGAATGAACAGCTCACTCTCAGGGTGTCTGGCTTCTGCCTTCCATCTGCAAAAAATCAAGTAGGAAGGAATGCCCCATGGGGAAGGGATTCCTCTCCTCTGCCTTGATATGGGGCTGAGGACCTGTGGTGCTGGTGGTCTGTAGCCCAGGCACAAGGGTGACCATGGCCAGTTACTCGGCAGCTCTGAACCCACCCCCGGAGGCTGATGGGAGCACTAACAGAGGGACACAGGTGAAACACACAGCATGGAGCCAGGTGTGCATTAGGTGCTCAGTACATGTTGCTCTTATCATCATCACCACCACCAGCAGCAACTTTCTACTTTGTTCCTCAAAATGATCCTACGGGGTGGGGGCATGGATGAAATAGGTGAAGGGGATAAAGATCACACTTACCGCGGTGATGAGCACTTAATAATGGAACTATTGAATCGTTAGGGTGTACATCTGAGACTAATGTAACACTGTACATTAATTACATTGGAATTAAAAAGCAAAAAGTGAGGGGCGCCTGGGTGGATCCGTCATTAAGTGTCTGCCTTCTGCTCAGATTGTGATCCCAGGGTCCTGGGATCCAGCCCCGCTTCGGGCTCGCTCCTCGCCAGGAAGCCTGCCTCTTCTCTCCCTCTCCCACTCTTGCTTGTGTTCCCTCTCTCGCTACGTCTCTCTCTGTCAAATAAATAAAATATTTTTTTAAAAAAGGAAACTAATCCCTTACATATATGGTTTGCAATATTTTTTTTAAAAAAGAAAGTTTTACTAATTTTGTATGTGCAATCAAGGTATTATATACATCTTTTTAAAAAAGTCTTTTACAGGTATGTATTGAATAGTCCTAGATAAGATTATATGATATCTAAGATTTACTTCAGGATGATCTGGGGATAAGTGAAAAAGTGGTTAGAGATGGTATAGCTGAAACAAGATGGGTCATGACTTGACCGTTGCTTGGATTAGGTGATAGGTACATGATGTTCATTCTGTTCATTCTCTTTAATTTATATATATATTTGGAATTTTCCATAACGAAGTTAAAAAAAAAAAAAAGGGTCGCCTGGGTGGCTCAGTGGTTAAAGGTCTGCCTTCGGCTGGTGATCCAGGGTCGAGCCCTGCATTGGGCTCCCTATGCAGGGAACCTACTTCTCCTTCTCCCACTCCTCCTGCTTGTGTTCCCTCTCTCACTGTGTCTCTGTCAAATAAATAAATAAATAAAATGTTTAAAAATTAAAATGTTTAAAAAATTAAAATAAATAAAAGGAGGAGGAAGAGATACAGTGAGTAAAGACAACTCTCTTGAGAAATTTTTCATAGAGGGGAGCAGCTAAATGGCTCAATACCTGAATGGGGATATAGGACCAAGGGTGGTGGTCGTGGTGGTGGTTTTTGTTTTTTTGTTTTTTGTTTTTTTGAGTTGGAGAAACTACAGAACATTTATGTGCAAATGGGGAGAACCTAATAGGGAAGCATTAAAGACACAGGGAAGGGAAGTGATGTTTGCTGGAATGATGTCCTTGAAAGGTGAAAGGGGCTGAAACCCAATATGTTGGTAGACATAGTACTGTAGAGAACAGCACAGCCAGACCAGCTGTAGGGACAGGAGAGAAGGCAGGGGTTGGGCCTGAGGTGTGGGGAAGAAAGGCACCGATGTGAATGATACCTTCAGGGTACTTGAGAAGTAATAAAGGAGACTTTTGCACCTCTGCATAGCCTGTTGCTGTAGTCACTCAAAACCTATTGAGATGGGACCTGTTCTCTTCCCTCCTTGCAGCTGAAGCCATTATTTTAATTTTTTAAAAGATTTTATTTATTTATTTGACAGAGACACAGCGATTTCGCGGTTTGCACAAAGTCAAATAGCTGGTAGGAATCCCTATCCCTCTTGCTCCAAAGCCCATGCTACCCAGGGATGGGTCTGCCCGTGTGGCCTACCTAGGAGAGAGCCTTGAGGTTGGGGCATTGAGTTGCAGCTGGCCCCTGTGGAGACATGGCTGGTTCAAGTCACCCAGCAGTGGACTCGGGGTATTCAGGGATACTCTGGGAGACAGTGGGTCCCTGGCTGAGCTGAGCGAGGCCAGCTCTGGCCTGCTTCCCTGCAAAGCCACTGTGAGTGCTTTACCCGCAGATTCTGCCCTGCGGCTCCATCAGGGCAAAGAAGAGAGGTATATGTGGTAGGAATTTCATTTTCCTCACCTGCCAGGTTCTGGACTATCAGGGCCATGCTTTCTCCTCACACTGAAAGCCTGAATGGGAGCGTTGCTTTCTTGTCTTGGGGCACTGAACAGGGCTGAGTGCCCCGGAAAGCTGAAGCAGTCAGCGTCACTAGTGCTGGCCGAGAGAAAAACATACTCTAGTTACCACAGAAATGCTCGTTCCGGGTGGAAGCAGCTGTTACAGATCCAGGGTGGAAGCAGCCAGCTGGGGAAGTGGGGAGGAGAGAGAGATGATGCCTGCCCTCTCCCCTTTGCCCTTCCCACTTCATCTGCTACATTCAAAATACCGATTTTTCCCCTGGCAGCTGGAGGAAGTTCCTACTTAAAAAAAAGGCTGCCCATCCCACCCGTTCCTTTATCTCCGGGGAGGGTGCTGTTCTGGCAGTCTTGATTCCACCATCCAAGCCATTCAGCTTTTATTATTTATTTATTTATTTACTTACTTATTTATTTTGCCATTCAGCTTTTAAATATTCCGCTCTAGGGTCACCTGGCTGTCTCAGTTAGTGGAGTGTGCATCTCTTGATCTCAGGGTCATGAGTTTGAGCCCCATGTGCAGCATAGAGCTTACTTTAAAAATATTTTTTAGAGGCACCTGGGTGGCTCAATGAGTTAAGCCTCTGCCTTCGGCTGAGGTCATGATCTCAGGGTCCTGGGATCGAGCCCCGCATCAGGTTCTCTGCTCATTGGGGAGCCTGTCCCTCCCCCCCTGCCTCTCTGCCTACTTGTGGTCTCTCTGTCAAATAAAATAAATAAAATCCTTAAATAAATAAATAAAATATTTTTTAAGGGGCGCCTGGGTGGCTCAGTCAGTTAAGTATCTACCTTCAGCTTGGGTCATGATCCCAGGATTCTGGAATCGAGTCCCATGTCCAGCCCCCTACTCATCAGAGAGTCTGCCCCTAACCCCTGCTCATGCTCATGCGCGTGCTCTTTCTCTCTCAAATAAATAAAATATTTTAAAAATTTTACTAATAAAATTTTAAAAACAAAATTCTGCTCTAAGTAGTATCCTCAAAAACTCCAGGATCCAAACCAGCCACCTGGGGCTGACTGCTCCACCCAGCACCATCCTCGCTTGGGTTCCCTATGGAGACTACAACCAAACGCCCCCATTGCACAGACGGCAGCCAGCAGAGGTGGGGGAGCAGAAATTACTTGCCACACTTGGTGTTCTCATTACCAGCCCTTCGTGGCTCAGAGCCTTGGGCTTAGCCTTCACATCAGACTGTGCTAACTCTGGACGCAGTGTCCCTACATCTCAACCAACTGGCCTGGTTCTCTGAAGGACATTCAGTGGATCCCCCAATTACCAGGCCCCTTGGCTGCTGAGCACAGTTTTAAACACAGGTATGTATGTGAGAGCCAGGGTTGTTGCTGAGGTTCCCTGGGCTGATTGAGGATCCTTCTCAACCACTGCTGCCTGTCCTGGGCAGCCATAGTTTTAGGCCATTCTTATGGCCCCTCGAGCTACCTCAGCTTGTCTCACCTGCTGAATGGGTCCTCTGGTCTGTGGCTAAGCTCAGTAGAGCCCATGTGCTCTTGGGAGGATGGGGAACCAAGCCAGTTGGGAGAGATTACTGAGGGAGCTGGTAAAGGACTGGGTGCCCATGGACAGACCCAGCCTTTTTGGGTTTTGTGAGTTTTGGTTCACCTCCAGGCTAGAGAAAGTATCTCGCATCATCTCATAATAGAATCACGGGATCTGGGTTGGCGTGGTCACCTGTTTAATTATTATAATTAGTATTCTGATTGGGTAATATGTTACCTGGTTCAAAAATCAAAAGTGTAGGGCACCTGGGTGGCTCAGTGGGTTAAGCCGCGGCCTTCGGCTCAGGTCATGATCTCAGGGTTCTGGGATCGAGCCCCGCATCGGGCTCTCTGCTCAGCGGGGAGCCTGCTTCCCCCCCCCCCTTTCTCTCTGCCTGCCTCTCTACTTGTGATCTCTCTCTCTGTCAAATAAATAAATAAAATCTTTAAAAAAAAAATCAAAAGTGTACAAAAAGTGTACAGTGTAACGTTTACTCCTTTATTTTATTTTATTTTTTTAAGAGAGTCTTTTTTTTTTTTTTAAAGATTTTATTTATTTATTTGACAGAGATCACAAGTAGACAGAGAGGCAGGCAGAGAGAGAGAGAGGAAAGCAGGCTCCCTGCTGAGCAGAGAGCCCGATGCGGGACTCGATCCCTGGACCCTGAGATCATGACCTGAGCCGAAGGCAGCGGCTTAACCCACTGAGCCACCCAGGTGCCCCTAAAGTTTACTCCTTTACCTGGCTCCATTCACCCACCTTCCCTCCACTTACCCATTTGCACACAGGTAACCACTACCACTTTTTGTTTCTTATGTATTCTTCCAGAATTTTTTATCCTAGTAATAGAATTATATTCTTTGTTTCCCATACACACACCCTTTTTGTAACAAAAAGGTATGCAGTCATACTTCTTGCTTTAGGGGACATTTCATTGTTAGTTCCTAGAAAACACCCTCACTCGTTTTCAGAGCTGTAGAATAATCCGATGTATGAATATACCATATTTACTTAACCCATTCCCGTTGATGGACACGAGGATAGTTTCCAGTCTCTTGCTGTTGTAACGAAGTAATCTTGCAGTGATATCTGTAGACTAGATTCTCAGAAGAGGGGTCACCGGGACCGAGGTTATTTGCACTACTGAGAGAGAAGGCCACCTTGCCTGCAGAGGAGCAGGGAAGGGAAAGTCAGCCCTCCACACGGCAAGGTCTGAGAAGATTCAGTAACTTCCTGGGTCCCTTCCATCTCTGTATACCAGTGTCTCCTCTTCTAAATTGGATTCCTTGGAATGGTTAAATCAGTATGTAAGGATTTGTGGGAGGGAGTCCTAGAGGAGTCTCTTAGCACTTGTGGTCTTCAGCCCATTTAGCATTGGTTAAGCCCCATAACTTAATAGACCTTATTGGAATATCAGAGGCTGGGAGGGAAAGTCCCAGGGCTAGTCATGGCCTGTAATTCCCAGCTTTTCCCTGCGAAGATGATGCCAGACCCTTTGGGAGAGATGTCCACAGCAAGGCTTGTAGTTCTTGTCATTCCCCGAGGCTGCTTGTCAGTGGGATGGGGTAACAGAGCAGAGAGGGTTCCGTGGGCTCAGCTGGCACCGTGGCTCCAAAGTTCTACTGGAAGACCAAGGTGAGGAGAGAGAGGGTTGTGCTTATGGAACCATGTCTGTTTGTGTGTTTTGATTTATTCACCCAAACCTTTCCACTCCAACCAATGACCAAAAATAGTATTGATCTGTGTTACTTAGTATATATTTGTCCCATATGACATAAGCTGGATGATGTCAGGGAAGTCTCATCCCACTTCTGGTGGACCCAGAGTGGCTATAGGTGGTACCAGGACCCAGTGGAACTGGGGGTCTTGAGCCTTCACTTAGAATGGGTTGGGCTGACTTGGTGCTTAAGCCACGATGGGCATCTCCTACCACAGCCTTCCACTCTAGGGAGGGGTCATGGTGGCAGCGTGGGGCAGAAAGGGGAATAAGGTGCTGGAGTTCTCCTTGGTGCTCTGGGCCTTCAGTCAGGAAAGGCAAAGCATGGGCGTCTGGATGGCTTCTCCCGGGAAAGGGTGCTTGATGGTCTATGAGAGGCCCTCCCTGGGCAGTGAGGGCAGCGAGAGAATTGGACCTCATTTCTGATGGTTCTGCAACTGAGTTCTGAGTGGTGTTCACTGTACACTGTGGGGCAGGGAGAGTCTTTGTACTTGCACCTCTGAGTTTCGACCCGTGGAACTTTCTGTGGTTCAGCTCAACCCAAAAGTATTAGAGCAGGGATTCTAAAGCATTTGGGGGTCAAGTACCCCTTTTAGAAGCTAAAAATCATGGATACTTTATCTGGAAAAATACATAAGCATGCTGGAGCACACCAGTGATTTTGTATGCAATATTTGGGGGTCTTTGGAAGGCACAGAAGCTCACCCACAAACCCTCTTAGGATAGTAGTTCTCAATTATCATTAGTGTTATTGTTATTACTATCGGGCTACATGCTGCACGCAATAATTTTCATCGCATGTGCTGACATCGGTGGAAGGTGGGCAGACAGCCCAGTGGGGATGGGGAAGGACAAGTGCAGTTTGAACAGTCCGTGGCCAAGGAGCGCACGGCTGGGTTAAGAACACCTGGCATAGAGGGTCATTTACGTTGCTTGGAAGGTAGAGAGTTGCGAGGGATTCCTCCTTCCCCAGACATTTCCTGGCATCTTGCCTGCATTCCGTAGAAGGAACTTAGGGGCTATGCCATGAGCAGGAGGGTACTGGGCATGATGTCTGGGTTTCTCTTTATATGCTCTACTTGCAGTATTTGCCTCTGCTCACCCCGGAGAACCCTAACACCTGTGCCCAGAGGCTTCCTGAGAGTGTGGGTGTGGCCCGGCGGGTGGAAGCACTACTTACCCGCCAGTCCCGGCTCCCAGCCTGGCTGCACTTGCAATCTCCTGGGGAAGGTGGGAAGGCTAATGGCTCATTATGCCAGCAATTAGTCACATTACTGAGGCGCATGATTCCCTCTAGGACTGGTGCCACCTGCTGCCACTCTGGTCACATTCAGTGCTGCTTCTCTCCTCCCGAAACGGGGAGTGCAACCCCAGGAAATGGTCACCACTTTCCTATTGGTGCTGCAACCCCAGGTTCAAGAGACCAGGTCTCATTCACCTGTGAACCTCCAGGGACCAAGGGGACAGCCATGGAGTAGAGTTTGTGGACACTTAAGGAGAGACTCTCCCACATGCCCCCCACACACATGATCTGTGTACGTATATCCATCTGTGTACACACGTGCACACACATGTGTGAACATGCTGGGAAGGAAAGGCTGTGCCTTGTAAAATAAAGTCCTCTGAGACCTGAGCAGGGAGGAGCCCAGTAGGAAGCTCCTAGGAGAGGGAGGGTCCTGCCTTATTTCCCCTGGGTCCGACCTACAGGTCGGTCCCAGGACTCTTTCCAACCTCTTGACTTCAGTACAAGAGAGGGTCAGGCACAGCTCATAGGACAGCAGTGACTGCCTGTCGGTACTGAAAATGAGAACACAAACCAGATGAGAGCCTGGGATCAGTGGTTATTTCCCAAGGCCAGACTTAATATTCTAATGACCCTAGGCACAGTCAAGCCGGTGGGGCCTTAATTGCCCTCTTCCTGAGAGAACAGCTTCTCCACCTACCTCTGGGCAGCCTGTGATTCCCCCTCTCCTCTTCCTGCCAGGGAGGGTCTTGCAAAAACCCAGCCTTTGCAGGTTAACCGTGGAACAGGATCTCGCTAAAAAGGGTTGAGGACTCAGGCACCCGACAAGGACAGAGTACCTCCTGCGTGCCAGACTCATGCAAGGACTTTACTCAGTTCATCCTGTGTGACATTTCATGCCAGTCCTAAGAAGCAGCCCCATTTCTTAGGTGAAAACAGGCTCAGAGTGTTTTCCCCCACGTTTCCCAGTGGCTGTGTGCTAAGCTCCAGACCCTGTTCTGACTCCCACCTCTATCGTAACACTGTCGTCAGTCAGCATGTGTGACATGAGGGGACCCCTCTTCCGTCCACCTGTGGGGCCGCCCAACACACCTGGAAGAAGTGAAAGGGCCTGGGCCAGGGTTTAGGATCCTGGGTCGTGGTTCTGGCTCTGCCACTGCGTGACTATGATCAACTCCCTTCCTCTTTCTGGGCCTTTCCCTCCTCATCATGGACGAGCACCCTTCATACTAATATTTTTATTTATTTATTTATTTATTTTTAAAATTTTATTTATTTTTTTAAAGATTTTATTTATTTATTTGACGGAGACCACAAGTAGGCAGAGAGGCAGGCAGAGAGAGGGGAAGCAGGCTCCCCACTGAGCAGAGAGCCCGATGTGGGGCTCCATCCCAGGACCCTGGGATCATTACCTGAGCCGAAGGCAGAGGCTTAACCCACTGAGCCACCTAGGCACCCCCATACTAATATTTTTAGACTCTGCACATGCCTGGGGCAACTCCCCACTCTTTCCCCCCAAGTCCTTCTTTCCTTCCTGCAGGATCCAGATGGAGGGAATAAGCTAGCCCCTAAAAACATGAATGAGTAAAGGGAAATCCTGCCAGCATGGGAAATAGAAATCTTTCACTCTCGCCTGCAGGGCTCATCAATAATTCAGGAGCTGTTTTTGGGTCTGATCTCTACCGCGGCCTCATCAATATTTCACCTTCCCAGGGCCCTGTTCCTTAGCAACCACATCATCTGTGCTTTCCGGGAGGGCTGCCAGGCTGTGTGCTCCCTACAGCCCCTGTCCTGTTGGGACTGTCCATGCTTGACCTCGTGGGTGGGGGAGGAGCCACTGGAACTGGCAGCTTTGGTCCTCACAGTCCTGGGGGAGTGCTGCACGCAGGAGGCATGTACACACCAGGCAAGGGACAGGGAGAGGGATGTTATGGCATGTCAGTCCCTGAAGGTCCACCCTGGGCAGGGACGGAGAGACAGGGAGGGGAATTTCGGAAGGAGGTCGGGGCATATGGTCCTGGCCTGCCCCTCTCCCTCATCCCAGCATGGGTCAGGGCCTGCCCGTACTCCATACTCCGCTCTCCCTTTCCCCCTTGCACCCAGGCTCAGGTGCTGGTTTTCTCTGTGGCTCAGGTGCAGTGGAGGCTTGCCTCCTCCATCAGCTGAGACGGCGTACTGCCGGCTTCCTGCGCAGTGACAAGATGGCCGCCCTGTTCACCAAGGTGGGGAAGACGTGCCCGGTGGCTGGGGAGATTTGCCACAAGGTACAGGAGCTACAGCAACAAGTAGAGAGCAGGTGAGCCCTGGGCTGGCTCCTCCCATCACGCCCCTCTGCTCCTTGCACTTGACATTTGCCACTTCCCAGGCTGGATTCCTGGGCTCGTTTTTTGCAGGGTCCCTGGGGTGAGAGACCAGTCTCAGGGTGGGGGGTTGGCTCCTTTTGGACACAAGCCCCCACGTCATCCTCATCTTCGTCACCCCTCTGGGTTCTTGTGGCACCAAACTCTGCTCCTAGCACTGCCTATCTGGGGCTTCCCCCCCAGACCCTCCATTTCTGAAGCCCACCATCTCTTTGCAGGAAACCCTTGGCGGGCAACCAGGATGCCCCTCGGAGACAGGGCTCTGCCGGCGGAAAGGCCCCAGCACTCAGCCTGCAGGCCTTAAAGCACATATGGGTGCGCACAGCACTCATCGAGAAAGTGCTGGACAGGGTCATGCAGTACCTGGTAGAGAACTGCAGGTGACTGCCCCATCCCCCAGGCAGCCCCTCCCTGGGGCCTACCTCCTGAGCAGCCCTTCAGCCCCATCCTTCAGCATACGTGATTTTCCCCAGCTGTCTCTAGGCATGCCCCATCTTCCCCTCTCGCATCCAGAAAGCATAGACCACACTGGGCACCCCACAGAGCTCAGTCCTTGTGGACTCATTTCTTATTAGTGACTCCCATGAAAGGGTCTTTTTGGGGATGTCCATACTTGGTCAGCTTGACTGTCCTGGAATGAGCCCCCTGTCTGTCTCTCCCCGTGGCAGCAAGTACTACGAGAAGGAGGCGTTACTGGCAGATCCTGTGTTTGGCCCCATCTTGGCCTCTCTTCTAGGTGAGCCTGAGAGCAGAGAGGCCTGTGCTGGGCCGGTGGGGACTGAGGGGCAGGTGCTAAAGGGGCCCCATCCGAGCTAACTGTCCCTGTCTCCACAGTGGGACCCTGTGCCTTGGAGTACACCAAGCTCAAGACGGCTGATCACTACTGGACTGACCCCTCCGCGGATGAGCTGGTACAGAGGCACCGTATCCGGGGTCCCCCTAATCGCCAGGACTCCCCTGCAAAGCGCCCAGCCCTTGGAGTAGGTATCCCTCTCCCCACCCCTTATACTTATCCAGGCTATGCCCATGGCCCTGTAGGAAAGGGCGGCTTGGCCTCTGTGTTCCTTGCAGACACAGGCTGGACCTTAGAGATGCATCAAGGTCATGGCTACCGCAGGAGAGGAGAGCCTTTTATCCCTGCTGGCACTCACATAAACACACATAAGCAAACTCACATAAACAAACACATAAGCACACCAGTGGCCACACCAGTGGCCCGTGGCTGGAAGGCAGAGGGTGGCCGAGAGCAGACCCGGGACAGTATGGACCCCTGGGTCAGCTAGAGAGGGTCTGTGTGGAAGCCTCATGTTGTCTGAGGCAGATATCCTGGGGCTGCGGGCTGAGCTGTGCCTTCCTGTTTAGATCCGGAAGCGGCATTCGAGCGGCAGCACGGCAGAGGACAGGCTGGCTGCCTGTGCCCGTGAGTACGTGGAGTCCCTGCACCAGAATTCAAGGACACGGCTTCTCTACGGCAAGAACAACGTGCTGGTGCAGCCGGTAAGAAAACTGAATGCACTCCTCTCCCTCTTCAGAAAGGCCCAGGACTGGAACCTTCCAGTCACATGTGTCCCCTTCCTCAGGGGCTTGACTATAGAGAAGGTGGAGCGGGACCCCCCGCTCCCCCTTACTTTGCCCTCCTACACCCCGTGTCCAGCGTTGAGCTGGCAGCAGCCGACTCTGTTAGTTAGCACCTGTGCTGCTAACTGAGAGGCAGGCTGTCCAGAGGTGGGAATGGCAGCAGGCTGGCAGGGTGAACTCCTGGCTTGGGTATGGCTGGCCCGGGACATACCTGGTATCCAGGAGGCTGATAGAACAGAGAACAGAGCCAGTAGCCCCAGGCCAGCCAGGGAGAGGAGGGACCCACATCTGCATGCGGCTCATGTTCTCCCCTCCCTCCTCCTGGCACCATTCCAGTGTCTTGGGACTGCGCTAGCTCGGGCTCCCCAGCTCCCGCCTGGAGCTTAGGTCTCAGACGCCTCTCCTGGGAGTCTTAGCACCTTGTCACCTCTGCCTTCTGCTGTGTCTCCTCCCCACAGAAGGAGGACATGGAGGCCGTCCCTGGCTACCTCTCCCTGCACCAGGCTGCAGAGAGCCTAACTCTGAAGTGGACCCCCAACCAGCTCATGAACGGGACTCTGGGGGACTCCGAGCTGGAGAAAAGGTGGGGGCTCTGGGACTCCAGGCAGGGGTGTGCACAGACTCTGCTTGCTCCAGGAGGCAGGCCTCACTCCTTATCCTGATGCCAAGAATTACAGGAATAGGCTGCCTAGAGAGAGTCCCAAGCTCTCTAAGATCAAGCCAGGCCTGGGCATGAAGAGGTTGGCCTGAGCCAAGCTCGAGGCAGCTGAGATTGCCAGGCTCTGTGCCATGAGAGCACAGGCCCAGATGGACATGCCGGGGCGAGGTCACTTCTCGGCCACAGTCCTCCTGTCTTCAGGGTCATTTCACAGGTTTTGGCGGTGGGAAATGAAGAAAGCGGGATGACGGGTCTCGCGACACAGTGACATCGATCTGGTTGCTTTCCAGCGTTTACTGGGACTATGCCCTGGTTGTTCCCTTCAGTCAGATCGTCTGCATCCACTGCCACCAGCAAAGTGAGCCTCCGTTGTCCTGGGCACAGGGTTGAGGACAGAGAGAGACAGCCCCTTCCCGGCCACATGCTGTGCAGGGCCCATTGGGTGTCCTGGCCTCCTCCCGTCATGCCCATGCGTCCGGTCGGGAGGCCTGGCTGACTGGGTTGTGGTGGTGACTACGGGGTCTCGGAGGCCCAGCCTCACCCGTGCACGTACACCCCACAGAGAGCGGCGGCACGCTCGTGCTGGTGAGCCAGGATGGCATCCAGAGGCCCCCGCTGCACTTCCCACAGGGAGGTCACCTGCTGTCCTTTCTGTCCTGCCTGGAGAATGGGCTGCTGCCTCGAGGACAGCTAGAGCCCCCGCTCTGGACCCAGCAGGGGAAGGTACCTCAGGGCTCGGGATGTGTGAGGGGGGGCTCTCTGCTCATTTCCTTCCTTTTCACACTGGAGTTCTTAGTGGCTCCTTCGGGCAGGACCAGGGATCAGACACTGCCCTGCACAGGCCAACACCCACCCTTCCCTCCACAGGGGAAAGTGTTCCCCAAGCTACGGAAACGCAGCAGCGTGCGGACCATGGATATGGAGGAGATGGGCACCGGGCGGGCCACAGACTACGTGTTCCGCATCATTTACCCCGGCCACAGGCACGAGCACAGTGAGTGTCTCAAGCTTCATCCGTGGAGGAAGAGAGAAAGACGCTCAGGGAGGTGGGGGAGTGCCGTGTCACCCAGGAGGGGTGGCAGGCTGGGTCCACTCACCGACCAGGCCTCTCGCCAGACCTTCCCCTGCAGATCAACCCTCAGAGAAGCTGCCTCTCTTCTACCTGGCTGTCTTCCCCCACCTCGTCACCCCAAGATACTTGCCTCAGCCAATACTGTACAGTTTTCTCTTAGCCTTTCCTGCCCTGGCCTGAGGAAAAAAAAAAAAAGTGAGACTAGAAAGGGAAGGTGGAGAACTCCATTCCTCCGGGGCCCACGGCCGGCCTGCCACAAGGCAGCCTGGGTGCAGGATCGGTGCTTCCTTTTGGATGGCGCAAGTTGTTCCTGACTCCCCCAGAGCCAGAGCCCTCCTCGGACCAGCTACTGGTCAGAGGAGCCTTAGCTGGAGTAGGGGTGCACCTGAAGGGGAAACTTGGAGGTGGTCAGGGATCCTCGGTGACTGGGGTCCGAGAGATGGCTTGGCACTCGTGGGTCCTGCCCCACCTGGACACACACCGCTGGGCCCACGGGGCCTGTCTACGTATCTGCCAACATCAGTGTTCCCTTTCTGGTGTGAGTGCTGCTGCTCCCTGTAGGTTTCTCTGGGCCAGACTCCCCAGTCTCCGGGATAAGCTCAGGGAATTTATGAGCACAGAGCATTTTTTGCCAACTAGGCCACCTGGTCCCTAAATTTCCTAACTTGGGCCAATAAGTTGTCAGCAAGTTGTTTCTGCATTAGCAGACAGATGACCCAGACAGCAAACACACAGCCATAGCCCAGATAGCCCCAGCAGGCCTGATGGGCATGAGCCATGGGGGATTGGACCCCCCTCCCAGAGGTGCTTAACTAGGAGCCACGCCTTATGTAGAATGTTTGCAAACCTGCCATTTAATCTTGGGCTGCTGCTCAGCTGAGATGACCCACATCCCCTCTTTAAGCCTTGGCATCTCCTAGTTCTGGTCACTTTGCTTTAAGGACTGTGTCCCCAGAGGGCAAGCCGGGGCCCCCAGGAACTGAAACCCAATGGAGTCAGTCGGGCTCCTCGTATGCAGCTCTGGGCAAACCTTGACACAGTTTGGATTTACAGTCTCAGGAGGGGGGTTTGGGGTAATCTGCAGATTTGGTTCAGCCTGACCATGGCATGAGCTGGAGAACGATCAGGATCCGTCTGCCAGCAGTCGTGCCGGCTCTGGCCAGGGCTGGGGGACTCCTGAGTTGCCTGCCTGTCCCCACTGGTCCCCGTCTTTCACTCCCCTTGCTCCCCTGTCAGCTCTCCGTCTTCTGTTCTTCTAGACAGGGCCTCCGCCTACGGAGCTCTGGAGCTGCCACCTTGCCCTCACTCTCTTCCACACTGTCCCCAGTAAATCATCCAGAGAGGTCTCGGTCCCCCAGCCCGTTCTCAGTTCTCAGCGCCAGCAGGTTCAAGGCGACCCAGACTCTCTGGCCCCCTGCCTGCAAGGAGGGAGTCTGGTGCCTCCCGCCAGGACCAGGTGCTCATGCCTCTGCCTCTCTCGCTGTTCTCTTTGAGCAGTCACTATTAACTACCACCACCTAGCGGCCAGCCGCGCGGCCTCGGTGGACGATGATGAGGAAGAGGAGGATAAACTGCACGCGATGCTCTCAATGATCTGCTCGCGGAACCTCACAGCTCCCAATCCGATGAAAGGTTTTTATCCCTGCCCCGCCCCGCCCCGCCCCACCCCGCCCCCTGGCCCACCTGCCACCCTCTGCAGGGGCTCGGCGGCCGGCAGTGTTGGCTTTATGGGACTGGGGTGGTCCCCCAGCAGGAGGCAGGTCAGGAGGGGTGGAAAGAGGCGCTGGCAAGAAGAGGGGATGGTACAAAGAGCAGGGGGCTCGGGGCTCCGCATCGAGTCTGTAAGGGAGAGGGCTTCATGCCCGAGAGGGAGGATCCTCTGGTAGGAAGATCAGACCATCTGGTTGCCTCTCAGGAACCCCGAATGTCTTTCCAAGCACTGTACCTGGGGGTCATGTGGGCAAACCTGAGGCAGTGTCTCTCTCTTTCTCCCCTGCTGGCTGGGAAGACTGGCCTCCTGGCCCTGTACCTCTGACTTGTGACTTAACAGAAACAGGATAGAGGTACAGGCCCCTCCCCGGCAGGGGTGAGGGCTCGACAGCTCACCTGAATGAGTCTCTGGCTCAGGCCAGGGGTTGGAGCCACGGTGGAAAGGGACCCAGGGCTGGGTTTACCCAGCGAGGCTGATGGCTCCAGCAGGTACTGCCTGGTGCTTCAGCATGAAATCTAGAAGTAAACGGGCCAGAGATCTAAGACAGGTGTTTCCCACCCTCCCAGTCCTCAGAGCCACTGATCACAGAGGAGGTCCCTTCATTGTAAACGACCCAGCACAGCGCCCAGAGCTCCTCAGCGTTGGTTCCTCTGTCCACCACCCATCCTTCTTAGCACAGAGATAGGTCGGTAAAGAAGGAGAAACCCACTCTTTACAGAGTGATTCGGCCAGGTAACCTGAGAAGTCGAGGCCAGGATACTCAAAGGAAAACCGGTTATGAAAGGGCTGGGGCCTGCTTTCTTGGAGTTTAAGGGAACTTCTCCATCCCCACCCATTCCTGTGCCATAGAATTAATTTCTTCTCCCCTTTTCCTGACCCTACAGCGGGTATCGAAGAATATGTGACACGCCCTTTATGCTTCCACAAACTTCTGCCAAACAGCCCAGTTCCTTAGCCCAGACACCAAATCAGCAATGAGACCCCCGCCCCCACTTCCAACCCTGGGAAACTAAGTCTGTGGCCTAGCACCCACCTGGCACACCCTCAGCACAGCCCTAGCAGCTGCCCCCTACGTGCCACATGCCTGCCCTTGTGCCCTTCCTCCCTTGTAGCCCTCCTGGACAGGTCCCCCGGGTAGAAGTGCAAGCGAGCTTCACTTCTGATACTGTCTGCACAGAGCTCGCCATCTGGCTCCTTGCAGACCTGGGCTCGGGGCTGATGCTTATTTACAGGCTAAGGTATTCGGAGCAGTGTAGGAAGGCTGAGTCAGGAAGGACAAGGATCCTTTTCCTACAGCGTGAGCGGATATCAGGCTGGAGGCCTGGGTGGGGGGGGGGGGGTTCCCACAGAGCCCCTGTCTTGGCAGACTTGGCACTAGGAAGCCCAACCCTGACCAGTCTTGGGGCCGAGGCTTCCAGGGTCAGAGAAGCCTCTGTGTCCATGGAGCCCAGAGGCCTCAGGCCTTGTCTGGGCTTCCTCTTGGGGGAACTCGGGAACCAGACCAACCCAGTATGCAGGCCCTGGGCCCTCAGTACTTGGGGAGAGGAGAGGAGGCAGGAGAGGAGAATTGGCAGGTGGTTGGGGTTGTGATGGGAGCCCCTACCCCCGCCCCAGTCCGTAATGACAACACTGTCGAGTCCGTTCTACTAGCCGTTGCTTTTCAGGCCTGCCACATGCTTGACTTGTGCATGTGAATCAAGGGGCGGGTGTCCAGACTCTCCTCCCCCTCCCCCCACCTCTCCTCCTTCTCCTGCTACCTCCCCACAGAGCAGAGATGCTGTTCACTCTAATTCTGCTCCAGGCCAGGCACCTTTCACTCGGAGTCTTAGGGGCTGTGGGGTTCAACCATCCTGATCGTTTTTGCTTCAAACTTTCCTCATGTTCAGAGGAGAGAGTCAGAGTCAAAGCTGGCCCAGCAGATCCCTCTTCCCCCGCCCCCCCATGTCCAGCCTGCTGCCCCTCACCCAGTCACTCCAGAGCTCCAGCTGTCTGCACTGGGTTAATTCAGAGATGCAGTGTTCAATGCTGGCTGGTTCAGCTCCTTCCTGGAGAATTAAGGTGAAGAGCATTGACCCAGGAGTCTTGCCTTGGTTGGGCCCTACTTTTGGGGCATGAGCTCGTTTCCCTACGTGCCCACCGTTCATCCTCTGCACCTGTGGCGCCCCCGCCCCCACCCCCGCCTGCCCGCCTGTTGCCTGCTGCCTGCCTGGCTGGGCCTCTTCCCACCCTCCCTCTCATGACTGGCCTTTCTCTTGCCTGTTGCAAGGGCAGGAGCCCAGCCCACCGAACCTGCATTTGTCCCCTCCCTCTTCTTCCCAGTTTTGGGCATGGCTTGCAACTCCTCACTCCCAGAGCCGCAGCCCTTTCCACACTGAGTATGTTCCCTTAATTTGCCTCCTGGTGGAGCTGAAGGGCTAGGTAGCTACAAAAATCCCAGCTGAGGGTCTGAGAAGAGAGCCTCAGGCCAAGACAGGGCGTCTCCTGTCTTGGAGATGGGGGGCTTGGCTCCACCCTCCCCCACCAAGGCTCACTCTGACAAAAATCGGGCCTAGGTCTGCTCCAGACTCCTAGCAGGCCAGGGCCCAGGCTGTGATTCATATGAAAAAGTGTTGCTTGAAAAAAGTTTCTTTGTACTTTGACGTACAGCTGTCTTTCCTCCTTCTGCCCTCTTCTGTGCTCTCCCGTTCTCTCCTGGCGTCATCTCCTGGTCCTTACGCTTTCTGCCCTCACTTTGCTTCGTCTTTGTGACTCACAGAGTCCCCTGTGGGCAGTGTTCTGCCCCGCTTGGGCCCTAGGGACTCTCAAGGGTCTTGAGTTCGGACTCAGACTAACTGGGCTGACTGAAAGGCTCCATCTGCTGGTGGCATAGTTGTGTCCAGGGAGCCATCTTCTGAGGCTGCACTGGGCACGTTCTGGGTGGTGGAACTAGGTGCCCAGCCACCGCCCCACTATGGCGCGGCAGCGCTGGGACTTTTGCCCTTCCTGCCAGCTCACCTGTGTGCGTGGAGGAGGCCGCCATGCTCAATGCAGTCTGGCTGGGCGAGGGCGGAGAACTCGGGGAGAGCCCGTGTGAGTTGGCAGAAGGGCACCTGGCTGGGTGGGGGAGCACTGCTCCTCCTTAACTGTGACAGGTTCTAGAACCCTCAGGGGTAAGGTCTGGGGACTGGGACGAGTGGCTCCGGGATCCTCAGGAGCTCTGATCAGTGGAGACTCCTGATGTGGAAATGTTCCAAGGCTTGCCGCATTCCTGGCACCTTCCTGCCCAGCTCAGAGTTTGTCCAGGATGACCAGGCTGAATCATCGAGGGCAAAGCCAGCTGGCAGCGTTTTAAAGAGCTTAGGCTTTCTCTCTCTCTCTCTTTTTTTTTGCTCCTCCCTCTAGAAAAACAAGTATTTATTCCATCGCCAATAGCAAGATGGAGAGAACAGACACAAGTATCCACAACTCAGACCAAGTATTTTATCGCATGCAGAAAGACTAGGCAGAGGGTGGGAAACATCAGGCGCCCTCTCTATCCACCATTTCCATCTCCGGGCTCTGGACCAGGCAGGCGCCACCTTGGTGGTTTTCTACCAATGGGTGACTTCATGCTGCAGCTCTGGGCACAGAGGTGGGCATGCTATAGGGTGCTAGTGGGAAGGGAGGCCCGCCAGGCCCTGACCATGGCCCCCTTCCTGTCCTCAGATGCTGGCGACATGATCGAAATGCAGGGCTTCGGGCCCAGCCTGCCAGCCTGGCACCTGGAGTCCCTGTGCAGCCAGGGCTCCTGTCTCTTCTGCTCCACCCGCAGCTCCCCATATGCCACTCCCAGCCACCGCAGCTGTGTCCCCGACCGGTGAGTGGGCCCTGTGGCTGGGTCTGCCCGTGCGCATTCTGTCCTCAGTGGCTGTGTCACTTGTCTGACAGGGTGGCCTCAGGCCGGACAGAACTGGGTTCAATTTCCCTTCTGCTACCTATGTGCCTTTGACGCGTTACTGAGTCCCTGTGAGCCTCTACATCTCTGAGCCTCCGTTTCCTCGTCTGTAAAATGGGAGTAATAGCACCTCCTTCCTAAGGTACTTGTGAGGACCGAATGAGGTGTGTGACTCAGTGCCCAGAGCCGTGCCCCACACATAGTAGGTACTCAGCATGCAGGCGCGCTCCTTCCCAGTGTGGACAGGGACTCTGCCATCAGGCTGTGCTTCTGAGGGCACACACCAGATATCTGGGCGCTGCCAGGTGCCGGGTAGATGGATGGCATTTGCGTGAGGGCCACACGCCAGCCCCTGATGCTTTCACAGGCTGTTCTCTTCTACCTGTTAACTTCCTTTTTCGCCTGTGACTCCTCGTGACCCTGAGATGGTTCTCTGTTTTCACCTGAGAAAACCAAGATTCACTAATATGAAGTGAAGTTCGTTGCCCAAAATCTCTTGGGTGGTTGGGAGCAAGGCTAAGTCCCCAGCAGCTCCGTGTAGGGTGACTGACAGACCCAGGAAGGCCACAGACGTGCCACTGGGCAGCTGGTCCTACTCCTCACACCACCCGAGCACCTTACCTGCCCCTAGGCCAGAATGTCCTCTCTCAACCTCCTCCCACCAGAGGGGCCGGATCCCCTCCCCTCTGAGCCAGGTTATTTCCACAGGTTGCCCCTCAGGCTGCTGTGTGAGAGCATGAAGAGGCAGATCGTGTCCCGGGCCTTCTATGGCTGTGAGTGTAGGGTGAGGTGGGGCCGAGAGCAGGGAGAGCTGGGGGAGGCACCATTGTCACGGGTCCTGGCTACCCCTGCCCCCCACAGGGCTGGCCTACTGCCGCCACCTGTCCACGGTACGGACCCACCTGTCAGCGCTGGTGCATCACAACATCATCCCTCCCACCCGGCCCCCGGGGGCCTCAGGGGGCCTCACCAAGGATGTGTGGAGCAAATATCAGAAGGACGAAAAGGTGCACACTGAGGAGGCTGGGTCAAGGGGCTGGGGGTGGGGGGCAGGCAAAAGCGGCAGCGAGTATGGGGCAGGCTGCCCCGGGAGCAGCTCTCATCGACCGGATGGGCATTCAAGTCAAATGTAGTAGAGGTCGGGACTGAGAGCCTTGGGGTGGCCCAGGTCATGGTGGACTCTCAGACGGCTGGGTCTGTGGGCTTCTGTGGGGACGGGGTGGACAGGTCCTAGTCTGCTTCACATTATTCTGAAACCTCGGGCAAATCTCTGTTGCCTGTCCTGGAAGGAAAGGAGGTTGAACTGGATCTCATCCAGCTGGGATCTGGGGCAGGGAGGACATGCCCACCCCAAAGCAGGGCTGGCCTGGGCTTCAGTGGCGTGACAGTATCACTGTCCCCAGCCCCAGCCCCCCATGGGAGGAGTGGAGGCAGGGTCATCCCACGGGGCTGTAGTGACCACGGGGGCTCTGCGATCTTTCCTTCCCGGGTCCCTCAGAACTACAAGGAGCTGGAGCTGCTCCGGCAGGTTTACTACGGGGGCGTGGAGCACGAGATCCGTAAGGACGTCTGGCCCTTTCTGCTTGGCCACTACAAGTTTGGCATGAGCAAGAAAGAGATGGAGCAGGTAAGGGGACCCCACTCCCATGGGGTAGAGAGATGGGGAGCTGGGCCAAGGGGCCCCAGAGAGGGGCCTCTCAAGCCTTGGCCCCTTCCCAGCTGGAAAGAAATATGGCAGAGGAAGGTGTTAGCAGAGCAGCCCCGCTGTCTTCACTGCTAGGCCCAATCCTGGTCTCCAGCTGTCCTGGGGCGCTCCCCCCCGCCCATGGCCGTGGTGTGCTCTGGGACAGGTGGACTCAGCTGTGGCAGCAAGGTACAAGCGGGTGCTGGCCGAGTGGAAGGCTTGCGAGGCGGCGGTGAGGCAGCGGGAGCGGGAGGCCCAGCCAGCCACACTCACCAAGTTCTCCTCGGGCAGCAGCATCGACAGCCACGTTCAGCGCCTCATCCACCGAGATTCCACCATCAGCAATGACGTGAGCCTGACGGGACCTGGGGGAGCTGGGGGCAGGGGCCGCTGGCGTTCTATAGGATTAAGGCGGAGTCCTGAGCACCAGCCTGAACTCTAGGAGTCACTGGGAGAATGGCTTAATGTGTCTGTGTCTCATTTTCTTCTGCTGAAAAGCCGGCTGACGGTCCCCCTGCCGCCCACTTCTCTGAGTGTCGCAGGAATAAAATGAGATAGTGCACTGTGTTCGTTTTAATGGACAAACGGGGAAAGAAGCTTGGGTCAGGATTTAGGGAGGTCTTCCCTCCTTGTAGAGAGATCTTTCAAAGCTAGAAACAGGTACCCAGGGTTGGAGACCCAGGTCCATGGCCAGTGAGATGAGCAACTCCTTTTCTCTGGGGCTTGGTGTCCCCCTCTTAGCTCTGCTGTCCTCTGACCGTGGAGGTTTCACCAAGAGCTGTTGATCAGAGACCAGGACAGAGGGCTCCCATCGGCATCTACTGGGAAGACTATCCCCCAGCCCCACCACCCACCACCCACCATGGTGTCCTCTGTTCCCTATAGAACTGATGGTGCAAAGCTAGTTCAGAACTTACGTAGTTCTCCTGGCCTCACCCTGGCCTTTAGATGAACAGCGAGTTCCACACTACGGCTGCTGGGCCAAGCCAGAAACGATAAGAAGTTCCTATTCTTTGACTAACTTATGCTTTTTCCCTTTAAAATTGTCTCTCTAGATAATGTCTGTTCTTGTTACTTTACTAAATCCTTGCACTAACAGAGAACTGAAGCTGGAACAAGACTTAAAGAAATATAACCACTAAGAGAATTCTTTGCACTCCTCTCCATGTGCCTTATTCTTATTCCCCTATTCGTGAGCATGCTCTCTCTCTCCGCCTTTGGGTTCTGTGCCGTCCTGGGTCTGTACTGGTGCCCCCGCTGCTTAGCCCACAAGCAGCAGTAGCTTTCCTTGCTGGCACTGACGCGAGGCTCTGTGCAGCCTTTCCTGATTCTAACCCAATGCCTTATGCTTGCTGCCAGAGTGAAAACTCTTTTCAGCGTCCCTTTCCCTACATAGTCCAAATAGAAAATCTGTATACATATAGTCTGTACATGGCTCTCTTCTTTTTCGTAGGACTTGTCCACAGGGGCAGACTGTTACAAATCTAGAACAGGTTATCTTCCACTTCTTTTTTTTTTTTTTTTTTTAAGATTTTATTTATTTATTTGACAGAGAGAGATCACAAGTAGGCAGAGAGGCAAGCAGAGAGAGTGAGAGGGAAGCAGGCTCCCTGCCGAGCAGAGAGCCCGATGTGGGACTCGATCCCAGGACCCTGAGATCATGACCTGAGCCGAAGGCAGTGGCCTAAACCACTGAGCCACCCAGGCGCCCCTATCTTCCACTTCTTAAAGCCCCCCTCCTAAGTTTGTGTGAAGCTCCTGTAACCGATTAGGCTAGAGAAGATTCCTGTCTTGTTCTGCTAAATGTCCGATTCTGAACATAGGAAGAACCTGTTTTCCTCACACCTCCGGCCTGCCGCCCGCTGGGCTGCCCCAGCAGCCACCCCAAGGCTGGGGGCAGCCTTCATTCGCACGCAGCTCTCCTTGTGACTTTGGTGTTTGGAGATCTACATGTGGCTCATGTTGGCCATCCAGTGTCTGAGCCTCCAGTTCCCCTTCCCTGCGGCCACGACAGGAAGTCCTGGCATATGCTTCCCGCCTTTTCTCAGGCCCCAGAGAGAGGCCCAGGAAGGGGACTGGATAGGGCTAAATATGGTGTCTTTCCGCTTGCCTGGAGCCTGATCGCTCTCCAGCTGGTTGCCTGGGTCAGAAGGGGAGGCTGGGCAAGCCGGGTGGAGGCGTATTGTGGAGGCCAGGACGAGGCCTGGTTCAGACCCCAGGAAGGAGACCGCACGCTGAGAGAAGGGGCTGGAGTAGGGGTATGAGCCCCACCATCTCTTCACCCCCAACCAGGTGTTTCTCTCTGTGGATGACCTGGAGCCCCCACAGCCTCCAGGCACTGAAGATTGCAGACCGGAGCCCGCACAGGAGCTAGAAGCAGGGCCTCCGGGCACCGCCGTGGTGGGACAGCAGCAGTCTGTGGAGTTTGACTCTCCGGACTCAGGACTGCCATCCTCTCGCAATTACTCCGTGGCCTCGGGCATCCAGTCGAGCATAGACGAGACGCAGAGCGTGGGCTTCGAAGAGGAGGATGGCGGTGGGGAGGAAGACTCCAGCAGGCTGCGCCCAGCAGCCGGTGCTTTCCCGGAGCCCCCAGATCCCAGCCAGCAGAAGGCCTCTCGGGCTAGCGAGCCAGAGGCAGGGGAGGAGCTGGCGGCCGCGTGTGCTGCTGCCTACACTGTATGTGGACGTTCCCTGGGCACTGCTCGCAGCCAGCCCCAGAGGCCCTCCTGACCCTGACCCCGAGGCTTGGGGACAGGGGCTGGTGGGTGGCAGGTGGGGCGCCCTGACCGCCCCGTAGGGGGCACTAAGCCCATCCCTCGGCATCCCTGGAGGGCTCTGTCCTCAGAGTCCCGGGGTTTCTGCGTTCCGCTATCTAGGGGTCCCTGCCAGCCCCCACTCACTCCTGAGGGCCCCCCGCTCTTTCAGATAGAATTACTGGATACTATGGCCTTAAATCTGCACCGCATTGACAAGGATGTGCAGCGCTGTGACCGCAATTACTGGTACTTCACGCCCCCCAACCTGGAGAGGCTCAGAGACGTCATGTGCAGGTGCTACGGGGCGGGGCGTGTCAGGGTGGGGAGGGGAAGAAGGCTAGGTCTGGCAGGTGCCCTGCTCCTTTCCCTTGCGCTGAGTCATGCTTGGTGCTCTCTGCCTGGAACGCGTTCCCTGCCGTGCTCCCCGCTCCACCCCTTTCTTTGTCTGAGGTCTGTCAATTTGCAGCTTCAGCCAGACTCCTCCAGGAAACCTAGCTGATTGCCCCCTAACTGCCCCAGCCAGTTCACCATCTCTTCCCCTGAGCCCCCGAGGGCCTCAAGGACAGAAACCGTGGGCTCTTGATCATGGTCGACCCAGTGTTTCAGGGTCGTGGAAAGACCAACTTCTGAGTAGCAGGCTGCTCTAGGGATCAGCTCCCCAGGGACCCCCACAGGGTAGAGGACAGCACACCCCCAACGGTGACCATACCCCTGGCTTTTCAGCTACGTGTGGGAGCATCTGGACGTGGGCTATGTGCAGGGAATGTGTGACCTGCTTGCACCGCTCCTGGTCGTCCTGGACAATGGTGAGGGACCGAGCTGGGGTGGGGGGTGGGTAGAGCACACTCCCAGTGCTGTTGGGATTGGGCTGATGGCAGCTGGAGAGAGGAAAGGAAGACCGCTAGGTCTGGCAGGGCGGGGGTGTAAGCCAGCCCTGTCCTCTGGGCCACAGGACACCCCCTGTGAAGTGAGGCATGGGGGTCCCCTGTCTTGCCAGCCTCATTCCCATCTCCCCTCAGATCAGCTGGCCTATAGCTGTTTCAGCCACCACATGAAGCGGATGAGCCAGAACTTCCCCAATGGGGGTGCCATGGACACCCACTTTGCCAACATGCGCTCCCTCATCCAGGTGAGGTCAGCAGCTGCCCGTGGGCTGGGTACCAGGCACCGCTGGGCTCATCTGTCCCCCACAGAGAGGCCAGGGAGCATTCCCAACGTGCCCTTTCCACATAAGCTCAGTATCTTTCATTCGAGAACCATTGTTTCAACATTACAAATTGAGGGGCAATGTCAGCATGTGAACGCGGCACTCCTGAAAGTTCTGGTGAGAGGTGTGGTTGACAGTGAATTGAACACCCAGAAAGTGGTACAGTTCCACGAGGAGCACCTCCCTGAGAGCCGGCTGGGGCAGCAGAGCGCAGCCTCCACCCCAGGAGACCCGAGGGACTCTCCCTGGGCAGCGCGCTTCTGGTGGCAGCTGGAGGGACCTGGTGGGGAGCGGTGGCCGCCCCCAGAGAGGCGGTGGCGGCTCAGAGCTGCTCCCTTTTCTTTACTTTTGCAAGATCCTGGACTCGGAGCTGTTTGAGCTGATGCACCAGAATGGAGACTACACCCACTTTTACTTCTGTTACCGCTGGTTCTTGCTGGATTTTAAGAGAGGTAAGAGGTGTGGGTGGGATGGTGGGGCTGGGCTCAGGGCGGTGGGAGACCCTCTCCCCCAGAGTCAGTGGCTGCTAACCCTCCCTGCACTTCGGAACCACCTGGGGCCTCGGCCTCGCCTGGCCCCAGCCTGAGGAAGCCTGGCTGCCTGGACATCCACAGTCTTAAAAGCTCCTTCGGTGCTTCCAAAGTGCTGCCAGCAGTCACCCTCAGCCAGCGGTTCTGGGGACTGTTTTCCAGCCAAGTCTTCTCAAGCAGCAAGGCCCGTCCAAGTAGAGCTGCTCCGGGTGACAAGTACCCAAGAAGTCCATCCCTGAGGAGAAGGGCCAGGCGTGACCTCAGGCCTGGAACCCTCCTCTTGGACTAGGTTCTGTGTAGTGGGGAGACACCCAGGACTTGGTCCCTGGAGCTCTGTCTCCACCTTTGGCTCCATTTGAGCCCTTGGGGAGCCAGGCTCAGCCTTAGCCTCCGACTGTCCTTAGAGCTGCTCTACGAGGATGTGTTTGCTGTGTGGGAGGTGATCTGGGCAGCCCGGCACATCTCGTCAGAGCACTTTGTCCTGTTCATCGCCCTGGCCCTGGTGGAGGCCTACCGCGAGATCGTCCGCGACAACAATATGGACTTCACGGACGTCATCAGGTTCTTCAATGGTAGGAGCTGCCCCAGCCATCCTGTGGGGGCGCGGGGGCCCCCACTCCTGGGCTGGGCAGGGCTGGAAGGGCTCCCGTCCCTGGAAGCAGGTGGAACAGCAGGGTGGGTGGCCACAGGGCTCCTCCTAGACGCCTGTCCCTGCCCCGGCAACCTGCAGCTGTGTGTGTCCTCCAGAACGGGCCGAGCATCACGACGCCCAGGAGATCCTGCAGATTGCCCGGGAGCTCGTCCACAAAGTGCAGATGCTCATAGAGAACAAGTAATGGCTGCAGACGGGAAGCGGCGGCCGACTATAGCCCGGGCTCTGGGCCCAAGCACGGGGCGGGGAGTGGGGCAGCGGCGCTGAGACTGCCGGACCCCCAGCGGCCCCGCCTGCCCACTCGCTTTCCTAACAAAGTGATTGTGAGCCCGGGATCTGACTTCCGTGCTAGCCTTGCGGGGTCGCGAGACAGGGGGCTGGATGCTCTCACAGCCTCTCCTAGCTCAGCCTGAGGCCCTGTGGAGTCAACAGGGCTGTAGTCGCCTGCCTCCCCGCCCTTGCCCAACCCCGCATGGGTCATGTGGGCAAACGGATTCTGTGCTGAATCTCTTCTTTGAGTCCCTTGGCAGGCGACGTGCATGTGCCCACCCCAGCCCCAGTGCAGGCTGCCAGCTCGGGCCTGGGTCCCGGTGCAGGAGTCCAAAGATGTGGGTGGGAGCCGTCCTCCACAGCTGCCCTGCCACCACCTCTGGCCGCCCGAGGTGACCCCATGTCCTGCCCCGGCCCCACGGGGTGCCCGCGTGCACCTGCACGGTTTCACTCGCACCCCCTGGCTCTTGCTTTATGCGTTAGTTGTTTCCCTGACAACAGTGTAAGTGACACTTTCGCCAGCCGGATGATCTAGAATGCAGGGGGAGCACTTCCCTCTGGAGAGGAATTCCAGGGTGACTCTTGAGGGAGGAAATCCTCTCATAGCCTCCTCTCAGGAACAGGCCCTGGAGCTTCGGGGCAGCCTATCGCCAATCTCAGGCATGAGTCCCTGGGTCTGGGGGAAGGGGAGGATGTCTGGATCTCCCGTTTATCCCTGGTGAGAAGCAAGGCCAGCTCTGCCTGCCCCAATGCTTCTCAGGGTGCAGAGACGCCTAGAGACCCGGGAACCCCCTTGGAGGAGCCTCACTCGCAGGGGTGCTAGGAGGGGCCTGGCTCCTTGGCACACTGCTTGCTCTGCCACCCCCACTTCCCCTCCACCCCTAAACACGTGAGGCTAAGGCTTTGCCTTGGGGCCAGGAGGCCACTCTGCCACAGGCGTGAGGGCCTGTCCGGCAGTCACTTCGTTCTGGAGACTTCCTGCATCTGAGGAACAGGGAAAGGGCCCCGTGGCCTCTGCCTCCAGCACAGTCTCCCCAGCCCATTCCTGTCCTGGGCACTGCATAGCCCATCTGGGGACCAGCTGCCCCACTGCCTACCCCTGTTGTCTGTGAGTCCTTGGCTGCCACCAAGCATGGTGGCCCTTGTGTGCCTGCCTTAGTAACTCAGTGGTTTTGTGAGAAGCAGAGTGTTCATGTTTTTGTTTTTCCTTGGAAACTATACTCTTCAGTGTTAACAGACCAATAAACATAGCATTTGGCAATGCCTGAGCCTCTGGGGGCTGCATGGGGGCTGGCGCTGGGTAGTGAGTGTTGGCACTCCCTATCCCCCCCGGCTGGGCTTCTGGGACCAGAGGGAATTCTACAGCCACAGCGATAGGTCTCCTGGCCCTCCAACACTGGAAGCCCTGCCCGCACAGAGCTGCTAAATGGAGGCACCTGGATTCCTACTCAGGCCCCTCTGGCAGGCTCCAGCTGGGGGAGTTTCTGCCTATCCTTAAGATCCAGTGACAGCCCTCAGAGGACACTGGGTTAGCACTGCCAGAGGCCGAGGCTTCAACTTTGTCCGTGCCAGACAGTGGGACACTAACCCTAACTATAGACGTTCCCTAGAGTCAAGGGACGCCTCTCCCTGTAGCTACCAGCAGAGGGAGCTAGCATCTCACACGCGAAGGGGCTTGCGGCGTTGTTGGGCCAAGGAGGGGCACCGGATCAGCCTTTCTCGAGGTTAGCGTTTCCTCAGAGGAGGAGACCCCAAGACATTGGTGGCCACCCCGTCTTTCCCTAGGGATAACGCCTCCCAGAAAGAGAAGCTAACTTCATTCCTCTGGCTGGGGCTGGGAGTGGGGAAGCTGTATATAGTCTGGGAGCTGGACAAGGCGGCCTGCCTGGTCTATAGCAAAGCCTCTTCCTCACCGACCCCGCTTCCTCCTTGAGACAGCCTGCCAAAGGGCTGGGTTCCCCTAACTTGGGAGGGATGCAGTTTTAAGGACAAGGGTCTTCCAGGTCCATCTTAGAACACGGTTCTCTGAGTCCTGACTTCCAACTTCTGTTCCTTTCCCTTATGGACTCCCCAGATGACCTGGCCTGACTTAGCACCTCAGAAGCACCTCCCTTCTCAGGAAGCCTCTCCCCTTTCCATGCACTGAACCCCAATCCCCGGCCCCCTGGGAGTCCTCCACCTTTCCTATTGGAGCTTTCTCCAGTTGGGGATCCCTAGCTGTTTGGCAGGCCCCAAGGCAGAGTGGCACACGCTGGGGAACCCTGCCCAGAGCTCTGACTCCCTAAGCTCCCAGGCTAGCTTTGTGACCACAACACGTCACTTGGCCACCTCTAACCTGTTTCCTTACCTGCCAGAACAGGGCTAGTTCTTGGCTTATGTACTCCACCATGCTGTGAAGAGATGAAACAAGATAGTGTTTGTAGGAATGGTTTGAGGAAGTAGAAAGTATTACACAAGCGTAAGGAAGACCAGCACTACAGTTCTCAAGGCTTGCTGAGGACTGAACGTTGGTGTCAGAACTGGCAGGCCATGTCTTCTAAAACCGACCAGCTCCAAAGCTGCTAGAGGACCCTTTGAGGGTTGTCGACAGGGTGAGACCCCCGATGCTTCTTGCTGGAGGTCCTTCCCGAGCGGTCGTGGCGTCCTGTGGCAACAGACTGACCCGGATGCTGCAGCCTGGCGGCTCCGTCTCTGGTTTCAGTGCAGGTTTATTTCAGTTTTGTATTTTATTCCAGGCAAGTGCTTATTACATGGATAGTATTCATGTCTCAATACCTAAAGTCTTGGAGCATGAACAGCCACTAGAATACAGTTCAATAGTAAAAATACAATATGTACAAAATTAGGGTTTTTTGTAGTTGTTTTTTTTTTTTTTTTTCCCACACAGCAGATGTATCCAAACACATAAAAATCTCTACAGTCTGGGGTCGCTACAGTTTATATTTCAGGAAACGGAGACACAGTGACCGAGTCCTCACTGTAAACAAGGGCCACCTCTTTGGGGGATGGGGATGGAACCCTGGGATGGGGGAGAAGCTGTTCCTGGAGAGCAGGAGTTATAGTGACCCCCCAATTCCCCTCCAGGCACTCCCTGCCCTTCTTTGGCCCCCAAGGAACCAACCTCCCCCTCTCCCCGAGGTAAAGGCTCCCAGCCAGTGAGCCACTCTTAACGTCAAAAAGTAAAACACGCATGAGAGGTAAGGTGTGTGTGTGTGTGTGTATGTGTGTGTGCACGCACGCGTCCCCCAGGCTGGAAGGGCTGGGGAGGGGGAGGGGCAGGCGGTCCCACAGGGTGAGGACAGACGTGGTCCTGACAGCTCTCAGAGGGGAGATGCCCACGGAAGGGCTGGGCGGCGGCTGCCCTCTCGGGCACACAGCATCACAGCATTCACAAACAACAACAAAAACAACAGCAACAACACCCATCGTCACCAATCTGGACATAGTCATTCGGCACTAGATTCGAAGGCCCCCACTGCTAGGGGTGGGGAGGGGCAGGGGCGGTGAGCGGGCGGATGAGGTATCTGTGCAGGCCCGAGAGGCCACTGGTTGACACTCTTTCAACTCTGGAATGGCCTCAGGATGCAGGGAGGTGAAGAGAGCTTGAAAGGGCAGGCTCCCCAATGCTTCTCTGACTATTCCCTGGGCACCAGGCCCGTCCGGCTCCCTCTGCTCTTTCAGTTGGTATCACTCAGGGAAAAGCGGAGACTGGTTCCCCAAGAACCAGGGTGGCAGGAGGTGGCTGCAGGGGCAGGAAGGCAGAGAGCTTGTGAAGCTCCCTATTGGGGGCCTCTAGGATGACCAGAGGCCTTCCCTTTCCCCACCCCAGGCAAGACAAAGGAGAATAGGCCCCTGGGAGGTCTCCAAGACTAGGAAAGAACTGAAAGGGACCTCTGCCAGCCTCCTCAGTATCCTGTAGGTCGCTCCCCCTGCTCATCAGAGCAAACTTCACACCTACGGACACTGGCTTCCTTGCCCCATGCTGAAAGGCCACCATGCGCGTTCAGGTGGGGAGGCGAGTGTGCACGTGTGTACAACTGTGTGTCTAACACAAGGCCACTTGTAATAAATAGCCACATAAAAAGAGAAGCCAAAGCAGTGGGAAGAGGCAAAGGCAGGGCAAGAAGCAGGCCCTGCACAAAGGCCCCCTCACTACCCACCCCAAGCTCAGCCTTGCCCTAGATCCAACTTAAGGACCTTCCTCAGAGAAAGGCTGTGGGACACTCAGAAGAGCCCAGTGGAGAAAAGCTGACGTTCGGGGAGAGAGAGGATGCCAAAGACAAATTAGTTGGGGCACAAGCAGCAGTCGTCCTCCCTGCTCTACAGGTCCCCCCAGGGCACCAGGGACGCTGGGGGCGGGGGGTGATGCTGGGGATTTGGCCCAGGCCCTGGATTTGGACTTCCTAAGACCCAGACCAGAGGCTGCAGCAGGCACTCCAGCATACCCACCCCTCAGGGCGCGCACGGCTCTGACCAGAGGCCAGGGAACTGGAGCAGCAGAAGTGACCGCACCCCAGCCCCTCTGCTTTTGGGAAGCCATGAGCCAGGCCCAGGGCTGGGGACAGAGACCCAGAGAAGCTCTCTCCTCAGTTCAGCCTCAGGCCAGTGGTGGGGTGGGCGTGGGGGCAGGATGGCCAAGCCCTTCCTTCCCAGCCCCCACCCTCAGCCTCCCCGCCTGAGGTCAGGAGCCCAGTGGCAAGGACTTGGGGGGGACTCAGGGAGCTCAGCAACAGCATGGGATAAGTTGCTGGTAGAGACTCCTCTTAACTAGTTTCTGTGGTAACAAATCAGTGACTACGACTGGGTCGGAGAGCCCCAGGCTGGGGTGCCCAGCTGTCCGGATGGGACTGCACAGCAGCTAGGATCTGTCACCTGTACTCAGAGCAGAGCCCCCCCAGGCACCCAGCTCCCCAGCTCCCCAGGTCAAGTTGCTTCAGTCCTGCTCCCTAACCACTTCCCCTCTGAGCGCCTGGGAAAAGAAGGCTGAGGCTCAGGACAGAGGGCCGGGAGCTCGGCCACCTCATTAGCCAGAGCAGTAGCAGCAGCAGCAGCGCAGGAAGGCAGGCAGGGTGGGGAAGCTGGGAGAACACAACAGCCACATCGCACAGGGTTGCAGGGTACAAGGTGGGGAGGCAGGAACGGCACTGGAGCTGGCACCAGGCCAGACAGAGTGACACATTCACCAGAGTGTCTCGTCACTTGCTCAAGTCCTAGTGCAGTGAGGGTAACCCCCTGCCCTGTGCCCAGCTCCCTAGGTGACCCTCCCTCCCCTGGCTCAGAGTCTCTGCACCCCCTTCCCCTAGGAGGCCTGGGGGTGGGTGTGTGTGTGTGGGGGGGGGGGTCGGGCCTGGGCCTGGCTGGAATGTGTGGAGCTGGTGGGTGGGAGAGCGGGGGACGGGTCCCCCTCCCTGCCCCCACTGGGGGCCTCTGAGTGGCCTCCTCCTCAAGCCAGCTTGAGTGTGCTGACTGGGAAGGAGGGCATGGTGACCATGGTCACAGGGTTGAGCACTGTCTGGCCCACCAGCTGGGGGTGGTGCACCACCTGAGCCCCCACAGCTGGCTTCGCCATGACAGTGGCCGGGGGCCCCAGCCCAGCTGTGCCATTCACTTGCTGGTGTGAGAGGGTGTGGGCGATGTGGCTCACCGCCACGGGCTGGCTCACCGCCACGGGCTGTGGATACAGGGGCAGCTGGGAGCCGAGGTGGGCCACGTGGTTGAGGGTGGCAGGGTGCACGGTGATGTGGCCGATGGGGGGCGTGGCGGGGGCCAGCTGCACAGCAGGGCTAGGGGCTGAGGGGGCGATGTGGGCGATGTGCTTGCCGCCTGGCCCCTGGAGAACGTGGTTCACAGTCTGGATGACTGAGGCGTGGGTGGTGGCCGTGTGGGCGATGACCGTGGAGCCCCCGCCAGCTGCCGCCACTAGATGGGCTGGAGCCGGCACCAGCGTCTGGGCAGGGGCAGCCGCTGGGGGTGGAGGGGCCGGCAGCGGTGTCTTCTGTGGTGGCGGGGGCTGCTGCCCAGGCAGGTGGACGGGAGACAGGGCCACAGGCTGGGCGTGGGGGTGTGGATGGGGAGGCAGAGGTGCCGGGGCAGCACTGGGTGGGGGCTTCGGCAGCTCCGGGTGGGGGCGATGACTCAGTTTAGGTGGGCCCAGGCCAGCCTGGTCCTCCTCCATATCCTCGTCTATGTTGTCCTCACCCTCTGTGGGGGGACATGGGGACAGGAACAGGTTAGAAAGGGTTGGGAAACAAGAGGTCGGAGCAGTAAATGCCCCCAGGGTCCGGGGACAGGGAGCTGGGGGGCAAGGGCCTGGCCAGGGAGGGGCAGGAGGGTGCTCACCAGAGGCCGTGGAGGTGGAGGCCTGGTCGTCCTCGGGCTGGCCGGTCTGCCGGAGCACACGGTCGATCTCCAGCACATCCATCCACTGGCTCAGCTCATGCTTGAGCTCTGTCAGCCGCTGCTGGGTAGCAATCTTCTCCCTCGCCAGCCGCTCCATCTCATGCTCGTATTCCTTCTCCTTCCTCTTCAGAGACTGGAGAACAAGGCAAGGGCCTGAAGCATACCCTGAGCAGGAGCTCTAAGGCCCCCAGTACTGCCGACCGCTCCCCTGGGGCACCCTGCTCTCAAGGTCTCTCAGCCCCCAGTGGTAGGCCCGCAGGGAGGGGGCTGCTGGAGACCACAGCCGCCCCTGTTTCGTGGCCAGGCCCGGGGGGGCCCCATGTCCTGTGGACTGCAGGCGCTCCAGCGGGCACCACAGACAGAAAGCATGGATGCAGGTCAGCTCTCCCTACCCTGGGATAAACGCCCTCCCCTCCACCCTCCCTGCAGCCTCCTCCCTCCATCCTGTGGGGAACAGAAGGGGAAACAGACTTCTCAGTGCTGCTCAAGACACCACTCATACCACACTGTCAGTCACCGAGCCACAAGCTACCCTCCTTGGAACTCATTCCCCAAAGAACCCCACATTATCATGCCCTTCTCTTCACAGCATCATCCCCTAGTCTCCTCCACTTCAGTGTCCCTCAGCATGCCCCTGAGACTTTGTGGCACACCGACCCCTCCCCCCCCATTTCTTCACGACCTGCCTCCATTTCCTTCATCCCGGGCAGAGCATTTCCTTCATCCCGGGCAGCTGCTGGCTCTGTCCCACCCCGCCGGCCCCCCATGGGGTACTCCCCATGGTGCCTCCCTGGGCTGTCTCTCAACAATGTGGTTTCACTGCCTGCGCCCTCTGGGCTCCTCTCCAGGCTGCTGACCGACCCCCTAACCCTGGAATGTGCCCCCCCCTTCCACACCTGTAGCTGAGTTGCACTGACCAACGAACAACGAACAGTTCCACAGCACCTCTCACAACGAGCACTGCCGCCACCTCCACCACAGGGTCGGGGCTGGCCCTGTCCCATGACCCGGAGGCACCCACCTCACTAAGAACACCAGTAGGGAGCGCCCTTGGCCACGGGACCCCTAGCTGCTTCAGCCCCTCCAGGCGCACGGGCAGCTGGGGCCCCTCACACAGGCCATGCCTCCCCTATCAGAAGGATCCCCAGTCTCCCCTCACACGAGAGACTTCTCTGCAGCTCCAAAAGGCCAGCGCTCTGCTTCAGCTCCCGTCCTCTGTTCCTCTGTGACCTCCTGACTCTGACGCTTTATTAAACGGACCCCCTGAAGCCTCGCAGGCCTCCCCACTGCCAGCTTCTCCTTGGCCCAGGCATGTCAGGAGTGCTGGGGCCACCAAACACGGCCACTCTTGCCCTGCAGCATCCCAAAGCCTGGGAACCCACGCTGCTCCTGAGCTCCTGGCTTCCAAGGCTTGTTGGCCACGCAGGTGCAGAACCCACCGAACCTGCACACACCAAACTACCCAGCTAGTCTCCGTTTTCCTCTCTGAATCCTCTCACACACACAGACCCTTTTTCACCTCTCTGCCTCTTATCTGCTTGCGCTCCAAGCCCACACCCGAGCACTTAACAAGACGATTAGTACTTAATCACACACTAAAATCACCCCTAAAAACTTCCTGTTTTGTCTTTCAACCTCAATACACACTGTCCCTATCCTATGCTGTGAGTAAAAGCCTGGACTACTCCATAATTAGCTTTTCTCCCTTGACTCTACCAGAACTATGACAGAACTATGCATATCTTAGCCCCACGGAAAGGATCTGTGAGGAAGTGAGCCTGTGGATTCCCACCTCTATCCTGTCCCTCTCCTTTATCACAGGAGAATCAGTCACCCATCACACCAGGTTTCCCTTGACTCCATTTACTATGAGCGGAGCAGCCTTCCCTCCTGGGTATGGCAAGATCCTCGACTTCACCCACTCCCTCCAGTAGCTCCAAACTCTTTGTATTTCTGACCTCACCACTCAAAGATGCCTTCGACCATGACTGCTACAACACATAACCTAGATAGAACCTTACTCTGTTCTGGCCTGAAACCCGGTAGTTTTACAGTTCTGCCAGCAGTCCCGGGTCACACACAGCCTCCTCTGCATCCTGGCTTTTGAGATTTAACCTGCTTCTCTCCACAGTTCTGCCAGAAAGATCCCTCCCTTACACACACACACACACACACACACACACACACACCCACACCTGGCTTTTGAGATTTAACCTGCTTCTCTCCACAGTTCTGCCAGAAAGATCCCTCCCTTACACATACACACACACACACACACACACACACACACACACCTGGCTTTTGAGATTTAACCTGCTTCTCTCCACAGTTCTGCCAGAAAGATCCCTCCCTTACACACACACACACACACACACACACACACACACACACACACACCTGGCTTCTCACCTGGCTCTACCCTGAGAGGCCTGTGCTGGACATGATGCCATACCAATGATGGGGCCTGTGGTGAGTAAGCTCTCACTTGAACCTGGCTGCTGGGGGCTAGAAGTGGCTGTCCTAAACTTTACACACCAGCAGGGAGAGCAGATTTCTGGCTCTGGGAGGAACTCAGAGGTCAAGACCTCTTTTTCTTAACTAGCCCAGTTCTCCACAAGCCTAGAGGCCCCTGGAAAGCTTCCCCAGATTCTAGCTTTGTCCACACTGCTTCATTTTAAACACATTCCCTAAGACTGCCTGGATGCATAGTTTGGTACCTGCCTACTCCTCTTCCTGTTTTCGTCCATTTCACAGTGGCTTGCTTCAAATCCCTTAAGCACCTCCAAGCCACCCTGAGTTGGCCAGGGGTGACAGCCTGCCCACCTCAGCACACACCCAAAGCCTTGAGTCTACACAGCTCACGTGGTCTCTCTACTATTCCCATTCACTCCCAGCTAGTGCCCTGCTGTCCCCATCTCTCCACGGCAACCCTCGTGAACACCTTTAACTTCCAAAACTGCATTCTGCTCCCCAGTGCTGGAGAAGCTTCAGAGAAGGCATTGGGCCTTCTGCCCTCTGCTTTGCCTAGGTCATCCTGAAACCTTCAGGTCGCGGCTTGAATGCCCCTTCCTCAGCTACAACTTCCCTCACTCCCTAGAACAGATTCTGTGACCCCTGTCCCTATTACATCCCCATGGCACAGTCCTTTGTTTCTACTCTGCCACCAACACCAAACACGTGACTAACGTATGAAGACAGAAACCCGCACTTTTTTCTTTGCTCCCTGCTTTATTCTCAGAATCAAACACAGAGCTGTCCAAAGTACCTAAATGAATAAACAAATGAGTGAGGTTAAGGATTTAGAAGGCCTTGTAAGTTTTCTATTTCTGACTCCGTTGCCAGCCCCGATACAAGTATCTCTTACGAACAGCCTGGGTACGCCTCACCGCCTACTCAGCCTAGGCCCATGTCTGCTACCGGCCTATAAAGTGGAATGTGCTATTCCATCCTTCCCGTGTCTCAGTAATTGTGATTAAGTTGGTATTTAGAGCGCGAATCCTCCTAACATCCCCACGAGGAAGATACTATTTTTTTCTTATTTAGCAAAATGGCAGTACAGAAGAAACTGATATTCACAGAAAACATCACAGCATTTGGACAAGGATTTGCTCCTAGGTCATGTGACTGTGAATGACTGAAGAACCAGTAATATTCTCAAGACCAAGTTGTACAAAGACTTGTCAAAAGTAAGCCTCCTGGGGACCCTCCAATTTCCGCACCTCCGGCCCCTCCTCCTCCGAGGCCAGACCTGCCGCAATCGAGGCCCCGCCCCTCCCGGAGCACGCGCGCACCCACGCGGACTCGGCTTTGCAGCGTCACTCCCGGCCCGCGGCAACCCACCGCTCGGCGCGCGGAAGCCCCGCCCCCACCCGGCCCTGCCAATCCCCGAGCTCGGTTCCACCCCTCTCGGGTGCCGGGAAGCTGCCTGGAGCCGCGCCAGCCACGCCCTCTCGCCTGCAGGGCGGGCGGAAGGGCGCGCGTTCGCGGGAGGCCGGGAGGGAGCCGCTGGCTGGGAGCAGTGGCGTAACAGCGCCTCCGCCTCTCGAACGAGTCAGGCTCCGGTTACCTCAGGGCTGTGACCCCGCAGTCTTGACCGGGGGGGAGGGGGGAGGCCACGCCTCCCCCCTCGTAGTTCGGTCGGACCCCTGACCACGGGACCTTTGACGCTGCCCGGCTCCCCCTCACCCCCTGCTGCCCGAGTGTGCCGACTGGGGGACCCCAAGCTGCCCCCGCCCCCACCCCGCGCGGGCAGGGAGCTCTAAGTCCCTCCCACTCCCCAACGGCTCGGTTCCGACTCCGTCTCCGCGGCAGCCGAGCGTGGCCACCCGCCCCACCCCCACAGTCTCCTACCCGGCACGCGGAACCCTCGGCCGGTTTCCAGGGAAACCGAAACACGGGGCCGTCATGGCAACTGTCTTATCTGGCGGGAGCCCGCTCCCCCTCCTCCCGTACAGCGGAGAGAAGCCAGTGCCCAAAGGGGGTTGGGGCACACGGCCAGGAGGGCCCCCTTAAAAGAGGCTTTTAAAAACCTAAGCAGGAGGAGAGCGTAATTTTTTAAAGGTTCGGTAACCCCAGGACTGCTTTGGTCACCCAGACCACATTTCCCCAGCCTCCAGGTTTAACCCCCCAAATCCAGTCGTGGCACCTCAACGCTCTCACTGAAGGATCGTAATCATTCTGGGGTCAGAGTCGGAGTGGGGGGGGACTCAGCGGCTCGCCGCCGTCTGCAAGCAGCCACGCCCAGGGGACTCCCCACCCCTCCACGAGCGACAGACTCTCGGGCCGAGTCCGGGTTCCCGCCCAGGCACTGCGGGGGGGGGGGGGGGTGGAGGCGCCGGGGGCCGCTCCACGCCCTTCTCACCCGCTGGGACACTAACTGCGCCGGACGCTAACGCGAACCCCGGCGCCTGGTCTCAAAACCGAGCTGCGGTGGTGGTGCAGATGGCGGGGCTCCGTGGGGCGGCCCTGCTGGGGTAGGGGGAGAGGGGAACGCCGCTGCCGCCCTCCCCCGCGCACGCGCCGGTTCGCCCGCCCCCTCGCGGGCGGGGAGCCCCGCTGACGTCAGCCGAGCCATGTGCTCAGCGCCCGCGTGGAGGCGGGCGGGGGAGCCGGAGAGGGAGCGAGGCGGGGCGGGGCCGCGGCTAGGGGAATAGGGCGGGCGGGAGTGGGGAGGAAGCTGGCGCCGCGGCCACCGCCCGCCCTCCTCTCGGCGGTGCTTCCCTTCCCCATACCTGGATGTACCGCAGCGCCGTCCGCAGCACACTCAGATTCGACGTCTTCTTGTCGTCCACGTTGGGGATGTTGCGCTTCAGGGTCTCAAAGCATTCCTTCAGATGGGCCCTCCTGGGGAGAGGGAGTGGCGCTGGTTAGCCAGCACCTGGGGGATGGGGGTGGGGAGGAAGGCCCCAGGAGAGTTTGGGGGACCAAGGGTGGGAGCAGTCCCCATAGGAGGCTGGTCGGGCCCAGAGATACACACGCAAGCACACACACCTGTTCTTCTCCAATTTGTTGTGTACTTCTCTGGTTCCGATCCTGAAACCCAGACAGACAGGAAGGAGGTTCAGGGAGGAGGACCCAATTCGGTGGCCTTCCTGCTCCCTGCCCCCACTCCCCAAATGCCACAGGTGGTTTGCTCCCCAGATTCTCCGTACAAAGCTGCCATGGGAGACGTTCACCCTGCACGGAGGTGGATATACCCCCTGGAGGGCACATGTACGTTCATAATTCACAATCCTTTAACCCTCCATCCTGCTCTTGTCCACCTCTGAGGAGACAGAGGGTCTCCTGGGGCTCACAGAAATAGCCAATTGGCCCCAGCCCTCACCCAAGAGATCTCCAATCCAATACTCTGTCCAAAGGCCTGGCAATGCCATCGACCCATCCTTGAGGGGGTCAGAGAACAAAGAAGCCTGGCAACAGAGGCCCATGGCCATTCCCCACTCCCTCGGTGGGGATAGACACAGGCACAGTGAGAACTGTCCAAATACAGCAGGGTACTTCTCAACTGGTGAGGTAGGATACCGCTTTGAAGGATGAGTTTAGGAGGGGGGGCTACCTTCTCTTGCACACACTGCCCAAAATGTGGGCAATTCTCCATCCCACCAGCCCCGACTCGGCTACACCTCACTCACCCCCCAGGCCTCTTCTTCTGTTCGCTGGATTTGACTTCTTCCGCTGGTGCCAACTTCAGGGTCCCAAGAGTGGGTGGGGGTGGCTGCTGCGGGGCCAGCTGGGGCTGAACTCCAGGGTGAGGTGCTATGGTCAGGATGGGTGTGGGGAGTGGCTGCAAAGGCTTGGGGCTGCCAGTGGGTGCAAGGGTGGTCTTGGAGTCTGGCAGCAGGGGAGTGGGATTGGGCACCTGTGGCCTAGTAGGCAAGGGAGCAGACTCCTTAATGCTGAGTCCAGGG
The DNA here is from genome assembly GCF_922984935.1 of Meles meles. Classification (NCBI taxonomy): domain Eukaryota; kingdom Metazoa; phylum Chordata; class Mammalia; order Carnivora; family Mustelidae; genus Meles; species Meles meles. Next base: position 25,721,885 of record NC_060083.1, read on the forward strand.
GTGCTAACCAGGGCTGGCTGGCGAGGTGCCAGAGGCAAAGGCTGGGCTGCAGGAGGCAGCGGTGGGGGCGGGGGCAGGGGCTGAGGAGAGTTGGTCACTACTGGAATAGGAATGACAGTCAGTGGGGTGGGGGTGGCAAGTGGGGGTGGGGGCGCTGGAGGGGGTGCTGGGGGGGACAGAGGTAGGGGTGGTGCTTCAATGCGGGGCTCCTCCACGGGCAGGGCATGGGCCAGCCTGGCCAGGCTGCTGGCCTTCTTCTGCTCCTGCTCCCTCTCCCGCTCCAAGCGAAGCCGCTCCTGCTCCTCTACGCAGAGAGAACACAAGGGGTTTCTCAGTAGGCCAAAGTCCTGGGCTTCGGCTTCTGAAGTCTTCCAACCACAAGGCATCCTCTGACGCTGTCCCAGTCAGTGCTCAGGGACACGCCTACTCAGCCTGAGACACCACAAATGCCTATCCACACCCAGCCAGGCACGGGGGCTAAATGCTGGGGGCATGGCAGTGAACAGTGAAAAGAGGCCTGGTCTCTGCCTTTGAGGAGCCCAAGACCTAGGGGATGAAAGGAAGGACAAGTAACAGAATAATCCATGCTAGGAGAGGAGAAGGGTGGTAGAAGGACAGCAGGAGCTGTCCGAGGGGATGCTGGAGGCCTGGCGACCTGAAGGTTAAGGGGTTAGGGGGGCAGGGAAATTCAGGAACAACAAGGCTGAGGTGCATGGGGTGATAGGTGGATCACCCTGGGCAGAAAGAGGCCAGTTCAGCGAAAGACCTCACAAGCCACCACAGGAGTATGTAGGAGAGGTGAACAGAGCACAGCTTTGGGGGAAGGTCTTCAACGGTATTTGCCAAGTACCTTCCAGAAGGCAGGCAGCATCTTCATTTCAAGATGAAATAAATGAGCTCAGAGAGGTAAAGTGATTTGTTGAGGGTCACAGAGCAAGTAACAGGTAAACTGGAACCAGACCCAGCCAGGAATTCTGACGCCTGGTGGATGCCCATACCTGCCGTGCTGGCGCGTGTGCGCGTGCACACACACACACACACACACACACACACACACACACACACCCCCTCTGTCTGAATCCTCATGCAAGTCCATGCCACAGGCAGGGCAGGGACATCACCTTCAGTTCACACATGAGGACATCAGGCCCAGGAGTCCCAGGCCAGGTCCCAGTGTCTGGTTTCCTCGGAGACCACACAAAACCCATTCAGTCCTTCTCTGCCTTTTGTGGTGCTAGAACTCATGGGTCCCAAATCCCTCCCCCTGGCCGTTCCCACCACCAGCAGCACAACCAGAAAGGGAAGAGGCAGGCAGAAAGGAAAAGAAAGCAGCCCACACCTGTCTGTTCAGCATCCCCACGCCAGCCCTGCTTCAAGGTGAGGCCCGCTCAAGGGGCTGGCCTGCACCAGGGGAAGGGGAGGGCCCTTCCTGAGCCACAAGTACCTCCCCACCTCCACCCTGCCCAGGGCTGGCCAGGCCCCACCAATCCGGTTCCCTGGCTACAGGGCTGGGCAGGGTCCCTGGGGAGCAGCCGTAGCCCCCCCAGGCCAGGGTGCAGGCTGGTCAACCAGCCCTTCTGCGGTTGGGGACTGGCCACACTGCAGACTAACGGGGCTGACAGCAGGAGCCCGAAGACACGCCCCAAACATACCACGCCACAAGGGGTGGGGCTGGAGGACCCGGTAAGCTAAGAGCCCCCTACAGAGGAGGGCATCAACCCCTCCAATGGTGTCTGGGGCTGAGGGCCCTCAAGCCAACCAACAAAGTGTGCACAAGCCAGGCCTGCTCCAAGCTCCTCCCTCCCGCAGGGGAGAAGAGGCTGGAGGAGGAAGTAGAGCAGGGTTGTGAGAGGGGAAGCACTCGGCAGTCTCCCAGCAGCACAGGCCTCTTCCGCAGCTCCCCTGCCCTTCAGAAAGGGGAGCTGCCAGGCCTGCTCCAACGAGGGCTCTCCCAGGCCTTTTAGGCCGGCACTGGCTTATGTTACAGCCCCAGAGAAAACCAGCTAACAGCATTCCAGGTTCCCAGAGACCACACTAGCAGAGAAGTCTACGGAGAGTTCCACCTACCAGCTACCTAGTCCATCCCCCACACTGCTCCCCACCTCCCCCCACCCCATCTCCTTCCGCAGAGCTCCAGGGCCCAACACAGCCCACCTTCATTCCTTTGGGAAACAACCCAAATTCCTTCATTGGCTTTGGGACCAGGGTTCCACTCTCCCATTAGCAGTGCAACAGAGAGGGCCCCAAGCCCCAAAGACAGGTGCCCTGGGAACCTAGACTGAAAGTAAACCTCATATTCCCTTATTTTAAAGCAACTCCACAGCTCATCCAGGAGATGGCAACAACCTCCTCACCTATCCTCTCTCTTCCAGGGTCAGGCAGGTATGCCTCACAGGTGCCAGGAGGGACCCAGGTGAATGGCCAAGCTGTATCACACCTGGATCAGCATGGAAAGTCTTGACTGGTGATGAAGAGGGGGTGTCCTGGGCCAGATCCAGCCCACCAAAGCTTCCTGCCTCCTCCCCACCCAGCAGCGACCCTCTTCCTATGCCCTGGGGAGGGGGAAACAAAAGGGGGGGAGCAAACTGGCAGTCAGGGGACTCCCTCAGGAACAAAACAGATTGAGTCCCTGTGAAATAACGCTGTGGGGCACCCAGGGGTGCACTCCCTCTCCCATTCCCAAACATGCACATGAGGGGGCCCCAGAGAATTCAGCATGACACATCTGGGGTGATTCAGGGGCCAGAGTCAACACTAGGTAGCCTCCAGTGTTCAGGGGGAGTTTGCCCCTTTTTCAGGACAACAGGGAACTTGTGGATAGGGCAGCCCCTACCCCCCACCTGCCACGTGACTAGGTCAGGTAGAAGAGAGTCGGTCCCATTTGAGCCACCTCCGTCCCATTTGAGCCACCTCCGTGAATGCTGGAAATGACTTCTTTTTCAATGCTGCTGACCACTTCTTCCCTCTCCCACATGCACGTGTGCGCACATCCACCCTTGAAACTGAAATGGGGCATGGACATGAGAATCCCTGTTCAGAGCTGCTCAGCAGGTCAGCGACCTCTTTTCTCCCACCATCCCCACCCCAAGTCAGAGGACAGAACCTCAAGGAGGGGGAAGAAATGAATTTGAGATGTAAGTGCTGCAGCTAAGTCCAGCCACATGGGCATGTGGGCTTTTGGAGTCCATCTGGCTTTGCACCACCCATTCCCTAAGAACTCCTGGCCCCAACAAGAAGGAACTGTGACTGGTCAGTTAAAACAGGGCCTCTACTCAGCTCCCTGCCCCCAGTTCTCACCACCTGGGGGAGGGGCAGGGCTCTGCAACTTCTTAGGAGGGAACCATTCCCAGGCTCCTTCACAGTGTTGCACACATCATCCCTGTCCTTCTTACTGCCAGCTCTGGCCTTAGTATTTTGGAAAGGGTGGGGGAGATGGCAGTGGGGGCGGGGCGGGCTTCTCCCCTTCCCCACAAAACCAATCAGCCTGAGGGCAAACTGAAGGTGAAGTGAGTGTTCCCTTGGGGAAAGAGCAGGGTCAATCCTGCTCACCTCTAGCACAGTGCCTGAGAGGACATAATAGGTACCCCTCAAATGCACTGTGTTGATGGTGGCAGCAGGTGACTCAAGTCTCTCCAGTTCTTGTCCACGCACCCTCCTCCCCTCGCCCACTCGTCCGCAGACGAGACATTCTCGGTCACAACCAGCACTGCCCAGGGCCTGACCCTACTGGGGACCCCGGAGATAAGGAGGAGGGGCACGCGGGCTGAGGTCCCAGCCCATCAATCTCGCAAAATCCAAGCATCTCAGTCTCACAGATCTCGAGTGACTCCTGACCTTGAGAGGCCGGTCGACCTACTAGGCCGGGCGAACCTGCCGCTCCCCCGCCCCTGGCCCGCTGCCGCTCCCCCCACCCCACCCCCTCCGCCGCCGCGGCAAAAGCTGCAGGGCGCGCGCGCACACAACACACACTACTACCTCCTGCATGACTCATCATTGAAGCAACAATAGGCAGAGAGAAAGAAAAGGAGGGCGAAGCACTCTCTTCACCACAACGAACCCGTCAGGAGGAGGGGAAGGGAGGCTGGAAGGGACAGGAATCCCCGGATATCGTACACACACCGATCCAGGGCCGAGGGCCTCGCAATGGTCGGAAAACGGAGGTCTTCCCCTCCAACCCCTATTTCTGCAGCACCCTGAAGCTGGGGACCACCGACAGGGCGGGTGGGACTGGAAGCATCTGAAATCCTCGTTTCCTAACGAGGGAACGCCAAAGTTTGCCCCTTCTCCGCCTGGCTCATTCCACAATGTGGCTAGGGCTACAGCCAGGAGGTCCTGGTGAGAACGTTCCCCTAAACGTCAATGGGAATATGTGAGTTCTAAATGTCCTGTCGCTCTGCGATTCTGAGGGCTTCCCTCGCCCCAGGATCAAAAACAGAGGTTGGGGCGAGAACCGACAGGTGAGCTCGGCGGCTCCTCCTCCCAGTGCACAGGCTCTCCCTGGGAGGTGCCCGGCGGCCGGAGCCAGGGCCCAACCCCGCACAAGGCCACTCGCCAGCCCCGCCCTGGCCCCGCCCCCGGCCGAGCGCGAGGCAGCTGGGAGGGGCCGGGCCGCTCTGTCCCCAGCGGGAGTGTCCCCCGTGCACGTGGTCGGAGGCGGGGCCCGTCCACGTCACCACCCGGTGTAACCAACGGGCTTGGAACGCAGGCACACGCAACATTCCAGCCGAGAGCGGGTTTGGAACGCGCAGACACGCCACATTCCACACCGGCTAAAGTGGGGCGCAGCAAGGGGGGCCCGGGGACTGCCCCCAGCGACCTGCGGGCCATTTCGCAGACACCCAATCCGCCCAGGTCTCACCCAAACCCCTGAAGCGCGACCCAGCCCAGCCCCGGGAGGCGGGGTCAGGCGGGGCTGGCCAGGATCATAAGACACGCGATGTCATTTCATTCTGCAAAGGCCGCCTCCGCCCCAAGCGGCGCGTAGATCGGCCGGGAGCGCCCCCCGCACCCTCCCCACAGGACCAGGGAAGCCGGGGAGCTGCTCGGCGTAGAGTAATTCCCACCCCCCAACTCCGTTACACACACGCCCACTCGTGTGCACTATACACTCGCCCGTGTACACGTCCGTTCATCCGCTCTCCTCGAGGCTCGCATCACACATCCCTCGTGCACACACGCACACACACGCGGGTCTGCCACCCCCACGCAACACCATTCCGCACCCCACCCCCCACCGACTCACACATCCTCAGCGATACCGAGGGCGCCGCTGGCCTACGCGAAAGGAGCCCCCCACGAAAGGTGCACACGGGGTGGCAGGCAGCTGAGGTGGCGCCCACAGGAGCCGAGTCCCTCACTGCATGTTAATGAATTCATTAATTAATTTTACTGTCCCCAACACTTTTCCCCGGGCGGCGGCTCTTGTGCGGAACCTTGAGCTGCCCGGCTTCGCGGGCCGCCCAGGAAGGCGTCCTGCCCGCGGTTTCGCGTGGGTTCGGAGACCAGGGTCGCTCGTCTCCCCTTCCCCGGTGCCCCAGGGGCCCAGCCCGGCCGCTCACCACGTGCTCTCTGTTGTTGCTGCGCTTGCCATTCCAGGAAGCGGGCCGCCTCCAGTAGCGTCTCTATGCTCATCGCGCCGAGAGCTGCCGGGGGCGCGCCGGGGCCGAGACTGCGGCCCGCGAGCCGGGCACAGGTCAGGCTGGCGGGCAGGCAGGAGGGAGGGATCACCTCCGGGGGGCGACAGGGCTGGGCGGCGCAGCGCACTCCGCAAGGAAGAACGGGAGAGCACGGAGAGAAAAAATTAATGTTTCCCAAAATATTTGCAAAATATAATTTGCAAATTAAAAAAATTTTGGTGCAAAAAAACAAAAGGCGGCACTGCCTCCCTCCTTCCTCTCCCTCTCTTTTTCCCCCTCTAATGCCTCCCGCCCCGCGGCCCCCGGGAGTCCCGCCGACAAGAAAAGGCTTTGCAACAAGATGGCGAGGAGGCACCGACACACACAACAAGGGAAGGAGCCGCGCTGCCCCCGGCCGCCGCCCCCGCTACTACACCGGGGCCGCAGCCAAAGCCCGGACCGGAGCCCCCGCCCGCAGGGCCGCGGCGTCTCAGGAAGGGAGGGGCGGGGTCCCGAGCGGGCTGTCCCCGCCCACTATAGACGGCGCGCGCACACGTGGCCTGGGTGGGGGTGGGAGAATATCCCGCCCCGCTCTCGCCCTGCATTTCCGCTTTCTCGCCTCGCCCCGCCCCGATGGCTAGCCACAAGTTGAGCAAGGGCTGCGTGTTGCGGTCATTCACAACGAAGCGTGTCCTGCTGGAGGAAAAGAGGGGTGGAAAATTTAAGACTTAAGTTAGCTCAAATAAGGATATTCCAGGTCAGGGAAGCCTTAGGATGGTAGAGACTGGCCTGACCCCTGGGTCTCCGCTCCCTACCCACACGTGACCTAATTCCCGCAACCACCCCGGCTGTCGCAATTCCCCCGGGATCCGCCCGTGGGCGGAGCTGACGGCAGGAGGCTGCCAGAGACCTGCGGAGGGAGCGGAGTGATAATCCGGTTCCGCGTTTTGCCTCCGTTCCTCCCCCCGCAGTGCGTTCGCATCCTATTAGACGACGTCACCGGGCCACGAGCCAATGGGCGGGCAGGACAACACGGCATGGAGCAGCTCCACATGGACACCCCGCGCCGCCAGCCTTCTGTTTAAAGGGCCAGTGTCTAACACGGTCACATTCTTGGGTGCGGATGGGTCCACTCTTAAGAACGGAGGGTGGGACGCCGAGAGGGAAATTCTGCAGTTCTGCCGTGGCCTACCCTTTACTTTTCAACACCCTTCCTTCTAAACCAAGTCTCTTTCTTTCCTACCCCCAAATTCTTGTCTTTGTCCACGCCTGTCTAATGTGGACGCCCCACAGGCCACCCTTTGCTACGGAGCCGGGGTGGGGGCAGTTAACGCAGGGCGTCCGCGGTCGAGACCAAGGGGGCGGGGCCCAAATCGGGAACAACAACGTGGAGGGCGGAAGCCTGGCCCTGCCAGCTGCTGGGCGACCGAGGCCGCGGGCGGGGCGCGGGGTCGGGACGCTCTGCCTGGTCTCCACCACGCTCGCCAAGAGGGCGGGACCCCGGGCTGGCGCTCGCTGCCGCCGCTGCTTGCGCTGATGTTTGAGGCTGCCTGCGGTACGATCATAAGGTTAGACCTTTGTCAGCGTACCCAAGTAGTCTCATTTTGCAGATAAGGAAACTGAGGCCCAGACACGAGAGAGGACTTGTCTGAAGTCACTCGGTATTCCAGTTGCTGCGTGCCCTGGAGGAAGGAGTATTTATCCTTGACCCCGTCGACGACTCTTCTGAAGGCAGTTCTGGGCAGTTCAGGGCAGGGCACCCAATTCGAAAAAAATCGTGGAGGAATATCAAACTGCCTGCACGGGAAGTTGTCTGCCCACTTAATATACTGTAGTCTGGGTCTCCAAAATCTTCACCTCAAACCCTGCTGTTCTGCTTCTTTGGCACAGGCCACACAAGCCCCACTGGTAGAGTTGGTAGTGACACAAATGACGGCTGAAGGCACTTTGGTAGCACCCTAACACATGTACAGCTCTGCGGGCTCAATGCCAGCAGTCCTTTGGCCCCTGCGTCCTAGCCACAAATTCCTTTTTTGCTATCAGTTCAGAATGAGACAATGCCAGCTGGGTTCAGAATCCTGCAGCCTGGGCTTCACCATCACTGAGTGGCAGACCACCCTGCCAACCCATCTCTTCCCATCCCATCCCATCCCATCCCATCCCCACTGTGCCCTTAGAGGGGTATGTTCCTATTTTGGGGTCTAGCTTAGAGACACAGAAAGCCGGTACAAATGCATGCCTGCTGGCTTTGCTACCTTCCTTTGAGGGCATAATGCATACCAAGGAAAGAAAATCTGCACGGATCTTGGAAATCAAGAACCTAGTGAACAGAAGGAAGGGGATTGTTTGCCAGCAGCCGTCTACAGAAGGATCTGATCTTTACACATTTGATGCCCTAGCATCTGTAACTGAGCAGAGGCCATTACACACGTCCAGGTGCACTAGTTTGGCTTATGATGGAGCTGGAAAGAAAGGTGGAGAGGGTGGGAACAACGGAGCCCAGGTGCCCTGGGATGAATGCCCTTTTCCTGGGAGGGCGAGATCTGTGCTGGTCCTTACATTGCTTCCTTTTAGGTATCTGCCACCTGCTACTAGTCTGGCTGGCCTGGCCCACTGCACAACCAAAGAAAATGAGAAGTTTGAAGGCAATACACAGGTGTGTATGCTGCTGGGGTGGGGCATGAAACAGTGTATATACATAATAGTGACCTGCAACAACGTTGACCAAATTTTCATTTTGTTTGGGGTCAGCACTGTACTACTCTGTCCAGTGGCCCAAGATGCTCAGAGAGCTCCATCCAGCTGTATCTTCTGCCATCCTCAAGTGGTCATAGCACTCATATAGTCCTGAAGTCTCTTATAGAGGCCGAAGCCCAATTTTTGACTTCTTGTCGGGTACCAGCTCTATTCCATTAAGTAGGCACCCCTCTGAAAAGGAGCATTCTGAAGACACCTTTTCCTTCACGGGTGGGTAAGCACGAGATAAAGGTGGGGTGAACAGAGTCAAATGCCAGTCTCTCTCTTGCCCCCAATACCCCATCTGCTCCAGAGCTTAGTGGAGATGCTTGTTATTTAAAACAAACAGCCTTACTGGCTTCACATGATCATCTGTTTATTTGGGTCATGTGGGGACAGCAGCCAGGGGATGTTAGGCAAAAGCAAGGGTTTAGAAAGGAGGCTTTTTTTCTGAGCCATTGTTGCCTACAGGAGCCTGAAAATGGCTAAACAGAATTTATCAGCCAGGGTTTCCCCAACTGGGGAATGGACACAGTTGGAGTGGGAGATACCTACAAGGGGGGTATAAAAGGAGAGGGGAATGAATAGGAGAGTCATTTAACATTTTAGCCCCAGCTCCCTGTTCCAAAGGGATGGAACTGGGGTAGAAGCTGGCAACTGTATTCATTCAAAGCAAAGTGAAAAGAAGCCTTCTGATGTTTCAGCATAAAGGTGAGCACTTTGGGAATGATCCAAAGCCCAGCCATCTCCAAAAAGTTGTTCCTAAAGTTCTTTTATGGCTTCTAGGTGCTTAGTACCTTTAGAGCAGGAGGACACCTAGGCCACCCATCACTGTGTACTTTCTCATGCAAGGATTTCTATTTTTAGTCTTCCTCCTCAAGTCTCTGCATCCCAATGCCCAGTTCAAATCCCTCAATTTTTTAATATGCCAAGCTAGAGATATTCTCTTAATGAGACTGTCTTCCACCCTCCATCCCACCCCACTCCCTCAAACAAAGCATTGCATACATCCATACAAATGCAACTCTAAGACGTATGAAGATCAGTTTCCTGACCCTAAGATGCATACATAATGAGATGGCAGAAAGGAAGTAAAGCCAAAGTACAGGTATTTGCGTCAGATCCCAGAAGATGTCCTAACTGTTCAGGACCAACTTCTCAAATTCTGCAAGTGGTTTTAAGGAGCTTTTCACATATCATAATTAAGACAAGACCAAAGGGAGAAAGAAAGCCAGCCAGGACGAAGAAGGGACAGAAGACTAGTAGTACACCCAGGGTCACAGCACTACGTTCATTTAACAAATATTTATTGTGTGCCCCACATGTGCCAAGCACTGGGCTAGGCAGCCTTGTAGCCAAGGCCAGGTGACCTTTGGTAAGCCAGGGTGGCGTAAGAGGTCACAAAGCAGGACTCCACTTCACAGTAATACCTGGGAAAGGTTAGCTTTGCTCTCTACCACCACCACACTGGACACAGCATAGAGATCCTATGACCACACAAAGACACATAAGCATGCTGATGTACTCATTTAGTTTAGGTTCCCAGAGCATAGTTCCTAAGAAGGGATAAGAAGAAATTAAGTGGCCCACACATGATTCCTGACAAGCCCAGTCTGAATGAGCAGGTTTGTGAATGGCTCTGATAGGTGTATCCCATATGGTATTCATCCAGTCATCAGTGAGGTGGGCCCCTCAGAGCCAGCAGTTTCCACTAAAGTCCCCAATTACGTTCCTCCACTCCCACTGAGTAAAGGACTTCTGAACCTACAAAACAGGTACAATCAAGTCACATACTTTCCCCTCTCCCTTGCCTCATATGATCTCACAGCTGGAAGAGTTGAGATAATCTAGTCTATCCTCCCAAGAGAAGATGTCTTATCCAATGTCACAAAGCTGCTTAGTGTCAGCTGGGATGAGAAGAATGGCCTGGTTCTCCCCTGACTGTGCTGAATAGCCTAACCTGGGAAGTGGGTCCAGAGGCCTAGAAAACCTCACAGAAATAGGTGATAGGGAGATAAACTTCTCTCCTTCTGGCTAAAGACAGGAATAGTCAGTAACTTTGCTTAGTGATGCCTAATAAATAAACTTAGCAGAGGAGTGAGGAGGCAAGGAAAGAGAACTAGACTTAGGATCCAGAGGTCCAGACGATCTGAGACTCAGGCCACTGAGGAAATAAGAGCTTCTAACTGGGCCTGGGCAGACAGCCATTCCTCACTGGTGCCTATGTCTGGCCTGAAAAGGTGACTGGGGGAAAGGGGCAGATTTTTATCCAGACAACCGCCCTGGGTGTGGACACTGAGTAATAAGGAAAGAAATGCAGTTCCGAAGCAAAAAGGGAGGAGCCGCGCACTTTGAGCTTTTCTGAGAAACCAAAGGCGCTAACTAAACACTGTAGCTAGAGATGGGGGCTCTAGAGACTTGGTAGGAAGAAGCTGATCAAAGCAGAAAGGCATGAGGGAAAGGATAAGAACTTCAGCTATTCCTCTGGGGGGAAAAAAAGAGGAGGCTTTATGAGAGAAAATGAATTCAGGTCATTGGCAGCGAGAGGGGGCGAGGTTATGAGCAGAGCAAGGTGCAGTTTTGTACTGTGAGTCAAGAGCCAACTGGGTCAAGTGGGGGTGGGGTGTGTCCATGACAGGGGAGGCCCCCCCAGGGCAGAGCAGCTAGACTGTAACGCCCCATGGAAAGGACTGAGGTGGACTGTCCCAGCAATCCAAGCTCACCTAAAAGGCAGGCTGCACAGTCAAGTCTTTAAAACCCAAGAGATCAGCTACCTGTGCTCATCATAACTGACGCCCTCTCAGAATAGTATGTAAGGCCCTGAGCAGTGGCCTGTCAATGACCAGACTGCCTAGATCCAAGGCTCAGCTCCACACCTACAACTGGACTTCTTTCTAAAGACCCAGGGCCCATTGGGAAAAATCTCTACTGGACAGTGCTGGGGACACTCCAGGAGCCACATACCAGCCTATGCCTCTCCTGCCGCTTCCAGGCTGGGGGCTGCTACAGTCCATGACCCCACCCCTCCACGCCCCAACCTGCAGGAGTACCTTTCCCATCACAGACACCTCAGATTGCAGTGCTGGAGCTTACCAGTCATCTCTCTGAGAGTTACTCTGTGAGGACTAGTAACCATTTGTTAAACACAGTTAGGTTCTTAAATGTCACATCATATATCAACATAAATTCAAATGTTACATGTAAAAAATAATGCCAAAAAGAGTCCTAAGAAAATACAAGGAAACATTTTTTCTGCTGCAAGAGCAGTTAAGAGTTCTACCCATGAAGGCAAACAAAGAAAATATAAAGGCAGATGGGGCGCCTGGGTGGCTTGGTCGGTTAAGCGTCCAACTCTTGATTTTGGCTCAGGTCATGATCTCAGGGTCTTGAGATAGAGCCCTGGGTCAGGTGGGCAGTCGGCTTCTCTCTCCCCCTCCTCTTCCTTTGCCCACCCACCCCTCCCTCATGCACTCTCTCTTAAAAAAGAAAATAAATAAATGTTAAAAAAAGAAAATGTAAAGGCAGAGACATGACAGATTTGATTACATAAACCCTCTACAAGCTCCTGGGACGCATGGGTGGCTCAGTTGGTTAAGCAGCTGCCTTCAGCTCAGGTCATAATCCCAGGGTCCTGGGATCAAGCCCCTCATGGGGCTCCTTGCTCAGCAGGGAGGCTGTCCTCCCTCTCCCTTCCGCTCCCCCTGCTTGTGCTCACTGTCAAATACATAAAATCTTAAAAAAAACAAAACACAACCAAAACCAAAACACCTCTACAGGCTCCTAATTGTAAAAACAAAACAAAATCCCCATAAATAAAAGGGGAAGGTAAATGACAGAATGGACGGTAATATTGGCAAATGTGCTCCTGCAGTTCAATAACAAAAAGAACACCTGTGTTGAAAAATGAACACAGGGGTGCCTGGGTGGCTCAGTGGGTTAAAGCCTCTGCCTTCGGCTCAGGTCATGATCCCAGGGTCCTGGGATCGAGCCCTGCATCCGGCTCTCTACTCCGCAGGAAGCCTGCTTCCTCCTTTCTCTCTGCCTGCCTCTCTGCCTACTTGTGATCTCTGTGTGCCAAATAAATAAATAAATAAAATCTTAAAAAAAAAACCACCAAAAACTGGCACTTAATGGAAATGTAAACTAGCATAACCTTTTTAGTGACCAAACTGGCAAATTATACACAAAGAACCTTTAACAATGTTCCTCTGCTTCAGTAATTCTTGTCTAAGTTTATCCTAAAGCAGTAAGAAAACACAGTATGATTTTCTTTTGAAGTAAACTCTATCCCTAACATGGGGCTTGAACTCACGACCCGGAGATCAACAGTCACATGCTCTACTGAGTCAGCCAGGTGCCCCCCACACACATAAAGATTTTTATACAAAGATACTCACTAAAGCATTACTTATTTTTTTTTTAAAGATTTTATTTATTTGACAGAGAGAGATCACAAGCAGGCAGAGAGGTAGGCAGGCAGAGAGAGAGGGGGGAAGCAGGCTCCCCACTGAGCAGGAAGCCCGATGTGGGGCTCGATCCCAGGACCCTGAGACCATGACCTGAGACCATGACCTGAGCTGAAGGCAGAGGCTTAACCCACTGAGCCACCCAGGCGCCCCACTAAAGCATTACTTATAATAGTAAAAACCAGAAAACTAAAATTTCCAGCAAGGAACTGGTTTACTGAAGTAACACAATACGGCATGTAAAGAAAACAGGTTATTAGTAAACCAAAATATTAGTGGTGGTTGTCTCTGGGCCGTGTGATTACTGGTAACTTTTATTTTTATAGGTTTTTCTGACATAGAGATTAGTTTTATAATGAGGTTATCACAATATATTGCTACATGAAAAAGATTATAAAAAATCATATACAATATGATCCCACACTTGCTATTTAAAAATATATATGCATATAAAAATACTAACAAAATATAAAGTAACTCCATTTGCATAATGGAATTATACATTTTTATTATTTTCTAAATTCTTATAATGAGAAAGCATTACCTTTGTAACTATGAAACAATTTAAAGGGGAAAAGGAGTTCTGTGCTTTTCTCAGGAAGGGCCTTATATCTCTTGATACCGACCAATGTGACAAGTTGCTATGAATCTTTTTCCCACCCGTCCTTCTTCTGAAAGTGCTCCTGCTTCACCTCCCAACATGGGTTTCTCCATCTCCCTCCTTGCCACCAAACGTATCTAAATCTCTTTCTGCTACTCAGCTGTGAAGTCCCCCAGAAATGGTTCAGGTGACCCTTCCAGTCCAGGTGAGAGATGAGGAAGGGCACTAAGGTAGTGGCAGTCTGGATGGAAATGCTGGGCTGAACTGGGGAGGTATTTCTTTCTTTCTTTCTTTTTTTTTTTTTTTTTAAGATTTTCTTTATTTGAAAGAGAGAGAGAGAGAACACGAAAGGGGAGAAGGTCAAAGGGAGAAGCAGACTCCCCATACATGGGACTCAATCCCAGGACTCCGGGACCATGACCCAAGCTGAAGGCAGTTGCTTAACCAACTGAACCACCCAGGCGCCCTGGGGAGGTATTTCTAACGTGACAGAATTTAGTCCCTGGTGGTAAAGGAGAGAGAGGAACAGAGATTCCTAATCTGGACCGCTTGATGGATGGTGATCAAGAATATGGGAGAGAAGTAGGTTTAGACAGTAAGTTGAGTTTGACACTGCCATGGTCCTGGGGCAGATGTCCAGTAGGTGGTTAGATATGTGGATGTTGAATGTTCAGGAAAGGTCCATATTTGGGAACAATGAATCTATGGGTAAACAGTAGCTGAAGTCATGGGAATGGACTTGTTAGCCAGAAGTGCAGAGCAAAAAGCAAACAAGGACCCTGGATGGAATCTTCAGGATTCTCTCCTAAGAGGTGAGAAGGACTCTATAAAAAAGTCAGGCAGGCAAGCACACAGCAAGCCAAGTAGAAGAGGCAAATGAGAGTTTTAGGGAAATGGAGGTAGCAAATATTTAGACAGTTCTACCGCCTGGTGGTGAAAGGTCACAAAACTGATGGTCTACCAGGTTTTTACAGACTACTGAATTAGCCGCTGGGCTTTACAATTAAGTAAATTTCTCATAAATCTGGATTTCTGCTTCTTGCAAAAATTCAAAAGACCCAAGAAACACTATTTTTGCATGGCAACAACCACACAGGAATTGAATAAAAGCTACTCCCTTTTAGTCAGAACATGAGCTCCATCCCTTCTTGCCTGGCTCCTGCTATACAGAGCATGAGGAAATACTTCCCTCTATGAATGAATCAAGTCCTTATTAGTGCTCATCTAGACTTCAGAGAAATACAGGCTAGAGTTTTGTTCAGAAAGCCCCACATGTGCCAACAAAAGGCAGGAAACCTGGGACAAACACACCTGGGTTAAGGGTCCTATACTAGGGCTGATTGGGAAACCCCTTTCCCAGCAAGAGACATCCAATCTCTTGAATCACAGAATCTATGGGAGCGGGCCCATGCCTCCTCTGCTGTCCCAGGAGCCTTCTGGCTCCACAGTGCTCTTTGCAGAGCCTTTTCCTTTTGGACAGCAGGAGCACAAGCTGCCATTTCCCTGGGGGCTGATTGGCTGCTAAAGCCAGCCAAGTCCCCTAGCTGGGAATTTCCTGGCTCTAGTTTCTAGACTCTTGGGCCACACTCCCTGAACGGGTCCACCAGATGGCAGGCAGCCTCTTCTTTTCTCTAGACTTACAGGAGTTCATTCACCCCACCTGGGGAAGATGACTTGCTGTTTTTCCGACAATTGCGACTTTCTCCAGCAAGATCAAAAAGCTCATCAATTCTGTCAGTGAAATATTTCGAGCTGCCTATTAAAATATTAAAAAAGTAAAACCCTTCTCCCGTTATTATACAATTATGTATTGTCAAAGAGTCATTACCTAATTATCAGTTATTTTACATTGATTCTGATCCAACATGTGCTTGCACTAGACATTTTATTATGTGGTTTCACTAACTACTTAGTTATCTGCACTGCTGCCAAATACAAAATTCTATGAAGATTTGGTAGCACAAATTAAGAACTAATTATAAGCAATTTCATTTATCAAATCTTGCTCATTGATCACAGGCTTGAAAATACTACCTTAAAGTGCTAAATGAAGTGAAGCTGGTTGAGACACTTTTTCTCTCTTCCTTGTGCCATGTAATAGAAGTCTCCCTCCCTAGAGGTAGGTCAAATGACCCTGAAAGTCCATTTCCATTTAAGTGTAGCAACTGCTACAAATTTTGAGTTTTGGTACAAGGCCCCTGTCTCAGATTTCTGGACCTGAGTTCAAATCCCATCTCTGACTTAGCTCTGTGGATAACCTTAGAGCAAGTCACTTAAGCTCAGCTTCCATTTTTTAAAGCTCTCACTCAGAGGGACACCCCACCACTGTGCTGGATTACTAAATGAGACAATTTATGTAGAAGATGGCCAATCAACTTGGTTCCCTGTTCGTCACTCCAGTACATGGAAGTGTGGGTTTTGTTCTTGGCCAAGAAGTGGGACCCTACACCTGCAGTTCCACACTTGAGTTCTTGGCCTTCTGCTTATTGGTAGATGTTCTGACCACAAATGAAAAACTCAAAGAAGAGTACAAAGAGATGAGCAAGTTGAGAAAACCACTCTGCTCATACACTCTTCTAAGGTGTCTTAGCACTTCTCTCACTTAACTGCCGCTACAACTCTGCAAAGCAAGAATCCCTCAACCATTGCACAAGGAAGCCAACCAAGGCTTAGTGAAACTGACTTACCCTGCGAGTAGAACCGGAACACAAAGCCAGGTCTGATGATGCAAAGTCTCTTTTCTGCTTTTCATTCTCCTAGGGTGCTGGAGAAGCATCTGGGATCAAATATCCTCTGCCCTCTTGGGAACATCACATACAAGCCAATTCTGCCAAGTCCAGCAGCAGTTTCTGGTCCATGCCTTCTTATCTCAGTTTTTTGGCTCACCACAAGCACCTGTGACCCTCCACTTCTCGGGGGAGAGCCTAGAATCCCTAATGTTTTTGCCTGCACTGAGAGGCAGATAGGCCACACCTCAAAGGACGTTCAGAGGTGCAAGGCCCTCACTCAGTCACAACACAGTCCCCTGCAGTAAAAGCACAACCTCCAGAAGGCAGCATTAGCTGTTCCAGAAGGCAGCATTAGCTGTTCCAACCAGTAATTAAAAAACCAAACTGCTGTTTTAGTCATTTGGGTGAGTCACAGCAGAGGATCTGAGTGTCTTCACAGGGCCGAGCGGGAGCTCTTGGGTACATGTGTGAGGCCCTGCTGCCTGCGGGGTGCCCCCCCGAGGGCTTTCAAGTACTGCGCTGGCACCGGCACCAACACTCGGTCCTGCGCAGCGTTCAGGGAGGCTCAAGACAATGCACGCTCTGCTCCAGGAGGCAAAAGCCAATTCAGTCTCAGGAGTAAACCTCTTCTGCATTTTATTGGGGTTAGTGCCCATTCAGCAAACCCAATCTCCTGGGCACCAACTTCTCTAAACAAGGTGTGTCCCATCCCTTTCCTAGGGGCACGTCTTTGTTGGCTGCAAATCTGCTGCACCTTTGAGACCTTCCTTCTCCGAGAGCCTCCTTAGTTTTCCAAAGTGGACCTTCTCCCTCCTAATGTGCAGACAGATCTGCTGGGTGGTCCCCTATCACGTCTCATTCTGTGCCGTAACAATAAGGGTATATGGAACTTTTCCCTAAACCCACACAGACCCTGGAGTTAGTAATATCGATGTACTACAGAGAAACATCCCTTGTGGGAAACAAGGCCTAGCTCACCTACATCACGTACCCGACACAGAGCCAACTGTGCCAACATATATGCCAGTCAACCACTCAGATAAACCAAAACACGAATTTAAAGACAAAAGAACAGCGAAAACATTTTCTCAGAACTCTATTAACTCTTCCTGGAACCCACGACTTCTGGAAAACTACTGTTTAAGATAACCAAATAGCCCCCGCTCCCGTACCCCTATTAACTATGTAAAAGTTAATCCCAAAGACTGACCCAACCTGGATATCTTCTAGAATATCAGGACATATGGAAATAAAAGAAAATATTGTCAGCTGAGACCATCAAGAAACAGAAAAGAACTGAAATACTATGCCCAGATAAAGACCATGGGGTGGTGGGTTTTCCAGTCTTTCTACTTTCATTTTTCAAATTTGACTTATGTGAAAATGTACTTGTTTGCATAAAAAAAATACTATCTGTGTAGCAAATGGACATTTCAAGAAAATACCAAGGACACATTTTATCCATTCCTGCAGTCAAGTTAAGGTGTTTGATCAAAGGGCCAAAGATGCCCCCGTGTGGCTAGAGAGGAAAATGCTGTGGTTTAGATAAGATGAAGGGCTACTACTCCCTTCTTTTAAAGACGCCCCGGATTTTCCACAGGCTTTTGCATCCTTTTCACAACTCGCAGGTTTATTACCTGTTGGAACTTAGACGTTGGTGTGCTCACATCATTTCCATCAAGAGAAGAGAGGCTTCGTTCTTTCAAAAAATATATACGAAAATTTTAAAAGATCAGCTGAAATTCCACCACAGCGACATCAACCCTTCTAGGACACACAGCAGTGCTCTGGTGTTTCAACAGCAGGGCAAGGATGTGGGGTGAAGGAACCAAACTGCCAGAAGCAAAGCAGATTCCAAAGAACAAAAGCAGCTTTGGTGTGCCTTGGAAAACAAGTTCAGCTTCTGTTTCTACTTTAGTTACCAAGAGATCAGAAGCCAATGCCAGGACCAGAATAGAATTTAAGATAATACCACAAAGATTTAAGTCCATAAAATCCATCAACATGAACTTGACCTCTAGGCACTTAGCACAAGCATCAATCCACCTTATGATACATTGGTCAATAACCTATTTCTTTAAAGAAAAAAAAATTCCAGGGCACTTGGGTGGCTGCTTTTGGCTCAGGTCATGATCTCAGGGTTCTGAGACTGAGCCCCTCATCAGGCTCCCTGCTTAGCAGGGAGCCCGCTTCTCTCTCTCTCTCTGCTGCTCCCCGTGCTTGTGCTCTGTGGCAAATAAATAAAGTATTTTAAAAAAAAGAAAAAAAATCCCTTCTCCCTTATACCAGAGGTGTATGCCACCACACATCACACAGCTATGCAATATATGCATAATTAAAATAATTTCTGGATGTCTTTAAAAAAATGTCTTCTATGCTCTCTTGTTAGACAGAAGAAACTATTTTTCTTAGAGAAGAAAATGAAGACATTCCAGTGCAAAGAAGGCACTCACAGCTCTAGCTGGAAGCGTCCCTTGTCACCCGGTTTTTGCCCAGTGTGAGCTTACCACCTATAAAACTTCCTCCAGGACACGGAGCCTTAAACCTGGGCCACTGAAACACACAGGAATGCAAGACCCATCTTCTGTGCCTCTAGTCACACAAAGCACTTCCCAGGCAGCCCTCAGTACCAGCATTAAACGAATGTTACTACTATGCCTGAGTGTCTGTAAATATGCTATTGCTTTAACAGAGAAAAATACAAGATGTTAAATCAAGTATAATACAAAATCAAATACACACGTGAGCACATCCTTGCACACCCACATTATCTATGGAAAGAGAGACCAGAAGGAAATCCTGAAATACCAATAATGGTCATGAGACTGTGACGAGGAGTGACCCTGTTGCTGTTTTCTACTCTCATTTTCCACATCTTTAATGAGCACGTGCTACTCTGTGTGACCCTGGGTATTGGTTTTCTCATCCTGTCAGAGATTCTTCTGAAGGGATGGGGCCTGGGGGTGTTCATAGAGCTCTCAGAAATAATGCAGGAGGTTTATGGATTCTTTTGAGGTCCTTGGACTTCTAGTGAAGAACACTAGTTAATGTGTTCTATTGGGCAGCTCTGTCTTTGCTGACATAGGGAAGTATAGTACAGTCCTATTTTTAGTTCTTTTATCTCTGCTGAGGGCCGGGTCTAGGTGCTGCCAAGACAGGCCAAGATCATCAGTTTTCTGCCTTAACCAACAGCCACCTTTCAAAAGCATGGGTTAACTGCTCAGCCCCGTCTTCTCTGTGGACAGGAAGGGGCTCTGGCACTGTACTCAGAGTTCGGTCTAGACAGAGCCTTAGACCGCTGATGTAAAAATCACACTCAAGGTATGAAAGTTAAGCACAGCAGAGGGTAACTGAGACACCAAGAGAACAAAAAAAAGAGACCCCTTTTCCAGAAGCATTCCTGCTGAGCCCTGAGACGTTCCAATGAGAAACATGTTTTAAGAACATGGTCACCCTGGCCTCAGAATTCTCCAGTACCAATAGGTAAGCACCGAAGAGATCACAAGGAAACTCACAAAAAGCAACAGCTGATCAGCTATAACTTCTCTGCCAACAGATGAGACCTTCTTAAGCAACCTACTGCTCATAACTATCTTGCTCCATTTCTTATTTCTACCATCAGTCATTTATCTGTTCAAGCTATGAAAATACACCCCTCAATCCCAGCATTCAAACAGGACTGACAGATTTCAATTCTGAATACTCTTATATTAAAAATAAAACAAAGCTCCACTTCAGATGTCAAAAGAAAAAAGTCATACATAGTAAAACCGCGACAGAACAGTCCTCTCAAACAGGTTGGAGGTAGGGGTATGGCTTCACTCTGTTGTGTCTCAGTCGAGTTTTGCTCACCTAATTCTGTTTCTGAAATAAGCACCTCAAAACAGACATAAGTCAGGAATGTGACGTTTCCAAGCGCCCTCCCAGGTCAGCCCTTCTTCCTGGCATTACTAAGCTTTCTCTCCCTGACTGTCCCACCACCTACCATTAGGCCAGGTCCTTCCTCAGGACTGATGCAGGGGTACTCAATCCTATGTACCCAGGGGTCTTGCGGGTGACTCTAGAAGAGGGCACAGGGCCTGTCTAGTGTACTGCCTCCATTCAGAGAAAGAGAAAGCCACCCCTCCTCACGAAGCAACGAGGGCTGACACAGCAGGACGCTCTGTAGTTCGAACCCAGACCAGACTCTAAAAATAGTCCTTTCAGCCTCAGCCTAGAGCGAAGGTGGTCAGCTCAAGTCAGGTTTAAATCCCTCCTGAGTTTACTGATAGCTTTTTGTTGATGCTGGTAACAATTTTTCCTCATGAACTATGATACTAATGCCCAATAACTTTAAAAGGGGGTGGGGTGGGAGTGTTTTAAAATAGATGAATTTGTTTATTTATTTATTTTTAAGATAATTGCACATGTTATCAGTGGGCCTATGGTGGGATGAATGCTTCTTGCCATCCCCAAGCAGGCTACTTTATAGAAACTTATCCAACTGTGCAAGCAGTTAACTAGCAACAAGTCTGAAAATTTGGTTTCGTATATAGGTACAAAGCTGGTTCATCAAATCCCTGTTCTGGCCCTCAACCCAATGCATTTCAACTAAAGCATCATCCACTTCCTTCTTCACATTTATCAAACACTTGAATAGGTAATGTCCAGCCACTCCTTGGAGATGGCTCCCTTTTTCAGACACTGGACTGCTGAACTGCTCAGAAGTCTCTCGGTCCTGGGATCCATTGCTAGAGCCTTTACAACTCTCCAAAACCTCCATCCCTCCCTTCTCCTCACTCCTTTCATCCTCCAGGTGTTCTGGGTTTTCTTCTTGGGAAAGTGGATCCTGGTTTGAGCAATGGCCCTCAACAGTGGCAGACTCGCCTTCCTGTGTGGCAGGCTCGCATGGGAAACTCTCCTGGGGGCCCTGGGCCAAATCTTGGCTACTGCCCGACTCTTTGGGGGTGGTGGACTTTTTCTCCTCCAAGGCTTGGATGACATCCTCAGGAGCTCGGGGAACTTCTCTCAATTGTCTCACTCGTTCTCTTTTCTTTCTCCTTAAATGAATCCAGGAGTTTTCTATTGCTGTTAGGAAAAGGCTAACTTCTTCCTTTCCACAGGGAACTCGTTTATGCTGGACCTATTTGGAGGAAAAAGAGAATTTTAGAGGAAATCACTTTTGTCTTAACTCCTTTAAAAAAACAAAAAAGAGGAGAAAGGAAAAAAGACACTGTTGTATAAGATTCTTCAATGTGCTTATTAACCAGGTACCTTCAGGTCGGTGAGGATTTTTTCAATCCATGCTGTCACCACTACTATGCCTTCCACAGCCTCTGAGCCCAGAGATGATGCTTTGAGGGACAATTCTTTCATCACAGACTCCAACACTATGAACGTAATGGGTTTCCTTGACTTCTCTAATTTTCTTCGTTTACTGGGTGGTGACTGAAAGAACAAGAAGGGATGGGGGAGGAAGGGAAAGTTATCCAAATAATCAAATCCCATGCGTTATAATGAACTCAACTAGGAGCTTTGCGCAGTGGCAGTATCGTAGCCAATGAGGTTTATCCGAGGCGCCATTATTGCTAATTGAACTCAACTAGGGACATTTCCATGACTTCTACTACAAAACTCAGAGCACTAAAAACAGAAAGAAAGGCCTTTGCATGTTTAATTTCAATACTAAAACAACTCTGCCCAATAGATTTATCACCTCTTCATTTTATAGAAAGGAAAACTAAGATACAAAAAAGATATGTAACCAGCTCAAGGTCACGTAGCTAGTAATTTGCAAAGTTAGAACTGAACCCCAAACCCAGTTTCTTTGCCATAGGCTATCCGTATATGATACCCCCCAATTACTAAATGCTCTTAATCTACAAGTTGTGCCCAACACATGCCTGTACAATTATTTATTTCATGGCAACTCAAAGGCCCTGGGGCACTGTGTTCTCTTCTCTATAAAGAACTACATGGTTTAGAGGTACCTGGGTGGCTCAGGCCATTGAGCATCTGCCTTCCGCTTGGGTCATAACCCAGGGGTCCTGGATTGAGCCCCAAATTGGGATCCCTGCTCAGCAGGGAGTCTGCTTCTCCCTCTCCCTCTGCCCCTCCTCCTGCTCATGCTCTCTCTCTCTCTCAAATAAATAAACAAAAATCTTTTAAGAAAAGAAAGAAAAAGAACTGCATGGCTTAAAATCGCCTATGTGTAGTTTAAGTTGATACTTGTTGAGGCTTGAAGGAAAGCAGCTGGTTAGCCACAGCCTGTGAGATCATATGTGAGGAAAGACCAGGGCCACTAGGATCAAATGAGCAGAGCAGGAGGCCTGCTGCACCTTGGTTAATGTTAGGACCAAACCAACAGCTAGCTGAGCACTGCCTCTCTGCTGGAAGAGGAGACACCAGTAGTGACAAGAAGAGTAGATTTTAAACCTAGTTCCACATATTTCAAGACTGTCATCTTTCAAGGGCACCTGGGTGGCTCAGTGGGTTAAAGCCTCTGCCTTCGGCTCAGGTCGTGATCCCAGGGTCCTGGGATCGAGCCCCACATCAGGCTCTCTGCTTGGCAGGGAGACTGTTT
This sequence comes from Meles meles, assembly GCF_922984935.1. Lineage (NCBI taxonomy): Eukaryota > Metazoa > Chordata > Mammalia > Carnivora > Mustelidae > Meles > Meles meles. The sequence continues at coordinate 25,744,594 of NC_060083.1, forward strand.
CCTCCTCTCTCTCTCTCTCTCTCTGCCTGCCTCTCCGCCTACTTGGGATTTCTGTCAAATTTAAAAAAAAAAAAAAAAAAAGACTGTCATCTTTCAATTTCAAGCTTAGGAAGTGAACTATACCCACTAGAGGGACTCAAGTTCCACTTTAAAAGCTAAATGACATTGCTGTATTTAAAACTAATTTCTCTAAAGTTAAAGTTTACCAATTTTTTAGTGACTCTTAGCTAAGAACAGATATATCACGAACACTTTAAGAGACAGACCTGTACCTGTCGGCAAAATTTATCAAAACTTTAAAAAATTGGGGTACCTGGGTGGCTCAGTGGGTTAAAACTTTAAAAAATTAAGATAATTCTAATTGTTAGGGTCAAAATGAGCAGGTAAGGATTATAAGGAGAAGGCTCATAAAGAGGAAACACCTCAGTCAGTTATGAAGACCTTTTCCTGCAAAAAGCAGCCCCACAAGTGGTGATGTCACTGCAAATCCACCTAGAAACACGGACGGAACAAATGCGTAAGCACACGGAGTCACGTCCACTTACTGGGAGAGGCCTTGTACAGACTAACCAGCAACTCCACATCATATAAATACACAACAAAACAGCCAGTTTTTTCTATGCTAGAAAACTTCTAGATCATATTTCTATGAAATAATCTATATTTTCCCTTTATACCAGCTATCAACTAAAAAAATAAAAACAGGGACACCCGGGTGGCTCGGTTGGTTAAGCGCCTGCCTTCGGCTCAGGTCATGATCCCAGGGTCCGAGATCGAGCCCCACATCAGGCTCCTTGCTTAGCAGGTAGACTGCTTCTTCTCCTTCTGCCTGCCACTCCTCCTGCTTGTCCTCTCATTTTTATCAAATAAATAAATAAAATCTTAAAAATAAATAAAATAAAAATTAAAAAATGAAATTAAAGAACACTAGAAAACAAGCTTAGAAGAAAAGGCAGGGTGCCTACGTGGCTCAGTTGGTTTAGCTTCTGCCTTTGGCTTAGGTCATGAGCCCAGCTTCCTGGGATCCAGCCCCTCATTGCTGCTCAGCAGTGAGTCTGCTTCTTCCTCTCCCTCTGCCCCTCCCCTCTACTTGTGTGCTTTCATGCAAGCTCTTCTCTATCAAAGAAATAAATAAAATCTTTAAAAAGGAGAGAAAGAAAGAAGGAAGGAAAGAAAGAAAGGACCAAAAACAAAGGTTTTGTATATAACTAAGAATCTGCTCTTGAAAAATGAATCATGGACTCCAAGCTCCGAGTCTGAACTTGTTCAAATAATGTTTCAGACAAGATGAGACAAATTCATATTGATATTAACACAGAAGTACTGTTATTACTCAATCACCTAGCATAAGATAATTTCTACAGTCTACTTAGAGTCTAACACTTTTTACTAAGAAGCTTATTAAGATGTGATTATTAAGCTGGGGAGGAAGAAAGTTAGCAGTGTGTAGGAGGGGGCTGGGGAATGAGAACCAGATTCCCCACCTTACTTCCCAATATCCAAGGCTGTTACTACGGACAGATTACTGTACCAGGATCATCCCGGACAGCCCATTCTGCACACCAAAGTCACCAAGAAATAAGGCTGAAAGAACAGCGCCTCATATCTCTTCTGACAGAGATGATAATCATTGTGCTTAAATTCCAATGAACAAAATGAAGATTCTGCTGTTCCTCAATCTGTGTGGCCTCCAAAGTCTTTCTCCAAAAGAAAAAAAGGACTCATCATTTCTAGAACTTACAGGAGAGAAATGCGTCCTCACTGAACCTAATAAGAGCTCTAGATCCATTTTCCAACTTCTGAGGGAGTCAGAAATAACAAAATAGACAACTTATTACTATGACCCCAGGATGAACATGAAAACTTCTGTATCTCAAAAACAGGTCCTTTACCTGACACTGTGGCCCCACTTTTTCATATATAATGGCCAACAAATAAATCTGGTACTTCCGAATACTTCTAGTGAATTGCTTTAAAGATTTACATATATATATATTTGAGAGAGAGATGGAGCGCATAGGCATGCGGACACAGGGAGAGGGGCAGAGGGAGAGAATCTCAAGCAGACTCCCTGCTGAACACAGAGTCAGTCAGGCTCCATCCCATGATCATGAGCCAAAATGAAGAGTCGGACATTCAACTGACTGAGCCACTCAGGAGTGCCTTTAGTGAACTGCTTTAATACACATGTACATACACACAGTCACAGGACTGTTTTAGTTTTATTCTATTATAGAAACTAGGCACTTAAGAGACAGATAATTCATACTCTAGAAATTCCATTTTTATTTTTCACTGTATTTTAACTTTTTTTTTTTTTTTTTTTAAAGATTGTATTTATTTGTCAGAGAGAGTGAGAAAGGAGAGAATGCACAAGCAGGGGGAATAGCAGGCAGAGGCAAGGAACCTGATGCAAGACTCAATCCAAGGACCCTGGATCATGACCTGAGCTGAAGGCTGACGCTTAAACGACTAAACCTCCCAGGCATCCTGGGATTCTCAGTTTTTCAAACATTTTTAAAAAGATTTACTGATGTATTTGAGAGAGAGAATGCACCCATGAGCAGGGGGAGAGGCAGAAGAAAAGGAAGAAGAGGGAGAAGCAGACTCCCTGCTGACTGGAGCCCCAACATAGGGTTTGATCCCATGACCCTGAGATCATGACTTGAGCTGAAATCAAGAGTCAAATGCTTAACTGACTGAGCCACCCATGAGGCCCCCAAAATTCTTAAAGTTTTTAAATGACTGAAGTTCAACATAAGCTTGGCTTACAGCAATCATTCCTTTCCCCTTTGTGTTTGTACTGAAATTTCTTAGTAGGCAGGGCCAGAGTAAAATACAGGAGCAGGCCTTGAGAAATTAATAGTTAAATTCAACCCCACAGGTCTCTAGTAGCAGGTAATTTTATACCCTGCCACAACACTAGTACAGAAGCTGTTTTCTTCCAATTGAGATGAACTTTGCAAATATGCTTATGATCTCAAACCACAAGTATTTTTTTAAAAAGATTTTATTTACTTATTTGAGAGAGAGAGAGAGAGAGAACATGAGCAGGGTGAAAGGCAGAGGGAGAAGCAGACTCCCTGCTGAGCAGGGACCCCCCGATGTGGGACTTGATCCTGGGACTCTGGGAGCAAGACCCAAGCAAAGGCAGACGCTTAACTGGCTGAGCCACCCAGGCGCCCAGAACAACAAATATTTTAAACTAATAGTGCTATACTATACTCAAACTATCATAAGGTACTTTAAGCAGGCAAGATAAGATAAATAATTCAACATTTTTTTTCTTTTAAGTATTTTATTTATCTGACAGAGTGAGAGAGAGAGAGAGAGAGAGCGAGAGCGAGCGAGAAAGCGAGAGAGGGAATACAGGGACAGGGAGGAACAGGCTTCCTACTGAACAAAGAGCCCAATGTGGGACTCAATCCCAGGACCCTGGGATCATGACCTGAGCAGAAGGCAGACGCTTAATGACTAAGCCACCCAGGCACCCCAATAATTCAACATTTTAAAGTGTAAAACAAAAATCACTTATTTACAAGGGGTAGTTTCGTCTAATGTGAAGAACTGTAAGGTGAACTTAGAACTGATTTTGTATTAGAAGATGTTCTACTGTATTCCCCAGCTGAAAGGACAATGTGAAAGAAGTTTGGTGAGGAACTCTAAAGCCCATAGGGGATACTGGCTTTGTAGCTTTGAATTACATTGAGATGGGCCTCAAGTGTTATTTTGTTGCATCGTTAAAAATACAGTAGATTGAAACCATAACTGAACAAAAACAGTTCTTAAACTTTAAAATAGGCTTTACCTAGCAGGGCTGTCTATAAGTCTCTGAAATCCTGCTCTTAATTTTTTTTTTTTTAAAGATTTTATTTATTTGGCAGACAGAGATCACAAGTAGGCAGAGAGGCAGGCAGAGAAAGAGGAAGGGAAGCAGGCTCCCTGCTGGGTAGAGAGCCCCATGCAGGGCTCGATCCCAGGACCCTGAGATCATGACCCGAGCCGAAGGCAGAGGCTTTGAGCCACCCAGGCACCCCTCTTACTTTAATTTCTAGATCTCAGTGGTGCAATCAATCAAGAGACTTCCAAATGAGGTACAACTTGACACATATCCATGTAGTGCCTGTTATGCTTCTGTTGTTAACTAGAGCTAAGGTAAAACCTCCCAAAGAAGCCACAAGATACATGAAATCCATTAAGTTCTCCCTAGGCTCTGCAAGAAAAGGTATCATTCACTAGAATCTTCGGAGCATGTGGCCGCAGCTTCCTTGTTTTGATACACCAACTCCAGCATGGTCTTTTTTTTTTTTTTTTTAAGATTTTATCTATCCATTTGACAGATCACAAGTAGGCAGAGAGACAAGCAGAGAGAGAGGGGTAGGCAGGCTCCCTGCAGAGCAGAGAGCCCAATGTGGGGCTCGATCCCAGGACCCTGAGATCATGACCTGAGCTGAAGGCAGAGGCTTAAACCACTGAGCAACCCAGGTGCCCCTCCAGCATGGTCTTGAGGGGAAAGGAGTGCTCTTGCTCTTGGCCACAGGAATGGAGTCCTGCCGTTCTGCTATACTCTGAATGGCTGATTCCCCTGCCCCCGGAAACAAGGTGCAATGCCTGGGAGCTGTGATTCTGCACAGGCTCTAACTATTTGGAGAAAGAGAGCCAAGGGCCAACAGTGACACCTGACTAGAATATAGACGAGGAGTGTGCCAGGAAAAAAGAGCCAGACTGGGGCGCCTGGGTGGCTCAGTGGGTTAAAGCCTCTGCCTTTGGCTCAGGTCATGATCCCAGAGTCCTGGGATCAAGCCTCGCATCGGGCTCTCTGCTCTGCAGGGAGCCTGCTTCCTCCTCTCTCTCTGCCTGCCTCTCTGCCTACTTGTGATCTCTGTCTGTCAAATAAATAAATAAAATCTTTAAAAAAAAAAAAAAAAAGAGCCAGACTACCTTACCAACTATGCCTTATTTGAATGTGTTATCAGCTTTGCTGCCAGGAAGAGGACTGAATAATCTGTTGTCTAAGGGTGTAACTTCCTGATTAACAAACCGTTCAGTAGGTTTATCTATTGCTATCTTAATCTGACAGGTTCCTTTTTAAAATGTCCTGAGGGGCACCTGGGTGGCTCAGTGGGTTAAGCCTCTGCCTTCCGCTTGGGTCATGATCTCAGGGTCCTGGGATCCAGCCCCGCATCAGGCTTTCTGCTCGGCGGAGAGCCTGCTTTCTCCTCTCTCTCTGCCTGCCTCTCTGCCTACTTGTGATTTCTCTGTGTCCAAAAAAAAAAAAAAGTCCTGAAATCGGAGCACCTGGCTGCCTGGCTGAGTTAATAGAGCATGTGACACCTTTTTATTACTATTTTTTAAAAATTTTATTTATTGAGAGAGAGAGCAGGGGGAGGAGCAGAGGGAGAGGGAGAAGCAGGCTCCATGCCCAGCAGGGAGTCTGACTGGTGCTTGATCCCAGGACACTGGGATCACCATCTGAGCCCAAGGCTTACTGAGCCACCCAGGCACCCCATGACTTTTTATTTGTCACAGAGTGATCAAGCACACAAGCAGGGGGAGAGGGAGGCAGGGAGAAGCAGGCTCCCCTCTGAGCAAGGAGACTGATGCAGGACTTGATTCCAGGACCCGGAGATCATGACCTAAGCTGAAGGCAGATGCTTAACCAACTGAGCCACTCAGGCGTGCTGGGACTTTTTTAAAAATGATTTTATTTTTAAGTAATCTCTAAACCCAATGTGGGGCTCGAACTCACAACCCTGAGATCAAGAGTCACATGCTCTACTGAGCCAGCTAAGCACCCCAAAGAGCTTGTGCCTCCTGAGATATATATACATATGTATATACATATGCATATATGTGTATATGTATACATATAATTTATATGTTATAGTATATATAAATATATTTTATTATATAATATTAATATATTAAAATATAAATCATATACAAATAAATTATACAAACAAATAAAATGGAATACTATGCAGCTATCAAAAACCCCAAAATCTTGCCATTTGCAATGACATGGATGGAACTAGAGGGTATTATGCTAAGTGAAATAAGTCAGTTGGAGAAAGACAATTATCATATGATCTCTCCAATATGAGGAATTTGAGACAGGGCAGGGGGTCATGGGGGGAGGGAGTGAAAAAAATGAAATAAGATGGGACCAGAGAGGGAGCCAAACCATAAGAGACTCTTAATCTCTGGAAAAAAAACTGAGGGTTGCTGGAGGGGTGACGGGTGGGAGGGATGGGGTGGCTGGGTGATGGACAATGGGGAGGGTATGTGCTGTCGTGAGTGCTGTGAATTTTTAAGACTGATGAATCACAGACCTGTACCCCTGAAACAAATAATACATTATATGTCAATTAAAAAAAAAAAAAGCAAGGGGAGAAAAATCTATGTAAAATGTGACCTAAGAAGGGGTGGTTTATTTATTTATTGTTTTTAAGATTTTGCAGGGGATCACCTGGGTGGCTCAGTTGGGTAAGCAACTGCCTCTTGATTTTGGCTCAGGTCATGATCTCGGAGTTGTGGGATCAGGTCCTGGGTCAGGCTCTGCACTGGGTGTGGAGCCTGCTTAAGATTCTTTCTCTCAGGGGCACCTGGGTGGCTCAGTGGGTTAGGCCTCTGCCTTCAGCTCAGGTCATGATCTCAGGGTCCTGGGATCGAGCCCCGCATTGGGCTCTCTGCTCAGCAGGGAGCCTGCTTCCCTTCCTCTCTCTCTGTCTGCCTCTCTGCCTCCTTGTGATCTCTGTCTGTCAAATAAATAGATAAAAAAATCTTAAAAAAAAAAAAAAAAAAAAAAAGATTCTCTCTCTCAGAGTCACCTGGGTGGCTCAGTGGGTTAAAGCCTCTGCTTTCGGCTCAGGTCATGATCCTAGGGTCCTGGGATCCAGCCCCACATCGGGCTCTCTGCTCAGCAGGAAGCCTGCTTTCCCCTCTCTCTCTGTCTGCCTCTCTGTCTACTTGTGATCTGTCAAATAAATAAATAAAATCTTAAAAAAAAAACAAACAAAAAAACTCTCTCTCTCCCTCTGTTCCTCTACCCTCCTCACCCACCCCCAAATAGATAGATAGATACATAAATGAATAAATACTTTCTCTTTCCTTTCAAAGTAATCACTACACCCACTACGGGGCTCAAACTCATGACCCCTTGATCAAGAGTCACATGCTCTTCTAACTGAGCCAGCCAGGGGTGGTGGTCTGAACCGTACATATATAGTTCCTATGTTAAAAGAAACACACATACAACAGAAGGATAAATTATAATGACACATGGAACAGGACCAGCCTGACTTTTTAGAGCCCTCACTTTCCTCATACAGAAAGTGGGGATAGGGGTGCCTGGGTGGCTGAGTGGGTTAAGCCTCTGCCTTCGGCTCAGGTCATGATCTCAGGGTCCTGGGATCGAGCCCCGCATCAGGCTCTCTGCTCAGCAGGGAGCCTGCTTCTCCCCTCTCTCGCTGACTGCTTCTCTGCCTACTTGTGATCTCTCTCTCTCCGTCAAATAAATAAAAAAAAAATCTTAAAAAAAAAAAAAGAAAGTGGGGATAATACCATCTAATTTGACTTGATTGTTGTCAGGTTTAAATAAAAACGACATTAACCTGTGTGATGCATTCAAATAACAAAGACTACCTCCAGGGCTTCAACTCTATTAGATCTATTAAGATCCTGTTGACATTGCTGCACCTTAGTACAAATCCTACACCATTTCCTTTGGCATTCGAAGAAAACTTACTGAGCGCCCGTCAGATATTGACAACTCCTCCAAGAAGTCAACTCTAACTAGGCCAGCCAGAACTGCTTTCGTTTTGGGAACTCCCTAACTCCCAACCATTCATTTCAGCATTTGCTAACATGCAATTCCGCAGCAATGCTTGTGTGTGTTTCCCACCCATAAAACTTGTCATTGTTAAGGACAGAAAATGGTGTCTTCTTTCTTTGGTATTATCACAATGAAGGTCATCCTTAATAACACACACTGCACTCTGGGGCGCCTGGGTGGCTCAGTGGGTTAAGCCTCTGACTTTGGCTCAGGTCATGATCGCAGGGTCCTGGGATCGAGCCCTACATCAGGCTCTCTGCTCCGTGGGGAGCCTGCTTCCCCTTCTCTCTCTGCCTGCCTCTCTGACTATTTGTGATCTCTTTCTCTCTGTCAAATAAATAAATAAAATCTTAAAAAAAAAAGATACATTGCTTCCGTTTTACAGCCTGCGGTATAGCCTGGTATGGTACTGGTTTTCAAACCATTTAACAACAGAATCCTTTCAAGAAATAAAATCAATACATAATATCAATGCAAGCAGATTAGCTCTGATTAAAAGAAGCGAAAGGCCTGAATTACCAACCTGACATCTGCCCCCAGCTGCCAATCCCCTGTGGCACCCGATACAGAATCCCTAATCTATCTAGAACCAGTGTGAATACCTCTGCAGTAGTAAGGAAAATATTGCCAGGAGACCCCAGCTCTGACACTAACAAGGTTACCTGATTAATATGACCCCTTCCCTCCATCTGATTTCCAAAAGCCCTCTAGTTTTACTCCCTAGACAGGAAAGTCTCCAGGCTTAAAAGAAATGTCTTGAACACAGGGTGATAATTTTCTAAAAACCAGAGTTCCAGGACAATGCTCATACCAAGAGTACACAACTTACTGGGCCACACTATTTTTCCCTCTTAGTTTGACAAGTGTTAAACTTCTGAAAGCAAAGCAAAGCTAAAATAACACCCTGAGCAATCAGAGGAGAAGCTGGGACAAAGAGGGATTCTCAGTGGCATGTTAAATTTGTAAAGAACAGTCCTCACAATACACTTCCTTATATTCATCATCAGTCAGGATTGATTGTACAAAAATTCTATCAACACTAGGACTCATCTTTTTGTTGCTAAAATAAATCCAGACATGAGCAATGGACTTACTGTAGGCACTTGAATCAGATTTTTTTTTTTAGCATTCAGCCCTAACAGAACAGAGTCAGTGGGCTTGAGATAAGTGAAAACAGAAGTTGCCATAGTAACTTGCACATTTACCCTAAAAAGGCAAGAGTGGGGTTGGGGTGGGGAAGTAGGTCAATATTTCTACTTAACTAGCTCTAGTCCTTGGCTTCCTCCCACTGAAAGCAGCATCCTCTTATCTCCCTATCCCTAAAGGAGCAAGGGCTGGGGGGGGAAGTCAGGTGAGCATTTCAAAAAGCAAGGGGTGGGGAGTGGTCCAGGTGGAAGGAAGGAGAACCAAGAGGACAGCCCACTGAAAACCTCAGGAGCACCCTAGGACTACCCCTGAGAAAGCAGCTGCTGATCAAGGGAACCAGTGCTAAGAAACTGTTGCTGGGTTACTGCAAATCAGAAATTGCCATTTTCCCTGTAGCAGTTTGAGTGCACCTAATGGAACACTTGGGAACACATTATTAACAGTTTTGGGTTGATGGCAGCAGTCGGGAGGGAGTACTCTGGCATGGCAGAAACCTGTGGCCCTTTGCAAGAGGCATTCTTTGATGGCTGAAACTACGAATAGGGCTCAAGGATGGCCTAAAAGACAAGGAGGGAGAAGGTTCATTTTCAAAATAAACTGATTCTGCTAACACAGAAACACAGTGCCTTTTGCTATTTTGATATGAAACAGCTACTAATCCAAGAGGGCAAAGGTGACTCTGGGCCCTGAGATGACATGGAAAGTGCCAGAGCCCATTATAAGCTATTCTACCTGTGGTGCCAACAAATGTGGAAAGCAGGTTAAACAGAAAGCATTTGGAAACAGGTACAGTTTCACTTTCCTGCAGCTGTTAGTATCTGCACAGGGATAACCCAATGTTTACACAGGAATAATCTAAAGCATTACTAATGATTTTAAAAATTTGGTGTGAAAGCCCAATATTCTAGAAAATAACAGAAAGGATAATCCTATAGGGAGGTAAAAAAAAATTAGAACCATCTTTTTAAACAGTAAACATTTCAAACACTAACCTCTAGTTTCCCTACTGCATTGTTCAGAGGTGGGTCTAGACTTCCACATGACAGGTCATTCAAACTTGACAGGGAGATTTCTTCCTCTCTCTCCCTCTCTTTTTAAAATGATTTTATTTATTTGTCAGAGAGCGAGCACAAGCTGGAGGAGCAGCAGGCAGAGGAGAAGCAGACTCCCTGAGGAGCAAGGAGCCTGATGAAGAGCTTGATCCCAGGACCCTGGGATTATGACCTGAGCCACCCAGGTGCCCCTGGGAGACTTATTTCAACCAGCAGCACACCTAACAGCAGAATCCAGAAAGGACAGGCTGTTTTAAATGTGAGCCCATGTATTCAGAAATACCTGCAAATTGTCTCCTTGTAGTTCTGCACATGTCCCTATTCCTCTGCAGTGAAGGAAGGGTTAGAGGCTCACAGACACTGCAACAGTTAAGATGACTTTAAAGACCAAGTGCATCGAAGCCTTTGGGAGTTGAGCACTCAGAACAAGCATACTGTATGGACAGGGGATCAGAAACCTGAGGGACCAGTACCAGGTACGAGGTCTCCACAAATACTATGGGAAGAGGGAGAGTGCTGAGCAATGTTTGCATAAACTAAAGATGGGAGGCTCCAGGCAATAAGGTCCATCATCCTGGGAAGTAACTATGAGAACAAACAGATGCTATTCTATTACCACCTCTCAGTAGAGACTCAATTATTTAGTCTAACCAGTTCAGAAGTATTTTTCCTTTACATATGGTAACACAGAGGACAAAGAGAAGTTTGTGGAACAAATTATTTTTTTACAACAATCTATTCCAGAGATGCCTGGGTGGCTCAGTAGTTGAGCGTCTCTGACTTTGGCTCTCATCATGATTCCAGGACCATGGGATAGAACCCCACATCGAGCTCCCTGCTCAGCAGGGAGTCTGCTTCTCCCTCTCTGTCTGCCCCTCCCCTCCTGTCTGTGCTCCCTCTCAAAATAAATAAAATCTTTAAAAACAAAAACATTCAGGGCACCGGAGCACCTTGGTGGATCAGTGGGTTGAGCCTCTGCCTTCAGCTCAGATCATGATCTCAGGGTCCTGGGATTGAGCCCCACATCGGGCTCTCTGCTCAGCAGGGAGCCTGCTTCCCCCCACCCCGCCTGCCTCTCTGCCTGCTTGTGATCTCGATTTCTCTCTCTCTCTCTATCAAATAAATAAATAAATAAAAACATTCTATTCCCAAAAATGTTCAAGCTTAAGCATATGCAAAATAGAGAGACTAGAAAAATGACCTACCACCCAGCTTCAAAACTCACCAATATTCTAGTGGTAATTTTAAAGCTAACACAGAACCTTTTACTGGAATGATCCCTAAGTGTTACGCATCAAAAGCCTACAACTCCAAATAGCATTCACCAATAACCCGAGATAGCTACTCTACAAAAGCATCAATAGTAAAGGAAAATAAACAGACTTCAATTTCAGTTCTTAAGGAATATCCAACAGAATAATTATACCCGCAAGGTGTTTCTATAGGTTATATTACCAGAATTTTTAATTCCTTAAAGACACATTTCTAATTCACTTATATCTGCTGAGAAAGAATCACTGCGTTGCACAAACCCAAAGAAAGGCTCCATGATCACCACAGTCAGCCGTCTAGGACTGTCTTGTTTCACAACCACTTCCCATTCCTAAATAAGCATTTGGGACAAACTTCAGGGAAACTGAGGCAGTACAGATTTAGTTAATTTCTGACCTACTATAGCCCACCCTGTGCTGGCATTCGGAGAAGCTAAAGCAAAGTCTCTACTTACTGGTACTGTAACATCATCATAAAAACTCCAAGCTAAAGCCCATCTCATTGTCCGACCTTGACAGAATTCGGTGTAGGTGACTTTAGGAACCTGAAACCAACAAACATGGCATCTCATTAAACTGAAGTAATTCTAGCAATGTTCTGCGTTGCTGCCTCATGCTAATTATTTGTTCGTTTTCATTTTTATCAGATAACAAAACACTACCCCAAAACAGTTATGCATAGCTGTCTAATAATCAATTAATAAATTATCTTTCAACAAAGATGTGGGTTTTTTCCCTCTCCCAAAATATTAGAATTTAGAGTTCTGGTTTGAAGGTCCAAATATTCAAAACACCCAAAATAACATAACTCTTCAAAGAACCACTGGTAAATGGTTCAAATGTTTTTTTTTTCTCCCTTTTCTTTTTTTGGAAAAAGAGCTATCAAAGCTTAGCTAGATAAAGCTGTGTAGTCGATCTTTTTGTCTATCAGATTTTAGGGGGAAAACTTTGTGGCTGTTAGAATTTTAACAAAGAAAAGGTGTGACAGGGAAAATAGAATAGGTACAATGTCTAAAAGAAACCAGAAATCAGAAACTTAGTTTCTACCACTGACCACACATTTGACCCCCTTTTCTGAAAAGCCACCTGGCTCAAGCTTACCTGTGCCCAAACAATATAAACTGGGAGAGGAGTCAGGGGGCAGTATTAATTTGCCACCTGCTTTTCAAAAGAGAAGCAAGGGGCTGAATTCATGTGGACTGCACCATAAAGAGAAGCACACTTGAATGATTATCACTCTAGTTCTAGCTGATCTTTGATAACTAGGTATGTGACCCAGAACAAGCCCCTTTAACTTATGTAACCTTCAGTTTCTGCAATCATAAAGGAGTCAGATGTAGAATGAGTGGCAGATAGAACCAGGTTTTTTGATTTCTAATACTTCTCTGACATTGTACTCATCCTGTTTTCCCCCATCTTTTCTCTGTTATGATTGTCAAAGTAGACCTTTTAAAAATAATTTATAAAAAACCTTTTACAAAATTAAAAAATAAGAAAACAAAAAAACACATTTAGGGTTTTAAGGTATAAAGGAAATTCCCATACTCTAATTACCATCAAAAGTAGATATACCAGAATAATAACGACAAAGACTGACCCCTTGTATGCGAAGTTCTTCCTTCAGAGGAGCCAGGCTGCATTTTTTCCCCAGCATACAGCTATACCACCTAGGAAGAAAAAAATCAGAGAAGTAAAACACCATTTATGTGGTTACATTTTTTAATTAAGCATTTTTTCACATGAACAAAATGAGAACAGCAAAAAAATTCTGAGTTAAGTTACAAGTAACAATAACAAAAATTATATTTAGACAAAGAGCAAACCTAGCAAAGGAAAACAAAGGCACCTGGGTGGCTTGGTCAGTTAAGCATTTGCCTTCAGCTCAGGTCATGTCATGATCCTGGGGTCCTGGGATCAAGTCCCATGTACTGGGAGGGCTCCCTGCCCAGTGGGGAGTTTGCTTCTCCCTCTGCCCTCCCCACTGCTTGTGTTCTCTCTCACATAAATAAATAAAATCATAAAAAAATAGAAATTTAAAAAGGGAAAACAAACCCAAAGCAACTTTAAAAAAACAAAAACCCACTAAGCCTCTCCAAGGATTCAGGACTGTACATGTTTGGAAGGAGAGTGAAAAAGAGAAAGCTCTCCTCTGTGACACTCAGAATAAAGGCCGTTTAGCTCTAGGACAGAAATTATTTAATAAGTAACAGTAAAAACATGTATACCTGAAAGTACTACAATGTTGTATGTCAAATTATACCTCAACTAAAAAGTATAAACAACCCCCTATACCATCTTAATAAAAACTGTAAAATCTGACATGGACCTATACTTTGAGATGGCCTCACCTGCAAAGGATTTAAGGATATATATTATTTCAAAAGAGTATGAAGTCAATTTCTTTTATTAGTAAACATAAATCTAGAAGAGGGAATGGGGAGAAGATGGGAGTGAAGTAGTTAAAAGGTAAAAGATGGGAGTGAACTAGTTAAAGGGAGTGTCCAGTTAAAAAGACATAAAATTTAGGGCTGCCTCGTGGCTCAGGCATTGAGTAGCTAGCTGCCTTCAGCTCAGGTCATGATCCCAGTGTCCGGGGATCAAGCCCGGCATCTGGCTCCTTGCTCAGCGGGAGGCCTGCTTCTTCCTCTCCCACTCCCCCTGCTTATGTTCCCTCTCTCACTGTGTCTCTGTCAAATAAATAAAAAATCTTAAAAAACAACAACAACAACAACATAGAATTTAGTCTACAAAAGATTAACTACTATGTTTTCTATCATAATTAACTAGGAAACTTACCAAAATATATATAACAATTGTTTTTCAGACACTGGACAACTGCAGGGAAGACCTATAACCTCTGGGAGAGAAACAAACCGGGTGAGTCCCCTAACTGTCAGAGCATACTGCCTGAAGGAAATTTCCAAGGAGCAATGCCCAGAAAGGAATCTCAAACAGAGCCCAATAATCTTGAATTGGTGAATGACAGACTAGATTTCAAAGGCCCAGGCAGAAAGGATTTGAAGAGCAAAACATGAGAGGAAGGACTTGCACAGAGAGAGAATTCTGGGCATCTGCAGAAAAATTTCCTGGAATATATTTTTTTAAAGATTTTATTTATTTGACAGAGAGAGACACAGCAAGAGAGGGAACACAAGCAGTGGGATAGAGAGAGTGAGAAGCAGGCCTCCTGAGGAGCAGGGAGCCGGATGCCGGGGCTGGATCCCAGAACCCTGGGATCGTGACCTGAGTAGAAGACAGACGCTTAACCTACGGAGCCACCCAGTGCCCCTCCTTGGAATATTCTGCAGAATAAGGATTTGCACCTGTGAGGTGGAACTCCAGACTAGGGAAAGAATTCCCAGAAGAGCACATGATTGTCTTAGTCAGTTAAGTGTCCAACTCTAGATTTCCGCTCTTGTCATGTCAGGGTCCTGGGACCAAGCCCTGATATGGACTCCACGCTCAACAGGAGTCTGCTTAAGGATTCTCTCTCCCTCTCCCTGCTCCATCTCTAAAATAAATAAATACATCTTCAAAAAAATTCCCAGAAAACAATAAGCTGAACAACTGGAGTCCAGACATCACCAGACTATTCTGCAGTTCTACTGGCGAGAGCAGAAAGCACTCGTTAATAAAAGGGGCATCTATCTAGTGGAGTCCTAGAATGAGTCTAGAGGCTATTCTATGTTTACCCTAATGAAGCTTAAAAGCTTCATTTTATTTTATTTTATTTTTAAAAATTTTATTTTTAGGGGCGCCTGGGTGGCTCGGTGGGTTGGGCCGCTGCCTTCGGCTCGGGTCGTGATCTCAGGGTCCTGGGATCGAGTCCCACATCGGGCTCTCCGCTCAGCGGGGAGCCTGCTTCCCTCTCTCTCTCTGCCTTCCTCTCTGTCTACTTGTGATCTCTCTCTGTCAGGTAAATAAATAAAATCTTAAAAAAAAAAAATTTATTTTTAAATATTAAATATTTAATAATAAAAATATTATTTTATTTTTAAAAATTTTATTTTTAAAAATAAAAAGGATCAAAGATCACAAGTAACTTAAGCACCAAAATCTAACATTCTTTAAAGGAACACAATGAAATACAACACCCAAAATGTAAGATTTGCAATGTCTAACATCCAATAAAAAATGACCAGATGTTTGTAAAAGGGGCAGGAAAATTACCTATAACCAGGATAAAAAAATCAATCATTAGAAACAGGTTCCATAACAGGGGCGCCTGGGTGGCTCAGTGGGTTAAGCCTCTGCCTTCAGCTCGGGTCATGGTCCCGGGGTCCTGGGATCGAGCCCCGCATTGGGCTCTCTGCTTGGCGGGGAGCCTGCTTCCCCCTTTCTCTCTGCCTACTTGTGATCTCTGTCTGTCAAATAAATAAATAAATTTAAAAAGAAAAGAAATATGTTCCGTAACAAAACACAGACATGGTGAGGAGCATGAGGGAAGATATAAAAACCAACCAAATGGAACTTCTAGACATGAAAGTTATGATACCTAAAATGAAAAATTCACTGGATAGGATTAACAACATATTAGACTCTGAAAAAGAAAAGATCTGTGAAGGGGTGCCTGGGTGGCTCAGTGGGTTAAAGCCTCTGCCTTCAGCTCAGGTCATGATCCCAGGGTCCTGGGATTGAGCCTCGCATCAGGCTCTCTGCTTGGCGGGGAGCCTGCTTCCTCCTCTCTCTCTGCCTGCCTCTCTGCCTACTTGTGATCTCTGTCTGTCAAATAAATAAATGAAAAATCTTAAGAAAAAAAAGAAAAGACCTGTGAAGACACAGCAATAGAAACTATCCAAAATAAAGCACATTGGAGGAAGAAAAGATTGAAAAACAAAAAAACAAAACAACAACAACAACAAAAAAACCCCAGCACATGTGACCTGTGGGACACTATAAAGCAACACACATTAAGCGGTATTTCAGAAAAGGGATATAATAATAATTAACTAAAAACCAGTAACAAGAGAATCATAGTTTTCGTAAACACTTAAATCTTACATAAAATGTTTAAAAGTATGATGACACCAGGAATGATGTCCACCCTCCACTTCTACTCAAAATTATACTAGAGATTCTAGTCAATACAATAAAGTGACAAAATGCACGTGGACTGACAAGAGACTGAAAACAGTCTCTTTAAACAGAAGACGTGATCATCTATGTAGGAAATACTTTGAAATCTAGGGAAAAGCTACTAGAATAAATGAATTCAGAAAGGTCACAGAATAAAAGGTCAATATAAAATCAACTGTATTTCTGTAAACTAGAAATTAAAATTTAAAAATTCAATTTACAGGGGCGCCTGGGTGGCTCAGTGGATTAAGCCACTGCCTTCGGCTCAGGTCATGATCTCAGGGTCCTGGGATCGAGCCTCGCATCGATCCTCTCTCTCTCTCTGCCTGCCTCTCTGCCTACTTGTGATCTCTCTCTCTGTCAAATAAATAAATAAATAATCTAATAAATAAATAAATAAATAAAAAATAAAAGCTTTAAAAATTCAATTTACAATAGCTTCAAAATACATGAATACTTAGGAATAAAATTAACATAATACGTGCAAGAAAATCATCAAAAACTGCTGAAAGAATTCTAAGATCTAAATAAATGAAGAGCTACAGCATGTTGGGATGTAAAATTTAACACTGTTAAGCTATCAGTTCTTTCCAATTTGGTCTATCAAAATCAATAAAGTCCCAACCAAAATCCCAGTAGGCTTTTTCATAGAAACCGATTCTAAAAATGTGATCTCTCTCTCTGTCAAAAAAATAAATAAATAAATAAAATCTTAAAAAAAAAATAAATAAAAATTATACAGAAATAAAAGATTTCAAATAGCCAAAGCAATTTTTTTCTTTTTTTTTTAAAAAGATTTTGTTTCTTTATTTGACAGAGAGAAAGCGAGTGAGCGAGCAGAAGTAGGCAGAGCAGCAGGCAGAGGGTGAGGGAGAAGCAGACTCTCTGCTGAGCAGGGAGCCTAATGCGGGACTTGATCCCAGTACCCTAGGATCACAACCTGAGCCAAAAACAGCTGCTTAATCGACTGAGCCACCCAGGCCAGAGCAAATTTTTGAAAAAGAACAAAATCAGAGGACCTACACTACTGAATTCAAGACTTACTATAAGGCTCTGATATCAAGACAGTATGGTAATGACATAAATATAGACATACAGATCAAGAGAGTGGAATGTAGTCCAGAAATAGACTCACTTATATCATCAGCTGATTTTAAACCAAGGTACCCAAAGCTTACTTTTCAAAAGACACTGTTATAAAAATAAAAAGGCAAACCACAGACTGGGAAGAAATACTTGCAAAACACATCTGACAAAGTACGTGTATCCAGCATATATAAGGAACTCCTTAATAAACAGATAAGAAAGAGATATACAGGGAGACTTCTAGTTTCTAGTCCAACATATAAGAAGTTGGAAGTCAGGGCGCCTGGGTGGCTCAGTGGGTTAAAACCTCTGCCTTCGGCTCAGGTCAGGATCCCAGGGTCCTGGGATCGAGCCCCGCATCGGGCGCTCTAGCTCAGCGGGGAGCCTGCTTCCTCCTCTATCTCTGCCTACTTCTGATCTCTGTCTGGCAAATAAATAAATAAAATCTTTAAAAAAAAAAAAAAAAGAAGAAGTTGGAAGTCACTACACTGTTTAAGTAAAAAGCTTAGCCATCCGAAAAGCTAACAACTCTTCCTAGATCGTTCACAGAAGCAACTCAAAGGGGAAAGAACTGCCTCTAAAATTAGAGAGACTAACAAGTGAATACAAAGAACCACAACTCACTAGAGCAGAAATCCAGAAGCAAAACTGCGATGGGAATCAGTGCTAAGCTAGGGAAACCCGAATTCTAACTGACAAATTGCTGGAGACTCAGCACTGACAAATCGGAAGAATAAAAACCCGAGGAGGACCCCATCATTAGGACCCCACATTTATGTGAATAGTATCTCCTGGAGCCTGACCAGGTTCTCATAATAAATATGGGAGAAAAAAAAATCTCTGTGCTTCCAGCACGGAAAGGGAAAAAGGGGCAATTCTGAAATAGGTTAGAGCATCCTGTTCTTAACAAAGCCTGACCTCAATAAAAACTACTTAACCAGATCCTAGCCTCTTGGAGTATGATCAGAACCTAACTGACCTAGAAGAATGGCCTCATCCAACTCCAGCCCACTCTAGCAATCCTGTCCCAACAAGGGAAGGGGGAGGAGGTATGTGTGGAGTTCACAATCCAGAGGCACAGGCTCACTAAAAGACTGAGACCTATTCATAGGACATGTTTCCCTCTCCCTACACGTCACCACCAGATTACAAAGGTCTATTTATATTTACAGCAGTTCTTTCACCCAGATATTATGTCCTTCTATTAAGAAAAAATTACAAAACATACTCAAAGGCAAAAAACACTTTGAAGACACAGAGCTAGCATCAGAACGATACATGGCAAGAACAGACTAGAAATTTAAAACAATTATGATTGAGATGCTTAGGGCTTGGGACACATGAATGGTTCAGTTGGTTAAGTGTCTGCCTTAGTCCCAGGGTCCTGGGTTCAACTCCTACATCAGGTTCCTTTCTCAGCAGGGAGCCTGCTTCTCCCTCTGCCTGCCACATCCCCCTGCTTGTGCACAAGCTCTCTCTTGGACAAATAAATAAAATCTTTTTTTTTTTTTAAACACGCTAAAGGGCTCTAATGGATAAAGCAGAAAGCATGCAAAAACAGATGGGCAATTTAAGCAGAGAGATGGAAATTCTAAAAAGAACCAAAAAGAAATGCTAGAGGTCAAAAACACTGTAACAGAAAGAAATAATGCTTTTGATGGGCTCATTCAGGAGACTGGACACAGCTGAACAAAGAATCTCTGAGACTGAGGATATCTCAATAGAAACTGCCAAAAGTGAAATGGAAAGAAAAAAGGCACAGGAAAACAACAACAACAACAAAAAAACGGAATACAATATCCAGGAACTGTGGGACAACTACAAAACATGTAAAATATGTGTGACTGGAATACCAAAAGGAAAAGAAAGGCACAGAAAAAATATCTGAAACAATGACTGAGAATTTCTCTCAAATTAATGTCAGACACCAAATCACAAATTCAGGAAGCTAAGAGATCACTGAGCAGGCAAAATGCCAAAAAAAAATTATACCTAAGGCACATGATTTTCAAAATATGGAAAAATCAAAGATAAAGAATCCTGAAAGAAGCCAGAGGGGAAAAGCTACATTATTTATAGAGGAACAAAGGAAAGAATTACATCAAACTTCTCTTAAGAAACCATGGGGCTCCTGGGTGGCTCAATCAATTAAGCATCTGCCTTTGGCTCAGGTCATGATCCCAGGCTCCCAGGATCAAGTCCCACATTGGCTCCTTGCTCAGTGGGGAGTCTGCTTCTTCCTCTGCCTGCTGCTCTCCTTGCTTGTTCATTCTCTCTCTCTAACAGATAAATAAAATCCTAAAAAAAAAAATGCAAGCAAGAACAGAGTGGAGTAAAATGTTTAAAATGTTAAGAGGAAAAAAACCCACCAACCTAGATAGAATTCTATACCCTGCAAAACTGTCCTTCAAGGCAAAGGCAAAATAAGACTTCCTCAAACAGAAATTGAAGTAATTTGCTGCCAGTTTCTTCTCTAGAGAGCTTCTCCTGATATTTACAAGACCTTACAAGAAGGAAAGTGGTATCAGGTCAGAAACTTAGATCTTTACCAAAAAAAAAAAAAAAGAAAAAAGAAAAAAAGAAAAGAAAAGAGAAACAAAATCTTGCCATTTGCAACAACATGGATGGAACTAGAGGGTATTATGCTAAGCAAAATAAGTCAATCAGAGAAAGACAATTATCCTACGATCTCACTGATATGAGGAAATTTGAGAAACAAGACAAAGCGGGGGGGAATGTTGTGGCTAGGTGAAGGACATTGGGGGGTATGTGCTATGGTGAGTGCTGTGAAATGTGTAAGACTGAAGAATCACAGATCTGTCCCTCTAAAACAAATAATACATTATATGTTAATGAAAAAAAATAAAGAACAAGGGAGAAGAAATAAGTGAAGCTAATAAAAACTTATTTTTTCAAAAAAAGATCTTTTAAAATCTATTTATTTAACTTATTTATTTACTTGAGAGAGCAAGAAAGCAAGCACACAAGAGCATGAGGGGGAGGGGCAGGGGTAGAAGTAGACTCTCTGCTGAGCGGGGCTCAATCCCAGAATCTCAGGATCATGACCTGATCTAAGACAGACTCTAAACTGACTGGGCCACCCAGGAGCCCCAAAACTTTTTTTTTTCATTATTTTTCAAAACTTTAAAAATTCTTTTTTCTAAAAAATATTTTATTTATTTATTTGACAGAGAGAGGTCACAAGTAGGCAGAGAGGCAGGCAGAGAGAGAGGGAGAAACAGGCTCCCCACTGAGCAGAGAGCCCGATGCGGGGCTCAATCCCAGGACCCTGAGATCATGACCCGAGCCGAAGGCAGAGGCCCAAACCACTGAGCCACCCAGGTGCCCCAAAACTTTAAAAATTCTTAATTAACAGGTAACAGTTTGTTAAAAATAACAACACCAACAATGTATTTGATTATGTATGCTTATAAATATATATGTATAAATGAATGACAGCAAAGATACAAGGAACATGAATTTTTGTATTTACCACAGTTGTTTTTTTAAAAAAGATTTTATTTATTTATTTGACAGAGATCACAAGTACGCAGAGAGGCAGGCAGAGAGAAGGAGGGGGAAGCAGGCTTGCCGCTGAGCAGGGAGCCCGATGTGGGGCTCGATCCCAGGACCCTGAGAAGACGACCTGAGCCAAAGGCAGAGGATTAACCCACTGAGCCACCCAGGCGCCCCTATTTACAACAGTTTTATCAAGATATAGCATATATAGTAAAATTCTCCAATTTTAAGTATATAATTCAATGAGTTTTGACAAATGTGTATATTACTACTTCCACAATCAAGATAGAGAACATTTACAACACCCTAAAAATTTTCCCAGTGCTCTGCAGCAGTCTTTCCTCCCCCTACCCCGTCCTCTAGTGACCACTAGTCAGTCTGTCTTAATAGTTTTGCCTGTTCCAGACTTACATAAATGCACTCAGAGTATTTTTGTTTCTGGCTTTATACTGTATATACATATGGTTCCAACTTAATACATTAAGTAATATAAATAAAAATCTCATTGTTTATGCAAGTATGAGAAATACTAGTATATTGCTATAGAAATAGTTTGCACTAACCAGTAACTTTGTTTTCATTGTTTGTGGATTCAAGCAGGTGACTGCCCCTATTTTTGTTTAGTCACAAATAACTGTTTTATCTCAACTACTTTAAACAACCCTGGTAATTTTACTTAGAACATAATCAATTTCATTAGGTGGCTTTAAAATGCCTGGGACAAAAACAATACGCTCCTTTAAGACAAGAGTATATTAACAGAGAAATCATTAACCAGGAATTCAAAGCCTCTGGTATATTAGGAACAAGGAAGAAAGAAGAAATTAAGAGCAATTAGTGTTCACACAGCAATAGTATAAAATAGGTTAACACCTTTCCTTTAAAATCAGCATTCCTGAACAGAGTAGATCAGAATCACCAGAAACTAAGAAATAGCTCAAAACAGAGACAAAAGAAAGACAGTATATATTTCCTCAGGTGATGAAAGAAAGTATTTATATAAGTAAGTTTTCTAACAGTTAAATATGTCCTTGGTAGTTAATAATAGCTTGGGAAAGTTCACATTTCTTTTAATCCTTGTTGGAAGCAGAATACTGCATTGTGAATCTTCTAAGATTTAATCTCATCAGTAACTTTTCTACAGCATTTATATTTCTTACAGGAAAAGCAGAAGTAACAGGGTGTATTAAAATTGAGTTGACTTCACTTCAAAAAATGCCTACCCATTAGGTCCTACCTACTCTCAACAGGCATCTTGTGACAACTAATCAAAATGCAAGCAGAAAAAAAATGAACAAAAGGAAGATCTAGTTACCCGGGAGACTCTGAACCCATTATACTATTTTAATGATGAAAGTAGCACTCTACTCATTACAGCATTTAGTAATTCCTCTGAGACAGCAGCTTTCAAGAAAAATTATTTTGAAATAATTTCAAGTGTACGGAAGAGTTACAAGATTAGTATAAATGATTCCAGTACACTCTTCACCCAGACTCATCAATCAACAGTTTCCTCCATTTGTTTGCTCTGTGTTTTGTTTTGTTTTTTTAAAGATTTATTTGATAAGAGCACAAGCAGGGGAGAAGCAGGTAGTGGGGGTGGGGGGAGAGGGAGAAGCAGGCTCCCCGCGGAGCAGAGAGCCCAATATGGGGCTCGATCCCAGGACTCTGGGATCATGACCCGAGCCGAAGGCAGATGGTCAACAACTGAGCCACCCAGGCGCCCCCCACTGTGCTTTTTTAAAACCATTTGAGACTTAGCTACAGACATCATGCATGCCCCTTTCACCCTAAATATTTTGGCATGTACCCTTTAAAAACAAGGACATTCTCCTTCATAACCACAGAACAATTATCAAATTGAGAAAATTTAACACTCACAGAGTACCATTTATTATTGAGAATAAAGTCCATTTTCAAATTTCACCAATTACCCCAATAATGTCCTTCATGGCAATTTTCTCCCCTGATGCAAGATCCAATCTAAGATCCTGCATTTCATTTACGTGTCAAGTCTCTTTAGTCTCCTTCAATCTGGAACAGTTCCTCACTAAGCCTTTTTTTTTTTTTTTTAACTTTCATGACCTTTATATTTCTTCAGAAATATTTTACAAAACCCCTCCAACTCTAAGTTTCCTCAGAGTTACGCTGAAGCTATACATGCTGGGCATAAAGAGAGCACTACTGTGTCCTTCTGGGTGCTGCGTATCAGAAAGTGATCACCTGCGTGAGGTGGGATCCTCCAGACTTCTCTACTGTAATGTTACCCTATTTCTTTGTGATTTTAAAGTCATCTGTGGGGAGATATTCAGAAACTATTAACATCCTGTTCCTCCTCAAATTTTCCATTACTGATCTTTCATCCATCAGTTATTATAATAATGATGGCAAAATGGTGATTTTTCTAATTTTTCTAATTAGTTTTTCTACATGTATTAGTTAGCATTCTGTTGTAACAAAGAACTTTTCCTCTCTCCCCTTTGCTTAATGGCTTAAAACCCATTATTGTCATTATTCATTATGAAATCATATTGTCCCAGATTTGGCTGGAGCTGGCTCTTATATCCTTTTGATGTCATATTTTGAGCACTTGCTTATTTTTTGGTCTTGTAAGACATTCCAGGCTCTTACGCTTATCCGTACCCAGCACTGGAATCACCCATTTCTCCAAGGGGCCTAGTTCTTTTTAGTGGGGATTGGTTATTTTATTTTAATTTTTTTTCAAGTTTTTACTTATTTATTTGACAGACAGAGATCACAAGTAGGCAGAGAGGCAGGTGGGGGTGGGGGGGAGGGGGAAGCAGGCTCCCTGCTGAGCAGAGAGCCCAATGCCGGGCTCCATCCCAGGACCCCGGGATCATGACCTGAGCCGAAGGCAGACGCTTTAACCCACTGAGCCACCCAGGAACCCCAGTTATTTTATTTTTTAAAAAGACTATGTATTGGGGCGCCTGGGTGGCTCAGTGGGTTAAAACCTCTGCCTTCGGCTCAGGTCATGATCCCAGGGTCCTGGGATCGAGCCCCGAATTGGGCTCTCTGCTCGGCGGGGAGCCTGCTTCCTCCTCTCTCTCTGCCTGCCTCTCTGCGTAGTTGTGATTTCTCTCTGTCAAATAAATAAAATATTAAAAAAAAAAAAAGACTATGTATTTATTTGAGAGACAGAGACAGAGAGAGAGAGAGAATGTGTGTGCATGAGAAGTGGGGAGGGGTAGAGAGAGAAGTAGACTCCCCACTGAGCAAAGAGCCTGATGCGGGGCTGATCCTAGCACCCTGAGATCATGACCTGAGCTGAAGGCAGACGTTTAACCAACTGAGCCAAGCATGCGCCCCAGGATTGGTTATTTTAAAACACCAAACCTTAAACTGAAGTGTGATATAGAAAAATAAATAAAAACAGAGGTTTGGCATTTAAGTGGCTATGAGCATAGTTTAAAAACTTCTCTAGTTTTTAAACTAGTTTAAAAACTTCTAACATTTTGCTGCCTCTACCAATTTACCAGAATAAATACTGCTAGACATACAGCAGAGCAGCCCTAATGTCCACCCAATCTCAAAATTTAATATTTAAACTACCATAAATTACAAATCTGTGCAGCTAAAAAAAAAAATGTTTATTCTATGTTTTTCTTTAAGATTTGCATTTATTTGTCAGAAAGAGAGAATCCGAGTATGAGCACAAGCAGGGAGAGCAGCAGGCAAAGGGAGAAGCAGGCTCCCTGCTGAGCAAGGGGCCTGTGGGGCTCAATCCCAGAAACTGGGATCATGACTTGAGCCAAAAGCAGATGCTTAATGACTGAGCCACCCAGGCATGCCTCTATCTTTTTCTTAAAAAGTAGTTTCAATTATTCACACATTTTTTACAAGAAACACTGTAGCAAGATTCTTCAAGGCAGTGGGGCCAACACTTTTCATCAAAAAAAAAAAAAAAAAAAAAAAAAAAAAAAAAAATTTTTTTTTTCATTCAAAAATTTAAAAACATTTTATTTATTTATTTGAGGGAGTGCATGAGCATGGGGAGGGGCAGAGGGATAGGGAGAAGCAGACTTCCCAACAAGCATGGAGCCCAGCACAGGGCTTGATGTGGGGTTGATTCCAGGATGCTGAGACCATGACCTGAGTCAAAGGTAGACACTTAACCAACTGAGCCACCCAGGCGCCCCTGGGTATTCTTTTTTGTAATTGCCTGATGAACTAAAAATACATGTTCTTTTTATTGTAACAACTCTCTTCTTTGACCATTTAAAGTAGAACTAACCAGTGACCACCTACTATAGGTGGATATGCCATAAAAACTGATACAGCTAGCTTGTCATGGCATGAGCAACCGGATTCAACCTTTTCTCCCGAAGACCTCAGAGCAGTCACCAACCAATGATGCTCTGCCACTTCAAACTTGAAAGGGAATTAAACTATGATACCTAAATTAGAGGTGATGAAAAGTACATAACCTAATTACTTAAAAAAAAAATAAAGTAGCCCCTTATCCTTCAAGTTACTTAATCTTCATCATCCTACTTTAGTAGGAAGAAAACAATCAAAACCACCATCTGCCTTCTGTGCACCTCACAATTAAGAAATACTCTTTCAGAGGCACCTGGGTGGCTCAGTGGGTTAGAGCCTCTGCCTTCAGCTCAGTTTATGATCCCAGGGTCCTGGGATTGAGCCCTGCATGGGGCTCTCTGCTCAGTGGGGAGCCTGCTTCCTCCTCTCTCTCTGCCTACTTAAGATCTCTGTAAAATAAATAAATAAATAAAAATCTTTAAAATTAAAAAAAGAAAGAAAAATACTCTTTTAGGTTTAAATTGAGAAAAAAGCTCTTCTACCTGGAGAACAGGCTCATATACTATCTATCCCCCAATACATTTCTACCTTCTGTATCTGTGTAGTGAGCTGGTTCACTGGAGCAAGGGGTGCATTTCTTTCTAATGACAACCAAAAAACACTTTTACTGATTTGCAGCCCTGGGTTGGTCCCAATCAAAGATTAAACCAGAGGTCAAAGACAGCCATCCACAACAATAGCCTCATTAGATTTCTCTGTGGCAGTTTAGTAACAAATGAAACAATGAAAAAAAGAATATAATGCCCAATAATAAGGAATTACTTAATTTTAGACTGTTGCCAAGCTGTTTAAAATTACTGCTATGCACATACTATTAACCACAAGGAAACAAAGGAATTAAAAAAGTGAAATTAAAAACAAAAGCACAACACAAAACTACTGGTATTCATGATTACAACCGTGTGAATGAAAAAAAGGAAACTGGCAGGAAATGCACCCAAAACAAGCTAACAGTTGTGTCAATGTGCTGAGATCAATGTTTTCTCTGCTTTCTAATTTTCTTTAAGTGTGATTATTTTAAGAGATTAAAATTATAGAGGCCTCTGGGTGGCTCAGTCAGCTGAGTGTCCAACTCTTGGTTTCGGCTCAGGTCATGATCTCGGGGTTGTGAGACTGAGCCCCACGTCAGGCTCGATACTTAGTGGAGAGTCTGCTTGAGAGATTGTCTCTCTCCCTTCGTCCCTCCCACTACTCGTGCATACTCTCTCTAAAATCAATCAACCAATCTTTTTTTTTTTAAGATTTTTTTATTTATTCGACACAGAGAGATCACAAGTTGGCAGAGAGGCAGGCAGAGAGAGAGAAGGGGGGAAGCAGTCTACCCGCTGAGCAGAGAGCCCGATGCGGGACTCGATCCCAGGACCCTGAGATCATGACCTGAGCCGAAGGCAAAGGCTCAACCCACTGAGCCACTCAGGTGACCTGACCAATCTTTTTTAAAAAAAAGAAAGAAAAATTATGTATTTCTCTTCATTCTCTGAACAACTGTAAAAGGTATTATCCCAACATCATAGACAAGAAAAATCAAGTGGCTTACCCTTTTATGAAGGCAAGTCAAAGTTTATAGTAAAATTAGGAGCCTTTCCACTGAAGAAATGATTAAAAGCTCAGTTATAAAATCTCTAATTATTCCCTGAAAGTACTATTTATAGTACCCCATAACTCTACTGGCACGTACTTTAGAAAAACAAAAGGGGAGGGATGCCTGGGTGGCTCAGTTGGTTAAGTGTTTGCCTTTGGCTCGGGTCATGATCCTGGGATCTTGGGATCGAGCCCCGCAGTGGGTTCCCTGCTCAGCAGGGAGACTGCTTCTCCCTCTCCCTCAACCCATGCTAGTCCTCTCTCTCAAATAAATAAACAGAATCTTAAAAATAAAAAAATAAACAGGAGGAGAAGGGGAGCTCTTTATTAAAATAACTAAGTACTTCTAACATCCTTTCAACACATGGCCCACAGGATGTAAATCTACTGAATTCCCAGGACAGTCAAGAGTTGAGATGATCGTATTTGATATTCATTATATCAAATATGTGTTCATTTAGTTCTATGACCACCCTAGGAGGTGTGAGGTAGCTATTATGAAGTAGCTATTATTATCCCATTTTACCGATAAGAAAACAAAATTTAAGTCCAAGAATCACATTCAAAAGGCACAGATTATTCATTTATTGCCTCTTCAAATATGTAAAGTATATACAAACCCAAGTAATATCTACCATCTGGTAGAGGAGTAGAGATCAGAAAGGAAAAAGCAAAAAGAGAAAAAATGGTGAAATCTGTATTAAGTTAGAACTTTGCCAGATACAGATCTCTGGTTCCTGGAAAAATCATAAAATAACTGTAATAAAGGGCATCAGCTACAGACCTACTAACCAATGACAAGACTGGAATTCAGACCATGAGGAGTATGACCAAGACTGCTGATCTATTTTTTTTTTTAAGATTTTTTTATTTATTCGACACAGAGAGATCACAAGCTGGCAGAGAGGCAGGCAGAGAGAGAGAGGAGGAAGCAGGCTCCCGGCGGAGCAGGAGAACTTGCTGCGGCTTCTGTATCAGCACTTGCATTTTTATGTTATAAAGATAGCTTCTCTCCTTAAAACCTTATGAATGAACCTCTGCTAGCTTCAAGCTTTTCTTCTGCAGCTTCCTCACCTTTCTCAACTTTGAATAGAATTGAAGAGAAATGGGGCCTAGCTCTGTGTTAGCCTTGGCTTAAGAGAATGTTGCAGCTGGTGTTACCGTCTATCCAAACCACTAAAACTTTCTCTATATCAGCAATAAAACCATTTTCCTGTCTTATCATTCATGTGTCCACTGCGGTATCCTTCACAAACTTTCTTGTATTCATAATTTGGCTAACAGTCACAAGAGGCATAAGTTTTGGCCTATCTTGGCAAGTGAGAGATGTGAACCCTCCTTTCACTTGAACACTTAAGAGGCCATTGTACGGTTGTTAATTGCCCTAATTTCAATACAGTAGTGTCTCAGGGAATAAGGAAAAGAGGGAAAGAAACGTGGGAACAGTTGGTTGGTAGAGCAGTCAGAACATACACAACAGGGGTGCCTAGGCGGCGGCTCAGTCTCTTGGGTGTCTGCCTTCAGATTGGGCTACGATATCAGGGTCCTGGGATCAAGACTCAAATGGGGTTCCCTGCTTAGTAAGGAGCCTGCTTCTCCTTCCCCTCCCCCTGCTTGTGCTCTCTCTCTCAAATAAACAAGTAAAATCTTAAAAACATACACATACATGACATTCATTGATCAAGTTCATCATCTTACATAGGTGTGATTCATGACACCCAAAATAATTATAATAGTACCATCACAGATCATCATAACAAATACTATACTAATGAAAAAGTTTCAAATACTGGGAGAATTACCAAAATGTGACACAGAGACACAAAGTGAGCAACGGCTATTGGAAAAATGATGTCAGTAGAGTTGCTGGAGGCAGGATTGCCACAAATTTCAGTATGTTTAAAAAAAAAAAAAAAAGATCTGTAAAGTGCAATAAAAGAAGGCACACTAAAATGACATATGCTTATATTTTGAAGCTCTGAATAAGGGACTAAAAACAAGTATTTTAACCCTACCATCTGTTGCTTATCCCTCTAGATTTTTTTTTCTTATTATTACTGAAAAAGTGTAAGAACTAAGCAGAATTTGTAACATGGGGTGAAATCAGTTAAATTTGTTGGACTGATCTCAGTGATGGCACTTCGGATGCCTTATCTCCCTGTTACAGTTCATGCCGCACCTAAGTGACACGCAGCAGCACCTGCAGTATTTCTTTTTTTTAAGATTTTATTTATTTATTTATTTGTTTATTTATTTATTTATTTGTCAGAGAGAGAGAGCGCGCAAGCACAACAAGGCAGAGTGGCAGGCAGGAGTGTTTGTCATCCTGCTGTTCTTGTTTTGTGCCTGTGTCTTGAGTTTGCTTCATAGCATTTTCTTCTCTTTATTTTATTTTTTTACTTACTTGACAGAGTGAGAGGGGGCACAAGTAGGCAGAACGGCAGGCAGAGGGAGAGGGAGAAACAGACTTCCCACCGAGCAGAGAGCCTGATGCGGGGCTCAATCCCTGGACCCCAGGACCATGACATGACCTGAACCAAAGGCAGATGCTCAACTGACTGAGCCACCCAGGCGCCCCAGCATTTTCTTTTTCAGAGACTCACTCACCGAAGCTTCTAAATAGATCAGCAGATGGGGCACCCAGGTGGCTCCGTGGGTTAAAGCCTCTGCCTTTGGCTCGGGTCGTGATCCCGGGGTCCTGGGATTGAGCCCCGAGTCGGGCTCTCTGCTCAGTGGGGAGCCTGCTTCCTCCTCTCTCTCTCTCTCTGCCTGCCTCTCTGCCTACTTGTGATCTCTATCAAATAAATAAATAAAATCTTTAAAGAAAAAAAAATAGAGTTACGCTAAATTTACCCTGCCTGAGCTGCATAAAGGGAATAAAGCCTGGATGACAACACAATGTTTACAACATAGTTTACTGAGTATTTTAAGCCCAAAGCTGAGATCTAGTGCTCAGAGAAAGACTCCTTCCAAAATACTGCTGCTCAGTGACAATGCACCTTATCACCCAAGAGTCCTGATGGAGACCACGATGAGATAAATGTTGTTCTCATGCCTGCTAACACAACATCCACTCTGCAACCCATGGATCAAGCAGTAATTTTGACTTTCAAATCTTGTATTTAAGAAACACCTTTCATAACGCTCTAGCCACCAGACAGTGATTCTTCTCATGGATTTGGACAAAGTATACTATCTGAATACCTTCTAGAAAGGATTCAGCATTCTAGTGCCATTAAGAATGTCCAGGATTCACAGGAAGAAGTCAAAATAACAACATTAACAAAAGTTTAGAAATGAAGCTGACTCCATCCTGCATGTATGGCTTCTGGGGATTTAAGAGTTTAGTGGAGGAAGAAACCACAGATGTGGTGGAAATAGCAAGAGAACCAGAATTAGAAGTAGAACATGAAGACGTGACTCAGTTGCTACAATCTCGTGATAAAACCTGAGTGGATGAGGAGATGCTTCTTGCGGATGAGCAAAGAAAATGGTTTCTTGAGCTAGAATCTATTCCTGGTGAAAATGCTATGAAGACTGTTGAAATAACGAGCAAGGATTTAGAATATTACATAAACTTCATATAGAAGGGGCAGCTGGGTTTGAGAGAATTGACTGCAATTTTGAAAGAAGTTCTGCTGTGAGTGGAATGTTATCAAACACCATGACATGATACAGAGAAATGGCATGAAAAGAGTCAATGCAGCAATCTTCACTGTCGTCTTATTTAAAGAAACTGCCACAGCCACTCCAATCTTCGGGTACCACTAGTGAGCAGCCATCAACCCTGAGACAAGATTCCCCCACCAGCAGAGAGCTTACAACTCACTGAAAGCTCAGATGAGAGTCAGCATTTTTTAGCAATACAGTGTTTTTAAATAAAGGTATGTACTAAACTAGGGTATAGACGGATGTGCATATAATATATGTACCGGGAAACCAAGCTATTCATCTGATTTGCTTCATATTGCAATATTCACTTCATTGCTGTGGTCTAGAACTAAACCCACGGTATCGCCAAAGTATGGCTGCAAGCATTTTCACAGCATTCTAAAATTTGAGAGTTGCCAAGTTTATATAAACATTATATCAACTATAAAAATATGTAGGAGGACATGAACTGGTACTATGTACTAATAAAAATCAACATGGAACAAATGTCAAACTGTAAACAATGTAAGAAATACTCTCAAAAAAACATTGCTTTATTCTCTTTTCAATAAAAATAAGTTAATTTCTTCTCTTCTTATCTTCCTTATTATCTCTCTCAATCTGCCTGAGTCCTAACAGCACAGACAAGACTGCTGAACCCTATTTTTAAATAAATCATAAATGAACAGTGTTTTCCATTTACAATACCAAGCTCAAAATGGTCAACTCTCCAGTCATATGATGGGCTCTAGTAATTTATCCTTCCTAGCAAATATGTACCTTTCATTCAATTTGGGGGCTGCCACTGAGCTAGGTATAGGCAGACTTGGAACATACAGATCAATTTCCCTCAGAATAGTGTTCCTGGGGTCATAGGTGGCTCAGTGGGTTAAGCATCTGACTGACTCTTGATCTCTGTTCAGTTCAGGATCTCAGGGTTGTGAGACTAAGCCCTGCATCAGGGCTCCATGCTGGGTGTGGAGCCTGCTTAAGATTCTCTCTCTCCCTCTCCTGTCCCACAACCCCTCCCTAAAAAAATAAAAATAAAACATCCGTTTGTAGTTTGAATGGGACTTCAGAAATAATAGAAATTTACTGGTTAGAGGCGCCTGGGTGGCTCAGTGTGTTAAAGCCTCTCCCTTTGGCTCAGGTCAGGATCCCCGGGTCCTGGGATCAAGCCCCCTATCAGGCGCTCTGGTCAGCAGGGAATCTACTTCCCACCCCCCACCCTGCCTACCTCTCTGCCTACTTGAAATCTCTATCAAACACACAAATAAAATCTTTAAAAAAAAGAAAAGAAGGGATGCCTGGGTGGCTCAGTCGGTTAAGTGGCTGCCTTCAGCTCAGGTCATGATCCCAGTGTCCTGGGATTGAGTCCCACACTGGGCTCCTTGCTTAGCAGGGAGCCTGCTTCTCTCTCTGCCTCAGCTTGCCACTCTGTCTGCCTGTGCTCGCTCTCACTCTCTCTCTCTGACAAATAAATAAATAAAATCTTTTTTTTTTTTAATATTTTATTTATTTATTTGACAGAGAGAGATCACAAGCAGATAGAGAGGCAGGCAGAGAGAGAGAGAGGGAAGCAGGCTCCCTGCTGAGCAGAAAGCCCGATTCGGGACTCGATCCCAGGACCCTGAGATCATGACCTGAGCCGAAGGCAGCAGCTTAATCCACTGAGCCACCCAGGCGCCCTAAATAAATAAAATCTTAAAAAAAAAAAGAAAAGAAAAGATATTTACTAGTTAAAAGCCTCCTGAAAGCAACCTTCCCTATTTTCCTGGTCGGGTCCAGTCCCCTCAAAAGCCAATAGCAGATTCTGAAGCAGCCACATGGCCCTGGTTACCTCTTTTCAGTTTCACTGCTTTGTTACCTCCTTTAAGGTTATTTTAATTATTCAAACTCTTCTCAATGCTCAGTGTAACTTAAGTCACTTTCTTCTTCATACCCTAGTAAGTCTTTGAAGAAATCAATTTAAAGCAGAAATTTGTTAACCTCTGGCTTCAACAATGTGTAAATCTTCCGAAAGGCAGACCACCCAATAATCCAGTTGCTTTCCACAAGTGTATAAACTCACATTTAACAAATTATGATATTCATTGCCTTGGAATTGGCCTTTAAGTAAAATAAGCAGCTTTAAACACATAAAAACTCAAAAGAAAAGAAGTCTTCTTTATCTGGCAATTTCACTGGGTTTATACACGAAAGAACAGAAATTTAGGGTCTTATATGAGATATTTGCACACCTGTGTTCACAGCAACATTATTCACAATAGCCAAAAGGGAAAAGCAACCCAAATGTCCATCGATAGATAGATGAATAAACCCAATGTGGTATACAGATACAATGGAATATTATTATTATTCAACCTTAAAAGGAAGCAAACTGTGATGCATGCTATAACATGGATGAACACCGAGGACACCATGCTAACTGCAAGAACCCAGTCACAAAGGTCAAACACTATAAAAAGTCCCTAGAATAATCAAATTCACAGAGACACACAGAATGGTTTTTGCCAGACGCTGGGGTGAAAGTGAGGAATGAGGGATTGCTGTTTAAGATGTAGAGAGTTTAAGTTCTATAAGAAAGAGTTCTGGAGATTAGGTGCCTAACAATACAAGTGTACTTAACACTACTAAACTGTATACTTGAAAATGTATAATTTTATGTGAAAACTATAAATTTCATGTTATTTTATCACAGTTTTAAAAAATCTTCTCTATGTCCCAAAACAATCCTAGGGTTAAAAACCCTTTTACCTTTCAACTGTCACATTATCCATCATTTCAACAACACTTGGCAGGGTGAGAAGTCAAGCATGACAAATAGCACTTTTCAAGTACCTTATGCTGCTTAATGACAGGTGTGTTGTCCGAAATAATTAGCTTTTTTTTTTTTTTTTAAGATTTTATTTATTTGACAGACAGAGATCACAATTAGGCAGAGAAGCAGGCAGAGAGAGGAGGAAGCAGGTTCCCTGCAGAGCAGAGAGCCCGATGCGTAGATCCCAGAACCCTGGATTCATGACCTGAGCCAAAGGCAGAGGCTTTAACTAACTGAGCCACCCAGGGGCCCCAGAAATAATTAGCATTTAAAAAGGAATAGCCTTAACTCTCCTCTGGAACTGGTTAGTGATCTCAGTTTCTCTTCATTAAGTTCTTGATAGCTCAATGTCCTCACATCTGTCATTGTTTGGGAAACTAATTCCAAGAGCATAAATTGCATCAAGGACTAGGCAACAAATTTATTCTGGTCAATGGGACAGATCTGAAGCCATCTGTTTTCTAATCAAAAACCATATTTGAATCAGTCTTGTTCCACCACGGTACCATGCCAATGGGAGCAATACAATCATACAGTATTTTCCTCCTTTCTATCCAGGAGTACAAGAAACACAAATCAATTAAAAGCGTAAGAGCATCCTCAGAAACAAGGTCTTTACAGCCTGTGGAATCTGCAACCTTTCCATTTTTTTTTTTTTAAGATTTTATTTATTTATTTGACAGAGAGAGGTCACAAGTAGATAGAGAGGCAGGCAGAGAGAGAGAGGGAAACAGGCTCCCTGCTGAGCAGAGAGCCCAATGCAGGACTCGATCCCAGGACCCCGAGATCATGACCTGAGCCAAAGGCAGCAGCTTAACCCACTGAGCCACCCAGGCGCCCAACCTTTTCCATTTTTATCTGTTTATTCTTCAGACTACTGTGATTACATTTCCTCTAAGTGACATGGTTTCTTTTAGAATTACACAGGGAGAAAACAGTCCTGTGTTGTAATAACTAACTTACCTTAATCTTTTTTTAAGTTGTAAACTGTCGTGGATGATCCTTTTAACAAACTCTAATTCACCTCCTTCTGCCATGATTTCTGTGATACCTCCTGTATTTACGGAACTAGGTGGAGGTCTCCGGGGATTTCGAGAGTTTACTCCCTGCACAAAAGCAACAACATCTGGTAAAAAATTTGTACACCATAAGACCAAGGCTTTGACTATAATCCAGTTCTAAGTAAGAATGCTTAGATGTAATTTAGTTTCCAACTACTATGCTAAATCTAGGATTTAAAAATCATACAGCCATTGCAATATTACATTTTAAGCAACTGCATTCCTACCAATGTACTTCCCCAGTATCCTTTTTACCTTCCATCTTTGTGATTTAACATATAAAAACTTTACCTTTTTTATGTAACCTAATATGTCATTTTTTAATGTTTTGTCTTGGTATTATACACAGAAAATATTGTACCCGAAGATTATATGAATATTTACTTATGTTTTCTTCTAGTACTCTTAAGGTTTCACTTTTTAAAATTAAATATTTAATCCCCTTCCACCTCAAATCATATTTAAAAATTAACTAAAACAGAGCAAAGATCTAGATAGAAAAGCTAAAATCATAAAATTTTCGAAATTTTCGAAATAAGGAGTAAATCCTTATGACCTTGAATTAGGCAATGGTTTGTTTGTTTGTTTGTTTTTAAAGATTTTATTTATTTATTTGACAGAGAGAGACAACACAAGTAGGCAGAGCGGCAGGCAGAAAGAGGTGGGAAGCATGCTCCCCCACTGAGCAGAGAGCCTGATGCAGGGCTCGATCCCAGGACCCTAGGATCATGACCTAAAATGAAGGCAGAGGCTTTAACCCACTGAGCCACCCAGGTGCCCCTAGGCAATGGTTTCTTAGAGAAACTGTACTCCTTGAAATTTAACTTTTAGGCTGCGAAGGACAGCAAGAAAGTGAAAAGATGAGGTGTCTGGGTGAGTCAGTGGGTTAAGCACCTGCCTTAGACCAGGTCACGATCCCAGGGTCCTGGGATTGAGCCCTGAGTCAGGCTTCCTATTCAGCAGGGAGCCTTCTTCTCCCTCTTCTCCCTCTCCTTCTAACCGCCTCCCCCAACCCCCAACACTTGTGCTCTCACTCTCAGGCTCTCTCACAAATAAATAAATTAAAAAAAAAAAAAGGTGAAAAGACAACCAACAGGAGAAAATATTTGCAAATAATAAATCTAATAAGGGACTTGTGTCTAGAATACGTAAAGTATTCTTACAACAATAATAAAGAGAAAAATAATCCAATTTTTAAATGGGTAAAGGATTTCTCAAAAGAAGATATAAAAATTGCCAATAAGCACATAAAAAGATGTTCAATATAATTAACCATCAGAAAAAATAATCAAAACCAAGATGAGATACCACTTCAGACCCACTAGAATGGCTATAATCAAGACGACATATAATAACAAGTGTTGACAAGCATGTGGAGAAACTGGAAACTGGAACCCTCACACACTGCTGCCAGTGGAATGAAAACTGGTGCACCCACTTTGGAAAACAGTCTGGCACTTCTTCAAACAACTAAACAGAGTGACCTTTTGACCCAGTAATTCCACTCCTAGGTATATACCAGGGAGGCATATCTACACAAACATCTGTATATAAATGCTCTCATTAGCATTATTATTTTTTTTAATTTATTTATTGGACAGAGAGAGAGATCACAAGTAGGCAGAGAGGCAGACAGAGAGAGAGGAGGAAGCAGGCTCCCTGCGGAGCACAGAGCCCGATGCGGGGCTCGATCCCAGGACCCTGAGATCATGACCCGAGCCGAAGGCAGCGGCCTAATCCACTGAGCCACCCAGGCGCCCCTAGAATTATTCTTAATAGCCAAAAAGTAAAGTAACCCAAACATCCATCAATGAATGAATGGATAAGAAAATGTGGTATTTTGGGGTGCCTGGGTGGCTCAGTGGGTTAAGCTGCTGCCTTCGGCTCAGGTCATGATCTTGGGGTCCTGGGATCAAGTTCCGCATCTGGCTCTCTGCTCAGCAGGGAGCCTGCTTCCCTCTCTCTCTGTGCCTGCCTCTCTATCTACTAGTGATCTCTCTGTGTTAAATAAATAAATAAAATCTTTAAAAAAAAAAAAAAAGAAAATGTGGTATTTCCATATAATGGCATATTATCTGGCAATAAAAAGAAACTAAGTACTGATACATGCTACAATGTGGATGAATCTTAGTAACAAAAGACCACATATTGTATGATTCCACTTACATGAAATGTCCAAACATGCAAATCCATAAAGACAGAAAGTAGACTGGTGCTTACCTAGGACTTTAGGAGCTGTGGGAAACAGAGTAACTGCTAATGGGAATGCGGGCCGGGAGGGAGAGTGATGAAAATGTTCTAAAATGGACTGTGATGAGGGGCGCCTGGGTGGCTCAGTGGGTTAAGCCGCTGCCTTCAGCTCAGGTCATGATCTCGGGGTCCTGGGATCGAGTCCCGCATCGGGCTCTCTGCTCAGCAGGGAGCCTGCTTCCCTCTCTCTCTCTGCCTGCCTCTCTATCTACTTGTGATCTCTCTCTGTCAAATAAATAAATAAAATATTAAAAAAAATAAATAAAATAAAATAAAATAAAATGGACTGTGATGATAGCTGCACAACTCTGTGAATATACTAAGAATAATTAAATTCTACCCTTTAAGTGGGTGGATTGTATGGCATGTGACTTATATCTCAATAAAAATGAAACAAAAAGGAATGTATTTCTTCATCTCGATTCTGGTTCCACAGGAGGGCTCACTTTGTTAAATCCAATTTACACTTACGGCAGAGGTACTTTCATGTATATATCTTCATGTATACATAAACTACACTGCTGCCGGATTTCTCAGATATTTAAGCCAATAAACTTCCTTTATTAAGTCAATCTGAACTGAGTCCTCAGGTGCTTGATACCAGAAGCATCCTGATGTAGCTTCCAAAATAAAGGTTATTCTTTGCTCTTATCTTTGCAAACATGAACAACTTAAATAGTCAATTATCTCTCTTTTTTAAAAAAAGATTTTGTTTATTTATTTGAGAGAGAGAAGCAGGGGGAGCAGCAGAGGGAGAAGGAGAAGCAGCTCCTCGCTGAGCAGGGATCCTGATGTGGGGCTCAATCCCAGGACCCTGGGATCATGACCTGAGCCAAAGACAGAGGTTTAACCAACTGGGCCCCAGGCGCCCCTAAAAACAGTCATTTGTCTTAAAGCAGAAGGTACTTTACCTTGGCTTCCAACTGATTGGCAAAAAAGGGAGGGTTGCACATGCAAAAATCATAGATTATCTCAGATTCTTCTTTAAGAGCATCCATCAAGAGTGTCTTCTGTGGTACTTTTACCACTAGGAGAAAAAACAGGAACTGTTAACTACTATTAATGCTGTGGTAGTTTTCAAGTATGACCACAGATTCTGTGACACTAATTCCTTCAATAGGTGGAGTTTAATTTCCCTCTCCTTGAATATAGGCTGCACTCAGTGACTCACTTTTATTGAACAGACTGAATATGAAGTGAAAGGATGTCACTTCTGAGGCTAGGCCATAAAAGAGTAGCTTCTTCCTTACCCTACTTCATTAATTACTTGCACTAAGAGAAGCCAACTGACACGCTGTAAGGTTGCTCAAGTAGCCTAGAGGAGAGATCCATGTGAATGACTCAAGCTTCTTACCAATGGCCAAGTTATATGAACCATTCTGGAAGCAAATCTCTATCTCCAGTCAATCCCTCAGATGACTGCAGACTCATCAAACTGAACCAGAACCACCCAAGTAGGCTATGCCCAAATTTCCAGCCTACACAATCTATGAGATAATTACTTATTTAAAGTTGCTAGATTTTGGAGTAATTTGTAACACAGAAATGGACAACTGAAAAACACATTAACAATGTTAACATCTCCCCTTATAATGATATGCTTAACACCAGTAAGAGAAGCCTAGTTCTTCCACAAAGAGACATCAACTCTCTTTAATTAAAAAAAAGAAAAAATGAACAGCTCTTCAAATATACAGTAAGCACAAAATTAAAAGTAACTAGTCACTAAGGGAACTTGGTTGTCTGTGGCATAGTTCCATGTACTGAAATAAAAAAGATGGTATACTTTAATCAACAGCAGGGTTTCCCTTTTAAAATCTTGGTGACAGGGCACCTGGGTGGCTCAGTCGGTTAAGCATCCGACTCTTGGTTTCAGCTCAGGTCATGATCCCAGGGTAGGGAGAATGAGTCCCACACTAGTTCCCCACTCAGCGGGGAGTCAGCTTCTCTCCCTCTCCCTCTGCCCCTCCCTCCACTCATGCTCTCTGTCAAATTATAAAAAATAAAATCTTGGTGACTAGGTTATTTCATATACAGTTGATTTCCATTATTTGTGGTTGTTATGTTCTGTAAAGTCACCATGAACGCTGAATTGGAACCAATGGCTCCTAAGAGAAATGGTAAGGTTAGGTAACTGTGAGCCTCTGGTCAAACATTCTCCACAACTGATCAATATATAATTTTACTTTAGGTATATTTCTATTTATTTATTTATGACACCTCATTTAATATACACTGCTGATTCATTAATACCGAAATGATGGCCCACAACACTAGATCATGTCTGAATGAAGCTTATCTAACACATTTCCCTGTGAGGTTCGTCACATTCTTCTTATTCTGAAGGAACACCAACTAGATAGCACTTAAGCACTACGTGTAGGGGGCATTTTAAACAGCAAAATCATCAAGAAAAAGCACAAAAATGCAAAAGTAAGTGACATTAAATAGACTATGACAAGGACACTTGCTTACAACAGAGAGCTAAAACAAAAGGGCAGAGGAGCATCACCTTGTCCAATTTCAGCTGGGAACGTGTGTTGGAGGGCTCAAATTTTTTGCCACTCTGTACATGCCTATAAATGACCATAAAAGTACCTCAAGTATTGATTTTGGGGTTAAACATAACCCCAGGCAGGCAAATTCACAAATACAGAATTCACAAATTATGAGGAGTGACTGTATTTACCAACCATATTTCCTTCTGAGTTAAGCTACAAACCCCATAGTGTAGCATATTTTTTTTTGTTGTTCTATTTGTTTCATTTATTTTCTTTCTTCCAAGATTTTACTTAAATTCAAATTAGAACTAACATGTAAGTGTAGTATTAGTTTCAGGAGTAGAATTTAATGATTCATCACACTTACATGTAACACCCAGTGCTCATAATATCCAGTGCCCTCCTGAATCCCCATCACCCATTTAGCCCATCCCCCACCGACCTCCCCTCTAGCAACCCTCAGTTTGTTTTATATTGTTAGGAGTCTCTTATGGTTTGCCTCCTCCTTTGTTATATATTATTTTATTTTTCCTTCCACAATGTGCCGTATTTTTTTAAATTACCAAAGTCTGTATATTAAAGCAAAAAAGGAGATGTATTCCATTATAATGACAGGTTAATAAACACTGCTTGAAAGGGATATTTATTCTGTAGAGCTAACCTTTAATAAGATCAGATAAATTATTCTGTTCCACATTTTTCTTTGCATAGTTGAAGCACATGTCATCTACTTCTGTTGCAAGAAAATACCAGCCATTTAAGGTTGTTCCAAGTAAAGGATAGATGCAGGATGCCCCAGTACCTAGTAAAACAAAAATATAGAACATGTTACCCACACCAGAGACGTGAGAAGAACAAGCCAAAACACCATTCTTCCTTCTTAGAATTCTTATAACCTCGGCTGGTACCTGATTACATACATACTATAGCTGCTGGGTTCTCTAATCATTTCAGGTATGGCAGTCTTACCTCTTAACTGGATTCAAATTTCTTAGAGGACAAAAATTTTGCTATCCTCTTCTTTTGTACGTTGTATGTAAAATGAAGTGTGCCTAACTAGCTGGTGATTAAGGACCACAGGACTAATTAACCAAAAATTATCAAAACAAGTTAATTTACTTTAGAAAATTTTTCATTTTAAAAATCTCACACAAAACTCAATCTTCTTAAATTGAAATCAAAGCTTAAACTAGATCAATGTATATCCCATTCCCCAAAAGCAGAAAAAAATACAGAGGGTATAAAATTGTTAGGATTATTTAAATGACCAATTTGCCCACATATCCCCACATATCTGTAAGCTGTTACTTGAAGAAAATCAGAAGTTCAAAACAAAACTAAACTAAACTAAAAATAACAACAACAAAAACAACTAAAGAGAGAATTCATTTCTTAGATGTGATGGCATGGAAAGACATCTGCTCCAGATCCAAAACATCAATCACTGGCTTGCCCCACCATAGTTTCAAGGGAGACATTCGAAGGCAAATGTTCCAGGCAAAAATCACTGTTTGACAACTAGGGTTTGGTCCTAAACTTGTATGTAGATTCCCCAACCATGGACTGGACTATATACTAACCACAAATAACTGCTTTTATGACCACTGACTAATCTTGGCCAATTAAGATCCAAAGCACATATTTGAGAGAAGAAAAGCCAGTGATTCTCCTAAAGGCCTGTAGTAGTCAGCACCTACCAGCCACTCCAGGCCTGCCTTCCCATACCACATCTTGGTGCCAGTCTAGTCTTCTAACGATTTGTCAAGAAGAGATGAGGGCTAGAGATACAGATTCCTCACCCAAAGGAAACCCAGGGTCATCATACTGCTTCTTTATTAAGTATTCTGAACAGGCTGATAAGAGACAAGACAATAACTAACAGTCCTCTGACAGTCACTGTGATTATTATACTTCCCATCATGTTTACTTATAGCATCCTGGCCCTGAGGCTACTGGACAAACACCTCCTTGGGGATATATGAGGCAGTGAAGGAATGGGTGGTAAAGGGAACTCAAGCTCCTCTCAGAGGCCACAATTATTTAGTCCCTGCTCGCCATTCTGGTAAGCCAGAGTCATTCACAATAAGGAAGAAGCTCTGTAGGAAAACATATCTGGACCAGATACCAGGCCCTTGATTCTCACACAACTGCCTTTCTTTTCGTACTTCAATTCATTTAAAACCAAAGAGCAAAAAAGAAAAAATACTTTCCTTCCACTGCTCACAGATCAAGTACCTCCACGGTAATAAACACAGGTAAAGGACCTGTCCTCTGCGACCCCCGCCCCCAAAATCAAACTTCTCAATTCTTAAGACCAAGAAGACTTGAATTCTAACATCCTAGTCCCCTCAGAAAGCTGAATGACATTTTAAAATGGGTAATAATCCTTGTAATGATAAATAAAAATGGAAAGTGTATAATCATAGAATTAGAGCAAAATGATGGAGTCTGGGGGAAGAATTTATATAAAACCCTAATTAGAATGAATGGGATTTCAGCAAGGGTGCCCCTTGTGAAGAACTAAAACCCATTAACCTCCTATATCCCCAAGTGTTATTTTTGACAGTTTGGGGCATAATTAAAATAAATTAGTACGAAGTATGCTCTTACACTTTTTAAGCTTTCTATAACCCATCAGCCAATCTTTTGCTGCAAACATAAAAGCCTTTAGCCTTTGCTAAACCCCTCATTTTTATATAGTACTTAGCTCATACAAGGTGTTCAGAATTTTGAATGTTGAATGATGTATTTATCCATAAATATTCAACAAATTAATTACTGAACACCTACTATGTGCCAGAAACTCTGCTGGAGGTGGGGTGGCACCTGGGTGGTTCAGTTGGTTAAGCAAACTGCCTTCGGCTTAGATCATAATCCCAGGGTCCTGGGATCGAGCCCCGTGTCAGGCTCCTTACTCAGCAGGGAGCCTGCTTCTACCTCTGCCTGCTGTATTCCCCTGCTTGTGCCCTCTCTCTGACAAATATATAACATCTTAAAAAAAAGTAATTCTGCAGACCATGAGAGATGACAGTGACTTGGACTGAGATGGTGACACTGGAGATGGAGAGAAGTGTATGATTTTAAAAATACATTTTTAAAAGATTTATATATTTATTTATTTGTCAGAGAGAGAGAGAGAGACACACACACACACACAGAAGGCACAAGCAGGGGGAGCAGCAGGCAGAGGTAAAAGCAGGCTCCCTGCTGAGGAAGGAGCCCAACACAGAACTCAGTCCCAGGACCCTTAGATCATGACCTGAGCCGAAGGCAGATGCTTAACCAACTGAGCCACCCAGGCGTGCCCCAAGAAATAAGAGACCAACCAAAAGGAAATGATGACAGACATTCTCAGTGAGAATGGGGAGGTGTATTAAGGAGTATCAAGGATGACAGGTGGACTGCGGTGGACTCACTGAAATAAGGAACGAAGAAAGAGGACCAAGATCAAAAAGAAAAGAATATGAGTCTGGTCTTGGACATAGAGAAGTCTGAAATGTTCTTGAGATATGCATATTTCTGACACTGGGAACTAGAAGGTAGAATACATAAATTTGTGGGTTATTTGCATGGAGGTGGAAAATAGTCATAAATGTGGATGAAATTGCCTAGAGTTAGGATGCTAAGAAAAGGGTTAAAGACGGGGGCACCTGGGGGCACTTATGCTCTCTGGCTCTGTCTCTCAAATAAATAAATAAAATCTTAGGGAAAAAAAAATAGGGGCACCTGGGTGGCTCAGTGGGTTAAAGCCTCTGCCTTCAGCTCAGGTCACGATCCCGGGGTCCCCACACATCAGGTTCTCTGCTCTGCAGGGAGCCTGCTTCCCTCTCTCTCTGTCTCTGGCTGCCTCTCTGCCCATTTGTGATCTCTGTTTGTCAAATAAATAAATAAAATCTTAAAAAAAAAATTTTCTTAACCCTATCAAAATAACACACTACCTATTTACAATTACAAAACATACCCTAGCTTCATTTCCTTCTATATTTCCACTTAATCTCCCAAATGAATAAACCAGACAGCCTTTTCTATTGTAAAAGTTTACAATTAAGAGAACATCTTAAAATTAATGATTTTTTCCTATTTTTAATTTTGGATTAAATGCCAATTAAATGACTAATAATCATCCAAGAGATTCCTGGAAGTATTCAGCCCACATGATCTTTTATCAAATGGCCATCATTATAATATCTCAATACGCGGACTACTATACTAACACCAAATAATTCAGAGTAAAAATAATGTCCAGGGGCGCCTGGGTGGCTCAGTGGTTTAAGCCGCTGCCTTCGGCTCAGGTCATGATCTCAGGGTCCTGGGATCGAGCCCCGCATCGGGCTCTCTGCTCCGTAGGGAGCCTGCTTCCTCCTCTCTCTCTCTGCCTGCCTCTCTGCCTACTTGTGATCTCTCTCTCTGTCAAATAAATAAAATAAAATCTTTAAAAAAAAAATAAAATAATGTCCAAAAGATACAGACATCAATATGGTAATCTGAAAAGCTAAGAAAACGAGAGTCTCATTTGCGTTCTGCACCATTACACCCTTGCTCCCTGTTTGGTGCTAAAAATCCCTTCTCAAGAGAAATAAATGGCAGAAAAGCCCAAGTGTAGCAAATAAGAACAGTAGTATCTGTAGTCAGCTTTCACACAAATATCCAGAAGAGAAGTTTACAAAGAAACTGACCTTGCAAAATTAATGAAACTTATGTTTAGCTAAAAAAGAATTTAAAGGATGCCTGGGTGGCTCAGCTGGTTAAGCATCTGCCTTTAGGGCAGATCACGATCCCAGGGTCCTGGGATTGAGTCTCATTTCAGGCTCCCTGCTCAGTAGGGAGTCTGCGTCTCCCTCTGCCCCACCCCCCTGCTGGTGCTCGCTCTCTTTCT
Source organism: Meles meles (assembly GCF_922984935.1). NCBI lineage: Eukaryota > Metazoa > Chordata > Mammalia > Carnivora > Mustelidae > Meles > Meles meles. The sequence continues at coordinate 25,788,660 of NC_060083.1, forward strand.
CTCTGAAAAATAAATAAATAAAATTAAAAAAAAAAAAAAAAGGGAATTGGGGTGCCTGGGTGGCTCTGTGAATTAAGCCTCTGCTTTCAGCGCTGGTCATGATCTCAGGGTCCTGGAATCAAGACCCATATCAGGTTCTCTGCTCAATGGGGAGCCTGCTTCCACCTCTTCCTCTGCTTGCTCTCTGCCTACTTGTGATCTCTCTCTCTCTCTGTCAAATAAATAAAATCTTAAAAATTAAAACTACATGGAATTTAGAACCTTATATACCTATGTCAATTCCTCTTCGGAGAGTACTTTTGTCAGAGTCCTGATGACCAATCAGATCTTCTACCCAATGAATGTAGTTGAGTCTCAAGGGAACCGTAGGAATCAGTCTTTCCAACGGAATATCAATAGAAAGTCCAAAATCTTCCTTTAGGAGAGTACAGGTCAGAGCTCTGACTGCTTCAGGGTCTTTAAAATTAAGACTGAGGAGTGGAGAAAAAGAACATTGATTAGTAAGATTCACTATGCTATATACAAACTATGGCAGCCAGACAATACCAACACCTGTTTGAATTTTCTAGGAGACCATACGTAAATGGCTATATAGAATGTTCAGGGCAATGACAAACACATATGGGTGTTTACAGAGGCATATTGTATGAAAGGCAGTATAAATGTCCACCACCAACACTGCATTTTCATACAAGAACATGGAGGACAGGAGTGCCTCTGTTCCAATTCCTGCCCAATCATCTCCTTCCTTAGTTATAGGACTTTGAACAAGTTTTTTAACCTCCATAAAGACTGTTTCCTCAGCTGTAAAATGGGGATAATAATACCTCCATCATAGTATTGCTATGAGATAATCTGAGAAGTTATATATATACACACATATATAATATATATGTACTGGGCATTATATATATATTATGCCCAGTACATAGTAACTATTATACAAATGCTGGCTATTTTTACTATTATCATTAACATCATTTGACTTTGGCACTTTTTAAAAATCACATTTAAAAGTAGAAAGCAAAAAAAAAAAGTGGAAAGCAGTATAAAATGCCTAATAATGAAAACAGGTTAAGATATTATATATTACAAATAACAATTTTTAAATACAACTATTTTTAGCAGCTTTACTGAGGTATATTTTGCATAAAATGCGTAAGTATACAATTCAACAGTTTTTATTAAATTAAGAGTTGGGCAACCATCACAACAATCCGATTTTAGAACACTTCCATCATCCCAAAAAAGACACCTCATGGCCATTTGCAAGCCATTCCTTATTTTCACTGTCAGCTCTAAGCAAACATTAACATACTTTCTGTCTCCACAGATTTCCTTCTTATGGACATTTCATCTAAATCAAATCATAAAATATGTGGTCTTCATGTCTGGATTCTTTCACTTGCCCCAACATTTGTGAGGTTCACGAATACTGCAGCATGTATCAGTACTTTCTACCTTTATGTGGCCAAATAATATTCCATTGCAGGAATAACTGCATTAGTGGTTTGTTTATCCACTCACTACTTAATGAACATTGGATTCTTTCATTTTTTGGCTCTCATGAACAATGGTGTTTTAAACTTTCACATGCAAGTCTTCATCTGATACGATATTTTTATTTAACTTTTTTTTTTTTTAAAGATTTTATTTATTTATTTGACACACAGAGAGAGATCACAAGTAGGCAGAGAGGCAGGCAGAGAGAGAGAGGAGGAAGCAGGCCCCCCGCCGAGCAGAGAGCCCGATGCGGGGCTCAATCCCAGGACCCTAAGATCACGACCCGAGCCGAAGGCAGCTGCCCAACCCACCGAGCCACCCAGGCGCCCCTTTATTTAACTTTTTAAGAAACTTATGCCAATTTAATGTTAAAATGCTACTGAAGTTGAAACATTAAAACAAAACCAAAGATCTTATTTATAAATGGGGCAATGAAAAGGGAGCAGAAAGCCAGTAGATGGGACTGAACTAAGAAAAGGAGCTTTAAACTGCTCTAAATTCTGGCCTAAGTTTTATGTTCCCATCTTAGCGATCAAGTGACCAATCGTTTGAAAAACTCAATGCCCAGATAGAAGGAAGAGTGCTTTATCCACCTGGCTACCATGGAAACTTCAGGTATATACCAGGGACCCAAGCTCCACCATCACCCACAGCAAAATATTCTAGGGTATGGGAGTTCAGAAATCTGGAGTCTGCAATTAACTAGCCATGGACTGAAGGTCACTTCAATTCTTAGGTCTCGGTTTCTCCATCTATAAAACTAAGGGATTAAACAAAACAAAAATCCAAGGGTCCTTCCTAGTAAAATTTTAAGAGTTTATGATGCATACTATGAATTAGTAAGATGGTACTCACTTAAATAATAGTAGAGCAAATTATAGTGACATGGAATAATCAATACAGTTACTGAACAAAATGGTTATGAATAACCAAACATCATTAAACATTTCCATTATCCCCCAGTCTGATACCTAACATTATCCTTCTGCTTTATGACAGTTAAGCATTTAATAACACTATTAACACATATGAAGGAATATACAATCAGTGTTTGTCGATGACATGATTTATTTTTTATATTTTTGAAGGGGGGCTACAGAAGGAGAAAGAGGATCTTAAGCAGGCTACACTCCCAGTGCGGAGCCAACACAGGGCTCAATCTCACACCCCTGAGAAATATGATCTACTCTTTTAAAAAACTTCAGAAAAACACAGTTTTAACAGTAAAACAATTTGCGAAGAGTTATGATGAGCAGGATTAGATTTCAGGAATATACACAAAATTTGTTATCTATACAAAAACTGCACTGTACACTTGAATATATGGTTTCTTATGACCTTTAAGAATGCTTCAGGGGGAACGCCTGGGTAGTTCAGTGGGTTAAAGCCTCCGCCATTGGCTCAGGTCATGATCTCAGGGTCCTGGAATTAAGCCCCACTTCGGGCTCTTTGCTCAGCAGGGAGCCTACTTCCCTCTCCCTCTCTCTGCCTGCCTCTCTGTACTTGTGCTCTCTTTCCATCAAATAAATAAATAAAATCTTAAAAAAAAAAAAAAAAGAATGCTTCAGGGAAGGACGCTTGGGTGGCTCAGTCAGTTAAGTGTCTGCTTTTGGCTCAGGTCATGATCCCAGGGTCCTCGAATCATGCTCCACACTGGGCTCTTTGCTCAGTGGGAGCCTGCTTCTCCCTCTGCCCCCCAGGCATTACCTTTCACCAAATAACAATCAATTTTTGAGGGGGGATAAAAAGCATTCAGTGAGATGAAAAAGCAAATATGCAGGAACAGGCAGAAATACAAAATGTCAGAGCAAAATTTGGAAGAGAGGAATTATCTTTTTATGAAAGTAAACTTTACCCCAACATGAGGCTTAACTCATGACCCCAAGATCAACAATCACATGCTCTAGCAACCAAGCCAGCCGGGCACCCCAGGGAGGACAGTAATTTCAAAAGTGATAACCCTCTTACATTTAGGTGGGGACTGATGAGCTTTTAAAGACCAGTTTCTACAGAACAGTACAAGTAGAAGTTTATTGTAACAATATATGCTAGCAATAAAAATTCTCATTAAAATATATTAAGACGATTTAAAGGAAAATTAAGTCTCTTCCTAGACATCTAAGTAGATATATATTAATTTTGTCATTTGTGGGGGCTAATAAAAGAGAATTAGTCATGGGCAAGCAACCACGAACACATTTCTGCTATTGCACAGCAATTGCCTCAATCAATTAAAAAAAAAAAAAGGACTTCTATTACTTTTGGATTTTTTTCTCAATTAAAAGCAGTACAATCTCAGGGTCAACAAGATAAATGTAGCTAAAAGGGGGTAGGGGCGCCTGGGTGGCTCAGTGGGTTAAAGCCTCTGCCTTCGGCTCAGGTCATGATCCCAGAGTCCTAGGATCGAGCCCCACATCGGGCTCTCTGCTCCGCGGGGAGCCTGCTTCCTGCCTGCCTCTCTGCCTAGTTGTGATTTCTGTCAAATAAATAAAATATTTTTAAAAAGGGGGGGGATTAAATCTATAAAAACTTTTCATTCTAGGGGCACCTAGGTGGCTCAGCAGGTTAAAGCCTCTGCCTTCGGCTGAGGTCATGATCCCAGGATCCTGGGATTGAGCCTTGTATTAGGCTCTCTGCTTAGCGGGGGGCCTGCTTCCTCTTCTCTCTCTCTGCCTGCCTATTTGTGATCTCTCTCTCCGTCAAATAAATAAAATCTTAAAAAACAACAACAACAAAAACTTTTCATTCTAATAAGAATACTGCATTTTAGGGGTGGGTGCCTGGGTGGCTCAGTCATTAAGTGTCTGCCTTTGGCTCAGGTCATGATCCCCGGGTCCTGAGTCCGAGCCCTGTACTGGGCTCCCTGCTCCACAGGAAGCCTGCTTCTCCCTTTCCCACTCCCCCTACTTCTGTTGCCTCTCTCACTATGTCTCTGTCAAATAAATAAAATCTTGGGGTGCCTGGGTGGCTCAGTGGGTTGGGCCTCTACCTTTGGCTCAGGTCATGATCTCAGGGTCCTGGGATCATGCCCCACATCGGGCTCTCTGCTCAGCAGGGAGCCTGCTTCCCCCTCTCTCTCTGTGTCAAATAAATAAATATCTTGTAAATAAATAAATAAATTCTTTTTTAAAAAAGAATACTGCATTTGACTCCTGTGAAATCTGTGAAAAAGATGGGACTTCATTTCCTTCAATGACAGAGAAATAATCGAATTTTTACATATGTAAAGTTCACTGAGTACCACATTAGGGCACTGAAATGAATTCACAACCTTTATTCTGTAAAAGTAGCCTACTCTATTAAGCTTCATGACTAAACACACAAATGAATTATGTCCCAGTATAGTGTCTATGTTCAAAGCCTTAAAATCTGAAAGGTAAAAATTCACAATTTTTCTGTCAAAGAAACGTAATAGGCTAGATACCTTATAAAATAAGCTGGTACAGTATTACCTTAAACAGTGTAACAGAAACAGCAGGACACCTGACATGACATAATTACCTTCCCACAACTTCTGAATGTGACTTTGCACTGACTTTTTTTTTTTTTTAAGATTTATTTATTTGTCATAGACAGAGAGAGGGAGAACATAAGCAGGCAGAGCAGCAGGCAGAGGCAGAGAGAGAAGCAGGCTCCCACTGAGCAAGGAGCCCATGTGGGACTTGATCCCAGGGTCCTGGGATCACGACCCGAGCCGAAAGCAGCGGCTTAACCAACTGAGCCACCCAGGCGTCCCTTGCACTGACATTTTTAATAAAATTATGAAAATCAGGGAATATAAACTCAAATATTTACATGGTGCTATTCAAAATGCCAGTCCCTAACAAGATAGAGAGCTTGTGCTGGCCTGTAAGTTAGAACACTAAAGAAAGTCATTTGACCAAAGAAATGTCTGTTGAGGGGCGCCTGGGTGGCTCAGTGGATTAAGCCGCTGCCTTCGGCTCGGGTCATGATCTCAGGGTCCTGGGATCGAGCCCCGCATCGGGCTCTCTGCTCCACGGGGAGCCTGCTTCCTCCTCTCTCTCTGCCTGCCTCTCTGCCTACTTGTGATCTCTCTCTCTGTCAAATAAATAAATAAAATCTTAAAAAAAAAAAAAAAAAGAAATGTCTGTTGAACTTAAACATGTAGCACAAGATCCTTAACTCTGTAGACAGTAACAGTCTGTGGACAAGCCACGAGTTTAATAACCACACTTTTAGTAGCATTATGCCAGATGACACAAATGGCCATTTCAAAGAGTATGATCACTACTCAGTTCCAGGTAATTAATGTCAAGTGAGTTTACCAGCCATTTTGCCAGATCTTTAAAATTTCTAAAGGAAACTGGGGCGCCTGGGTGGCTCAGTGGATAAGCCGCTGCCTTCGGCTCAGGTCATGATCTCAGGGTCCTGGGATCGAGCCCCGCATCGGGCTCTCTGCTCCGCAGAGAGCCTGCTTCCTCCTCTCTCTCTGCCTGCCTCTCTGCCTACTTGTGATCTCTCTCTCTGTCAAATAAATAAATAAAATCTTAAAAAAAAAAAATTTCTAAAGGAAACCAACAAACCATAATTTTATATGAAATTTCCCTGATTCTTAAAATCTATGTGGGCAATAAACAACTGCAAGCCTTAAACAATTCACACGCTGACGGGCTGTACCTATATTGTAAACAGTGGAGTTCTTAAAAAAAAAAAAAAAGCTGGGGTACTTGGCTCCCCTGTATTTTCAAAGATGAAGTAAAAAAAAGTTTCTATCCCAGGGTGCATGGCTGACTTAATCTCAGGGCTGTGAGTCTGAGCCCCACGCTGGGTGCAGAGATTACTTCACTTTGTTCAACTGAGTTATACAGAATAAAAGAGAATTTTCAAGAAGTTTTGACAGTGGGCATTTATTCCTTTATTCATTCCACATTTATCATGTATCAACTATGCGCTAGACATTGGGCAAAGTGCTAGAGATACAGCAGCATGCAAATACAGACACGATCTCTCCCTTCATGATAGTGACAGTCTGACAGAGGTTAGGTATTCATCCAAGAATCACTCAAATACATTTAAAATTGTCACTGTGATGAATGCTGTAAAAGATAGGTACAAGGTGCTAGGAAACCTAAATAATTCGTGGAATTACCTTAGAATAAGTCAGAAAAGGTAACTTAGCTAATTACTGAGAGCAGAATAAAAATTAACAAAGAAAAAACGTGGGGGAAGGGAATACCGCATTAACATGAGTTAAGAGGCTGGATAAAGGTGGTGGTGGCAAAGGCAGAGGAAAGTGAAAAGAATTAAGAGATATTCAGGAAGAGGGGCGCCTCAGTGGGTTAAGCCGCTGCCTTCGGCTCAGGTCATGATCTCGGGGTCCTGGGATCGAGTCCCGCATCGGGCTCTCTGCTCAGCAGGGAGCCTGCTTCCCTCTCTGTCTGCCTGCCTCTCTACTTGTGATCTCTCTCTGTCAAATAAAAAAAAAAAAAAAAGAGATATTCAGGAAGGAAAATTTACCAAATTTGCTAGAGGACTTGTATGTGAAGTGAGAAAGGAGGTATTCATAGATGTTTCCTAGGGTTCTGGCTTGTTCAACAGGATAAACTGTGCCATACACTAAAATTGGGAACTCTAACAGAGAACCATTTTTTAGGATAAATATCCTAAATCTGAGCTGAATCTGAGATATCCAAGTAGGGATACTGAGGAAGCAGTGACCTCCAGGTAGAGAGTCCAGAAAACGGGTCTGAAGAAACAAATGTAGGAGCGATTTGCAAACAAAGGAGTGAGGCCCCAGAGTGATGAGAATGCTTAAAGGGAAAATACAAGATTAGAAGAAGAGAGCTCTGGGGTGCCTGGGTGGCTCAGTGGGTTAAAGCCTCTGCCTTTAGCTCAGGTCATGATCCCAGAGTCCTGGGATCAAGCCCCTCATCGGGCTCTCTGCTTGGCAGGGAGCCTGCTTCCTCCTCTCTCTCTCTCTCTCTCTGCCTGCCTCTCTGCCTACTTGTGATCTCTATCTGTCAAATAAATAAATAAAATCTTAAAAAAAAAAAAAAAAGAAGAAGAAGAGAGCTCTGCACGAAGCCTTAAAGACTCCTTTCTTTAATGGCTGTGCATACAATCACTACAAAGGAAGCTACACAAGGAGACAGAAAGGGTGAAAGAAAGTGTGGTGCCAAGGAAGCCAAGGGAAGAAGGTGTCCATGAAGAACAGTGTCAGCAAAGTAACCTGCCACTCAAAAGTCAACTGAAAACCAAAATTGCATTTAGTGACACAAGATCACTGGAGACCTTTTCCAAGAGCTGCTTTGGTAGAGGTGGAATTAGAAACCACCCTGGAATGAGCTGAAGATTAAGTATGGTATGGGAAAAAATGAAGACAGTAAAAATAAACAATTCTTCAAGAAGTTGTTGTACAAGGGAGAAGAGAGATGGGACAGCATAAGTGGTAGTATTGATGGAGATTTTATTAGTAATTTTTTTTTAAAGATTTTATTTATTTATTTGACAGACAGAAATCACAAGTAGGCAGAGAGGCAGGCAGAGAGAGAGGAGGAAGCAGGCTCTCCGCGGAGCAGAGAGCCTGATGCGGGGCTCGATCCCAGAACCCTGGGATCATGACCTGAGCCGAAAGCAGAGGCTTTAACCCACTGAGCCACCCAGGCGCCCCAGTAATTTTTTTATAAAGATTTTATTTATTTATTTGACAGAGAGAGATCACAAGTAGGCAGAGAGGCAAGCAGAGAGAGAGAGAGAGAGAGAGGAGGAATCAGACTCCCCGCCAAGCAGAGAGCCCGATGCGGGACTGGATCCCAGGACCCTGGGATCATGACCTGAGCCGAAGGCAGAGGCTTAAACCACTGAGCGACCCAGGCGCCCCTATTAGTAATTTTTTAATTGAAGACTCAAACATGTTTAAAAGTCAGTGGGTGGGTAGCTCAGTCATTAAGCATCTGCCTTCGGCTCAGGTCGTTATCCCAGGGTCCTGGAATGGAGCTCTGCATTGGGCTCCCTGTTCAACAGATGTCTGCTTCTCCCTCCCCCACTCCCCCTCCCTTTGTTCCCTCTCTTGCCACATCTCTATCAAATAAAGAAATAAAATCTTTAAAAGAAAAAAAAAGTCAATGGAAAGTCACAAAGACCACACATTATGATTCTACTTATACGAAATATCCAAAACATGGAAATATATAGCAAAAGTAAGATTAGTGGTTGCCAGGAGCTAAAGAGAGAGAAGACAGAGTTGGGAGTGACTGCTGAATAGGTTTCTTTCGGGGAGTGACGAAAATGTTCTAGAATTAGTGGTGATGCTTGTATAACCCTGCAACATATTAAGAACTGAACTGAACATATTAAAATGATGATTTTAGGGCCACTTGCATGGCACAGTCAGTTGAACATTTGACTTGGGTTTCAGCTCAGGTCATGGGACAGAGCTGCATGGAAGACTGAGCCAAAGCGCAGTTTGCTTCAGTTTCTCTCTCCCGCTGACCCTCCTGGCGGTACACGTGTGCTTTCTCTCTTTCTCTCTCTCAAATAAGTAAGTCTTTTAAAAATGAAACAAAATGATTTTATAGTATGTGAATTCTATCTCAAATTTATAAAAAGTCAAAGAGAAGAAGCCAATTGATGGGGAAAGATTAAATAATTAGGAGAAGGAAAATTAGGACTACGGAGATGAGGGGATGAGTTATGGGTTCCACATGACAGATCTGATTAGAATATAGTAATAGTGAGAATTATGATAATAATTTGTTGAACAAAACCAAAAGCAGACCCATGGTCTTTTGTTGTGTCTTCCACCAAATCATACTTATCCATGACTCATTTTTTTTTGGCGGGGGGAGGGGTGGAGAAAGAGGAAAGAAGTGCAAAGAGAAAGAATCTTAAGCAGATGGACCCCAACATGGGACTTAATCTCACAACCTGAGCCAAAATCAAGAGCTGGATACTTAACCAACTGAGCCACCAAGGCAGCCCCCTAAAAAATTTTTTTAACTTTTATATCCTATGGGTCAAATAAGCAATTAGATAGTAATATCATGAAAAAAAAAAAAGGTTCTGGAATAGTGCAAATGACTATTAATAATCTTAGACTAAACAACCCAAAATCTTACTTGCCAAATGACAAGAAACTGTGATCAAACTAATCTCATAAATGCAAATCCCTGTGGTAGCAAAAAAGTGGGTAACAGGAAATAAAAACCTAGTCATCCAAACACCTCTTTAGCCTTCCACGTACAGGTAAGAGTACTGCAACTTTTCTAGCAAAGTCCAGCAACTTACCCTAAATTCACTTAAGAAAAATCCCCAAAAACAAAACACTTAAAAAAAAAAAACCACACACACACACTTCTGGGGTGGCTGTGTGGAAAAAAACACACTTTGGGGGCACCTGTGTACCTTAGGCAGTTAAGCTGCTGACTCTAGATTTTGGCTCAGGTCAAGATCTCAGAGTCTGGGATCAAACCCCATAGAGCCCATGTCTGGCTCCACACTCAGAGGGGAGTATGCTCCCTCTCCTTCCACCCACCCCCACCTTGCTCTCTCTCTCAAATAAGGAATCTTTAAAAAAAAATATGGGGGACATCTGGGTGGCTCAGTTGGTTAAGCATCCGCCTTTGGCTTAGGTCATAATCTGGGCTCCAGTCCCAAATCAGGCTCTCTACTCAGTGGGGAGCCCACTTCTCACTCTCCCTCTGCCTGCCACTCCTGTTTGTGTTCTTTCCTTCTCTTTCTCTAATAAATAAAATCTTTAAAAAAAAAAAAAAACTTTTAAAAAGTTCAGTAGTAAAAGAATCTTAAAAAAATTTAAGTTTCATATACAGAAATTTTAGGAACAATCTAATAGTAACCAATAAGGAGATTAGTCTGCATTCATTAAAAGGACTAAGAAGTTGCCTGGGTGGCTCAGTTGGTTAAGCATCTGCCTCTGGCTCCGGATGCAACTGCAGGGTTCTGGGATTGAGCCCCATATCAGACTCCCTCTCCCCATCCCCCTCCCTGACCCCTGCTTGTGTGTGTGTACTCTTCTCTCTCTCTCACTCTCTCTCAAATAAATAAATAAATAGGAGAGAGACTGGGCTGGTCCACATATTATTGCATCAAGAATATTCCTTGATACATATATATATCACCTTTGAATAAAAGCATATATATAGGGACACCTGGGTGGCTCAGTGGGTTAAGCCACTGCATTAGGCTCAGGTCATGATCCCAGAGTCCTGGGATAGAGTCCCACATGAGGCTCCTTGCTCAGCCGGGAGCCTGTTTCTTTCTCTCTCTCTCTCTGCCTGCCACTCTGCCTGCTTGTGCTCCGTCTCTCTCTCTGACAAATAAATAAATAAAACCTTAAAAGAAAAAGAAAACATATATATACATTGTGATCACATTGTTGTACAAAAAAACAAACCCCAAAACCAAACAAAAATGATCCCATGTGTATATGGTAAAAAAAAGTCTGGAAGTGTTAATAGCCACTTCTGGATATGCAAATAGGTGGGTGGGTAAGTAGGGCAGACACTTCCATTCGCCTCCTATTTTTGTTTTACCTGAATACATTTTACATAGTATCACCTTCATAACTGTTTTATAACTATATGGAAAATGTTTATAATGTCAACGGTTAAAAAAAAGTCTGGGGCGGTTAAAAAAAGTCCTATTATTATATCTGTATCAAAATTACAATCACAAAAAATACTATCTATGCGTAAGGACAAAGACTCAGAAAGGAACACAAAGCAATTTGATCTTCTGGGGATGGAAGAATGGTGACATTTTTCTTTTACGTATGCAACATTACCATTATAAATGTAGTTAGGAAGGAAATACTTCTAAAATTTTCCCATTTCCCATTGTAATTTCCCCATATAATTTCCCATTAATTTTCCCAATAATCCCATTAAGGGTTCTATAATATCTGTATGATAACAAAAATCCCCTTTCCAAAATAGGAAAACAGGCCCATGGTTCCAGGATACTTTTCCATGAAAGAGGGACATTTCTGTTGAAAACCAAACCAGGATATTTCCCACGGTGACAACAATCACCAAAGAGAGTATTGCAGCTTAAGCATTAATTACACGGCCTCATGAAACATTTGGAGCAAGAGAAACAGCATAATAATTAATGTTTTCTTAGTGGCTTCAAAGAAAGTTACTGTTTATATAAACAATTGTTATTTAAAAAAATATATATATGTTCACCTTGATGGACTATAGCATACAATTTATTAATACGGAACTACACCTCTTTTTTTTCTTAGTAGGCTCCATGCCCAGTATGGAGCCCAATACGGGGCTTGAACTCACGACCCTGAGATCACGACCTGAGCTGAGATCAAGAGTTGGACACTTGGTGTCCCAACAGGAACATCCTATTACCAAAACATGCAAGACATCAAACAGAGGCTAGTCAAATTAAAGAAACTGAAAAACATCTATGAAGAGCTGATTCTTAGACTTTGTTAGCAAGGCAAGCGTTCATTTTCTTCCTTCTGAGAAAACACAGACACTAATCTAAGGGTTGGAAATCCTTTTTTTTTTTTTTTAATTTTATTTATTTACTTGACAGACAGAGATCACAAGTAGGCAGAGAGGCAGGCAGAGAGAGAGGAAAGGAAGCAGGCTCCCTGCTGAGCAGAGAGCCCCATATGGGGCTCAATCCCAGGACCCTGGGATCATGACCGGAGCCCAAGGCAGAGGCTTTAACCCACTGAGCCACCCAGGCGCCCCTGGAAATCCTTTTGTAGGACAAAGTCTAGTCATCCCGCTTTACTAGTTAAATATCTAGGTCACTGTAGCACCCTGGGACATTAAAAAATCCTGAATACAGGCAAGATCTTTTTTCATTCTCATTTCTGAGATCACCGGAACTAAAATTAGCTCTCACGTGGAAATTAGCAATTTATTCCATCAAGTCTTTATTGTTTAACACTTCCAACTTCACAAAATAGCCTATTGTCAACAGACTCATGTCTGATTTCCCCAGAATAACTCCTGCTCTGCTACTGGTGAATACAGTATTACCATTATAGAGTTTGGAAGGGTACATTCTGTGATCCATGGTTAAAATAACAATCATTCTAACACTATAGAGACCACCGAACCTCATGTAACAACAATAAGGGGTAATTATTCCCAACCTAATTTTCCGATGCTGGTTTCTATTAGATCTTCACTGAGGGGTTAAAAATGTACAGGCATAACATATGAAAAAACCTTTCAAGAGCTGGGTCTTTGGTTTAAAAACAAATCAGTTGGGGTGCCTGGGTGGCTCAGTGGGTTAAGCCTCTGCCTTCGGCTCGGGTCATGATCTCAGGGTCCTGGGATCGAGGCCCGTGTCGGGCTCTCTGCTCAGTGGGGAGCCTGCTTCTGCCCTCTCTCTGCCTGCCTCTCTGCCTGCTTGTGATCTCTGTCTGCCAAATAAATAAATAATATCTTTAAAAATATATATATAAACCCAGCTAATTATGAAAAAGGAGTATCAGACAAAAGGGTAGACTTGATCAAAGTGTCATTTGTTTGCTCAACTCTTAAGCAGGGTGTTGTATGGAGAGAGGGGATTCATTTCTGAGTCAGTCATCATAAGGACCAGTTTTAAGGGTGCCACATAGCAGTTCTAGGGGTTTTGATAGAAACCACGAGCAGGGGGAGTGGCAGGCAAAGGGAGAGGGAGAAGCAGACTTCCTGCTGAGCAGGGAGCCCAGTGACCTTGATCCCAGGACCCCAGGATCTTGACCCCAGCCAAAGGCAGACACTTAACCCACTGAGCCACCCAGTCACCCCTTTACATAATTTTCTTAACTTTACTGATACTGAATTTCCTCATCTAAAGAAGAGGGATAAAAGGACATGCTTTGGATTTTTGTCATAAAGGTTAGTGATAATGCATGTAAGGTGACAGCATTATAGACAGTTTGAAAATGATAGGTTGTTATGCCTGATGTAATCGATAAGGTGACTGGGATGAGCCACCCAGGCACCCAGCTGGGTTTATATTTTGACATTCTTTCTCATACATCTCATGGAAATAAATAAAAAGCCATTACAAAAATAAAAAGCCATGCTAAAAATATAAAAATAAATAAAATAATGGGGGTACCTGGGTGGCTCAGTTGGTTAATAAACTGCCTTCGGCTCAGGTCATGATCTCAGAGTCCTGGGATCGAGTCCCACATCAGGCTCCAAGCTCCACGGGGAGTCTGCTTCTCCCTCTGACCTCTCCCCTCTCATGCTCTCTCTCACTCTCTCTCTCTCAAATAAATAAATATTTAAAATAAAATAAAATAAAAATTATCAGTATAGACAATCATCAAGAACTCTTAACTAAGTAATCAAGAAGAGGGAGTCCTTCTAAATATGCTACCCTGCCACCTATTAATAAGCTCATATTGCCTCCATCTTTAAAGAAGAGAAGGCTCTGGATGCCTGGGTGTCAGTTAAGCCTTTGCCTTCAGCACAGGTCACGATTCCAGAAGCCAGCCCCCTCAGTGGGGTGCCTCCTTGTCCACCTCCCTCTGCCCCTCCCCCAACTTGTGCTCACTCTCTCTCAAATAAAATCTTGAAAAAACTATTTTAAAAAAGAGAAACAAATGAGGCTCTCCTCAAGCTTGCCTCATCATCTTCCTATTCTTTCACAGACTAGCCTGTGTTTTTTTGTTTAAGATTTTATTTATTTATTTGACAGAGAGAGATCACAAGCAGGCAGAGAGAGAGAGAAGCAGGCTCCCCGCTGAACACAGAACCCGATTCGGGACTCAATCCCAGGATCCTGGGATCACCACCCCAGCCGAAGGCAGAGGCCTTAACCCACTGAGCCACCCAGGCACCCTAGACTAGCCTGTTTTATCCTGCAAAAATTTAAAGATTGTATTTATTTTTCAGAGAGAGTGTGTGCGCGCCGTGCGCTCGCACGCGCGCGCACATGCACACAAGCAGGGAGAGCAGGAGGCAGAGGGAGAAGCAGGCTCCCCACTGTGCAAGAAGCCTGATGCAGGACTCATCCCAGGACCCTGGGATCATGACCTGAGCTGAAGGCAGAGAGGTAACCAACTGAGTCACCCAGGCATCCCTATCCTGCAAAAAATTTAAAAATTATTTTTTTTTTTAATTTTATTTATTTGACAGAGAGAGATCACAAGTAGGCAGAGAGGCAGGCAGAGAGAGAAGGAAGCAGGCTCCCCGCAGAGCAGAGAGCCCGACACGGGGCCCGATCCCAGGACGCCGAGATCACGACCCGAGCCGAAGGCAGCGGCCCAATCCACTGAGCCACCCAGGTGCCCCTAAAAATTATTTTTGCCTGGGGGTGTCTGGGTGGCTCAGCTGGTTGAGCGTCTGACTTCGGCTTGGGTCATGATCTCGGGGTCCTGGGATGAGTCCAGCATCAGGCTCTCCACTCAGCAGGGACTCTGTTACTCCCTCTGTCCCTCCCCCTCCTTGTATACTCTTTCTCTCTCTCAAATAAAGAAATAAAATCTTAAAAAAAAAAAAAAAACTTTTGCCTATTCCAAAAAGAACATGAATGTGTTTGAACATCACAACTCAAGACTTTTTAGTCCCTTTCTATGGTTTTAGCCTGAAACAAAATTATCACATTTGATCACCTGCAACATCCATTCTACAAGCTCCACAATATTCCATGGAACTGCACTGTTAAGAACCTACACACTGGATACTTACATTACTTCCAATTTTTCTTGTTATAAACAGCTTGAGGATAAACATCCTTAAACAAACATTATCTTCAAAGTTGCAATTTTACCCAGCATTTTCTCTATACCATTTGACTACATTTTTTTTAAAAGATTTTATTTGTTTATTTGACAGACAGAAATCACGAACAGGCAGAGAGGCAGGCAGAGAGAAAGAAGGGGAAGCAAGCTCCCCACTGAGCAGAGAGCCCAACGCGGGGCTCGATCCCAAGACCCTGGCATCATGACCTGAGCCAAAGGCAGAGGCTTTAACCCACTGAGCCACCCAGGCTTCCCACATTTGACTACATTTTGGCCATTAATGGATATTTTCTTCCTTTTTTTAAATGTTTTATTTATTCATTTATTTGAGACAGAGTCAGTGAGTGAGCAAGGGGAGGAAAAGAGGGAGAGAGACAAGCAGATTCCACACTAAGCATGATGCCCAACACAGGGCTGAATCCCATGATCCCGAGATCACGACCTGAGCCGAAATCAAGAGACAGATGCTCAACTGACTGAGCCACCCAAGTGTCCCAATGGGTATTTTAATACTTTATCTTTGGGGGCGCCTGGGTGGCTCAGTGGATTAAGCCGCTGCCTTCGGCTCAGGTCATGATCTCAGGGTCCTGGGATCGAGCCCCGCATCGGGCTCTCTGCTCCGCAGGGAGCCTGCTTCCTCCTCTCTCTCTGCCTGCCTCTCTGCCTACTTGTGACCTCTCTCTCTGTCAAATAAATAAATAAAATTAAAAAAAAAAATACTTTATCTTTGCTAATTAGGTCCACTGTCTTTCCTCTTATGAACTGCCCATTTTTAACCTTTACCTTTGCCTATAAAGGTTTCTTTTTCTTACTGTCTTTTAAGAATTCTTTATATTGAGGGACACCTGGGTGGCTCAGTCGTTTAAGTGTCTGCCTTCAGCTCAGGTCATGATCGCAGGGTCCTGGGATCAAGTCCCACATTGGGCTCCCAGCTGAGGCAGCTTTCCCCTTCCCCTGCTGCTCCACCTGCTTGTGTGCTCACTCACTCTCTCTGACAAATAAATAAACGAAATCTTTAAAGAAAAAAAAGAATTCTTTATACTGAGAAGGCTAATTCTCTGCCATATGCTGTAAATATTTGTAGTGTTCTGTCATGTTTTACTTTTAGTATTCCCTGACATGTAAAATTGTTTACACCTCATGTAGTTGAATCCAGCCATCTTTTCTTTTATGAATTCTACCTTTGGAGTATGTTTAGAAAGTCCATTTCTATACCCAAAGTTAAGATATTCACCTACATTTTTTTCTAGTACTTAAAAAAAAATATTGAAATCATTCAGTTATCAGGAATATATTTTGCATAACATATAGGAAAGGAAATCTAAATGCACCCTCCCCATAGCTGTCCCAACAGCATCTATTAAAAATTACTGGGGCACCTGGGCAGCTCAGTGGGTTAAAGCCTCTGCCTTTGGCTCAGGTCATGATCCCAGGGCCCTGTGATCAAGCCCCACATCGGGCTCTGTGCTCAGCAGGGAGCCTGCTTCTTCCTCTCTCTCTGCCTACTTGTGATCTCTGTCTGTGAAACAAATAAAATATTTTTTTTAAAAATCCATTATTGGGGGCGCCTAGATTGGTGTCAGCTGAGTGTCCAACTCTTGGTTTGGGCTCAGGTTATGATCTTCAGGTCCTGGGGAAAAGCCCCACATTGGGCTCTGCATTGGGCATGGGATTCTCTCTCTCTCTCTCCCCCTTTTCCCCTTCACCCACTAATACATGCTCAGCCCTCTCACTCCAAAAAAAAAAAAAATCTATTACGAAAAAAGAAATTCATTACTATCTGCCTCACCCCATACGAACTGAAATGCTACCCTATTCTACACTATAGACTTACCTGACAGGTTCTAAAGTAAGCACATAAAGTAAAAATCCAGTTATGCTCAAAACTTTTAGATTGGAAAAATCTCTTTAATCATTTATAGCATGGTATGATATTCATATGATGAGAAATACACAGGAGTCAAGACTGATTAAGAAAGAAGATTTGGGGCACCTGGGTGGCTCAGTGGGTTAAAGCCTCTGCCTTTAGCTTGGGTCATGATCCCGGGGTCCTGGGATTGAGCCCCGCATCAGGCTCTCTGCTCAGCGGGGATCCTGCTTCCTCCTCTCCCTCTGCCTGCCTCTCTGCCTACTTATGATCTCTGTCTGTCAAATAAATAAATAAAATCTTGAAAAAAAAAAAAAAGATTCACCCTGTTCACTTTGCACTCCCTGTGGGAGGTACGCTATGGAGTCATTTGACAGGAATCATCCCACCCATTAACGTGCACATGCAGTTGTTCTGCTGTTTAGACACACACTTAGGTGTGTTCTGGAATGCCACACTATTTTGGAATGCCCATTCTTGCTCCAATACTGTACTAATATTTTAATTGCTCGAACCTAAAGATCTGGATGTTAAGTATCTTAAATATCCAGATAGATATTAAAATATATTGTAAAGCTAAAGTTCACACACACCTTGTTTACCACCCATTACTCTTTTATTGCTTTGAGCATCTTTTCTTTGAATTTTGGACACATACCAATTTTCCTCCCCAAAACAGGATTTTGACTGGGGGAAGCAGCAACATTTTAACTATATACATATGTAGTTATATATAACTATATGTGTGTATACATATACATATATACACATGTGTGTACGTGTACATATACATATATGTACACGCATGTATATACGTGTGTGCGCATATGTATACACATGTACATATACATGTATATGAATACATACACAATTTTTAAGACTTTATTTCTTTATTGGAGAGAGAGAGCACACAAGCACGGACAGGGGCAACAGGCAGAGGGAGAAGCAGACTCTCCTGCTGAGCAGGGACCCCAACTCAGGAGTTGATCCCAGGACTATGAGATCATGACCTGAGAGCCAAAGGCAGACACTTAACCAACTGAGCTACCCAGGCACCCCCAGCTCAGTCATTTCTTACTGTTACAACCCTGAGCAAATGATTTTAAAAGAATGTGCATTCATGGGGTGCCAGGCTGGCTCAGTCGGTAGAGCATGCAACTCTTCATCTTGGGGTCATCAGTTTGAGCCCCACATGGGGTGATTACTTAAATAAATCAAACTTTTAAAAAAAGTGGGGCACCTGGGTAGTTCAGTCAGTTAAGTGTTGAACTCCTGATTTCAGCCGAGGTCATGATCTCAGGGTCCTGAGACAAGCCCCACACCCGGCTCCACACTTAGAAGGGAGTCTGCTTGAGATTCTGTACCTTACCCTCTCCCTCTCCCCCTGTTCTTGAGCTGTCTTCAAAATTAATAACTCTTAAAAAAAAGAGAATATGCATTCATGTTTACAGGTTAAATGTTCAAAACGTATCATTGAATCTGGGGCGCCTGCCTGGCTCAGTGGGTTGAGCCTCTGCCTTCGGCTTGGGTCATGATCTCAGGGTCCTGGGATCGAGCCCCGCATCAGGCTCTCTGCTCGGCAGGGAGTCTGCTTCCCCCCTCTCTCTCTCTGCCTGCTTATGATCTCTTCTCTGTCAAATAAATAAATAAAATAAAATCTTTAAAAAAAAACACATATCACTGAATCAAATTTATTGATTATATTATTTAGACCCCTATCAGCAGTACTTTATGTTTTTTTGGGTCAATGACCCTTTTGAAAAGTGAAGTTCTAAATTATAGGTTAGAGCTCTGAACCCTATCTCAAGAAAAAAACATACTTATTTTTTTGTAGGTAAGCTCTACACTCAACATGGGGCTTCATCTCATGACCCTGAGATCAAGAGTCTAAAACTGAGCCAGTCAGACATGGCCCCAACACAAGTATCTTTATCTAATTGTTCCTGAAGCATTCCTGAATCCTTTCAAAGTCCCTAAGGCAATTGCTCTATTTATGTCTACTTGGTTAGAAATATAAGGAAAAACGTCTCCAAGTTATATCAAACACTTACTAAAAAATATTTGTGTTATATTTTCTAAAGTGCTAAAATCATTTTTTAAACTTTCAATGAAAATTGTTTTAAAAAGATTTTATTTATTTATTTGACAGAGAGAGCACAAGCAGGGGGAGTGGCAAGCAGAGAGAAGCAGGCTCCCCACTGAGCAGGGAGCCCCATGCAGGGCTCAATTCCAGGACCCCAGGGTCATGACCTGAGCCGAAGGCAGCTGCTTATTAACCCACTGAGCCACCCTGGTACCCAAAAATTATTGCTTTTATTAATGTAAACTAGTCCTCTTTTTCTAATTTGATAATTTTTTGCCTTCTATTTTACTTTTTCTAATTTGGGGGAACTCTCATTTGCCCAGTATGTTTTTGCCCATCCCTTTATTTTTCATTTATCTGTAATTAAGTAAACTCTTTGTGAGGTGGGTGGGTGGGGGTGGATTAAACAAGTGATGGGCACTTGTGATAAGCAGCAGGCATCTGTAAGTGATGAATCACTAAATTCTACACTAATACTGTATGTTAATTAGAATTTAAATTAAAAACTTGGAGGAAAAAAAAAGTATGCCACTGGTAAATGGCACAGAGTTAGATTTTACAGAATTTTTTTTTTAAGGGTAAATGTCCCAGATTATAATTGCTGGGTCATGTGGTAGATGCAGGGCTGCTTATTTGTTTTTGTGGTTTTTTTTAGATTTTACTTATTTATTTGCCAGAGAGAGAGAGAGACTGAGCACAAGCTGGGGGAGCAGCAGACAGAGGGAGGAGCAGGCTCCGTCCTGAGCAAGGAGTCAGATGCAGAACCCAATCCCAGGACCCTGAGATCACAACCAGAGCCTAAGGCAGACGGCATCCCTACCCCAGGCATCCCTACTCTCAAGAGTTTAACAAATTTACTAAATGTCTATTACTTGCCAGATACCTTTAATCCATTCAGATACACTGTAATAACAGATCTCTTTGGTTTTCTCTGAGCCATATTTTAAAAAATGTTAATCTTAAACCATCTTAAAAACCCTCCTCTGACTCCTCCAGTATCTGAGCAATCAAGTGAACTTGCATGCTATGAGAGGCTCTTTGTGACCTGTTCTTTTCCCTTCAGTCTCATCTTGTTATTTTGAGCCCGCTATCCTATATTCACTTCAGCCCCATCTAGACACAGCTCTCCAAACCTGAAACACACCTTACACAAAAACCTGTTCTCTATACCTGAATTTTTTCCCCCTTCTATTCATTCTTCAGGATTCAGCTCAAAGACCCATGACCTTCACTACCACCACCTCCACATCACTGCTTTGTCCCTCTCTCCCAACTTTATCCCACAGCCTTCTCAGATACTATATGCCGTAAACTGAAAATCTCATCTTCCCCACAAATGAGCTCATTCCTCCTTGTTCCCTAACTCAATAAACTAGGTATTACCACCCATCCTCTCGCTAAATTACAACCACAAGCACCATATCTGGCTCAGATTCCTTAATTTCCACTATGTCCTGCTAATTCTATTCATGAATTTCATTCAAATTCATCAGTGATTTCTTATCCCTCTTGCCTCTACCTAGTTAGGCCACCAGTGTTTAATCTGGATCACTGAAACCATTTCCTACTCACTTCTCTGTACCTCTGATCTTAATTTATCCTGCAACCCATCTTCGTTCATGCTCCAAAAATACTTCTCTTTAAAACACAACTCTGGGGGCGCCTGGGTGGCTCAGTGGGTTAAGCCGCTGCCTTCGGCTCAGGTCGTGATCTCAGGGTCCTGGGATCGAGCCCCACATCGGGCTCTCTGCTCTGCAGGGAGCCTGCTTCCTCCTCTCTGCCTGCCTCTCTGCCTACTTGTGATCTCTCTCTCTGTCAAATAAATAAATAAAATCTTTAAAAAAAAAAAAAAACACACAACTCTGGGGGCGCCTGGGTGGCTCAGTGGATTAAGCCGCTGCCTTCGGCTCAGGTCATGATCTCAGGGTCCTGGGATCAAGCCCCACATCGGGCTCTCTGCTCCGCAGGGAGCCTGCTTCCTCCTCTCTCTCTGCCTGCATCTGCCTACTTGTGATCTCGATCTCTGTCAAATAAATAAATAAAATCTTAAAAAAAAAACAAAAAAACCACAACTCTGAACATGTTATTCCTCTGCCTTTAAACTTTAGTGGATTAGGACAGGGATGGGTAACTCTGAAGATACAAGAACCCTTTATACCATGTCCTTAAAATTAAATTCCAAACTCCTAGGGCACCTGGGTGGCTCAGTCGGTTAAGTGTCCAACTCTTTCTTGATTTCAGCTAAGGTCATGAGAATGAGCTCTGCTCAGCGCTAGGTGTGGAGCCTGCTTAAGTCTCCCTCTCCCTCTGCCCCTTGCCCCCATGTGGGAGCAAGCTCTCTCTCTCAAAAAGAATAAATTCAGGGGCACCTGGGTGGCTCAGTGGGTTAAAGCCTCTGCCTTTGGCTCAGGTCATGATCCCAGGGTTCTGGGATCGAGCCCCGCATCGGGCTCTCTGCTCGGCGGGGCGCCTGCTTCCTCCTCTCTCTCTCTGCCTGCCTCTCTGCCTGCCTGTGATCTCTCTGTCAAATAAATAAACAAAATCTTAAAAAAAAAAAAAAGGAAAGAAAGAAATTCAGGCACCTGGGTGGCTCGGTTGGTTAAGCGTCTGCCTTTGGCTCGGGTCATGATCCCATAGTCACAGGATCGAGCCCCACATGAGAGAGTCTGCTTCTCCCTCTCTCTCTGCTCTTCCCCCAACTCAAGTCTTTCTCGCTTACTCTCTCTCAAATAAACAAAATCTTTAAAAAAAAAAAAAAAGGATAAAAATTAAAAATTCCAAATTCCTAAGTGGACCTTATAAAGTACTACAAGCATAATCCTCACCAACCTCATCTCCTGTCATTTGTCCACAACATCTTAGACATACTGAGCTTTTCCATTTCCTCTACTACTCAGTGTTCTGCACATACTGCCCCCTCTGCCTGTAACACTTCTGATTAACTCCTATTCAATTCTTCAGCACAACCGAGACACCACTTCCGCTTCAAATCTTTCTGTACATTCCAAAGTCACAATGAGGTCTCCCTTCTGTGTGATTCCACAGATTCTGCCACACCAAAAGCTTGACTGCTTATTTATGTGTCCACTTGCCCCACTAATGTGTAAACTCCAAATGTAGCAGTCACTGTGTTTCTTTTTTTTTTTTTTTTTTTTTTTTTTTTTAGATTTTATTTGTCAGAGAGACAGATGGCAGAGTGCAGAGTGGCAGGCAGAGGTAGAGAGAGAAGCAGGCTCCCCAATGAGCAAGGAGCCCGATGCGGGACTCGATCCCAGGACTCTAGGATCATGACCTGAGCCGAAGGCAGCGGCTTAACCCACTGAGCCACTCAGGCGTCCCAGTCACTGTGTTTCTTGTTTATTATGGCTTTCCTAAAACTTTGCACAAAATGGCTAATCAATAGGAATTTGTTAATTAAGTACAATGATAGGTATACAGAGAAAACAAAGAATAACAAAACTGTAGCTGTCCTAACACTACATGGACTAAATAAAACATTCACATATATAATTATGGAACAAAGATTTAAGAACAATGGTAGGGGGGGCGCCTGGATGGCTCAGTGGGTTAAGCCTCTGCCATCAACTTGGATAATGATCTCAGGGTCCTGGGATCGAGCCCTGCGTGGGGCTCTTTGCTCAGCAGGGAGCCTGCTTCTCTCTCTCTCTCTCTCTCTGCCTGCCTCTGCATACTTGTGATCTGTCTGTCAAATAAATAAATAAAATCTTAAAAAAAAAAAAAAAGAACAATGGCAGGGATTTAAACAAAGAGAAATACCAACTCAATCTCTCTAAGGTTTTCACCAAAGTGAGGTGCTGAAAATAATTCTTAAAAGCATGCAAAGAAAATATTATAACTCTTATTTAAAGATGTTTTTTAGTTTGAACTGTTTTCTAATGTGCTTAATATAGGAACACGGTCAGTTGTACAAACACTGATAAGGAACTATTCTCAACTTTTAACTAAGTAGACAAAAAGACTTGGAAACCATAGTCCTAGGGCATTTGATCTTAACCTTTAGTACTGGGGGAGGAAAGGGGCCCAA
This sequence comes from Meles meles, assembly GCF_922984935.1. NCBI lineage: Eukaryota > Metazoa > Chordata > Mammalia > Carnivora > Mustelidae > Meles > Meles meles. The sequence continues at coordinate 25,811,851 of NC_060083.1, forward strand.
ATTGCTTTCAAAATCTGATGAAAACTAAGGATTATCTCCCAGAAATATGAGTATAAATATGCATATTTTTTAAAGATTTTATTTATTTGACAATGAGAGAGAGCGCATGCATGCACAAGCAGAGGGAGTAGAAGAGGGAGAAGCAGGCTCCCCACTGAGCAGGGAGCCCAATACAGGACTTGATCCCAGGACCCCAGGATCATGACCTGAGCAGAAGGCAGACACTTAACCAACCAAGCTATCCAGGCACCCTCAATACACATTTTTAAACTTTTATATTATTTCTAGGCTATCTTGCTCCTCAGGTTAAATCCTGCCCTAGGACCTCCATTTCTAAAGCCAAAAGGAGACTGCTAGTAGGAAGAGGTCATCAAAATGCCTCAAGTCCTGTGATACTATTATTCCTTACCTTCCCTTTTCTCCACAATCTTGCTCCTCCTGCCCTCATACTTAAATCACAACTTTCCCCAGGAAGGCTTGGAATGTCCAGCCTTTAACTCCCACAGAGTTTAGTAATGCAGTTAAAGATTTCCTTCTCAACAGTATAAGACACGTATCAGTTATTCCCACAACATTATCATGTTTGCCATTTCCCACAGCACACAGTATTTTCTTAATTTTTAAAAATCAACTTTTAAACTAAATTTAACTTTTTTTAAAAAAGGTTTTACTTGGGGCGCCTGGGTGGCTCAGTGATTTAAGCCGCTGCCTTCGGCTCAGGTCATGATCTCAGGGTCCTGGGATCAAGTCCCGCATCGGGCTCTCTGCTCCGCAGGGAGCCTGCTTCCCTCTCACTCTTTCTGCCTGCCTCTCTGCCTACTTGTGATCTCTCTCTGTCAGATAAATAAAATCTTAAAAAAAAAAAAAAAGGTTTTACTTAATTATTTATTTGAAAGAGAGAGAGACAGAAGGAAAGTGTGAGCACGGGAGGAGCAGAGGGAGAGAGACAAGCTAACTCCACACTGAGGACAGAGACTGATGTGGGGCTTGATTTTAAAACACTAAGATTGTAACTTGAGAGAAAATCAAGAGTTGGACACTTAACCAGCTGCCTTCGGCTCAGGTCATGATCCCGGAGTTCTGGGATGGAAAGAACCCACATCGGACTCCTTGCGCAGCAGGGGGAGTCTGCTTTTCCCTCTGCCTCTGCTCCTCCCCACATGCCCCCTCTACCCCCGCCTGGGCTCTCGTTCTCTAATAAAAAAAAAAAATTGTTTTAAATAAATTTATCAACACTGAAATAATCAGTTTTGATGTCTGGTTATTATTTTTCTACATACATTAAAGTAAAAACACACTTAAAATTAGGACTCTACTTTAAATAAAAAATAAATAAAAATTAAAAATAAAGAATCCTTGCTAAAAAATAAGTAAATAAAATAAGAACTCTAGGCCCACATCAGCATCATGTTTTATTTTTTAGATTTATTTATTTAACAGAGAGAGATGGGGGGGGAGAGCAAGGGAGGGAACATAAGCAGGAGGAATGGGAGAGGGAGAAGCAGGCTTCCCACTGAGCAGGGAGCTCAACATGAGGCTCGACACCTAGACCCTGGGATCATGACCTAAGATGAAGGCAGACGCTTAACCAACTGAGCCACCCAAGCGCCCCAGCACCATGTTTTAGAGCACAATCCCAAGGTTTCTGCATTTAACTCTGGGATCCCTACTGGGTAGGCAATAATTTGGACATCAAGGTTTCATAAAGTCAGAAAGAAACTGAAAAGTATTTGGTCCAATCTTCTCATTTTATAATTTAAACAGATGAACCCCAGGAGTGCCTGAGTGGCTCAGTCAGTCAATTATCCAACTCTTAATTTCGGCTCAGGTCACAATCTGAGAGTTGTGAGATCAAGCCCCAAGTAGGGCTCCTAGCAGAGCACGGAGACTGCTTAAGATTCTTTCTCTCCCTCTCCTTTCCCCGGCCTCACACCCCCCCAAAAACAAACAAAAAGGAAACCCAGACAGGTTAAGTGATTTGTCCAAAATTAGATGAGAAATTTCAGGAAATGTCTATGATTAGCATTCAGGTGTATTATCAGTCCAGTATGCTTTCCACTACCCTGTTTCCATTCAGATTATGCTAGAATACAGTAATAAGAATTCTTCATGTTGGAGTGCCTGGACGGCTCAGCAGGTTAAGCCTCTGCCTTCGGCTCAGGTCATGATCCCAAGGTCCTGGGATCGAGCCCCGCATCGGGCTCTCTGCTCAGCAGGAAGCCTGCTTCCCCCCCCTCTCTGCCTCTCTCTCTGCCTGCCTCTCTGCCTACTTGTGATCTCTGTCTGTCAAATAAATAAATACAATCTTTAAAAAAAAAGAATTCTTCATGTAACCTACCTTACTCTTCCATTCAGATTTATCTGAACATGCTGTTTAAAATCTGGGTATTTGGTGGCCAGATACGCAAAGTCAGGAGGTTTGTCCTTGTATCTATTTCTTGCATGCATTGATTTACTCAGAGCCATCTTTAAAAAGAAAAAAAAGGAAAAAAGTCAGCATATTTAGTCAAAAAAATACATTAATGGGGAAAAGTGGTGGTTGCCAAGTCAACAATTATAGCCAACATATTTTTGCCAATCAACTGAGAAAGTAGGTTATATTTTTTAAATGTACACAACAAATAAGCACAAGAAAATATGCTTAACATCACCATGAGTCATTAGGGAAATGCAAATCAAAACCACAGTATCACTTCATACCCAGCAGGATGGTTATTATTAAAAGAGAAAAAAAAGTTAAGAAGTGCCGGTGAGGATGTTAGGAAATCGGAGCATTGCATGTGGGAAAATATACAATGTCTGTGGAAACAGTAAAGCAGTTCTTAAAAAGTTAAACATAGGGGCGCCTGGGTGGCTCAGTGGGTTAAAGCCTCTGCCTTCGGCTCAGGTCATGATCCCGGGATCCTGGGATCGAGCCCCACATCGGGCTCTATGCTCCGCGGGGAGCCTGCTTCCTCCTCTCTCTCTGCCTTGCCTCTCTGCCTAGTTGTGATTTCTCTCTGTCAAATAAATAAAATATTAAAAAAAAAAAAAAGTTAAACATAGAATTAGCATCATAGGATCCAGCAATTCTACTCCTAGGTATATATGCCCAAGAGAACAGAAAGCTGGGATTCAAACAGATACTTGCACATCAATGTTCACAGCAGGATTATTCACAAGAGCCAAAAAGTAGAAACAACCCCAAGTGTCCACAAATGGATAAAGAAAATGTGGTACATACATACATACAATCCAATGTCCTTTAGGCATAAAAAGGATTAAAACTGTGATACACCCTACAACATGAATGAATCTTAAAAACATTATGCTAAGGAATATAAGCCACATTCAAAAGGACAAATGTATTATCCCACTCATAATGAGATACCAAGAATAGGCAAATTCATACAGAGAGTAGAATAGAAGTTACCAGGGTTTGGGGAAGAGGTAGGAATGTTGAGTTATTATTTAATGGGTTTCTGCTTAGGATGATGAAAAACTTCTAGAAATGGAGAGTGGTGCTGGTTATACAACTGTGTGAATGTACATAATGCCAGGAAACAGTACACTTAAAAATGCTTAAAATGGGGGCGCCTGGGTGGCTCAGTGGTTAAAGCCTCTGCCTTCGGCTCAGGTCATGATCTCAGGGTCCTGGGATCGAGCCCCGCATTGGGCTCTCTGCTCGGCGGGGAGCCTGCTTCCTCCTTCTCTCTCTGCCTACTTGTGATCTCTGTCTGTCAAATGGATAAATAAAATCTTAAAAAAAAAAAAACGCTTAAAATGGGGGGGTGCCTGGGTGGCTCAGTGGGTTAAAGCCTCTGCCTTCGGCTCAGGTAATGATCCCAGAGTCCTGGGATCGAGCCCTGCATGGGGCTCTCTGCTCCGCAGGGAGCCTGCTTCCTCCTCTCTCTCTGCCTGCTTCTCTGCCTAGTTGTGCTTTCTCTCTGTCAAATAAATAAAATATTAAAAAAAAAATGCTGAAAATGAGGGCACCTGGGTGGCTCAGTGGGTTAAAGCCTCTGCCTTCAGCTCAAGTCATGATCTCAGGGTCCTGGGATGGAGCCCCGCATCAGGTTTCCTGCTGGGCAGGGAGCATCCTTCCCCCACCCCCGCCCCGCTCTGCCTACTTGTGATCTCTGCCTGTCAAATAAATAAATAAAATCTTTAAAAAATTTTTTTAAATGCTTAAAATGGTAAATTTTATGTTCTGTATATTTTATCACAGTTTGAAAAGTATACACACCATTTTTTTTTAAACCATGGAAACTGCAAACTATTCTTTTGAAAGTACCAAAGGGGCAGAAGGCAGTATAATTTACAGCCAAGAACTAACAGTCAGAGGTTAGTTTTTACAAGGATCTCATATGGACTGAATATTTGGTAACACATCATTAAGTCACTAATGTTTCAAAATGTATCTCCTATTTTATAAATTTCAGTCTTTCATTTGGAGGTAGTTAAAACCAAATGAAAACAAACAATCTGTCTTCTTCCAGATTACAAAAAAAGAAAAAAATTAACATTTATAGCAAGATATGAAACTGAAGAAAAACCATTGACTGTAGTGTTTTGTTTTGTTTCTTTTAAGATTTATCCATTTGCAACAGGAAGAGTGACAGCGTGAGAGAAAGCATGAGCAGGGTAAAGGGCAGAGAGAGAAGCAGGCTCTCCGCTGAGCAGTGAGCCTGATGCAGGGTTCCATCCAGGGACTCCCAAGATCACAACCCAAGCCGAAGGCAGACACCCAACCAACAGAGCCACCCAGGCGCCCTGATGGTCGTGGTTTAGTAAGTTATGCAGTTGGTAATCTTAAAAATTATTTTAGTGCTTATCTCTGGGTAGTAAGTGATTTGTATTTTCTTTGTTATATCATTCTGTATTTCCCACTGTTTTTTATGAGGTGCATTCATTAAAGAGTGTTATGTAAACCAGAATCCTAGGCATCACCTGACAGTTCCATACCCATCTCATAGCCCAAGAAATCAACAGTCATGTGGAATTTACCTGCTAAATACCTCTCAAATCCACGTATTTTTCCCTATCTCCACCAATATCAGCCCAGTAAAAGTCACCTAGATTTAGAACAGCCTCCTACTTGGTCGCCCTGAATCCACTCTTCCTCTCTCAGATTTCCTTTTTCCACCTTGCAGAGATCATCTCCTAAACACAAATCTCACTATGTCTTCCTTCTCCTGTGCCCACTTGCTCAAAACTTTACTTAGGATTAAAAACAAAAACCTTGGGGTGCCTGGGTGGCTCAATGGGTTAAGGCTCTGCCTTCGGCTCAGGTCATGATCCCGGGGTCCTGGGATCGAGCCCTGCATCGACCTCTCTGCACAGGGTGGGGAGCCTGCTTCCCCCTCTCTCTCTCTGCCTGCCTTGCTCCCTACTTGTGATCTCTGCCTGTCAAATAAATAAAAATCTAAAAAAAACCAAAAATTATTTCAACATACATGTAAAGCCCAGCATGATGTGGCCTTACCTATTTTTTCACCATCAGATTGAGTCACACCTCGTGTCGTTCTTTCTGTCCCTCCACTCTGGCAATCAGGTCTTTTTTTTTTTTTTAAGATTTTATTTATTTATTTGCCAGAGAGAGATCACAAGTAGGCAGAGAGGCAGGCAGAGAGAGAGGAGGAAGCAGGCTCCCTGCAGAGCAGAGAGCCCCATGCGGGGCTCGATCCCAGGACCCTGAGATCATGACCCGAGCCGAAGGCAGTGGCCTAATCCACTGAGCCACCCAGGCGCCCCTGGCAATCAGGTCTTTACAGTTTATTTCCTTTGTCTCTAAAGTTCTTCCCTTCTCCTCTTCACCTGATGAATTCCTACTCATCTTTACTCAGTTCGAGCGTCTCTTCTTCAGGAAAGTTTTCCTTCCCTTAATACCCCCTTCACCCGCCTACCATCCTTTCTCCTTGAGAAGGACCACTAGTCCTTCAAATCATACTCTAAGCATCCTTTTCTCAGGTAGGCTTTCTATGACACCACATATCCAATCAGGTGCCCACTCTATATACTTTTAAAGCGTTCTATGCTTTCCCTCAAAGCTCTTTACATTTGTCTGTTCCGACCTCCACCCCATCACCCAGGCTGCAATCACATCCATCTTACTCTTCACTGTATTCCTCCAACAACTGACATACAATAAGTATTTGTTGAGTGAATAATTCAGAATTTAGGGGAATTAATAGTCACCTGGAAGTTTTTCAGCATTCTAAGCTACCACCTTTTGCCCCAGTGTTATCACAGAAACTCACTATGTACAAGTTGCAATTTCCTAACATATCCTTTACAGACTCAAAAAAGAGGGGAGCATAAAATTAGGACAAGAATCAGTCCCCACTAAAAAGATGAAAAAGGTGTGCCTGGCTGGCTCAGTCAATGGCGCATGGAACTCTTGATTTCAGGGTTTTAAGTTTAAGCCTCACACTGGGTAGAGAGATTAAAGAATCTTTAAAAAAGAGGGACGCCTGGGGGCTCAGTTGGTTAAGCCGCTGCCTTTGGCTCAGGTCATGATCCTGGGGTCCTGGGATCGAGTCCCGCATTGGCCTCCTTGCTCGGCAGGGAGCCTGCTTCCTTCTCTCTCTCTGCCTGCTTGTGTGTACTCTCTCTCTGACAAATAAATAAAATCTTTAAAAAAAGAGAGAGAGAGAAGAAAAGAAAGAAAAGTTTATTTTTTTTTAAAGATTTTATTTATTTATTTGACAGACAGAGATCACAAGTAGGCAGAGAGGCAGGCAGAGAGAGGGGGGGAAGCAGGCTTCCTGCTGAGCAGAGAGCCCGATGCGGGGCTCGATCCCAGGACCTTGGGATCATGACCTGAGCCAAAGGCAGAGGCTTTAACCCACTGAGCCACCCAGGCGCCCCAAGAAAAAAAAAGTTTAAAAGGAAAATGTTTTCCTTTCTTGTGATTCTGGCAAGCAACAGAAAAAAGAAAAGTATTCCAACAGTAATTTCAAAAGACACTGATATGTTAGGGCTCTGCAACTATTCTGAAGATTGCATAGTTAACATCAGTGTATACACATGACACTCTGAACATATATGGAACAAATTAAATTACAGATATGGCAGATTTCATTTATATCCTACATTAATCAACCTTTCTGGTCAGAACAGATAAAGAGTCAATAAATCCACTTTTTTGCTAACCTCCTAATGAAGGCCATGGAACCGCAGCTAAATCTATCCTATTTCTCAGAATTTAATCAAGTGTCAAACTCTTACCTGGCATTAACTCTGTCACTCCGCCTTCTCTCTAGTCTAATCTACTTTTCTCTTCCTGGCTCATTCTTATCTAGCCACATTAGTCTCCTTGGATTTTTGGGTTGGTCTGAATGGACTGCTCTTCCCCTAAAAATACATATATAGGTATCCTTGCCTTGTTCAGGCCTTTGATAAAACCTCACCTTCTCACTGCCTTTCCCTTCTCTTTTTTTTTTTTTTTAAGTGGGCTCCACATCTAAGGTGGGGTTTGAACTCTCCATCCCGAGATCAAGAATAGCATGCTATAGGGATCGAACCAGTCAGGTGACCCTGAAACCATTTCTTAGTGTAATGAGTGAACACTTAAATGTGCAGTGAGTGAGTGAACACACTCCTCTCCCTTAATACTTTCCGTCTTCAACACAGAACTTACGCATCTGACATTTCACATACAGCATTTACTTACTCTTTAAAATCTGCCCTGCCAAGACAAACCATAAATGACTCTTAATCTCACAAAACAAACTGGGGGTTGCTGGGGGGAGGTGGGATTGGGAGAGGGGGAGCGGGCTATGGACATTGGGGAGGGGAGGCGAACCATAAGAGACTATGGACTCTGAAAAACAACCTGAGGGTTTTGAAGGGTCAGGGGTGGGAGGTTGGGGGAACAGGTGTTGGGTGATGGGGAGGGCACGTTTTGCATGGAGCACTGGGTGTTGTGCAAAAAGAATGAATACTGTTACGCTGAAAAAAAAAAATAAATATTATTAGTATATTAAAAAAAAAAAAAAAAATCTGCCCTGCCAATAAGCTTCGTGAGGGAAAATATTTTGTCTGTCTTGTTCACTGCTATATCCCAGTGCCTAAATCAGGGTCTGGGAGAGTAAGCACTCATAAGTTATTTGTTGACTGAAAACATGATGGAACTCTTTTCACTGTCCCAAGCCACTGAAATACAGCACTCTCATTTTTTGTAAACAGTCCTCATCTTGGCACTCAAAAAGAATCAGCCCTACTCAGGGCTGGACCTTTTTCTTCTGCTGGGTTACCCGAGTCACTGCAGAAAGCCAAAGCAGTACACCCTTGAAGCTGACGCTTCGACTTTCTTTGATTTTTGCCATCTCCATACTACTGTTTCCTTGGTTTCTCCCACTCTTCAACTACCATTTACCTTAACACTCAAAAGAATCTAAATTCCTCTTCGAATTCTAATTTCCGATTCTAACTTCGAATTTCTTCTCTATCGACCTCTCCCAGTTCAACTCCAGTCTCCGTTTTTTCTCATCGCCTTCCTTCATAAATCCGACTTTTTCCTCTAGTTCAGCTACTGCCATTTCCCCATCTCCTCCACTCCTCCCATACGCTCATTTTATCGACTCAGTCTTCCCGCCTCAGTTTCACATCTCTCTAAACCTCCTCAGCCTCTAGGGTCTTTCGTACTTCAATCCTAGTCTCCATTCTAGGCGCCAACTCCTCCCATTCATCCCACCACCATTAACCTACTCCACGTGCGCAGTCGCGCACACACACCCACCCACCCACCCCAACCTTATTCACTCACTCATGTGGTCTCTCTCCCTAAACCCCCAGTCACCTCAACGGTCCAGAACCCGCTCGCGCAACACGCACGCACATACACAGAAACATAACTACCCACCCATTAGGTATGTCTCCCTAGGCCCCAAACCAGCCACTCACCAGCCCCGAACCCAAGAATAAGGAACTTGGACCATATATAAGTTAAATGACCTCTCAATCCGCCCGAGAGATACTGAATGACTCACATCTGAAATCAAAAGTTTCTTCCAAATGACCGGTCTGGAGTATGCCTCTACAACTTCAGAGTCTTAAACCACCCGCAGAGCGAAGCACACCTAGAAACGCAAATGTTACGCTCCTAGCGCGCCGCCATGTTGGGCAAGCATCCAGCCTCGTGATTGGACGAACCACTCTCGCGCGACCTGTAGCAGAGTCTGAAGAAAGAAAAACCATCGCGATACCTGTAGTTTGCGGCTCCTGACGCAAGGGGCGTGGTAGCAAGTGGAGTCTTTTGCGTGAGGGCTACCTGCATTAGAATCTGTTTGGGAAATTTGGTTTTTTTGTAATGTAGATTTTTAAAAATGGGAAAATGTAGCTTTTTGGGTCCCACTTTAGACTTACTAAATCACACTGCGGTTAGGCGGGACTATGAGGATGGCGGAAGGAGGAGGCGGAGAGCTTTAGGATTTGATGGCTGGCGGGCGGTTAGCATTTATTCTGCAACAAGTCTCTTGCTTCATGTATTGTCTCATTTAATCATTACAGATTTGAGAAGGAATGATCTCATTTACAGCGGGAAAAACTGGGGATCAGAAATATTAAGTCATTTGTTCAAGATCTTATACCCAGGTGACATCAAATCCATGTTCTTTGTGCTTCCTCACCTGCCTCTTGAGCCGGAATCTCTATCCAATGCTTTGCGTTTTTCTTTTCAACTCGGTTATACTAATTTTTACTCTCTAGTAGGTAGAATAGCATTAGTCTCATTTCACGATTGAGACAAAAAGGTAAGTCACTTTCAAAAGGCATACAGCTAAGGCTGGAACTAAAGTCAGCCTCTGGACCCCCACTTAGTAACTCCATTAAAGCTTCCCTGTGTGCTAGTAATTAATGCGAAAGCTTCTGGCAAAGCATAGCCATAAACTTGAGAGATAAAGTGTAAGAAATGAAGATTTAAGTTTTATGTACAACAAAGTGTACCATTAGTCACCCAAGGAAAGCAAGGAGGTGTTCTCATTATCTATTGTGTAACAAACCACCCTAAAATGAATAGCTTAAAACAACAACTGTTTTATTTGCTCACTGTTCTGCAGTCTGGGTTGGAATTAGCCCAACCATTCTTGTTCCGTACTTGCTGCTGATGGTAGCATCAGCTGGTGACTGGTTCAGCTTGAGTGGCTGGGCCCCTCTCTCCCTGTAGTCTTAAATTCTCTCCCTCTTTCTGTGACCATTCCATATAATCTCTCCAGCAGAGTAGCCAGACTTCTTAAGTGTTACCTCAGGGCTCCCAAAAGGGCAAAAGTGTAAGCTGCTAGGCTTTCTTAAGGCTTAGGCCCAGAACTGGTACTTTCATTATTCACTCAGTTATATTTGTTAAAGCAACTCAAAGGGCTAGTCCAGGTTCAAGAGGAGGGCACTATGCTATGATATACTACAATACTACAAGCCGAGGTTCACTGGATCTACCAATGAACAGAACACCACAGAAGGTTTTTTTGTCTTTGGTTGGTAGTGACTTTGGTACTTGTCATTTTTATAGTATTTAGTGTTTGCTTCTGGAAATGTAAAAGAGAAAACGGCACTGGAGGTATGACTGTAGGGTTGTAAGTGGATTATATTTTAGATGCCAGTGAATTTATTAGCTCCAAACAGAGATCCAACTCCCCTGTGGGTCAAACTGAAGAGATCCTAGCTCTGTAGCCAGAGAATTTTGGCTTTAATCTTGCCCCCAACCACAATACTAACCCTGTGATGATGAACAATTTACTTAAACTATTCAAGCCTGGGGGTGCCTGGGTGGCTCAGTGGGTTAAAAGCCTCTGCCTTCCGCTCAGGTCATGATCCCAGGGTCCTGGGATCAAGCCCCGCATGGGGCTCTCTGCTTGGCAGGGAACCTGTTTCCCCATCTCTCTCTGCCTGCCTCTCTGCCTACTTGTGATCTCTCTCTGTCAAATAAATAAATAAAATCTTAAAAAAAAAAGTCCTCTTTCCTAATAATAGCAGGTAAAAAAAAAAAAAAACTATTCAAGCCTGGGTTTGTTCAATATTGCCAAACAGGTTAGTAATCTCATAGGTTGTTGTAAATCAAGTAATACATACAAAACAGCACAGTTTCTGGCACATAGTAAGCTATAATTAGTATTATTACTGTTATTATTCCTTACAATTCCTTTGGTCAGTTTCCTTTTTTTTTTTTTTTAAAGATTTTATTTATTTATTTGACAGACAAAGATCACAGGTAGCCAGAGAGAGAGGCAGCCAGAGAGAGAGGAAGGGAGGCAGGCTCCCTGCTGAGCAGAGAGCCCGATGCGGGGCTTGATCCCAGGACCCTGGGATCATGATCTGAGCCAAAGGCAGAGGCTTTTAACCCACTGAGCCACCCAGGCACCCCTCAGTTTCCATTTTTAAAAATTATTTCATGGGGTGCCTGGGTGGCTCAGTGGGTTAAATGGCTGCCTTCAGCTTAGGTCACGATCTCAGGGTCCTGGGATCGAGAACTGCATTGGGCTCTCTGCTCAGTGCATAGCCTGCTTTCTCCTCTTTCTCTGCCTACCTCTCTGCCTACTTGTGATCTCTCTTTCTCTGTCAAATAAATAAACAAAATCTTTTAAAAAATAAAAATAAATAAACATTATTTCATAATGATAAAACATGTTCATTATAGAAAATTTATAAAAATTTTAAATATTACAGGGGACTATAACAAAGAAAGCAAAAATTATCTCAAATCTCACTATCTAGAGCTACTTGTCAAAATTTGTTAACCTGGGGCGCCTGGGTGGCTCAGTGGGTTAAAAAGCCTCTGCCTTCGGCTCGGGTCATGATCCCAGGGTCCTGGGATCGAGCCCCATATCGGGCTCTCTGCTCAGCGGGGAGCCTGCTTCCCTTCCTCTCTCTCTGGCTGCCTCTCTGCCTAGTTGTGATTTCTCTCTGTCAAATAAATAAAATATTTTAAAAAAAATTTGTTAACCTTACTTCCAGACCTCTATATGAAAACAAAACAAACAAAATATATGGATATGGATATATATATGGATATATAACTAAACGTTTTTATAGAAATAACATTATATATTTTTTCTCAGATATAAATCTTAGAGGTTGTCCTACCTCAATGAATATATTTCTATACCATCCTTTGTGATGGGTGCATAGTATTCCATTGTACGGATGTGCCACATTTTTAAAATTAATTTCCCTATAGATGGGCATATATTAGCTTTTTCCTGAAATTATGGTACAATGATAAGTACTTCTCATTCAAAAAATTTTTTTACATTGGGGCGCCTGGGTGGCTCAGTGGGTTAAAAGCCTCTGCCTTCAGCTCAGGTCATGATCCCAGGGTCCTGGGATCGAGCCCCACATCGGGCTCTCTGCTCCACAGGGAGCCTGCTTCCTCCTCTCTCTCTGCCTGCCTCTCTGCCTAGTTGTGATTTCTCTCTGTCAAATAAATAAAATATTAAAAAATTTTTTTTACATTAAATGAATATTGTCTAGAGACTCCACAAAATATATTAATAACATATTAAGCATCTGCCTCTTAGGTCTTATCTCTCTGACTTACCTTCAAATCCCAAAGAATGTAATCTTGTAAGAAAAGTCTGTCAGTGGGCGCCTGGGTGGCTCAGTGGGTTAAGCCGCTGCCTTCGGCTCAGGTCACGATCTCGGGGTCCTGGGATCGAGTCCCACATCGGGCTCTCTGCTCAGCAGGGAGCCTGCTTCCCTCTCTCTCTCTCTCTCTCTCTCTCTGCCTGCCTCTCTGTCTATTGTGATCTCTCTCTGTCAAATAAATAAATAAAATCTTTAAAAATAATAATAATAATAGTGGGGTGCCTGGGTGGTAAAATTGGTTAAACATCGGATTCTTGCTTTCAGCTCAGGTTGTGATAGTAGGGTCCTGGGATCGGGCCCTGTGCTGCGTTCTGCCCTCAGTGCAGAAGTCTACTAAAGTTTTTTTCTCTCTCTCTCTCTGTTCCCACCCTGTACCGTGCACACGTTCTCTCTCTCTCTTTCTCTCTCTCTCTCTCTCGTAAATAAATAAATATTTAAATAATAAGAATAAGAATAATGCTGAATGCTTTCAAGACTTGAAAAGTAAACTTCAAAAATTAATAGTTGGCGGAAGAACTGGATCTAAATGTACATCTGACTACTCTCCTTCCTGGTCCAAATCCCATGAACCAGAATATATTAATTTCAAAACCAATAAATCCCAAATAGGACTGAAAACCCAGAAATAACAGCATTGACAGACCAGAAATTTTTTTTTAAAAGATTTTATTTATTTATCTGACAGAGAGAGATCACAAGTAGGCAGAGAGGCAGGCAGAGAGAGTGAGAGGGAAGCAGGCTCCCTGTGGAGCAGAGAGCCCGATGCAGGACTCGATCCCAGGACCCTGAGATCATGATCTGAGCCGAAGGCAGCGGCTTAAACCACTGAGCCACCCAGGTGCCCTTGACAGACCAGAAATTTTGAGGATACTCTGAAAAAACAGGACACAAATAGGAATAAAAGCTGAAATGCCAAGAGATTTTTATAGGGAACTATAGATGATTTTCAAATATGTTTGGAAAACAAAATGTGCAAGAATAGCTCATTTTTCCAGTTGGAAAAAAATTATACCACATGTAAAATAAATCCCATATGGATAATAAACAAAACAATTATAAAAACATTATCAACTATAGAAGTGTCAGAAGAATGTAGAAGAATGTTTTTTACAAAAAGAATAGGGAGGGTCTCCTAAAGACACAAAACTCAAAAACCATAAGGGAAATGGTTGCTAAATTTGATCATATAAAAATTTTAAAAATTCAATATAATAAAAGATACTATAGATAATTGATAAGGAACAGGAAGAAAATATTTGCAATATATGTAACAAAGAATTAATATCCAAAATACATTCTCAAACAGTGTCAAATCAGCAGTAATCCAATGTTAAAATGAACAATGGATATGAAAAAGAAATTCACAAAAGAGTATATATAGTAAATCAATAAATATATAGGAAAAATGCTCAAATACATAAGTAATCATAGAGAGACATAATTAAATAACTATAACTACTGTTTGTAATGTATCATTTTTTTTTAAGTAAGTCTTTTATTCTGAATTCAGGGGCTATGAAAAAGCCTAAAATGTAATGTGTCATATTATGAAAATAAAAAATATTGATAAGGATACCTGAATGGCTCAGTTGGTTGAGCATCTGCCTTCAGCTCTGGTCATGAGCTCCAGGTCCTGGGATGGAGGCCTGCATCGGGCTCCCTATTCAGAGGCTAGCCTGCTTCTCCCTCTACCTGCTGCTCCTCCCACCTGTGCTCTATTTCTCTCTCTCTGACAAATAAGTAAATGAGATATTTTAAAAATATATTGATAATGTTCAATTATGTTAATGTGTTGGTTAGCTTTTGCTGTGTAACAAGCCACCCTAAAGCTTAGTGGCTTAAAACAATGATATTAATTATCACTCACAATTCTGTGTATCAGCTGGGCAGTTGTTCTGGTTCACTGATCTCTGCATTTTTCCCTTAAGTTGGGGGTCGGGTGGCCCAGGATGACCTTGTTCACATGCTTAACAGTTGGCAGGCTGGCTGATCTAATGTCAGGGTTAGCTAACTACTCCCACTGGGCCAAATCTGGCCACACCTATTTATTTACAAATTGTTTATGGCTGTTTTCACAACACAACAGCAGAGTTGAGTTGTTGCAACAGAGGCCACACAGCCCACAAAGCTGAAACTTACCATGTGGCCCTTTACAGAAAAAGTCTGCTAACCCCTGGTCTAGGAAACCCAAGCGGGGAGTGCTTGTCTCTGCTTCACAGTTTCTCCCAATCCAGTAGCATAGATTGGGTTTATTTACATGGTAGCAACATTCCAAGAGAGTGAGAAAGTAAGCTACAAATAGCGCTTAAGGCCTAGGCCAACCTAAATGCAAGGAGTGGGAAGGCAGAATTCACCTTTGGGCAGAAGGAACAGCAAAGAATATGGCCAATTGCAATTTATCATAGCTAGTATAAATTGTCTTTTCAGGGCTCGTTTGGCAATATACATTTTAAATTCCAAAACATCCAATCCTCCTGGATACCTGTGAAAGGAAGAAACTGATGCCAATGATTGGTTCTGGAGTGAAGTACTAATGACTGGAAGACAGGACTAGAAGAAGACTTCGTTTGTGTTCCTTTTTTTTTTTTTTTTTTACAGATTTTGTTTATTTATTTGACAGATCACAAGCACGGAGAGAGAGGCTGGCAGAGGGAGAGAGGGGGAAGCAGGCTCCCCACTGAGCAGAGAGCCCAATGCAGGACTCGATTCCAGGACCCTCGGATCATGACCCTAGCCGAGCCGAAAGCAGAGGTTTAACCCACTGAGCCACCCAGGTGCCCTTAAATGTTTTTTCTGCATCATTTAAGTATTTTATAATGACAAGATATATTTGTATAACTTAAAAGTAGATCTAAAAAAAATGAAAAGGAAAAGAAAAGACAAAATCAGGTTTGTCAAAAAGACCCCACAACTTTGGGGCACTTGGGTGGCTCAGTTGGTTAAGCCTCTGCCTTTGGCTCCTGTCATGATACTAGGGCCCTGGGATCGAGCCCTGCATCAGGCTCCTTGGGAGCCTACTTTTCCCTCTCCCTTTGCCCCTTCCTTGCTCATGTTTGTGCTCTCTCTCTCTCAAATAAAATAAAATAAAATCTTTTTTAAAAAAGATTTATTTATTTATTTGACAGAGAGAGAAACACAGTGAGAGAGGGAACACAAGCAGGGGTAATAGGAGAGGGACAGGGGCGCCTGGGTGGCTCAGTGGGTTAAAGCCTCTGCCTTCGGCTTGGGTCGTGATCCCGGGGTCCTGGGATGGAGCCCCGCGTCAGGCTCTCTGCTCAGCGGGAAGCCTGCTTCCTTCTCTCTCTCTCTCTGCCTGCTTCTCTGCCTACTTGTGATCTCTGTCTGTCAAATAAATAAATAATCTTAAAAAAAAAAAAAAAAAGGAGAGGGGCAAGCAGGCTTCTTGCTGAGCAGGGAGCCCAATGCCAGGCTTGATCGCAGGACCCCAGCTGGGATCATGAACCGAGCTGAAGGCAGACGCTCAACAACTGAGCCACCCAGGTGCCCCAATAAAATAAAATCTTAAAAAAAAAAACAACAACAAAAAACAAATCCCCCACAGCTTAAAACTCACGTAAGAAATGACAGCTTGGGGGCTCCTGGGTGGCTCAGTCTGTTAAGTGTTTGCCTTCTGCTCAGTCATGGTCCCACTGTCCTGGGATCGAGTACCACATCGGGCTCTCTGCTCAGCGGGGAGCCTGTTTCTCCCTCTCCCTCTGCTTGCTGCTCTACCTGCTTGTGGGCTCTCTCTCTCTCTCTCTGTCAAATCAATAAATGAAAGTCTTAAAAAATAAAAAAGAACCAAACGACAGCTTGGAGGGGAAAACAATGTTGGGTAATATGTGATAAAAGAAATTTAGAAGATATATCCAGAAGCTCCAACTCTGTTTAGTAGGAGTTCTGGAAAGTAAAAACACAGAAAAGAATAATGGAGGAAAAAAAGGAATAATGGAAGAAAATTTCCTAAAGCGGAGGATGATATGTCTTGAAATTGGAAGAGTTCACTGTTACCAAACTGAATGAATTCTGAAAGGCCCATGCCAAGTCAAGTTGTTAGTGTGAAGTCTAGTCCAGTATGATTGGTATCCTTATAAGGTGAAGAGATTAAGGTCATACACAATGCAGACAGAGGAACAACCATATGAGGACACAACAAAAAGGGAGCCATCTGTGAGCCAAAGAAAGAGGCCTCAGAAGAAACAGAATCTCCCAGCACTTTGATCTTGGTCTTCTAGCCTCCCATATTGTGAGAAAATAAGTCTTTGTCGTTTAAGCTACCCAGTCCGTGTTTTCTGTTGTTGTTGTTTTGTTGTTATAGCAGCCCTAACAAACGAATACAGTCTACTTAGTTCCATTTATTATTATTTTATTCTTTTTGTTCCCATTGTAAATGTAATTGTTTTCTTAGTTTTCTTTTGCTCATTTTTAGTGTATACAAATGCAACTGATTTTTGTATGTTAATTTTGCATCCTGAAACTTTGCCAATTTTTAAAATTCGTTCTAACAGTCCTTTGGTGGATCTTTAGGGTTTCTACATGTAACATCATGGTATCGGTCAATATAACTCATTTTACTTCTTTCTTTCTGTTAAGTCCGTTATTAAATGAAACGAGACTGAGACAAAGTAAAAGTTATTTAAAGCTTTATTTTATGCCAAGTATTAGAAATCAAACTGATTGGCCAGGGGAATGAGACTGAAACAAAGTTAAAGTTAGCAAAGCTCTATTCTATGCCAAGCATTAGAAGTCAGACTGACCAGTCAGGGCCGTCTCCAAAGAGAGCGACCCCTCCCCAGCCTTACAGACTAATTTTTATAGAGCAAAAACCTGGCGACATATAGGTAGCCAATAAGATTGTAACATTGTATAGTCATGTTAGGCCACGTGCAGGTGGCCAATTGAATTACAATTTACCCTATAGTAGCTGTTTGACCTAACCTATTACTCTGGTCAGAATTGGTGCTCAAGGTTGGCACCCAAATGGTGGGGTTTACATTCTTTGGTGGTTAGGGAAAGAGTATATGTGTTTCTTTTTCTGTCCTTTTTTTAATTTTATTTTATTTTATTTATTTATTTGACAGAGAGAGAGATCACAAGTAGGCAGAGCAGCAGGCAGAGAAAGAAGGGGAAGCAGGCTCCCCGCTGAGCAGAGAGCCCAATGTGGGCCTCCATCCCAGACCTGAGATCATCACCTGAGCTGAAGGCAGAGGCTTTAACCCACTGAGCCACCCAGACGCTCCGAGTATATGTGTTTCTTACTGATCGGATGTCTCCACCCGGCCCGACTCATCCTTGTATTCTGGGCTCTGTTATTAGGAACTGACTGACCATATTTTACTGGCTTCCCAGACTTGCTTCTAAGTAAGTTTCTCGGGGGTGGGGGGGGGGGGTAGGCAGGGTCGGTTTAAGTTTTACTGCACAAACAATAAAATGGCTTTTAACCAAGATGGAGTCGCTCTGGCTAAATAGGCCCTTACACTTTCCAATTTGAATGCCTTTTATTTCTTAATCCTGCTTAGTTGTTCTGGCTAGAACTTCTAGACTACGTTGAACAGAAGTGGCAAAAGCAGACATTTTTGACTTGTTAATCCTTAAGAAAAGCATTTGGTCTTTCACCACTGAGTATGACATTCGCTATGGGCTTTTCGTAAGTTGATAATTTCCTTCTATTTCTGGTTTGTAGAGTGTTTTTATCCAGAAAGAGTGCCAGCTGTTGGTGGGAATGCAAGCTGGTGCAGCCACTCTGGAAAACAGCATGGAGGTTCCTCAAAAAAGTTGAAAATAGAGCTACCCTACGACCCAGCAATCGCACTACTGGGTATTTACCCCAAAGATACAAATGTAGTGATCCGAAGGGGCATGTGCACCCGAATGTTTATAGCAGCAATGTCCGCAATAGCCAAACTATGCAAAGAACCTAGATGTCCATCAACAGATGAATGGATAAAGAAGATGTGGTATATACATACAATGGAATACTATACAGCCATAAAAAGAAATGAAATCTTGCCATTTGCAACGACGTGGATGGAACTAGAGGGTATTATGCAAAGCAAAATAAGTCAATCAGAGAAAGACAATTATATGATCTCTCTGATATGAGGAATTTGAGAGACGGTGGGGGGTTGTGGGGGGTAGGGAAGGAAAAAGATGAAACAAGATGGGATCTGGAGGAAGACAAACCATAAGAGACTCTGAATCTCACAAAACAAACTGAGGGTTGGTGGGGGGGTTGGGATAGGGTGGATGGACATTGGGGAGGGTATGTGCTATGGTGAGTGCTGTGAAATAAATGTGTAAGCCTGATGATTCACAGACCTGTACCCCTGGGGCAAATAATACATTATATGTTAATAAAAATAATTAGAAAATTTTTTTAAAAGGTGCCAAACTTTGCTAAGTACTTTTCCTGTGTCAGTTGAAATGATGCATTTTTTTCCATTTATTCTATTGATGTGATATATTAATTGAGTTTCATATGGTAAACTATTCTTACATTCCAAGAGTAGACCCACTTGGTATAATATACTTGTATAATCATTTTAATATGCTGTTGAATTCAACTCGCTAGTGTTTTGTTAAGAATCTGTTGTTTTTGCATCAGTGTTTATAAGAGACATTGATCTGTAGTTTCCTTTTTTGGTAATGTCTTTGGGGTTTTTTTGTTTGTTTGTTTTTCTTTTTATCATTTTATTTATTTATTTGAAAGAGAGACAGAGATGGTGAGAGAGAGCATGAACAGGGAGGGGAGGGAGAAGCAGGTTCCATGTTGAGCTGGGAGCCCGATGTGGGACTCGGACCCAAGATCCTGGGATCTTGACCTGAGCCGAAGGCAGATGCTTAACGACTGAGCCACCCAGCTGCCCCACCATTTTTTTTTTTTAAAGATTTTTTATTTATTTATTTGACAGAGAGAGAGATCACAAGTAGGCAGAGAGGCAGGCAGAGAGAGAGGAGGAAGCAGGCTCCCTGCCGAGCAGAGAGCCCGATGCGGGGCTCGATCCCAGGACCCTGAGATCATGACCTGAGCCGAAGGCAGCGGCTTAATCCACTGAGCCACCCAGGCGCCCCTGCCCCACCATTTTTAAGTATTCAGTTAAGTAGTGTTAACCTTGAACATTATTGTGAAACAGATCTGGAGCTTTCTCAATTTGCAAAACTCAAACCCTATATTCATTAAGCATCAACTCCCCATTTCCTCCTTCCCCCAGGTGTTCCCCCAGGGAACCACCGTTCTACCTTCTGTTTCCGTGAATTTGACTATTTTACATAGCTTATACAAGTGGAACCATACAGTATTTGTCTTTTTGTGACTGGGTTCTCTCATTTGAATACCATTTGAACCCATTGATTTGGACTTTTCTCTTGGTAATTCATTAGTTCCCACATAGGCTTGGGTTCATTTCCACACTTGTTTCCCTGACCGGTCTACCTGTTTCCACACATGTACACATCCGGTTTAATTATTGTAGCTTTCTATTGTCTAACTCTTCTCCCACATAGTTATGCTTCCAAATAAACTCTAGAACCATTTTGTGAAGTTTTCTACAAAAATCCTTTGGGGATTTTTTTACATTGTTATTACATTAAATATACAGACCAAGTTTGAGAAGGTTAGCCTCTCCACACTATTGACTTTTCGTTTGTATTTAATAATAGTTAAACTCATCCTAGCATACAAGACGATTTATAGCCATGTCCCACCCTTCCTTTCCCAGCCATGTTCAGTCTCCTTCCAGGCCAACTCCCTAATAATCTGGTGTCCAAACGTCCTTCATGTTCTTTTTTGTCTCTCTTTCCTTTCTCTGGTTGGTCTTTCAATCTTGAAACGTCCTCCTCTCCTTCTCACAATTTCTACTGGCCCACATCCTGCACAGACTTTATGTCCCATCACAAACGCCACATCACCCTAATACTTCCTGATTCCTCCATCCAGATGTGACTTGAAACTCCCTAGCCTCCCCCCAAAAACTGTGTCTCTTTATTAAGGTGCCCACCCCAATGTTCTCTGTAGTTATTTGTGTTCTTCTCTTATTGGTCCACAATCAACAATTTTGCATTAGCACAATAGTTTTCAACAAAGACCCCCCCCCACCTTTGTACCCTACAGCCCGAATACTTCAGTGGGCACAGAAAATACAGGAGAAATGCCAGCTCTATGGGAATCCAGAGCTACAAGCCTGGTGCGGGAACTCCAGGAAGCCTGGCGGCAGAAAGCACGCCAGACTGGATTTTGCATAACACATAGCTAGCTGGGCTACTTCTCTGAATCTTGGTCTCCTCGTCTGTCAAAGGACAGTAACCCCAGTAGCCTCTTCTTTCCAAGGACTGTGAGGCCCAGAAAAGAGAAGAGCAATGAGTGTGCTTTCACATTGTCCACCGATAGACGCATGGGGGTTCCAGTAGCTATTAGCGCTTCCGAGTCAGGCCGCCGACCACAGCCCTCCACCTTTGCTTCGAGTCCCCAGAGCGAGATCAGTGTCTCAAGGGAACCCGTTCTCTCACACAACCATTTCTTGTGTATCTCATCACGCTCCACTGGAAGCCTACCATGGGCCACGCTGTGGGGACATAGTGGTGCAGGGCCAGCTCTGCCTTCAAGGACCCCGGAGGCCGACCGGAGCCCGAGGGAGGGACACCGTTTGGCTCCTTTGTCCGCTGTTTAAAATGAAGACAAAGCACTTGCACCAACAATCTCAGACTCGCGGAGACAAGTGAGTAAACGAGCCCGGTGAACAGAGGGTCAGCGCCAAGCCCACCCGCAGCGCGCCCTCTAAGCCGAGGGGGCAGACAGCGCGCGGTCAGCGGCGACTTTGGGGCGGCGCTGTCCTGGGTTTTCCGACGCCCGTTTGATTCCTGCGATGCCTGCAGCGCTCCGGGTTCCTCCAGGCCGGGCTTCCACTGGCCCCCCGCGCCCCGTGCACCACCAGGTCTCAGCAGCCTTTGGCCGCCGCGCCCCACGGCCCTCGGATCCCCAGATTCCCGCCTCTTCCGCCCTGGGTGCCGCCCGGGGCCGCAGTGCGGGACCGGATCTTCGATCCCCGCGTCCCCTGGGGCCCTCCCGCAGGCGGCCAGCACCGAAGTCGGCGCAGGCCTTCACCGCCCGCGGGGCCGAGCTCGGGGAGGGTGGCTGCTGGGCCCGGGCCCCGATTGCGGGCAGCGCTGAGGCTGCAGGAGCGCGCGGGTGGCCGGCACGGCCCGCAGAGCGCCACCCGAGCCTGTCGCCCAGGCGCCCGCCGCCTTCGCGTCGCTGGGGCGCGGTCGCGGCCGCTCTCAGCCCAGGCCCCACGGGCACCGCTCCCTGGCTGGGGGTCGGCGGCGGGCCGGGTGCCCTAGTGCCTTAGCGAGGCGAGCGGATGCGTAGAAAGGCCGTGGGACAGGGTCGGCCACCACGTAGCGCTCAATAAATACTGGATAGTATTGCTTTTTCCTGAAATCCTCTCCTCTAACCTGCTCTGCTCCATGATGCTTAACGTGACTGCTCCTGTTGGGAGCAGAACTTTACCCCCAGATAACAGATCTGAGTGTTTACTATGGGCTAGGCACTGCGCCTGGGGTTCCTAAAAAGGGTATCTCTTCTATATAAAATAAAATTTTAAAGATTTTATTTATTTGACAGAGATAGAGACAGAGAGCAGGAGCAGGGAGGAGAAGGAGAAGCAGACCTCCCGCTGAGCAGGGAGCCGGACAAGGGGCTCCATCCCAGGATCCTGAGATCATGACCTGGGTGGAAGGCAGATGCTCCACCGACAAAACCACCCAGGAGCCTCTATCTCTCCTAATTTTAACAAGTACCGATAAGATAAGGGCTGTTATTTGCCAAGTTTTAGTGACGAGTAAAGTAAGACTTACTAAGAATCTGTGCAAGGTCTGGCAAGCAAGGCAGTGGAACTCTAATCTGTCTGGGTCCCAAGAGCTTATTTACTACTACAGTACAAGTGTCCTCTCCAGCACCCCTGCAGGTCCTGTGTACAGGGGTCTTGGGGCCTAGTGGATTTTAGGTCCTGGAAGAGTGGAGGGAAAACATGCACACTGGGTAGTTGTTCTTTAAAAAAAAAAAAAAACACTTTCGGGGCACCTGGGTGGCTCAGTGGGTTAAAGCCTCTGCCTTTGTCTTGGGTCATGATCGCTGGGTCCTGGGATTGAGCCCCACATCGGGCTCTCTGCTCAGCAGTGAGCCTGCTTCGCCCTCCCTCTATCCCTCTGCCTGCCTCTCTGTCTACTTGTGATCTCTGTCTGTCAAATAAATAAGTAAAATCTTAAAAAACAAAAACAAAACAAAACAAAAAAACCCCACTTTCAACTCAAAACACATCTCTCTTATTTTTTATGATTTTTTTAAAAAGGTTTTATTTACTTACTTGCCAGAGAGCGAGAGTGAGAGAGCACAGAAGGAGGGGGAGTGGTAGGCAGAGGGAGAAGCAGGCTCCCTGCTGAGTGAAGAGCCCAGGATCATGACTGTTAACCAGCTGAGCCACCCAGGCATCCCCAAATACATCTCTTTTATTGTTTAAGGCAGCTTGAATTGGGTGTTCTGCTACGACCCAAGGTGTGCTTATTGAGACCAAATTTACTTAAAATGAAATTCACCATTTGATCATTTTAAAGTGTATAATTTGCTGGTTTTTCATGTAGTCACAATGTTATGGAAGCATCAGCAGAACATTTCATCACCCCAAAAGAAACTCCATATCCGTTAAGTAATCCGTCCTCATCTCCCCCCTCCCACCAACCCCAAGGAACCACCAATCTAGTTTCTGTTTCCGTGGATTTACTTATCCTGAACATTTCATAAAAATGGAATTATGTAATATGTGACCTTACGTGGCTGGTTTCTTTCACTTAGGGTAATGTTTTCAAGGGTCATCCATGTGGTAGCCTGTATCAATAGTTCATTTTTTTTTTTATGGTTGAATCATATTCCATGTCATATGCCACTTTTTTTTTTTTTTAATTTGAGAGAGAGACGGAATGAGAGAGAAAGAGAGAACATGAGAAGGGGGAGGGTCAGAGGCAGAAGCAGATTCCCTTCCAAGGAGGGAGCCTGATGCGGGACTCAATCCCGGACTCCAGGATCTTGACCTGAGCCGAAGACAGTCGATTAAGACACCCAGGTGCCCGATAAGCCACACTTTTTTTATTTTTTTAAAGATTTTATTTATTTATTTGACAGAGAGAGATCACAAGTAGGCAGAGAAGCAAGCAGAGAGAAAATGAGAGGGAAGCAGGCTCCCCGTGGAGCAGAGAGCCCGATGCGGGACTCGATCCCAGGACCCTGAGATCATGACCCGAGCTGAAGGCAGCGGCTTAAACCACTGAGCCACCCAGGCGCCCAAGCCACACTTTTCTTATCTGTTCATTAGTTCATGGACATTACCATTTTTTTGGTTGTTGGAATAAATGATGTTGAACTAGTCCTGTACAAGTTTTTGTTTGAACACCTGTTTTCCATTCCCTTGAGTATATTCCTAAGAGTGGAAGTGTTGGTTCATGTAATGACTCTATGTTTAACTTTTTTTTTAAGATTTTTTATTTATTTATTTGAGAGAGAGAGAGAGTGAGGGAGAGCATGAAAGGGGAGAAGGTCAGAGGGAGAAGCAGACTCCCCGTGGAACTGGGAACCTGATGCAGAACTCGATCCCCAGACTCCAGGATCATGAAGGCAGTTGCTCTACCACCTGAGCCACCCAGGTGCCCCTATGTTTAACTTTTTAAAGTTAATGGCTGCATCATTTTGTATTCAGTCAGCAGTGTATGAATGTTCCAACTTTTATTATGAAAATAATGAGTGTAGGGGCACCTGGTAGTTCAACTGGTTAAGGGTCTGCCTTCTGCTCAGGTTGTAATCCCAGGATCAAGTCCCATGTTGGGGTCCTAGCTCAGCGAGGAGCCTGTTTCTCCCTCTCCTTCTGATTCCAGCTCATTTTCTCTCTCTCTCTCTCTCATGCTGTATCTCAAATAAATAAATAAATCTTTAAAAAGAGAGAGAATGAGTATAGTTTAAAAAAATAGTTTTTAAAAATAGTTTTTAAATAGTTTTGAATAGTTTTTAAAAAAACAGTTTTTTTAAAAAAATACAAGATTTGTGGCAAAATACAACTGTATTTACCCAAGATGTCTCCTACCCAAGAGGCAAACACTTCCAACTCTTTTAATTATTTTCCCCTAGTTTTTCTCTGTATTTCATTTTATTTTATTTTTTAAAGATTTTATTTATTTATTTGACAGAGAGAGATCACAAGCAGGCAGAGAGGCAGGCAGAGAGAGAGGGAGGAAGCAGGCTCCCTGCTGAGCAGAGAGCCCAATGCGGGGCTCGATTCCAGGACCCTGATATCATGACCTGAGCTGAAGACAGAGGCTTAACTCACTGAGCCACTGAGCCACCCAGGCACCCCTTGGTTGAAGTATTTTTTTTTTAAAGATTTTGTTTATTTATTTGACAGACAGAGATCACAAGTAGGCAGAGAGGCAGGCAGAGAGAGAAGGGGAAGCAGTCTCCCTGCTGAGCAGAGAGCCTGATGCGGGGCTCGATCCCAGGACTCTGGGATCATGACCTGAGCTGAAGGCAGAGGCTTACTGAGCCACCCAGGCGCCCCTTTCTTTCTTTCTTTTAAATAATCTCTATCTAAAAAACAAAAAACAAAAAAATTAAAAAAAATAATCTCTATCTATGCCCAACATTGGGCTTGAACTCACAACGCAAGATCAAGAGTCTCATGAACTGGGCACCTGGGTGGCTCAGTGGGTTAAGCCGCTGCCTTCGGCTCAGGTCATGATCTCAGGGTCCTGGGATCGAGTCCCGCATCGGGCTCTCTGCTCAGCAGCGAGCCTGCTTCTCTCTCTCTCTCTGCCTGCCTCTCTGTCTACTTGTGATTTCTCTCTGTCAAATAAATAAATAAAATCTTTAAAAAAAAAAAAAAAAGAGTCTCATGAACTACTGACTGGGCCAGGCACCCCATTCTTTGGAAAGCAAAGCTTCATGGTCTTCTAATATCCATTGCCTCTGTTAGGAACCCAAATGGTACTCTGATTCTTGATGCTTTTCTTTGACCTGTTTTTCCTTTTTTTCTCTTTGGAAGCTTTTAGGATCTTCTCTTCATTCTTGGTATTTCGAAAAAAAAGTTTAATAATAAAATAGTAAGTACTAAAAACTCAGTAATGAAAGTTCATCCGAGGTGAGGACAAATACCTGCATCATTAAACAAAATCATTAGGGGCACCTGGGTGACTCAGTGGGTTAAGTGTCTGACTCTTGATTTCGGCTCAGGTCATGATCAAGCCCAGAGCTGGACTCCATGCTTAGTGCAGAGACTGCTGGAGATTCTCTATCTTCCTCTACCCCTCTCCCCACTTGTGCTCATTCTTTATCTCTCTTTCTCAAATAAATAAATAAAATCTTAAAAGACAAAAACAAAATCATTAAACAACAGTTTGTTGTGCTAGCCTTTTGTTGAACTCTTTCAACCTAGAAACCCAGGTTCTTCAGCTATGAGAAAATTTCCTATACTATTTCCTTTGATATTTTTTTTTTTAAGATTTTATCCACCTGACAGAGAGAGATCACAAGTAGGCAGAGAGGCAGGCAGAGAGAAAGGGGGGAAGCAGGCTCCCCGCTGAGCAGAGAGCCCGATGCGGGGCTCGATCCCAGGTCCCCGAGATCATGACCTGAGCTGAAGGCAGAGGCTCAACCCCCGAGCCACCCAGGTGCCCCCCTTTGATATATTTTTTTTTTAATATTTTTTATTTATTTGACAGAGAGATAGAGAGAGTAGAAGTAAGGGGAGCGTCAGGCAGAGGGAGAGAGAGAAGCAGGCTCTCTGTTGAGCAGGGAGCCTGATGTGGGGCTCGACCCCAGGACCCTGTAGCCAAAGGTGGAGGCTAAACTACTGAGCCACCCAAGCACCCCTTCCTTTGATATTTCAAAGAGATTCTTGTTATCAGTGCCTGTAGAATAATCTAAACCCATTCCTTTATAAGTATCCAGCAAATGCTTCTGGATGTTTCTCTGTTTTGTGTTTTATTGTGTTTTTCTGATTAAAAGGATAATGCAGGGGCACCTGGGTGGCTCAGTGGGTTGAGCCTCTGTCTTCAGTTCGGGTCATGATCTTGGGGTCCTGGGATTGAGCCCCGCGTCTGGTTCTCTGCTCGGTGTGGAGCCTGCTTCCCTCTCTCTCTCTGCCTGCCTCTCTGCCTACTTGTGATCTTTCTCTGTGTCAAACAAATAAATAAAATCTTAAAAAAATAAAAGGATAATGCATGCTTATGTAGAAAACTCAAATACCAGAAACTGTAAAATTTAACACACTTTTTAAAGATTTGCTGGAAGTGCAAAGGCAATATTAGCAACATGAATTCACTTAAATAGTCGCATAGCATTCCATTGATGGCTTTGATTAAAGTCATCTCCTTATCCTTTCTGCCCTGAGGGACAGTAGAGGTAGGGGAAGGGTCATGGAAGGATGAGATTCAACTTGGCCCTCGTGGAGGAACTGTTGGGAGAGTGTCTGAACCTTCGGAGAGGTCCTTGACCTGACCTTCCTAATGGTAGGGCTTAGAGCAGCAGCTCTCAAACCTCGAGGTGCACATGGATCATCAGAGGAACCTGTTAAACAGCAGCTTCCTAAGCCGACCTCAGAGAGTCTGATTCCATCTGAAAAGGTTTCTGAGAATCTGCATTTTTTATAAGCACCCCAGCTGATTCTGGAGATGGCTGCTGGGCCACACTTGGAGAAAACGGACACAGAGTGAAGGGGGATGTGTGGGGAGGGAAAGAGTATTCATTTAAGAAAGAGGAGAGGCAGGAATGCATGGGTGGCTCAGTCGGCTGGGCGTCTGCCTTCGGCCCAGGTTGTGATCTCAGGATCCTGGGATGGACTCCCGCATCAGGCTCCCTGCTCGGTCGGGAGCCTGCTTCTCTCTCTCCTCTACACTTCTGCTCTTTCTCACTCTCTCTATCTCTCAAACAAATAAATAAAATCTTAAAAAGAAGAAGAAGAAGAAACAGGAGAGGCTATGGGGGCTGATAGGGAGGAAAATGAATTAAGCGTCTTTGGTCACCTGCAGGAGACCAGGCTTTAGTGTGCTTAGGGTTAGGGCAGAACCCACAGATTTATCCACTGGCCTTTGTTCTCCAAAAGGATCCAAGGATTCTAATAGTCACATAGACAGACCTCAAGTCTCCCAGTCTATCCCTGAACTTACATTTCCTCCCTTCCCTGTGGTCAATGTTATTCAGTTAGGAATACAGGGGTACATAGAAACATCTCAGTGCATTTCCCCCCAGGCTCTGGCTGGAAAAGGTGGGAGCCATCCTAGGTCATCCGCAGAGGTAGCCAAAGTTAGGGATGCTGCTAGAAAGTGGGAGGACAGGAGTGCCTGGGTGGGTTAGTCGATTGGGTGTCTGCGATGCCAGGGTTCTGCGATCGAGCCCCGCATTGGGCTCCCTGCTTGGCAGGGAGCTTGCTTCTTCCTCTTTTTCCTGCTTGTGCTCTCCCTGTCTCTCTGTCTCAAATAAATAAAATCTTGGAAGGAAGGAAGGAAGGAAGGAAGGAAGGAAGGAAGGAAGGAAGGAAGGAAAAGAACAATACCAAGTCTTGGAGAGGATATAGTGCGACAAGAACTCTCATAAGTGAATATAGATTGGTCCGACCACTCTTAAAAACAATTTAACTCAATAATTCCACTCCAGGATATATACCCCAGAGAAACTCTTACACATGGGTTCCAGGAAACATAAACATCCAGGATGTTCTTAGCAGCATTATTGAAAACAGCAAAGAACTAGAAATAATCCAAAGCCCTTAGATAAATAAGTGGATAAATTCATTGTAATGTATTCACACAATGACAAACTATATACAGTACAAATGAACGAACCATTTACACATCAGCAAGGAAGAATCTTAGAAACAATAATAAGCAAAAAAATTAATTCATAAAATAAATACATTCTTGTTCAATTTATTTTTTTTTTTTAAAGATTTATTTGACAGGGGCGCCTGGGTGGCTCAGTTGGTTAAGCAACTGCCTTCGGCTCAGGTCATGATCCTGGAGTCCTGGGATCCAGTCCCACATCAGGCTCCCTGCTCAGCAGGAGGTCTGCTTCTCCCGATGACCTCTCTCCTCTCATACTGTCTCTCTTTCATTGTCTCTCTCTACCTCTCAAATAAATAAATAAAATATTAAAAAAAAGATTTATTTGACAGAGGGAGAGAGATCACAAGTAGGCAGAGAGGCAGGCAGAGAGAGAGAGGAGGAAGCAGGTTCCCCACTGAGCAGAAAGCCCGATGAGGGGCTCGATCCCAAGACCCCGGAATCATGACCTGAGCCGAAAGCAGAGGTTTTAACCTACTGAGTCACCCAGGTGCCCCTATTCTTGTTCAGTTTAAAAATAAATCTAAACCTTATACTGCATGGAGATTTGTATATGAAAAAGTAGAAAGAAAAGCAAAATATTGTGGGACAAATTCAGAATAGTGGTCACCTTGGGTCAGGCAGGGGATGAAAAATTTGAGCACAGACAGTGTTCCAGTTCTTTTTTTTTTTTTTAAAGATTTATTTATTTATTTGACAGAGAGAGAGAGTGAGAGAGGGAACACAAGGTGGGGGAGTGGGAGAGGGAGAAGCAGGCCTCCCGCAGAGCAGGGAGCCCGATGCGGGGCTCCATCCCAGGACCCTGGGATCATGACCTGAGCCAAAGGCAGATGCTTAACGACTGAGCCACCCAGGCGCCCCAGTGTTTCAGTTCTTTAGTGGGTGGTGCGCTCACGGGCATTTATTTTATTATTATGCATATGACTGTATATACATAACAAATTCTTCTGGGTATATCAAGTATTTCAAAATATAAAAAAATAGAAAGAAAATTGAAATCCCCTGGCTGCAGTTGCAGTGTCTCAATAATACACACACCCCATCTTTCCAAAAGACACTAGGGACCAGGAAGTAAGCTGTCAAGCCTAAACAGGCCAAGAGAAGCTTGTAAAAATCCACCTCCATCTGACCATTCAGAGATTGGGGCAAGCACGTATTCTATCCCCTTCCTTGTCTGTGTCTCATAGACTGTACCTGTCACTAAGTGATGGCCTCTGATTGCATGGTTAGCTGTCTTTTGGGATGTTGATAATGTGCAAGGACCATTACAAGATAGAAAGAACTTGAAGTTCATCCAGTTTAACCCACTTTTTAAAAAGTTTTATTTGAGTAATCCCTATACTCCACGTGGGGCTTGAACTCATGACCCCAAGATTAAGAGTTAGACACTCCTCCAATTCACTTATACTGAAGATGGAAAAACTAAAGCTAGGATGGGGAGGGGGCCTGGATGGGTCAGGAATGATTTAATGGCAGATATTAGAGTAGAACTCAGGTTTCCTGTCTTTCCATTACCTTGCCTCCCTGTTGCTTGCTGAGGCATAGAGGTGAGGGAGAAGGACATACTTACTTAGTTCTGTCCCAGCTCCATCCAAGGCCAACACACTCAATTCTTAGAAGATGTTGCTTTTGAAATTGCTGATGAGGCTGGCCCTATCTGGGGGTGGAAGGAGTCTGCCTCACCTATCAGCTGGTCCATTGCGTAATCTGGCATGCTGAGGCCTGAGATTCTTCTTCCCACGTTAGGCCCAGCTGTGAAGAGGAAAGGTCAGAGTGAGAGAATAATAGAAAGGTTGGGCACTATCCCCACCTCTCCCTGTGAAGGGAGGAGAGGCGGGAGGAGGGGAAACGGGGCGGCAGCTCTCTGGGGCTAGTCCTCTGGCTCATCATCAAAGAGGTCTTCTCTTTGTGGGAGGGAATTTACAGACAAGGAAGAAGGGAGGAGGAAGAAGCTTTTGGGTTGGCCCTTCTTTCAGCTCATGAGTTGAGAGTTTATATATGATACAGAGAAATAGGAGAAAATGAGGCAGAGAGCTGAGCTGTTCTGTAAGGCTATCAGTGGAGAGCCTAATGAAGGCAGTGGAGCCTGACCCAGTGCAAAGATGTCTGGGCTCCCAGTTTGGTCCCCTGAACTGTGAGGCAGCAAACGGAGAGGCCAGGACTACACATGACCTCTCACGACCCTGACCTGCACACAGACTGTCATACTTAAGCCCCCATCTGAAACATGGCCACTATTCAGGAATTCCATCAAAGGTCTCTGAGCAGCCCAATTAGACTTTTTATTATTACTTTTTAAGATTTTTATTTATTCATTTGAGAGAGAGAGCGCGCAAGTGGTGTGCGGGGGGTGGAGGGGCTGAGGGAGGAGCAGGCTCCCCACTGAGCAGGGAGCCCAATGCAGAGCTCAATCCCAGGAGCCGGGATCATGACCTGAGCTGAAGGCAGACACTTCACCGACTGAGCCACCCAGGAGCCCCTAAAAAAATTATTTAATTTTATAAGACTGCATGACTGTAATACAAAGGGGAGTTTTTTTCATTTAACATGGCGATATAGTATAGCAAATCTGGGCCAGATCTTACAATCTGAACACAGGTACATATGTATGTATGTTTGTAGGTATGCATTTAAGATTTTTTTTTTTTAAAGATTTTATTTATTTATTTGACAGACAGAGATCACAAGTAGGCAGGCAGAGAGAGAGAGGAGGAAGCAGGCTCCCCGCGGAGCAGAGATCCCGATGTGGGGCTCGATCCCACGACCCTGGGATCATGACCCGAGCTGAAGGCAGAGGCTTTAACCACTGAGCCACCCAGGTGCCCCTGCATTTAAGATTTTATTTATTTATTTGACAGAGAGAGACGCAGCAAGAGAGGGAACACAAGCAGGGACAGAGGGAGAGGAAGAAGCAGGCTTTCTGCTGAGCAGGGAGCCCATCCTGGGGCTCTATCCCAGTACCTCGGGATCATGACCTGAGCCGCCTGAGCCGAAGGCAGATGTTTAACGACTGAGCCACCCAGGCACCCATGAACACAGGTATTTAACCTTTTCCATGCTGTATGTCTACATTGGACAGAAGTCCTATAACTGAAGCCATGCCTTTCTGTGACGAGGGTAGAGCCATGCCTTTCTGTGCCTTTATAACTGCCGAAACTTCAAGTCTCAAACTCAGTTGTACAAGAAATACAGCTGGGGGGTGGGATCCTCAGTACCCATGAGTTATGTACTGTTTTGGGAGAACTTTTTATTGGGGGCCCCATCAGGCAGTGGTCCCCACAGGTCACAGTGGCTCTGTCAACTGTTTCTACTCCCAACTTGGTGACATTGGACTCTGTCCCTGGATGCAGTGAGCTGCCACGCCCTCCGGGGAATCACGGTCTCACAGCCTTCTGCTCGCTCTTTCTTTCCTTCCATCAGCCTCGGGGGAAATATTGATATAGGATTGTCAAAATATTTCATTATTTTTAAAAAGATTTTATTTATTTTGAGAGAGGGAGTGAGCCCGGAGGAGGGGCAGAGGAAAGGGAGAGAAAGAATCTCAAGCAGACTCCATGCGGAACTCAGAGCCTGACACCAGGCTCAGGGGTAGTGATCCCATGACCTTGAAATCATGACCTGAGCTGAAATCAAGAGTCAGAAGCTTAACTGACTGAGCCACTCAGGTGCCTCCCAAAATATTTTAAAAACAGACCTCTGATATACTAATGTATGGATTTTTTAAAGATTTATTTATTTATTTGACAGAGATCACAAGCAGGCAGAGAGGCAGGCAGAGAGAGAGGGGAAAGCAGCTCCCTGCTGAGCAGAGAGCCTTATGTGGGGCTCGATCCCAGGATCCTGAGATCATGACCTGAGCTGAAGGCAGAGGCTTTAACCCACTGAGCCACCCAGGCGCCCCAACGTATGGATTTTTTTAAAAAGCACATTAAAAAAAAAAAAAAAAACACATTAAATACCAAGATCTAGTGATGGATATAATAACTTTATACTTTTGAAATAGTGATAAATGTAAACAATATTTCAACATATTGCAGCAACTGTAATAAGATATGAAAAGCGCTATTTCTACAGATGCCAAATACACAGGTACTGTTAGTTCAACAGTGGTTTGTTGTTACTTATTTCATTGAAAGAAATACTATGTTTCAGATACATATTAGTGAAAATAAAGATGTAATTTTTTTCCCCATCATCAGAAGAAACCCATCTCTTCTCAACCCCTGATTCTTCACTAAGAGCCACAAACTGTCCCTGAGACTAGTAGAACAAGACTTATTATATGGGTGCCTTGGTGGCTCAGATGGTTGAGTGTCTGCCTTTAGCTGGGGTCATGTTCTCAGGGACGTGGGATCAATCCCCACATTGGGCTTCCTGCTGAGCTGGGAGCCTGCTTCTTCCTCTCTCTCTGCCATTCCCACTGCCTGTGCTCTCTCACTCTCTCTCTCTGTCAAAGAAATAAATACAATCTTTTTAAAAAATAATAAGGGAGACAAGAATTCAAAAATCATGAAAATTGGACTTAGTTGGTATAGAAGTAAGTAACTATACGTATTTTAACTTCCTTGATTCCTTCTCTGAGATTGCAATTACTGATATTCATCAAATCATGAAAATTGGACTTAGTTGGTATAGAAGTAAGTAACTATACGTATTTTAACTTCCTTGATTCCTTCTCTGAGATTGCAATTACTGATATTCATCTCTATGATCTTATATACTGAAGAAAAAACTAAATAATGCATACTTGTTAACCTAGACTTAGAAAGAAGGATGTAAGGGAAAAAGACGTAAAGTATTTAGCATGATATCTAAGCAGGTAATTAAAACAGGCTCCCCCGGAGTAAAGGGCATGTGGAGATTTTTTTTTTAAAGATTTTATTTATTTATTTATTTGAGAAAGACAGAGATCACAAGTAGGCAGAGAGGCAGGCAGAGAGAGAGGGGGAAGCAGGCTCCCTGCCAAGCAGAGAGCCCAATGTGGGGCTCGATCCCAGGACCCCAAGATCATGACCTGAGCTGAAAGCAGAGGCTTTAACCCACTGAGCCACCCAGGCGCCCCAAGGGCATGTGGAGATTATGGAACCATTGGAGGAAAACCAGTCTCAGTTCCAATAGCAACACCAACAGTGAATTACAGAGCAAGGAGAACAGAGCTCAGGTTGACTCCCGTTCATCCAGTGGTATCATCAGGTTCTAAACCTCAGAATTCTGAAATCTTTTCCCACCAAATCCAAGTATCTTTTTTTTTTTTAAAGATTTATTTATTTATTTATTTGACAGAGAGAGTTCACAAGTAGGCAGAGAGGCAAGCAGAGAGGGAGAGAGAGAGAGAGAGGAGGAAGCAGGCTCCCTGCCAAGCAGAGAGCCTGATCCGGGACTCGATCCCAGGACACTGGGATCATGACCTGAGCCGAAGGCAGAGGCTTAAACCACTGAGCCACCCAGGCGCCCCAAATCCAAGTATCTTTTAACTTCCCTCTGGACCAGGGCCACCCAGAGGGGCACCAAGAGAGTTATTAAGGGCTGACACTGGAAGACACCTGCCTTTTACAGACAAGGAAACTAAGGTCCAATGATGAAGTTAGTGTAAAATTAGCATTGTTTCTTTCTTAATTATTTCAGTAGAATTCAAATGATAAAACCCTCTGGGCCTGGAGTGACTTGTGGTAATGTTTTTAAGTATTGATTCGATTTCAATCATAAGTATAGAACTATACATATTTTCCATTTCTTCTGGTGTTTGTTTTGTAACTTTTATTTTTTCTCATATTTGCCCATTTTAATAAGTCAGAATTACTAGAATAAAGTCCATAATATCATGGAAAATATTTATAGACTCTATAATGACACGTGGGTTTTTTAATTCCCAATAGTGGTTATTTTTCTTTTTAAGATTTATTTCTTTATTTGGGAGACAGAGAGAGTGTGTAGGCAGGTAGGGCAGGAGAGGGTCAGAGAGAATCCCATGTAGAGTGCAGAGCCCAACGTGGGGCTCGATCCCAGGACCCTGAGATCATGACCTGAGCAGAAATCAAGAGTTGATTGCTTATCTGACTAGGCCCCCCGAGGTGTCCCCCGATAATGGCTATTTAAACATTTTCTCTTCTTGTTCTTGATCATTTCTGCCAGGGTTTAGCCATTAGTCCTTTCAAAATACAAATATTTGTATTTATTAATATTCTCTGTTTTATGTCTGCCTTCTACTTCATTCAGTTCTGCTCTTAATAATTTCTTCTGCTATATTTTTTGGGTGTAATCTGTCACTTAAAAATACTCTTTCGGGCGCCTGCATGGAGCAGTCATTAAGCATCGGCCTTCAGCTCAGGTCATGATCCCAGGATCCTGGGATCAAGGCCTGCATCAGGCTCCCTGCTCAGCGGGAAACCTGCTTCTCCCTCCCCACTTCTCCTGCTTGTGTTCCCTCTCTCGCTGTGTCTCTCTCTCTGTCAAATAAATAAATAAAATCTTAAAAAAAAAAAAAAGTAAAAATGCTTCTTGACATGGCTGCTTCAAACATTGATTCTTAGTCTCTCTCCCTCTCTAATGTATGTATTTAAGGCGATAAACTTTCTATTACCACAGTTACATCCCACAAGCTTGGGTACGTCATAGTTATATTAGCATTTAATTGAAGTTAAATTGAAAACTAAATTAAATTGAAAACTCCCCTTTCCACTGGGAGTTCTTCTTTGATCTACAGATTATTTAGAAATATATTTAAAAACTTTTATGCATTTCCTAGTTGATCCTACTGTTACTAATTTTTTTAAAAGATTTTATTTATTTATTTGATAAGCAGAGATTAACAAGCAGGCAGAGAGAGAGAGAGGAGGAAGCAGGCTCCCTACTGAGCAGAGAGCCCGATGCAGGGCTCGATTCCAGGACCCTAGGACCATGACCCAGGCCGAAGGCTTTAACCCACTGAGCCACCC
Source organism: Meles meles (assembly GCF_922984935.1). Lineage (NCBI taxonomy): Eukaryota > Metazoa > Chordata > Mammalia > Carnivora > Mustelidae > Meles > Meles meles. The sequence continues at coordinate 25,847,217 of NC_060083.1, forward strand.
AGGCGCCCCACTAATTTTTTTTAAAAGCAGGCTCCATGACCAGCATGGAGCCCAATGCAGGGCTTGAACTCACAAACCTGAGTTCTAGACCTGAGCTGAGTTCAAGAGTCAGATGCCTAACTGACTGAGCCACGCAGGCACCCCTCTGTTACTCATTTTGAGTTTTATTACACTGCGGTCAGTGAAAATACTCCATATGATTTAAATGCTTAAAAATTTGTTGATACTCAAAAATATTGTCAGTTCACTCATTCTTGTAAATGTTTCATCTGGCTAATATATGCTAATTTGTATCCTGCAATTGCTGAATGGTTTACATATGTTAATGGAATCAAGTTTTTTAATTGGTGAAATATTTTATAACTTTTATATCTGATTACTCATTTGCTTGCTCTTTAGTTACAAAGAGAGGGCTTTATTTTAATTTTAATTTTAATTTTTTTGAGGTTTTTAAAAATTTTTTTAAATTTTTATTTATTTTTTTTTTAAAAAGATTTTATTTATTTATTTGACAGAGAGAGAGACAGATCACAGGTAGGCAGGGATGCAGACAGAAAGAGGAGGAAGCAGGCTGTCCGAGGAGCAGAGAGCCAGATGTGGGCCTCGATTCCAGGACCCTGGGATCATGACCTGAGCCGAAGGCAGAGACTTTAACCCACTGAGCCACCCAGGCGCCCCAAGAAGGTTTTTTTTTTTAAGATTTTAAAAAATTTATTTGACAGAGAGGTACAGAGCACAAGTAGAGCAGCAGACAGAGGGAGAGGGAGAAGCAGGCTCTCCGCTGAGCAGGGAGCCGGAAGTGGGGCTCGATTCCAGGACACTGGGGTCATGACCTGAGCTGAAGGCAGATGGTTAACCTACTGAGCCACCTAGGTGCCCTGAAAGGGGTATTTTTTTTTTTTTTTAAGATTTTATTTGTTTACCAGAGAAAGAGAGAGCATAAGCAGGGAGAGAAGCAGAGGGAGAAGCAGGCTCCTCACTGAGCAAGAAGCCTGATATGGGACTTGATCCCAGGACTTGGAGACCATGACTTGAGCTGAAAACAGATGCTTAACCATCTGAGCCACCCAGGTGCCCCTTTTTATTTATTTATTTTAAAAGATTTTATGAGGGTTGCCCAGGGGGAGGGGGGTGGGGTTTGGACATTGGGGAGGGTATGTGTTATGGGGAGTGCTGTGAAGGGTGTAAACCTGGCGATTCACAGACTGGTAACCCTGGGGCTAATAATACATTATATGTTTATAAAAAAATAAAAAAATTATTAAAATAAAAAAAAAATAAAAGATTTTAAAGTAATCTCTGCACCCAATGCAGGGCTTAAACTCACAACCCCCAAGATCAAGCATAGCACAGTCTGGGTCCCTGGTGGCACAGCTGATTAAGTGTCTGATTCTTGGCTTCAGCTCAGGCCATGATCTCAGGCTCTTGAGACCAAGCCCCACATTGGACTCCATGTTCAGCACAGAGTCTACCAAAGTTTCTCTCTCTCCTCCCCTCTGCCTCTCTCTGCGCTTGCTCCCTCTCTCATACTCTCTTTTCCTCTAAAATAAATAAATAAATCTTCAAAAGAAAAAAAAGAGTAGCATGCCCAACTGACTGAGCTGACCAGGTACCCCTGCTTTTCTTCTTTTAAAAATTGTTTTTTTGGGGGGCAGCCTAGGTGGCTTAGTCAGTTAAGCATCTGCCTTCAGGTCAGGTCATGATTCCAGAGTCCTGGAATCAAGTCCCACATCAGGCTCCCTGTTCAACAGGGAGCCTGCTTCTCCCTCTGCCTGCGGCTCCCCTTGCTTGTGCGTTCTCTCTCTCTCTGATAATAGATTATAATAGATAAATAAAATCTTTTAAAAATTTTTAAAAATTGTCAATTTTTGTTTTCTGTTAATAAAAAATAAACGTAGAGATGCATATATCTTTTTGAGTTAGTGTTTTCATTTTCTTTGGGTAAATACCCAGTAATGGAATGTCTGGATCAGATGGGAGGAGATGCAGGCTCCCCGATTAGCAGAGTCTGATGCGGGACCCAATCCCAGGACCCTGAGATCATGACATGAGTCAAAGGCAGCTGCTCAGCTGACTGAGCCACCCAGGTGCCCTCAACTGATTAGTTTTGTCACCTTTCTTATTGCTAATAGATTTGGGGAGGCAGGGTGTGGCCCATAGGCCTCTTTTCATTTGATGTGGTTTCAGTCCCTTCCAGTCCAAACTGGCAGTGTTTCTGTCAATATAGTTATTTAGAATTTTTGTGGGTCTATTATCTATCTTATTATTATTATTATTATTATTTTTAAAGATTTTATTTATTTATTTGACAGAGAGAGAGACAGATCACAGGTAGGCAGGGAGGTAGATAGGGAGAGGAGGAAGCAGGCTCTCCGAGGAGCAGAGAACCAGATGTGGGGCTCAATCCCAGGACCCTGGGACCATGACCTGAGCCGAAGGCAGAGGCTTTAACCCACTGAGCCACCCAGGCGCCCCTATCTTATTATTATTATTGGAACTTCACTCCCTTAGACAAAAGCTATACCCACAAGTCTCTTCTAGATAATCCCTACTGTGTCTTGGGATTATGCTGAGACTGGAGGAGGAACAGCTATTTTACGAGATTGCTGCCAAGTCTACACATACATGCTCAGGTTGTCCTCACTCTACATACTTCCAATATGCATGAATTTCAGTTACCATGGTTTAATAAAATAATATCAGTGTCCCAACAGCATAATTCTAATTTCAATTTTTTTTAATTTTTAAAGATTTTATTTATTTATTTGGAAGACAGAGATCAGAAGTAGGCAGAGAGGCAGGCAGAGACAGAGGAGGAAGCAGGCCCCCTGCTGAGCAGAGAGCCCAATGCGGGGCTCGATTCCAGGACCCTGAGATCATGACCTGAGCCGAAGGCAGAGGCTTTAACCCACTGAGTCACCCAGGCGCCCCTAATTTCAATTTTTAAAAAAGATTTTATTTGTTTATTTGACAGACAGAGATCACAAGTAGGCAGAGAGGCAGGCAGAGAGAGAGGGGAAGCAGGCTCCCTGCCAAACAGAAAGCCCCACAAGGAGCTCGATTCCAGGACCCCGGGATCATGACCTGAGCCGAAGGCAGAAGCTTTAACCCACTGAGCCACCCAGGCGCCTCTAAAAGATTATTTATTTGAGACTGAGAGAGAGAGAGATCACAAGTAGGCAGGCAGAGAGAGAGGGGGAAGCAGGCTCCCCGCTGAGTAGGGAGCCCGACTGGGGGTCCAGTTGCAGGACCCTGAGATCAGGACCTGAGCTGAAGGCAGACGCTCAATCCACTGAGCCACTGAGGTGCCCCAACATAGTTCTAATTTTAGTTACCACAGTATATTACCTGTGAGTAATTGACTATATAAAGTGCAAACTTCATCGCTGGCAAATTTAGTCCACAAATCTCCATGCCAATAAGGTGCCGTCATGATCAGTGACTGATCATGTCACTTCTTTTAAAATCTGTTGGTGATTGGTCATTGTCTATCTTTTATTCAATTCACTCACAGACAGCAAATTATGTCTCTGTGTTTCCTCCTTGTCCCCGAGTGATAAACCCATATGACATTTTTACCAAAAGGGACAATTGAAGGAGAAAATTGGCCAACAAAGATAAAAGTGAAACAAAGAGGGACGCCTGGGTGGCTCAGTGGGTTAAAGCCTCTGCCTTTCGCTGGGGTCATGATCCCAGGGTCCTGGGATCGAGCCCCGCATCGGGCTCTCTGCTTGGCAGGGAGCCTGCTTCCTCCTCTCTCTCTCACTGCCTGCCTCTCTCCCTACTTGTGATCTCTGTCTGTCAAATACATTAAAAAAAAAAAAAAAAGTGAAACAAAGAAATGAAAAATGAAAATGTTAAAAGTGAAACTGGATGTGATTAGAAGATTTGAAGACAGTGACAACAAAGCAAAGATAGGAAGAAAACAAATAATACATTATATGTTCATTAAAAAAATAAAATGAATGAGACACGGTAGTAGATAGCAAACTAGGGGGAAGAAGGAATTTTCTTCCAGTTTCTCCAAATAATCGTCTAGTCTCATAGTTAACATTTTTAGGCAGAAAAAAGAAAAATAAAAAAAAAAGAGACCTAGACCCACATGAAGCTATCCTATGAATCATATTGAAAAAGTTTGAGGAATATGAAAAAAACAAGGAGAAGTCACTCCAACAGCTTTTCATCAAATTGAACAAGAAACAGAAAGCCACTTATGGATTAAGTGGAGTGTTTACCTGCACTTCCGACTGAAGAACATAATGACCTTTTTTATTTTTTTAAAATTTTTAAAAATTTTTTAAAAGATTTTATTTATTTATTTGACAGAGAGAGATCACAAGTAGGCAGAGAGAGAGGAGGAAGCAGGCTCCCCACTGAGCAGAAAGCCCAATGCGGGGCTCGATCCCAGGACCCTGGGATCATGACCTGGGCTCGATCCCAGGACCCTGGGATCATGACTTGAGCCAAAGTCAGAGGCTTTAACCCACTGAGCCACCCAGGCGCCCCATAATAACCTTTTTTAAAAATCAGTTTGGCTAACGTTCAGGCCAGAGCATTGAAGTTAATAGCCACATGGGAAGAAAATGATCATTGTAAACAGACTGAAGAAAACCCTTTCGCTGCTATAATGGGTGGTTCTACCATTTCAGAAATCAGCACGAATTGATTAATTTTTTTTAATTTTTATTTTTAAAAAATTTCTTTTTTAAGATTTTATTCATTTATTTGACAGAGAGATCACAAGTAGGCGGAGAGGCAGGCAGAGAGAGTGGGGGAAGCAGGCTCCCTGCTGAGCAGAGAGTCTAATGCGGGGCTTGATCCCAGGACCCTGGGATCATGACCCCAGCGAAAGGCAGAGGCTTTAACCCACTGAGCCACCCAGGCGCCCCGATTAATTTTTTTTTTTTAAAGATTTTTTATTTACTTATTTGACAGAGAGAGATCACAAGTAGGCAGAGAGGCAGGCAGAGAGAGAGGGAAGCAGGCTTGCTGCTGAGCAGAGAGCCCGATGCGGGACTCGATCCCAGGACCCTGAGATCATGACCTGAGCCGAAGGCAGCGGCTTCAACCACTGAGCCACCCAGGCGCCCCCCGATTAATTTTTTTTAAAAGATTTTGTTTATTGATTTGAGAGAGAGAGACCCAGGGAGAGAGAGTGTGTGGGGTAGCACGGGAGGGGAATCCTGGAATCCTGACCTGAGCCGAGGGCAGACCCAGGTGCCCCGAATTGATTAATATTTTTTAAATTTTTATTTATTTGAGAGTGAGAGAGAGAAAGTGCACGAGGGCACGCATGAGCTGGGGGAGGGCCAGAGGGAGAGAAGCAGACTCCCTGTGGCGTGGAGAGCCTGACCCAGGGCTCTATCCCAGGACCCTGGGATCATGACCTGAGCCGAAGGCAGAGGGTTAACCCACTGAGTCACTCAGGCGCCCCTGAATTGATTAATATTAAGCTAAACTGGTGGGACTACCAGTCACTAAGGGCGCTGCTATGGCATTTGCGTCTCCATTCTAAAGCAGGTGCAAAAACATGAAGATGCCCTAGAGGAAATGATGCTGGTAAAGAAGAGCTAACGTTAAAGGAACTCTCAGATATTTCATGACATTGAAAGCTCAAAGGATAAAAAGCTGGAAGCAGAAACTTAGAAAGGAATATGACAGTTCACCCAGCCATAGAAAATGATGCTTTCGGGGCACCTAGGTGGCTCAGTCGGTTAAGTGTCTACATTCGGTTCAGGTCATGATTGTGGGGTCTTGGGATCAAGCCCTGCTTTGGGGTACCTGCTCAGCAGGAAGCCTGCTTCTCCCTCTCCCTCTGCCTGCAGCTCCCCTGCTTGTGTGCTTTCTCTCTCTCTGTCAAATAAATAACTAAAAATCTTAAAAAAAAAGTTTTTAAGAAAATGATGCTTACTCTGTAAGTTATGTGATAAGGGAAGCATTGTTGATTTTTTTTACAAAGAAATAAAACATTTTATTTTTCAGTGTTTTAATGTTTTAAATAACAGTGGATTAAATAAATATTAACTTTTTTTTCTCATTTCTCTATACACTTATAACAGTAGAGAGTTTTTAATGCTTTTTTTTTTTAAAGATTTTATTTATTTATTTGACAGAGAGAGAGAGATCACAAGTAGGCAGAGAGGCAGGCAGAGAGAGAGAGGAAGCAGGCTCCCTGCGGAGCAGAGAGCCCGATGTGGGGCTCGATCCCAGGACCCCGAGATCATGACCTGAGCCGAAGGCAGCGGCTTAATCCACTGAGCCACCCAGGCGCCCCGAGAGTTTTTAATGTTTTGACCAAAATATTTAAAGATCACAGAACAATCATACTTCTTCTCACTGACTATTCGGATGGCTTTGAATGGTTTCAGCTCTCACCGTCATTTCTTATAGTCCCACAGTACCATGCAAAGCAAAGACTGCCCGTATATACTCATTACATTGAATTACAGAGATTTGACCTCTAATTGTTAGCTGCTAAAGCAGCTTCCGGAAGACTGTTGTCTTCACATCTGATGCTGGAGCTTGAAATCTACAGGGCAGGCATTTGGGCATGGACAATGGATTTAGAGTGGATATGAGGAAGAATAAGCTGGAACTCACAAGCGAGAGCTGAGGCCCACATGGACTAACAGAACCCCCTGTCAGTTCTTGTTGCCTCTAATGTTGATGGGGTGGGTGTCCTGCAAAAACCAGGGCTCTGTGCATGGAGCTAATCACCCACACCTGGCCCAGGAGTCGGAGAAGCTGAAGGAAGATCCAGGGGAAGGCAAAGCAGTTACACCCATGCCCACTGCCCCACGCTAATGAGATGACACAGCAGATAACTGGCAACAGGTGTCAGCTACAAGATGGCTGCTGCTTCACTTCTGCCCTCTGACTCTCCAGCAAGAATCTCTTGTGGCTCATGCTAATTGGAAACATACTGAAAAGGGAATTCTGGGAAATGTAATTCAGCCTAGCCAAGCTGATACCTTTCAAAGTTGTCACACTTAACTCTATAGCTTATTGGTTATGAATATACGCCCCAGAGACAGACTTTCTAGGTTTGAATCACAGTTCCTTTATCTCAAGCCGTGTGTCTGAGAGTAAGTTACTTAGTCTTCCCGTACCTCCGTTTTCTTGTCTATTAAATGAAGATAGGACTTACCTTAGAAGATTTGTGTGAGGTTTAAATGAGGTAATATATATTAGCTGTTGATTATATTATTGATATATTATCAATAAAACTTAGTCCATTGGAAAAGCTCAATAAATATCCTTTTTTTCCCAATTTTTATTATTTTTTTTTTCCCAATTTTTATTAGTCGTGCGATCATGGGCAAGTCATTTAATCTTTTTGATCCCTGGATTTTTCATCTGCAGAGTGGGGATAACTTCCGTGGCTGATTTCAAAGGCTTCTATTGAGAATCCAATGAAATGACCCATTTTACTCAAATGTGAATAGTGGTGATGGTGATGATAAGCACCTCTCTTAGCTCCTTCCAGGCTCAGAACTGATACCTACCCCAGTGACTAATCTAAAAAGCTCTTCAGTGATTATTCAGGAGAAAAGTAGTTCTCCAAATAGGTCATATTAATGTAAGATGTTGATAATAGGGGAAACTGGGCACTGGGGGGGGGGGCGGTATATAGAGCTCTCTGTACTATCTTTGCAATTTTTCTCTAAAACTACTTGGGGTGCCTGGGTAGCTCAGTGGGTTAAGCCTCTGCTTTGGGCTCAGGTCATGATCTCAGGGTCCTGGGATCAAGCCCCATGTCAGGCTCCCTGCTCAGCAGGGAATCTGCTTCTACTTCTGCCCTTCACTTCGCCTGTGCTCTCTCTCTCTCTCTCTCTCTCTCAAATACATACATAAATAAATAAAACTTAAGAAAAAAAACTACTCAAAAATTAAAAAAAATATTTAAAAAACCCAATCATAAAAAAAATGAAAGCAAAAAGAAAGTGGTTCTCAAACTTTAGCAGGCATCGGAATCCTCCGGAGTGCTTGTTAAAACGCACCTCGGTTAGGTAGGCCCACTCCCTGAGTAGTGATTCACTAGGTCTGGGGCAGGCCAGTGATGTTGCATTTCTAAGAAGCTCTGCTGACTCTGCGGATCTAAGGATCACACTTTGAGAATCACTGACTTCAGATTTCAACTCTATGGGCTTTCCTGTATCTCCCGTGAACAGAGGCTCCCATTCATCATAACCCGTCATTTCTTGGCTCATTCTGTCCGTGACATCACCCATCATCGACTTACCAGGCAAGAAGAAGGAGACAACTGATGACCAACTTAGTCACTCAGCAGCACAGTTAAACAGGGCCCGGAAAATTCCTTTTACCTTCTTCCCCCTTTCAAAGCTCTAGACTATTGTACTAAAATAAATAAATAAATAAACAAACTAATATGATAATAAATAAAAAAATAAGTCAACTATATTTCAATTTCAAAAACAGTTCTAGGCCATAGATCAAGCCATGTTTTTTTTTTTTTTTTTTATTTGACAGAGAGAGAGATCACAAGTAGGCAGAGAGGCAGGCAGAGAGAGAGGAGGAAGCAGGCTCCCCGCGGAGCAGAGAGCTCGATGGGGGGCTCGATCCCAGGACCCTGAGATCATGACCTGAGCCGAAGGCAGCGGCTTAATCCACTGAGCCACCCAGGTGCCCCTCAAGCCATGTTTAAACTAATACACACACACATATTTAAATATAAATTTCATTATAAAGAAAACTGCTTGGGTGCCTTGGGTGGCTCAGTCAGTTGAGCGCCTGACTTTGGCTCAGGTCATGACCTCAGGATCCTGGGATCACCTGCATCTGGCTGCCTACTCAGTGGGGAGTCGGCTTCCCATTTCCCTCTCCACTCATCCTCCCTCCAGCCCCCTTCAAATAAATAAATAAAATTTTAAAAAGAAAGAAAGAAAGGAAGGAAGAGAAATGTGCTTATGGAGGAGAATTTTTAAAAAATGGAAAGAAGAAAATAATTCCCCGCAGTTTTCCCACCCAAAGACAATCACTTAATATTTTTGTATATTTACTTTTTGAATTTTATCTCACTGTATATTTTGAGTATCTTCTTTTATACATTGTTGTAATCAAAAAGGACATTACATTTTTGTATCCTGCTTTTTCACTTAACATATCATAAACGTTTTTATGCTACTGTATTAGTATTTGTAAACAGTCAATGATTGTGTAATTCTTTTATGTTCCCTCTTTTTAATGCTCCAGTTTTCCTAATTTTTCACTATTGTAAGGCAGGTTCAAACTTCACAGCTACATGAAATCAGGTGAGGAAAAATATAGCTTTGGTTTCTTATAAGTGAACTAAATTTCCTTTTTTTTTTTTAAGGTTTTATTTATTTATTTGACAGAGATCACAAGCAGGCAAAGAGGCAGGGGGAGAGAGAGGAAGGGAAGCAGGCTCTCTGCTGAGCAGAGAGCCCGACTGGGGGGTGGGGGGGCTCCATCCCAGGACCCTGGTCATGACCTGAGCCGAAGGCAGAGGCTTTAACCCACTGAGTCACCCAGGCACCCCCTAAATTTCCTTCTTAAACCTCAAGTCTCTAGAAACAAAAAATATAATTACGTCATTTTCAGGTAAACTCAGTCATACTCAGAATCTTTCTGCTCTTCCCAGCTCTTCACCTCTCTGTTGCTGGGAGACGTCTGGAAATGTCACCAAGAAGTAAGTAGGGAGGGGACAACCTCTTCTTGAGCTTCATCTGCTTTGTCCCATGGTGGCCTCCTATTTCAACGTGGCAGGCGAGCCACCCGTATCCCACTCGTAGACAGGCTGTAATGGTGGTGGTATGGGAGTGGGAAGGGTCCTCTTCTGCACTGACCATCTGCTCTGTGTAACCACATCCTCACCTGTCCATGTGGCTTCCTCCTAACCCATCCAGGAGCCTCTTCCCCACTCCTGCCCACGAGTGGAATCCGGGAGACTCTATTCCTGGTCTCAAACCTCTTCATGCCAAGCTCTCATTTCCATCCCGTAGACACTATGCGGCACTGCTGGGAGATGTGCCGAGAAAGCTTGGTGCCTGCCCAGTCCTTGCCCAGGAATTGAGGTCTTTTCCATCCCCGATGAAAGTGGGTCTCAAACTTCAGAAGCGGCCAGGTGCACAGCACCTACTGTTTCACTCCTGCTTCAAACCCTCCACCTGTCCCTGTCTTCCTCTCTCACGAAGTCTTATCTTTGCTGGAGTGGAGGTGGGGTGTGGACATGTTTTGACAGGTCTCTTCCTACGGCTCTTGGTCTCACACTTATGACACACAGCTGGTGAGTTTAAAGGCTGAACTGTTCTTGAATGTCTTCTGGGGTTCTGCATGGGCAAATTCTTTAGGTGGCTTCAAGCGTTACAATCTAAAAGGAAGGATGGTGGGCTTGGATTTAAGAAGAATTCGGGGAAACGGAAAGAAAACACTAATCATCATCTCAGAGTATTATCATGTCTCATACAAGTGCTGTGAAAATACTTAGGCATATGTCACCAGTGACCTTTCGCAGACAGGGTAGGGCAGACAACTGTGGATGAACAGAGGCCTCATGTCTCTGAGGAAGGTAGGGGAGGTTCTGGAGGGTAGAGACTGTGGACGGGGGTCCACCCTTTGAACAACTGTGGCACTGTCCAAGGAGCATGAGTAATCGCCTGTCTCTCCTCTGTTTGACCACACTTTGACCTCGCACCTCCACTTTTGGGAATTTATCTGAAGGAAGGATATATGTGCTAGGATGTTCAAAGAAGCATGTTTATAATAGTTTAAAATAGACATTGTTTAAATATCTAGTAATAAAGGATGGTGCATAAAAAAGGCATAGCCAAGGGCTCCTGGGTGGCTTAGTGGTTTATTTTTTTTTTTTTTAAGAAAAAAATTGCAGGACTCAATCCCAGGATCCTGATACCCGAGCTGAAGGCAGAGCTTTAACCCACTGAGCCACCCAGGTGCCCCTGCTCAGTGGTTTAAAACCTGTACCTTTGGCTTGGGTCATGATTCCAGGGTCCTGGTATCGAGCCCCCCATAGGGGGCTTCCTCCTCTCTCTCTGCCTGCCTCTCTGCCTACTTGTGATCTGTCTGTCAAATAAACTAATAAATCTTTTTTAAAAATTTAAAAATAAATAAATAAATAAATAGCATAGCCATATGATCAAACAATGTGCCATCATTAAAAACGATTACAAGATGGGACGCCTGGGTGGCTCAGTCAGTTAAGCTGCTATCTTCGGCTCAAGTCATGATCCCAGGGTCCTGGAATCGAGTCCTACATCGGGCTCCTTGCTCAGCAGGGAGCCTGCTTCTCTCTCTGACTCTGCCTACCACAATGCCTGCTTGTTCTCTCTCTCTCTCTCTCTCTCTCTCTGATATAAATAAATAAATAAATAAATAAATAAATAAAATCTTTAAAAAAATGATTACAAGAATCAATATTGACTGAGAAGAAAAAATACTCATGCTATAATGCTCAGTGAAAAGAACAGATTAGAAAAAAGCATAAATAGTATTATCTCTTAAAAAATTATATAGAGTACATATGCATAAAATAAAAGACCAGAAGGAAACACACCAACATATTAATTGTGATTCATCAGTAAGTGGTATGATAACGCTGATTTCTCTTTTCTCGGTTACTCTTTTCCATATTTTTTACACATTACTTTTTTTTTTAAAGATTTATTTATTTATTTGACAGACAGAGGTGACAAGTAGGCAGAGAGGCAGGCAGAGAGAGGAGGAGGAAGCAGGCTTCCCGCTGAGCGGAGAGCCCCATGTGGGGCTCGATCCCAGGACCCTGAGATCATGACCCGAGCCGAAGGCAGAGGCTTTAATCCACTGAGCCATCCAGGCGCCACTTTACACATTAGTTTTTAAGTCCAGGGCAGGGAAAGACACTGAAAGGTAGTATATGTGGTTAGGCTACTTGAAATATATTATTTTACACATTCTAATCTGTTACTCATGTCAAGTTCCACCAGCACTGAAATGGATTTCTTGCACTCTGTGACTCTTCACATTACACAGCTCAAGTCCTACTCTTCTTCTCCTTCTTTTTTTAAAATTTTTTAAGTTTTTAAAAAGATTTTATTTATTTGTCAGAGAGAGAGAGAGCACAAGCAGGGGGAGCAGCAGACAGAGGGAGAAGCAGTCTCCCCGCTGAGCAAGGAGCTTGATGTGGGGCTCGATCTCGGGACCCTGAGATCACGACCTGAGCTGAAGGTAGATGCTTAATCGACTGAGCCACCCATGTGTCCCTCTTCTTTTTTTTCCCCCCCAGATTTATTTGTTCACTTTGGTGGGTGGGGGGTGGGTCAGTGGGAGAGACAGAGAGAATCTTCAATGGACGCTTCCCTGAGTAGGGAGCCCTATGAAGGGCTCGATCCCATGACCCCAAGATCATGACCTGAAGTGAAACCAAAGTCAGACTCAATCAACTGCGCCACCCAGGTGCCCCAGCCCTGATTTTTCTTTTGCGGTAACTCCAGAGTTCTCTCTTCTTGTCCCCTGCCCTTCATTGCCTCTGCGACCTCCCAGGCAGGAGTCCCTTTTCTATCCCCTCCAGCCATCCTTAGTGCACATTCTTTCCAAAAGTGGGCCTTGCCCCCTTCTGACACCTCTCTGAAGTGGCTCAGCTTGGAAAATCTCCAAGGAGGTTTGCCCTTTACTGACCTTCACTGCATTCAGACTTGGTCCCCTGTGGTGTGGGGCCTGGCATGGACCAGTGTACCAGCCAAAGTGGCACTTTTTGGGAGGAGGGGAAATAACCAAAGTCCACTGCCAAGTAGTCACCTGGGTTGGGCCAATAATGGGCCCTGATAAGCTGCTAGGAAAGTTTGGTCTTCAACCTTTGGACTCCAGCCATGAGAGGACTCAGCAGAACTCAAGGTCCTCCTCATCCAGCTGGCTTGGGCCTCAGATGTGCTGGCTCCTGCCCTTCAACCTGGACACTGGGAATGAGGGTGGAACAACCAGGAGGGAAGCCTCCTACAAATACTGGAGGGGATCAAACATCTCAAATGCTACCCCTTTGGCCACCAAGGGCATTCACTTTCCTTTCTGATTTACTTCCCCAGCAAAATATTAGGACTGACATCTTCTTGGTGATTTTGGATCATGTGCTCCTATAGAACCTCAGAGCTGGAAAACCCATCAGGCGTCATCTCCAAGCCTCTCCCTTTATAGCACAGAGAATCCGGGGACCTGCCCAGTGATACTTAGTTTATGATGCAGCAAGTACAGAGCCCTTGTTTCCTGCTTTAATAGAATTCTGTTTGTCTTCTTCACAAATGGGGAATTTCTAAAGCAAGCTGTCTTACACCTTGTGACATTTTATTCTGAAATCAACACTGACCCTGTATCTGGCTGTGAGCCATCAAAACTAGAAAACAAATGGATTTAACCTATTTTACAAATGAGAAACTGAGGCCCAGAGAGATTACCCAGGGTCTCTTGGCTGTCCAGGTTCAGAGCCAGCTCTCTGGTCTCATTCACAGCTATTTCCATTGCTGACTGTCCAGATTCTCGGCCAAAGAAGACTGAGCACCATAGATAGCAGTGCCATGTCTCCAGGTACACAGAATCCCCAGGGACTCCTGTAGTAGATAACTATTCTCTGCCCCTCCTTTATCTTTCCTTTTTTTCTTTTTTTAAGGTTTTATTTATTTGACACAGTGATAAAGAGTACAAATAGACAAGAGCAGCAGGCAGAGGGAGAGGGAGAAGCAGGCTCTCTGCTGAGCAGGGAGCCCGATGTGGGGCTCAATCCCAGGACCCTGAGATCATGACCTGAGCCGAAGGCAGACACTTAACTGACTGAGCCACCTAGGCGCCCCTCATCTTTCCTTTAACTGGGTGTTCTTGTGCTCAGTTCCCTGAAAAATTAGTGACCCAGCATCTGAGGATGTTGTTATAAAGAAATAGACATCTCACCTAGGAACAAGTGAGTAAGAGAAAATGAGAGACAGAAAGAAGTGTGTGTGCGTGTGTGTGTGTGAATGCACACGTGTGTGTGTGAATGCACACGTGTGTGTTCGCGGGAAAGTTTAGGCTGAGTTTGAAGGTGTTATGGGGACCACATTTTCCAAATTGACTATTGAGACTGTGGCCTAAGGCTTCATTTAATTAAGGGGCAGAATATTTGAAGTCAGGATTGTCTTCTTTGTAGATAGTTTGGAATTCTGAAGATATCTGTCAATGATTTGTTTGTCTGTATCATCCAGGCCGGACAACTGCCAAATCTTAGGGCAGAAAGCAACAATGAATCAATACCCTGTCCCAGCTTCTAGATTGGTAAATGTCTCAACAGTCCAAGATGAATGGCTGTCCCTTCTTTTCTTGATGTCTCCGGAAAGATGATATCACATCCCTTTACATATTCTCTGAGCGATTACATACTGAGCAAGAATAGGAGACGGAGGGCGCTGGTTGCCGTGGTCTAGGACTTGTGCCCTTCCCTGGGACTGAGGTCTGGGATAAGCCTCACCCAACCACATGGATTGCAAGTAGGAGAGGGGGGTCTCCAAAGGAACACTGGGGGACCATTATTAGAAGAAGGGGACATGGATAGCAGGGAGAACAAAAATAGCTCTGCCCACAACTGAGAGAATGATGATTTCCTAGAGGTGATGTACTAGGATCTCTGTGCAGGGTGTGGTTGATGAGCTCTACTCCAGCGCCCCTTTCTGTGCTACAGAGGCTGAAAAGATAAAGCTACACTTCCCAGATTGCATGCAGCGGATTCTGGGTGCATATTAAGTCCTGCCACTTAGATCCATTTCTATGAGATTTGAAAAATAGAAGTGAGGTGGGATTGGGCCACATTCTTGCTGCTTTCTGTTGTTTGCTTCCGGCTGGCAAAGCTATGAGATGCCAATGTCCCATCTCCAGGTGCACAGATGTTGAGAGGAAATTGTGGAGACAGCTGGGCAGAATTTCACATTCCAGTGTCCAGGTTGGGGTGATGGCAATAGCCTCCTGGTCCCAGTTCTCTGTTCCCTGGATTGTACCTTGCGTAGTAAGTCCTAGAACTCAACCTTCGTGAGGGTGATGGAAGGGATGACTCCCCCGAGAGTGCTCTGGGAGTCATTCAGGTGAGCAAGCCTTGAGCGCACTCCTCCCCCTTCCAGGGATTTGGTCATCCCCTAATCTTTGTGCTGAATCCATTCTGTTTTTAAACATAGGAATTGATTTATTTCCTCACCTGATTCCTGACTGATACACCTGTGTGGCTCGATTTTGATGTGGCCTCTCCCCTCTTTGAGAATCTGATGTAAAAGAATAATGACATGGAAGGATGTTCATGAGACATGATGAGATAGAAGACAATCATGAAAGTACAAATCATCTGATTCTCCGCTCTCCTTTCTCAGTGTACATGAGCCTATAATCCGGATGTCTGCCTCAGGACATTGCCAATATTCCCAGCCTCAGAGTCACACTGTCCTTATTATTCAGATAGAATGACTGCATGTATCCCACACACTCTGGTGCCCACCTTCACTAAAGCTCCTAAGATTTTTCCAAGAGGCTCATTCTTCTCCTGGACATGCCAAAATTCTCAATTTTCACTCTGTTTTTACCACCATTTTTGTTCCTTGCTGGATACCTTCATTTCACCAAAACCACAGCACACCAAAAACTCCGTGTGCAACAGACTTCCTGAAGATTTGAGGTAAGAATCACAACACTTCACAGTGTGGGTTCCAGCTCAGAATGGAGCCTTGGATATTGGTGCCCTAGGGAGCCACCTGCCATTCTCCCTCCTGAAGGCATTTATTTCTTGATGTCCGTGTGTTTGTCACTTTCCCCAGGCCTGCCCACTAGCCTACGTCGCGCCTTTGTGCCAGTTAGAAAAAGACACGGGTGGAGTCTGAGTGGAGCCGATGTAACACCTGTCCAGAAAGAACCTGTGTGGGCAAGAATACCTGTGTGGGCTACTGGAGGGTTTAGGCTCCACCTTACCTGGGCAGCTGCTACTCCACTCTGGCCAACTGTAACATTGTAGAAATGCAAACTAAGGTTGCCAGCCAGGCCTTGCAGATTTTTTAAAAACCAGAAACCTAGGTTTCTGTTTTAGCTTTTCCAAAGATTTTTATTTATTTATTTGAGAGAGACCTTGAGCCAGGGGAGGGGCAGAGGGAGAGGGTGAAACAGGTTCCTTGCTGAGCAGGGAGTCTGATGTGGGGCTCGATCCCAGGACCCTGGAATAATGACCTGAGCCAAAGGCAGATGCTTAACCGATGGAGCCACCCAGGCACCCCAAAACCTAGGTTTTTATTTTAAAATCCTCAACTTCATTTGTTAGTAACTAATGAGTAAATCAAGGTATTTATTAAGTACTTACTATATGTCAGGTACCTTCCTAAACACATTATAGGTGTTAATTATTTGGTCTTTATAACAACCTGGAAGGTTGTTACTATCATTATCTGTGCTTTAGAGATATTTAAAAAAAAAAACCAAAACTGAGACACAGAGATTAAATTGCCCAAAATCATATGGATAACAAGTGGCAGAACAGGGTCTGAACTTAGGCATCTGGCTGTAGGGACTACCTCTTAATCATCATGCTTTGCCACTATGACCTAAATTTGGCCCATGCTTTGCAAGTTTTTGAGCTTTTTTAGAGCCAGTGCAATCCAACAGAGTCTTCTGCAATGATGGAATGTTTTGGTCTGTGTCGTCCAGTATGGTAGCCCCACGTGTGTCTGTTGCGTGTTTGAAATGTAGCTAGTACAACTGAGGAACTGAAGTTTTGAATGTTAGTCAATGTAAATGGCTTCATATGGGCTGGCTGCCATATTGGACAGTGTGGCACTAGACCCTTCTCTCTCAAACTATCATTTTTGTTATTCCCTAAATTTTTAGATTTAATTTTTCAGGACATCAGGGTGGCTGGTTAGTTGAACATCCAACTCCTGGTTTTGGCTCAGGTCATGATCTCAGGGTTGTGAGATTGAGCCCCACATTCGACTCCATGCTCGGCATGGAGTCGGCTTAAGTTTCCCTCCCTCTGTCCCTCCCTCCAAGATAAATAAATCTTTAAAAATTTTAATTTTTCTTTTTTTTTTTTTAAAGATTTTATTTATTTATTTGACAGAGAGAGATCACAAGTAGAGAGGCAGGCAGAGAGAGAGAGAGGGAAGCAGGCTCGCTGCTGAGCAGAGAGCCCGATGCGGGACTTGATCCCAGGACCCTGAGATCATGACCCGAGCCGAAGGCAGCGGCTCAACCCACTGAGCCACCCAGGCGCCCCTAAAAATTTTAATTTTTCAATGCTTAAATTCCTTTGTCCTGGCAGAACATTTTATTGTTGTTTGTTTTTCTTTTCTTTTTTTTTTTTTTTTTGATTTGTTTATTTATTTTAGGGAGAGAGAGAACTTGATCGGGGGAGGGTCAGAAGGAGACAGAGAGCGACAAAGGGGGAGAGAGAGAGAAAGAGTATCTCCAGCAGACTCCCCGCTAAGTGGGGAGCTTAGAGGGGGCTTGAGCCCATGACCCTGAGAACCTAACCTGAGCCCAAATCAGGAGTCTGATGTTTAACAGACTGAGCTACTCAGGTGTCCCTGCTCTGTTTTTCTCAGGCACATTTTCTGTCCTTGTCTTTTAAACCAGCAGCTGCAGGGACTGGGTGGAGGGCAGGGTGACGTTTGATATTCATCCATTCATGGGGACCAACAAGCTGTTTTCCCCCATAAAAGATTCGCCACTCAGATGGGAGTCATGCTACTCTCCCAAGGGCAGAAGCGTGGCTGTCCCGGCTTTGTTTTCTTTCTTTCTTTCTTTCTTTTTTTTTTTTTTTTATTTATTTGACACAGAGAGAGAGAGAGTTCACAAGCAGGCAGAGAGGCAGGCAGAGAGAGAGGGGGAAGCAGGTTCCCTGCTGAGCAGGGAGCCTGATGTGGGGCCTGATCCCAGGACCCTGGGATCATGACCTGAGCCGAAGGCAGAGGCTTTAACCCACTGAGCCACCCAGGTGCCCCCGGGCTTTGTTTTCTGAATTGTATTTTCCTCTCTTTGATATATATTGATACGCACAAAAAAGATTGGAAAGATAGATATCAAAGTGTTAACAGTCATGTTTGGATGGAAGGATTATATATCACCTTTATTTTCTTTCTTGTGCCTTTTACATTTTTCTACAATAAGCAAGTAGGCCTTTGGAAATCATATAAAATTGTATAACACAATTCTCTGCAGAATTGAGGTCAGCAAAGGAAAGTGTCAGGAAGGAAGCTTTACAAGGTGGGGAAGGGCCATAAGAGGGACTCATGGGGAGTGGGGTACAGTGGATGAATTGAGGGCTTATCGGACAAGTTTGTGTGGAAAATTGGCCTGAGAGGGGTTTACAGAGTTCTTGGAGGGTCTGAGAAGACTCACAGATTCAAACAAAGCTGAGCAGGTGACAAAAAGAGAGCATTAAGTCTAGGGAAAACGAAAGAGAAATGTACTTGAGTCTGCCCTCATGCATATTTACCCTCATTGTCAGGAGGACACAAAGTATTAGATCCTTCAAGTCCTTAACAGGAAGCCCATCCTGCAAATGAAATTTTCAGAAATGCCATGTAAGCTTGTTGCTAGAAGTATGTAAGTCCAGAAGAAACCACCAATAAGGAGTGGTTGGATCTGAGGAACTGGACTTGAGGTGGGAGTGGGAGAGCAGAGGATCTCTGTTTCCCCTTTAAGTCTTTTTCTCCCCTATCTTTTTCTTTTAGCTTTTTAGCTCTCCGCACTTATGTTATGAAAGGTAAAATCATTAATGGAATTTTTCAAAATCCCCTTCAATGACCAGAAAACAGGTCTGGTACTACCTTGACTTTTTCTTCTCCTGGGGATGTCAAATGGATCCCCGCTTCCTGCTCTAGTCCTGGTTGGGCCACATTTTTGTCGGGGATGGTGGTCCAGGATGGGACACCTCGCCCAGGCAGGCTCAATGACTAAAAGGGCAGGAAAGGACTTCCCGGCACACATCCCTTGGGTCCTGACAGAATCGTCTTGCTTAGGCGGCCACATTGTCGAGGATGTTTCTAAATTGAAATGCTAGGGTTTCCATAGCAGCGGGACATTCATCCTTGGGAGGAACCCAAAGGCCAGAGGACACCAGGAATGGAGAGGAGAGAAGGAGCTCCGGGTATAGTTCTGTTAGTTCATTATCCTGACCCTGCACAGCTCACTGGGGCCCAGCAGAGCACCAAGTGCAGCTGGAGGTGGGAGAGGCCCAGGGATACAGAAAGGGTCTAGTGTTTGCTCGGCACCCCACCCAACGCCCCCTGTCCCTGCCCCTGCTAAAGAATCCAGAGACCAGAACAAATTCATAACACCCTCCGTAGATGAACTTGGTCCTTCTCTCCACCCAACCTCATTGGAGGCAGACCGCCCAAGGAAGACGGACGAGGTTCCTGAGCAATTCTCTTCTTCCTGCTTCTCTCCACTCTGTCCACCCCTAGAAGCCCAGCCTGGGAGTCCCACTGGAAAACACTAATTTTTTGCTTGTCGCAGAATGTAAATAACATGAAATGTGTGACTTTAATCATTTTTAAGCGTACAGTTCTGTGGCACTAATTACATCCACACTGTCATGCGACCATCACCACCTTCCACCTCCAGAACTTTTCATCTTCCCCAACTGAAACTCCGTATCCATTAAACAATAACTCCCCATTTGTCCCTTCCCCCAACGCCTGGCCAACAGCATTTCACTTTCTGTTTCTGTGAATTTAACTACTCCAGGAACCTCATCTACGTGGAGTCATACCGTATTTGCCCTCTTGTAGCTGGCGTATTTCACTTGGCAGAATCTCTTCGGGGTTCGTTCATGGTGCAGTGTGTGTCGGAATTTCCTTCCTTTTCGAGACTGCATAATATCCCATTATATTTCAATACCGTGTTTTGTTTCTTTCTTTCTTTCTTTTTTTTTAAGATTGTATTCATTTGAGAGAGACAGACAGAGAGCACGAGCAGGGAAGAGGGGAAGGACAAGCAGATTCTCAGCCGATTACGGAGCCTGATGCAGGGCTCGACCCCAGGACCCCAGGATCATGACCTGAGCCGAAGACAGACACTTAACTGACTGAGCCACCCAGGCACCCCTTGTTTCATCTATCAATAGATACTTGAGTTACTTCCACTTTTTGGCTCTTGTGAATAATGCTGCTATAAACGTGGGTGTATCTGTTCCAGTCCTGCTTTCATTTCTTTTGAGTATTTACCTGGAAGTGGAATTGCTGGGTCATATAGTAAATCTGTGTTTAATTTTTGAAGAATTACCATATTCCTTTTCTGAGCGGGTACATCCTTTTACATCCCCACCAGCAATGCACATATGTCCCAATTTCTCCACATCCTTGCCAACACCTGTTTCTGTTTGGGGGGTTTGCTTTGTTTTGTTTTAAAAATAGCCATCCTGGGGTGCTTGGGTTGCTCAGTGGGTTAAAACCTCTGCGTTCTGCTCAGGTCATGGTCTCAGGGTCCTGGAATCAAGCCCCGCATCTGGCTCTCTGCTCAGTGGGAACCCTGCTTCTCCCTCTCTCTCTCTCCCTGCCTCTCTGCCTGCTTTGTCTTTGTCTGTGAAAAAAAAAAAAAATAATAAATAAATAAATATTTTTTAAAAATAAAAAATAAAAATAGCCGACCTGGGGCATCTGGGTGGCTCAGTTGGTTAAGCACCGGCCTTTGGCTCAGGTCATGATTCCAGGGTCCTGGGAATGGAGACCCACTTCAGGCTCCCTGCTCAGAGGAGAGCCTGCTTCTCTCTCTCCCTCTGCCTGCTGCTCTGCTTACTTGTGCTCTCTATCTCTCTGTTAAATAAATAAATAAAATCTTTAAAAAAATATAGCCATCCTGCTAGGTATGAGCACTGATTTTATTTCCCCTCTCCTCTCCTAGTTTTTCTAGGAGTGATTTAGTTATAACGAAAGACTGTGGGTTGAATTAGACAGAGGTGGTCTGAGGTGTCAAGGCTGCACTGGGGGATGCTGAGCTAGCCTGGGACTGGTATGCAGGAGGAGTAGGGGACCTAGAGTTTTCACTTTGCAGCCTACTCCCGACACAGGCTTGGGTGATGGCTAACAGCACCAGCTTTCAGGGCCAGAGCCCGGTTCAAGTCCTCACTCTGCTTCTTCCCAGCAATGTGACCTTGAACAAGACATTAACCTCTTTAAACCATAGCTTCCTCCTCTAAACAAATGGATAACACCAAAACCTCCCTTCTAGAGCAGTCCTAAGGATTAGGTGACAATGTCTAGAACATAGTAGGTACTCAGTAAGTGTCATTTGTTTTTAACTCTATGCAGGAAGTACTGTAACTTTTAGGTCCCCCTAAATGGCACCAAGGCTCCTGCTATGGTCTGAATGTTTGTGTCTTTCTGAAAGTCTATTGACTGAAAATCTGTTGAATACTAACCCCCAAGGCAATAGGATATTAAGGGGTGGGGCCATAAGAAGTGATTAGGTCATGAGGGTTATTAGCAGTCATGAATGAGATTAGTGCTCTTATAAAAGATTCCAGAAAGATCCCTTATAAAAAAGAAAGCTTGAACTGCATCATTGAGCAGTCATTGTGTATGAATTCCTACACTTGATCTTAGCCAAAAGGCCGAGTTCCTAGAGAGTGGGCTGTGGGCTGTGTGGAGGAGATGACCATGTCAGAGACAGCTGGGGCCAGCCTGAGGAATGTCATGCCCTGGGCCAGCAGGCCTGCTGATCTGTCAGCTGTCACCAGACAGAGTTTGGGATGCTTTATTTGATAGGAAGACTTTATCTCCTGAACTGGAACCAGTGGACAAACTGAAGTTTGTCCAAACTGATGTTTGGTCTCTTTCAGGAACTTAAGAAAACATTGTGACCTAGTTGATTTACCGGAGAATGGTAGAACATGAAGAACTGATTTTGTGTGTTTTTTTTTTTTTTTTTAAAGATTTTATTTATTTATTTGACAGATAGAGATCACAAGTAGGGAAAGAGGCAGGCAGAGAGAGAGAGAGGAGGAAGCAGGCCCCCTGCCAAGCAGAGAGCCCGATGCGGGGCTCGATCCCAGGACCCTGGGATCATGACCTGAGCGAAAGGCAGAGGCTTTAACCCACTGAGCCACCCAGGCGCCCCACTGATTTTGTTTGAGAAACAGTTGTCTCAACATGCAAAGTGATGTGGCCAGGACACACAAGGCCCCAGGACAGACATGGGCATCCTTCTGGATCATTCATTTGACTCAATGGAAAATAATTTGTATGCTTCCATTTTCAAACAACTGTACATGTATTACGAGACAGAGAGTATCTTACCAAGTTCAAGGGTAAAATATAAAGCTTTTGTGACATTATACTTGCCACTTTGGATCTTACTCTCAGGTTTCCAGGAATATTTTTCCCTTTCCCTGCTGATAGTGGTATTTTGGCATAACATAACGATTATACATAAACCTCTTAAGCCAAAAAGCCCAGAGTCAAACTCTCACTATGACAATTCTTTGCTGTGTCATCTTGGGTGAGTTCTATAACCTGGCTGAGTCTCAGTTTCCTAATCTATAAAACAAGAAAAATGATTGTACCTAACTCATAGAGGTATACATTAAATGCTTATAAAATGCTTAGCACATACCAACTATTCACTAAGAGTTTTTATTATTGGTAATAATAGTAGAATCAGAGGGAAATGTTTCAGACCTTTAGCTCTTTTTTCAAAAATTTTAAACTTATGGTACTAGCAGTACTATCTGCTGATTATAAAACATTCAAACAAGGGGCGCCTGGGTGGCTCAGTGGGTTAAAGCCTCTGCCTTCGGCTCAGGTCATGATCCCAGGGTCCTGGGATCGAGCCCCGCATTGGGCTCTCTGCTCAGCGGGGAGTCTGCTTCCTCCTCTCTCTCTGCCTGCTTCTCTGTGATCAAATAAGTAAATAAAATCTTTAAAAAAAAACACAAAAAAACCCAAAACATTCAAACAATATGGAAGTAAATATAGGAAATGAGAATTCCTTTTCCCATTAAATTTCGATGACTAGACCAGAGATAAACACAGATTACTATGAGGTGTATGTTCTTTCTCCTAAACATTTTTTTAAATAAAGATTTTATTTATTTATTTGACAGACAGAGATCACAAGTAAGTAGGCAGAGAGGCAGAGAGAGAAGGGGAAGTAGGCTCCCTGCTGAGCAGAGAGCCGGATGCAGGGCTTGATCCCAGGATCCTGGGATCATGACCTGAGCTGAAGGCAGAGGCTTTAAACCACCAAGCCGCCCAGGCGCCCCTCTTCTAAGCATTTTTTATAAATTTGAATCATTCACTGAGCACCGACCATGTATCATTGTTACATTTTCTTTTCTTTTTTTTTTTTTAAAAGATTTTATTTATTTATTTGACAGAGAGAGATCACAAGTAGATAGAGAGGCAGGCAGAGAGAGAGAGAGGGAAGCAGGCTCCCTGCTGAGCAGAGAGCCCGATGCAGGACTCGATCCCAGGACCCCGAGATCATGACCTGAGCCGAAGGCAGCGGCTTAACCCACTGAGCCACCCAGCCGCCCCTCATTGTTACATTTTCAACGCCATTCCTCTGGTGTCTTTTAGGGCATTTTGTCTTGTGATGCAGATCATAGCCTTCTTCCAGAAACATGTGACAGGTGGCATTGCTGAGAACGAGTGAAAAAGACTGTGTCTAAACTTAAAGCAAGTAGGCAGTGTGTCCACAATCTCCACCTAGGAAAGTCACTTCAACAAAGGATCTTTTATGAAGAATGTAATCCGATGAGATTTTGAGAGACTGGGGAGCCTCTGGAAAAAATGGTCTTGGCATATTTCTTTTGTTCTGCATGACTTGAGGCTTCCATCTTGATTTTGTGATTCCATATTTAATGTGTGAAAGGAAGTTGATTGGAGATTGAAGGCTGATGCAAGTGGCTAGATCTTTGACTTCATTTCCCAGCATTCCCTTCTTCCTCTCCCTCCCTTCCTACCTATTGACAAGGCAAAATAGAGAGGGTCTCCAGACTCCTCAGCGGTCACTTACGCCAGGCAGCTCTTCCTCTGTTCCTCACATGCCCTCCCACCTGCTTCCACAGTATCCTCTAAACTTTGAGGTGCACTGCACTGTGCCGCTAGCTTAGCTGTCTGTGTGTTTGAACTTCTGTGAGTACAGAAAGTGTGCTGTTTCCTCGCTAAACCTAGGGTCTAGCTCGTGGCATATGATATTTACTAAATAAAAATATATCAAATAGGTCATGGGAGTGGTCATTTTGTTTGCAAAGATGGCTGTGATAATTTTTCCCATTCTTTGCTCTTCCCATCAAGGGGTGGAGAATAATCCCTCATTCCTTGAAACGGGGCTCGGCCAGTGTTACTTTCACAAATGTGATGCAAGCAGAGGTTTGAAAGGTGCTTGCACAAAAGGACTGGCCCCTTTTTGGCTGTGGCTGTACCCCTGAGACTGACATATGAACAAACCTGGGCTAGTTCAATAGAGAGGCCCTATGCAGGGGAACTGAGGATGCCCAGTGGGCAGCCTGCCTGTATATAACTGGCCAACTGCCAGGCATGCGAATGAGGCCACTTTAGACCATCCAGCCCTATATAAGACTCCAGATGATTACAGACAGAGGAATGAGTCCAGATAAGACCAGCAGAAGAACTGCCCAGATGTCACTAACCCAAAATACTGACCCGCAGAATCATGAACAAGCCGGTAAGTTTAGGGGTGGTTTACAATGCAGCGACAGATTACTGACATGCAAATGATTTTATAAGGATGGTTCCTTCATACAGTTTCTCTTCCTACTTTACCCTTAATGGCTACATCGTGGTTTTGCTGTCCAGACTCTTCACTTTCTTCTTGTAAGCAAATGGATGTTTTCAGTAGGAAAATTCTTAGAGATGAAAATTCTGAATCAAAGAGTAGTAGATTCTGATTTTCTTTCCAGCTCAAAGTTTGATAGGCTTGATGTTGGTCATATTTTCAGACACACACGTCAAAACTTACAAAAACTGTAAACTTTAAATATGTGCATCTTATGAATGCCATTTACACCTCAATAAAACTGTCAAAATGGGAAATAAGTGTAAGCTTGGATTTTTACCGATTTGGGGCACTGGTGTACTGGGACTGGCTTGTCCAGTTTGTGGTATATAATGTAATAATTATTACACTGTTGATTATACATTAAATACGTAATGGTGTGTTGTTGCACCTGTCTTCCCAACTCCATGTTAAGTGATGTCATGTTGGAAGCCTAAAATTGGCCTTGATAGGAGTATTTACACCATGGATATTGGAAAATACTACAAGAAAGGACTTTTTCTCCCCCAGAGAACCAGCTGGAAAATATTTGCAAGCACTGTGCTATTTAAGAGTAACCACAAGGAAAATAAAAAGAGATGTATCTTTTAAATTAACAATAGAGAATTTAATTTATCCAACATAAGGCATGAAAGAAGAAGAAAGAAAGAAATATGATAAGAAGAAAACAAATTAAGAGGCAGGAATAATTACAATAAATATAAATGTATTGGACTTATCTATCAAAAGAGACTCTAGCTGTATTGAAAAACAAATCAAGCAAATGTTATCTACAAAGGACTTTTTTTTTTTGAAAAGCAAAAACAGGGACGCCCGGGTGGCTCAGTTGGTTAAGCAGCTGCCTTCAGCTCAGGTCATGGTCCCAGTGTCCTGGGATCGAGTCCCACATCGGGCTCCTTGCTCGGCGGGGAGCCTGCTTCTCCCTCTGCCTCTGCCTGCCACTCTGCCTATGCTCACTCTCTCTCTGACAAATAAGTAAATAAAATCTTTAAAAAAAAAAAAAAGAAAAACAAAAACAATACAGTAAAATTAAAAATAGAGGATTAGGAAAAGTTAACCATGGAAATATGAACCAAAGAGAAGCCATGGTAACATTTTTAACGTTAGAATAAACAAAACAGAGCTTGAGGGAAAAAAATGATCATAAGAGGCAAAGAAGAACAGGAAGGGATAACAGATCCAGAAGGTACAATAACTACTAACATATATGTGCCTAATTATTTAGCTTCAAATTCTGTAAAGTAATAACTGGCAGAACTACAATCACAAATAGATACATCACCACTTAGAAACGTTTAACTCAAAAGACAAGACTAAGCAAAGATACAAATGATTTGAATGACATAATCAAATTAAACTAGTACATGGGTCAAATGAATAAATAAGTGTGGTAATATATGCATTAATGTACAGCCTCTTCCCAAAATAACCCCCCCAAAAGTATACATTGTTGTTTTAAAAGATTTTATTTATTTATTTATTTCGAGAGTAGGGGGGAGGGACAGAGAGGGAGAGAGAGGGAGAATCTAGGGAGATTCTGCTGCGTGCAGAGCTCAGCTTCGGGTTCAGTCTCACACCCACAAGATCATGATCTGAGATAAAAATCGAGAGTTGGAGTCTCAACCAACCGAGCCACCCAGTATATATTGTTTTTAAGCACATTAGGAACATTGAATACATTAATCGTGTATCATGTCTCTAAGAAAACTTCGATATTACATATACTAGGCTTTCTGGCCAGAATGCAATAAAAAGAAAATCAGCAAAAAGATACCATAAAAGGTGCTCATGTCTGAAAACTAAAATTTGTGCTACTAAATACCTCTTGGGTCAAAGGGAAATTATAATGCATACTTATGAAATACTTCAATGCAATGCAAGTGGCTAGATCTTTGGATCTAGAATGAAATGATCTAGAATGAAAAAGATCTTTGGATCTGGAATGAAAAAAACAATATACATCAAGATATACAGTTATAGAGCATCTGTCTTCGGCTCAGTTTGTGATCCCAGGGTCCTGGGATGGAGTCTTGCATCGGGCTCCCTGCTTGGCAGGAAGCCTGATTCTCCCTCTCCCACTTCCCCTGCTTGTGTTCCCTCTCTCACTGTCTCTCTCTGTCAAATAAATAAATAAAATCTTCAAAAAAAATAATAGGATAGAAACCTAGAAACAGGTTGTTCCAGAAATTAGAAAACAGACTGAAAGCTTCTTACCTCCTTTTAGAGTTTAATATCACTATGTGGGTGTGGGTTTTTTATTTGTTTGTTTTTAATGGTTTTATTTATTTATTTGACAGAGAGAGATCACAAGTAGACAAAGAGACAGGCAGAGAGAGAGAGAGGGAAGCAGGCTCCCTGCTGAGCAGAGAGCCCGATGCGGGACTCGATCCCAGGACCCTGAGATCATGACCTGAGCCGAAGGCAGCAGCTTAACCCACTGAGCCACCCAGGCGCCCTGTTTGTTTTTTAAGTAAACTCTACACTCAATGTGGGGTTCAAACTCATGACCCTGAGATCAAGAGTTGCATGTTCCACTGACTGAGCCAGCCAGGCGTCCATGCTATGTTTCTAGCCCGGATGATGACAATAAAAGAAAAGCAAAAACAAACAAAAAACGCTTTTTTATGTCACTTACGAACATAGATGTGAAACTCTTAGATAAAATATTAACTAATCAAATCCAATTATATATAAAGTAATAATACATCATGATCAAATTAGGAATGTAAGTAAAGATGATTTGACATCAGAAAATCTAGCAAGGTAATTCATGAGCAAACAAAAGAAAATTAAACATGGGATTATCTAAATAATGCAGAAAATAATTTGATAAACTTCAGTACCTATTTATCAGAAGAATTCCCAGAGAATATAGAACAGAACTTCTGTAAATCTGATTATCCATCAAACATCTATTATGTATAAACATAATATTTAACAGAGAAACTTTAGGTAACATTCCCTTTAAGATCAGGAATAAAACAAGGATAACTACTAATGCTATTGTTGTTCAACATTTATGTCATCACCAACAAAACAGGGCAAATTTAAAAATTAGAAGTATAGGGGGCACCTGAGTGGCTCAGTCAGTTGGGCATCTAACTCTTTTTTTAAAGATTTTATTTATTTATTTATTTATTTATTTATTTATTTATTGGACAGAGAAATGGAGATCACAAGTAGGCAGAGCAGCAGACAGAGAGAGAGAGGGAAAAGCAGGCTTCCCGCCTGACTTAGTCAGTCACGCAGGCGCCCTGGGTGTCCAACTCTTGATTTTTGGCTCAGGTCATGATCTCAGGGTCATGAGATCAAGGTCCCCATCAGGTTCCAGGGTGTGCATGAAGTCTGCTTAAGATTCCTTCTCTCCTCCCTCTGCTCCTCCCCACCCCCTCTCTCTGAAGAAGAAGAAGTTGTTTAAGGATTTGAAGATGTGGTAGACAGAATTATAGCCCCCAAAGATGTCTATGCACTAATCCCCAGATTTCCTGACTGTTACCTTTCATGCCAAAGGGGACTTTGCAGATGTGATTACCTGAGGATTTTGAGATGAAACTATCCTGGATTATCTTGTAATTACAAGAATACTTACAAGTCAAAGAAAAGGAGGGCCAGAGTGATGGTATGTGAGAAAGGCTTGTTGATTTTGGAGATGAAAGGGACCACCAGCCAAGGAACGCAGGCAGCCACTAGAAAGCGTAAAAAGCAAGGAAATGGGTTCTCTCTTAGAGACTCTAGAAAAGAATGTAGGCCTGCCAGCACTTTGATTTTAGCCCAGTGAGAATAATTTTGGATTTCTTTTTTTTTAAAGATTAAAAAAATAGGGGCACCTGGGTGGCTCAGTGAGTTAAAGCCTCTGCCTTCAGCTCAGGTCATGATCCCAGGGTCCTGGGATGGAGTCCCGAGCCCCGCATCAGGCTCTCTGCTCAGCAGGGAGCCTGCTTCCCTTCCTCTCTCTCTGGCTGCCTCTCTGCTACCTGTGATCTCTGTCTGTCAAATAAAAAAAAAAGATTAAAATATATATTTTTACTTATTTATTTGACACAGAGAGAGATCACAAGTAGGCAGAGAGGCAGGCAGAGTGGTAGGGGGAAGTAGGCTCCCTGCTGAGCAGAGAGCTCAATGCAGGACTCGATCCCAGGACCCTGAGATCATGACCTGAGCCAAAGGCAGAGGCTTAACTCACTGAGCCACCCAGGCACCCCCTTTTTAAAAAAGATTATTTATTTATTTATTTGACAGAGGGAGACAATAAGAGAGGGAACACAAGAAGGAGGAGTGGGAGAGGGAGAAGCAGGCTTCCTGCTGAACAGGGAGACCAATGTGGGTGTCCCAGGTGTCCCAGGACCCTGAGCCAAAGGAAGATGCCTAATGACTCAGCCATGCAGGCACCCCATGGATTTCTGAGCAGTTGTAATAAGATAATAAGTTTGTATTGCTCTGAACACTTAATCTGTAGTACTTTGTTACAGCAGCAATAGGAAATTAATACAGAAGGGAAGAGACAAAATTATCATTATTTATTGATGGTATAAGTATCTACAAGTAAACCCCACAGATTTAGCGAGTTTCTAGGGATAAATAGAATTTAGCAATAGGGTCAGATAGAAGATCAACATATGGAACTCGGTAATAATAGAGAGATGTAGAGTTAAACAAAATGTGTTGTACACATAGAATGGGCTAATATTTAGCCTTGAAAGAGTGAAATTCCGACACATGCTACAACATGAATGAACCCTGAAACCAGTATGCAAAGTGAAATAAGCCAGACACAAAAAAGACAACTATTGTATGATTCCACTTATATTAACTGCCTAGAATAGGCAATTTCACGGAAACAGAAGGTAGAATAGAGGTTATAGGGATCAGGAGGTGGAAGCGGACATGGAAAGTTGCCGTTTAATGGGTACAAAGTTTCTGTTTGGAATGATAAAAGTTCTGGAAATGAATAGTGGTGATGGTTGAACAACATTGTAAATATACTTAATGCCACTGAATTGCACAGTTAAAATGGTAAAAATGGTAAGTTTTATGTATATTTTACCACATTTTAAGAAATAGAGTAAAAATCTCAGTCACGACTATTTGATTAATCTTGCCAACTGTACGTAAATGTGTGTTTGGTCTCTCCTGTTGCCCCATGAAAGTCACAGTGAAAGAGTACAAATATGATGAGCCCACAGATCAAAGGGAACAATAGCAGGAAAAACATATAAATGATGTCAACCCCATTTTGAAAGATGGAAAGAGGATGGATTAAGGATTATTGATTTCGGTTTCAGCTTTTGCTTTTTTACTAAGTCCTCCAGAGAAATAAGGCCCCAAGAAGGAAGACACAGCACACTCACTTTGAAGAATGGCTGTAGAAAGCTATAGGAGTTGGAAGATTGAATATCGCTCAGGGTGGAACTAACGTGCAAAACACAGGAGCATTAGCTGAAAGTTTGTGTAAGAAGTAGTTCTCTCTCCAAGCCTGAAAAAGCAGGTAATTTCTCCAAGTAGGAGATGGGAGGTTCATTACCTGGAAAGAATGAAGAGGCTCTGGACCAGGCAAACGAGGCATAGCTATATTTTGATACTTTACCAAAAGGAGGAAGAGAGCACAGAGGTCCGGTCACTTAAGACCCACCTCCTTCCCTCTCTTGGATTCAGGAACACTGACCGCCAGGATTATTATTGCTTCTTACTAATCTCCTGTCTGGAATCAGAGGATTCTCTTTGGAGAAACTGACCACATGCATGAAAAGGTCTACAGATACTAGTGTGTGTGGGTCATTTAACCAAATGACAGGGTCACTCGCCGACAGTGAGACTACAGATAATGAGCCTCACCATGCAGAGTTTCCAATTACCTTTTCTGTACCTTGCTCTTAAAAGTAAATGGACAGATGAGGAACAGACATTTGATGGTGCTCAGGTGAAATGTAGACAATGCAGACAAGAGAATATATAAAAAAAAACCCCAACTGTAATTAATATTCCCAGAGCACTCTGAGAGGTGTCATATTTATGAAATAACACAGGTTGATTTAAAAAAAAATCAACAAGGAAGAAGTACTTGTTTGACATAAAAATATAAAAAGAGATAAAGTTGGAAGATGAGGAAGATAAGGTTGACGAGGTTGAAAAAATCTCCTAAGATGTAGAATAAGAAAGAGAGAATGAGATGGGTGCCTGGGTGGCTCAGTGGGTTAAAGCCTCTGCCTTCGGCTCAGGTCATGATCCCAGGGTCCTGGAATCGAGCCCCGCGTCGGGCTCTCTGCTCAGTGGGGAGCCTGCTTCCACCACCCCCCACCTGTCTCTCTGTCTACTTGTGATCAAGAGTCTCATGCTCTACTAACTGAGCCAGACAGGCACCCCTTCTCTGTCTACTTGTGATCTCTGTCAAATAAATAAATAAAATCTTTTTAAAAAAAAGGTCACATGTAAAGAATCAAGAATCAGAACGACACTGGATTTCTCATCATAAATATTGGCAGTTAATATACAAACATCAAATCATTATGCTGTTCACCTGAAACCTGTTCCATACCAATTATACTTTAAATGAATAAGTAAATAAAATCTATATAAGCACAAAATAAAGCCTTATAAATATATACTGGCAGCTAGTAGACAATGGAGAAATGCCTCCAAATTCAGAGGAAAAACTTATTTCCAACCTAAAAATCTAGTCAAACGATAATTCAAATTTGAAAGGTTAGTGAATACATATTTGAACACGTATGGTCTCCCAAAATGTATATGTGCTGCCGAAGCGAGCACTGGTCTCCCAAAATGTATCTCCCTTGCAAATACATTTCCCAGTAAGCTCCAGCAGTACAATTTCCACCACAATGAAGACATTAGAGGTCAATGAAACAGGAGCTCCAGCCTACATTAGGGACCAAGGGTGGACACGTGAGGAAGTCTGGGATACTAGTGCTTCCGCAGGTCTTCGGAGTAATGGGCTTATGCTGGAGCAGGAGGATGGAAAGCTTCAGAGGCAGAGTTACAAAGACAACTGTTTGACAAGATTGAGAGCAGTTTTAGAGGTATTTTGCAGACTTGGAGTATGTGATGGGTACATAGAAAAACAATCCAATGTCATTTTTTAAAAAGATTTTATTTATTTGACAGAGAGAGACACAGCGAAAGAGGGAACACAAGCTGGGGGAGTGGGAAAGGGAGAAGCAGGCTTCCCATGGAGCAGGGAGCCCAATGTGGGGCTCGATCCCAGGACCCCGGGATCATGACCGGAGCCAAAGGCAGATGTTAATCATCTGAACCATCCAGGTGCCCCAATGTAATGTCATTTTTAATGCCAGGGAAAGTAGAGAGTTGTCAAAGAAAGGGCATAGCCTACTATATGGCTCAGCTGTGAATAATCTTACATGGTTATAACAAGAAAAGCACGAAGTGTCAATTTTGTTAAAAGATTTTCTTTATTTCTTTATTTATGAGAAAGCACATACGCATGGTGGGGGGAGGGGCAGTAGTAGGTGTTAAAAAATATTAAAAAATTTAAAAATATTCTTTCTAAAAAATAAAATAAAATAAAATAAGAGGAGCACCTGGGTGGCTCAGTCAGTTCAGCATCCAGCTCTTAATTTTGGCTCAGGTCATGATCTCAGGGTCATGGGGTTGAGCCCCATGTCAGGCTCTGTGCTCAACAGTGAGTCTCTCTCTCTCCCTTTTCCTCTGTCCACCCCACCTTGTTTGCACACGCTCTGTCTCCCTCTCTCTAAAAATAAATAAATAAATAAATAATTTTTTTTTTTAAAGATTCTATTTTATTTATTTGACAGAGAGAGATCACAAGTAGATAGAGAGGCAGGCAGAGAGAGAGAGAGAGAGAGGGAAGCAGGCTCCCTGCTGAGCAGAGAGCCCGATGCGGGACTCGATCCCAGGACCCCGAGATCATGACCTGAGCCGAAGGCAGCGGCATAACCCACTGAGCCACCCAGGCGCCCCAAATAAATAAATAATTTAAAAAATGGTTTTTATCACACAAAATGTGCCTCATAAATGTTAGCTATTATTATTTCTACTACATGCAGAGTAATGTACAAAATGAAACCATAAACGTTCCAGAAAGAAAATAAATGAGTACTATTATTATCTTAGGAAGCAGGAAGACTTATTTTTTTCAAGACTTATTTATTTATTTTAGAGAGAGAGGGAGAGAGAGAAAGAGTGCGGGGAGAGGAACAGAGGGAGAGGGAGCCAGTTTTAATCAGGCTCCAAGCTAAGTGTGGACCCTGTCTTAGGGCTCCAAGCTAAGTGTGGACCCTGTCTTAGGGCTCCATCTCCCATCTTTGAGGTCACGACCTGAGACCAAGCAAAGAGTCAGATGGTCAACTCACAGCGCCATCCAGGTGCACCAGGAAGACTTTCTAAATAAGACCCTAAGGGTAGAAAGGATGAAGGAAAAGATAACAGCTCTTTACAAAAAAACAAAAGATAAAACCAAAACCCAAAACATAAAAACTTCTTTATGCCAACTCCTACCACATACAAAGTTAATATATAAATGACAAACTCGGGGAAATATTTGTAATAGATGAAATAGACAAATGATTAACAGCCTTTTACTAATAGACAAGGAAAAGGTAGAGGAGTGCCTGGGTGGCTCATTTGGTTAAACATCCCGCTCTTGATTTCAGCTCAGGTCAGGATCTCAGTGTTCTGAGATCGAGCCCTACCCCAGGAATCTCTACACCCAGCGGGGTGTCTGCTTGAGATTCTTTCTGTCTCCTTCTCGCTCCACCCTTTCCCCTGTCTGCCCACACACATGCTCTCTTGGTTTAAGACAAATAAATATAAAAAAATTTTTTTTAAACAAAGAAAAGGTAGAAACAGCAGTAGAAAAATGCACCAAGAACACAGACAAACAGAAAAGAGATTACAAATAAATAAAGGGGGAAATGTTCAGCTTCCCTAATAAAGAATGCAAATTAAAATGGAATACCATTTTTCATGTACTAAATTAGCATGATAGATTTTTATGATAATATTCACTTTTTAAAAAAAGATTTATTTATTCACCAGAGAGAGAGAGAGAATGCACCTGTGGGCACAAACAGGGGGGTGGTGCCAAGAGACAGAGTGAAAGAACTTCAAGCCCATTCCCCGCTGAGTGCAGAACCCTACACCAGGCTCCATTCCTTCACCGTGAGATCAGGACCCCAGCCGAAATCAAGAGTTGGATGCCCAACCAGCTGAGCCACCTCGGGGCCCTGATAATATTCACTTTTTACTAAGCATATTTTTGGATGCCTGTCCCACTCACCTCCTATTTACAGATAGCCTTCCCCCATCGGCAGTCTTTGATCAGCAAGCCACCTGACAGAACCAGGAAATGGGAAGAACCAAAGTTGATTTGTCAAGAGACAGAGACCTTATCTAAAGGGAGCCAATTCACCATCAGGTTAACTATTTCCGGGTTTTCATGATGAAGTTGGAAAAGGTGAGTTTGACCTCACATGTTCCTCTCTCAGGAAATAACATAGAGGGAAGTAGTCAGTCCAAAGAAGCCAAATGAACGGAAACGCCATGAAGAATCAAGGATGGGGGGGCGCCTGGGGAGCTCAGTGGTTTAAAGCCTCTGCCTTCGGCTCAGGTCATGATCCCAGGGTCCTAGGATCAAGCCCCTCATCGGCCTCTCTGCTCAGCAGGGAGCCTGCTTCCTCCTCTCTCTCTGCCTGCCTCTCTGCTTACTTGTGATCTCTATCTGTCAAATAAACAAATAAAATCTTAAAAAAAAAAAAAAAGACTCAAGGATGGGGTAGCAAGTTTGTGAGCATGGGCGAACTAGAGTCAGGGAGAAGTAAGACCCAGAGGAAGACAGTGGGGAGGGAGCTAGAGAAAAGCTAAGCAGGTAAACCAGAACACAGAGATTGAGAGGGTGGTTGGTTCCAGAATGATGAGCTCCAGCCCTCCATGAGGCTCCTAGTTCGTTTTTACTTTTCTCTGATTTCTTTATCTTTATACTAACCCTCATTTTACTTGAGCTATCTATTTCCATCAGGTTTCTTTTTCTTAAAACCCAAAGAGCTCTGTCTAGAGCACAACACTGGTGAGAGAAGCAAATGTTTGCCTACAAACTTGTGGAGGCCAACAGCAGACACTTTATCAAGCAGATCCAGTAATTCCACACCTTGCTCTTGAGCCTCAGGATAAAACTATGAAGCTGGATAGAACATTACACTTTTTAAATTGAGATATAATTGACCTATAACATTGTGTGAGTTTAAGGTACACAACATACTTCTTTTCATACATTGATAATGCAATGATTGCCATCATCAGCTAACACCTCTATTGTGTGTAATTATTGTTTCCTCTAGTGGTGAAGACATTAAGATCTAGGCTCTTAGCAAATTTAGCATTGATAATACAATTTTGTGTATTTTACTGTATATTAGATCTCTGGGATTTATTTATCTACTAATTGCAAGTATGTACCCTTGAACAACATCTCTCCCTTTTTGCTACTCCCGTCTTCGGCAATCACCATTCCATTCTGGGTTTTGTTTTTGTTTTGGAGGTGTTTTTCGAGGGCTTTTGTTGTTTATATTTCCACAAGTAAAGGATATAATGCAGTACTTGTCTTTGTCTTATCTCACTTGGCATAATGTTCTTCTTTTGTTAAGATTTTATTTATTTATTTGAGAGAAAGAGAATAAGCAGTGGAGAGGGGCTGAGGGAGAGAGAGATAGAAGCAGACTCCCTGCTGAGCAGGAAGCCCCTTGAGGGTCTTGATCCCAGCACCCAGAGATCATGACCTGAGCTAAAGGCAGACGCTTAATCTACTGAGCCACCCAGGTGCCCCTGTTCTTTTTTTTTTTTTAATGATTATTTATTTATTTATTTATTTGTCAGAGAGAGAGAGAGAGAGCTCGCACGCAAGTGTACACACAAGCAGGGGTGGGGCAGGCAGAGGGAGAAGCAGGCTCCCTGTTGAGCCAGGAGCCCAACTTGATCCCAGGATCCTGGGATCATGACCTGAGCCAAAGGCAAATACTTAACTGACTGAGCCACCTGGATGTCCCGTGTATAATATTCTTAAGCTTTCTCCATGTTGTTGTTAGTTTATCAGGATTTCTTTTTTTCTCATGACTCAGTAGTATGTTATTGTATAAATACACACCACATTTTTATCCATTCATCTGTAGATAGACATTCAAGTTGTTTGCCAATCTTGGCTATTGAGAATAATGCTGCAATGAACATGGGTGTGCAGATATCGTTTTGAATACCTGTTTTCATTTCCTTTAGATATATACCCAGAAGTGGGAATCCTGGATTGTATGGTAGTTCTATTTCTTTTTTTCTTTTTTAAAAGTAGGCCCCATACCCAGTGTGGAGCCCAACATGGGGCCTGAACTCACGACCCTGAGATCAAGACTTGAGCTGAGATCAAGAGTCGGATGTTTGACTGACTGAACCACCCTGGAGCCCTGGTAGTTCTATTTTTAGTTTTTTTAAACATATCTTAATGAATGTTCACTCCGTGTACTAAGTGCTTCAAATATTTTAAAGGTAAGTTGATATGGCTACATGTCCAGAATTTATTATTTCCTTCTGTACTCCAGTGTACAGTACTTACAATATTATTTTCCTTAATCACTTTTGACACATCTATATTTAAAAGCATGTAGTGTTTTGGAGCACCTGGCTGGCTCAGTTGGTAGAGCATACCATTCTTGATCTCGGAATTGTAAGTTCAAGCCCCATATTGGGTACAGAGATAACTTTAAAATAAAATCTTATAATATATACAAAATAAAAGCATGAAAAATTTTGTTCCAAACTCCTTCCTTGTAAAATTCAATGGTTTTTGCGGGGGGGGGGGGTTGTTTTTTTTTTTAGTGTCCCTCACAGGGCCTCTATTGGCATTTTGGATGGGACAGTTCTTTATTATTTTAATATAATTATAATTTATATAATTATATATAATTTAATGTAATATATGTACATATGCAATATGCAATACATATGCAATATGTACATATATTATATTAAATTATATATATAATTTTAATTACATTTTTTATTTTAGGGGGCACCTGGGTGGCTCAGTTAGTTAAACATCTGCCTTTGGCGCAGGTCATGATCCCAGGGCCCTGGAATTGAGTCCCATGTCAGGTTCCCTGTTCAGTGGGGAGTCTGCTTCCCCGTCTCCCCCTGCCGTCACTCCCCACTCATGTGCTCTCTCTCTCTCTCTCATTCTCTCTCAAAGAAAAAAATAAAATCTTTTTTTTTTAATTTTATTTCTTGGGGCGCCTGAGTGGCTCAGTGGGTTAAGCCGCTGCTTCCGGCTCGGGTCATGATCTCAGGGGCCTGGGATCGAGTCCCGCATCGGGCTCTCTGCTCAGCGGGGAGCCTGATTCCCCCTCTCTCTCTGCCTGCCTCTCTGCCTACTTGTGATCTCTGTCTGTCAAATAAATAAATAAAATCTTTAAAAAAACTTTTTTTTAAAATTTCTTTATTTGTCAGAGAAAGAGCACAAGCAGGGGGAGCGGCAGGCAGCGGGAGAAACAGACTTCCTGCTAAGCAGGAAGCCTATGCGGGACTCGATCCTAAGACCCTGGGATCATGACCTGAGCCGAAGGCAGACTTGTAACCGACTGAGCCTCCCAGGTATCCCTGGATACATATCTTTTATCAGATGTGTGTTTTGCAAATATTTTCTTCCATTCTGTGTCTTTTCTTTTCGTTTTTTTTTTTTAAGATTTTATTTATTTTGAGAGAGTAAGAGAGTGAGTGAGCACGAGGGAGGGTGAAGAGCAGAGGCAGAGGGAGAAGCAGACTGCCTGCTGAAGAGGGAGTCCAACTCTGGGCTTGATCCTAGGACGCTGGGTTCATGACCTGAGCCAAAGGCAGATGCTCAACCAACTGAGCCACCTAGGTGCCCTCTGTCTTTTCATTTTCTTAACAGTGTCTCTTCCAGCGTAGAAGTTTTCATTTTAATGAGTCTATTTACCAACTTTCTTCTTTTATAGTTCAAGATTTTGTTTTAAGATTTTATTTATTTATTCCATAGAGAGAGAGAGAGAGAGAGAGTGGGGACAGAGGGAGGAGCAGAGGGAGAGGGACAAACAGACTCTACACTGAGCATGGAACCTAATGTGGGGCTCAATCCCAGGACCCTGAGATCATGACCAGAGGCAAAACCAAGAGTTGGTTTTTAACGGACTCCCAGGTATTCCACATTTTGTTTTTTATCTACAAAATTTTGCCTAACCTTAAATCACAAATATTTTGTCCTCTATTTTATTCCAGAAGACTTGTAGTTTTAGGCTTACATTTAGGTCTATGACTTCTTTCTTTCTTTTTTTTAACATGTAGGGTTTTTTGTTGTTGTTGTGTTTTTTGTTTTCTTTTTTCTTTAGAATATTACTGAGCTTCAGCAAGAAAAAAATCAGTTACCAAATAGTCCAAATATCAAAGCAACAAACTGATTTGGTTTATGGTTTTGATCATTTCTTCAACCCACTAGACATCCCCCTTTCTTTGGGAAGCACAGTCATATGTCGCACCATTGGCATGGGCTGTTTGGAGCCATTTTGCTACTACCTGACTCTGCTTCCCCGGCCAGAGGTGGACACGTCACTCAGCGTGATGATTACATTGTTTCTTTGGGGAATGTAGGACTGAACTGAGTCTGTAGTTGGCTGGAATTTTAACCTGTGAACTGGGAGATGCACAGCAGCCATATTCTGCCCATCAGGTGAATTGGAGGAGAAATAAAAGCAGATAGGCAGAAAGAAAACAGATACACAGAGAGAAAAAGAAGGAAGTAGGGAGAGAGAAGTAGGAACTCAAGATTGCTTTATGTTTCTGGTTTCAGACCATTTCAATGGCCTACTTGTCTTTGGCTCTGTGAAAGCACCTTAAGCCGCTGCCTTCGGCTCAGGTCATGATCTCAGGGTCCTGGGATCGAGTCCCGCATCGGGCTCTCTGCTCAGCAGGGGGTCTGCTTCCCTCTCTCTCTCTCTGCCTGCCTCTCTGCCTATTTGTGATCTCTTTCTGTCAAGTAAATAAATAAAATCTTAAAAAAAAAAAAGTTGCCCCTTTTTCTTAAGCTACTGATAACCAAAGAGTCCTAACTAGTACCATAGAGGTAAATTGAGTTATCATCGGGTTGAAAGACAACGACCTTGAACTGGTTTATGGGGATTTAAAAATAGAGCTGACTTTTGGGGCAATGGGTGCTGTAACTGGGAGACAAAATTTCCCCCCATTTTTTTTCTAAAATAAATTGCTTGAAAAGTTTGGGCCACTAAGTGAACATCAGCTTGTACAATGAGACAATGGAGAGTATTATCCAGGTTGAACTATCATTTGTTTCCAACTGGGAAAGAGCAGGGAGGAGGAGCAAGAAAAAAAGGAGGGTGGGAGGGAAGCCAGTAGAGAAAGGGAAAAAAAAGTGTAACATGATGTAGTGCCCAGGAAATCTGTATGCATTTACATTTGGAAACCCCTGTACCTTGGGATGAAAGATGCTGATCAGTTGCCAAGTATTATTTTGTAAATTATATGTTCTCTGTGAAATTCACTTTCTGACACATTTCCAGCCATTTCTCTGAAGCAGCCTTTGTGAAATGACTCTTTCTTTACAAGCAGAATTAAATACTGTGGCCTTGTGTTTTCCGCCTTGCCCAGAGTCTCAGGTTTGGTATGTTTGTTTGTTTGTTTGTTTGCCATTTTCCTGCCTTTGCCATTAACTTTGATGAACAAAATGAATGATGAAAAGGAGAGGGTGGGACAATGGGGCTGATTCATGGTTTGGGAAAACAGTGCATCGTCACAGAGCAAATAGTGGCCC
The DNA here is from genome assembly GCF_922984935.1 of Meles meles. Lineage (NCBI taxonomy): Eukaryota > Metazoa > Chordata > Mammalia > Carnivora > Mustelidae > Meles > Meles meles. The sequence continues at coordinate 25,886,791 of NC_060083.1, forward strand.
TCCTTTTTGCTGGGGACATTGCAATGTTTGGCTGAAAGCATCTTGTTTGGATTCTTCCAACCAGTGGATAAGCATCTAAATGACTGGCGCAATATGGGGTTCCCATGGGTTCCCAGGGTCCCCAGGGGCACTTAAAACAATCCTGATTTACCCTGACAGAGCTGGTGATCTTTGTAAACAAACAGAGAGAAGTTATTCAAATCACCTTTAATTTCATTAAGAAGTCTCGTTCTAAGATCCCAGAACTGGTATTTATTATTATGTCAGGATTATCTCTGAGTTTTATATTCTGCATCCACTCCTTGTAACTTAACTGGGATGTCAAGTGTTAAGCTTACATTTGGACTGATGTACATTTGGATTGATTGGATTTGACTTGGACTTCACAAATAATTTACCTTTAGACAGACTAAATTTGACCAAAATTAATTTGATGAGTAATTCAGAAGTATGCATACATATCTGTATTGATATTATATTGATATGCTGTTTTGTGATATTCATTGAGCAGTCTAATACAAAAATATAAAGTTGTCAACAAACTTTAATCTACCATACAACTAATGACTGTGTTGTGTGTGACTGTATGAATGAACCACCATTTATTTAACTAGTCACTTCTTGGACATTTAGGTTGTTTTCAATTTTTCATAGCTATAAACCATGCTTCAGTAAAAATTATTATAACTAAAACTTTGCATCTTTCCTTATTTCCATTGGAAAGAAATCCTGGATTTTGATTGCTGGGTCAGAAGTGATGCGTATTTTTACAGTTGACTCAGACTGAAAAATTCCTTCCAGAATACAATGTATACATCTTCTCAGTATGAAAGTGTTTTCCTTCACACACACCCAGCTCTCCAGTCTAAACTTTACTTAGTTAAGGGGTGCCTCCTTGGCTCAGTTGGAAGAGCATGGGACTCTTGACCTCAGGGGTTGTGAGTTCCAGTCCCATGTTAGCTGTTGTGATTACTTAAACAAAAAAACTTAAAAAAATTTTTTACAAAGATTTTATTTATTTATTTGACAGAGAGAGACACAGCAAGAGAGGGAACACAAGTAGGGGGAGTGGGAGAGGGAGAAGCAGGCTTCCCACTGAGGAAGGGAACCCAAATCGGGGCTCCATCCCAGGATCCTGGGATCGTGACCTGAGCCGAAGACAAGAGCTTAATGACTGAGCCACCCAGGCACCCCCCCCAAAAATTTTTTTTTAAAAGTCCAAGCTTTACTTAGTTAATTTTTTTCCAGGTAAATGATCATATAATCTACAAATAATGACTTTTTTTTTTTTTTTTAAACAAAGCCTGACTGCTACATGCGGCACTCCATTTGGATATGTCGGGAGCCTTGGAAGCTTGACCACCCTAGATTCTCCCATAAATCGACTTTTGAGAGCTTGTTTAGAGGTTCCAGCAGAGGACTGCAGCTGCTCTTATACCCCAGACTGAAGAATGGTCCTCCTCTATCGGGTAAGCCACAGTCTTGGGAGTGACACACATGGTACGGGGAGGGTGGAGGGGAACCTAGCCCCCAGATCAGCTGACTCGACCCTGACGATCAGTGGAGTGACAGATGTCTCAGCCAGATCACCTTCACATCCATGACTTTTTGCTTTTATCTACCAGATGGGCAAAAGTTGCAAGATTTCATAATTTATATTTGTTGGTGAGAATATGCATGATGGATGCTCTAAAACTCTATAAACTGGTACATACTTTCGAAGAATAATTTGAGTATTTGCAAAAATCTTAAGTTGCATATCTTTTGACCTAGCAATTGCAATTGCCTTTTTTTTTTTTTTAAGATTTTATTTATTTATTTGACAGATCACAAGTAGGCAGAGAGGCAGGCAGGGAGAGAGAGAGAGGGGAAGCAGGCTCCCCGCTGAGCAGAGAGCCCGATGCGGGGCTCGATCCCAGGACCCTGGGATCATGACCTGAGTGAAGGCAGAGGCTTTAACACACTGAGACACCCAGGTGTCCCAACCTTTTTTTTTTTTTTTTCTTTTTTTTCAGATTTTATTTCTTTATTTGACAGAAAGAGAGAGAGCACAAGTGGGCAGAGCAGCAGGCAGAGAGAGAGGGAGAAGCAGCCTCCCCGCTGAGCAGGCAGTCCAATGTGGACTCAATCCCAGGATGCTGGGATCATGACCTGAGTTGAAGGCAGAGGCTCAACCCACTGAGCCACCCAGGTGTCCCTGCAATTTCAATTCTAAAAGACTATCTTTCGCAAGTGAACTAAGATGTATATATAAAGGTATTCATTGAAGCACTTTTTAATGGTAAAAAAAATTAAAACAACTTAAAATTCATCAGTAGGATATAGTTAGGTAAATTATGGCACATTTATACTATGAAATACTGTGCAGCCATTGAAAAGGATAAGGTAGATGGCTAATAGCCGCCATGAACTCAGTCCATGCTATTTTGCTAAGTTTAGAAAACATGTTGCGGGATAATAATATACTATGATCCCAATTTTATTTTAAAAATGCATGTGTAGGGGGGTCTGGGTGGCTCAGTCAGTTACATGTCCAGCCCTTGCTTTCGGCTCAGGTCAAGATCTCAGGGTCCTGGGACTGAGCCCCACATCAGGCTCCCTGCTCAGTAGGGAATCTGTTTCTCCCTCTGCCTCTGCCATCCCTCCTACCTGTGCTCTCTCTCTCTCAGTCAAATCAGTAAATAAAATCTTAAAAAAGAAAAGAGAGAGAGAGATGATACCCTTGCCTTGCTCCTGACTTCACTGGTAATGTCTTTAATATTTTGCGATTAATATTGGCTGTTGGTTTCTGACATGCTAAAAAGTACCCCGTTATTCTTATTTAAGTAGGAGATTTTATCGGCTTAGTTTGTTGAATTTTATTAAAGACTTTTTTGTTCATCCACTAGGGTGATCATATAGATATTCTCCTTAGTTTAAATAATATTATGGGGGTGCCTGGGTGGCTCAGTCATTAAGCGTCTGCCTTCAGCTTGGGTCATGATCCCAGGGTCCGGGGATCCAGCCCCACATCAGGATCCCTGCTCAGTGGGGAGTCTGCTTCTCTCTCTCCCTCGGTCCCTGCTTGTATTCTCTCTCTCACTGTCTTTCTCCCTGTCAAATAAATAAATAAAACCTTAAAAAATAGAGGTGCCTGGGTGCCTCAGCGGGTTAAGACCCCTGCCTTCAGCTCAGGTCATGATCCCGGGGTCCTGGGATCGAGCCCCACATCGGGCTCTCTGCTCCTCAGGGAGCCTGCTTCCTCCTCTCTCTCTGCCTGCCTCTCTGCCTAGTTGTGATTTCTCTCTGTCAAATAAATAAAAAACAACAAACAAACAAACAAACCTTAAAAAATAGCATTATGGGGGCGCCTGGGTGGCTCAGTGGGTTAAGCTGCTGCCTTCAGCTCAGGTCATGATCTCAGGGTCCTGGGATCGAGTCCCACATCGGGCTCTCTGCTCAGTGGAGAGCCTGCTTCCCTTCCTCTCTCTCTGCCTGCCTCTCTTGTGATTTCTCTCTGTCAAATAAATAAATAAAATCTTTAAAAAAATAGTATTATGAATTATATTAATACATTTTCAAATGTCAAACAATCCTATAGTTCCTTGAATAAATTATTCTTGGTCATAGTGTTATTATTTTAATGTACTTAAAAATTTGATATGCTAATATTTTTATTGTGGCAAAAAAACACATAACATAAACCATTTTCAAGTATATAATTCAGAAATGTTAAGTATATATCAGAAGTGTTGTTCTAAAATAGATCTCCAGAACTTTTTCATCTTGCAAAACTGATATACCCTTTAAAGAACTATTCTGCTTTTTCTCCTTCTCCCCAGTCCCTGGTAACCATCATTCTACTTTCTGTTTTTACAAATGTGGCTACTTTAGATAGCTCATATAAGTGGAATCATACAGTATTTCTGTTCTTGGGATTGGTTTATTTTACTTAGCACAATGGCCTTAAGTTTCATCCACATTGTAGTATGTGACAGGATTTATTTCCTTTTTAAAGCCTGAATAATATGTCATTGTATGTCTATATCACATTCTCTTTATTCATCCATCCATCCATGGGCATTTGGGTTCCTTCCACCTCTTGGCTATTGTGAGTAGTGCTGCTATGAACATAGCAAATATCTCTTCAAGACCATAATTTCAATTCTTTTGGATACCTAAAAGTAGGGTTACTGGATCACACAGAAGACCTATTTTTAATTTTTTAAAAGATTTTATTTATTGGGGCACCTGAGTGGTTTTGTTTCAGTTAAGTGGTTGCCTTCTGTTCAGGTCATGATCCCAGAGTCCTGGGATTGAGCCCTTCATCAGGCTCCCTGCTCAGCGGGGTGTCTGCTTCTCCCTCTGTCTCTTACCCACTTTTGTGCTCTCTCTCTTTCTCAAGAAGAGAAAGGACGAGTTGGGGGAGGAGCAAAGACAGAGGGAGAGGGAGAAGCAGACTCCCCTGCTCAGCAAGGAGCCCGGTGCAGGGCTCAATCCCAGGACCCTGGGTCATGACCCCAGCAGAGGGCAGACATTTAATGGACTGAGCCAACCATGCACTCCTATTTTTAATTTCTTTCTTTTTTTTTTTAAGATTTTATTTATTTATTTGACAGACAGAGATCACAAGTAGGCAGAGAAGCAGGCAGAGAGAGAGAGAGGAGGAAGCAGGCTCCCTGCTGAGCAGAGAGTCCGATGCGGGGCTCAATCCCAGGCTCAATCCCAGGACCCGGATCATGACCTGAGCTGAAGGCAGAGGCTTTAACCCACTGAGCCACCCAGGCGCCCCCTATTTTTAATTTCTTAAAGAGCCACCTCACTGTTTTCTACAGTGGCCGCACCATTTTACAACCCCTCACCAATAGGGTGTAAGCGTTCCAGTTTCCCATTTCTCTACATTCTTGGAAACACTTATTATTTCCTATTTTTTTATATCAGCCATCATAAATATGAGATGATATCTCATTGGGTTTTGATTTGCATTTCTCTGATGATTAGTTATGTTGACTATCTTTTCATATGCTTCTTTGTTATTTTTTCAGAAATAGAAAAACCCATTCTAAAATTCATGAGGCATCTTAAGGGATCCCAAGCAGCCAAAAAAGAAGAGCAAAGTTAGAGGACTTGCATCATAATGTCAAAACTTAATACAAAGTCACAGTAATCAAAACCCTGTGAAACTGGCATAAGGACAGACACATGGATCAGTGAAACAGAAGAAAGAACCCAGAAATAAACTTTTGTATGTATGGTCAGTTGCTCTTCAGTGTGGGTGCCAAGATCCTGCAATGTGGAAAGGACAGTCTTTTCAACAAATGGTGCTGGGAAAATTGGATATCCATGTGCAAAAGAATTAAATTGGACCCTTACCTTACACCATATATAAAAATCAACTCAAAATAGATCAGAGGCCACTTAGAATTGGAAGTCTGTAAAATATAAATTCAATATCCTTAATAGGGCTGTGTGAGTTGTTTATTTCACATTGTGTAGAATTGGAATAGTTCTGCTTTTAGAGGAATTGGTCCATTTCATCTAAGCTGTCAAATTTCTGTGTGTAGAGTCTTTCATAATATTCTTTGGTTATCTCTTTGGTGTCTGCAGAGTCTATAATTATATCCCCCTTTTCATTCCTGATATTGGTAAATTGTGTTTCTCACTTTGTTAGAATTTTAAAACCTCCAAGAATATATTTCCAGACCCAGATAGAAATCAGACATTTAAAGAAAAAATTAACACCAATCCTACATAATCTCTGCCAGGAAATAGAAGACAAGGGAACACTTCCCTCCTGGTATTATCCTGGTCCCTGAACCAGAAAAGACAGCATAAAAAAAGATAATAAAACTATAGACCAATGTCCCTCATGAGTACATACACAAAAATATTGAACAAAATACTACCCAATAGATTTCAGGAACATATAAAAATAATTATGCATCATGACCAACTGGCATTTATTCCTGGGATGCAAGGCTATCTCAATATGTGAAATTAATATAATCTACTTTATTAACAGATTAAAGAAGAAACAATCACATGGTCATAACAAGTGCTGCAGAAAAATCATCTGGAAAAAATCCAATACTCTCTCATGATAAAAACTCACAAATATAGGAATGGAGGAGAACTTCCTCAATTTCATAAAGAACATCTGCAGAGGGGCGCTTGGGTGGCTCAGTCATTAAGCGTCTGCCTTTGGCTCAGGTCCTGGGATAGAGCCCCGCATTGGGCTCCCTGCTCCACAGGAAACCTGCTTCTCCCTCTCCCACTCCCCCTGCTGTGTCCCCTCTGTAGCTGTGTCTCTCCCTGTCAAATAAATAAATACAATCTTAAAGAAGAAAAAAAAGAACATCTTCAGAAATCATGAATGCTTTCTTTCTAAGATTGGGAACAAGACAATGATACCTGCTCTTATCACTCTTAACCTCATTCTGCAAATGCAATAAGCACAAGAAAGAAATAGAAGACATATACTCATAAAGGAAGAAATAAATATGTCCCTATTTCATATAACATAATTGTCTTCATAGAAAATCCCAAGGAATCTCCAAAGAAAACATCCAAACTCATCAGTGACTTTAGCAAAGTTTGAAGATAAAGGATAAACATACAAAAATCAGTTGCATTTATGTATACTAGCAATGAACAGTAGCCACCCAAATTAAAAATACAATGCATTTATAATCACTGAAAAAATGTGAATTACTTAGGTAGAAATCTAACAAAATGTGTACAGGACTTATATACTGAAATATATAAACTGCTGATGGGAAAAGGACATAAAGAAAAAGAGAGGCATATGGTATTCATGAATTGCAAGACTCAACATAGTAAAGATGTCAATTCTCTCCCAATTTATATATAGGTTTAATGAAATTACTGTTAAAATCCCACCTAGGTTTTTTTTTAGATACAGACGAGATTTTTCTACAATGTATACAGCGAGACAAAGGAACTTGAAGAACTAAAACAATCTTGAAAAAGTAGAATAAAGTAGGAGGAATCACTTGTGTCAGTTAAGTTTTATCACGTAGCTATAGTAACCAAGACTGTGTAGTATTGACAGACAAGTGAAGAGGTAGACACACAGATCAATGGGACAGAATAAAAACTTCAGATAGAGACCTACACAAATAAGCCTAATGGATTTTTGACAAACGTGTAAGAAACAATTCAGTCGAGGAAAGATAGTCTTTCCAATAAATGGGGCTGGAGTAAATGGACATCCATAGTAAGAAAAAAAAGAGCATCACCCTAATTTTCACACCTTATATAAAAAATAACCTGAAGTGGGGCGCCTGGGTGGCTCAGTGGGTTAAAGCCTCTGCCTTCGGCTCAGGTCATGGTCCCAGGGTTCTGGGATCGAATCCTGCATCGGGCTCTCTGCTCGGCGGGGAGCCTGCTTCCTCCTCTCTCTCTGCCTGCCTCTCTGCCTACTTGTGATCTCTGTCTGTCAAATAAAAAAAAAATTATTAAAAAAAATAAAAAAATAACCTGAAGTGGATCACAGACTTAAATATAAAACTATAGTAATATCAGAAAAAAATAAGAAGAAATCTTTGCAATCTAGGGTTAGGCAGAGGTCTTGAGATCGACACTAGATGACACAGTTTATAAAAGGGAAAATTGATAAACTGGGCTTTATCAAAATTAAAATCTTGCTGTGAAAGACCCTGTTAAGAGCATGAAAAGTCAAGTTTACCAACTCTGTGAAAGTGTTTGGAAACAAAGGACTAGTATCTAGAATATATAAAGAAGTCTTAAATTTAACAGTAAGAGACAAACCAATTAGAAAGGGAGCCAAAACATGAAGAACCAATTTACTGAAGAGAATATACAGATGGCAAAAAGCACAAGAAAAGATGTTCAGTATCATTAGCCATCAGGTAATTGTAAATTAAAATCACAGTGAGATATCATTACAAATTTATTAAAAATGGCCAAAATAAAAATTAGTGACAACACCAAATGTTGGCAAGGATTTGGCAAACAGGATTACTCATATATTACTAGTGGGAATATTAAATCGTAGAGCAACTCTGGAAAATCGTCTGGCAGGGTTTGTTTTTTTTTTTTAAGAGTTTATTTATTTATCCGACAGATAGAGATCACAAGTAGGCAGAGAGAGAGGAAGGGAAGCAGGCTCCCCACCAAGCAGAGAGACCGACGCGGGCTCCATCCCAGAACCCTGAGATCACAACCCCAGCGGAAGGCAGAGCCTTAAACCCACTGAGCCACCCAGGCGCCTCCCCCGCTTTTTTTAAACTAAACATGCAACTATCATGTGATCCAGCAATTGCAGTCCCGTATGTTTATCCCAGAGAAATGAAAACTTAATGAATATTAAGAGAAATGAAAATGTTCACACAAAAACACTTACACAAATTTCAGAGCTCCTTAACTCATAATGGCATCAGACTGCAAACAAGATGCTCTTTAACAAGTGAGTTGTTAAACTGTGTTACATCCGTACTGTGGCTTAATACTCAGCAATAAAAAGGCATGAACTAGTGAACACGCACAGCAGTCTAGATCCAGCTCCAGAGAATTACGTTGAGTGAAACAAAAGCCAGTCTCAAAAAAACTGGCTTACATAGTGTTTGATTCCATTTATAAAACATTCTTAAGTTAATAAAATTCTAGAAATAAAGAATGGATTAGTGGTTGTCAGGGGTTATGAAACGGGTAGGGAGGGAGGGAACTAGGTTTGGCTCTAAAAGGGCAATAGGAGGGATCCTTCTACAGATGGGAATGTTCTGTATCTTGATTGTACCAATGTCAATATTACTACTTGTGATATTGTACTATAGTTTTGCAAGATGTTACTGTTGGGGTAGTATCTAAGGGATCTGTATTATTCTTTACAGCTGTGTACCCACCGATAATTGTCTTAAAATAAAAAGCTGGCTTTTTTTTTTTTTTTTAAAGATTTTGTTTATTTGGGATGCCTGGATGTCTCAGTCAGTTAAGCATCAGCTCAGGTCATGATCCCATATTGGGTTGCTTGCTCAGCAGGAAGTCTGTTTCTCCCGCTGCCTGCCGCTCCCCCTGCTTGTGCTCTTTCTCTGACAAATAAAGAAATTTAAAAAAAAAGTTTTTTTAAAGATTTTATTTATTTATTTGACAGACAGAGATCACAAGTAGGCAGAGAGGCAGGCAGAGAGAGAGGGGGAATCAGGCTCCCCGCTGAGCAGAGAGCCCGATGCGGGACTCGATCCCAGGCCCCTGAGATCATGACCCGAGCCGGAAGCAGCGGCTTAACCCACTGAGCCACTCAGGCGCCCCAAGAAATAAAATAAAAAAAAAAAGATTTTATTTTTTTCTTTGAGAGAGAATGAGAGAGAGAGAGAGAGCGCATGAGTGGGGAGTGACGGCAGGGGGAGACGGGGAAGCAGACTCCCCACTGAACAGGGAACCTGACATGGGACTCAATTCCAGGGCCCTGGGATCATGACCTGCGCCAAAGGCAGATGTTTAACTAACTGAGCCACCCAGGTGCCCCCTAAAATAAAAAATGTAATTAAAATTATATATATAATTTAATATAATATATGTACATATTGCATATGTATTGCATATTGCATATGTACATATATTACATTAAATTATATATAATTATATAAATTATAATTATATTAAAATAATAAAGAACTGTCCCATCCAAAATGCCAATAGAGGCCCTGTGAGGGACACTAAAAAAAAAAACAACCCCCCCCCCCCGCAAAAACCATTGAATTTTACAAGGAAGGAGTTTGGAACAAAATTTTTCATGCTTTTATTTTGTATATATTATAAGATTTTATTTTAAAGTTATCTCTGTACCCAATATGGGGCTTGAACTTACAATTCCGAGATCAAGAATGGTATGCTCTACCAACTGAGCCAGCCAGGTGCTCCAAAACACTACATGCTTTTAAATATAGATGTGTCAAAAGTGATTAAGGAAAATAATATTGTAAGTACTGTACACTGGAGTACAGAAGGAAATAATAAATTCTGGACATGTAGCCATATCAACTTACCTTTAAAAAAGGATTGAGTTAGTGCATTAATTTTTTTCAATGAAGAAATGAATGTGGTGTGAGTTGTGAATGCTCTTCAGGACGGAGAGCGAGATTATAGAAACTTTCTTCTGCAGGTGTAGAGGGGGTGTCAGTTTGTGTCCCCAGACCTTACTTCAAACAGAACAGAGAAGCTCTGGGGTTAAAATATATATATATATATATATGTAGACATTCTGTGTAATATTTTGTTCGAAAAAAATAAACTTTGGAGAAAAAGAAAGTACAAAAACCATGATTTAGGGTATGTCTTGATGTAACTTAGTATTAGTGGTTTTTCTGGACCATCATTTGGAGACCCAAAATTCAGTCCTTCCTTTCTCTGTACAGTCAATAGGGGAGAGAGAAAAGTAGAAATAGCAACTGAGAGAGAAAAAGTGTACTCTTAAGGGAGTCAGGAACGTTCTCTTTGGAAGATGAAGGCTCCTGGTTTATGGTCTTACACAAAGACAATGAAAGCAGCTCCATAACCAATAGGACAGTCTAGCTCTCAACTGGAAGCTCTCAACCTTCCAGTCCAGGGGCACCTGGGTGGCTCAGTTAAAGCCTCTGCCTTGGACTCAGGTCATGATCCCAGGGTCCTGGGATGGAGCCCTGCATCAGGCTCTCTGCTCAGTGGGGAACCTGCTTCCCTTCCTCTCTCTCTGCCTGCCTCTCTGCCTACTTGTGATCTCTGTCTGGAAAAAAAAAAAATCTTTAAAACCTTCCAGTCCAGATTATCTTTCCAGTCTTACGGCCCGTATATTTCTCCCTTCTTCCCTCTCCAGCCCTCCATCTCTCTCATATACACAAACATTCCTTTTCAGCTGCCTTGGAGCCATTTCTTTCTTTCTTATTTATTTATTTGACAGAGAGAGAGATCACAAGAAGGCAGAGAGGCAGGCAGAGAGAGAGGGGAAAGCAGGCTCCCTGCCAAGCAGGGAGAGAGCCCGACGTGGGGCTCGATCCCAGGACTCTGGGATCATGACCTGAGCCGAAGGCAGAGGCTTTAACCCACTGAGCCACCCAGGGGCCTCGTACCATTTCTTGTTTCCAGAACTTGCTTTCCACATTTATATCTCCATATCTTTGCTCAAGCCATTCTTTCCACCTAGATTTCCTTTCCCCAGTATGGTAGCTGCTAGCCACATGGGATATTAAGAACTTGAAATGTGGCTAGTGTGGAATGAGATATACTATAGATATAAAATAAACACCAGATTTCAAAAAGTATGGAAAAAAACCCTAATTCCATCTCTTTTTACTTTTGAAAATGTAACTGCCACAGAATTTACCATTACATGCATGGTTTGTATTATATGTCTACAACATGCCTTAGAGCCAGGAAGTTTTGACCCTTATATATTGACCTTAAGGACATGATACCTCAACATTTGCAAATCCAAGTGCTTTAGTCATAATTATAGCAACTTCAATGCATTTTTAGGGAAAATGAACTTATCAGAATAATCTCTATTAACCGATTTAATTATTTGATCAATTCTCTGTTTAGCAGAGTTAAACCACTTCCGATTTTTCTATTTTCACTTTTGATTTTAGTGAAATTATTTTCATTGGCATCAGTTCTTTCTTCTAATAATTTTTTATTCTTTTTTTAAAGATTTTATTTATTTATTTGACAGAGAGACAGATCACAAGTAGGCAGAGAGGCAGGCAGAGAGAGAGAGAGGGAAGCAGGCTCCCTGCTGAGCAGAGAGTCCGATGCGGGGCTCGATCCCAGGATTCTGGGATCATGACCTGAGCCGAAGGCAGAGGCTTTAACCCACTGAGCCACCCAGGCGCCCCTTCTAATAATTTTTTAAAAGAAATTTGACTTATCAGGGTTTCTTACAGTTTATTTAATGTTTTTTTTTCCCCTCTTTTTCATGTCTTCTTTGAGTATCCTTTGTGGTCATGATTTTGATCATATGCAATTTTCCTGGGTCAAATGTTATAGCTAAAAAATTTACTGTGTGCCATTTTATTTTTTTAAAGATCTATTTGTTTATTTGAGAGAGGGAGAGAGTGTGAGCACGTGAGTGCTACCATGAGCGGGGGAGGGAAAAAGGAAAAGGGAGAGAGAGAGAATCTCCAGCAGACTCCCCACTGAGCAGGGAGCTTGACTCAGAGTTCAATCTCATGACCTTAAGATCATGAGCCTGAGATCATGACCTGAGCCAAAACCAGGAATTTGCCACTCAACCAGCTGAGTTGTCCAGGTGCTCCTACTATGTACTGTTTTAGCCATTTCCACTAGTAATATTCACAGTAATTGGGTAAAAGACCAACTGTTTATATCAAATTTTAAATTTATGCCTGAAAAGTTGTGGGCGGATCTTAGTAATCTAGGGTAGTTCTTTTGCCCAAGATCTCTTAACTGTATTGCTTGTCTGATTTCTCTATAACTTCTGATCACTCCATGCCTTTGGTGAGACACAGATCAAAGGAGAGGGTCAGAATATCCTTAAGGAATTATTGTTATTCTCTTTAGTGTAATAATGGTATCATGATTATGTTTTTTAAAAGTTTTTTTTAGACATACTAAACTATTAATGAGTGAAATAATATATCTAGAATGTGCCTCAAAATAATATGGTGGGAGCCTGGTTGGCTCAGATCGTGGAGTGTGCAACTTTTGATCTCAGGATTATGAGTTCAGGCCCCACACTGAGCATAGAACTTACTTAATAAAAATAATAATAATCTGGAGAGGAAATGAATGGGAGTATATGAAATAAGATAAGCCATGAGTTTATAATTATCAAACCTGCTGATGGGCATATGATGAGGGTTCATTATAACATTCCGTCTACTTTTGATTATATTTTAAATTTTACACATAAAAAGGTCAAATAGGGGTGCCTGGGTGGCTCAATCGTTAGGTGTCTGCCTTTGGCTTAGGTCATGATTCCAGAGTCCTAGGATCGAGGCCCACATAGGGCTCTCAGCTCCGCGGGAAGCCTACTTCTTCATCTCCCGCTCCCCCTGCTTGTGTTCCGTCTCTCACTGTGTCTCTCTGTCAAATAAATGAATGAAACAAAAAAAAAGGTAAAATAATAACATAATTTTTAAAAAGATTTATCTGACAGAAAGCGCAGGGGGAGGGGAGGGACAGAAGGAGAGGAAGAGAGAGTCTTTTCTTTTTTAAGCAGACTCTTTGCTGAGTTTGGAGCCCCATGCATGGCTCCATCTCACAACCCTGAGATCACGACCTGAGCTGAAACCAAGAGTCTGACGCTCAATCGACTGAGCTTCCCAGACTCCCCAATAATATAATTATTTTTAAGTCCTTGAGATCAAAAGGCAGGGTCAAAATATGTTTGTTTGGTTTTTGTCTTTATCTTTTTCCACAGCTATAAAATGAAATCCAGGGGTGTCAGTGTGGCTCAGTCTGTTGAGTGATTTTTGACTCAGGTCATGATCTCAGGGTCCTGAGACTGAGCCCTGCATTGGGCTCCGTGCTGTGTGGAGCCTACTTGAAATTCTCTCTCTCCCTTTGGTCCTCCCCAACTCCTGTTCTTTCATCTCTCTCTCAAAAAAGAAAAATAAATAAATGATAATTTAAAAAATGAAATCCAAATCCTCTACTGTGTTCTCAGGGCCCTGCATGATCTGATTCCTACTTGTCTTTCTGATTCTGTCTCCTACTTCTTTTGTTGGGCTATTAGAGAATAAAATGTGAATGGTGTCCCCTGGACCAGTGTAGTCAAGAAGCCTCCTTCCTCACCATCATTTCATTCTACCTGCCAGGACCTTCTTTCATTTCCTGGGACACAGCAAGCCTTTTCTTGTCTCAGGGCCTTTGCACTTGTTCCTTAAACTGCAATCCCTTGGCCACTCCAGTCTTAGCTTAAATGTCCTTCATTCAAAAATGTTTTCTCTTACTACCCTCACTAGTGTAGTCTTTCATAATTTTTCATTTCAATATTGTTTATTGCCATCATAGTTTTGTCACCTTTTTTCCTGCGGCTTCTACCAGAATACAAACTCCATGACCTCGGGGATTCTATTTGTTTTGTTCATTGTGTCTGGTACATAGATGGTACTCAATGAATATTTGGTGAATGAGTGAATTAAAATTCTAGCCATTTTTTTAAGTGTGCTTTAAATCACCTCCCTCATAAAGCCTTCTTTGAGTTCTCTCAGAATCTTTTACTGTACTAGGTATACACACAGACATAAAAGGAAGAAAGCTTGTTTTACTTTCCTCATGGTCTATTGTGATGATATCTAGAATGAATCTGACATGGCCTTTTGTATTGTTTCTTTATGTTAGCATTTTACAAATTATTTTTCTCCATATATTTTTAAAGTTTTCAGATTACAAAGTGCAGCTTGTAAACATTTTTTTCTATGTCTGGGTTGAGAGTTTCACCTTATCGTCTTTGTTTCTACGGCTTCCCAATGTTCGTGACACATGAGGATGACATGATGCTAAGTGAAGAATGACTGGTTTAGTTGGACCTGCCCTCACTGACATGCCCATGCTTTGGAGAAACGCAGGTACACAAATTAATTAGCTAAAATCTCCTACAGTGAGTCTCTTGCCAGTTGGGTCATGGCTTTCTGATGGGACTTTGATTCACATAAATTGTATACCTGAAAGCTATCTTCTCACCATTTGCTAATTGCTTTCTATGAGATATGAACATACAACAATGTGTCTTTGCCTATAAACAAAGGACAGTTGAATTCTCAAAATAAAGTTTTAACATTTGTGCTCATTGTCATAACTGAAACCAATATAACACTGTATGTTAACTATAGTGGCATTAAAAAGTAATAATACAAGTAATAATTTAAAAAAAGAAAAAAAATTTGTGCTCATTGTAAACATATTTTAGAAGACATTTTGCCCTCTCCCCAATAGTATTTTGGAGTGTTTCTTCCAGTCAGCTTATTTGCAGAATTGTTTAAACTACCACTAATTTTACTGCAGCAATTGAAACAAATGTTTCCATTTTGAAAATGTCTGCTGAAAAAATAAAGATCTGCAATTCAAATGAATGGGGAGATTGTTAGGATGATGTTTCTTTTCTCAAGAAACATCATCCACAATATTCATTATTAAATGTTTCCTGGATAGATGTAGTAGGTTCTGTGTAAGTCCTTATGAATTATGATGGATGGCATAGATGTCCTGATTCTCCATTCTTAAAAGACAAGTGTTTATGAAGATGGAGCGATCATTTGAGCAACTGAAAAGAAAGTGCACAGAACCATAACACATCACTCCACATCAAGTTAGGCATATAACACAGTTTCATTTCCATTTGGAAAAATTATAATCCAAGGAAAGTTTTTATACATTCCTCCCAAGGGGGTTTGTACTTTAAAGGAGTGCTACAGAAATAAAAGCTGATCTCAATTTAGTGCGTAATCATATAAAAACAGATTTTAAAGATTCTAAATACATGAGTCTATGAGCTCAAGGTTTACAGCAATCGCTACTACCTATTTGTTTTAAATCGGTGTTTATCAATGTGAGTCTGATTTCTTTCTGGGTAATTCTGTTGGCTTTTGGAACATTCTTTTTTTTTTTTTTTTTTTTTTTTGGAACATTCGTTTTAAAAACAACTGATTTAGGGCGCCTGGGTGGCTCAGTGGATTAAGCCGCTGCCTTCGGCTCAGGTCATGATCTCAGCGTCCTGGGATAGAGCCCCGCATCAGGGATATAGACAATCTTTCTCTGGAAAAGGAAACTTGCTTTGGTATCAGGCAGCAGAAATGGTTACATGATTACCTAGGATTCCCCACTAAGGTACTATATATCACAAATGCAGCATCATCTCTCCATTTCTCACAGAAGCCTTGTAATTTATTAGGTCTGTTTTATAGAGAAACCTAGGCCAGAGAGTAATTTAGCCAAGGTTGCACTTCCAGTAAATGGCTGATCCAGGATTCATGCCCAAGTTCTCTCTTACATTAACCCAGCTGCTTCTCAAAGTCAGTGTATGCATTTACCTACATAAAGGGAATTAATAAGATAAATAAACATAAGCCTAAACCTATATTTTAGGAAACGAGTTTCCTTGGACAATATAAACTTAATAGATAATCACACTAGATACCTTTTATTAAGGGACTATTCCATATTGAAAGGTTCAGAACTTCAAATTAAGCCCATTTTACTTTATTTTCAATTTTAGTTAACATACAGTGCAATATAAATCTGGCCTGTTTTAAATAAAATAGCTCTGTGTGTAATAAATAGACTGCAAATCCGCAAGACTTCTTTGTCATTAGTATATAAACCTATAATTTACCAAATACACACACACACACACACACACACACACGCACCCACACGAAGGCGTGAGCACCTTCTGAGATTAAAGTTCCAGGTCTTTCTTTGGGGGTCAGTTTTGAGACTTCAAGTGTCTCAAACGTGTGTGTGACTAAGGAAAAGAATAGCTGAATCATGTCTAAAAGCGAATCCTCCAAATCAAAAATCTGTAATAAAAAATGAAACAATTGGGCTTTCCATCAGCCTTTTAACCTCAACAGCTCCTCTCTCCAAACCAATCCAATATACTTCCCTCCTCTTTGCCCCCACCAAACTGGGAAATAAAGCCAAATGCCGGACGTAGCTTGGCCCGAGCTCCACTTTATTCTGAAGCCTATCGGGGCCCACAATCCACGGGTCCCAACGGGTCCCCACTGTTGGCCGGGAGAAACGGGGACAGCTCTGTTTGTGGGCAAAAGCAGGGCGAGGAGGTGAACAGAGCCGGAATTCATGACGTCCCTGAACCGTCAGACGCGGGTCTAGGAAAAAGGAACCCAAGGTTACAGAGGCGAGCAGAACGCGAGAAGGCGCACCTCCTGCGCAAACTCGACCGCCCGCCACTCGGTACCGCCAAACCGCATCGCAAGCCCGCCCGCTAAGCGGAAGGCAGCGCGGCTTAGGGCCCGGCCCAGGCCGGCGCATGCGCCGCAGCCCTCTCCGCTCCCGGCTCCCCCTCCCCTCTCTCATCCCCGCGGGTTTGGGGCGGCGGCGGCGGCGGCGGCAGCGGCGGCGCGGTGACGTCAGGGCGTTGGGGCAGCTCCTGTGACAGACGGAGCTGGAGCGGCGGGGCGGCGGCGGAGTCCGGCGGCTGAGATAGCGAGTGAGCAAGCGAACGAGCAGCGATCCCGGGGCCCAAGGAGCGAGAAAGAGAAGGAGGAGAGCTCGGGCGCGAGCGCGAGAAACCGCGAGCGCCAAGCTTGGGCTCGAGCCCCGGAACGGCTGAGGAGCCCGCCTGCTCCCCTCCCCACCCCCTCCCCGGGACCGGGCCCAGCGCGCCATCCTCCCCCTCCCTCCTTCCCTCCCTCCCTCCTTACTCCCTTCCCTCTCCCTCTCCCCCTCCCCCGCCGGTGGATGGGAGTGAAGGACGGAAGAGGCCCTGCGGAGGCGGCGGTGCAGCGCTCCGGTAAGGCGGCGAGGGTCTGCGCCCTCCCCTCTGTTTTCTCCACAGCGCTCGGGCGGCTGCGGGCCGGGCCGGGCGGCCTGACGAGGTGGCTGCGCCGCTCCCCTCCCTCCCATTCTCCCCTCCCCCTGCCGCCGCCTCCTCCTCCTTCTTCTTCTCTCCTCGCTCTCAAAATGGCGGCCGCGACGGCCGTTGAGTGAGAGACACGGGAGGAGGGGGGACAGGCCGGGGAGGGCGCTGCCCTTGCTCCCCTCCTCCCCGGCCCGGGTTCGGGGGTGCCGGAGACGCCGCGACTCCACCCGCGGGCCCTCCCCGGGAAGAGATCGCCCTCCTCCCTCAGTGACTTAGCAAGAAAAGTATTCTTGGGTAGGAAGGGCGTGGAGAGCAGGTCGCTCTCTGATCTTGGGGAAAGGGTTTGGCCCTCTTCTCCCTGGCCGCGGAAGGCGAGCTCCGCAGTCCCCATCCCACCCGGAGTTGGCGGCTCGGGGACTGCGCTCAGCTCCGCGCGGCCTTGGCACCCACAGGCCTTAAGGCGTTCCGTCCCCCACCTGTCCTTAGGATGGGGTTGATCTGAGGAGGCTGGCCCAGCCCTTCCCTGGTCCCTCTGTGCGGTGGTCCAGGCTCTACACCCTCTCCAGAGGAGCGGCCGACCCACAGAACCATCCGCAGCATCCACCCACCGAATCTGGCAGGTTTTTCTTTTCTGCCACTGGCTCCTGAGACGGGAGTTGCCTTTTGACGTTGTAAGACAGCTTCGAGGCCCTCAGCCATTCCCCTTCATCTAATCTCCCCACTCCTTTAGGAAACGCAGTGCCTTCTTTAGTCTCCCAGGTGAAAAAATAGAAAATGTCTTTGAGCTGGTGGGCAAATTTTAACTCTCTTTCTCTCTAAGCAGTAGAGAAGTGGAGTAGGTTTTCAGTATTATAGATAAGAGAGCAAGCAAGGTGCCTTGGCTTTATTTGTTTTTCTGCCTTTCTTCAGTGACTTAGCAAGAAACTCCCCGGGAGAAGGGCAGGAAATTTTTTGGGGGGGTTGGGGTTTGGGTCCAAATTACATCAACCCTTTGGTTAAGAATTTGTGCTTGTGAAGAGAAGAACCAGATTTGTGGTTTCATTCTCAGTGGGCGATGTCATGCCAAGGTCCCCCCCCCCCCCCCAAGGCAATCGGGAGAGAATAAAGATATTACTGTTATCCCGACCTCTACTTCAGCACGTAGTCCTCGAGATTCATAACGTTTTAAAGGCTAAACAAAAAATATATGCCATTTTTGGTAATTCTGTTTTTGTTGGGAAGTGGGTTGTTTTGTGTGAATTTCATCTTGAGACTAGGGCGGAGGAGAGAGCTTGGGCCTTTCATACCAGTAATGTCATCCCTCCTCTTTTGCCACAGTAGTATTTGCTTAAAAATTTTTTTTGTTGTTTTGTTTTTGTTGTTTGTTTTTGTTTTTTTTTCTGCAGCAGGGCTTGATTGCTGCAAGGTTTCTTAATCAGGAAAATTTCCTGCCTGGATATGTCTGCAGTGATATAATATTGAATATATAAAAAGCTTTTACTTAAAAAATTCTGATTTGCTTCTAAGACATCAGCTAGCTTTTAATCTCTCATGGGTGTCTTTCAAGACAGTTTCGCAAAATAACTGGCAATTGCAAATTGCAGTTTTTATTAAAGCATAAGTGTAATCTGTATTTAGGGTGATTTATGCTTTCATGTCCTATTATAAATGATCATTGTTTGGATTGTTCAGAAGGGGAGGATCTCTTAAAACAAATTTGAAGCTGTTATTTTTAAATTTGTTTTATAAATCAGAGAAAGAAACCCAATTTTTTATGAGATATTTCTGTATGTATTGATTTTGATAGAGACAACCCTATTTTGGTACCTACCCCCTCCCCTTTTAAAAATGGGCTAATATTTGTGGATGCTGTGAACAGCCATTGAGCTGAGGAGACTGGGTGGAGTAAGAGAGCAGAAGCTGTGAAATGCTAGATTGCCCTTTCATAGCATTTTTCTTCTGCTTATGTTTTATAAGGTTATTTGATACTAATTGGTGCTACAACAAAGGCATTTCTCTGTAATAAATTTTAAAATCCGATGTTTGTAGTTTCCACCATTTTTGCAAGGTGGGTATTGAATGATTGGGGTAAAAAGCAATGTCCCTGCCCTAAAGCAGACACTTAATTGTCTTTCTGTATTTGTGTATACATACATACACACACATATATACAACCTGTGTTAATGTTTTTTTTATTGTTTTAGTCAAGTAAGTGTAAGTTAATGAATGCCAGAAATATTTGGCAAGAAATAGTAACTTAAAATACGGCAAAAATCTTAATGAGAATACTATAGTTGTTTTCTTTTACTTTAGTTTGGATTGAAATAGTAAATCTTATTTTTTAATAATATCAAAGATGAGTAAAAAGGATAAGGTAATTTGTGTTAAAGACTATTTATAAAGGTTTTCTTCTTGTGTTGTCCCTTGAAAGGGGCCTTTTGTAAGGTTCTACCACAAGAGAGGGTAGGTCACTTTAGTGTTTGGCATCAAGCATTCATGTAAATAGATATCTTCAAAAGAATGTCAGATTCACATGGTAAATGTGATTTTGATGAGATTTAAGACTGTTTGTCAATGTGTGATATATTTTCACACTTTTGTTATTTTAATGTGATTAGAAGGTAGAAGGGTTCATATGTTGAGGAATGAGTGAGGTAGGGAATGGTAATTGACTATGTTATGTCACATATTTCCATCTTACTATTTTAAGGTATAAAAGTGCAGTAACAGTGGTGATTTTTTCAGTAGACTATTCATTGATCAGGAGTGTAAAATAATTTGATTTAAGAGAGCTTTAGTTCCAAATATGTATATGTGGATGTTTCTGATACACGTGACAGGATCTTTTGCTTAATTTGGAGATCAGTTTTTAAAATTCTTCATAATCCTGTATTTATAAAAATTTTAATGAGATTGGGATAGATTTCATTTTTTTAGTAGAATTATTTGGTATCCATTTTTCCAATTAAAATAATTTTAGTATATTGGAAATTTGGAGATGTTTCTGGAAGGAAAAAATCAGTATCATAACTTCTCTCTCTAGCTAGAACATCCATGTTTCATTG
This sequence comes from Meles meles, assembly GCF_922984935.1. Lineage (NCBI taxonomy): Eukaryota > Metazoa > Chordata > Mammalia > Carnivora > Mustelidae > Meles > Meles meles. Next base: position 25,907,338 of record NC_060083.1, read on the forward strand.
TCTCTTTCATTTTTTCAATGTAAATGTTTCTCTTTTATATATTAAATAATATGAATGCCAATATGTATTATACATAATTTGCATATATACACCTTGTGGTTCATATTTTAGGTACTCAAGAAAAAAATAGGACCTTACTTTTTGTTTTCATATGGCTCATCTTACTTACAACTTATCATCTTTAAAAGCAAGCTGTAGAAACTATGGAAGTTGACAATGTTAATATGGAGGTGTCTTTAAAAAACAAACTCAAAGGAAATCTTAGGGCAATCAGAATGAATTTTCCAGGGCGCCTGGGTGGCTCAGTGGTTTAAGCCGCTGCCTTCGGCTCGGGTCATGATCTCAGGGTCCTGGGATCGAGTCCCACATCGGGCTCTCTGCTTGGCAGGGAGCCTGCTTCCCTCTCACTCTCTCTGCCTGCCTCTCTGCCTACTTGTGATCTCTCTGCCTACTTGTGATCTCTCTCTGTCAAATAAATAAATAAAATCTTTAAAAAAAAAAAAAAAAGAATGAATTTTCCAATTCTTTCCATTGAGTTCTATAGTAGTGAGTCACATACTCTTTTGCCAAAGGGACATAAGGCTCAGTTGGTTTTAAACTGAGCTGGCCATGTCTGCTGTGGTCCTAAAAGAGATTTTTTTAATTTGCTTCTAAGTCTCTGTTTTGGAAATACTTCATTGTGACAGGTAACCTGTTTTCATGTATGTTGGAAAGAGAGAAATAGTTAAATGTGAAGTGGAAATTCTTTGTCACTGTTCTTAAGTCTTCTACAGTAGGACTGTAATTGTTTTGTTTTTACTTAAAATGTTGCTTTATTTAAAATAAAACATGGGGGCGCCTGGGTGGCTCAGTGGGTTAAGCCGCTGCCTTCAGCTCAGGTCATGATCTCAGGATCCTGGGATCGAGTCCCACATCGGGCTCTCTGCTCAGCGGAGAGCCTGCTTCCCTTCCTCTCTCTCTGCCTGCCTCTCTTGTGATTTCTCTCTGTCAAATAAATAAATAAAATCTTTTAAAAAAAATAAAATAAAATAAAACATGGTATGCAATGAGTTCTGAAAAGATAAAGGAAAAAAAAAGGTGAAAACCTGTTCTCCTGAAGATGTTTAGCTGTTGAGTGATTCTTAGTTGCTAAAGGCCAAGCGTTTTGAGATATCTGTACTTTCTGAAGAAAGATGCTTTAATATGAGCCTAATAATCAGCTGCTTAAATTAAGGCATTTTGGATTGTTTTAGCTTTGTTGCTAGTTTGCCATGACATTTTCAGGTAGTTATTTCAATAGAATCTTGGTTTGTGTGTCTGAACTAGTATTGTGTAATTTTTAACCTTGCCATGGCAGTTAGATTTAATTGGTATTTGTGAAATGCTTATACTCAGTGGATGCAGACATCATAAGTGCTTATTATTTTGATTTATTGTTTTTTCTTTAAAAGATGGTGGCTTTTGGTTGATACATTCTTAGGTAGGATTGGTCTGTGCATTAAGGATACTTCTGGAAAGGTATCCTCTAAAGTTACTGTCATTTAACATTGTCATAAACATTTCCCTGGAACTTTGTAAATACATTGAACTTGGTATTCATTTTCATTTGTTCTGCTGCTTTTTGGGGCAGATTGGTATTTTTATGAATGACAAAATTAAAATTTAGAGACTGTCTTTCCCTGAGGTCATATGTTGTGATACGTTGGGGTAGCAGCTAGATTGAAGTAAATACAGGCGTTAAACCACTTAGGTATTGCCTTGCATGATTCCTCATTCTTTTGACAAAAACGGACCCTTTTTATGACTACTATTGTGTTTGTGAATTTCTTTTCTAAAATGGTGAAAATCCATGAGCATTTATTGCCTGTATCATTTAAATTGGCATTTACTAACATACAGTCCTGTATTGTTAGCTGTTTTGCTTGCATAAGGTGTTGGGCATTTGAGTAGGAACTCCCAGAGAGTTCCTAATACTGCTTTACAGTAGTATTATTAAGTAAATAAATACTTGTTGCGTACATGCTGGTAGTATTAATAAGCAAGTGTTAATAGATTAATATTAAATATTAATATTTAAGTAAATGTGCCTAAGTAGTATTGGTAAGTAAATAAATACTTGTTGTAATAGATTGAATCCAGGGTTATGTGAAAGGAAATGTGCTATACTATAGTTCTTTGTAATAGCTGACTTCCAGTGATCTTTCAGGAATTGAGGTGAAGGCGGAAGTGTTCATACTTCCTTTAAAGAGATTTTATGTTGTTTGAGGGAATAGGGTCACACTGCTCACATACTTGCATCAGGGTCACAAAATTCTCATCCATAAGAAGTGAATTAATCCACCTGGATGCATTACATTTGCATCTTGTAATTATTTCTTTTATTTCTCATTGTGATTATCTGTTCTTTGAGCTCTTAACGTGTTGTCAAGAATTATTGACAGTTGGGGCACTTGGGTGGCTCAGTGGGTTATAAGCCTCTGCCTTCAGCTGGGGTCATGATCCCAGGGTCCTAGGATAGAGCCCCACATGGGGCTCTCTGCTCCACGGGGAGCCTGTTTTCTCCTCTTTCTCTGCCTGCTTATGATCTCTGTCAAATAAATAAATAAAATCTTAAAAAAAAAAAGAATTATTGACAGTTAACTAAGGCTGTTAACAAATTTTCAGAGAGGGGCCCTTGGGTGGCTCAGTGGGTTAAACCTCTGTCCTCAGCTCAGGTCATGATCTCAGGGTCTGAGATTGAGCACAGTGGACTCTCTGCTCAGTGGGGAGCCTGCTTCCCCCTCTCTCTCTGCCTGCTGCTCTGCCTACTTGGGATTTTTCTCTCTCTCTGTCAAATAAATAAAGAAAATTTTAAAAAAAGATTTTATTTATTTGACATACAGAGATCACAAGTAGGCAGAGAGAGAGGAGGAAGCAGGCTCCCCACAGAGCAGAGAGCCCGATGTGGGACTCAATCCCAGGACCCTGGGATTATGACCTGAGCCGAAGGCAGAGGCTTTAACCCACTGAGCCACCGAGGCACCCCTAAATAAATAAAATTTTTTTTAAAAAGTTAAAAAATTTTCAGAGAGACTGTCGTTTGGTAACAGTGAAATTAAGAATCTGGGAAATTTTCAAGGTCTTTAATTTGTAAAGGCATACAAAATTTCATGTTTATTAGTGCTCTGTATGCTTAAGGCATATTTTATTCATCTTTTTGTATTTGTTTTTATTTTATCAAAAATATGCTGACTGCAGGAGCCTTGCTGGCTCAGTTAGAAGAGTGTGTGAATCTTGATTTTGGTGTCATGAGTTTGAGCCCCACATTGGGTTGTAGAGATTACTTAAATGAGTAAATAAAATAAAAATTTGAAGAAAAAAATACGCTGACTGCCAAAGAAGGGAAGGTGAAGATGAGTCAGTTTTATTGATTATTTGTTTTTTTTGTTGCTAATTTTTATTTTTTAAGCAGGAGAGTTACACATTCAGCATTATCACAGAAAACAAATTAAGCTATTGACTAAAACCATATATGACTACTTTAGTAGTCCTAATTCCACAATTTGCCCACTATGTTCTTTGAGCAGAAGCTTCAGCTTCCTTATCTTTAAATGGATAATGTTGGTAGTATCTAATTCAGAGAATAATGGCTACTACTGAATGATGAATGTCCTGTAAATCCTTCAGTAAATGTTTTTTTTTTTGTTAAAGATTTTTTGTTAAAGATTTTATTTATTTATTTGACAGACAGAGATCTCAAGTTGGCAGAGAGGCAGGCAGAGAGAGAGGAGGAAGCAGGCTCCCTGCTGAGCAGAGAGCCCGATGCGGGGCTGGATCCTGGGACCCCAGGATCATGACCTGAGCTAAACGCAGAGGCTTAACCCACTGAGCCACCCAGGTGCCCTGTTAAAAGATTTTTTAAAGGAGAATTTAACGTACAGTTTAATCAGATAGTCATTACTATATTAACATAGTGGTTTTTTAAAAAAGATTTTATTGATTTGAGAGAGCGAGCGTGCTCGCGCGCACATCGTGCCCCCCACCATGGAGTGGGGGGAGGGGCAGAGGGACAAGCAGACTCCCTGCTGAGCGGGGAGCTGGTTGCCAGGTTGATCTCAGGGCCCTGAAATCATGACCTGAGCCAAAGTCACGCTTAACCAACTGAGCCATCCAGGTGCCCCTTAATAGAGTAGTTTTAAAAATATTTAAGTATATATATATATTTTTTTTTAAAGATTTATTTTAGAGAGAGAGAGAGGGGTGTATGGGGGGGAGGGACGGAGGGAGAAGAGAGAATCCCAAGCAGACTCCCACTGAGCAGAGCGCCTGATGCCACGGTTGATCCCAGGACCCTGAGATCATGACCTGAGCCAAAAAGACACTTAGCTGCCCAACCTAGGTACCCCTTAAGTGTATTTTTTAAGGATTAGTATTAAGGGGGCACCTGCTTGGCAGGGAAACCTGCTTCTCCCTCTCCCACTCCCCCTGCTTGCGTCTCCTCTTTTGCTGTGTCATTGGCAAATAAATAAATAAAATCTTTTTTTTTTTTTTTTTCATTTTTTTTTTTTTAAGATTTATTTATTTGACAGAGAGAAATCACAAGAGAGGCAGGCAGAGAGAGAGGAAGGGAAGCAGGCTCTCCGCTGAGCAGAGAGCCCGATGTGGGACTCGATCCCAGGACCCCGAGATCATGACCTGAGCTGAAGGCAGCGGCTTAACCCACTGAGCCACCCAGGCGCCCAAAAATCTTTTTTTTTTTAAGATTTTATTTATTTATTCAACAGAGATCACAAGTAGGCAGAGAGGCAGGCAGAGAGAGAGGAGGAAGCAGGCTCCCTGCTGAGCAGGGAGCCCAATGCAGGGCTCGATCCCAGGACCCTGGGATCATGACCTGACTGAAGGCAGAGGCTTTAACACTGAGCCACCCAGGCGCCCCAAATAAATAAAATCTTAAAAAAAAAAAAAAAAGAATTAGGAATCCTCCCCGTTGGGGGGAGGGGGGCGTATCCATTATGTGTATCTGAAACCAGTGATCTCTTCAGAGTTGGGGTTTGTTTTTTTTTAAAAGACTTTATTTATTTATTTAGAGAGGCGTGTGCAGAGGGAGAGGGAGAGAGAATCTGAAGCTGACTCCACACAGAGATTGGAGCCTGATGCAGGCAGGCTTGATCTCACTACCCTGAGATCATGACCTGAGCCGAAAGCAGAGGCTTTAGCCCACTGAGCCACCCAGGCGCCCCTCCTCGAATTTTTTTTAATAGGCAAAGATGTAAATCAGTGCCAAATTGAATAATTCATTGTTTTAATGTAAAAGTATGTTGCAAATAAGCATTTTATTTAAACTGTAATGTATGGTTTACATCTTTATTTTAACAATCAGAACATTTTTATACTTTTAAATATTACTAGTTTAAATAAATCCACATTTTCCTTTTTTTTTTAATAAGTTTTTATTTTGGAATCATTTCGATTTAACAGACAAGTTGTAAAGGTAGTTCAGAGTACATACACCCTGAACCCAATTTTTGCCATTGTTAACATCTTATATTTTTGAGATACATTTGTCTGTCTTGGTATTTACTGTTAGCTATACTCCAGTCATTATCTGTATTTGACTAGTTTTTCCGTTAATGTCCTCTTTCTGTTCTAGATCCATCCCAGGGTACCATATTACATTTGGTTATACCTCTGTAGTCTTCTCTGGTTTGTGACAGTTTCTTGTTGGTTCCTTGTTTTTCATTACCCTGACAGTCTTTTTTTTTTTTCCTTTTTAGATTTTATTTATTTGACAGAGAGACACAGCAAGAGAAGGAACACAAGCAGGGGGAGTGGGCGAGGGAGAAGCAGTATCCCCACTGAGCAGGGAGCCTGATGCGGGGCTTGATCCCAGGAACCTGGGAACATGACCTTGAGCTGAAGGCAGAGGCTTAACGACTGAGCCACCCAGGCTCCCGACCCTGAGATTCTTGAGTAGTACTCATCAGGTATCCAGTAAAATGTCTCTCAAACTGGATTTGTGTGGTGTTTTTTTGTTTGTTTGTTTGGTTTTTTTTTTTTCAGTAGACTGGTTTGAAGGGTTTTGGGAAAATATCACAGAGGTGAAGTGCACTTCTCATCCTATCATCTAGGGCTATATGATACACACAAAATATCACTGGTGGTGTTAACCTTCATCATTTAGTTTACACAGTATGTTCCAGTTTTCTCTATACCCTAAAGTTACTGTTTTTTCTTTCCCCTACTTTACCCTTTGGAAGCTAGTCAAGTTCAGTGTTGGGGGAGGGGGGCAGTGTTTACACATGTTAATTGGAGTTTTTTGTAAAACAGATTCATCTCTCTCCCATTTATTAAAGCAATTTACATTTTTGACTATCAGAAAAATTTTGTTTAGGATATTTAAGATCCTTATGTTGTGACTATAATTTGGAAACCGAAGATCAAGGAAAGCTTTTGAAGAAATGTATTTAAGTGAATTATATATCCCTTTAGAAATTATTCTAAGAGTAAAATTCAGTGTTGGGATTTTATTTTATTTTATTTTATTTTAAGATTTTATTTGTTTATTTGACAGACAGAGATCACAGGTAGGCAGAGAGGCAGCCAGAGAGAGAGGAGGGGAAGCCGGCTCCCTGCTGAGTAGAGAGCCCGATGTGGGGCTGGATCCCAGGACCCTGGGACCGTGACCTGGGCTGAAGGCAGAGGCTTTAATCTACAGAGCCACCCAGGTGCCCCAGTGTTGGGATTTTAGGGAAGAGCTCTCCATTTCCCCATTTTGGCTTGTTTAGAGGGAGACTGTTGTGATCTGAGAAGCAAAGCAAATAGGGTATCTTAGTCATTGATTCTTTACTAGTATTTGAATACACCAAATAATAAGTTTTAAATAGTACAGCAGGAAACAAAACATTTTGACTGATTAAACTCTTATTTTCAAAACAGAACTGGTAGATCTATGTCCTGAAAGATTTATTTTACATTAAGGAGAATTTATAATTTGAGAGTAGGATTATTTTTGAGAATTGCCGTTACTACAGTTCTTTTTTTTTTTTTTTTAAAGATTTATTTATTTATTTATTTAACAGAGAGAGATCACAAGTAAGCAGAGAGGCAGACAGAGAGAGTGAGAGGGAAGCAGGCTCCCCGCCGAGCAGAGAGCCCGACGCGGGACTCGATCCCAGGACCCTGAGATCATGACCCGAGCCGAAGGCAGCGGCTCAGTGGTTTAGCCGCCCAGGCGCCCTACAGTTCTTTTTATATCTTGCCCTTCCACTGTAACACTTGTACAGAGATTTGTGTTAGGTTTCTACTTAAAAAAAAAAAAAAACCAAAAAACAAAAACCACAAGCTCATGGGGTGCCTGGTGGTTCAGGCTCTTGATCTCAGCTCAGGTCTTGATGTTAGGGTTATGAGTTCAAGCCACACATTGGGCTCCATGCTGGGCATGGAGCCTATTTAAAGAAATAAAGAAATAAAAATTAAAAATAAATAAAAATTAAAAAAACAGGGGCGCCTGGGTGGCTCAATGGTTTAAGCCACTGCCTTCGGCTCAGGTCATGATCTCAGGGTCCTGGGATTGAGTCCCGCATCGGGCTCTCTGCTCGGCAGGGAGCCTGCTTCCCTCTCACTCTCTCTGCCTGCCTCTCTGCCTACTTGTGATCTTTCTCTGTCAAATAAATAAATAAATAAAATCTTTGAAAAAGAAAAAAAAAAAACATTCAACACCATTACATACATTTCTCTTCTAAATGTTCATCAGTTTTTTGTTTTGTTTTGTTTTTTGGGGTACCTGGGTGGCTCAGTCAGTTAAGTGTCTTTGACTCTTGATTTTGACCCCAGGTCATGATCTTAGGGTGGTGGGATGGAGCCTTGCCATGGGCTCCATGCTCAGTGGCGGTCTCTTTGGGATTCTTTCTCTCCCTCTCCCTTTGCACTCTCACTTTTTCTCTCTAAAAACAAATCTTTTTTTTTTTTTTTTTTTTTTTTTGACACACAGAGGGAGATCACAAGTAGGCAGAGAGGCAGGCAGAGAGAGAGAGAGGAGGAAGCAGGCTTCCCGCCGAGCAGAGAGCCCGATGCGGGGCTCGATCCCAGGACCCCGAGATCATGACCTGAGCTGAAGGCAGCGGCTCAACCCACTGAGCCACCCAGGCGCCCCTAAAAACAAATCTTTTAAAAAAATAAATTTTCATCAAACTTTCCAGCAAACATTTTTTAACAAATTTATATCTCAAGTACAGAGTATACAGACATGATTGTCATTCCCTGCCCTTGAAGGTATGCTACCTTTGCATATTAAGTTATGCAAAGGTAGCATAGCACTGCTATAATCAAAATATGTACTTCATGTGATGAGGGCCCATACTGTTCAAAGAAGTCTTCACAAAGGTGCTGAACATTTTAAAAGAAATCCTTTCATATTGTTTGGGGTTCCAGGCAGAGAAAATGATTAGTTCCCAGTCTCATGAGTACACCTTTGTTTGGTGAGGAAAGTTCCAAGTAGTTCAGTATGGCTGGGGTCATGAGTTAGTGTAGAGGAGTTGATCTGGTCTGATTACCTTGATCTGGCCTTTGAAGCAGGGTGTTAATCCTTATCAGATGTAGGTTTTTATCTGTTAAAAATGTAAATTTCCAGGCTCCATCATAGACTTAAGAAAGAGTTGAAGGAGGACCAAGGTTGGGGAAGGTTTTTTGGTTATTGTTGTTTGTGTGTGTGTGTGTGTTTGTTTATTTTTTGAGAGAAAGAGTGCATAAGAGGGGAGAAGGTCAGAGGGAGAAGCAGACTCCCAGTGGATCTGGGAGCCCGATGCGGGACTCGATCCTGGGACTCCAGGATCGTGACCTGAGCTGCAGGCAGTTGCTTAACCAACTGAGCCACCCAGGCACCCTGTCTGTGTTTTAACTGGATAACCAGTTAGGTGTACGGGAGACTTGAGTCCTGAAACATTTGGTGTTTTTGTTTCATATATCTGCCAGTGTAATTAAAATAGGAAATTTTTGTTTTTTATTGTTCACTAACCTTATGAAGCATTAAAAAATTGATTCTGTCATTGGGATGTATTCAGTGCAGTCTGTTGTAGGAACCATGCTGAAGTACTAGAAGGTGCTCCAAACTGGGGACAGCAGAAGTAGAATCATAAAGGTCATAAAGTGGGGAGAAGGAAGACTTGACACTACATTACATGATGCTCAGTGTTACTGGAGTGTGAGCAAAGTGGGACTTGATTAGAAATGACACTTGAAATGTGGGCAGGGACCACCAGATACTCATCAAGGGCCATATGAACTATTTTAAAGCAGGTAGACTTTAGGAAGTAGGGAGGCAGCATGGTTGAGTGATTAAGAGCCCCAACTATGGAGCCCAGGTGCTGAGTTCAGCTTTTAGCTCTGCTGCTTACATAACTGTGTTATCTATATTTTACACACGTGTGTGTATACACACGTGCACACTATAAAGACTAGTTAAGTTCTCATAAGCCGTTGTGAGGAGTAAATGAACACTTGTAAAACACCTAAAGCAGGGGCGCCTGGGTGGCTCAGTGGGTTAAAGCCTCTGCCTTTCCCTCAGGTCATGATACCAGGGTCCTGGGATCGAGCCCCGCATCGGGCTCTCTGCTTGGCAGGGAGCCTGCTTCCTCCTCTCTCTCTCTCTCTCTCTCTCTCTCTCTCTCTGCCTCTCTGCCTACTTGTGATCTCTGTCTGTCAAATGTATAAATAAAATCTTAAAAAAAAAAAAACACCTAAAGCAGTGGCTAGCATATAGTAAGTGTTATATAAATATTAAGTAAATAAAAAATAGGGAGCGGGGGCGCCTGGGTGGCTCAGTGGGTTAAAGCCTCTGCCTTCAGCTCAGGTCATGATCCCAGGGTCCTGGGATCGAGCCCCACATCGGGCTCTCTGCTCTGTGGGGAGCCTGCTTCCTCCTCTCTCTCTCTCTCTCTGCCTGCCTCTCTGCCTACTTGTGATCATTGCCTATCAAATAAATAAATTAAATTAAAAAAAATAGGGAGCGGATGAAGGTTTTGTTTTTAAGGAGAATAGTGATATGGTCCAGATTGTATCTTAAATAGGCGGCTTTGCAAGCTATGTAGAGGATAAATGTTAACAGGCCAAGAATGGATTTTGACAGACCTGTTGAAATTAGTCCAAGTGAGAAATGATGGTGGTAAGGATAGACAAAAGGAGAATAATCGAACAAATGATAAGGAGGTAAACTTGGTAGATCAAAATAATTGGTTATAGAGGAATAAAGAGTCAAGGTTGACTACCACATAAAGTTTTATTTCTAACATTTCTAAAGCAATACTTTTTTTTTTTTTTAAATATTTTATTTATTTGACAGAGAGAAATCACAACTAGGCAGAGAGGCAGGCAGAGAGAGAGGAGGAAGCAGGCTCCCCATGGAGCAGAGAGCCCGATGTGGGGCTCGATCCCAGGAGCCTGGGATCATGACCTGAGCCGAAGGCAGAGGCTTTAACCCACTGAGCCACCCAGGTGCCCCTAAAGCAATACTTTTAAAAGTACTTTGGATTTTATTTTATTTTATTTTTTTTTTTTTAAAGATTTTATTTATTTATTTGACAGAGAGAGATCACAAGTAGACAGAGAGGCAGGCAGAGAGAGAGAGAGGGAAGCAGGCTCCCTGCTGAGCAGAGAGCCCGATGCGGGACTCGATCCCAGGACCCTGAGATCATGACCTGAGCCGCAAGCAGCGGCTTAACCCACTGAGCCACCCAGGTGCCCCAGTACTTTGGATTTTAGATATTCTCTGTGCTAGTGGTGTTTGAAGCTTTGGGGGTATATTGTGATGCTTCCATAAAAATGAGAACTAATGACCTAAGATACTTTTAAATTTCTCTAAATTAATAGGCTGTTTTTTTTTTCCTAGGTAGAGAGAAATTTCTCTTTAAGGTTATACTGTTAGGCAGAATACTTATTTAGGTCAATTCTAAAGAGCCAGAAAGCTTGAATAATAATTTTGTTATGTGTTTTTTATGTTATATCTTCATGTTGAGATTTGTGATTATAAAGATAATAACTAGCACCATGGTGTAATATTTTAAAATTTTGAAGTGACTGTTCAGTCATTAGAAACATTAAAATTTGTTAATTCTGTTATGTGCAGTTGTTTATGAAAATATGGCAATAACCTTTAATAGCCAGAATATTTAATCACTTATTCATTTTTTAGGTAAATCTCAGCTCCCTGCTTCCCTCACTATTTCTAGGGGGCTATTTTATTATTATTATTATTTTTATTATTAATTCCAGTATTGTTAACATGCAGTGTTATATTAGTTTCAAGTGTAAGGATTTGTCAGCTGTTACGATTTTTTTTTTCTTGTTTTACCATTCAAAAGGTTTTATAAAGGGGGGGGAACTTGACTGAAAATAGAACTTTTGGATTTGAATTTTCTCTGGATTCTTAGTAATATAATTAAATGGATAGGAAATTCAGTGTCCTTATATAGTTTGTGGGTTTTTTTTTCCGTCCTTCCTTATGTAGTATTTAAAATCTGGGTCCTGTGGTATACATTGTGTATGATATCTGTCACCTAGGCTATTGCAGGTCCACCAGATCTCCCCCACTAAAGACAGTTGAGAAGGATGTTATTTAAACAGACTCTTAAATGAATAATTGGAGTGGACATGGGGGAAGGTTATTTTAAGTAGAGGGAACAGCAACATACACAGCTACAAAAGCATGAAAAACTATTAAGGTGTATGCTGGAAAGTAGTTCGGCAGAGGGGATTTGTAGGGTTTGTATGGCTGTGAGACTATAAAGGTACATATGAGCCAGACTGATAGACTTTGTAAATTATGTTCTCTCTCTCTTTATATATATATATATATATATATATATATATAGTAGGCAATTTGGAAGTCAACAAACAGTTCCAAATAAAGATGAGCATTATGATCAGATGTGTATTTTATTTTTTTTAAAGATTTTATTTATTTATTTGACAGAGATCACAAGTAGGCAGAGAGGCAGGCAGAGAGAGAGGAGGAAGCAGGCTCCCTGCTGAGCAGAGAGCCCCATGCGGGGCTCGATCCCAGGACCCTGAGATCATGACCTGAGCCGACGCAGTGGCTTTAACCCACTGAGCCACCCAGGTGCCCCCAGATGTGTATTTTAGATTGTTTATAATGGGTGGCAGTGAGGGATAAAGATTGGAGTTTGAAGGTCGGGAGACTTTTTCAGGAAAGAATGATTAGTGCTTGAAATAAGATCATAACCACGAATGTTGCTGATGAAAGTTTTAGGGGGTAGACTTGTGAATGAGTAGTGTGATGGGGAGAGGGAAGTATTAGAAGACATCTCAGATTTGTAGCTTAGGTGTCTGGGTAAAATTGGGAAACTGGGTGTTAGCCATAGGAGAGAATAAGAGGAATTATGTCAGATATTACATAAAGCAGCCAGATTAATTTTCCTGAACCACAGTTCTGAAGTCACTGTGTCAAAAATCAGCTTTTTACTGTCTTTAATGAGCAATACACAAAAATGCAAATGATACATTGCTGGAAACATGCTATTTAATAGATACCAGCTTAATCCTAATTAGGCACTCAAGGACTTTTCTTGTGTCCTGGCTCATCTTTTCATCCTTTTTCTTACTTCCTGCCATGTATCCTGTAATTCAGCCTTATGAAGATACTTCCTGTTCCTCTGTGTGTACCCTGAACTGTGAGTCTTTAGAATCTGCATACCAGATTTTCCTTTTCCAGGCAACTTTCCCAATTTTTGTCACCTGAAAGAGATTTTCTTCTCCTTTCAGTTCATAATCTTACGGTATCTGTTACTTTTTCTCTGTTCTAGCTTACATCAGATTTTATGTTATGTATCAAATGAGTTAATGCATTTGAAGAGCCTAGAACAGTACCTGGCACTCACTAAACATTCAGTAAATGTGTGTCATTGTTATTATGATGATGGTGGAGATGATTAAGATGAGTTGATGATGGTGATAGGGCAGTCCACCTTTACTTTCTGCCATCTCGTGATGGCAAAACTGATTTGTCTTGACTTTGGACACTAGGCGAACAACTTCTCTTTTTACTGTGCTTATATATGTAAAAGTGCAAAAGGTACTATGCCATATTGCCATTTTTCGAATTGAAATTATTATCTCTGTCCTCATTATTCCTGAGCTCTGTTAAGGGAAGTAAAATGGCAGACAGGTCCTTAACGCTGATTATCTCACTAAGTTTCACCACAACTATTTGGGGTGGGTGGGTGGTAGAGCTCCCTTTATAAATGGGCAAATAGGCTTAGGAAATTGGAAAATTTGCCCAAGGTCACAGTTTTAAATGGCTAGGTTGGTATTTGAATCTCCACTATTTGACTCCAAAATTCTACAGGACATCAAAAGTAAAGGATTTATTCCTTCAGTGCTTTCATACCATTTACATAATCAACTTGTTGTCGGAGGCCCTATGGTGGGACCTATACTCAGAAGAAATCTTTTTTAAAATTTTACATATTTCCAGTTTTGTTATTTAAGTATGGAACGTGCTTAAAAACATGCAGGAAAAGTACTTTGAGTAAGGAAAAAAATATCCATGTAAACTATTACCAGAATTGACAGGTGTTAACATTTTGTCATATTTGCTGTAGTTCAAGAAATAACCCGTTCTTATAGTTTATGTCCCTTTTATACCTCTAATCCTGTTTCCCTCACTGGGAAGGTAAAGTTCCTCTTAAAGTTTGTATATATCCTTTTGTTGTTCTTATACTACAACAGTAAAGTATATATGTATAATACGTACATACATAGTTTATACAATTATAAACTGTGTGTAAGAATGCTTAAAGCGGAGGCACCTGGGTGGCTCATTTCATTAAGGTTAAGTGTCTCCTGGGATCCAGCCCCTCATGGGGCTCCCTACTCAGGAAACCTGCTTCTCCCTTTCCCTTTGTCCCTCCACCTTCTCTGTGCTTTCTCTCAAGTAAATAAAATATTTAAACAAAAGAAAACAAAAATAATGCTTATAGGGCACCTGGGTGGCTCAGTTAGTTAAGCGTCAGACTTTGGCTGGGGTTGTGATCTTGGTGTCCTGGGATCAAGCCACCATGTTAGGCTCCTAGTCAGTGGGGAGTCTGCTTGTCCCTCTCTCTCTTTTTTATCTCAAATAGATGAATGGAATCTTTAAAAAAAAAAAAAATGCTTACAGGGCGCCTGGGTGGCTCGGTGAGTTAAGCCTCTGCCTTCTGCTCAGGTCATGATTCTGGGATTATGGGTCCTCTGATCAAGGCCCGCATCGGGCTCTCTGCTCAGTATGGAGCCTGCTTTCCCCACCCCCACCCCCACTCCACACCTCTCTGCCTAATTGTGCTCTCTCTCTCTGTGTCAAAAAAAAAAAATCTTAAAAAAAAATAATGCTTACAATTTATATGAAGGTTACTGTATGTTACTCTACGAATTGTTTTTTTAACCTAACAAGATGTTTTCTAGATGTATTGCTAATATATATAGATCTAGTTTATTTTGTTGTATAGTTTATCATATATGATTATACTGTAGGTTTTTATTTTATTTTATTTTATTTTATTTATTTATTTAACGTCACAGTAGGGAGAGAGGCAGGGTTGGGGGTGAAGCAGGCTCCCCTCCAAGCAGAGAGCCTGATGCGGGGCTCGATCCCAGGACCCTGAGATTACAACCTGAGCTGAAGGCGGAGGCTTAACCCTCTGAACCACCGAGGCACCCCTTCTGTAGGTTCTTTATACCTGTACTACAAAAGTAGACATTTAGGTTGTTTCTAAATTTTCATTACAGATAGTACTTCAGTAAACATGAAGCTGTCTGTAGATAACATGATAAAATTATTTTTTGTGGGGGCGCCTGGGTGGCTCTGTGGGTTAAAGCCTCTGTCGTTGGCTAAGGTCATGGTCCCAGGGTCCTGGGATTGAGCCCCACATTGGGCTCTCTGCTCAGCAGGGAGCCTGCTTCCCTTGCTCTCTCTCTGCCTACTTGTGATCTCTGTCAAATAAATAAATAAAATCCTTAAAAATCTTTAAAAATCTTTTAAAAAAGTTATTTTTTGCTTTTGCATTGCAGAATTTATCCTAAGGTTAATTAAATATTATTTAGTAATTCTTATGTTGTTGATCGAATAAATAGATCATACTGTTGGCACTGATACATATATTTTTTTAGACCATAAATTCTTTTTTTTTTTTTTTAAAGATTTTATTTATTTATTTGACAGAGATCACGAGTAGGCAGAGAGGCAAGTATGGGAGGGGAGCGGGAAGCAGGCTCCCTGATGAGCAGAGAGCCATGCGGGCCTTGATCCCAGGACTCTGAGATCACAACCTGAGCCTAAGGCAGAGGCTTAATCCACTGCGCCACCCAGGCGCCCCTGATATTGATCTCTTTGGCAAGTACCTAAAATGCAGATGTTCTGCACATGAAATACAGACCATTTATATGTAGGATTTAAATATTTTTGTGAAAACCTAGTGTACTCAGAATTTGTGCGAGTGCTAGTAGAAGATTCCTCTTAGAAAAAAATTTAAATCTGCTATATGACTGTCTTCTTTGAAGGTACACAGATCAGTATTTTTCCAGAGTATCCCTAGATAGTAAAATCATTAAGAAATAGACTTTAAAGAAAAAAGGGCCACAGCCCTATCTTATGTCACTAGAACTTGCCTCAGCAGAAGACCATTCCTATAGATCAGGATTCATGATAATTTTTAGCACAGATTAAGTATGAGGAGGTACTGGTACTGTTTTTTATTTATGTCTGTAATAGATATGGTCTCTACCCTCAAGAAACATATATGACTCTGCCCCTTAAAAATAAGATTATTTTCTTCATCCAAACTAGAACTACAAATCTTTTGAATTTGGAGTCAAAACCTATTTTCTGATGACTCTTGTATTTCTTAGTTTGCCATCTTTAGCCTCAACTTCTTAGCAATACTGTATTTTCCAGCTGCTTCAAATAATTTTGAATCTGGAAACTTTATTGTCGTGTTTAATTCAACATAAGATTTTTCCTTCTTCCAAAACCTTCCTCAAAAATTTTCTAATCACTTCAGTTTTTTTTAATCTTTTGGTTTGTAAAGCTGACCTAGTCTTCAGCTCACTTTATAGTCTCATTATTACCTTCTTTCCTGTCCCCTGCTTCCCACCTTAGTTTTAAACTAGATTGTACATTAAGTTAGGGTTAGATTGCATTTTAATCATCTTTAATCTTAAAACCTGGTAGCACAGAGCCTAGCATAATAATCAATGAATAAATGAAAGGATATGTATAGCTCACATCTTTCAGTTATATTCAACATATGTAAGATTTTTATGGACAGGAACTGTTAACATTGTTTTTATGTCATACATAGCTTTCCTATGCGTTGAGCTACATGGGACACAGATCTGTATTGTTGGGTTTGAATACTGGGTACCTGGCAGATCCTCAGTAAGAAACAACAAGAATATAGTTCTCAATTATCTGTTTTAGTGGAGGCAAACACTGTTATGGGTAATAGTAAACTAGAAGAAATCAGTTCAGTTGAGAGACACTTCAGGTTTTCCAGTTGTGTTGTCGTAATACCTGGGCAGTTGTCCTTGTCATAATGGGCTATCTTCATTTGTATTCACCAAACCTTAGCTTAAAAAAAAAAAAAAAAAAGGTAAGTGTATCTTCAGGGCACTTGGGTGGCTCAGTCGGTTAAAGTCTCTGCCTTTGGTTGGGGTCATGATCCCAGGGTCCATGGATAGAGTCCCATATCGGGCTTCTCTGCTTCTCCCTCTCCTCTACTCTTGTTTTTTCTCTCTCTCAAATAAATAAAATCTTAAAAAAGAAAAGAAAGAATAGTATTATATTATTTGTGTGATTGGAAAGCGTTAGGAAACTTTTTCTTGGTTATGGCATTGGATTTTTGTGTGTATGACTTAGTTTTAACCTAAAACATCAGGTTTAGAGGGCTGTTACAGCTCTTTGTCTAATTGTCACCCAAAAATGTAATATTTGTAAGCAGAAACCAGAAAAGTAATACGCATGTTAGAATGTAAAAAGGTCTTCAATTTTAAGTTTGTAGTATAATCAGTGTTCAGCCTTTAAAAAGAAAAAAATTATGGGGGCGCCTGGGTGGCTCAGTGGGTTAAAGCCTCTGCCTTTGGCTCGGGTCATGATCCCAGGACCATGGGATTGAGCCCCACATCAGGCTCTCTGCTCGGCAGGGGGACTGCTTCCCTTCCTCTCTCTCTGCCTGCCTCTCTGCCTACTTGTGGTCTCTGTCTGTCAAATAAATAAATAAAAATCTTAAAAAATAAAAGAAAGAAAATTATATCGAAACCAGCCCCAGGGAGCTGGGCTTTGATTTTGCCTACATTTCAGAATTTGATTTTTTTTGGAATTTTTAAAAGGGATGAGAGTAAAGTGATACAGTGCATCTTTAGTTCTGAGGACATAGTGGATTTTTCTCTCAGTTTTACTATGATGTCTGTAGAGGTCATTTAGAAGCACTTAACTAAGTACCAATTTCGTGTTAATTACCATGATTTTTTTTCCTTTTTAAAAGAATTACTGTGATATTTGATGGAGATAGAAGAAGGAATATGTCAACATTTGGAGGAGTGTTGTTGAGATATCAAGGCAGATAATTACAGCGTATTGTGAGAATTGTTAAATTGTGTACGTATATACAAACAAGTATGAAATCACAGAGGAGGGAGTTACTCTGCCTAATTTTTTTGCTAAAACTGTAAATAAATCCCTCAAGTTCTGGTGTTTATGCTAGCTGCTGAGAATTTTTCTAGTGCTCTTTAAATAGCATTGATAAGTATTAGGTTGAATCTGTGTAGTTGCCAATATTGGCAGTTTAATATGGTTTAACTCCAATAGTATTTTGGTATGGCAATGAAAATAAAATATAGTAACTTTTGCCAATACTGTTTGGCAGATAATTGATGTTTTATTAAAATAAAGCCTTGAATATTGAATAAATGTGCCATTTTAGAAAACGTTTTATTTTTAAAAAATTTTTTTAATTTTTAAATTTTTTATTTTTATTTTTTTAAAGATTTTATTTATTTATTTGACAGAGAGAGATCACAAGTAGATAGAGAGGCAGGCAGAGAGAGAGAGAGGGAAGCAGGCTCCCTGCTGAGCAGAGAGCCCGATGCGGGACTCGATCCCAGGACCCCGAGATCATGACCTGAGCCAAAGGGAGCGGCTTAACCCACTGAGCCACCCAGGCGCCCTAATTTTTAAATTTTTTAAAAAAGATTTCATTTATTTATTTGAGAGAGAGAGAGTGAGAGTGAGCATGAGAGGGGAGAAGGCCAGAGGGAGAAACAGACTCCCCATGGAACTGGGAGCCCAATGCGGCACTCGATCCTGGGAATCCGGGATCATGACCTGAGCCAAAGGCAGTCGCTTAACCTACTGAGCCACCTAGGAGCCCTTGGGAAACATTTTAAAAAGTTCCGTTTGGTTTCTCTTTTTAAGATTATATATCTGTATATATACACACAGACAGAGACGAACGAATTTCATTGAGTATAAATTGCCATGCAATTATAAATTATTTTATAATTGTCTCTAACTGTGGGAATATAGTTAATTAATTTGGAGAGTTTTGCTATAAAAGCTTGATTCCCTACAAACATTTGTTGAGTGCCAAGACCCTATGCCTGGTTCTAGAGGCAAAGAAATTCAATTCAGTGTTTGCCCCTAAGGAGGTCAGTGTGGTACTAGAGATGGCATGTATATAGTTACTTACAAAGAATGTGCAGCACAAGGTAGTATTAGTGATTTTTAAAATTTATCTCTATTCTTTTGAAGATTTATTTGAGAGAGAGGATGTGAAGACAGTGGGGAGGGGGCAGAGAGAGAGGGAGAACAGCAGACTCCCTACTGAGCATGGAGCGGGGATGCAGGGCTCAATCCCAGGACCCTTGAGGTCATGACCTGAACTGAAATCAAGAGTCAGACTGAGCCACCCAGGTGCTCCTCAAATTTATCTTAAGAGTGGAAACTTTTCCCGAATACCTCGTATGCAGAAACTTGATACGTAAGTGGATAAAAAGAGAGTCTTGCCTGCTTGGCCCTCCTCTCTGTTCACATTCTTGCTGTTTGAAACCATTGGTGTGGGAGTCCAAAGCAAATCAGGTTTTAATCCCTTTCTCTGCCAGTATCCAGCTGTTTGACCTTGACTTCTTCATCTGTTAAATGAGAATATTAGTTTCTTTGCTGGGTATTGTGAGAATTAAACATTGCATTAAAGAAGCCAAGCATAGGGGTGCTTAGGTGGCTCAGTTGTTAAGCGCATGCCTTCAGCTCAGATCCCAGGACTCTGGGATCATGCCCCAAATCGGGCTTCCTGCTCCTGGGGAAGCCTGTTTTTCCCTCTCCCACCACCCCTGCTTGTGTTCCCTCTCTCACTGTATCTCTATCAAAAATGAATTTTTTTTAAAAGATTTTATTTATTTATTTGATAGACATAGATCACAAGAAGGCAGAGAGGCAGGCAGAGAGAGAGAAGGAAGCAGGCTCCCTGCCGAGCAGAGAGCCCGATGCGGGGCTCGATCCCAGGACCCTGAGATCATGACCTGAGCCGAAGGTGCCCCGTCAAAAATGAATTTTAAAAATCTTTTAAAATATATGTGTGTGTGCATATGTGTAAAAATGTGTGTGTGTTTATGGGGCGCCTGGGTGGCTCAGTGGATTAAGCCGCTGCCTTCGGCTCGGGTCATGATCTCAGGGTCCTGGGATCGAGCCCTGCGTTGGGCTGTCTGCTCCGCAGGGAGCCTGCTTCCTCCTCTCTCTCTGCCTGCCTCTCTGCCTACTTGTGATCTCTCTCTCTGTCAAATAAATAAAATAAAATCTTAAAAAAAAAATGTGTGTGTGTTTAAAAATGAATAAAATGAATAAAAAAAATCTTTTAGGGCCGCCTAGATGGCTCAGTCTGCTAAGCCTCTCCCTTTGGCTCAGTCATGATCCCAGGGTCGTGGGATTGAGCCCCGCATTGGGCTCACATTTTTAGTATTAGCTGGACCAGGCCAGGATAAGAATCACTAACTTTCTTTTGGCTAATTAAATTGATTAACTAAAGGAAAAAAGTACTCTAAACCTAAATTTGTAAGCTATGCCTTGGTTATCATGTAATGGTGTGTTGACAGGCAGGTCCTTCCTAAATACAATTACATTAGTATGCTGGAAATTAGGAATCTTTATGTCCTTCTCTGACGTCTTAGTAGGTAGGTAAGATGTTTTGTTTTGTTTTGCTTTTTGCCTGAGATTGCAGTTATTGGGGCTGCTGCTATTGATAAATTGCAGGTAGGTTTTTTTTTGTTTTTTTTTTTGTTTTTTTTGCAGGTAGATATTTACTTTAGATTTTTGGGAAGGAGAGCTAGAAAGTCAGTTTCAAGGAAAAACTAGTGAATCATTGAAGACTTTCTCTCCCTCAACAGTGAAGGATTTTCCCTTTTAAAACAGATTTTATTCTATTTTTTTTAAAGATTTTATTTATTTATTTGACAGAGATCACAGGTAGGCAGAGAGCAGGCAGAGAGAGAGGGGGAAGCAGGCTCCCCGCTTGAGCAGGGAGCCCGATACGGAATTCGATCCCAGGACCCTGGGATCATGACCCGAGCCGAAGGCAGAGGCTTTAACCCACTGAGCCACCCAGGCACCCCTAAAACAGAATTTAGACAAAACATTTCAGTGTGATAGGCTAATAGGGGATACTAAACAAAGTAGAGAAGATAAATTAAGGTATAGATATATATAAAATCATACAACGCTTCCATTGTACTGGGCACTGTTGTAAGCACTTTATATGTAATCAACTCATTTAATCTGCCTGACAGTTCTGTGAAATAGATACTATTAGTAAAAGTGGCCTGTATCAGTTAACTTCATTTGTTTGATTAAGGGGATTTCAAAACTATGACTGGCAAACCAGATCTTGCCTGCTACTTGTTTTTGTACAGCCTGTGAGCTAAGCATGATTTTTACAATTTTTAGTGGTTGAAAAAAGCAAAAGAATATTCTGTATACTTTTATTTTGTAAAAAAAATTGTTAATTTTATAAATTACCAATTTGTTTAAAAGAATGATTGCATGAAATTCAGAGTTCAGTGTCCATAAAGTTTAATTGAAACAGAAATACACCTGTTCCTTTACATACTGTTTTTGTTTTGTTTTGTTTTGTTTTGAGAGAGAGTGAGAGCACAAGGTGGCGGGCAGAGGAGGAGGGAAAAGATGGAGTTG